>NC_081415.1:392827343-394144843 GCF_030272615.1 Cryptomeria japonica
AATGAAGAAGATGATGAAAGAAATGATGAAAAAGATAGATGAAAAGGAGGATGAGAAGAGAAAAGTGATGATTATGAAGAATGATGAGAAATAGGTTATGAAAGGTGATGAGAATTCTTGTGCTTTTTAAGTGCTTGTATCATCATCGAGCTTATTATGGCAAAAGGCAAAAAATCATTAGGATATAAATTAGATCGAAATGAATCAGTCACACCAATTGCGAGAAAGAAAACATATCAGACAGTAAAGGAATGCCTTAGTGTGTATCAGACCAATATGTCCTCAATGATCTTAAGTGATCATGTCCTAAGACATGTCGTCATATTCCTAAGGAACATCCTGCAAGCAGCAAACAAGTGAACATGCCCCATCCTCACCTTTCTAGTCAAAGATATCCTGGAGATAAAATCTCTAGTCAGAGACATCCCGAAAAAGCTAAAAGACATGTCACCAAAAAGGAAAATAAAAAACAATAAAGAGAAAATAAGCAAACAATATGTTTCATGTTGAATAATTTTTTTGTTCACAGTTGATGGGTTCAGGTGTATAAGTTGATTAGATGTTGTTTTGTTTGCTCACTCAATTTAAGTCTCATCCTGTCATGAGTCCGTTGATGTTCCAAAGTTGCATGCTTGTCCGAAGTGTTTGTGTCATCGCAATGTTTATTGCATGTTTTTGGAGTTTTATGATTTTTAGGGTTTTTACAGGACATTTTATGATTTTTAAGATTTTGTTCAAGATATTTTATGATTTTTTAGATTTTTTTTTAGGACATTTTATGATTTTTAAGATTTTTTTCAGGACATTTTATGATTTTTAAGATTTTTTTAAAGACATTTTATGATTTTTAAGTTTTTTTTTAGGACATTTGATGATTTTTAAGATTTTTTTAGGACATTTGATGATTTTTAAGATTTTTTTTAGGACATTTGATGATTTTTAAGATTTTTTCATGTTTGCCCCTTGTGTCTAGCAAGGTAAAAGGGATTTTGAGTGGATGAATGAATGAATAGGACATGAATGGATAAGCGAATGATGGAGAAAGATTATGTGATTGTCAAGGACTATCTCAGAATAGGGTAGCATGTTAATCAAAGCTCAAGGACTGGATATAGCAATATAAAGTAAGGGTATGGTGTAACTAATGTCATATGGTCCAAAGAAATGACCATGTCAAGAGGTTTGTTACATTTTATGTCCTTAGTTCGCATCAAGATCAAGGGATAGATTTGGCTAGGAGGCAGATATGATAAGCAAGATCAAAAGGGGGTAATGATGGATGGAAGCAAGCAATGGACAAAATAATGGATAGGAGCTTAAGGCTGTAGATCAAGTGCAATAGATAGGACACATAAAAGCCTGTAAAAATCCTTAACCTTGTCAAGATCAAAGGTGGAAAAAGGGATATGGATGGATATAGAGTGAATGAGGGATAATGGAGGATGAGGGATAATAAATGGACAGACACGGATGGAACTTGCCCCCAGTGAATAGTGCAAGAAAATAATGAATTACACATGATGCCTGTTTACCAGGTTTTCATCATGGTACTTGCCCAAGGTGCCTATTTGCCAAGTTTTCACCAATGGACGAAAAAAAAATTTCTCGTTACTTTTTTTGATTTTTCACTTTTTTTCTTTTCTTTTCTTTTTTTTTGGACTTTTTTCTTTTCTTTTTCTCTTATTTTTCATTTTTTTTCTTTTTTTCTCATTTTGACTTCTTTCTTTCATTTTTTTGACTTTTTTCGGACTATTGGAAGATGATGGATACTTGATAGGAGATATGACTTAGGAATGAAGTTGTTCTCTAGATAATATCCCTGAAAGATGTTCTATAATGATCCATGGCTATTGAAGGTATGCTCAAATATGTCGATAGGGTGATGGTAAAGGGAGATGAAATGGATGATAAGATGGAAAGGTTATACAGATTTATGCAAAGGATTGGATAAGAGGGATGGAAGGATAGAACATAGGTGTTGGATAATGGATGGGATGTTGGAAGAATTGTGCAAGGCTGGATGGAAATGCTGGCAAGATCAACATTGGCATGCACCTTGAGGGGTGGTGGGCTAATGGAGGAATAGTGGATTTTGGAGTTTGTGATTTTGATGGAAAGGTTGAGGTGGATTTTAGGACACAAGGAACCAAAATGGATGTAAGAGGTGAAATAGGTTTTAGGATAGTGGATGTGGGAGAAGTTGGGCTAGCAAACTTGAATGCCAATTTTGATTTTTCTTTAATGTGCAAGTCCTGTACGAGTGACTTGTGAATCCACATGGTTCTTAAATTTTCATTCTTTTGTGATACTTTAGAATGCATTTCCTCGATGTAAGACTTGGGAAGCCATAAACATTTTGAATTTTCTTCTTTCTTTATGGGCCTTTATGGCCTTTTGGAAATTTCTTTCTTTTGTAGTGTCTTGGAATGCATTGCTTCTATAAGAACCTTAGGAACCCATATGGTTTTTGAAATTTTTTCTTTTTCTCAACAGGCCTTTGTGGCCTTTTGTATATCTCCTTTTCTTTTTGGGTCACACTTTTATTTGTTTTTACATGTCAATTAGATGGGACATGTTGATCCCTAAATGCATGTGGATTGTTTGACTCGTGACTTGTATGCTTGGCATCCAAATTGCTTGGAGAAGGAAAAAAATGTGTAGATGGATAGGAAAGATATGAAGGTATTTTGGATGAATGGAAGGTGCTCGAAGATGTGTGCCTTTGTTGATCCTGCATAAGGAATGGAGGGATATAGGGACCTAAAATAGATGGAAGGGGGGAAGGGGAAGGCATGTATTTGGATTTAGATAGAGAAATGTAGGATTTATGAGGGGTGCCAACATCTTGAGAGTGAGCAATGTAGCCATTATAATCAAGATTTTCTTTTATATCAGGGGGTTCTAATATACCATGTTCACGAATGTCTAACCCTTTTCTTCGATAATGCATGCTTTGGAAGATCTTTTTAACAAAGGGTTTCTTCTTACTTTTGATGCTAGAGGCAAGCCCATTTTTAGGTGGAGGTGGCTTGCAAGGAATGATAGGATCATGAGAGGGATTTATGGGCATGATCGAATCTTGAGGAAAACATGGAGAATTATGACAAGGGAATAAAGGGATACTTTGATCTTGACATGGAAGAGGACCATTGGATAGAGTAGGAAGGGTGTTTGACACTTCATTTTGAATAGGGTCATTTGAAAAGGTGGATGAGGCATCATGATCTTTCTTTGGAAGTGGATTAGGAATGGGATTTGGAAGGATGCTTTGCTCTTGAGATGGAAGGGGATCATCTTGGAAGAAATAGAAAGGTACAAGGGGTTCATCATGGGATCCTAAGGAGGTAGGATATTTTTCAACCATTGGATGGGATTGGAGAGTTTTGGTGTCTTGATCTTGATTTATGATAGGACTTATTTCTTCATTTTTTAGGTTATCCTCTTGACATGGAGCCACTTCTAAGGAAGGGGTAGTGTTTTTGATATGCATGGGGGATTCTTGGAAGGTGCTCTCTAGAGTGGTTATGATTGGAATTGGAGTGCATGATGTCATAGGATCTAAGATATCTGGATTGTATAAAGGATTTGTATAAAAAAATGGATTAGCTTGGATTTGTACTATTGATAGCCCTTGGGAGTCAACATGAGAAGTTTCACCATTAGGTTCATTGTTGGAAGGTGATGGTATTGATTGTTGGTGAGAAGTTTTAGGAGATGAAGGCATCGTGGAAGAGATGGAGGCCACATATGGAGCCTTGCTAGACATAGGTGTATTATTTTGATCATGTTTGGTAATGACATCTAGTTTCTCCTTAGGTGAATCATTAGGATCTTCAATTTCAATGATACCATTATCAAGGAGGTCTTGAATCTTATGTTTTAATTCCATGCAATCTTAAGTCTTATGTTTGTTATGTCTATGATATTCACAATAATTGCTCAAAAATTCACATCCCCATGTAGTCTTGTTAGGCAATATGATAAAATTGTGCTCAAGAAGCTCTTTCAAAGATGACTCAATAGATTGCCCCAAAGGTGTAAGTTGTCTATCTAAGGGATATTTGGAAGAAATGTCTTGTTTTCTTGGTGAAGGACTCATGTGTTCTTTCTTGAGATTTGGCTTTTGATTTTCAATTATTTGTTGTTCCACCTTATATAGTCGTTTTAGCATTCCTTGAAGTTTGTCACTGTTGATATCATGAATTTGTTTCTCAAAAGGGGTCATTGATTCATTTTTTTGAACTTGAATGTCGTATATTTCTCTCTTGAGATCTTGAATTTGTTGGTCTAAAGTAGCCATGTGGTGCAGAGGCACCTAAGCACACAAGCATAGCAGGAGGTCAAAAGTCATAATATGAACAATTTATTGTATTTGAGTCATTCATAATGTATTAAGGTTATTTGAGTCAATTAAATCATAATATGTAAGGGTAAATGAGCCATTTTGTCCAAAGATATCATATTTGGTCCATATTGAAGTTTTAAAAGTGTCCATGTAAGAGTTAGAGTCATTTATGTCAAAAATTGTAAAAATTGCAAAGTTGCAATATTGCCAAAAGTGCAACAAAAGTGTAAAAATGAAATCCATTGGTTATGAGGTGGTTGGAGAAGTTAGAAAGGAGTTGGAAATGGTTTATAAAACCATGTTTGGTCGAAATCAAGAAGGGAGATCAGTTTGGAGGGGATTTGTCAAACCCTCAAACTGATCTCCCTTCTTGATTTCGACCAAACATGGTTTTATAAACCATTTCCAACTCCTTTCTAACTTCTCCAACCACCTCATAACCAATGGATTTCATTTTTACACTTTTGTTGCACTTTTGGCAATATTGCAACTTTGCAATTTTTACAATTTTTAACATAAATGACTCTAACTCTTACATGGACACTTTTAAAACTTCAATATGGACCAAATATGATATCTTTGGACAAAATGGCTCATTTAGCCTTACATATTATGATTTAATTGACTCAAATAACCTTAATACATTATGAATGACTCAAATACAATAAATTGTTCATATTATGACTTTTGACCTCCTGCTATGCTTGTGTGCTTAGGTGCCTCTGCACCAAGCATAGCAGGAGGTCAAAAGTCATAATATGAACAATTTATTGTATTTGAGTCATTCATAATGTATTAAGGTTATTTGAGTCAATTAAATCATAATATGTAAGGCTAAATGAGCCATTTTGTCCAAAGATATCATATTTGGTCCATATTGAAGTTTTAAAAGTATCCATGTAAGAGTTAGAGTCATTTATGTCAAAAATTGTAAAAATTGCAAAGTTGCAATATTGCCAAAAGTGCAACAAAAGTGTAAAAATGAAATCCATTGGTTATGAGGTGGTTGGAGAAGTTAGAAAGGAGTTGGAAATGGTTTATAAAACCATGTTTGGTCAAAATCAAGAAGGGAGATCAGTTTGGAGGGGATTTGACAAAGATTATCCATCAAACCCTCAAATCCCCTCCAAACTGATCTCCCTTCTTGATTTCGACCAAACATGGTTTTATAAACCATTTCCAACTCCTTTATAACTTCTCCAACCACCTCATAACCAATGGATTTCATTTTTACACTTTTTTTGCACTTTTGGCAATATTGCAACTTTGCAATTTTTACAATTTTTGACATAAATGACTCTAACTCTTACATGGACATTTTTAAAACTTCAATATGGACCCAATATGATATCTTTGGACAAAATGGCTCATTTAGCCTTACATATTATGATTTAATTGACTCAAATAACCTTAATACATTATGAATGACTCAAATACAATAAATTGTTCATATTATGACTTTTGACCTCCTGCTATGCTTGTGTGCTTATAAAACCTTCATTCAAGGGTAAACTTTAAACTTGAATCAAGAGACATATAAAAAGATAAATCACTCTTCTCAACTTCAAAACAATTTCAAAGGTTATATTACATCCTTAAAACCCTTCATTCAATATTTCAGATCATAACATTCACCATAACATGAGAGAACAAATTCTTTATTGCCATGGAATACCCTAGTTTAGGGTTTCATCCCTTAACAACTGTTTTCACCAAAATAATCACAAAATATTCAATTCTTAACCAAATAAAGTAAGACCAAAAGAACTAGAAAGAAAATTCAGAGACCTTTCCAACACATATATCCTTTCTTCAATATTATCCCTCATGTGACCACACAAAATGCTACAACTGGGTTGTTGCTGCCTTCACCAATCTGCTTTTCACCGTGAACTGTAACAAACAGTCATCAATAACATTTTACATATTTCTCATAAAGACAATCGCTTCAGTCAGAATTTATATCACTGAGTTACACAATTTCTCTCAAAATTTCAGCTAGATCCAACAGTTAAATAAAAAGATATGATCATTTTCCCAAAACTGGGTAACCCTTGGCAGGGTTTTGACAATCATTGAAAAAACAAACATATCTTGCCAAATACTCCACAAAAATGCACAAGAAAGGATTCATCTGAAAGATATTTCATCAATATATCATTAAATAACATCTACATATGAAAATTACATCAAATGTGATCCTCCATGGATCTATGACAGCCATAGATTCCTTAAAACCTCATGACAGTTTGAGGGTTTGATGGATAATCTTTGTCAAATCCCCTCCAAACTGATCTCCCTTCTTGATTTAGAACAAACATGGTTTTATAAACCATTTCCAACTCCTTTCTAACTTCTCCAACCACCTCATAACCAATGGATTTCATTTTTACACTTTTGTTGCACTTTTGGGAATATTGCAACTTTGCAATTTTTACAATTTTTGACATAAATGACTCTAACTCTTACATGGACACTTTTAAAACTTCAATATGGACCAAATATGATATCTTTGGATAAAATGTCTCATTTAGCCTTACATATTATGATTTAATTGACTCAAATAACCTTAATACATTATGAATGACTCAAATACAATAAATTGTTCATATTATGACTTTTGACCTCCTGCTATGCTTGTGTGCTTAGGTGCCTCTGCACCATACTCCCAACCGTGAAAAGTTTCCAAGTCCCTTGGAAACATGGGTACAATGACTTGAAAGAAAAAAAAAATTTGAGTGAAATTTTCACCTTTGTCTTCATCTTTACCTCTTTACGCCTCTTTATGCTTCTTCTCTCATCTTCTTTATGTTGCTTCTTCCTTCTCAAACAATCTCTTTGTGACTCCTACCAATGGATTTTATAGTGGCTGCCACCCAAGTGCTTTTACCAACCATAAGTCCACCTCTCCATGCTACATCACCTCACCAACAACCTCTATGCCTCACCTAGGAGTTCTCCTCTTTGCCTCTCTCCCTATTCTTTTGGCAATCAATGGACCATCCCTTTGGCCCTTGACAGACCTTCCTTGTCTGCCTTCTTGCAGCTAGATGGATGAGCACCTTGCAACCAAAAAATCATCAGCAAAAACCAAATAACAAATCCTTCATGGCTAGGTCCTGGTGTGGATTGCCTCCTTCGGCGATCTATCCACACACTCAGGCTCTTCTAGCTCTGATACCAATTTGATGCGGAGCATCATGAAAATCCATAAAACCTTCATTCAAGGGTAAACTTTAAACTTGAATCAAGAGACATATAAAAAGATAAATCACTCTTCTCAACTTCAAAATAATTTCAAAGGTTATATTACCTCCTTAAAACCCTTCATTCAATATTTCAGATCATAACATTCACCATAACATGAGAGAACAAATGTGATCCTCCATGGATCTATGACAGCCATAGATTCCTTAAAACCTCATGACAGTTTGAGGTTTTAAGGAATCTATGGCTGTCGTAGATCCAAATTGATCTCCCTTCTTGATTTCAACCAAACATGGTTTTATAAACCATTTCCAACTCCTTTCTAACTTCTCCAACCACCTCATAACCAATGGATTTCATTTTTACACTTTTGTTGCACTTTTGGCAATATTGCAACTTTGCAATTTTTACAATTTTTGACATAAATGACTCTAACTCTTACATGGACACTTTTAAAACTTCAATATGGACCAAATATGATATCTTTGGACAAAATGGCTCATTTAGCCTTACATATTATGATTTAATTGACTCAAATAACCTTAATACATTATGAATGACTCAAATAGAATAAATTGTTCATATTATGACTTTTGACCTCCTGCTATGCTTGTGTGCTTAGGTGCCTCTGCACCACCATGGATATTTATGATAGTTCTGATCTTTGACCTAGGACAATGTATGAGACTCTAGATATTATGCTAACCCTAAAGTGAAAAGGGGGGACTATATGATATGAGTGGGATTAGGATGTGATAAGGATCAATGTAAAAATGTAATCTATGTGACATGATTGAGAAGGGAATGTGCTAAAGAGTTGATGCAAAATATTTCCAATGTGGGGTTTTGACTTGTGCTATGATGGATAGACACAAGGATAAGTTAAAAAAGAGAGGGCATGCTATGATAGGAGATGATGTACTCCAAGCAGAATACAGATTCAAAGACACTGATAGATTCCCTAACTCAAAGAAGATGCACCTCAAGTGATAAGGGGGATTGATGATCAAAAGTTGATGTCAGACCTAAGATGAGAAATCCTAAGTGCAAGCAATGTTTTTGGTTTTTTTTGGAATTTTTTTTATTTTTTTATTTTGGTATGCAAATAATAATGAAATGCTAGGACCAATGATGAAATGACCTAAGGAACTTGTGTAGGGTTTAAGGTTATGTCCTAAAGGAATGATGGAAAGCTATGCAAAGATTATGGGTATGATCAAGGGGATTATGCATGGGTTTAATCTAGGGGGATATGCAAAGACTAGGTATGATTAAATAAGATATGCAAGGACGAAAGGTGCAACTAGGTGAAGACTATGCAAGGATTGAAAAGGGTATGGGAAACTAGAATGATGTGACTATGTGAGGACCTAAAAGATCAGAACTTCAAAAACGATGTCTCAAGAGATTTGAAATGATTGTTTTTAGAACAAAAGTTCAACATTTCAAGGACAATGTTGTTTTACAATGTGGATGGATACTTCAAAATCTTAGACCAAGGTTTTGGTAAAGTGTTTCAATTTCAAGTGTGTTGTTGATTGTGAAATGTTCCTGTTTGTTTGTGCATAAATTCATAAAACATGGCAGACAAAATGTTTGTTTGATTTTGCAATAAAAACACTTTCAAGCACAATCCTAAGGCTGGCCAGGACAATAGTTGTTGAATCTCACTCGGGGGGTTACCCCGAGCTACGCAATTTAGAGCGGATACTTAGATGCTTGACCCCACTGGCTCCACCCTCGACACTCACTTCTCCAAGGCAGCCAAGCATCAGTCCCCATGAAAACTCCTCATGGCGAACTTTGTATCTCTTCTAAGAACCATAAGAATGTGAGTCACTTCAGAGGTTCGACCTCCTGCGTCAACAACTAGAAGGATTTTGGCTTCTAACACAAAAGGTGTCTAGTAAGGGCATCCGTTCAAGTGGCCATACATGCGGCAGCGTACGCTCCGTTAAGGAAGACTCCCAGCCTATAGAGGTTGCGCTCTATAGGGTTTATGGGGAGACATATCGTCGGTATGAACTAATCAGCACTTGTTGCTTGCAACTTTCGTCACAAATATGTTTATTTATAGTGGTTCGGAAGAGCTTGGTTTTAGCCCATTACCACTTGGGTCATTCCCTCTCACCGAGCCTTAAGGGCTTCTCGGGAGGCAGGTCCTCTAAAAGGTAAAACAAAAAGAGCTTATTGCTCAAGACACAAAAGACACTGGTTAATTTTAAAGCACCAATTCGAAGTGTGATTTAAGCTAAAAAAATCAGACAATCAGTTTCAAATCACCATTTCTTTGACATTTGTCCTGCATCAAATGACATTAGTAGTTTCAAGAGATTATCTTCAACACACGAGATTGGATACGATCAGAGTGAACCTGCACAAGCACACAAATCCACAAAGATTAGCTCACAAAAAGAAATCAAAACACACTAAGACCAAACTAAACATTAATCTAATTAACAAAAAATTTAAAATTTAATCTACTTAACAAAATTTAAAATCTAATCTAATTAACAAATTAAAAATCTAATTAAGATATAATTAAAAAAATCAACATTATCAAAATTTAAAATCTAATCTAAAAGCTAAATCTAAAAATTAAAAAATTAAAATTAAAAACTAAAATTAAAAATAAAATAAAATCTAATTTTAAACTAATTAACTATCTAATTTAAATAAGCTAATTAACAATCTAATTCTATACTAATTAAAAATCTAATTAAAAATAATAATTAACAATCTAATTCATAAAAATTAATTAAAAGAAAACTAAGTTAAAAACTCTAAAAAAACAAAAATTAAAAACTAAAGTATAAACTAAAAATAAAAGAAACTTAATCTAAAAGAAATCCTATATTAAGGAAGGGAAGGCCCCACGTGGGCTGACTGAAATGTGTTATTGAATGGCTTTTAAAAATTTCAAACAACATAATGCATGCAAAATGAGAAACATAGATAAGGCGTGAGAACTGTTTGACAGAGAACCTTTGTGGAACGTGAAGAATTTTTAGAGACGTTTAATGCCAAATGCATAGGATAGAAGCACATGTAAGGCATGCAAATGGGAAGCACTGACAAACACATTACTGTTTTACAGAAAATCTCTGTGTGTGGAAATAGTTGCAGAATACGTACAAGATAGCTTGCTTGGAAAGTAGATTTTTCAGCTCAGAAGGTTTGGAATAATTGCATAGAGGATGGTTTGTGCATTGCAATTTAGGGTATGCCATGTAGGAGAAATGTGTTTCAAAACATAAATAAAATGTGGGGCATGTATTTTGCTGTTTAAAACCTGCAATACCAAATGATCAAATTGCAAATCAAGGTGTTATTATTTCCTGGCAAAAAACATTATTTTTGAAAACATTAGAATGATGATATTCAAAGAGTGGTGTTAACAGAATATGCTCAAAGGAACAATCAAAATAATAGAATGTGTAGATAAAAGTTTATAATACAAACCAAATGTTATATGCGATCAAAAACATTGTTAAAATATCATCAACAGTGACTCAAAATGTGATTACTCGCTGAAATTTCTACCAGCTAAGACATGGACAAACTTTAAAACTGATACTGATAAAAACATTGTATTGACAAATGACCTTTGATCACATGAAAATCCAATAAAATAAAGGACAAGGTCCCATCGGGCATGCCAATTGTAGATGGAGGAAATGGATTGCATACAAGACTCAATCTTCCAACATCCAACAATGAAGTACCTGCAAAACACACACATGCAAATGAAAATATCTAAACTAAGAACACACATGCATGTTACATAATCCACTCCATTGCACTCCTTAAACCAAGATCTTATGTAGATAATATTGCTCTCAGAAGCACACACAAGAAGCTATGGTTTTTTGGAGATTCAAGATGATTGATGCAAAGGAAGCTAAAGAAAATGAAGTGCCAAGATGCTGAAGAATACAAACTGACATAAGTTCGACGCATAAAGATGAGATGCCCAAATAGGAGAGAGGGGCTTGTTTAAATAGAGTTTCTCCAGGCGAGTTCATGTTGTGGGATGAATGTGGGATAATGCAAGATGAGTGGTAAATGGGAAATGGTAAGTGAGAAATGGTAAGTGGTAGGAGGGGATATTTAAGGGTTTTATTAAATAAATAGAGAAATGTGTATAACGTGAATGCATGAAGGTGTATGCATGATATAATATTTTATTTAATAAATTTAATGGATAAATGGTAATATATTAATAATAATATAATAAAATATGGAAATTGTGAAGAATGAATTTTGGAGAAATAATAGTGTAATAATAAGGACTTGCCCGATATTCAGAGAAATTTGGAATTAAATGCTGACAAATTAATGGAAATTTTTATGTGTCTACACTTCTGTAGTATGTGATTATAATATGAGGGGCCTGCACATGCAGGAAGGCCAACAACCTAGAGCACACATCTTATCACAAAAAGTAGCCTCATTGACTACAAAATAAATCCATACTACAATCCGGAATAAAGATTGAATTGTAAGTATAGCATCTCCTATGCCTAAGTACAATTCTGATTAAGCTCAATATCGGAGGCCTTAAACCTTTTCCACAAACCCAATTTGATCACCTATGATCGACCAAAACTCCTGCATATGATTACAACATTATTCACATGTAGATAAACCTATTACCATAATCCCATATGCCCATTACCATGATCTACAAAGAGATCTTACTGATAGTTCTGATACTTAATGTTAAGTATAGATGCCAAGCTAATAAGATGAGAGCGAGGGGTGAATCACACAAACTTAATCTTCCATAAAAACATCAGATTCAACCTCGGTAACATATACTTCAGTAATAAAACCAAAACTGCTAAACATGCAAACTCAAAAGCATATAAACATCATAACATAACACCAAATTTAACGTGGAAACCCAAATAGGGAAAAACCACTGTGGAATTTTGGACCCACTAAGAAATATAATCCTCTAGAGTATGCTCGGTTAAAAGCAAATCCTGTTAAAGATTACAAACACATTGCTAGATGTGACCTGGTTAAGGGATTTCCCTCAGATCTTTTAGGATCTTTACCTTGTTAGAAGTGACCTTGTTAAAAGATTTCAAACACTCAATCAGAATGTCACCTTGCTAGAGGGTTTTACAAATAAGACTATTAAGTCCACTTGGTTAAGAGATTTTCTATCACTTTACAAAATAACAATAATAAAAATCTATCTACAACTTCACATCTGAAATGCTAAAGCAGATTCTTATTTGCTCAATACAATATAGATATAGAATTAATCTTGTCCTTTTGCTGGGCTCTATACTCTGTTATTCAAACAGGTTTTCAAGCTTCTATGCTTGGTAATCACTATGTAGCATCCCTGCACATACACTTGCCCGCATACATTGTTTATCAACAGTTCCTTATTTATAAATAATTTTCCAACCACTTAATCTCCTTGATCACATTTCCCATGATCAATCATAGCCATCAGATCTTCAAACATTGACCAGGTTCAATGTATCTTTTGATCTGAAAACGTTTTACCCCGCCTTGGAATTTGCATACATTTCTTGGAACTTGTGCTAGGGTATTGCGGTTCAATCTGAGCTATAGATCTTCCTGCTGATTTTCCTTTGCCATAGATTCTTTAACAAACTTAATTCATGGCATACCAATCATTTAATCATAGCTAGCTCATCAGCTTCCATCATTAAATGATGCTTTTATTCATTCAATGCATTTTGTTATTACTCGGTTGCAACTCGGTAAATACTAAACTTCACTCGGTAGACATACCACCTTCATTAACTGATAGCGATAACCTTAGGGTTTACCGACTAGGTTCCTTAGGGTTTACTGACTAGGTTCTTTGCTCGGTAACATAGTGTAGTATTAACCTTACAGTCAATAACATATGTATGATATCAAAACAATCTAAACATCATGATCTCATCATTGTCTAACTCGGTAATAATTGCCCATTGAATAACTTATATCTCCTCTTATTCATCATATTCTTTCTGTGTCTTTTACCGACATCATTATACTCATCAAATCATACTTCTCAAGATATGGCAACATCATACTGAATTATAAAATCAATTTCTTGATATCAATGACAAAATAATAATATTAGGATAGTAAACATCCTTAATCAGTTATATCCATAATCATCAACAACCTTCTCAATATCCTTATTGAAATGCCAACAATCTCCCCCTTTGGCATTGATGGCAAAACCAATTGATTTGACCTAATTGATTCGGATTGCTGTGAGATTCTAAAATGCTGAAATGCTCTCCTCCTGTCATCAGAATTCTCCCCCATACATTAGTCTTCTCCTCTTTTCTCTTTAGTCTTGTTTTTCTTCAGTCTTCTCCCCCTTTGACAACAATGCCAAAAAGTAAAGAACTAAAACACAATTTCTTCCTGTATGAAGTGATTTCCTGCCATTGTGTGTCAACTTAGTCTCGGTCAAAGCATTTATGTCTTCAATTCTTGTTCCCTGTATTGTTTCCTTCACACCTTTAGAAAATATCCTAAAGTGTGTAAATCAGCATCAACTCCTAAAAGATATTCTATAGAGTCATTGAATTGATGCTTTCACCGAACTCGGTTAGTGAATAGAAGATAGGGGTAGGACCCCTAACTTACTTCAGAGATACTCAAAAGTGTCCCTTGGCAGTGGCTTGGTGAAGATATCTGCTATTTGTTCCTTTGTGCTAACATACTCCAACACCACTTTCTTCTCTTGAGCTTCTTCTCTAAGATAATAATATTTGATAGAGATGTGCTTTGTCTTAGAGTGCATAACAATATTCTTTGAAATGTTAATGGCACTAGTATTGTCACAGAATATAGTTACTGGCTCGGTAACTTTCTCATTTATACCTTCCAACAGTTGTTTGATCCATGCTATGTTGGTACAATTCAATGCTGCAGCAACGTATTTAGCTTCTGCTGTTGACTGTGAAACACATCCTTGTTTCTTGCTAAACCAACTCACTAGTCTTTCTCCTAAAAAGAAAGCTCCTCCACTTGTGCTTTTCCTATCATCAATGTTGCCTACCCAATCAGCATCAGTATAAACTTTTAAATCAAAGTCATTTCCTTTCTGATATACTATGCCATAATCCTCAGTGCCTTTCAAGTATTTGAAAATTCTCTTGATTGCTGTCATGTGTGTTTCCTTAGGATCTACAGAGAATCTTGCATTATACCTACTGCATGTGCTATGTCTGGTCTGATGTGAACAACATATTGAACCTTTCCAATCATGGATTGGTAAAGTGGCTCATCAATAGATGCAAATTCACCATTCTTTGATAATTTACAATTGGTAGTCATAGGAGTACTTACTAGTTTTGAATCCTCCATTCCAAATTTCTTCAAAATTTCCTTTATGTACTTGGATTGAGTAATGAAAATCTCATTTTTCATTTGTAGTATTTGTAAACCTATAAAATACTTTATCTCACCAATTAATGACATCTCAAATTCTTTGCTCATTTCATTTCCAAAGTTCTTGCATAAAGAGTCATTTCCACAAAAGGTAATATCATCAACAAATATGGCTGAGATCAGTATTCCATTTTCATCATTCTTCATGTACATATTGTTGTTTTCACTTGTCCTTATAAAACCAATCTTGATTAAATAAGAGTGTAGTCTTTCATACCATGCTCTAGGTGCTTGTTTCAATCCATATAAAGCTTTGTTCAATTTAGATACTTGATATTTATTCTTGTCTTCAACAAATCCTTCAAGTTGTTCAATAAAAACTTCTTCTTCTAATATACCATTCAGAAATGCAGATTTGACATCCATTTGATATACCTTGAAATTCTTGTAAGCAACATATGCCAACAATGTTCTTACTCCTTCAAGTCTAGCCACAGGTACAAAAGTTTCACCATAATCAATTCCTTCTTCTTGAGCATAACCTTTGCAAACTATTCTTGCTTTATTTCGAATGACCTCACCTTTTTCATTCAGCTTGTTTCTGAAAATCAATTTTGTACCGATTACATTTTGATAGTTCTGATACTTAATATAAGTACAGATCCAATAGCCAACAAGATGAGAGGGGGGGGCGAATCATACAAACTTAATCTTCCATAAAAGCATCAAATTCAACCTCGGTAACATATATTTTAGTAATATAACCAAAACTATTAAACATGCAAACTCAAAAGCATATAAACATCATAAACCTCAGAACACCAGATTTAATGTGGAAACCCAAATAGGGAAAAACCATTGTGGGATTTCAGACCCACTAAGAAATATACTCTTCTAGAGTATGCTCGGTTAAAAGCAAATCCTATTAAAGATTACAAACACATTGCTAGATGTGACCCAGTTAAGTGATTTCCCTCAGATCTGTTAGGATCTTCACCTTGTTAGAAGTGACCTTGTTAAAGGATTTCAAACACTCAATCAGAATGTTACCTTGCTAGAGGGTTTTACAAATAAGACTGTTAAGTCCACTTGGTTAAGAGATTTTCTGTCACTTTCAAAAAATAACAGTAATAAAATCTATCTGCAACTTCACATCTAAAATGCTAAAGCAGATTCTTATTTGTTCAATACAATCTAGACATAGAACTAATCTTGTCTATCTGCTGGGCTTCTATACTCTATTATTCAAACAAGTCTTCAAGCTTCTGTGCTCAATAATCACTATGTAGCATCCCTGTGCATACACTTGCCCGCATACATTGTTTATCAATAGTTTCCTATTTATAAACAATTAGGTAACTGCTTAATCTCCTTGATCACATTTCCCATGATCATTCATAGCCATCAAATCTTCAATCTTGTCCAGGTTCAATGCATCTTTCGATATGAAAACATTTTACCCAGCCTAGGAACTTGCATATATTTCTTGGAACTTGTGCCAGAGTATTGCGGTTCAATCTATGCTGTAGATCTTCATGCTGACTTTCCCTTGCCTTATATTCTTAACAAACTATATTAACGACATACCAATCATGTAATCTATTCCAGCTCATCAGCTTCCTTCATTAAATAACGCATGCAAAAATTTAATGCATTCTATTATAGCTTGGTTACAACTCGGTAAATAGTAAACTTCACTCAGTAGACATTCCGCCTTCATTAACCGATAGCAATAACCTTAGGGTTTACTGACTAGGTTCCTTAGGGTTTACCGACTAGGTTCTTTGCTTGATAACATAGTATAGTATTAACCTTTACAATTTACAACATATGTATGATGTTAAAACAATCTAAACATCATGATCTCATCATTGTCTGACTCGGTAATAGTTGCCCATTGAATACCTTATTCATCTCCTTATTCATCATATTCTTTCTTGTGTCTTTTACCGACAACTTTATATTCTTCAAATCATACTTCTCAAGATATGGCAACATCATACTGAATTAGAAAATCAATTTCTTGACATCAATGACAAAATAATAATATCAAGACAGTAAACATCCTTAATCAGTTATATCCATAATCATCAACAACCTTCTCAATATCCTTATGAAATGCCAACAATATTTCATTGTTTGTTATAATGCTATATTGCCAACAATCTCCCCCTTTGACATTGATGGAAAAACCAATTGATTTGACCTTAAAAGATTTGGATTGTTGTGATTCTGAAATGCTGAAATGCTCTCCCCCATACATTAGACTTCTCCTCTTCTCTTCAGTCTTCTTTCCAATTTGTAGTCTTCTCATTTTTCATTTAGTCTTCTTCCCCGATATTAGTCTTCTCCCCCTTTGACAACAATGCCAAAAAGTAAAGAACTAAAGCATAATTTATGTTTGTATGAAGTGATTTCCTGCTATTGTATCAATTCAGTCTCGGTTAGAGCATTTTGTCTTCAATTCTTGTTCCCTGTATTATTTCTTGTAATAATTCCTGTACACCTTTATAAAACATACTAAAGTGTATAAATCAGCATCAACTCCCAAAAGATATTCGATAGATTCATCGGATTGATGCTTTCACCGAACTCAGTCAGTGAGTAGAAGATAGGGGTAGGACCCCTATCTTATTTCTGAGATATTCAAAAGTGTCCCTTGGTAGTGGCTTGGTGAAGATATCTGCTATTTGTTCCTTTGTGCTAACATACTCCAGCACCACTTTCTTCTCTTGAGCTTCTTCTCTAAGATAATGATATTTGATAGAGATGTGCTTTGTCTTAGAGTGCATAACATGATTCTTTGAAATGTTAATGGCACTAGTATTGTCACAGAATATAATTACTGGCTCGGTAAATTTCTCATTTATACCTTCCAACAGTTGTTTGATCCATGCAATGTTGGTACAATTCAATGTTGTAGCAATGTATTCAGCTTCTGCTGTTGACTGTGAAACACATTCTTATTTCTTGCTAAGCCAACTCACTAGTCTTTCTCCTAAAAAGAAAGCTCCTCTACTTGTGCTTTTTCTGTCATCAATGTTGCCTGCCCAATCAACATCAGTATAAACTTTTAAATCAAAATCATTTCCTTTTTGATATACTAAGCCCTAATCCTCAGTGCCTTTCAAGTATCTAAAGATTCTTTTGATTGTTGTCATGTGTGTTTCCTTAGGATCTGCAGAGAATCTTGCAACTATACCTACTGCATGTGCTATACCCGGTCTGCTGTGAACAACATATTGTAGTTTTCCATTCATGGATCGGTAAAGTGGCTCATCAACAGATGCAGATTCATCATTCTTTGATAATTTACAGTTGGTAGTCATAGGAGTACTTACTAGTTTTGAATCCTCCATTCCAAATTTCTTCAAGATTTCCTTTATGTACTTGGATTGAGTAATGAAAATCTCATTTTTTATTTGTAGTATCTATAGACTTATAAAATAATTTATCTCACCGATTAATGACATCTCAAATTCTTTGCTCATTTCATTTCCAAAGTTCTTGCATAAAGAGTCATTTCCACAAAATTTAATATCATCAACAAATATGGCTGAGATCAGTATTCCATTTTCATCATTCTTCATGTACATATTGTTGTTCTCACGTGTCCTTATAGAACCAATCTTAATCAAATAAGAGTGCAATCTTTCATACCATGCTCTAGGTGCTTGTTTCAAACCATATAAAGCTTTGTTCAATTTACATACCTGATCTTTATTATTGTCTTCAAAAAATCCTTCAGGTTGTTCAATAAAAACTTCTTCTTCTAATATTCCATTCAGAAATGCAGATTTGACATCCATTTGATATAACTTGAAATTTTTGAAAGCAACATAAGCCAACAATGTTCTTACTCCTTCAAGTCTAGCAACAGGTGCAAAAGTTTCACCATAATCAATTCCTTCTTCTTGAGCATAACCTTTGCAAACTAGTCTTTCTTTGTTTCGAATGACCTCTCCTTTTTCATTTAGCTTGTTTTTGAAAATCCACTTTGTACTGATTACATTTTTGTCCTTAGGTCTTGGAATTAGTATCCATGTGTCATTCTTATTGATTTGATCAATCTCTTCTATCATAGCATTTATTCAATCTTCACTGTTAAATGCCTCTTTCACTATTCTCGGTTCAAATTCAGATATCAAATATGTGTTCTAGCTCAATTTGTTCCTTGTCATCATTGGATCATCCTTATCTCCTATAGTCTGACTTGGTGCATGATGTCTTCTGACATACTTGGCTAATACAGTCTCGGTAGGCTCTGTATAATCTTCTTCATCACTCGGTAACTGGATATTCTCTTCATTTTCTTCAACAGTCTTCTCGGTAAGACTTCTCAATTGAACATAGACAAATTCATTATAGTCTTCTAGTTCCTTGGAGTTTTCTTCATCATTTTTTTTTGCAAATTCATCAATTTTCACATTTGCACTTTCTACTATTTTGTTAGATGATTTGATCAGACATTTAAATGCTTTGCTTCTAGAAGAATAACCTAGAAATGTTCCTTCTTCACTCTTCCGATCAAACTTGCCATTTCTATCATCTTTGTGAACATAGCATCTACTTCCAAAGATTTTAAAATAACTTACATTAGGTTTCTTATCATACCAGATTTCATATGGTGTCTTCAAAGTATATTTCTTCAATTGTACTTGGTTCAAGGTGTAAACTATTGTGCTTATTGCTTCTCTCCAAAATGTTTGAGGCACTTTCTTTTCAATCATCAGTGTTCTAGCACAATCCACAATAGATCTGTTTCTTCTCTCAGCTATTCCATTATGCTGTAGAGTTCTCGGTGCAGAGACTTGTCTTTTAATACCATGATCATTGTAGAATAAGTTGAATTCATTAGATGTGAACTCTCCTCCTCTATCTGATCTAAGACATTTCAGTTGTCTTCCTGTTTCATTTTCAACTCTGGCCTTGTACCATTTAAACATTTGAAAAGCTTCTGATTTTTGTTTTAAAAACATTACTGACATCATCCTTGAATAATCATCCACAAATAATATGAAATATTTATCACCATAATAACTTTGAACTTTCATAGGACTATAAAGATCAGTGTGCACTAGATCTAAAATTCCCTTAGAAGTGTAAGACTTACTTGTAAAGCTTGATCTTGTCATCTTACCCATATGGCATCCTTGGCACATAGCATTCTCAGGTTTTTCAAGACTCAGTAGACCTCTTACTCGGTGCTTCTTTCTTATTTTGATCAGATTATCAAAATTTACATGAAAAAACCTTTTATGCCATAACTAGGTATCATCTATCTTTGCATACAAAAACTTGTTACGAGTTGAGTCAAGGTGAAAAGTGTTACCTTTTGTTTGTGTCCCGATAGCAACTAACGTTCCATTCTTGTCATGAACTTTGACAATTCCTTTCTGAAATTCTATTCGGTAACCTATGTTGTTTAGTTGTGCTACACTCAACGAATTGTATTTCAAACCTTCAACCCAATAAACATCATTGCATCTTGCCTTGTGAAGGAGTGTTATAGATCCTTTACCTTTCACCGGACATGGTGCATCATTACCAAATCTAACATAGCCTCCATCATAATCTTCTAATATAACAAACTTGTGTTTATCTCCTGTCATATGATGTGAGCATCCACTATCTATGATCCAAGAATCATTAGTATTTATGTGAGATATTAGGGCTTTTTCTTCATACCTTTCTTCATCTGATCCATCTTTGATAGCCACATAAACTACTTCCTCTGTATCAGTTTCATCTGATTTATCATCATTAGATTCCTCATCAGCTATTAAGCATGTCTTTCTATCTCTTCTTCTGAAGTCTCGGTGTCCTCTGTAATGATTGTCTTTTTGTCTGTCATCTTAGTAATCTCTCTTTTCAGTAGAATCTTTGTCAGGACAGTTAGAAGCCATATGTCCTATCTTATAACAATTGAAACATTTCAAAGGTAGCTTTCCTTTATACTTACCTTTGCCTCTCGGTAACCTTTTGGCTAATAGTGCTTCAAACTCTTCTTGCTTTCTGATTTCCTCATACAGTTTGTGTACTTCTTCCATGTTCTTACAAAATATTTCACTTGCTCCACTGTGATCTCCTTTAGAGTACTTATACTTTCTTTCATTAAAATCATTAGATTCATCAAGATGAAAAGAACTAAATGCAGATTCAACTTTATTTACTAAAGATCCACTGTTATCAAAGTTACTTAACTCAAATGCATGTAGCTTACCAATTGTGGCATCTAAAGAAACTGGCATATTGGGTACAGACTTCAATTCATTGATTGCAGAGACTCGGATTGCATAAGCTGGTAGAAGGGTTCTTAACAACTTACTTGTTATATCCTTTTCTTCAATAGTTCCACCTGCTCCTTTGATTTGATTGACAATCTCCTTTAGTTTTGTATTGTACTGAGTTATGTTCTCACCTTCATTCATCCTCATAGATTCAAGTTGTCCTCTTAGACTATCTACTTTTGCTCTTTGAACATGTTCATCTCCTCCATATATTGATATGAGCTTATCCCACATTGCCTTTGCATCATTGAAGCCTTCTAGATCATTAAACTTTGAGTCGGTCAATGTAGATGTTATTTCAATCATTGCTTGAATATGTTCTTTCTTTTCCTTTATCTCTTTCATAGTCAATGGATAGGTGCTCGGTGTAACAAAATCATTCTCCAGATAGTATACATCACATTCTCCAACTCCTGATAGATGTAGCTTCATCCTTTTCTACCATGTAGAGAAACTTGACTTGTTCAGTTTCAGTGCATCCCTCTTATACATCTTTGGATCTTTAACTCAAGTGCCTTTAAAATTTTCCTTCTAGAGTCCAAAGCTTCCATACCAATTTATAGTTCTGATACTTAATATAAGTACAGATACAATAGCCAACAAGATGAGAAGGGGGGGGGGGTGAATCATACAAACTTAATCTTCCATAAAAACATCAGATTCAACCTCGGTAACATATATTTCAGTAATATAACCAAAACTGTTAAACATGCAAACTCAAAAGCATATAAACATCATAAACCTCATAATACTAGATTTAAAGTGGAAACCCAAATAGGGAAAAACCACTATGGGATTTCAGACCCACTAAGAAATATACTCTTCTAGAGTATGCTCGATTAAAAGCAAATCCTGTTAAAGATTACAAACACATTGCTAGATGTGACCCGGTTAAGGGATTTCCCTCAGATCTGTTAGGATCTTCACCTTGTTAGAAGTGACCTTGTTAAAGGATTTCAAACACTCAATCAGAATGTCACCTTGCTAGAGGGTTTTACAAATAAGACTGTTAAGTCCACTCGGTTAAGAGATTTTCTGTCACTTTCACAAAATAACAGTAATAAAATCTATCTGCAACTTCACATCTAAAATGCTAAAGCAAATTCTTATTTGTTCAATACAATCTAGACAAAGAACTAACCTTGTCTATTTGCTAGGCTTCTATACTCTATTATTCAAATAGGTCTTCAAGCTTTTGTGCTCGGTAATCACTATGTAACATCCCTGTGCATACACTTGCTCACATATATTGTTTATCAATAGTTTCCTATTTATAAACAATTAGGTAACCGCTTAATCTCCTTGATCACATTTCCCATGATCAATCATAGCCATCAGATCTTCAATCTTGTCCAAGTTCAATGCATCTTTCGATCTAAAAATGTTTTACCCCGCCTAGGAACTTGCATATATTTCTTGGAACTTGTGCCAGGGTATTGCGGTTCAATCTACGCTGTAGATCTTCATGCCGACTTTCCCTTGCCTTAGATTCTTAACAAACTATATTAACGACATACCAATCATTTAATCAGTTCCAACTCATCAGCTTCCTTCATTAAATAACACATGCAAACATTTAATGCATTCTGTTATAGCTCGGTTACAACTCGGTAACAACTCGGTAAATACTAAACTTCACTCGGTAGACATTCCGCCTTCATTAACCAATAGCGATAACCTTAGGGTTTACCGACTAGGTTCTTTGCTTGATAACATAGTATAGTATTAACCTTTACAATTTACAACATATGTATGATGTTAAAACAATCTAAACATCACGATCTCATCATTGTCTGACTCGGTAATAGTTGCCCATTGAATACCTTATTCATCTCCTTATTCATCATATTCTTTCCTGTGTCTTTTACTGACAACTTTATATTCTTCAAATCATACCTCTCAAGATATGGCAACATCATACTGAATTAGAAAATCAATTTCTTGACATCAATGACAAAATAATAATATCAAGACAGTAAACATCCTTAATCAGTTATATCCATTATCATCAACAACCTTCTCAATATCCTTATGAAATGCCAACAATCTTTCATTGTTTGTTATAATGCTATATTGCCAACACATTTTGTCCTTCAGTCTTGGGATCAGTGTCCATGTGTCATTCTTCTTGATTTGATCAATCTCTTCTATCATAGCATCTATCCAATCTTCACTGTTAAATGCCTCTTTCACATTCTCGGTTCAAATTCAGATATCAAACATTTGTTCTGTCTCAGTTTGTTCCTTGTCATCATTGGATCATCTTTATCTCCTATAATCTGACTTGATGCATGATGTCTTCTGACATACTTGGCTAATACAGGCTCGGTAGGCTCTGTATGATCTTCTTCATCACTCGGTAACTAGATATTCTCTTCATTTCCTTTTGCAGTTTTCTCGGTAAGACTTGTTGGTTGAACATAGACAAATTCATCATAGTCTTCTAGTTCTTTGGAGTTTCCTTCATCATCTCTTTCTGCAAATTCATCAATTTTCACATTTGCACTTTCTACTATTTTGTTGGATGATTTGATCAGACATTTAAATGCTTTACTTCTAGAGGAATAACCAAGAAATGTTCCTTCTTCACTTTTCTGATCAAACTTGCCATTTCTATCATCTTTGTGTACATAGCATCTACTTCCAAAGATTTTAAAATAACTTACATTATGTTTCTTGTCATACCAGATTTCATATCGTGCCTTCAAAGTTCCTTTCTTCAGTTGTACTCGGTTTAGGGTGTAAACTGCTATGCTTATTGCTTCTCTCCAAAATGTTTGTGGCACTTTCTTTTCAATCATTAGGGTTCTGGCACAATCCACAATAGATCTGTTTCTTCTCTCAGCAATTCCATTTTGTTGTGGAGTTCTCGGTGTAGAGACTTGTCTTTTAATACCATGATCATTGCAGAATAAGTTGAACTCATCAGATGTGAACTCTCCTCCTTTATCTGATCTAGGACATTTCAGTTGTCTTCCTGTTCCATTTTCAACTCTTGCCTTGTATCATTTAAATATTTGAAAAGCTTTTGATTTTTCTTTTAAAAACATAACTGACATCATCCTTGAGTAATCATCCACAAATAATATGAAATATTTATCACCATAATAACTCCAAACTTTCATAGGACCACAAAGATCAGTGTGCACAAGATCTAAAATTCTCTTCGAAGTGTAGGACTTACTTGTAAAGCTTGATCTTGTCATTTTACCCATCTGGCATCCTTGACACATAGCATTCTTAGGTTTTTCAAGACTCAATAGAACTCATATTCGGTGCTTCTTGCTTATTTTGATCAGATTATCAAAATTTACATGACAAAACCTTTTATGCCATAACTAGGTATCATCTATCTTTGCATACAAACATCTATTCCGAGTTGAGTCAAGGTGAAATGTATTACCTTTTGTTTGTGTCTTGGTAGCAGCTAACTTTCCATTCTTGTCATGAACTTTGACAATTCCTTTCTAAAATTCTATTCGGTATCATGTATTGTTTAGTTGTACTACACTCAACAAATTATATTTCAAACATTCAACCCAATAAATATCATTGCATCTTGCATTGTCAAGAAGTGTTATGGATCCTTTACCTTTTACTGGACATGGTGCATCATTACCAAATCTTACATAGCCTGCATCATAGTCTTCTAACGTAACAAACTTGTGTTTATCACCTGTCATGTGATGTGAGCATCCACTATCTATGATCCAAGAATCATTAGTATTTATGTGAGATATTAGGGCTTTTCTTCATACCTTTCTTCATCTGATCCATCTTTGATTGCCACATAAACTACTTCCTCTGTATCAGTTTCATCTGATTTATCATCATTGGATTCCTCATCGGCTATTAAGCATGACTTTCTATCTCTTCTTCTGAAGTCTTGGTGTCCTCTGTAATGATTATCTTTCTATCTATCATCTCAGTAGTCTCTCTTTTCAGTAGAATCTTTGTTAGGACAATTAGAAGCCATATGTTCTATCTTATCACAATTGAAACATTTCAAAGGTAGTTTTCCTTTATACTTACCTTTGCCTCTCGGTAACCTTCTGGCTAAAAGTGCTTCAAACTCTTCTTGCTTTCTGATTTCCTCATATAGTTTGTGTACTTTCTCCATGTTCTTACGAAATCTTTCACTTGCTCCACTATGATCCCCTTTAGTGTATTTACTCATTCTATCATTGTAATAATCATATTCACCAATATGAAAAGAACTAAATGCAGATTCAACTTTATTTACTGATGACCCACTATTATCAAAATTACTTATCTCAAATGCATGTAGCTTACCAATAGTAGCATCTAAAGAAACTGGCATATTGGGTACAGACCTCAATTCATTGATTGCAGAGACTCAGATTGCATAAGCTGGTAGAAGGGTTCTTAACAACTTACTTGTTATATCCTTTTCTTCAATAGTTCCACCTACTCCTTTGATTTGATTGACAATCTCCTTTAGTCTTGTACTGTACTGGGTTATGTTCTCACCTTCATTCATCCTCATAGATTCAAGTTGTCCTCTTAGACTATCCACTTTTTCTCTTTGAACATGTTAATCTCCTCCATACACAGATATGAGCTTGTCCCACATTGCCTTTGCATCATTGCAGCCTTCTAGATCATTAAATTTTGAATCAGTCAATGCAGATGTTATTTCAATAATTGCTTGGATATGTTCTTGATTTGCCTTTATCTCTTCCATTATCAATGGATAGGTGCTCGGTATAATGAAATCATTCTCTTGATAATATACAACTTATTCTCCAACTCCTGATAGGTGCAACTTCATCCATTTTTGCCATGTAGAGAAACTTGACTTGTTCAGCTTTGGTGCATCCCTCTTATACATCTTTGGATCTTTGCCTCAAGTACCTTTAAACTTTTCTTCCAGAGTCCAAAGCTCTGATACCAATTGATAGTTCTAATACTTAATGTTAAGTACAGATGCCAAGCTAATAAGATGAGAGGGGGGGGGGTGAATCATACAAACTTAATCTTCCATAAAAACATCAGATTCAACCTCGGTAACATATACTTTAGTAATAAAACCAAAACTACTAAACATGCAAACTCAAAAGCATATAAACATCATAAACCTCATAACACCAGATTTAACATGGAAACCCAAATAGGGAAAAACCACTATGGGATTTTGGACCCACTAAGAAATATACTCTTCTAGAGTATGCTCGGTTAAAAGAAAATCCTGTTAAATATTACAAACACATTGCTAGATGTGACCTGGTTAAGGGATTTCCCTCAGATCTATTAGGATCTTCACCTTGTTAGAAGTGACCTTGTTAAAGGATTTCAAACACTCAAGCAGAATGTCACCTTGCTAGAGGGTTTTACAAATAAGACTGTTAAGTCCACTCAGTTAAGAGATTTTTTATCACTTTACAAAATAATAGTAATAAAAATCTATTTGCAACTTCACATCTGAAATGCTAAAGTAGATTCTTATTTTCTCAATACAATATAGAAATAGAACTAATCCTGTCCTTCTACTGGGTTCTATACTCTATTATTCAAATAGGTCTTCAAGCTTCTGTGCTCGGTAATCACTATGTAGCATCCCTATGTATACACTTGCTCGCATACATTGTTTATCAATAGTTCCTTATTTATAAACAATTTGCCAACCACTTAATCTCCTTGATCACATTTCCCATGATCAATCATAGCCATCATATCTTCAAACATTGACCAGGTTCAATGTATCCTTCGATCTAAAAATGTTTTACCCCGCCTTGGAACTTGCATACATTTCTTGGAACTTGTGCTAGGGTATTGCGGTTCAATTTGAGCTGTAGATCTTCTTGCCGATTTTCCTTTGCCATAGATTCTTTAACAAACTTCATTCACAACATTCTAATCATTTAATCATACCTAGCTCATTAGCTTCCATCATTAAATGATGCTTTTATTCATTCAATGCATTCTGTTATTACTCGGTTGCAACTTGGTAAATACTAAACTTCACTCGGTAGACATACCACCTTCATTAACTGATAGCGATAACCTTAGGGTTTACCGACTAGGTTCCTTAGGGTTTACTGACTAGGTTCTTTGCTCGGTAACATAGTGTAGTATTAACCTTACAGTCAATAACATATGTATGATATCAAAACAATCTAAACATCATGATCTCATCATTGTCTAACTCGGTAATAATTGCCCATTGAATAACTTATATCTCCTCTTATTCATCATATTCTTTATGTGTCTTTTACCGACATCATTATACTCATCAAATCATACTTCTCAAGATATGGCAACATCATACTGAATTAGAAAATCAATTTCTTGACATCAATGACAAAATAATAATATTAAGACAGTAAACATCCTTAATCAGTTATATCCATAATCATCAACAACCTTCTCAATATCCTTATTGAAATGCCAAGAATCTCTCCTTGTCTATTATAATGCCAACACTTACATCATATATATACCAACCCGAGACCAAAACAATTAGGTCGACCACCCAAAAGATAAAAAAATAAATTCATAACATAAACCTGCAATCTGATGATCAACCAAGTTGTCTTAGGTCAAAAACAATATAAACCAATCATTAAATCTCATCGGTAACACATCAAGAACATCCTCCAACATGTTACATAAACCAGTCCATAACCTAGATAATATCGGACCTAAAATAGGTTGCCATAAACCAAATCCAATACCACCGATGAGTGGAAACATGAACATGATAACCAACAACATCTTGGAAGCCATCTAGAAGCTGCACCAACACCACTTATCATGTGCATGAAAAGATCTTCAATAAAGCTCTATCGGTAAAACCCTTACCGGAGACCAAAAGGCTTACTAGAACAAATGATAGCTCCTAAGTTATAAAATCCCAAACCAACTGATCATGATACACATCTGAATAGCATGAATGACAGATCTAAATCAATTCCACAAACCAAAGCATATTGGATCATACCGGATCAATATCATAATCCAACCACTCTATCGGAACCAACCGAAAACCGGTTAAAAACCAAAACAACCAATGTTTCCATCAATGAAAAAACATCAATGCAACACATAATCAATTCCTCCAAATTACCAACAATCTCCCCCTTTGGCATTGATGGCAATATTAGATGTGAAAAACATCCAAGTGCCAAGAAATTTCAAACAAGTCTCCCCCTATGAAAGACAACCAACAATCTCCCACAAAATGATATAACAATGAAGCTCTGAACCAAACTCCCCTAATGAATATATCTCTCCCTTATGTTTTTCACTAGAATAAATCTCCCCCTTTGACATCAATTCCAAAGATTTGACATAAATATCAAAGAAAAATCACAAATCCTCTGATTTACACAGCTGACTACTCCCCCTGAGTAGTAGCACCACCACATCAATTTGGAATGAGTAATAGCTTTGATAATGCATATCGGACTGATGCCAATCAGCATCACTCAGGTCTCTACCGGAGGGGCAAAAACCCCCAATCTATTTCTGAAGCATTCAAATGATTCTTAAGGAAAAGGTTGAGTGAACATGTGAGCAATCTTCTCTTTAGTGTTCACATAAATCAGTCTGACTTCATTTTATTCCACCTTCTCCTTCAAAAGTTATACTTGATAGATATGTACTTTGTCTTAGAATGAAATATCAAATTCTTTGATACATCAATAGTAGTAGAGGTATCATAGTGAATAACTATCGATTCATTACAATGCACCTTTATATCCTTCAACATTTACTTCATCCATAGAACTTGTGTACATTTAGTAGCAAAAGCAACATACTCAGCTTCAACAATAGATAAAGAGGTGCATGACTGCTTTTTGTTGATCCATGAAACAAGTTTATTTCCAAGAAAGAAAGCTCCACTAGATCTCTTCCGATCATCTATATCTCTAGCCCAATTTGCATCTGTATATGCACATAATGTAAAGTCATCATTTTTAGGATACCACAAACCATATTCAGTTGTTCCTTGCAAATACCTGAAAATCCTTTTCACCGCACTCTCATGATTTTCTCTAGGATCACTTTGATATCTTGATACAATACAAACTGCATTCATTATATCCGATCTAGTCTAAGTCAGATATAACAAACCTCCAACCATTGACTTGTACCTTGTAGGATTTACCAATGTCGATGCATCATTGTTTGTCAATTTCTCACTTGTAACCATAGGAGTACCAACCGGTTTAGAATTTTCCAACCCAAATTTCTTCAACAACTCTCTAGCATACTTAGTTTGACATATGAAAATACCTTTATTAGTCTAAGAAATCTACAAACCTAAGAAAATTTTCATCTCCCAAATCATAGACATCTCAAATTCATTCTTCATATTGCTAGAGAATTCCATAAACAACTTATCTTCACCTCCAAAAATGATATCATCAACAAAGAATTCAATAATCAATATGTCATCATCAATGATCTTATAACATAAATTACTGTCAACATTATCTTTAGTGAAATCAAGCTTTAAAAGATATTTGTCCAGTCTTGCATACCAAGCTCTATGGGCTTGTTTCAATCCATATAAAGATTTCTTTAACCTGCAAACCATTTTTTTGTCATCTAAAAGTGAAAATCCATCAGGTTGTTCAATATAAACTTCCTCTTCAAGATCTCCATTAAAAAATGCACACTTAACATCCATCTGATAAAACTTGTAGTTCTTATGTGCAACATAAGAAAGAAATAATCTCATAGCTTCAATTCTAGCTACCAGTGCAAAGGTTTCATCATAATCAATTCCTTCCTTCTGAGAATATCCTTTATAAACCAATCTAGCTTTATTCCTCACAACTTGTCCATCTTCATTCAATTTATTCCTTAAAACCCATTTAGTTCCAATAACATTCTTATTTTTAGGTCGGGGAACTAAAGTCCATGTGTTATTATTTTCTATCTGATCTAAAACTTCTTCCATAGTTTTCATCCAACATTCATCTTTACAAGCTTTAATTACTAATGTCCGTTCAACTTGATAAATAAAACATACCTCATCAACTGCCAACCTTCTTCTTCCCATCACTCCTTTGCTTTTGTCTCCAAGGATATGATCTTCTGAATGATTCAACCTCACATACCTAGGAGTCTTCTGATTTTCCGTTCCTCTATCCTAATCTTCAGTTACTGTTGAATTTTTTGATAATGTCGGAGTAACTGGTTCAACATTTTGTTCCGGTGTAGGTGCTACCAGTTTAATTATGATCATTTCCACTATCGATTCTCTCTCATAAGTTTTGATTTGACTTTTATTCTGCTCATCTACCTTGACATTTGTGCTCTCCATAATTCTCTACAATCTTTTGTTATAACATCTATATGCTTTGCTTTCATTAGAATAACTAAGAAATATTCCTTCATCACATCTAGGATCAAACTTTCCAATGGAATCATCTCTTTTGATATAGCATTTACTGTCTCAAGTAAAATTCATCTTTATCCAAAGTATATCAATTAGAATTCAAAGGGAAATCATGAATCCCTATCTAATCAAAGAATTCAACAAATAGACAATGAAATAATGCAAATAAGTAATAGGAATGTAAAATATATTAATCAAAACTCCCTATTCCATGATCGCATATAGCTTTCATTGTTCTTCTCTTCTCTGTGGTATGATGGCTCTCATATATTGCACTGGCAACCTGCAAATGACACAAAGATTCAAAGTTTGCGATTCAGGGTAATTGTCCAGGATTGAGGAGGATTGAAAATGGAGATTGAATGCTCAATTTATAGATTATTGGAGAAGATTGATTGAAAGATATAACAGATTGATCAAGAGGTGGAACTCAGGTGAGCTCACATGAAAATTGATAGTTGAACTTTTGATTTAGAGGTGAAACATAATAGATTGAATAGATTAAATGAGTTAACTGATTGAGAAAAACCTAACTGAAGGAAGAAAAAGAATGATTGGAGGAAAATTAATTGATGACAAAGAAAGCTTTATTTAGAAAAAGCTAACTAGAAGATGGAAATAGAGATTGGAGAGATAATTAATTAATTAATTAATTGATTGAAATAATTAATTTAGCATGTGCTTGCACTTTAACTTAGATTTTTAATTTAATCTTTGCATGAGATTTATTCAAATATTGAATTTATTCAATTTAGTATTTGAATATATTTAGAACTTGACTTTGATTTTCAATTTGATTTTTGAAATCATGCACATTTATTTGAAATTAGAAGAAATATGAAATTAAATGAAATTAGAAGAATTAAAATTAGAATTAGAATTATTATGAAATTAGAGAAATATCAAATTAAATGAAATTAGAATTTGGGGATTTGGAATTTGAATTAGAAGAATAAATTAGTTAACTAAATAATTTAAAGAAACTATTTAATTATTTAGAAATGGAATTTAATTAAATAATAAAGATTATTAAATTAAATGATTAAATCACAATTAATTAAATAATAAGTATTTAATTAATATTTAGAAAAAGGTTAATGATTAATTGATTAGAGATAAAAATTGAGAATTAATTTATTTAAATAATAAAGATTATTTAAATTGGGGAATTATTTGAAATTAATTATATAATAAATATTTAATTAACATTAGAAAATGGTTAAAATGATTAAATGATGAAAGAATAAGAAATGGAATGATTAGTGAGATAATGAGGAAATATGAAATTAGAAGAATAAGATTAATTAGCTTAATTAAATAATTAAATAATTATTTAACTAATTTAGGGGAATAATTAGTACATGATCAATGAGACATTTTTAGGTGTCTACATTTGCCCCTCTTTGAGACAATGTTGGAATGATGTTGTTTGAAAGAAAATGAAATTTTTTCTACCCTAGTATGTCTGAGTGACACTTAGGGTGTAATGCCCCTTCGAGAGATTGTTTGTGCATTAAAGATATGATGGATCTCTCAAAAAAAAAAAGAATGTTAGATAGAAGAATAGTTAGTTGCTTAGAGATAGAGATAGGTGATGTGAAGATATTGAGATAGAATATGAGAGAATGAACCTTAGAATGATATAGATTAATGTTAGAAAAGAATATGATTTAGAAAGAGATGATGAGAAATGAATCAACAAACTAGCAATAAGCAAATGAGATGAGAATGAGAATGATTGATTCATGAACCCGTGTCATTATTTATTGCGAAATATATATTCATCACTAAGCCTTATTATTGAACAATGAAGTTTAGCACATCAGGGTATAAGGAACCAAGATGCAAATATATCTCATTGAAGAAACAAACACGTAGCAGACAAGGAGTGAACCCCTCCATCCTGGGAAATGCACTAGGGGTCGAGGTATGTGTGGCATTCACAAGATGAATGCTCCTATCACAGACACGCACTAGAGAAATTTCCCTAGAACTTCATCGATTCATGCCACAAACAACAAACAAAGAAAAAGATAATGCCCATCATGGCTCCTCTAGTCACTTGTGGACATCCCTGAGTAGCATAGGAACATAATTTGTCACCAAATGATAAAAGATAAAGACAGACCCGAACAAATTTCAGTAGCTATACTGACCTTGTGCCTTCATTCTCAGTTGCTTGATGTGATGGTTGATAATGTCTGATCTCAGAAAGTTGCAGACCCCGTTTAAGACTGACCTGTCTGATTTTGAGTGTATCCTCTTCTGTTTAAGACAAGATAATGATCATTTGATATGGATATGATACGATTGATAAGATAGTTTGATCAGTTGATTCCAGATGTTCGACTGGATAGTCATATCCTTTGTTAACTTCATGTGAAACGTTTGTTGGATATTTGCTAGGGTATTTGTTTCTTATAAGATATTTTATTGCAAGTTTTTTTTTTGATTAATTTTTTATTTTTAGTTCTTTTCCAAGAGCTTTTTCTATGTTTTTGGATTATGTGGATTGATATTTGAATGTTTTTGATTGATTTTTTTAGGACTTTTGTAGATATATTTGATTTCTTTCAAAGGACATTATATGAATGTTTTGGATTTTATGAAGAATTTTCCAATGTTTTTTATTTGATGAAACATGACCTGTCATCAATTGATAAAGATAAGACTAACTTGGACAAAATCCAGCAGTCATACTGATCTATGTCGTTATTTTGATTTGTGTGATCATTGATAGGAATGTCTAGTTTGAGAGAGTGAATACCCCATGTAAGACCGATTTGTCTAGTTTCGAGTGTACCCTTCCCTGTATAAGACATGTTGATGTTTGATAGAGTTTGATCGATAAATTGATTAACAAGACATGTGATTAGTTTGATTGTAGACTTTGAGAGTTTGTTTGTTATTGATTTGATTTGATGAATGGTCTATGGTTTCTTTTCTTTGACTTTTTAATTTTTGATTTTTTAATTTTTAAGGATTTTTTCAGGAGATTTTATGACTTTTAATATTTTGTGTTTTCCCAATGTTTTTGGTATTTTTTCAGGACTTTATTTGATTTTTAGGATTTTTTTCAAGACTTTTTATGATTTTTATTATTTTTTTCAGGACTTTATATGATTTTTAGGATTTTTTTAGTTATGCCCCTAGTGTGCAAACCTATATGACATGATGATCTACAGAATGCATGTGGAGACAATGAATTTTTGACATGACCTATGGTAATGCAATATGCATGATGAAGATGCAGTTCCTATTTGAACAAGGATGACTGTGTTTGTTTAGCATTTGTAATACACTAATTGAAATGGAGGTGTAAAACATTTCGTAGATAAGCAGTCAATCGATCCCTAAGGTCCTTTAGAACATCTAAATTAACACACTTAGTGACTAGGATTTACAAATGGAGACGAAAAAACTTCCCCATTGGTTCTTGAAACTTTGATCTTCTTTTGCCCATGTGTGTGCAGATGAGTTAATTTCCACTCTTGTTTTTACTAAAGATCCTTAGCATCCTATATGACTAGTTACATGGATTATCCTAACTTCAAAAGCATCTCGAATAGATCCTTGCTGCCAACAAGCTTTTAGAGCTTTGGTGAGGTTATAGACTATAATTTATCAAATATTGCTCCATTGCCAGCAGGTGTTCATAGCCTTGATGGAGTTATTTGCATGTTCCCATGGTCAAGTTTTTTGTCGCACTTTGTATGCGTGATATTTCAGTTATATATCATTTTTTCTTTTGCCTCGAGATGAATATTTGGCATAGCATTTTTTTGTTTTTATTTTCTTGCCTTGACTTGTAAGTAATGAAACCTACTTGGGTGTGGCAATTAAAACAGCACTGAAGTAGAATTTTAGATTTTTTACTAGTCATATGATCAACTAGGTGTCTAGAATGAATTAGAGATTTTGTTAATGTGTTCGAGATATAGAAATTGATATATTTTTGGGTTAACAAGTCTCAAATAGTGAAATCACTACCCAACCATAAGTAAAGCATCGTCATAGGGTAATGTTGAAAATGAATGACCTTAGGACCTCAAAGAGTTCATGTCCGAATATTTAAGAAAGGAGACGATCCTTGTTTCTCTTGAATGCAAACAAATGATAAACTTGGATAGTTGCCTGGTTTTATTGATGCTGCTATATGTAAATGCAGAAACTATATGCCATGAAATTTGTGAATATGATGTTCTTGGAAAATAAACTATATGAGATGCAGTGGTTCAAATAAAATGAGATGCAATGTGGAAAGTAAAAAGCTAAACTAACCTAGCCCTTAGATGTAATATTGTTTAAGGTGAATGTTGTTCATAGGGTCAAGAAGTTTTGTGTAGGTAGTTCATTGGTCTTTGTTTGAAGAGTCAGATAAAGATGTCTTTTCCAATAGGATATAAGGACTAAGCTAAGTGTACATGTTTAGCATCTCCACTGTTTATTTCTTTAGTTTTTGGATTTTGTGGATCATCAAAGGGAAATCCATCTCTGGAACCCATGAATTAAGCTATAGCCTTACCATTTTTAAAGCAATCCAATTGTGGTAGATTCTCTTGCCCCTAGTCTTTCAAGTGTGGGTATGTGAGGCAAATAGATTCTAGTTTTGAAGTTGTGACATGAGTGGGTGTTATGCTTGTTTCTATTGATTCACTTGAAGAGGATGATGAAGTCAACCAGGTGTTGATCTCATTAGTTGGTGTTATGCTTGTACATGAAGAAGATGAAACAATTTGGTTGTTGATTTCATTAGTTGGTGCCATGCTTGTTTCTATCACCACTTTGGCATGTGATGATAGCTCACATACAATTGTTGACAAGTTTTTGTGTAGTATGATGTGGATTGGAGATTTAATTGATAAGGGGATCATGAACAACTTGTGTAGAGGGATTGGGATCACTAGGAGAAATGGTAAGTTTGTTTGAGAGGGAATATTGTGAAGAACATCGAGGATTATGACATGGAGATGAAGGGATGGAGAGACCTTGATCAAGATTTAAAAAAATAATGGGATCTTGTTTAGGACATGAAGGTAAAGGTATGATTTGATCTTGGTTTGTAAAGGGATTATTAGGGAGGATGGAAGGTGTAATAACCCACTTAACTTAATCCAAAAGCTCAACTAATTTTTTTTTTAATATATAAAAATATTGATTTCTTATTCTTACTTATTCTTATTTATTTTTTATTCAATCACATACTTAGGTACATATATCCAAATGATATAGGCATCCATCCAACTAGGATGGGCATCTAACCATACGTGTTAGGCATCTATCCATACAGGACTAGGCATCTAACCATACGGATTAGGCATCCAACCATACGGGTTAGGCATCTATCCATAGGAGACAGGAGGTTTCATCTATCCAATCCAGGATAGGCATCTACCCAAATGGGGTAGGCATCTATTCATAAGAATAGGATATGTTCTAGCTAGAGACTTTAGACTCATTGGGACCATCCAGGTCCTAAGCCACTCTCTAAAAACTACACTCCCCTACTAGGAGTGCACTGAGGTCGCCATCCTTAAAAGTATTAAAATAATTACATAAACAAGCTTTAGTTCCGCCTTGGAATTCAGCCTAAAGCCTCGGGAAGTCAAGCGAATCCATATGAGATTCCTTCTAAGTATGCATCGAATTAATTTTAACCTTTCAATTAGTATTTGCACCATTTGATTTAAACACCAAGGAGCTTCAAGAACCAACTACTCACCCATAACTAAATCATAATCCCCATCCCCGAACACCTAAGTACAAGGGACAACTTCGTCCCTAGACTGCCTACATACCCGTTTTGGCACGGGATCAAGGCGTAAAGTATGTAGTTCTGGTTTCTAGCTATGGTTTAATGTAAACTATTTGGTGGGTACACAACCCTTTCTAGGGTCAATGTCCCAAACAGTTTCTCTGCGGTTGCTATCCACGATGGTAGCTCTATAGAAAAAAAAAGGGCTCAAGATGGCCTTTTGCTTGTGGCCTAAACAACTAAGTCTTATTTCTTATTAAATACGTCACCCTTAATCCGTTATCATCCCTTGAAATCATCAAGATAAAATAAATTTTCAAGATCTTCACACACATCCAAACCCTAATGGGGTTATCTAAAGTTCAACTGATCGGATGCAAATTCATTTAAAAATTAATCTTTTTAGGTTATCGATCCAAGGGGGATTACTCGTCCCTTGGATTTTAACTTCTAAATGACCCTTATTTCTCCCTGACGATTTAGAGGAATGATGCTATACACGCCATTGTTGCAGCTTTATTAGGCATTAAGTGCAGTAGTTCAACACGACGACATTACCTGTAAGTGTGACCCAGGGGCACCATAAATACCAAACGCCGCTAATTTTTGGTTTCAACTCCTCTTGTTTAGTTATCTAACTAGGAATTTAACTTTGAATTCATGAATCCTAAAAGAAGCAATATACCAATACAATTATGATAAAGAAACTATTATATACAAGGAATTATCGCTTGAATTTAAAAACTAAACTATGAATTTTATGTAATTGAAAGGAACATAAACAAATTGACTACTTGGAATAGTATTTTCTCTGAAGGAAAGTTATGACAATTAAGAATTCAAAAACTTGAACTAAATACATGAAATTACTAATTGCTTGGAAACCATGATACTTTCAAAGATAACTTATGAAAATGATTTGAATTACTTACAAGATATAATTGTTTTAGACAAACCATTACACAATAAGTATGAATCCTAGTATTGATTTGCTTGAACAAAATTAAATGATTGAATAGCAAGAATTTGGAAATGAATTTTAACACCTACTTGTTTGAAGTGAAAAGTACTTAATAATAATCCCAAAAAATTCTTCCATCTAAAGTAATACAAATTTCATCTACAAATGATGACACCACTTTAAATGTGAATCCTAATACCTGAAAGGTACTAAATTGCTTGAAATAGAATTTAAATTATCAAATAATTATACTTTGGAAATAAATTTAATACTCACTTGTTGAAGGGAAAAGGAAACAACTATTCAACAATAAGCTTCAAATTAACCACATTATTCTTAGTTACTAATTGTTTGAAAAAGAGATTAGACAAGAGTGTAAACACTTGCTAGTTAACCAAGTAATAATACTAAGTCTCCTAATAAACAATTCTAATTAATAAACTTATAGTTGCTTTTGAATTGATACTTTTGCAAGATTATAAAGTGATAACTAATTACTCCTTCCACTTGAAGTAACGTTAAATTTATCATTGGATACATTCTACAAATAATAACTTTATCATTTTCAAATACTTCGAAGGGAGCTAATGTTTGCTCCTTAAATTACCCTCAATTAGAATTGTTATTTAATTTTCTAAGTGATCACGAAGTAGGTTTCTTGAAACTCATTTGCTAAAACAATTTCTGTTTTGAATAAACTCTCTTTGCATCCTAATTAATACTATTACCATATGAATATTTAACTATGCAATTTACCTCTAAATTTAATGATAATTAAATTTACCTCTAAATTTATGTACTAATTACTTGTATTATTAAGTGTAACTTTTCCTTTTTACTAGTCTTATGTTTCTTTTAGCTAGAAGGTAAATGATTTTAATTATTAAAAGAAGTGACTATTCACAATGCCTTATATACTCATATCTTGGAAAATAAAGAAACAAATCAAATAATCAACCTTTCGAATTGAGACAAACTTTGTCTAACATTAACTCGTATTGCTGAAATACCTAAAAGGGTTACTATGAATCTAAACACATTTACTTGTTAGGTAAATTCCTTTAACATTTGATACTTGTACTAATTGGAATATACAAAAGATAGTTTGAAGTCCAAAAATTAAAAATAAATAAATAAAGAACTTAGATATTTGAAATGTATTAAATGTCTTGGGAAAATCTACTTACTACTAGGTACAATTTGAAACTAAATAGAGACACTTGAAGAAAAAAAACCAATACTATAGAATAAGTGTATCATTAGTGAAATATCATTTTTTCCTAAGAGATTAATCACCTCTTAAATTTTTCTTTAATAACCAAACTTTACTATACACTAAAGAATAAATCCCTTCTTATAAGAGTAGGTTATAAATTAAATTTCAACTATATTGACATAAATAGATTTTAATTACCAAATTCTAATGAATAAATTTTAACTAAATAAACCCCTTAGTATATATACATAAAATAAATTTTTAATTATAAATCCTAATTGTATTTTACTTTTAATAAACAAACTATAAAAAAAAATATAAAAATAATAATTCTAATAAATTAAAATTCATTCATTCAACAATTAATAAATTAAATTTAATTCACTCAACTCGAATCAATGTAAATCAATTTAACATTAACAAGATGTTATTTATAATCAATTAGTACCAATTTTAAGACAACATATACCAATATTATTTTATATCCTAAACTTATTATAGTCAACTATATATAATATATCAATTATATTAATAATTTATTAATAGCTAAATTAAAAACAAAATTGAAAAAATAACAACAGTTATACCAATTGATATAACATGGTTGCGGTGCCATAATAACTTTACATGCCCAAAACTTAATTAACATTAATTCTTAAAAGATTTATATAAGTATTTATACTAATTTTGTAATGTATTATCTATATATATTGATTTGATCCGAGTTTATAAAAAAATAAAATAAATAGGGATAGACTTAGGAATTAAATAATATATTCACTAAAAGATATAATTAATTCACAGAGAACAATAAGTGAAAGAAAATAAATAAGTAAATAAATAAATTTATCTTTGATGCATTCTTAGATGGGTAATAATTTTCTTTTTTTTTAAAGTTTCTCAAAGAAGTGATATTATTCAGGGAGAAAGAAAAACACATGTTCTGAGGGAGATTAAAATTTTCTTGAATAAATGATCAAGTATATGTTCATAGAAAAACAATTAAATTAATTCTTATTCTCATAGAAGTGATATTGTTCAAGAAGAAAGAAAAAACACATGTTCCTAGGGAAATACAAATTTTCTTGAATAGATGAACAAGTATATGTTCACAGAAAAAAATAATTAAATTAATTCACAGAGAGAGTAAAATTTATTTACAGGGAAGGAAAGATTATATTCACGGATGTTTACACAGAGGAACAATTTTATGCTTTATGCTCACAAAAAGAGTAAAACAAGATCTATACACAGATGAATAAATTTATATTCACAGAGAGAATATTTATTCACAGAAAAATAATAAATGCGAGAAGTAAGATTTATACATAGGTAGTCATATGCTCATAGAAATAAGTTTATTCACATGAAAGTAATAATAATAAAAAAAAAATTTATACACAGATGATCAACATATATTCACAGAAAGATAAGTTTATTCACATGGAGATAATTACATATGGAAAATAAGATTTTTTTTTACAAAGCTCCTTTTTTTAGATTTTAAATTCAAGAAAGCAAAAGAAAAGATTTGATTTTTCTTTTTTTTTCTCTAAAATAGATTAAATATATAAAAAGAAATATTCATATGCATTTTTTTGAAAAAGAACTTTTTTTTTTTTTTTTTGATCGATAAGAGGCCGAGGCCAAATTTTTTTAATAATTATTTAAAATTTACATTGCTCCACTCATGCGAGCACCGGTAGGAAAGAGTGGAGGCAAGAAAACCTCCGGCCTTGCCCGGGACCATAGTCCATGTAGTACCCTTACTTGTTTGAACTGATACTTTGTTCTTATTATTCTCAGTGGATACATTATCATTGGTTATTTAGAATTGTATAACATTGTTTCATGTTTTATCTGATTATGAGACATATGTTTTATTTGCAGTATTTATGTATTTATGTTTTATGGCATTATATGGTTCATTGCTATGTACTGATGCTTTACTTCATCTATGCATTGTGTGTTGTGTATCTGCGAGTGTATGGGATGCATGGGGACGATTTTCCTTCACTCATCTCGGTGAGACAGGGAACGTCGCGAATCTCCTTCATCGGTGTGTATGTTAAAATTTTGATATATGTATATATGCATGTGTGGTCGGTGATGCAGGATGTTGCAGGTACAAGTACCGGGTAGGTACGGGGTATCGTCTCCACCTAGCTACACAGGTCTGAGCGTGCCTTATATTTTCCAATGGAAGTGAAGGAGATAGTAGTTGACCCTAATTTTAGTCAGTTACACTCGGGTGAGTGCCTTCAGTAAGTCATTCTGTCAATTGGTTTGGTCTTCATATTTCATTGTTTGATCTTTATAAAAGTCGTTTGATGCTTGCTCAGTCTGCATATCCAGTGTCCCAATTTTTGTATGTCATTGGTAAATGTTACGTTTATTACGTCCATAAGAGTAGTTTTGGTAATTGGAGGAAAAAGAATCAAGTGATCTAGTGAGTTAATATCTTAGTATGAGTCGATATGAATTTTATCAACTTGTTAGCTCGATAGTTGCAATTCGATCGTTTGAATAAATGTAAGGACATAATATACTTGGAAGGCAATAGTCACTAATAAGTAGTTATTTGAGTTAAGATAAGGTGATCGTACTATCAGTAGTTTATATCGCCATCGGTTTACTGTGATTTTGGATTATGCGTGTATATAATTAGAATTATAAATATGTCATGTTTTATAAACTTTTCGAACGTATAATATATACATAATTCAATTATTTGAATATATATATATAAGAAATGCCGCTCATTATAAATATTAGAAACCAAAATATACATTTACAAATATAATTTGCTAAGAAGGATTAATATTTAAATATTTATATTAATTAAAGTCATTAATTAATTATTAAAAATATAATAATGAAATTAAAATAAAACAAATTTTAAAAAGGTAATGGCGGGTTTTTAAGTTTAAGTAAACTAATAATTATGGTGGTCGATAGTAATATCGACCACCCCCCTTAATAAAGGGAGGGGTCGGTATTACTATTGATCACCCTCCTCCCTTTCATTATACACATCTCCTCCCATTTTAATTAAACGCTTCTCCATGTGCAGCGGACAACGACTACCCTCCTCCCTTTGTAATGTTTCATACTCCACGTGGAAGCCACGTTGCAAGCAAGCATAAACCACGATGGGTATTGCTATTCCATGCACCACGTTAACTTGCAAATACAGTGGAGGCACCGATTTATATGCAAACTTTGCCATTAAGGTATGTAGTGGTGGAAAGTAATGTAAGGGTAAAAATTAATGTGAGGATTAACTTAGAAAATAACGTGGTTCATCAGCCCACGTAAACCTACCCATATCCACCATTTTCTACGTGAATTATATGGTAATTTAACCTTGTACATAGTTAGGAAGTTATTTTTAGTAAAGTCAATTTAATATTGAAGTCAAAAGCCACATGTATTATCTATAAATAAGGACTTAACCACTTTAGAAGTGTGGTGTCGTGAAATAGGTAATAAATAACTTTACATGATGAACACATAGGTGTTCAATAACGACTAGGACTGTTATGTTGTAATTAGATCTTGAGTGGTGTCACTTAGAGTCAATCCACCACTAGTAGAGATAGCCCGAAAGTAGGAAAGTGGGTAGATGACAACCTTATATATAGACCATTGAGTTGGAAGAGAAGGGGGGATGGAGATGCAACGAAGGAATAGAGAATGAAATAGAAGAATAGCAAGTTGGAGAATAGTGAGTTGAAGAATAGCAAGTTTGAGATTGACAAGCAAGGCATAGAGCTAATTGGTGGAAGATCGTCAGAAGGTTCACAAATCAGATTCAAGCTTGCAAAGAGGTCAGGGTTTCATTTGATTTTGTTTAATATATAACGAAGGTTGGAATTTGTATTTTTTGAACATAGGTTATGGTGATTTATATAATTATGCTTATATCATTGTTAATTAAAAATATAATTATTAGTCATTTAAAATAGCTGAATGGAAATCATAGTGAAATAAATGTTAACTAGTTTAATTTCTATAGTAGTGAATAGGGTTATTTAAGCTTGTAGTTATATTATAAGGTTAGTGGATAGGGAGCATGATAGATGTTATGGAAGATGTAATATAGCAAATATGTTTCTTTAAGAAAGTATCGACATTTCTTATGAATTAAAATTATAAGTTTATATCGCCTAATCTCTCTAGATGTCCATGTACCCTGATTTATTTACCTCTTTTCTCAACAAATGATGACATTGATTTATTTGGTTTAATATAGTTGAAATTCTTATTATTTTCTGGAAATCTTAAATTGCAAGCTATTTATACATTTGGTTGTTTTAAGAAAGATTGTTGTCAATTTGTCTTGTGTTGTGTCTTGGCCAGTTATTTAGAGGTTTTAACCTTAAGGAAATGAGCCACTGTGAGTTGTTCGTAATGGTCAAACTTAGGTTAGTAAATTTTGTATCTTTCATTTGAGATAGGTCAAGATTGGGAATGGCTGTCTGTGTCGCCATAGAGTTCTATAGATAGAACCAACCTGTAGTGTCCTAAGAGAGAGAGTGGCTTTCGAGCGGGGGCTGTGCCCGAAGTGGGAACAGGATAACCCGTTGGAAGTTGGTTAAGAAAGTGAAAACCTAATAAATGACTAGGGAAGGGTAGAATAAAAGTTAAATGAAATAATGTGCCTCGCACATAGGTGAGTGCTAGTATAGGGCTCATAATGTAGCGAGAAGGCCTGGAATGGAAAACTTACCACCTTGTCTTCATGAGAGGATTGGTAAGGTCCGCATGAGTCTTAGTTGGAATCGGAGGTTCGGGAGAGGTCACCAGGATAACCCAGGATGGGGGCCGGGACCTATGGAGGCTGTACCATGGTATCCACCGTAAGACATGCGATGACACTTTCTCCTTAGAGTCACTAGTATTCTGTGAGTTAGGTCACATGAATGTAAGTGGAGTCTTGTAGTCCTTTTGTTCTTGTATCATTTTGCTTGCTTGAGGGTTATCTACTATCTCCAGCACGGTGGGGTGGTTCCTTTTTGGAATCACATGGTCGGGTGGTAGTGTCGCTTCCCATCGGATGTTCTGTTACGTATCTTTGGGCGAGGAAGGACTTCGCTGATGATCTTGGATCGTGATTCATGTACCGACTCTTCTTCCTATCCATCTATCAGTTAAATACTAGAGGTTTTGAAAAGAAACTATATGTAACTTTCATTTGTATCATTTTAGCTCATGATGTAATTTCTTTTTGAAAACATGTATTTTTGAATATTGAAAGCAAAGAAATATTGTAAGATATGCTACTTCAATTACTGAATTCTGATGTATATAATATATGATTGCTTGAAGAAATTTAGATTCTTTCATTGCAGAAATTTTATCTTACATAATTAATTTACGAAGTAATATTCATTGGTAACCCTTAGGAAATTCAGGTGTTAAACTTCCGCTATGTTATTAGATGTACTAAGGTTTAATTCATGCACTTTTAAAATTTTTTTTAATTTCCCCCTTAGTTGCATAGATTATGATGTTTTCTTTTAGGGTTCTTGACGGGGCATTACAGTCCAGCTAGTATTAACTTGATACAATAAATTCCAAATTTTGATACAACCCCACCCCGGGCCAAGGTAATTAGGAGGGGTGTTTCTATTTTACCCCTCCTTTACAAGCCCTCATATACAAGTTTCAGGTTTTGAATTTCAGAAATCATTTGTCCCTTCAACTTCTCCTGCATGGCTCTGAAGATATTCTTTGATTGTAAATACTATCCTTAAATAGCTCAAAAATACCTATTTGGCCTGCATGGTTAGTAATTAAAACACTAGGCAGATATGTTAGTATCGATCAATCCTTTATCATGAATGGAATTTTAACTGTCCATCTAGAGAGATTCTTTAGTAAATTATTCTGTGAAACCTATCCTCATAGAATATGCATAAGAGATGAAAAACTTGAAACTGAGTGATTAGCCAAGACTTTATCAGATAGGGGATCTCCAACTTACCACTCTTGTTAATGCTCTTGGATGTACTCCTTGAGAAGGATGAGATCCAGGCTACAATAACAACAATACGTAAGTGGGATTCAGTCAGTCTCCCTTCCATTTCCCCATTATTTCTAGCTAAGAGGATGATGGAGTGTGATTATACCTTGCAGGATATAAATTTCTGTCCAGACCCCGAATTAGCTACCCTTAAACCATAATCTTAAGATATGATAGGCTAGTGGTGCTAGAATACTCACATAGAAATGCATTCTAAAATAAATATCATCAGAGAGGTAAATACTAGAAAATACATACGATCAAGTGCTTTGCTAATGTCTGAAGAAAATATACAATTTACTGGGTATGCAAAGCAAAATGCTACATTATGACTATGTATACATTTGGCTTAAAGAATCAATGCTCACTACTATATTGCTTCATTCAATGTTAACTATAGATAAGATCCTATTTTACTAGAGATGGTAAACAACTTAAAAAACCAGTATACTCAGACATTTTAATGGAGAAATTATCGCCTGCCACATTGACCCTGATCTATTATCCAGAGTGATACCCAATTAAGACTGAAGATAAGAATGTGAGAATGTGCAAGCTACATACTAAGAGAAGGCAAGAATCAACCAATTTCCTCACTAAATGTAAATATATTTATATAGGTTGATAATTAAGAATAATCTTAAAAGATAACCGAGAGTATATATATATATATATATATATAAGAATCTATATATTTATATATATATAAATACGTATACATATGTTTACATGTATACCTATGTATATATATATATGAATATGCCAATATATGGACTTATGACTATGAGTGAGTTTAAATATGAGTTTATATATATATATATATATATATATATATATATATATATATATATATATATATATATATATATATATATATATATGGGTATAAATATGAATATCTATATATATATCTGTTTATATATATAAATAGGTATGAAGATATGTCTATGTATATATCTATAGAAAGAAATTTATCCTAATGAGGGCCTTAGGATGACTCCTAGAAACTAAGACTACCAGTACCCGTATCAAAGCACAAAAAAATCCTTATAAACACAGCCTCAAAGCATGATTGACACTTCTCCCTTTTTAGCCTAGAAACATAAGAAAGACTCAGGAAAGTAGATTTGTTTAAGAAAAAATAGAGATTGAAATCCATATTTTGCCTTTATATAAACACCTACTTTATATTTCTCCTAGCTAAATAGCTCCATGTCTTCGTAAATCAAAAAGCAGCCAAGTAAAAACCATCTCAAGTCTAAATGGAAAAGTTTGAAAGATCATCTATGCAACATTCCTTTTCAAAAAGTGGATAAAAAGGCTGTTAAGCATAAAGTCTCTAAGTATTCTTTAACTTATAAAAACAAAAAAGATTATATCTGATAACAAGATCTCGTCCTTGAAGAATGCCATTCCAGGGCCTTTATCCTTTCTTTCTCAGCTTGTGGGGAGGATGAGGCCCGGAGCCCTCTAGTGCTTCTGCTGAGAGGGCAATAGGGGAGCGAGGGAGAGGCATGTGATCAGGGACGATCATGATATTTTCTGCCTCCAGATAATTCTGCAACCACTTCTCTTGAGGGGGTTTCTTTACTTGGAGAATCCATGAGAGAAATAGGAAATTCCTACTTCTAACAGAACGTAGAGCTTCGAAAGCCATAGGGTCTTCAATAACTAGAATAGGAAAGCAAGGAACCAGGTTATTTTTCCTGATTAGGACATCATAGTCCCGTGGCTTGAGAGCTATGAGTTCTTCATCAATATTAACCATAATCGATTCCAATTCACCAAGAATGTCTTTAATGAAGACCTTTTTACATAATTTTGCCACCATATCCCTGTCCCTCTCAAAATACATTGCCAGGGCTAGAAACATTACAACAATATCTGAGTTGGCTCTAGTTCGATCCTCATTCATAATGAAATCCCTCCCAAGAAATTTCATTACCACACCAGAAATCAAAGGGTTTTGTTGAACAAGAATACCTCTCAACCTCTCATCCTTAATCTCACCAACAAAGGCCATCTGATGTTTCAACCCCATAAGTCTGAGCGTCATATCCATTGTTTCTTAGTAGGAAGAAACTTAGCATTCCAAAATAGGACTCACACTCTTCAAGCTAAATAATGAGCAATTACTAAATAGTAAATATCAAACATGGAGTGTGAATTTCAAGGCGCAAGATCATTAATATTAACCTTGCAGCCATCAAGCCTAGGGTACCTCAACTATCCCATCAATGCAGAGACATAAAATCACCTTTTGCAATTAGCCATCAAAAGGCATTGATCGAGAAAGGAAGTTGATGTGTGATATCCAACAATAATGATTCATACAACCACTGAAGCTCTCTAGCTAAAGGGGTTCAAACAATGGAAAATATAGCTATAGATGCCTAGAAAGGCTTAAATCTTAGAGGAAGGCTATCCTTACATTAATAATGTTAGATTTATATCCATGCCACATATACTTAGATGAGGTATGAAATCATGTTTATAAACCTATACTTATTATATGTATGACTTAGTCTTCAACTAATCCTCAAGCTAATCTAGGCGTGACCTCGCGACAATAGATAAATTTAGGTATAGCCCAGAAAGAAAGGAAAATGATACCAATTACATCACAAAGTATCCATATGATTTAGAGCCTATCTAAGTAAGGTTAAAGGAGAAATTCCTAGAGGATAAATTAAATAATTGAATATTTAAACAGTGGCTCTGAGGGTCTTGGATAAGTGGTTTGGAGGATTTGAGCAATTAGGGCTGACTCTAAATCTAAAGATAGACTTGCTAGGATCCGAACCTATCTCAGTCATAAATAAGCTTGAAATATATGTTTATATATATATAAGTTTATAGCTTAATAAATATGAGTATATATATAAAACTTATACATGAAAATGTATTAATATATATATGTAAATATATATATATAGATATGTCTTTCTCAAGGATATGTATATATATAACTGAAGAAATATATGTGTGAATGTCTATAGATACATACATTTGTGCATGCATACATCCATACATACATACATATAATTGTATATATATATATATCTATCTATATGTATTAATGTATGAGTGTGTGTATGTATTTGTATCTATGTATATACCCACATACACATATATCTAAACATGTATATATATACTATATATATTCATACATCCACATATATATATTAGAGAAAGTTTTGAGGTCGCCCAGAATCTTTTCATAGATTTGAATATGGAAATGAAAACTCTCTAAGTATGCCTAGATATGTCTGTAAGATTAATGATTCTCTGAACTGCAAGGTTCAAGGGATGGTTTGAGTATGAAGCTAAACCGAGGTGACTAAGGTCCAGACACGCGAGATGAGAGGGAATGAAGATAGATCTTGTCTTAAGTTGGCAAAGATAGGAGCTTGATGCCATCAGCCCCCATGTTGGCAAGCTCATCTGCCCTTTTATTACCTTCCCTATAGATGTGATTAACTGTAAACCTATCAAAACATTTGCATAGGTCCATAGCCTTTGATAGCAAGGTATTAAGTTTCCAATTGGGCATACTACCTTTTCTTAGAGCATTGACAACTATAGCCAAATCTCCCTCAATATCTAAACATTTAGCTTCAAGTTTCCTACATAAGAGCAAGCCTTCCACTAGGGCCAACAATTCTGCCCAATTGTTTGTATTGATGCCAGCTAGAGAGGCAAGGGCTGCTACTTCTTTTCCTTCCCAATTATGAACAACGCATCCTATCACTGCTTGCCCTGGGTTGCCTCAGGCAGCCCCATCAAAGTTTAACTTCAGCCACCCTTCACCAGGGGGTTGCCATCTACAAGTTGCTCTAGATCAGAGGCTGGCCGAAGGGCCTTCACCTACAAAGGGGGGAAAGGACAAGCCCTTCCATCATTTTTTAATCCTTTCATCCCAATAAGATATAGAAGCATTTTTAAGTGAACCTAAGGTGAGTCTATTATTCACAAGCTCAATGACAGTTGACTCTATCTTATTGATGATTCTCAGGACATCTAGTTTTTCATTCTTAAAGATGCGCCTATTTCTTTCTTTCCAAAGTTCCCACATTATGGATGATGGGAGAGCTCTCCATAAATCATCAAAGAGACAACCACGCCTAAGAAGAGGCCAAGCCATGAGCATCCCTAAGATGGTGTTGGGGAAGGCTGCAAACCATTCAAGTTTATTGGTGAACTAGATCCAACATTGATGAGCAAAGGGACAATTAAGGAGTATATGATTGGTGTCCTCCTCCTCTGATTCACATAGGGGACATCTACTAGGACCCTCATATCCCATACGCTTAAATTTATCCGCAGTGAAGAGTTTGCTTTGGATTGCAAGCCAGGAAAAGTTGCTTGCCTTGGGCAGACAATTTCTATCCCAGCAAAGATTCAATGGAAGTTCTACCTTAGGTCTTAAAACTGCTTTGGATATGTGAGAATACCCATCCTTGGAATTGTATTCTCCTTTTAAGGAGCCTTCCCAAACAAGCTTGTCCTCATCACAACTTAGGACAAAGTTCCTAGAATTGAGAATTGACAAGAGTTTATGCTTGTCCTCCTCCGAGATGGCTTCATTGTCCCTTTTGATCCACTACCACCCAACCCCTTCCTTTGAAGGGGAGAGATAACTATTTAATAGGGGACCTCTTTTTACTTCAAGAAGGGCTTGGGTAATCCCAAAGTCATGGATTTTTTCAATGGCTTTATATCCTCCCCAAGAATCTAACCATAAGAGGGCTTTGTCCCTAGACCCCAGGTTCCAAGTTAACCTATCCGAGATAATATTCCTACAATCAAGCATAAAATTCCAAAGACAAGAACCTCTAGCGGGGTTGGGCTCCCTGAAGATTTGGGATGGATCATCTCCATTAAGGTACTTGAGGTTAAGTAATCTTGCCCATTTGAGGTGTGGAAATCTGAATAATCTCCAAACTAGCTTTGCCCCCAATGCTCTACCTTGGTCTCAAAGGTTTTTGATGCCAATACCACCGTCCTCTTTGGGTGAACATATCTTGTCCTAGGAAATGAGTGAGATTTTGTGGTTGCTATCAGTTCCTTGCCAAAAGAAAGTTCTAAGATGCTTATTGATCTCAGCAAGTTTTGAAGAGGACAACCATTGAAGGGAAAGCTGGAAAATGGGCATAGCTGATAAGACCAATTTAACCAGGGTGGCCCTGCTAGCCGAGGAGAGCCATTTCCCTTTCCAAGTGTTGATTCTAGATTTGATCTTATCCACTAAGTTGTCCCATAAATTAGAGGGTCTCCTACCTTTGTCAAGGGGAATGCCTAGATATTTGCAAGGAAGGGATCCTATACTAATTTCCAGGACTTTGCAGATTTCCTTTTCTAAAAGGGGGTCTATGTTGAACAAAAAACAGTAGATTTAGCTAGATTAACCTCTTGACCCGAGGCCATTATGTAGGAACTGAGAATGTTTTTAAAGGCACGAGCCTCCCCTATATCACCTTGCCCAAAAAGCATTGTGTTGTCAATGAATTGCTGGTGGGTAAAGGGAGGGAGGCCACTGGTAATGGGAATACCTTGGATCTTCCCCTTCTCTTTGGCCATCGAAATAGCTTTGCCTAGGGCTTCAGCCATAATAATAAAAAGGAAGGGAGACATAGGGTCACCCTGCCCAAGCCCTCTCGAGCTACTAAAGAAGCCCTCCGGGGAGCCATTAACTAGAACCAAGAATCTAGGGGTGGATTTGCATTCGAAGATAAGGTTGATCTAGATTTTGGAAAAGCCAAAGGCCTCCAAGAATTTGTAGAGGAAATTCCAATCAACTTTATCATAAGCTTTACTTATGTCCAATTTGATTAGCATGCTTGGTGATTTGTTAAGCTGAACTGAATGAATAGCTTCCTGGGTGATAATCACCCCATCATAGATTGATCTATCCATTACGAAGCTAGTTTGTTCCTCGCTAATAATTAAGGGAATGAGATTTTGGAGTCTGGCTGCTAAGGTTTTAGTTAAAAGTTTATACAAAGTATTGCAGAGAGAAATTGGTCTGAAGTCATTGAAGCTCTCCAAGTTTTCTTTTTTTGGGATGAGGGCCAGGAAGGCATTGTTGAATTCTTTAAGAATCTTTCCCGAATTCCTTATCCCTTCCAAGGCCTCCGTGATTTCTATTCCCATAAAACCCCAACATTTTTGAAAAAAGCTAGTGGGGAAGCCATCTAAGCTCAGAGCTTTATCTGAATATATCTTGAAAAGGGCAGATTTAACCTCCTCCACTGATAATTCTTTAAAAGGATTTGGTTGTGGTCATTGGTAATAAGTTTTAGGATATTCCTAATGATATCGAGTTGGCCCTTAAGGTCAGAACCTTCAAGATTGTTTAAGATATTCTCATAGAACTTAACTGCTTCAGACGCAACCTTATCTAGTTCAGATAGAATGGAACCTTGGTTGTTCATAATCTTAGAAATTCGGTTGACCCCTCTCCTTTGCTTGGTGCTATTGTGGAAGAACTTGGTATTCGGGTCCCCATTATTCAACCAAGTCTCCCTGGATTTTTGTTTCCAGAAAATCTCTTCGTAGGATAGTATCTTTTCATACTCTGAGAGCAAGGCTTTCTCCTTAAGGAAAAGATGCTCATCCATCCCCTTCTCAAGTACCTCAGTGCTAACCATATTGAGATCATTCTTTATTAGGGTTTTTTTGTCAAAGATGTTACCAAAATTGGTCCTATTCCACGCTAAGAGCTTCCTTTTTATAAGTTTTAACTTACTAGCTACAATAAACATCTTCGAACCTGAGAAAATAGAGCTACTCCACCATTCCTCAAGTAAGTTTAGAAAGTTGTCATCTCTAAATCACATATTCTCAAATTTGAAGGGGAATTTTTTAGGGGCATTGTCGAATAATAAGTTTAATTGGAGTGGGAAATGGTCCGATCTAGATAAAGGGAGAGGCTCTGCCTTCAAGGAGTAATTTAGCTCTAAGAGCCCACCATAGATAAAGAACCTATCCAATTTCTCTGCTATATTACAAAAACTAGATCTTCTATTGTTCTAGGTAAAGGCATTCACTGTCGTCTGAAGTTCCAACAAGGAATTCCTATTGATCCAAAGATTGAAATCTACAGCTGAAGGGGGAAGCTTGCTACTTCCTCCTCTCTTATCTGAAGCTTTGGTGATGGAATTTAAATATCCACCAATGATACTAAGGTCATTTGGTAAGCTTTTAAGAAAGGTCTCAAGTTCCATCCACACCTTCACCTTATCCTTGTTCTGGATGGGGCCATAAACATTAATTAGTTTGAATCTAAGGTTATTTTTATAGCTTAAAACCTCTCCTCCTATCCAATTCTATTGAATCTCTAATGGTGTGAATGAAAGGGTTCTAGAATCCCAAATGATAGCTAAGCCCCCTGAAGCACCTGTGGTCGGGGAATGATTTAGTTGTCTAACCCCTAGTTTTTGCTCAAAGAGAGAAATCTCAGATGCATTCATTTTTGTTTCTTGAATTAACATTAAGTCAGGTTTAGAATTAGAGATACAACGCTTTAAAATGTGTTGTTTGTTAGGGGTATTCAATCCCCTAACATTCCATGTTATGATTTTCATGGCTCTATAGGAAGGAACTTCCCCTCCCCTACATTAAAAAGAGTAGATATTTTGGATTGACCTCTAGCCTCTCCTTCCTTCAGTCTTAATTCAGCAAGGGATCTTCTGCCCCTTCTTTTACTGAATTTAGCACAATCCAGAGAGTCTTTGCTTTTAACAGAATAGAGAATGCCAAGAGTGTTAGGTAGCTGATTTTCCAATTTCTCTGAGGCTATGAAGAGTTCATCTGTTTCTAAGTTAACTCTAGTAATATTTACTAGATTATTAACGAGGAAATCCCTTTTTCTTTCTAATTCCTCATCATCACAGATTTCATCAACCAATTGATCCATGAGGTTGTTTACTACTTCTTCCCCTATATAATTGGCAATGATGTCCACTTCCTTAGACACTTGGTCACTCTTAGAAACTACAGTTGTAACAAGGTCAACCCGTGGTGAAGTAGGGTAAGCCTCCTCCCCAAGAGGAGTCTTAAGATTTGAGACTGGGGAGAATTGTTGATAATGCCGAGAAGCCTTTTCTAGATCTTGGGGAGAATTATCATTTTCTTTCGATAGGGTGATGATATTCCGCAGAGGGGAGGTTTTTGAGGAGTTCATTCTCTCTAGTGGGGTAAGAGAGCCCAATGGTGACATAATTGTCATACTGGGCTATTCTTTCTGGGGGAGCCCTTCATAGTTTTCCCCCTCTTCTAAGTTACTAACCCTGAGAGAAGGGTCACCTCTTGGGGAGATAACTAAGGGAAGTGGTTGGGGCGAGGAACATAGGGTCTTGATTGGGGATTGATGACACAAAGACATGGCAGGGTGATTAGTGCTAGAATTATTAAAACCCTTAATGGAGAAACCCCCCCCATCCACAAATCTGATTGGAGCTATTCTCAACTCAGAGATTGATTTAGGGAAAGCATTTTTAAAGGAAGTCTTCCTTGGTCTTTCAAATTCAAAAGGACCATTGTAGAAGGGTAATTCAAGGGATAAACATAGATTATCATAACATAGTGTATGCGGGAAAAGTGGGCTGATAAAACTTAATATGTGAAAATATGTTAGAATACTAGTCCACACACACACACAGGACTTCTTGGTGCAAGCTATGGAGTAACGTAGTATTACTCAGCTTCCCAAGGAGGGTCCCATGGTTCTCTATCTCACAATGTCCCTCAAACCAATGTTTTGCTCTGAGATCACTGAGCAAAATGGTTCAGGGATGGCAAATGTAAGAATGAGGGATGCTTTGATTGATTTTAGTATGAGATGTGTTGTAAGCTATATATGATTCTAGGAATGCAATAAACTAGATGATAAGATGACAAGATTAGTATGGATACTATCCTAGCATGATATATTTAATCTACAATTGAGCTAAAATGATAAAGAAAGTATTCTAGCATGCATATTTAGTCTAATTCCTGATCTAAAAGAGGCTAAATGATGAGCATAAAGATGATATGAAAGCTTGAAAGAATTTGAGCATAAGTGTAATGCTTCAAATTTGAAAGATGGTTGTTAAGAATGGAGGAATGAGAACTCTATTTATAGCATAAACAGGGCAATGGATGGTCAAGATTGAAAGGTTTAATCAAGGGCCAAGTTTGAAAGTTGGGGATCCATGTGCACAATTGGCACCAATTAAATGGTGACAAGTGTCAACATAGGATTGGGTTGAGAAAAGGGGTTGGAGGCACTAAAGGCCTGAGAAGACCTCATGGTTATCTAAAGGCTAAGGGTCAAGTCTAAGTTAGGCTTACCCACTGGATTAAGAGTTAATCCAAGGATAAACCTTTGTGCAAATGATTAAGAGATAATCATGGTCAAAGCATTAAAGGCCTGATGAGACCCTTGGGTTGGATAGAGGTTGAGTCAAAACAAATGTTTTAACCATGTGGGAGGGTTTGAACTAACCATTAATGGTTATTGGAGACTTTGGGGATTAAGTGGTTGAAGGTTGGAAGCCTTCAATGGTTTTCAAAGACTTTGAGGATTTTGGTGGTTGAAGGTTGAAAACCTTTAATGGTTATCAAAGACTTTAAGGTTTTTGAGAAGTGACTTCCCTTTGCTTAGGGATGTGACAAAGTTTAGAGGAGGGTTAGGTTAATTAGAAGTGATTAGAAGATTCTAGAAGGGATTAGAAAGGGGTTTGGGATTTTGCAAGTGGATGGAGAGATAATAGGATTTAATTGAATTAAATGATTTAATTCAATTTGGTTGCAATTTGGAGAAATTAAATAAATTAGATTTATTTAATTTTGGGATAACTATTTAATTAAATTTGAATTTAATTAAAAGTGTATAGGGGGGATTTAATTGAATAAAATGATTTATTCATTAAATGGATATAGTGAATTTTATTTAAATAAATTGAGTAATTTACTTAATAAAATAGAAGAATGTGGATAATTTAATTAAATTGGATTTAATTAAATAGAGAAATGAACATAAAATATTCATTTAGGAATATGGTCATTTTTATATGTCTACACATAGTGTTACTGGTTCGATGGTTTTAATGTTCATATTCATGTTAACAATCAGAAGATGGTTAAAGAAGCTTAAGGCTGACTTTTTAACTCCTAAAAATTTACCTATTTTGTTCCCTAAAATTCTTAAGAAATCATTGTTTCGTAATTCAACCATAATTTTTTTGAGTGATATAACTCTATTGACCATGCATGAATTTAATTGCGAAGGATGAAAGAGGGTTTCCCATCACCAACAGTCAAACCCTAAGTCCATGAACTCTGATAAACCCTTATTTAGCAACGAATTTCTTAAATTTTGATTATTGCATTCAATAGCTAAGAATTGATCAAGAAGGATGTCAATTTTTACCCGGTTATTGAGAGAAGACGCCACCCAATTAGAAATTTGTTTAGTTGTGATCCCCCAACCTTTCCATCAGACAAAACACATTCTGTCATTGCAATGCATTTGATACATATCTACTATTTGGGAATCAATATCAATGATTATCCCACTGGGGCTAGCTTTGGATGATTTGCCAGCGGACATTTTAGCAACGGAAGCCAAGGGCCTATTTGTCCATTTAGGTTTTACAAAACCTTCCTTCCACCCAAGTTTGGGATTTTGTTTAAGACAATTTGATTGCCCTTCTACCTTGTTATTTTGGTGCCTTACCGACTACCAATTTCGATCCCTACCTTGGAGCAAAGGAAGGGGAGCCCCAACCGAATCAACCAGTGAATATTTTGTTTTTACAAAAAAATCTTCTTGCTTGATGATTCGAGATTTTACTCCGCTCATCTCGTTTGCCCTAGCATCACTAGCCAGAACTGCAAAATGATTTCCATAGCCCTGATAAACACCTCACAGTGGAAAGGGATGTTTGCAGAGAGAAAGAGACTTGATTCTTCTTTTCGCATGCCGAGCCATCTTGCATATTTATTATTTAAATATTATTTTTATTTATAAATGAAAAAAAACTTTTATCATTGTATTTATTTTTTTTATTTTTTAATTTATTTATAATGAAAATAGATTTTCTTTTGATTAATCTTTCTAAACAATTAAGATGAGAAATTTTTTTATATACATGAAGATTCAAGAGAGATAAAATCTATATATAAAAAAAAATACAATTTTTTCACATGTAAATGAGAATGCAAGAGAGGAGAACCTGGATTGTCGAAGCTTGATGTTGAATCCTCTCTAATCTTCCTGCTATCCTTCTTAGATCCTTCCTTGTAACTTCATGAAAAATTTTTCAAACAAACTTAAAAGAAACCTACTATACAAGTGACTACCAAATTCTACTTGTACCAACAAGAACAAGAAGTGTAGAAAATTCTTTTCATCCCCAAACTATGAACTCCCTTTTTGAAAGATTTGCATACATTATATAGAAAAGATGAACCAATTCCACTATCAAGATAATTAATTGAAAATGGAGGTTTTTTTTTCTAAAATTGATTTCATGCAAAATTGATTGATCACTTGGCGGAGGAGTTACATGCAAGAATATGCAATTTGAGTTTTACCTCTAGAAGCTTCTATTTCCTCCTACGACATGTGCTAAATTAACATATTGAGAAAATAATAATTTTCAAAATTAATTTCATGCAAAATGATTGTTGTCATAGTGGGGGTTACACTTGACCATGCATTTGAAATTCAAATTTGAATTCTCCCCCAAAAATGCATTTTGTAACTCCTTTGTCATAAAAATGCCATGAATAGAATTATTCTTGTCATAGAATAATTTTGTAACTCCCATGTCATATATTTGCTAAATATAATATTTATTCTTTAATATTTAAAATTTAAAATTTCTTTTCTAGAATCTTCTTATTTCTCCTACACCATGTGCTCAATTAGGATATTAAGAAAATAAGCAATTTTCAAATAAATTATGACCTCATGTGTGTGTCATCAATTAAATTCATTTTTATTTAAAAACTTCAACTTCATTTCAATTTATCTTTTTTTTCTAACATTACTCATAAAATTAATATAATAATAATAATAATAATAATAATAATAATAATAATAATAATAATAATAATAATAATAATAATAGTAATAAAAATAATAATAATAATAATAACAAGTCATATCAAGGTCCAAAAAGAGGGTTATGACAGAAGGGATGTCTTGATCTTTCTTAGGAGGTGGATGTTGGATGGGAATTGAAAGGACACTTTGTTCTTGAGATGAAAGGGTATCATTATGAATGGAATAGAAAAGAGCGAGGGGATCATCATAAGATTCTTGGTCGGTGGGATCTTGATAAAAAATTGGGTAGGATGGAAGTGGTTGTTCTTGATCTTTATTTGTTTCAGGACTCATTTCTTCTGATTTTGGATCATCCTCTTGACACGGGGAAGGAGTTTGGAAATGCATGGGAGATTGTTGGAATGTTTCAACATTTTGGTCTGATGAAGAAGAATTTTGAATGAGATCCTTTGAATCATGACTTGAATTAGATTGGATTTGTACGATGGATAGCCCTTGGGAGGTTGTGTTATTAGATAAAGATGGCATGGATTGTTCTTGTGTGACTTCAGGGGATGATGAAATGGTGGATGGATATGGTTGATTTGGGCTTTGGTTGAAAGGGGTTTGATTTTGGTTAAAAGAGGTTTGATTGTTGGGTTGGTGTGAATTTTGATTTGGACTTTGGTTGGATGGGGTTTGATTTTTGTTGAAAGGGGTTTGATTGTTGGGTTGAAAGAAAAAGAAGGTTTACATGGCTCTAATGTTGGTTGAACTGAGGTAGGAATGATTTTGTTGAAGAATGAGGGTTGGCATGCTTGAATGGTCTCACAAGAAGAAGAAGGTTGGCCTAATACTAATTCCCTTATGGTCATCACTTCTCTCATCATATTTTCTAACCATCCCCTATGGTTGTTAGGACTAGTCATGTCTATCACTTGTTGTTGCAAAGTCTCGATTTGTTGAGCTAAGGTTTCTATGGATGGTGATGGAATAGGAATGGAAGGGATGAATCCTCCACCTTCTCTATCAAATGTATAATGCCAATCCATGATGTTTTCTTGTTTGGTTTGGACCTAGGATCACAACATGTGAGATTTTTTCTCTATTTCTCTTAATGTGACAATGTTTGATTTGTTGAACTTGACAAACTTGTTTGAGTTGAGGTTGGGTTTACTTGATCCTCTGATTATGTTTTGGATGTTTGGGGTATGACTTTATAGGATGATTATGCAACTGATGATGGACTAAGATAGACGTATATGAGGTCTAGACAAGGACGTATATGAGGGCAATAATGAAGACTTTGCAAGGACTGAGGATGGTAGTAAGGATGCAAATGAGGATTATGCAAGGACTTAGGACGATAGTAAGGATGTAAATGAGGACTATCCAAGGACTTAGGATGATAGTAAGGATGTAAATGAGGATTATGCAAGGACTTAGGATGATAGTAAGGATGTAAATGAGAACTATGCAAGGACTTCCTATAGTCACAAGTGTATTGGTCTATGAGTTTTGAGTTTAAAAAATGGACTTTGTTTTCAGTTATTCTATGTGTAGGACAAGTTTTGTGTCTTCCAAGTCTGAGAACAATTCTTTGGAGGTAAATATAATTGACTGAACTAGTTTTCCATACAATCTCAGAGAATTCAGAGATATGCAAGATAGGGCCTGAAATATCCCAAATGACTGACTCAATACCAGTTCGATACAATGATACATAAAAAGATAGAAGATCATCTTAGGATGGAAATTGGAAACCATTGAAATGAGGCCCTTATGAAATACTAAAACAAAACAAACAGATAGAGAGTCTGGGAGCATTGGCTCCACTCCACAACACACACTTCTCGGGCATGGTAGTCTCTCTTACCTCGAAGATCCAAATATCTTATAACTGAGGGATTTTTGTATCATAATGCAATGTACATGAAGGGTATCTATGGGGTACGATCCACACTCCCAGAATCACTGAATGTAGGGTTTTCGGCTACTAAGTTGGTTCTTATTGTAAAATTTTAACGGATCTCGATCCAATGACAGATTCTTAGAGCAAGCCACTTAAGACTTTAGTTGAGCTTATTGGTGCAAGGAAGGCCCCACATACATTGAATTCACTCAACACTCTAGCCATCTGACCAGTATGTTTATATAGCGGCTTGAAAAACCTGCTCGAGAATATGCTGGGAGAGATGATATCCCCAACGCATCCCAATTCGAAGTACCTTTGTGGGGTGATGAAATCCCCAGTCAAAGACACCCCTCTCTATGTGGAATAAAATAAAATTGAGTGTCGTTGTCACCTCCTTCCTTTCTCCCAAGACCCCGAAGGCAAGTGGAAAGTTAGTTAATGCAACAGTAGGTCCACCCCAAACATGATAAAATTTCTTTCCCTTAAGAAAATCAAATGTGATTTAATCTATATGCAACCTGATTCATGTTCATTTTAAAACCCAAATTGAGGTGTTGAATATGCATGTGCATGTCAATTTTAAACACCAAACTGAAATGTGAAGGCATGCATGTCAATTTTAACCAGTGTTAATTTTAAGCCCAAATTGAAGTGCTATACATGCATGCCAATTTTAACCAATGTTAATTTTAAGCCCAAATTGAAGTGTTTATGCATGCATGTCAATTTTAACCAATGTTGATTTTAAGCACTAAAAGATGAAATGTGAGAGCATGAGTGCAATTGATCTAATACTAATCTGATCCTTTATGTAAATTCACCATAGGCTGCAAATAGATGATTAGTAGTAAAATCAAATCAATAGAAAATAGAGACCTCAAAATTAACATAAATGAATGTGTGATGATACCTGCTCAATTGCGTGACCCTGAATAGGCGATTGCATTATACTGTCAGATTGATTGCATGATACTATTAGATCGATTTCATGATCCTGACAGGGCGATTGCATGATCCTAACAGGTCAATTGCGTGATACTAACAAGGCGATTGCGTGACACATAGGCAGATAACACAAAAAAATAAAAATTGAAACTAAATTTGATCAGAAACCTGCAAAACAGATTGTGAGGCCCTAGCTAGATCTCTTATCATCAATTTAATATTAATCAAATCATATTTCACTTGATATGAGAGAACTAAGTTGTTGTATCTATCGATGGCTGGTTGGTCTTCCCAATCTTGTATCTTCTTTTCTGCTCTGAGAATTCTCTGATAGCTTCTGGCCTGCCTTCTTTGTTCCTTTGTCCTTTTAGCACTTGAAATCCTGAATTGTACCTTACATTCCATAAAATGTTATTAAAAACATGCAATAAAAATAATTTGTTTCTAGATTTACTGAATTTCCTGCAGAATTATATAGATCAGAGAATAAGAATAAAAATAACAAAATAGTAATTTTCCTAGCAAATGCGTAATGATATCAGAGAGAATGCGTGATCCTGAAAGGTCGATTGCGTGATACTGATATGGCAATTGTGTGACCCTGAAAGGTTGATTGTGTGACCCCAAAAGGTTGATTGTGTAATCCTATCTATGTAACTATGTAATGATGTAAACACGAATGCATGATGGAGAGACCTGTCTTGAAATTCGTGCTAAACCTACAAAAAAAGGAAGAAATTCATACAATCTGCAAAAAATACACAAAAAATAGAGAAGGTTAATTAGTTGTTGTTCATGTCGGGTTCACCAAAATGTCACATGTAAAATTCATATTTATCCAAAGTATATCAATTAGAATTCAAAGGGAAATCATGAATCCCTTTCTAATCAAAGAATTCAACAAACAGACAATGAAATAATGCAAATAAGTCATAGGAATGTAAAATATATTAATCAAAACTCCCTATTCCATTATCGCATATAGCTTCCATTGTTATTCTCTTCTCTGTGGTATGATGGCTCTCAGATATTGCACTGGCAACCTGCAAATGACACAAAGATTCAAAGTTCGCGATCTAGAGTAATTGTCCAGGATTGAGGAGGATTGAAAATGGAGATTGAATGCTCAATTTATAGATTATTGGAGAAGATTGATTGAAAGGTAGAACAAGTTGATCAAGAGGTGGAACTCAGGTGAGATCACATAAAAATTGATGGTTGAACTGTTGATTTAGACGTGAAACATAATAGATTGAATAGATTGAATGAGTTAACTGATTGAGAAAACACTAACTGAAGGAAGAAAAAGAATGATTGGAGGAAAATTAATTGATGACAAAGAAAGCTTTATTTAGAAAAAGCTAACTAGAAGATGGAAATAGAGATTGGAGAGATAATGATTTAATTAATTAATTGATTGAATTAATTAATTTAGCATGTGCTTGCACTTTAACTTAGATTTTTAATTTAATCTTTGCATGAGATTTATTCAAATATTGAATTTATTCAATTTAGTATTTGAATATATTTAAAATTTGACTTTGATTTTCAATTTGATTTTTTGAAATCATGCACATGTATTTGAAATTAGAAGAAATATGAAATTAGAAGAATTAAAATTAGAATTTGAATTATTATGAAATTAAATGAAATTAGAAGAAACATGAAATTAAATGAAATTAGAATTTGGGGATTTGGAATTTGAATTAGAAGAATAAATTAGTTAATTAAATAATTTAAAGAAACTATTTAATTATTTAGAAATGGAATTTAATTAAATAATAAAGATTATTAAACTAAAGGATTAAATCACAATTAATTAAATAATTAACATTTAATTAATATTTAGAAAAGGATTAATGATTAATTGATTAGAGATAGAAATTGAGAATTAATTTATTTAAATAATAAAGATTATTTAAATTAGGAAATTAATCAAAAATTAATTAAATAATAAATATTTAATTAACATTAGAAAATGGTTTAAATGATTAAATGATGAAAGAATAAGAAATAAAATGATTAGTAAGATAATGAGGAAATATGAAATTAGAAGAATAAGATTAATTAGCTTAATTAAATAATCAAAGAATTATTTAACTAATTTAGAGGAATAATTAGTACATGATCAATGAGACATTTTTAGGTGTCTATATTTACTATCAAAGATTCCAAAATACTTAACTGTTGGTGTATGACCAATTCATAACTCATAAGGTGTCTTACCAGTATCTTCTTTGACATGAACTTTGTTGAATGTGCATACCACCATACTTACAACTTCTCTCCACTAGACATGAGGCAGATTAGCTTCCATCATCATAGGTCTAGCTACATCAAAGATAGTTATGTTCTTCCTTTCCACAATTCCATTCTGCTGAGGTGTCCAGGGTGTAGACAACTTTCTCCTTATCCCATTCTTCTTACAATAGCTGTTAAATTCACCAGATGTGAATTCTCCACCCCGATCTGACCTTAAGCACTTAATCTTCAATCATGTCTTTGTCTCAACTTTGGCTTTAAATATTTTAAACTTTTCAAATGCTTCAGACTTCTCTCTTAGAAAAGTAACCCACATCATTCTTGAATAGTCATCAATGATTAGCATGAAATATCTATCTCCCTGAAAACTTTTGATTCTAGCAAGACCACACAAATCAGTATAAATAAGATCAAGAATATCATTATATTTGTCTTGTGTACTCTTAAAAGAAGTTCTGACTCACTTTCCCATTTGACATTCCTTACATACTAGATTATAGGGCTTTACAATCTTAGGTATATCTCTAACCACCTTTGTTGAACTGATCTTCACCATGCAATCAAAATTCATATGACACAACCTCTTAAGCCATAGCCAACTCTCATCAATTTGTGCAATCAAACATGTCTTCTCACTAGAGTTCAAATGAAAGATATTACCATTAGTCTATGTACTTGTTTCAATCTCCAATCTGGATCTATTGATAATCATGCATTTTCCATCCTTAAATTGTAACTGAAATCCCTTATCCACCAACTATCCTACACTCAAAACATTATGCCTTAAACCTTTAACATAATAAACATTATCAGTATTATGCTTACCATCCAATGATATTGTTCCTCTTCCCTTGATCATGCATGCTTTGTCATCTCCAAATCTAACTAGACCACCATCATATTCTTGCATAGATAAGAACTTCCTTTTATCTCCAATCATATGATGTGAACATCCACTGTCAATTACCCATTCATCCTTGTCTTAAATTTTAGCAGCAAGGGTCTTCTCTTTAGGTACTGGATCATCTTCCTTGATAGCCAAAAATACACATTCCTTTCCATTATCGGATCCACTAGCTGAATCTTGTGTTGGTTCATCATCAAAATTAGTTGCACCTTCCTCATCCGCAAAGTAACATGATTTTTTTGTGTTCCTCCTATACTTATGCTTGTTTTGATAATCATGATTAGGCATAAAAGATCTTCTATCTCTTTCTTCAAATCTTGAATTCCTTTCAAGACATCTAGATACAAAATGACCTATCTTATTACATGCAAAGCATTTAAAAGGTGATTTTCCTTCATACTTACTTCTTGTTGGTCCTTTAGGTACTCTTCTAGAAAATAAGGCTTCAAGTTGCTCAAACTCTTCATCTTCTTTCTTCATATCCTCTAGTTCCTTCACATATAAAGCTTTCCAATCACTCTTGTTGGTAGATGATGTAGATGCATGAAAAGTAGGTTCAAATTTTACAGCTTTAGAAGGTCCAAATTCCTCAAGTTCAAAAGAAGATAACTTCCTAGCCAAGGTATCCCTATTAATAGAGGTGTTTGACATATTTCTAAGCTCATTAATTGCATTAGCCTTCATCTTATAAGCCAGTGGAAAATGTCTCAATACTTTAGAAACTATTTCATCTTCGCTCAAAGATCCACCACAACATTGAATTCCCAAAACAATCTCATTAACTCTCTCCATAAAAGTTGTAATCCTTTCATCTTCTTCCATCTACAGGTTCTCATACCTCACTCGGTAACCATCAAGTTTAGCAATTTTAACAGTAGGGTCACGTTCATTCAAAGTCTTCAATTGATCCCATATAGCCTTTGCAGTTGATTTATCAGTTAGTCCCATTATTTGCTGATCTGAAAGTGCACACAAAAGGGTTTCTCTAGCTCTACAATCATTCTCAAGTTCCTTATCCAAGCCTACCAGAGGAGCATTGCCAGATGCCAGATTAAATGGTGTAACTCCTTTCTTAGTGATCTCCCAAATTTCCTTCCCAAGACATCTTAGATGAGTCTCCATCCGAATCTTCTATACCTTGTAATTTGTTCCATCATGCCGAGGAATTTCTCTCCAAAAAATAGTTGCAGTTTTATTTGATGAACTTGAACTGCTAGATACCATAGGATCTTCCTCAAGCGGTTAAGGTTCTACAAAGAGGACCAAGATTTGATACTAATTGTTATATAGCTCAAATAACCAGAGGACAATTGAGAGGGGGGGGGGTGAATCAATTGTCACTAGATTATAGAACTTTAAGCATTCAAAACTTTATTACTGGAACACATAAACTCAATAGCGGAATGCATAAACTAAATACCATAATAACTGATATAGCAATTAAACATAAACACAAATCATAGAATAGTTACCATCCATCTAGAACACATGACACCAATATTTGTATGTGGAAAACCTGGTAAAGGGAAAAACCATGGTGGGAAGCCTACCCACAGTCAGGTAATACTTCTACAATAAGTGTGTGATTACAATATGAGGGGCTTACACATGTAGGAAGGCCAATATCCTAGAGCACACCACTCATCACAAAAAGGAGCCTCATTGAATACAAAATAAATGTAGACTACAATCCGGAATAAAGATTGAAAAGTAAGTATAGCATCTCCTATGCCCGAGTACAGTTCCGGTTAAGCTCAATACCAGAGGCCTTAAACCTCTTTCACATACCCAATTAGATCACCTATGATCAACCAAAACTCCTGCATATGATTACAACATTATTCGCACACAGATAAACCTATAACCATAATCCCATATACCCATTATCATATCTACAAAGAGATCTTACATCATATATACCAACCCAGGACCTAAACAATTAGGTCAGGCACCTAAAAGATAATACAATAAATTCATAACATAAAATCACAATTTGATGATCAACCAAGTCAGCTTAGGCCAAAAAAAATATAAACCAATCATTAAATCCCGCCGGTAACGCATCAGGAACATCCTCCAACACATTACATAAACCGGTCCATAACCTAGATAATATCGGACCCAAAATAGGTCGCCATTAACCAAATCCAACACCACCAATGAATTGGATCACAAACATGATAACTAACAACATCCCAAAAGCCATCTAGAAGCTGTACCAACACCAATTATCACGTGCATCAAAAGGTCTTCAACAAATCTCTGTTCGTAAAACCCTTACCGGTGACCAAAAGCCTTACTAGAACAAATGATAGCTCTTAAGTCATCAAATCCCGAACCAACTGATCGTGATACACATCTGAATAGCATGAATGACAAATCCAAATCAATTTCACAAACCAAAGCATACCAAATCAATATCATAATCCAACCACTCTATCAAAACCAACTGAAAATCGGTAAACAACAAAAATAACCAGTGTTGCCATTAATGACAAAACATCAATGCAACACATAATCAATCCCTCCAAATTGCCAACATATATATATATATATATATATATATATATATATATATATATATATATATATATATATATATATATATATATATATATATATATATATATATATATATATATATATATATATATATATATGTATGTATGCATGTGTGTATATATATATATCTATGTATATATGTAAGTATATATACATACACACCTATATATATATACATATTGTAAAATCCTAAAATTGCATCCCTTATAATTTTTAATTGCATTTGGGTCTTCACCTTAGTGTTTGCACCCCTCAGCTTGATTGGAGACCTGAATATGATCATACAAGTTAGAATCTACATTTTTCTCAAACCTGCACCTCAAAGCCACTTTGATCCTGCCCCAAAATAGAAAGTACCAGGGTGTAGCACCCTAGGATCCTATATTTGGTACCTATTTTAGGGTCCCTTCCTTTTTCTCATCTCAAATTAGAGCAGAAAAATCCCTCCCTACGTTGGCCTAAGTCATAAAATCAGTCAATTAAACCCACTAGCAAGTATATAAAAGGGATTTCCCCTCTCATTTGACTAAAGAGGCATTCATACATGACATTCAATCAAGCATTCAAGCATTCAAGAGTAATTGAGCATTTTCAGTCTTCCTTCAAGCTTTGGAATAGCAATAGAGACAAGATTTCAAACATTGAAGAGGAGATCAACATTCTACTTCATGAAACCCTAATTCCATGTGGAGGCAAACAAAACTTCACAAGGAGGTATAAGCATTTCAATTTCATTCAATTCAACATCCCCTCAAAGAGGAGGATTTCTACTTTCATTTATTTCATTTACATTATTTCAACCACTTGGTTAATTCCAAAACTGGGGTTTGATATGAAGAAAAACCCCTATTCCCAACACATTTCCCTTTCTTTCTGTGTGCAAGAAATAGGTAGGCAATTGTACTTATGGAATTAAGCTTTATTCACAGAGACAGAATAACCATATACGATGCATGGAAATTTAGGAGGGCACCCCTATTTGGACACGGTCCCAGCAACTTTTACTAGATTACGCAGAGTAGCTCTAAATCATCTCAAACTTCTCAGATCCATCTGCAGAACTGAATCCCGAATCTGTAGCTCAGTATTTTCACATACTTTGTCTTCATTTCTATCATTTAATCTTAATTCAATCAATCAATTTAAAAAAGAGGGTCAATTACATTTCAATCAAAACCAATCTACTTAGCATTCAATCCTTGCATCCTTTGGGATTGGATCTAGTATATTCATCCCCCTCTTTTGAATGTAAAGTTTCCCCAAGTGAAAATTGAACCTTAGTAAAGTTCCCACCTCTTTCTTCCACATGGAGAATTAGCTAAGGTTCCCAATTTTCCTCTACATTTAGGTGAAACCAATGTGATCTTATGCTTTCTTTTGATTTTTGTTTTCAGATTTGAGTGCATGCAATTTAAAATTCAAATTTTCAATTACAAGCTTAATTTCTTTGAAATTTTTAAAAAATTAGAGGTTAAATTCACAAAACCCTAATATTTAGATTCAAAATTGAGCTTGTCATTATTCTAAATTGGATTGGTTGTTTCAGATCTAAGAACTCTTCATTCTTACAATTCAAGTTTTCATTTACACTTTCAATTTACAAAAAAATTAAAATTAAGTGGTTGAATCACAAAACCCTAATTTTAAATTTTAAAATTGACCTTGTGGATTGTGTAGATCTTAAATTTGGTCTTTGCTTCAATTTCAAAAATTCATTTTCCCTCAAAAAATTTAAATTTTTAAAATTAAGCGGTTTATGCAACAAACCCTAATTTTAAAATTAAATTAATCCGGTCCAATTTCAAATTTTCCTTTAAGCATTTAATTGGCTCAATTAAATCTAAAGCTTCTCATTGTCCTTTAAAACATCATAAAAAGTTGGCCCTTAAGTGTGCCCTTCTTTTTGTCATTTCAATTAATCATTTTATCAAACATTCTAAGTGCATCCTATTTCAACCTTCAAGGCTTAATTTCGCATATCTCGACATCTCCAATTTCCATATCCTTCTGGAACTTACATAAAAATCTTGAGCCAGCAAATCTTGAGCCAACAAAAGGAAGCTAAAGAAGAAATAGCAAAGGGAACAAAACAGGACCAAGGTGTAGCTGCCCTTGACAAAGGGAAATGTAAAGACAAAGACTCTACTAAAGGTTTTGATGTTTTCTTAGTTGATGATATCATCGGTAATGTTGTGTTAGATATTCCTAATCTGACTAAGGATGTAGAGAAATTGGTTGAACACAAATCAACCATTGAAACTATTGATATTGGTGTTTCACCGGTAAAGGGAACCACTCAAACCATGCACATAGTGTAGATGAAGTTATAGTTGAAGATATACCTTATGAAGATAATGTTGGCAAATGCACACTCCAATGAGAAATTGTAGGTGATTGAAGGTTTTTTCATTGATGGTAACCTTGCAATCATATGATACTGGCAAGATAGGTTACCAACATCGGTAATGACAAACTCTACATCGGCACACAGAACACCGGCAGTGAAAGGAAGGATACCGGCACCCTAGCCGACATGAATTTTGTTTGAAATGTATTTTGTAATTAATTGTAAAATCATTGCAAGTCGACATGGCGAGTTGTAATATGACTCATATATGTATTAGATCATTTTGTAATAGGAAATGTGTGTGATAGGATGCAATATAAGAAGACCTAATATGTGAATTATAGGTTAAGGGTTTATGTATGTAGCAAAGCTTAAACCGGTACTAGATCTGCCATAGCAGATGCTAATCTGAAGCAGTACAAGACATTGGATTAATATAATCCATTTTTGTAAGTCAGTGTGACTTCTTTTGTAATTGAGCAGTGAGCTCTAGGCACTTGGTCTTCCTACATGTGCAGGCCCCTATTGTAAGAGTAATATTCCCTTATTGGCTAGTAAGCGAATATTATGGGTCACAAATCCCACCGAGGTTTTTCCCACACCGGGTTTCCTCGTTAAAATAATGTGTTATGGTGTGCTTCTCATGTGGTTGTTGTTATTCTTGTTTACTACATTATTTCTTGTTTATCGGTACACAGTTTTAATATGCTTTTCATGTTTTAAGTCAAGTAAATTTATAAGCCCGTTAGATACTGATTCACCCCCCCTCTCAGTATCTTTGGGAATCCTAACAATTGGTATCAGAGCCTGGTCCTCTATTTTCAGAAGCCTAACAGCTTGAGGAATATCTTGTCACCGATAGAGATGGAAAACTTGAGAGAACAATTAAAAATAGCTCTTTCAGACTATGATGTAGAAAAGGTGAAGAATATCAAACTTGAAGATGATCTAAAGGCTGCTCAAGATATCATTCAAGCACTTCAAGAAAATCTTACTATTCCAAGAAATAAGAGAAGAGAAATTTGTGAAAAGATGCAAAATGAGAATGATGAAAAGGAAACTCTTAATGATCTGGTAAACAAGCTAAGACAAGAGATCAATACAACATAGAATGAGATGCAAGATATGACTATGAGATTTTGTAAAGAAATTGAAGATAGAAAAAAGAATGAAGAAGACTTGGCCAGAAGACTAAATGATGCTGGAAATGAAAACACAAGACTTAGTCATGAAAATGATATGTTGAAGATAGATCTAATGTACACACAAAATGACAAAACTGAACTCATAAGACAAAAAGGAATCTTGGAAAGTGAACTAACTATTGCAAATCATCACAAGGAAAAATTCAAGAAAAGTTCAAAAGAACTTGGTGACATGCTGAAGAATCAGAAACCTAATGGTGATACAAATGGCCTTGGCTTTGAAGTTGGTGAAAGCTTCGATACTGCAAACAATCATGATCATAGAAAACTGGTAAGACAACCTACTGCTTACAAGTTTAATGGCAAATGATTTAACTATAACAAGTATGGTCATAGAGCAAATCAGTGTAGATCTAGAAATTATCAGAACACTAATACACCCATCAGTCAATGTTCTAAATGCAACAAAGTTGGTCATAATTCAGAAAATTGCAGAATGAATGTGAGATGTTATGTTTGTGGAAGATATGGGCACTTATCTAATCAATGCAGAACACATACCGATATAGGATATGGGAAAGATATTCTAAAGAATAGTGTGACTTGTTATGCCTATAACAAGATTGGACATATTGCTAAATTTTGTAGAAGTAAAGAATCACTGGTAAATAACAAAGGTCCTAGTTTCAAAGGTAAAGAAAAGGTTGAAGAGGTAAAGCAAGAATTCTCAAAACAATGGATCAGAAAGTTAGATCCTAATGTTGATGTGATTACTCCTCCATCGGCAGAACAGAGTAACACTCCACCGGTAGGAGACTCTTCATCTAACTGAAGAAAATTCTTTTGGGGGTTTAGCAACAAAATGAAAAACATGCTATTATTCCCTCGGTTGATGGTGAGAAGTTGAAATTACTTCTATATTGGCAGATGACTTAAGTTGTGACTTAACCGACAAGCATTAATTGTGGTAGTTGGCTAAAATAACATTATAAAGCAAGTGATTTGGCTCCTTTTTCATTCACTGAGAATTCAAATCTTCGAGAGCGCAAAAATTCCTGAGCGAAGGTACTCTAAGAAAAGAAGTGAAGAAATCCATCAAAGCATTCATCCTTAAGGAAGATTGAGGTATTTATAGCTATGGCACCTTCATCCACTCTTGAATTTATTGCAAACCCTACTGTTGTGGAAGTTGTTAAGCAACCTAGACCCGTTTTTCAGCTAGTTCCCAAAATTGCTAAGAAAGATGATAGCATAGTTGCATTCTCTCAAATCCCTAAAGGAGTAGTATATACTGAAGACCCTAGAATGTATATACATTGTCATATTGATGAACTAGGTGATGATGAAATTAAAAAATATGTATGAGACTGTAATTTGTGATGAATCCGAAAATGTCAAACCTGAACATAAGATAGTAGAAACCCTAGGTTTCACTAAAATACTTAGTATCCCAGATTTCCCCAAGGATATCATAAGGATTATGTTAAGAAGAGTATATGGTGAATTCTTTTGGTTAGAATCTATTCATAAAATCACAAAAGAAGCAGTAAAATCTGTAACAGGGTTACCCTCCATCGGCAACAGACTTGACAAAACTAAGAAGGTCTCTAATGACTTAGTGACAAACCTAACCGGTGCAACATTCGATAAGAGATCTCTAAGGGTAAATGATATGAAGGATAGAAATATCAGATTTATCAGTTTGATCTTAGGTTATAAGGCTAAACATGCAAATAGGTTAAACTCAGTTTCTAGCCTATGTATTAAGAGTGCCTATGATATGGTAAATGATAATGTAAGAATAGACATATGTGAATGGCTCAAAGATGAGTTGATAAACAATTTGGGTAAGATCAAAAGAGACAAAAAGGGGACATTCATATTTGGAAACTTACTTGTTTGTCTGATGCTATACATAACCAAACAAGTACCCGGTATTGGTGCTAGAGATTCTAGATTTGATATACCGGTAGGAAAACAACTATCAAAACTATTAAACAATATGGGAGAGAACAGGGAGAAAAACATAAATGAGCATTTTCAAGCATTTAATGCTCGAATGAAGAATAGAGTAAGACTATCACAAGCTATTGAGGATAAGTATCAAAAGGAAATCTAATTTGTGATAAAAAAAGATGAAATTTGGATGGAGGCAGTTATCCCTAGAACCATTTGGGTAACTAAAATGGGCTATGAGATAGATGATAACATCATAGAAACTTATGCAAAAGCCCTCCTTGAAGCAACTAAGGAACCGGAAGAGAAAGTATTTGGTACTGCAGAAACAATTGAGAGCACTATACAATCAAGGAAAAGAGTTAAGAAGGTAGAAGCAACTGTTAGAAAAGGAACTCGACAGGAAAAGGAAATCAAGGAAGATGTGCTAAAACAAACTGGTATAACTGAAAGTGAGTTGGAAGCACTTCAACCAGAAATTGACCTTTCACCGATTGGATCTTTTTTAGAAAGTGACATACCTGTTGTATTCAAGAGAGTTGAGAGGAAAAGAAAACCTTCATTAGCACCTTCTCCTACACCAAAAAGGACAAGACAGAAGCAATAGGCAGTAAGGCCTCCAACAAAGAGGATGACTCCTAAGAAGAAGGTGAAACAAACTATTGCCCCCATTGACAAACTTCTTAGAAAAATTACAGAGGATGGTAAGCTGAAGAACATCAATAAAATGTACAATACACTATTAGCTAATGATAAGGAAAGTATAGAGAACAGTGTAATTCTATACTTAGATATATACAAGAGATTTTTGATGCAAATTGTTGATGAAATTCCAAATGACTTGTATAGGAGATTAGAAGATAGAAGATTATCTATTGTTGAACTAGATAAAATGATTAAAATTAAAAAATTATTGGCAGTGCATCCAGTTAACTCACCTGATGAAATTGACAAATTAATCAGTGAGGCTAACCGAACAATATTCTCTTCTACTCACCGACATGTAGCATTAATGGTTGGCAGAGTAAATGAAGTATCTGAGGAAACAACTGATGGATGGGATATTTTCTTTGTGGAGAAAGAAAAAGAGGAAGAATTACTCAGACCTAAAACTATCAGAGTATATCAAAAGGTCAAAGACAAGGGTAAAGGCAAGGTAGGTGGACCACCAAGTTTAAAAATAACTAACAATATGCCCCCACCTCCTTCAGATACTCCACTGATAGACACTACTGCAAATCAACCGGCCACTGAGAGTATGGAGACTTCGGTAGAAGATACAAACCCTGAATCAAAAATTTCATATACTGTAGATACTCGGGAAGTTAATGTTGTGGTTGATAGAGAGACCACTGAGTCACTGGCTACAGAGGTTGAGTTAAACATAGAAAAACCTTCATAGGCAGAGCAACCGGTAGAGGATACCACTGAGAAACCAGTAGATATATCAGACAAACCATCTGAAGAACCGGCTAAGCAAACTTTAGAGGCACAAACTGAGGAATCGACAACTGAAAGCTCAGAGAAACCATCTGAGGCACATTTGGAGAAACCCAAACTGGTACAGGTTGAAGCACAGGTACAGATAGAGATAGTGCCACCCAACCAAAATGAAAAGCCTAAAACTTTGTTTGTGGAAATGTAAACTCAGAGAGACCTACCAGAGGTTGAACAAAGCAAGGAAATAACTACAACCGGTAGCATGACTATTGTAAAAACTGTTGGACAAACATCTGCTACAGCTATGACAAAATTCAGACCTACTAATATAATAGAGGTCTTATTACATTCAATAAAGAAGATCACAAAATGCAATGCACAAGCCTATAAGGATATTGATGATACTATACCAATTCTTAAGTTGATAGCACCGAAGTGCAGTGTTGAGAATAAAGATTCTTTAGGTCAACTAGACACATTGTCTAAGTTTATCACCAGCAACCTAGTAACTATTGATCAAATAAATGAGGATAAATTTAAGGAGAGAATGATAAAAGAAAAAGAGAAATTATTTGAGGATATTGTAAAGAAAAACAAGGAAGAAATGGATACCCTCTTACCGGAACTTGGAGAAATAATCTATGACTTCAAGAAACTGTACAAAGATACTTGCAAAACAAATGTCTTAATAGAGGATCTTGACAAGGAGATCAACAAAGCTCAAGAGAAGTTAAATAATATTGCTGACAATTTGATTGGAACATCAGATTCATTTTTTGAACTAGAAAAGAAAACTGCAGAGCAGGAAGAGAAAATCAAAAAATTGGAGAAAGACAAATAGGGAATAAAGGATAAGGCAAAGGACTTAAAATGCAGACTTAGTCCAAGCCTAGAGTATCTTATTTCCTTGAGAAAAGAAATATCTGAGGCTCTGGTTCTCGGACTGAAGACACTGGGAGAGAAAATGCACATACTCACTAGTACAATGTAGAGAACATAAGGGGCAATAAAAGACTGCAAAACATTCAGCAATGGCATAAATTTAGTTTTGATAGATATCTTTCAGATTGTAACCCACCGGTTACAAGAATCCAGGCAAGACTCCATTGACAGTAAATGACAACCTTTGTTATTGATGTCAAAGGGGGAGTAGTGGGATGAGAAAAATGGTTAGAAGGAAGGGACTTCATCTACTGAGGGGGAGCATATAGTTTTGGTAAGACAATTTTGGCAGACTATTTTTGGATATCATTTTGGACACTTTTGTTTTTTCTCATGAGTGTTGCCATCAAAGCCAAAGGGGGAGATTGTTGGCAAATGCACACTCTGATGAGAAATTGTAGGTGATTGAAGGTTTTTTCATTGATGACAACCTTGCAATCATATGATACCAGCAAGACAGGTTACCAGCACTGGCAATGACAAACTCTACACAGGCACACAGAACACCAGTAATGAAAGGAAGGATATCGGCACCCTAGCCAACGAGAATTTTGTTTGAAATGTATTTTGTAGTTAATTGTAAAATCATTGTAAGCTAACATGGCAAGTTGTAATATGACTCATATATGTATGAGATCATTTTTTAATAGGATATGTGTGTGATAGGATGTGAGATAAGCAAACCTAATATGTGAATTATAGGTTAAGGGTTAATGTATGTAGTAGAGCTTAAACCGATACTAGATCTAGCATAGAAGATGCTAATCTGAAGCAGTACAAGACATTGGATTAATATAATCCATTTTTGTAAGTCAGTGTGACTTCTTTTGTAATTGAGCAATGAGCTCTAGGCACTTGGCCTTCCTGCATGTGCAGGCCCCTATTGTAAGAGTAATATTCCCTTATTGGCTAGTAAGCGAATATTGTGGGTCACAAATCCCATTGAGGTTTTTCCCACACCGGATTTCCTCATTAAAATACTATGTTATGGTGTTCTTCTCATGTGGTCGTTGTTATTCTTGTTAACTGCATTATTTCTTGTTTAATGGTACACAGTTTTAATATGTTTTTCATGTTTTAAGTCAAGTAAATTTATAAATCGGTTAGATACTGATTCACCCCCCCCCCCCTCTCAGTATCTTTGGGAATCCTAACAGATACACCTCATAGAACTTTAGTAACAATAAATCCTACTGACAATGAACCTCTTTTATTAAATAAAAGGGAAATAGAGGAGAAGGAAGTAAAACAAAAGGAAGTAGAAAAGAAGCAAGAAGAGATGACAGAAACAAAGGAGGCCAAGAAAATAGTGGTGGACACTCCTCCGGTAAAGAGGAAGTTATATTTAGAAAAGGAGAGTGAAAAGAAGAAAGTTAAATTCACCACTGCAGCCAGCTCTAAGGTTAAGGATGAAGAAACAGAGGAGGAAGAAGAGGAAGACTTTGTAATCAACATAAAGAAGATGACCCCCAAACAATTAATGAAAGTTTATGAAAAATTGAAACTTTAATCTGCAAAAGGCAAAACTTAGAGCAAAGAAAAAGAAGACCAAAATTCTTAATACTGCAAAAACTATTTTGTCTAATCTCATTCCTAACATTGCTATTGATGACAATGCACCCATCATTGATCAGCTGGGAACTCTTGTCAAATAAATCAGTTCAGAGGAAACCGATTTAGAGAAGGTTGCAGTTAGATAGTATGAAACAAAGAGAGGTGAAAAGTTAATGGAACAAATATCAATTGGCAAAGTTGCTCTCTCCACCAGCACTGAAGAGGTAAAATCCATTCTACAGGAAGTTGGTCAATTATTGATCAAGTCATCAAGCTTCATCGATTTAATCAAAGATCTTGAAGATAAAAGAGCTCAGATTCAAAGGGAAATCCAAGATCTGATAGGTTCTTTTGATCCTCTAACAAGCTCTGCAACGACCTTTAGCAAAAAGCTCAAACAGTTAACTCATGAAATCAAATAGTTAAAAGAGGAAGAGGATAAACAAGCTCTTAGTCGGCTAGAGCTACACTGCTACCTTGCACCGATAATTGATTTCATGCAAAGAAATGTCAAAGAAGAAAAAGACCTGATAAGTGCACTTGACTGTAAGTCAGTAGATGAAATGGAGGATTTTGATACATTTTTGCATGGACACTTCAACACCATGAAACATGTGAAGTCTTCATGGCAATCCTCTTTGCAAGCTACAAAAGAAAATTTCAAAGACATTTTTGCTTTCCTTTCATGAATCCATTTGTATATTCTTTTCCATTGATGTCAAAAGGGGGAGTTTGTATATGTTCATGAGGTAAATGAAATAGGGGTCAGAACTGACACATACATAACTACTTTGCAGTGTTTTCCACCAATGCCAAATGGGGAGTTTGTTGGTATTATGATGCATTTTGTATGACCAATGAAATGGTTGTCATTGTTAGCAACATCATCTTCTAGGTCTCCACAATCTATCGGTAAAGAAGTAAAGGGTAACCGATGAAGAACAAGAGTCCTTATTCCTATCACCAATGAGTAAACCAATATATAGGGGTTAACTAGCTAAGTAGTGACTAGACCAGTATACAGAGTTAACCAGCCAAGCAGTGAGTAGACCGGTACACAGGAGGTAACTGGCTAAGCAGTGAGTAGACAAATATATAGGAGGTAACTGGTTAAGAAAATTACACCGGTAGATAGGCGACAACCAGAAATAAAGGAGTCTCAACCGATAGACCCATATAACATCCAGTTGAACTGACAGTCTTCCCTTTTCAACCGACGAACTTATCAGCATGAACAACTCTCTTAACCGATATTATCGGAATGATTTTTGGAGAGTAATTTTGATGAATACTAAGAGGGGGGTGAATTAGTATACCAAATAATATTGAACTCAAACACTTAAACAATTTAGTAGTCAACCGGTATAATAGATTTACTAACAAACTAGTTAAAACAAATGCAAACCAAACAGTAAATAAGGCATTCACCCACAAGAGCACAATCACCATAACACAAGAATTTTTGACATGGAAACCCAAATGGGAAAAACCATGATGAGAAGAAAATCACAAGTAACTATCTGCAGAATAGAAACTAGACCGGTTAAGGTCAGATTGCTTAAGGTCATACAATGTTCTTCACCAGAATAGATCCTGTTAGGAATCTAGATCTCTATTAGGAGATAAGTCTTGTTAAAGACTACCTTGTGAGAGGATTTCAGATTCATAGTTGTGAACCACCTTGTTAGAGGATTTTATAAAATCTTTGCCAGGCCTACCCAGTTAAGGGTTTCAGACTTGTCAAAGAGTGAGTAATCAACAAGTGAGTGATCTAGAAACTAGCAAAGTATGCTTGGTTATATCCATGATAGCTCATTGTTAATGCACATTTAGCATTACTTCATTCTTCAATATCTCCTCACTCTATTTATTCATACAAACCTAATCTTCTCTTCTATGATCACACATACAAAAACCCTCATCAACTACTAAAAACCTTTCAATCCCTAAAACCCTAGACATGATGTCCTTATAAAGGAATTTGATTTCATGTCAGTCCAATAGGATTACATTGCAAGTTCCTAGGTTTAGTGCATCTAGAAACATTTGGTAACACAACACAAAATCACCACCAAAGTGTCGGTGGATGATAAGTCATCTTAAAAGTACCAGTTGGTAACTCATCACAAAGTAATACCAGTTGTCAAAATGAAGACTGGGAAAAATGATAATTGTTGCTTTATTCCTTCGTTCCGCTTGAGATCCTTGAACCGCTTGAGGTCTTCACACTACTTTGCATCTTCAGTCAGTTTGTGACTGATAAGTACCTTCTGCAAAACACTGATAGTCTAAAGACTATAATACATAATACCGGTTGGGGCAAATACTAGTTGAGCATAGCTCATACATACAAAAAGTGATCACAAAACAAGTGTGTGTCCATCAATGACAATCACAACATCATCAAAATGCCAACAATCTCCCCTTTGGCATTGATGGCAACACTTAGGAAATTTTTGACATCTAAGTGTTTTACAACAAAAACATGCCATAATCAAAATTACTTCCCCTAAGCATATACACTATCCATTTTGCAAAAAATACAATGTATACTAATCCCTTAAAGAGGTAAACATGAAAGTATACATAACATTCATCAAAATTTTAAATACTACTTCCCCCTTTGCCAACAATGACAAAATACTGCAGAATAACCCCTGTTTCTCATTATCATTAAAATAATAAATATTTATGACAATAATGAGTGAAACTTATCAAAAACTGATTTAAAATCCTACATAAAAGTCTTCATGGATAAAGACCATGACTCAAATAATGAGGTAGCAACCTCACTTTCTATTTGCATCTGTGATACCTGTTCTTCCATGGGATCAATTGTACTCATCTCTTGAGTTACCATCAATGCTTCCAGATTGAGAAAGCACTTCTAAAGTATTTACAGTTGTAGCATCGTAAATTGTACGCACTCGCTAGGGTGGTACAATTTCGCACCTAGTTTAGCACCCGCCTTAGTGCGTTTGGCATTCTGCATTGCATTTCTCCTTAAGCACTTAATTAATCAAATTAATTAGGTCTAAGGCCCTATTTCATCATTTTCTACATCACAAAGTTGGGCCCTTTCACTAAAGCGCGCCCTTCGCATTTTATTCTTCCAATACACCACTTAATCAAAAACCCTAATTAAGTCCTATTTCAAACTTGGGGGCTTGGTTTCGGGGTCTAAACATCTTGAAATCACCTGTAACTTCGGGATTCTCTCTAAAATCATCATATCCGACGGCCCTGAAAATTTGGTGAAAAGTTGTCGGGACCATGGCGCCCATGCAACATGGTCCCGGACATTTTTCCCAAAATTTTGGGAGCACGATCCAATCATAAAATAAAGCTTAACCCCAAGAAATTGGCGGGATATTCAATCTCTAGGTCGGCCAAAATACGAATTTACGACCTAGGGTTTCATACATAAAAGCTCTCTTTCCTCATTTGAAGGGATCGGATTTTTGTTTCCAGGAAATTGATATGCAGCGAAAGAGAAGATCTTTGAAGACTTCAACAACACTCAACATCATTCTATCAAGCATCTATCAAATTCATTCATTCATCCAATTAGGGCTTGGAAGACATTGAAAAACAATAGGAGATTACCGACTGAAGATTGGCTTGTACTCCTCCCTTGAGGGTTGGGTATGATTTCATATTGTTTTCATGTCCTTACATAAGCTTTGATGTATCATTTGTTCATGCTTTAGATCACATTGCATCTTGATTTAGAGCATTTGCATTATCATTTACAAGCAATTAGGGTTTACTTTCTAGGTTGCTCTAGTTTGCTTTCTTGCATTTTGGACCTTGCACACACACTAGGTCTGCACACATAATACATTTTACAAAACAACTTGGCTATTCGTGGAGGTGGAAATCACCGAAGCGGGGGTTTGACTAAGGCAAAACCCTATATAGCCGCCCTTCCCCCTTTTCAGATATTATTGCAGGTTTCGGGATTTGGACGACGCCGCGGGACACAGATCCGGAAAGAGGAGACAAAGACAGAACTCTGTGTGCAGTTGCAGCTCAGAAGACTGGGACAGGGGCGCTGGGCGCCCTGGTCCTGCCAGGACAGGGGCGCTGGGTGCCCTGGTCCCTGGGACAGAGGCGCTGGGCGCCCTGGTCCTCCGGACAGACAGCTTTCCGGCAGTTTCCAGACAGTGTTTCAGGGTGCAGAACAGTGGTTTCCGGTGTAGTTTTCAGGACAGTGGCGCCCGCGCCCCCGTCCCGAACATTTTCAGTCTGATTTCGACTCCGGGTACATATCTGCATTCTTATTTTATCCTTACATTTACAGCTGTTCATTGTTTAATCTCAATTCTGCAAATTGGTTACTAGTTCATACTTACACTTTGAGGTTAGGGTTTGAACTTGTATCATTTTAGCTTTCAATTTCAACAAGGGAATAGGAATCCTAATAGATATCCCGTGGCTCTCTCTTTCACCAAAATAAGTAGCCAACCGTGCGATATCTCTAGGCTCTTTCGTATTCCGCAATGTGTGTCAAAAGTTAGGATTAGGGTACATTGTCCTAGTCTCACTTTTTCCCCTACACATTTTTGTGAACCCGACGTGAATCTATCATTGCTTCCTCTTGCATTGCATTTGTTAAGATCTAGATCTAGATTTAGTGTGTTTTTCATTAAAAGAAAAAAAAAAGAGAAAAACTTGTGTTTCTTTGCATTGTGTGTTTCAATTTTATGCAATCTTTTCAAAATGTCAGATTTTTATTTGCAAAATGTTCATACTTTTGATGATTATTATGAGTATAGCCAAGATGAATTAGATGAAGCCTTAGATGAGTTTTTAAACCCTAAGGATGCCAAACCTTCATTTTACCAAAAACTCATAAACCTTGTTACTATGCCATTTAGGTGTGATGAGAAAGATATGACGAATGATTCCTCTCAAGGATACATTCCTATCCACTCTTCCCCCGAATCTAGTAACATGGTTGTTTTCAATAATCCCCTCTATGAGGAGATGTCTCCTTTTGAATCAAAAGACAAGCCTTTTAACCGATATGATCATGCTTTGTTGGATGATGCCCTTGATGACTTTGTGGCTTTGTCGAAACCTATAAACAAAAACAAGACCTCTAAATTGGTTAACATGATAAATTTGAATGAATATAACAAACCTCTCTTTGAAGTCCAAGGTGCTTATCCTTCTCCCACCTTTCAAATTCCTAAGACTCCTCTCCTTACTGTCCAAGGGAGATATGATTATGATTCCTTGTGTACTCCGAATAAATCAATCATTACCGTACAAGGAAGACAACCTACAAGTCCTTACAATTATGCTAAGCAAATAACTAGAGAGAGTTATCATGCGGTTGCCCATACTTACCATACTAGAAATAATAAGAAACCTAATCCTCCTCCTATTATTCCAGTTTTGCTTCCTAATCCTCAACCGATTCTTCCTCAAGCTCCCCGTATTTCGCAAGTTATGGGTAAGGAATATGATCTCATAGAACAGCTTAAAGCTACCCCTGCTAAGATATCCCTTTGGGATTTGATTCAAACTTCTTCCGCTTATCATGGAATGTTACAAGATGCCTTGAAAGATTTGAATGTTCCTCCACCGAATACATCTAGTAATATAGCATCTTTTGTTAACTCTGTGATGAATCCTAAACCTCAAATTGTGTTTACGCAAGATGAGTTGCCTACTAGTGAAGTCCAACAACAATATGATCCCTTGATGATTGTGGTTGTCATGAAAGACACTGCTATAAGACGAACACTAGTAGATAATGGCTCTGGCCTTAATGTGTGTAGCATCAACTTGTTGCATAAGATGAATGTGGATACATCTCTTATGGAGCCTGACTCTCGTTCTATTCGTGGCTTTGATAATGTGGCTAAGACTTCATTGGGTATCATCACCTTACCTCTCATAGTGGGACCTGTTACTTTGCCTACTCCTATCCATGTTATGCCGGGAAATTTAACATACAACTTGTTATTAGGGAGGCCTTGGATTCACAGCATGCAAGCTGTCCCCTCTACATTGCATAGACAAGTTAAATTCATCTACAACAATAAGACATATACTTTGATGGGAGATACTAATTTTCAAGCATGTCTACAAACATCTAAAGGAGATTTTTCTAAGCCATCCTCGTCTAGTGATGACTCTTTAAACAAGAAACCTATCGATGAGTCTTCGCTTTCCGATGATCAAAATCCTTGGGATGAATCTGGAATTCCTAAGAAAGATCCTTCTCAGCTTGAAACTACACATAAAAAGGATTTTGATCCTGAGAAGGTTCTCGTAGAAGATGATTGGGGATCTCTTGATTTTAATCCTACCTTTGTAGGTGAATACAAACTTCCTTCTAGAGAGCTTAAAGTTGAAAAGAAGGAAGAAACTGAAAATCACAAAGTTGAAAAGAAGGAAGAAACTAAAAATCAATCAACCCTGCCTGAGGCTATGAGTAATAACTTTGTGGCCGCTTCTCAAACTTCCTCTTCTCACATCTATAACTATGAAGAGTTTGATTCTTTGTCTTATGAAAAACCACCTTCTTTTCCTGAAATGGCTGATCGCTATGGTCATGGTTTTCGCATTTTTGCTAAGCATGGGTATCATGGAAAAGGTTGTGGTGCTAATGAACAAGGGATTAGAGTTCCTCTAGAGACTAATTTTCACAATTATGCCTTTGGACTTGGTTATAATCCCTGCAGACGTACTAAAGCCTCTAAAAGACCATGCATTAGTGTTAATGCTATCTCTACATCTTTATCAATACAACACCCTGAGTATATTGATGAGGATTCTTCGGGTGATTGTGCTCTAGATATCTTCCCTACCGATGATGCTTTAGCTGAGTTCTTAGGAGCCTATGACACTCTTCCTCGTTATCATCACAATAGGGGACTCCCTTATTGTTTGAACACTGAAGCTTATTTTGGAAAAGAGATTGATAATGATAAGATTGTGAAAGAATTCCCTCAGTTAAAGGATACTCCTCAACAAAGTAATCTCCTCATAAGTGATACCCTTGAGGTTAAGATGGATCCTTGCATTAAAGAAAAAATCATTAAAATTGGAAAATGTTTGGATGAAGAGGAACAGAAACAATATGAAGAGCTATTGCATGAATTCCCTGAGATCTTTGCTTGGGCATATTCTAACATGCCTGGTATAGATCCTAAGATTGTTACTCATAATATCGTCTTAGTACCTGATGCTAAGCCCGTGAAACAAAAGATTCGAAAAATGAATCCTAAGATAGCTCTGCTTGTTAAAGCTGAGATTGAAAAGTTATTGGAGGCTGGATTTATCCGCCCTATTGACTATTCCCCCTGGATTTCAAACATTGTCGCTGTGGCTAAACCAGATAACAAAATAAGAATGTGTACCGACTTTCGGGATCTAAATAAGGCTTCTTTAAAAGATGATTTCCCTCTTCCAAACATTGACATGATAGTTGATTCTACGGCAGGACATGCCTTGTTATCCTTCATGGATGGTTTTTCAGGCTATAATCAAATTTTCATTAATCCTCAAGATCAATACAAAACCACTTTCACCACTCCTTGGGGTACGTTTTGTTGGATAATGATGCCTTTTGGACTTAAAAACGCCGGTGCAACTTATCAACGAGCGATGACCCTTATCTTTCATGATTATATGCATAAGATTTTAGAGGATTATGTTGATGATATTTTGGCTAAATCCTTTCTTCGCATGGATCATGTTAAAGTCCTTCATCAAATTTTTGAAAGAATTCGTAAATATCACATGCGCTTGAATCTCCGAAAATGTGTTTTTGGTGTGGATAGTGGAAAACTATTAGGGTTCATAGTTTCGCATCGTGGGATTGAAGTGGACACTAAGAAAATAGATGCTATTGTTAACATGCCACCTCCTCGAAATGTCTCTCAACTTAAAAGCTTACAAGGAAAGATTCAAGCTATTCGTAGGTTTGTGTCTCAACTTGCGGATCGTACCTTTCCTTTTACTCAACTTCTTAAAAAGGATATCACTTTTCAGTGGAATGAGGATTATCAACAAGCATTTGAAGATTTAAAAGTGTATTTAGCTAGTCCTCCTATTCTTCAACCTGCCGAATCTTCTAAACCCTTTATCCTGTATACAGCTGCTTCTTCTCATGCTCTCGCAGCATTGTTAGCACAACATGGTAAAGATGGTAAGGAGTGTCCGGTGTATTACATAAGTCGTACTTTACTCGATTATGAGACCCGATATTCTGTGATAGAAAGACAATGCTTGGCCGTGGTGTTTGCGACTCAGAAATTGAGACATTATCTTTTAAATTCAGAAGTCCATGTCATGGTTAAGTTTGATCCGTTGAAGCATCTTTTCTCTAAAATTTTTTTATCAGGACGTCTCGCTAAGTGGGTTATGATGTTAACTGAATTTGACCTTAAATTTGTTTCACAAAGAGCAATTAAAGGACAAGCGTTGACCGATCACTTAGTTGAGGCCCCTTCACCCTTCTCCTTCCCTAACCCTGAGTCCTTTCCTGATGACTTCATTCTTTCTATAGAGGAAGATGAAACTTGGGAGTTATTCTTTGATGGCTCTAAGTGTCATACGGGATCGGGGGCAGGTGTTGTTCTGATTTCTCCTACAAAGAAACCTATTCCCTTGTCATATCGTCTAAATTTCCTGTGTACCAATAACATTGCTGAGTATGAGGCTCTTATAGTAGGAATAAAAGCAGCCCTAGCTCTTAATATAAAACACATACATATCTATGGAGATTCGCAATTGATTATAAGACAAGTAATAGGACTATATCAAGCGAAACAGGACAAATTATCACAATATAAAGACCTTGCTATATCTTTATTACGAAATTTCGATTCTTATACCATGGAACCTATTCCTCGAAAAGATAATCGACATGCGGATGCAATGGCATGTGTGGCTTCGTTAGTATCTTTAGAGGACCCTATGGTTGATCTTAACTTCATTATTCACAATCTTACTTCTCCAGCTATTGAAGATGATTCTAGCTTGGTAACATGTTGTGACTTTGTAGACTCAGATGAATGGTTCTCGCATATTGTAAGATATTTGACCGATGGTACCTTCCCTAATTCTGCTAATAGGAACACTAGGGCTAGAATCTGCAAGCTGTCTGCTAGGTATATCATCCTTTCTAATGTCCTTTATCGAAGGGGTTATGATGGTCTTCTTCTTCGTTGTCTTAACAAGTCAGAAATCCCTGTTGCTCTTGAAGAGGCACATTCGGGTGCCTGTGGGGGGCATTTTGGGGGCAAATCCCTGGTTCATAGGTTGCTTCGTATGGGATACTATTGGCAAACTATGCAGAAGGATTCCTTCTCATTTGTTAAGAAATGTCACCAATGTCAACAACACAATAACCTGATTCATGCTGCCCAAGAACTTCGCTCTCAAATAGCTTCTTAGCCCTTCTCCGCATGGGGTTTGGATCTTATTGGAAAAATCTCTCCTCCTTCATCTCAAGGACACACCTTCATTATAACTGCAACAGATTACTTTACGAAGTGGGTAGAGGCTATTCCCCTTCGCTCAACTACTGCTGAAGTGATTTGTCAATTTCTTCTAGAAAACATTATTTCTCGATTTGGGATACCTTCCACTATTATCTCAGATAATGGAACATCGTTTAAAAACAAGGATGTGAAGAAATTCCTCGAGAAGTATCATATCAAACATCGATTTTCTACACCGTATTACCCTCAGTCAAATGGTCAAGCTGAATCATCCAATAAGATAATTGAGCAAATTCTTCGTAAAACCGTAAATAAGCATGGTAAGGATTGGAGTAACTAGCTAATCTACGCTCTTTGGGCTTACCGAACGAGTGTACGAATTGCTACGGGAACTACTCCTTATAATCTTGTTTATGGTGCTGACGCTATTATGCCCTTAGAGTTAGAAATTCCATCACTTAGGGTTTCTCTTAAAGGTATAGTAGATGATGACTCCTATAGAGAACAACGACTTCAACAGCTTGAGATGCTTGATGAACAACGTATAAACGCTCTTGAGCATATTCAAGCGTATCACAAAACTCTACAGCGAAGCTATAATGATAAGGTTATTCAACGTTCCGTCTCAGTAGGTGATTTAGTCCTTTATGAGAATCAGCGCAATGTGAATGCCTTGCCGGCCGAAAAGGGAAAATTTAGTCCTAATTGGCTTGGACCATATATCGTCATTGAGGATTATGGATCAGGTGCTTACAAAATAGCGGATGTAGATGGTACGCCTCTTAAAGAACCTATCAATGCTGTGCACTTGCGTAGATATTATGCTTAAATTCTTCACTTCTTATCTATCTTCTTCAACATTGGATAATATGTTAGTGTTTCTTAATTAAAAGCAAAATAGAATTAAATGTTATGATGTTTGATCTATATTGCTTCGTTCCTGACAAGCATTTCTTCTTACTTTATAGTTTGTCTTGAATTCATTAATGTAAATTGTAAAAGGTTTACATTTTCATAATGCTAGCATATTATACAGTGTCTTTATGTGTGTTAAGTAGAATCGTATCATGTTGTGTTTAAGTTCAAAATTAAATCGCATTAGTTATATGATTCTTAGACTTAATGCATATTTCTTCCTTATCATCAATGTTGTACTTGATTAAATATTTTAATTAAGTCACACATGTATCAATTTAATCATGGAGCATTGAGAAATCAATCACATAGAAATTAAATCCTGAACATACATGTACATTTACCAAATGTATTAGATTTAATCAAAACAAAATATACATTGTTTTAGGCATTAAAGATAACACATTTGAGACAAAACGAGAAGCATGTATATATATATATATGTGGATCGTGTACAAACATGGGTCACTGTATATCCAAAATGTGATCTCTCTCTTACATCATACAATCATCTCCTATCCCTAGGGCTAGTGGCTGGAGAGTGTCGACTGGATGCTCCCTCCTGATCTGGCCGTGGAGGTGGACCCATGGGTGTGTAGCACGATAAAGATCGTGAGTGACTCCGAGAGGAACTCCTACGATCCCTATCCATGAGGATCGCACGATAGGTGGTAGCCTCGGTCTGGGCTGCTACTAGATCTCGCCGCACCTGCTGGAGGTCCTCTGATAGGACTCTCTCTCTCTCTGCCCCGCCTGATGGAGATCCTTTGATAGGACTCTCTCTCTCTGCCATGCCTGATGGAGATCCTCCGATAGGACTCCCTCTCTCTGCCGCGCCTGACGGAGATCCTCTGATAGGATTCTCTCTATCTCCCTCGATATATCTATCTGTAATCGGAATGGGAAAAACAAATCCTCATGCCGACCCGTGTTCCCCTGAGGCCTGTAGGCAATCTGTGAGGAACTAGGGATCTGTGCTATCATGGAGATGTCTGTCATTGCCTGCTGAATCAAGGAACGCCATTCCTGCACATTAGCTGTGGCAGTAGAACAGATTTTTTGTTAGTACCATTCTATATCATCAAAGCATTAATCAATCAATATAAACCTACTATACCTGGATCTCCCTCGCGCCAGTAGGGATCATGACATGGTAGCATCTGTGACTGGGAACCGCTAGGCTCCCCTCGCTCAAATACTCTATCCATGATGGGTGTAGGCTGGACGGTACTGGTGACAGGTCTCCGTATCGCCTCCTGTTCCCCCTGTTGGGAAATAAAAGGTGGATCCAGAGCTATGGTATCGTCTCCTGAATGGTGGGGAGCTGCATCCGACTCCTCCTCATCATCTCTATCATCCTCCTCGTCGTCCTCCTCATCATCCTCATCCTCATCCGCATCATCACCTGCATCCTCCTCGTCCTCCTCTCTATCTGCATCCTCCTCCTCCTCGTCACTGGGCTGATCGCCTGTAGGTGGATCAGGATCCCCCGCTTCCTCGTGACCCTCTCCCTCATCTGGCTCCTCTGACCTGGATCCCTCATCCTCATCTCGGTCTCCATGTCTCCATGGGCCTGGATAGCCTGTCGGATGATCTGGTGGAAAGATAGGACCTGGATATGATCTCATGAACCATGAAACATATCTACGCTGTGCTCCAGGCTCTGCAGAATAGTCAGTGACTACATCCTGATCTGATCCCTCTAAGTCTGTCGTCTCGATATCATCCACCGTCGGTCTCGCTACTGCTCTAGGTCTGGGAAGGACCCGTGAGTGTCGAGTATAGATGGGCACATCGGCTGGAACACACTGCTCTAGTCCGAACTGCCTTCGTACTCGGTCAAAGTAGAAAGGGACTATGATGTGTGCATATCGTCCTCGCAGTAGGCGGTTCCTCTGTAGACATGCTAACTATCTCTCCATACCATCCCATTTGTGCATCCGTAGGTAAGGTCTCCACACTGTCACCTCGGCTGTCAGTCTATCAATAGTCACTCTCCAATACAATAAATCCCCAAATCTCCACTCGCTGGTCAGTGGATAAGCAAACACCCTAGGTCGCTCGCTCGCTATACTCAGTGGATAGCCGACGGGCCTGGTGCATGTGAAGTGCTCTAAGATCCACACCTGCAGAAGTGTGCATGTCATCAAACTACAACCCTGTCCGAATACATACTCCTCAAGGTCATGATAGAGATGTGCAAGCATACTCCGACCCCATGCATAAACTCTCCTATGTCTCTCCATCCCTCTGATACACCATGTGAGGCCCCCATGCATGTGTGTCCCTCGCCCATTAGGGCAGACGGCTAGTGCTATGATGGCTATCATGAGGCGTCTCAGAAGTGGTATCTCTCCTGTAGGATGTAAGAGCCAGCTGACCATGATACGACCTCTCATCTCGCTCGGCATGACTCTCCCTATACAGTACATCTGCTCCCTCTGATGATCCTCTGCTACCCGATCAGTCGCATATGTGACTGTCGCTCCTCTGATAGGAAGACGCAGTATACGGTACACATCCTCGAGTGTGACCGTCAGCTCTCCTACCAGAAGGTGAAAGGTACAGGTGTCAGGATCCCATCTCTCCATCAGTGCCATCAGCATCGCGGGATGAAATCGAATGGCCGGCATAAGAATCATGTACCACAATCCTACTATCGATAAGGTGTCTCTCTCTGACTGAGTCAGCCGTGGAATCTGGTCTCGCAAAGTGCGAAGGATGTGTCCCGCTGTGTGCTCTCTCATGTACGGGAGACCCTGCAAAATGAAAACATGACCAAAATCAGTACTCAATCATCGAAATCGCAAATGCAAACTGTTGAACATTGAATGCTTGCCTTGTAACCCCTCGCCAGGCCCTGATTGGGGACCATGGCGCCCTGTCAGGGACCATGGCGCCCTGAGGGGACCATGGCGCCCTGAGGGGACCATGGTGCCCTGCAGGGACCATGGCGCCCCTGTCAGGGACCATGGCGCCCTGGGGGGACCAGGGCGCCCCTCAGGGACCAGGGCGCCCTAGGTGGGCCCCGATCGGCGTTCAGGGTCCGCATTCGATCACAGAAAAGTCAAACATGCGAGAAATCAAAGGTCAAATGTTCAGTCAACTCACCTCGTCTAGTGGCTCATCGTCGATCACGGCCTGGCGCAAGATCTCGATCCTCGTGGGACGCTCCGGTCGTCGTGAAGGCATGGTCGTGGCTAGGTGGGCTCCGCTGAATAGTATCCTGAAATCAACAAAGTGACGAATACAAGTGTCACTTTCGAGGTATATACTCTTGTTTCCTTATTCTTACTTCTCGAAACCCTAATTTTTCCCTTATCATTCATTTTATCATAACTTGGGTTTGGGAGATGCGATTTTCGAGCTGTTTGTTGCATTGGAATCGTATTTTCCTTCTCCTACTCTCAGGATGTTCCAAAAAGTGCTCTGATGAAGCCTATTTAGTGAACACCCCTCATCAACACTCTATTACACAATTTGTCGCAAGTAAACATGCTACCCTGTTTCACCTCCCTAAATAAGCAAGTCGAAACAGGGGGGGGCATATAGCTACTCACAGATTTCATCACTTTCCCTAGTAAGCATTAGGTGATTTTTGTGATGATCTAATGTTTGTTTTGTAGGGTGCGGTTCCTAACTGTGTACTGCAGATACCGCTGGGGGCTTCGTCCGACGACTTATGGATATATCCTTTTTCAAATAATGTTTACTTTTCTGTACTTTAGCTTGCATATGCACGTAGTACTCATATGACCGCTAAAGTGGGGGCTAAATGTAGCGTCGTAAATTGTACGCACTCGCTAGGGTGGTACAATTTCGCACCTAGTTTAGCACCCGCCTTAGTGCGTTTGGCATTCTGCATTGCATTTCTCCTTAAGCACTTAATTAATCAAATTAATTAGGTCTAAGGCCCTATTTCATCATTTTCTACATCACAAAGTTGGGCCCTTTCACTAAAGCGCGCCCTTCGCATTTTATTCTTCCAATACACCACTTAATCAAAAACCCTAATTAAGTCCTATTTCGAACTTGGGGGCTTGGTTTCGGGGTCTAAACATCTCGAAATCACCTGTAACTTTGGGATTCTCTCTAAAATCATCATATCCGACGGCCCTGAAATTTTGGTGAAAAGTTGTCGGGACCATGGCGCCCATGCAACATGGTCCCGGACATTTTTCCTGAAATTTTGGGAGCACGATCCAATCATAAAATAAAGCTTAACCCCAAGAAATTGGCGGGATATTCAATCTCTAGGTCGGCCAAAATACAAATTTACGACCTAGGGTTTCATACATAAAAGCTCTCTTTCCTCATTTGAAGGGATCGGATTTTTGTTTCCAGGAACTTGATATGCAGCGAAAGAGCAGATCTTTGAAGACTTCAACAACACTCAACATCATTCTATCAAGCATCTATCAAATTCATTCATTCATCCAATTAGGGCTTGGAAGACATTGAAAAACAATAGGAGATTACCGACTGAAGATTGGCTTGTACTCCTCCCTTGAGGGTTGGGTATGATTTCATATTGTTTTCATGTCCTTACATAAGCTTTGATGTATCATTTGTTCATGCTTTAGATCACATTGCATCTTGATTTAGAGCATTTGCATTATCATTTACAAGCAATTAGGGTTTACTTTCTAGGTTGCTCTAGTTTGCTTTCTTGCATTTTGGACCTTGCACACACACTAGGTCTGCACACACAATACATTTTACAAAACAACTTGGCTATTCGTGGAGGTGGAAATCACCGAAGCGGGGGTTTGAATAAGGCAAAACCCTATATAGCCGCCCTTCCCCCTTTTCAGATATTATTGCAGGTTTCGGGATTCGGACGATGCCGCGGGACACAGATCCGGAAAGAGGAGACAAAGACAGAACTCTGTGTGCAGTTGCAGCTCAGAAGACTGGGACAGGGGCGCTGGGCGCCCTGGTCCTGCCAGGACAGGGGCGCTGGGCGCCCTGGTCCCTGGGACAGAGGCGCTGGGTGCCCTGGTCCTCCGGACAGACAGCTTTCCGGCAGTTTCCAGACAGTGTTTCAGGGTGCAGAACAGTGGTTTTCGGTGCAGTTTTCAGGACAGTGGCACCCGCGCCCCCGTCCCGAACATTTTCAGTCCGATTTCAACTCTGGGTACATATCTGCATTCTTATTTTATCCTTACATTTACAGCTATTCATTGTTTAATCTCAATTCTGCAAATTGGTTACTAGTTCATACTTACACTTTGAGGTTAGGGTTTGAACTTGTATCATTTTAGCTTTCAATTTCAACAAGGGAATAGGAATCCTAATAGATATCCCGTGGCTCTCTCTTTCACCAAAAGAAGTAGCCAACCATGCGATATCTCTAGGCTCTTTCGTATTCCGCAATGTGTGTCAAAAGTTAGGATTAGGGTACATTGTCCTAGTCTCACTTTTTCCCCTACACAACAGTCTAGGTAATAAAACCAGTTGAAGCTCCTGCAAATCTCTTGTCCAATTGCTAATCTCCAATTCTATCCTAGTAGACTGGAGTTGATACCGGTGAACATTTTGCCCATATGTAGTGAAATAATCATATGGAATCTTAAAGTTGCTTATGTATGCATGCAAATCATATTGAAGTTTGTCCTTTTGTGCAGGCACATCATCACAAAATAGATGGGGTTGGATTATCTTGCTTAGTAGTAGTTTTCCCTCATCCATGGCATCTCTTATATCCTTCTGCTCTTTCTAAAGTTGAGACCGGAGCTCATTCAATTTCTGTAGTAAGGTAGTGTTTAGTGCCTTTTGATGCTTCGTCTATGCATTAGCTTCAGCAACTTCTTCCAGGCATTGTACCTGGTCCTCTACAACTATACATAGAAGTTTTAGTTGGGCCAGAGAGGAATCGGTACCACGGAGGTTGGTAACTAGAATCAAACTGGTAAGGGTGTTAATTGCAGTGTGCATGACATCCTGCTCCTTTTTTCTTCTCAATGTTTCTAGTCTTTCTTGTGCAAGCTTGATGCCTTGCAGCAGCTCTGATTCATCTACAAATTGAAGGTCAAGAGGACTGGTGATGTCATCCAGTTTGGCTTGACCACTAGTAGCCTTTTGAGTCTCTGCTTGCTTGTTCTTTTTGCTAGCTTCTTCTCTTCCATTCTTTTCTTTTCTTCTTCTTTCTCCCTTTGCTCCGCTTCATGCTTTTTCTTCTCTTCCTTCTTCTTTATTTCTTCTTCTTTTCACTTCTCCTCTTCTTGTTTCTTGTCCTCCTCTGCTTTCCTCTTCTCCTCTTCTTTCCTTTTCTCCTCTTCTTTTCTCTTCTCCTCTTCTTCTCTTCATCTTTCTTTTTCTTTTCTTTTTTTTTCCGCTTTCTCTTTGTCAGCCTTTTCCTTGTCTAGCTTTTGCTTCTCTGCTTTTTCTTTATCATGTTTTCCTTGTCTAATTTTTCCTTATTAGCCTTTTCCTTTGCTGCATCTGGAGTGACATCTTCAACATCAATAGTGTCCACCTATTCAGTAACTGGTTCTCCTTCACTGTCATATACCTCATCAGGTTTTCCGGTTTTCGGTTCCTGTTTGGCTTCTCTATTGTCTTGAGTATCTTTGTGCATTTTTACAATGGCTTTAGTATGTAAGTGTGTGTATTTCACCACTTTAGATGCTTTTCCTTCCAATAGTAGGAGTCTTCTTCTTCTCATGAAGAAGAGACCTTTGTACCGGTCCATGATTTCAAACAATTTAGAGTTAGAAGCATTAGGGAAGTAATCTGCAAATATCTTTTCTCTGATCTCTTGTTCCCTCTCAATGGCAATACACCATTTATTATCTAAAGAATTATAAAATGAATCAGGTGTCTCAGATCTAATTTCTGAGGGTGACCAGTCATAAGTACATAAATAATTAATGATTTCCCACTTTGTTTCCTCTTTCTCATTATCGTTAAAATCATCAAAATATTCCTTCAAATCACTAAGCAATTTTCTCTTGATATTCTTGATATTCCTTTGACAATGTGTCATCGGCTTATAAGAAGAGACATCAATATTTATCGGTGCAGATGATGTAGGTGCAATGCCGATAGTTTTTGCCTTCTTCCTTGTCTTCCTGGTCTTCTTTGGTTGCACATCTGAATTTGTATCCTCAGATCCTGGTGAGTTGCTTTTGGTCTTTTGCTTCCTTTCAAATACTTTAGCGGGTGCAACTTCCGGTTTCTTTTTGGCAGGTGACCACTTGGTCACTTTAGGGTTGGCTGAGGTAACCGGTGTCAATACCGATGGCACTTCCTTTCCCTTTTTCACTGAAGGTTCTCCAACTGATGTTACCCTTTCCAGGTAAGTGTCGATTCTCTTTTTCTTTGGATTTAAAGGAGAGGCAATCAGGGTAGAGGCATACCCATCCAACATGTCATACATTACTTCATACCCCATAGGTTCTAATTCTTCCTTTCTGGTCTCAACCGCCTCAATTATACACTCATCTACTCTAACGGTAAAGAAAATGTCCTCTTCATACTTCTTAACAATATCATCAGATATCCTCATCCGCTGGCTCATCTTCCACTTGAATTCATCAAAATATTTATTCAAAACCTTAGGGTACCCGGTTCCCACCGCTTGGAGACTTCCTCTAATTTGTTTGGTGACCAGTTGATCAGCAAACCATTGAATATCACCGACTCCCAAGATATAGCCTTGAAAGTAGAAAAACAGACCTACCAAAAGTTGTCCAAATTTGAATCTTAGGGCACTGTCCTGTTTGATGGACTTCAAGTTTAATAGAAGTTACTTCTACATACAGGTGCATAGATCAAATGAGGCATCCTCCTTTATCATTTTTTAGGTGGCATTTACTACAGCAACAGAGACATTTAATTCTACTAACATAAAACATCCGGTATTCAATCACCATGCAAGCGTACTTGACCAAATCATCCTTGATGGTGTTGATGGTCATTCCCTGTTGGTCGCTTAGAGAACCGTTGAGCTTAGTCATTTCATTCTTGATGACCTTCCTTAGGGCTGGCACCTCACCACTATTGCAGAAACCGGTGACGACATGAATTGCTTCAAGAGTAATGTCATGCGTCCTCTCGAGATACATCTTGTCTCCATGCACTCTGCTCAGAATGATGTGGATGTGTTTTTCCTTGAATTCTTCAAGAAAGTGAACCATATTGTGAAGTTTCTTTCTCTCCAGAATGTTGTATTCTGGTTTGATCTTCTTATCATCCTCACAGAATAGACCTAGCTGGGAATGAATCATTAGGGATAACAAGTCTTCCAATTTACAGTCGATGTACCCTGAAATATCTCCTTCGACAATGACTCTGGCAGGTATTTGAGACAGGGCATTGTATTTCATTTTCCTTTGGATGAATTCAGCTGAGTCCATTCGTACACTAGAGCTAGAGTGCAATGTGGAAGCCATGATTAACTGATAAATAAGAATTTCAAGAAATACCTTCAGAATTCTGAAATTTAGGGTTTTCAAATTCAGCTTCGCTACACACCACTTTGGTTGTTGGATTACCACTTGGTGTTCTTCACTTGATTGATTGACACTATCTCTGGATTCTACTGCAAAGTTTTGAAATCTCTCTAAATCACAAATCAAATCGCCTTTGGTCGCTCTGCACTTGAAAAGTTCTTCCCTTGATAACTGATAAGTGAAAATGACTTTGAAAAATTCCTTTTAAACAAGTTCTCACCTACCATAATAAATGCACCACTGTTAGGGCATAAACCCTAATTTTGTCTTTTACTGCTTCTAGTCTTCTGCCAATTGATAGGTAACATATATCGGTTAAGGTCTTTTACCGATATAAATTGGGGGTTTGAAACATTTCACTGATTTGCTCCCCCTAAGATTTTCTGAAGCTCAGTTTGTCGGTTCAAAGACTTCCACACTAGGTGCAGAAACCGCTTCTTCCTGTGACACTTGTTCGGATTTATTCTTCCATGGTTTATTCATTCCCACTTGAACTATTTCAATATCAATCTTTCCTTATGGAGTGAATGGTATATCATCTGATATGTTCTTTCTCATTCTGCAGGTTCTAGCAGGGTGTCCCAGTTTGTTGCAATGATAGAATACCATTCCAGGTGATCTCCATGGTCCATTGTTCATCCTACCATTCTTCCTTCTACATGTTGCAATAGTGTGACCACTACCATGACATATCAAACAGGTTGCTCTCCAACCGGTTGCCGCTTGATAGCCACCACTATCTGACTAATGGTCATAGGCATTATACTAGTTTGGATTCCGGTTCACAGAGGATTCAGAAAAAACTCCTTGACTCCTTTGAGGATATCTTCCAGTGTTGTGCATGATAGACCTGCATTCAAATTCTCTATGCCCAAACTTGTTGCATGCATAACAGTTTCCATTGAATCTATTGGATCTAGGCTTATTGTTTAGAAAGTAAGGAAAATTATTGTAAGCCTTATTTCTACACACATTAGCAGTATTTCCTTCCTCAAGATAATTAAAGCAAATAGGTTTAAACTTTTGCTTACCTTTATCTTTTGATGTTACTTGCTTCTTTGATGCTACATCTTTTTCTCCAGAGGTCTCACCTTCCTCATACCCAAAGAAACCAAGTCCATTAGTATTATTTACTGGTTTTGTTGATTCAAGCTTTTTCTCTAACTTAGTAGCACTCTGATTGAATTTGGCAAGTATGTCATTTGTCTCAGTGAGTTCCTTGGTAATAGAAGCATTGGATTCTTTCAAGGTTGCATTCTCAGAAATAGCCATGTTTAGTTCACCTTGCATTTCTTCTTTTTCCACTTTACTCTCTTGGAGATGAGCGGTAAGGGCACTGATTTCTTGCTTCAGCTTGGAGATTTCATGATCTTTGTCTTTTACCAGATCTTCATCTTTCCTCCTGTTCTCAAGCTCTTGACAAATTTTGATAGTCAGTCCTTCCAGTTCCCTTCTCAGGTTGGCATTAGGCTCATTCAGTTTTTCAACTTCTTCAACTAGGGCTTCCATGTCCGCTTCATTAGAAGAGCTGTTTTTAGTAAGCTCCATCAGTTTCTCAGCATGCTCTCTTCTTTTTTCCATAGAGACTTTATATTTGACTTTGAGTTCATCATAGGCTTTCTCAGTCTAAGTGAGCCGATGAGTAAGTTCCCTCATAGTGTATTCCCCCATATCTCCTTCCAAGTGGTTAGACTTATAGAAAGGTTGGCTCTGATACCAATTGATGAATGCTAAGAGGGGGGGTGAATTAGTATACCAAATAATACTAAACTCAAACACTTAAACAATTTAGCAGTCAACCGGTATAATAGATTTACTAACAAACCGGTTAAAAAAAATGCAAACCAAACAACAAATAAGACATTCACCCACAAGAGCACAATCACCATAACACAATAAGTTTTAATGTGGAAAGCCAAATGGGAAAAACCACGGTGATCAGAAACTCACAAGTAACTATCTGCAGAATAGAAACCAGACCAGTTAAGGTCATACAATGTTCTTCACCACAACAAATCCTATTAGGAATCTAGATCTTTGTTAGGAGATAAGTCCTGTTAAAGACTACCTTGTGAGAGGATTTCAGATTCATAGTTGTGAACCACCTTGTTAGAGGATTTTACAAAGGCTTTGCCAGGCCTAACCGGTTAAGGGTTTCAGATTTGTCAAACATGTGAGTAATCAACAAGTGAGTGATCTAGATACTAGCACAGTATGCTTGGTTAGATCCATGATAGCTCATTGTTAATGCACATTTAGCATTACTTCAGTCTTCAATATCTCCACACTCTATTTCTTCATACAAACCTAATCTTCTCTTCTATGATCGCACATACAAAAACCCTCATCAACTACTAAAAACCTTTCAACCCCTAAAACCCTAGACATGATGTCCTTATAAAGGAATTTGATTTCATGTCAGTCCAATAGGATTACATTGCAAGTTCCTAGGTTCAGTGCATCTAGACACATTTGGTAACATGGCACAAAATCACTGCCAAAGTGTCGATGGACAATAACTCATCACAAAAGTACCGGTTGGTAACTCATCGCAGAGTAATACCGGTTCATACATTTTACCAATTACCAGTTGTCAAAATGAAGATTAGGAAAAATGATAACTATCAATTTATTCCTTCGTTCTGCTTAAGATCCTCGAACCGCTTGAGGTCTTCATACTGCTTTGGGTCTTGAGTTAGTTTATGACCGGTAAGTAGCTTCTGCAAAACACCGATAGTCTAAAGACTATAATACACAATATCAGTTGGGACAAATACCGATTAAGCATAGCTCATACATACAAAAAATGATCACAAAACAAGTGTGTGTCCATCAATGACAATCACAACATCATCAAAATGCCAACAAATTTAAGGTGCAACATCAAAAATTCGAATATGATTTTTGGAGAGAAAGTTGGCGCTAGAACTAAAGGCTAATATATTCACATAATTCATTCTAATTATGTTGTTGTCAATGTGAAAAAGATCCGTGTGAATGTAAATAGGGGGAGCATAATAGAGTGCAGCAGATAGAGGTATGAATCAGTGAAGTCGACACCAATCAAAAGAACAGAGCATGCAAAATGGATCTATGAGACAAAGGTAGTGTCATCAAACAAATCAATCATCTTTGTTGCCTTCTAACAATTGCAGCATTGTAAATTCTTTAACAAGGTGAACCTTAACCAGTTCTTTATGTAAAAACTCTTAACCGAGTCACTTCAGATATGAAGTTGTAAAATCCTTTAGCAAGGTGAACTTTAACAAGTTCTAACATATTCTTAACCAGATACTAGTCACTTCTAACAGGGTGATGTTCTCAGAAAGAACTGGTTGTAAGCTATTAATAGGGCACTCTTTTTCACTACAGTAAAAGAGATTGTGGGTTATCCCCACCATGGTTTTCTCCCTCTAATCGAGGGTTTCCACGTATAATTGCTAGTGTTATGTGATGCTTATTTGTGCATGCAAATCTCTTTTATTTGATGTTCTCTGCTTTCATGATTTATGCAATGTTTAAGTAGTATTGGAAGGATAGTTGCAGACCAGTCAGTTTGAATGTTCAAATTGTGTATAAGCTGTTTTGACTGATTCAACCCCCCCCCGGTCATTGGTTAATAATAACAATTGGTATCAGAGCCTTGGTCCTCTTAAGAAAATCTTGACAGCTTGAGGAAAAGATCATGGAGGAATACCAGTATCAAAATCAGATTGATGAAGCTAATAAAATCATTTCTCAGCTGAAAGAGAGATTGAGAAAATCACTTGCTAAAAGAAAGGAACTAGCTCTACAACTAAATGAGAGTCAGGATATCATAGATCAACTCTCTGAACATAGTGGATATGAAGAAGCAGAAGAAGCAGTCTCAGAAATCATGGAAAAGAACAAGAAGCTGACTGAAGAAATAACATTTCTAAAAAAGAGAACATGAAAGTCAAGCCCTGGGAATGAAAGAAATGCTAGAAGCTAGCAGAAATGCAGATGAAAGAAAAAGAGATGCAGAAGAAGCTTTGTCAAAAGATGAAAAATCCAAAAGGCTTGCAAAAGAAGCCCTAAGAGAAAATGATGCAATCATCATTGAAAAAGATGAAGAAATCTGAATTCTCACTCAGGAGAATGAATACATACATGAGCATCTGCATGACAACATAGAGGAAAATGAGAAGATGATGAAAGAGATTGAACAACTCAAAAATGAGTTGAAAACTGGAAATGAGAGAAATGAAAAGCTGATAAAATTTAATGAAAGCTTTGAGAAGATAGATGAACAATTAAAAGCTTAGAGGAGAACAAAGGAGACAATCAGTCTTGGTTACTCCAGGATAGGTCCTATGGAAACTAGAGAATAATATAAATCCAAAAGGATGAAGGATGATAAAAGGAACAATTCAAGAATGAAAGGTGTCAATTTTTCTAAATCTTCTTGCAAACATTGTGGTAAATCAGGTCATAAGTCTGATGTCTATTGAAATCAACCGGTTAGTCAAAATAAGTCTTTCACCTTTGATGGTTATTGCCATAATTGTCACAAGTATGGTCACATTTCTTATGAGTGTAGATCTCAGTCTAGTAGCATGTCAAATAGAAGAATCTTTAATGGATATTGCTTTACATGCAATAAATATGGAGACAAAGCTGAAGAGTGCATATTCAAGTCAAATGTATCAAGACCTCCATTCAAACCAGTTAGCCCTAATAAAAGGAGTAATCAGCTCAATGCCACCTATTCCACTTGTGGTAATTTTAGTCATGGTGCAACAAATTGCAGAATGAGAACAGGTTGATGAAATAATGCAGGACCATGGAGGACAACTAGTATGGCATGTTTCAATTTCCATAAGATCAGTCATTTAGCTAGAGAATGTAGGAACCGATCCTATAACCAGTTTGAAGATAGGAACCAGTTTGGCAAGAAGAAAGCGAAAAATGACCTAAAAGGAAAGAAGACAATTGAAGAAGTGAGGAATGAAATGAAAAAGACATGGATTAATAAGGAAGAAAGAAAAGAAGGAGAAAGTCATGAAACTAAGTCATCATCCATCAGTGATGACAGTTCCTCTTCAAACTAGGCATATTGATGCTCAGGGGGAGCACATATGGTAAGATTATTAATGAATTCCCTCAACCGATATGAGGTTATGTCTATCTGCATAGTTTAGATGCATAAAAGTTTATTTAAAGCTCTTATTTGGTAAATGTTGTTTGTCTACCGGTATCAGTAACAAGCAACCGGTAAAAAGTAAATCGGTGTACCTTAAGTTATAAATGGTCAAATTTACACTAACTAGCCGTTGCATTCTAGCACCGATAAATCTTAATGGATAAATAAAGAAATGTCAATACATTTCATTTTCCTTGATTTCTTGTGAACATTCTTGAGCTCTCGGGCAACCTAAGGCGATCAAAATCTTGCTAGCACTATTTGTGAAAAGTGATCAAGCAACATTATAGTGGTGATTGGAAATCCTAGAGGAGAAGGTATTCAAGGTATTCAAACCCTATTTTGAATAATTTGTTTGAAGTTCATCATGGCAGCTTCTGTATCGACTCATGTATTGGTTGAAGCACTTAAGGAACCACAACCCAAGTTCAAAATTCATCCTATAAAGGCTAGAGAGATTGACATGACCGGTGCCCTATCATCCATGCCCTCCAGTGTGTTACTGGTCAAAGATATTCACTCCTTCAACCATTGCAAGCTTGAAGAACTTGGAGACAAATATATTCGAAGTGAATTCAAAGGGTTCTGTAATCATGATCTCTTGAAGGCAGAATATTTGCATCTGAAGACTTTGTCGAATGTTGTTGACTTTCCCGATCAATTTCATGTTGATTGGATTAGGTATGTATTAAGAAGAGTGCATGATCAATTTCTATGGCTGGAAGTTGAAGCACTGATCAAGATTACAAAGGATGTAATTCAGAGAGTAACAAGGCTTAGCGCAACTGGTGAAGCACTAACCCTAAGAACAATTTCATCCATTGAAGTCACTCGGATGACTCAATCTTGATGTGATAGGAAAGTAATGAAAATCACTCATATTGTTGATGCAAAAGTGAGGTTTGCTTTCGTAGTGCTAGGTTATAGGGTCTATCAATCAAGCTGCATGAACAGTGTGTTGAGCGGTATTATACATGCAACTTATCAAATCATCAAGGAGGATGCAACATATGATATTTACGAGATGATCAGAAGTTAATTTCTGGTGAACATGGAATGAATTAAGAAGGACAAGAAGCAATCATTCAAATATGGCTCATTACTGGTATGTATATTTTTCTATGTAGAAAACTTCTTTCCCAGTAAGGGTAATATAGTGTGGTCTGAAGAAAAACCTATCATGATTCAGATAGGTGAGATGAGTAGGGATTTAGGAGATAGGTTTGGAGAAACAATGTGGGGATATTTTCAAGAACTCCAAACTAGAATGCACAAAAGAGAGAGAATCCCAACCGGTATAGTTAAGAAGTATAAGGACAACATTTGTTTTCTGGTTGACACTGATTGCTGCATCATTCAAGCGGTTCAACCTAGAAAATTTTGGATAATTGCCATGGGGTATGAGGTCAGAGTAGACATTATGAAGGTGTATGCAAACATGTTACTGTCTAAACTGGTAGATAAAAAAGAAAATAAATTTGGAACTTATGAGGAGGCAAGCTCCAAAATAAAATAGAAACTTAAGGAGCCAATCATACAAAGGAAAGTAAGGAAAATGATTGATACACTAGACAAAAATTGTGGAGGAGAAGAATCTGGTGCCACTACTTCCACCGGTACTAGTGAACAAATAGGGGCCAAATCAACCAAAGTTAAAGAACAAATGGGAGAAAAGAAGAAAATGTCAAAGGAAAAACCCAAGGGTACTACAACCAGCAAGCCAACATCGTACACAAAAGAACAAGAAATAGATACTCCTACATCTTCACTAGGTAAAGATAGATCGGTAGGATTAACATATGCTAGGGAAAAAAAGTGTGAAGGGACAATCAACACAAAGGCTAACAAGAAGTCAAAGAAAGATGAAAAGGAGGGTGATAACACTGACCCCCAATCTGATGTGGAAATAAAAGAAGTTAGAAGAAGTGGTAGAAATGTACTTCCAACTATTGATGAATTGGTCCATGGGATAAAAGAGTTTGGAGGTTTATCTGGTGTTGGGAGAAAATATCCCCTCTACATCGATGAGGACAAAAGAAAAATTGAAGACACACTTATGTGGAACATGCATAAGTTCTGTAGAACTCCCAGTGAACTATATGGAATAGTTCCATTAGATTTGCAAGATCAAATTGAAGGGAGATGGAAAACAACTTTAGCTATTGAAAAAAGAGCACAGGATAAAAGCACTCATGAAAGTACAACATGAGCTTGATTATAATAAAGTATCTATACTGGCAGAAGCATGTATTCAATGCTTTAAAATAAGGAACAGGGAGAGTGGCAATAGGAGATGTCCAAGGTGTGCATGATGAGGGTGTTGCCTTGTGGAAGAAAATATTAATCCAACAAAAGGAAGTTGAAGAAGAAATAGAAAAGGGAACAAAACAAGACCAAGGTGTAGCTGCCCTTGACAAAGGGAAAAGTAAAGAAAAAGACTCTATTGAAGGTTTTGATGTTTTCTCAGTTGATGGTATCATTAGTAATGTTGTGTCATATATTCCTAATCTGACTAAGGATGTAGAGCAACTGGTTGAACACAAATCAATCATTGAAACTATTGATAGTGGTGTTTCACTGGTAAAGGGAACCACTCAAACCATGCATCACGGTGTAGATGAAGTTATAGTTAAAGATATACCTTATGAAGATACACCTCACAAAACTTAAGTAACAACAAATCCTACTAACAATGAACCCCTTTTATCAGAGAAAAAGGAAATAGAGGAGAAGGAAGTAAAACATAAGGAAGTAGAAAAGAAGCAATAAGAGATGATAGAAATAGAGGAGACCAAGAAAAAAGTGGTGGACACTCCTTCGATAAAGAGGAAGTTGTATTTAGAAACAGAGAGTGAAAAGAAGAAAGTTAAATTCACCACCGTATCCAGCTTTGAGGCTAAGGATGAAGAAAAGGTTGAAGAAACAGAGGAGGAAGAAGAGGAAGACTCTTTAATCGACATAAAGAAGATGGCCCCCAAACAATTAATGAAATTTTTTGAAAAATTGAAACTTCAAGATGAAAAGGCAAAACTTAGAGAAATGAAAAAGAAGAGAAAAATTCTTAAAACTGCAATAACCATTTTTTCTAATCTCATTCCTGACATTACTATTGATGACAATGCACCCATCATTGATCAGTTGGGAACTCTTGTCAAAGCAATTGGTTTAGAGGCAACCGATCTGGATAAGGTTGTAGTTAGAAAATACAAAAAAAAGAGAGGTGAAAAGTTAATGGAACACATTTCATTTGGAAAAGTTTCTCTCTCCACTAGCATTGAAGAGGTCAAATCCATTCTATAAGAAGTTGGCCAATTATTGATCAAGTTATCAAGCTTCACCAATTTAATCAAAGATATTGAAGATAAAAGAGCTCATATTCAAAGGGAAATCCAAGATCTGATAGGTTCTTTTGATCCTCTAACAAGCTCTGCAATAACCTTTAGTGGAAAGGTCAAACAATTAACTCTTGAAATCAAAGAGTTAAAAGAGGAAGAGGATAAAGGATCTCTTAGTCTGCTAGAGCTATAGTGCTACCTTGCACCGATCATTGATTTCATGCAAAGAAATGTCAAAGAAGCAGAAGACCTGATAAGTGCACTTGACTATAAGTCAGTAGATGAAATTGAGGATTTTGTTACATTTTTGCATGGACACTTCAACATAGTGAAACAGGTGAAGCCTTCATGGCAATCCTCTTTGCAAGCTGCAAAAGAAAATTTCAAAGATATTTTTCCTTTACTTTCATGAATACTTTTGTATATTCTTTTCCATTGATGTCAAAATGAGGAGTTTGTATATGTACATGAGGTAAATGAAACAAGGTTCAAAACTGGCACATACATAACTAATTTGCAATGTTTGCCACCAATACCAAAGGGGGAGTTTTTTGGCATTATGATGCATTTTGTATGACTGGTGAAATGGTTGTAATTTTTGGCAACATCATCTTCTAAGTCTCCAAATCCATAGGTAAAGGAGTAAAGGGTAACCCGTGAAGAACAAGAGTCCTTATTCCTATTGGTAATGAGTAGACTGGTATATAGGGGTTAACCAGCTAAGTAGTGACTAGACCGGCATGCAGAGGTTAACCAGCTAATCAGTGAGTAGATTGGTATACAAGAGGTAACCAGCTAAGCAGTGAGTAGACCAGTATATAGGAGGTAATCGGTTAAGCAAAATTGGACCGGTACATAGGCGACAATCGGTAATAAAGGAGTCTCAACCGACAGACCTAGATAACATCCAGTTGAACCAGCAATCTTCCCTTTTCAACCAACAAACTTATTGGCATGAACGACTGTCTTAACCGATATTCTTGGAATGATTTTTGGAGAGTAATTTAAGGCACGGTAACAAAATTTTGAACTTGATTTTTGGAGGGAAAGTTGGCACTAGAACTAAAGGCTAATATATTCACATAATTCATTATGATTATGTTGTTGTCAATATGAAAAAGATCTGTGTGAATATAAATAGGGGGAGAAAAATAAAGTATAGCCGATAGAGGTATGAATGGGTGAAGCCGACATTGATCAGAAGAATAGAGCATGTAAAGTAGATCTATGAGACAAAGGTAGTGTTATCAAACAGATCAATCATCTTTGTTTCCTTCTAAACATTGCAGCATTGTAAATTCTTTAATAGGGTGAACCTTAACCAGTTCTTTATGTAAAACTCTTAACCGATTCACTTCAGATATGAAGTTGTAAAATCCTCTAGCAAGGTGAACTTTAACAAGTTCTAAGGTATTCTTAACCGGATACTAGTCACTTCTAACAGGGTGATGTTCTCAAAAACAACTATTAGTAAACTATTAACAGGGCACTCTTTTTCACTATAGTAAAAGAGATTGTGGGTTATCCCCACCATGGTTTTCTCCCTATAGCCAAGGGTTTCAACCTATAATATCTAGTTTTATGTGATTCTTATTTGTGCATGCAAATCTCTTTTATTTGATGTTCTCTGCTTTCATGATTTATGCAATGTTTAAGTAGATTTGGAAGGATAGTTGTAGATCGGTCAATTTGAATGTTTGAATTGCGTATAATCTGTTTTGACTTATTCACCCCCCCTCTCAGTCACCGGTTAATACTAACATGGACAACTCCTTTAATCAAAATTCCTTCATTCCTCCCATGAGTCTTCCATGTGCTACCCAGTCTTCTCCATTACCCACTTATCATAGTGTTCCACCTCCTTATTCTGAATCTCTTCCTTCATTCAACAATATTACTCCACCCTCTCACTCCAACATGTCTCATTTTAATCCTTCTACCAAAGCTACAATCAATAATATTGCTCAAATAGTATCTTCCTTACAACAACAAATAGCTTCTATGAATCAATTCAAGTATAATGTGCCCACATTTGATGTAGCATTCCCATTATCCAACGACATTTTTAGAGTCATCCCTCCGAAACATGTAGAAGTCCCTCAATTAGAACTTTATAATGGAAAAGGTGATCCTTTAACTCATGTTAAAACATTCTAAACTTTTTGTAGCATGACTTTTCTCATGATCAAAGGTTGTTAGAATTTTTTTTTACTAGAACATTAAGGGATAGAGCTTTGCAACGGTATTGTTCTTTGTCTCCATATTCTATTACTTCTTTCCAGCAACTAGCTAATGCTTTTATTCAACAATTTCACAATAACATTGGTCCTAAAGTTACTTTGACTGATTTAATGCATTGTAAACAAGGTGTTAAAGAAAAAGTGACTCATTTTATTGGTAGATATAAGCATTTGTATTCTTAGATTTCTTTTCTTGTGCCTGATCAAGATATTCAAAAGATTTTCATTGCTAATTTACAAAAAGATATTAGGGATAAACTTCTCTTGACTGAGTTTACTTCCTTTCCACAGTTGTGCTCAGTACTTCACAATTATCAACTAACTGTGAGTCAATTGGAACAATCATCTCCTTCCATGGCTCTGAGTGATAAGGGTGATAGTGCTCAACAACCATTTATGAAGTTCAAATCAAACAAATGATTCATCAAATTCAATGACAACATCAACAACAGTCAACTCGTAGGTGTTATAGGTGTGCCTCCTTTGTCTAAATTCTTTTAAAGAGAAAAAGAGTTTACTCCTTTGAATGAGCCTTTGCATAACATTATGTCTCAGTTAAAAAAAAAGAATGTGTTAAAACTTCCTCAAATCAAACCAATTGATCCATCTAAAATAAATTCCACTTACTTTGATGCTAAATCTTTTTGTCAATATCATCGTCAACCGGGTCATGATACTAAAAAATATTTTTCATTGAGAAGTAAGATTCAAGAATTGATTGATAAAAATACTATATCTATGGCAGGTGTGAATGATAAAGGAAACAAAATCATAACTCCTCCTAATCAAAACCTTCAAATTTTAATTGATCCTTTCCATCCTATTACACTAATGTGATTGAAACTGATCATCTTGCTCTCTCTCCCAATAATTTTGGCCTTGAATCTAATAACATGGTGAACCTTGTAGATCAACAAGAACCTCCTAAGGATTCGTGCATAACATTTGATCCTAGTGAGACCATTAAAGCACTAGATGACCCATTATACATAAGTGAAAAAATCAAAGGTATACCCGCTAGAGGAGTCCTTATTGATCCTGCTTGCATGGTTAATGTGATAACTAAATTATTTCTTTATACTTTGCAATTGCCTCAAGTGATATATGATGATACTCATATGATAGTTAAATTTTTTTATGGCTTCTCTTGTCCTTCTATTGGTTCTATAACACTTCCTATTGAGCCACAACCTTTATTCTTTTGCTGTATTGTTCTATATTTTCTTTCTTTCATCCTCATCTCAGCAAATTTGCCTCTCAGACTATCCAACTTATCCTTTTTTACATGAGGATCTCCTCCATAGACACTCTTTAGCTTATTCCACATCTCATAGGGTGTTTTCAGATCTTGAACCTCAACATTTTTATTATCAGATATAGTACTAGCAATCATATCCATAGTTGTAATGTTATCTTGCTTCTCTTTGATCTGATCTGCAGTGAGAACCCCTATAGGTTCATTATACTCTATGATTACATGATTCTAGTAATGATCTCCTAGAGTTCTTAGGTAGAGCTTCATTCTACCACACCATAATATGTAATTCTCCTTAGAGAAGTTGGGGCCCTCCTTTCACATCATCTTGGATCTTTCCTTAAGTTGTTTAACTCTTCTGAATCTAAGGACTAAGGTTCTGATACCAATTGTTAGTCCCAATTGGTGCTAAGAGGGGAGGGGTGAATCAAAACTATACTGATTATTATAGATTTAACCTTAATCAAAACTTCTTAATCAAACTTAACACTTATCAATATAAGCAGTATTGATAAGGAACATGCACACAAAAATGTAACACACAAGACTACCAAGATTTATCACGTGGAAACCCAAATGGGATAAAACCATGATGTGAGAAGAAACTCACAAAATCTACACTCTTATGGATTACGCCCCTTGATGAGCCATCCCTGTTAGGAGATTACAAAGACACTGTTAGGTGTCACCCGGGTAAGGGATTTTCTTTAAGGTCTGCTAGAACCTTTATCCTATTAGAGGTAGCCTTGTTAAAGGACTTAGGATCATCATTTAAGATGTCACCTGGTTAAGGGATTTTACAAAGGGACTTGTTAAAGTCCACCTAGTTAAGGGATTTTACTATTGTAGTTATTATAAAACAATAGAGAGAATGATATATTGTAATAGATACTCTTAGCTTAATCAGATCCAAATGAAGCTCTTCGGTTTGATTTCCGGTTACACTTGCTCTGCACTCTACTGGTGCTCTGCATTCTTTCTCTTCTCTTCACACTCTCTTCACCACTCTACTATTCACTTAGCAGTTCTACCCTCTTCTCATCTTACTGGATCACCTCTCCTCAAAATTGCACTTTGCAATTTTTACGATCAAACTTTTTGGTTTTCGCTAGAAACCTTTACATAAAACTCATTAGTTTTGAAATTCAATAATTTCCAAATCTTCCCGCACTCTCTCCGTGCTCTCTCCATCAATCTTTCCAATGGCTCATCCTTAACTGCCTCTGCAACTCATAATTTCACCAACCTCTAGGTCGTGTTCTATCTTTTTAATTGTGAACCAAAAAATCCGCACAAATCTCACCTTAACTGATTATTAACTACAGTAAAATTCACTATCCATTTGTTTAAAGATATCTCACCATGATAGAATCACCTTTGGTCATCACATCTAGCTTATCGATCACTGCTCCAAGATTCCTGGAGGATATCATTCTTCAACTTGTATCACTGGTTCACCGATGTAACTCTTCACCTTTTTCCACCAGTTACTAATCATTAATTAGACTGGTCACCTGTCTATCCAGAGTGTTTCAGTCATGAATAAGATTACTAAATTGCAATCTAAGTCACCTCTTGTGACCGCGTCATCATTTCATCTGCCACTTTGAAGAAACTAATCTCAATACCTATCGGGTGCTTGACTGACCAGTCGACTACTCTATTTTCCCTTCAACTGATTAGCCTTCTAACAACACACTACTTAAGTGTGTCAGTGATTCATATTTGGGAAGCACTGAATCCTCCATACTATTTGCAACCATGAGTAAACCATTGTGGTTTACAACATCTTCTTGCCTATGAGCTTGGCCTTATTCACTTGTAAGTGATGGTCATCAATGACAATACTAACTGATGAACCAGTTGTGCCAACACCATTATTTATGCCAATAGGCTCTAAATGCTTAGATGTTAAATTTGCTATCATTCCTACATCTGATCAATTTCATGTGAAGTTGGTACATCCTTGTCTCTCTTCCATGAAAGCGATCTCTTCTACCATTCACAAGTGTTTGAAATTTTCTCATAATGATAAAACTATAACTATTAATCATAGAATATTTCAACCCATACTGAGGTGTGGAGATGTTTGTCTTGTTTATTTTTGGTCCAAAACATTCAAGCCTCTTCAACCTATAAGTGATGCTATTTTTAGATCACATCAAAATTAGGAAAATAAAATGGTTTTATCCTTGAGTAAACCTACAAGTCCAACACTTAGCATTCCTCTTGATGATCATATACCCCTTCTTGAGGATAAGATTGTTCTTCCTCCTAAGGAAAGAAATAATCTTCTTCCCAAAGAAGTACCTATTCCTTCTCCTAAAGAGAAGAGTATCCTTTCACCCAAGAAAATAGATATTCCTTTTCATAAAGAAGAATCCATTCATTCTCCTATGGATGAGTTTCCTCTTCCTCCCAAAGGCAGAAAAACTCTTCCTCTTATAAAAAAAACTATCCCTCCTAGGGTTAGACCTATCCCTCCTCCTTATGATGAACCTAGTCTCCTTCCTACACCTCCCATTCCTCCTTTGTATGGTGTGGTTCCTCCTCCTTCATCGTATAGAGAGAAACAACCGACCTCTCCTATTGTCCATCTAAAATACCTCAACCTACTCATCCTTCCCTAAAATAAGACACATCACCTATACCTAATGAACCTAACCCTCTTCAACCTTCAGCCAAGACTAGACAAAACCGTTGTGCAAGAGAACGCTGACAGAGACATCGTGCTAGAGGTCATGAAGTTTCTTCCCAAACCATTTCTTCTCCCAAAAGACCAACTGTTGACATATTCCATTTTCTCATAAATAGGATGTTCAACCTAATTCTCCAAGATGCAAAATGCTTAAGACAAATGATGGTTCAAATTTAATTCCTATTAGAGCTCCTATTCTTATTAATCTTGATGAAGAAATAGGTGAAAATTTACTTACTGATGAAAATGTTGATCCTAATATTTCTGATGATAAATATGAATATGTTTGATGTTGACAATGAGTTATCTGCAAAATTTTCTAAAGCATTAATCCTAGCTCCTAGTAATGAACAAAGTGACTTATCATTAGAGCATGGTCCTTGTTTGAAACTTCTTATAGCTCCATCTACTATGGTTGATGTATCTCCTCTTGCGTGTTGTCCACCTTCCTGAAGTAATGATCAACAAGATCAAGGTATGATGATGTGATTGATTAGCTTCATTAGAATTGTAGACTCTCTCTCTATCTCCTCTCTTTCTTGTTTGTGACAATCTTCTATTTGTTCTCCCTATTCTTCTATTTGTTCTCCCTAGTGTTGTCTACTTGAGGATGATGCAAAGCATTAAGATCTCTTTTGGTCTCTCCCATGTTGACTCAAAAGACACATGTGTTCCCTTCTTCAATGGCGGTTTCCTCTCTTTGGGAGATGAGAACTAGTACATTTACAACAATATATGACTAAAAAAATACCTAAAATTATATATAAATGACTAAATTTGATCACGTGACCATTAGTAGTTTATATTGTCAGTCAGTAATCATGTGACCAAATTTATGACTAAACTATTTATCATTTATTGGTTGTTTTGATTGATCAATATGGTCATTGATTTATGTTGTCCATTTGGTGGAATTGATTATGTGTTGCATTGATGTTTTGTCATTGATGCCAACACTAGTTGTTTGGATGCTTTACTGGCACCCTTATGGTCTCGATAGGTTGAGTGGTTTCTAGTTGATTTGGATCCGGTAGGCTCTGGTATAGTTTTGTGATGGAATTAGCTTGTTCATGATACTCATGCTCACATTTGGACAATTGGTTTTGTTCTGGTGATCGGATACTATCCTGTTTGCTTAGAAGCTTGGTTTCTGGTTCCGCCGAGGGTTTCACCGGTAGAAATTTTGATAAAGATCTTTGATGAATTGCATAAGTGGTGTTGGTGCATCTTTTGGTGCATTTTTTAGGATGTTGTTGGTGATCATGTTCAAGACTTGGTAGATGGAGATCATTGTTGTAGCATGTGGATCTATATTAGGTCCCGGTTGATCTAGGTTATGGACCAGCTTTAATGTAATGTGTGGATTGGACCTCTTGATGTATTTCTGGGATGTTTTATGTGTTGGATATTATTTTTTTGGTCTATGGCCAACATGGTTTGTAATTATGTAATTGGTTTATTGTCTAGTGGCTGACCTAATTTTTTATGGTTGAGGGTTTGTATATATAGATGTAAGATCTCATTGTAGATCATCATGGTTATGGTTAGAAGTCATGGTCAAGGAATGTAATGTGCGAATAATGTAATATCATTCAAGCAGAGGATTTGGTCAATCATTGGAGATTGAATTGGGTTTATGTAAGAGGATTTAGTCCTTCGGTATTGAGCTTAACCAAAACTGTACTCAGGTATAGGAGATGCTATCTTTTGCAGTTCAACACTTCTCTGGATTGTAGTCTAGATTTATATGTAGTCAGTGAGGCTCCTTTTGTAATGAGTGGTGTGCTCTAGGCTATTGGCCTTCCTGCATGTGCAAGCTCCTCAATTGTAATTCACATACTTACTACAGAAGTATTATCTGACTATGGGTAGGCTTCCCACCATGGTATTTCCCTTTACCAGGTTTTCCACGTACAAATCTTGGTGTCATGTGGATGGTATTTATTCTATGATTATTGTTTATTCTTAATTGGTTTAACTGTTATTCCGGTATTAATATTTTGGGTTCTGGTATTAAAGTTTTAAATTGCTAATAGTTCCAGTAATCTGTGATAACTAATTCAAACCCCCCCCCTCTTAGTTGTCTTCTGGTTATTTGAGTTTTCTAACAATTGGTATCATATCTTTGGTATTCTCTGCAAAAAGCTTAACCACTTGAGGAAGATCCTATGGCGACTAACAGTTCAAGTTCATCCAATTATTTTGGAGCTATCTTTCAGAGGGATATTCCGAGGCTTGATGGAACAAATTACACAGTATGGAAGATTCGAATGGAGACTCATCTAAGATGTCTTGGCAAGGAGAATTGGGAGATCATAGAGAATGGTGTCACGCCTTACAATCCGGGATCTAGCAATCCTCCTCTAGCAAACCTGGACAAGGAGCTTGAGAATAATTGTAGAGCAAGAGAAGCCCTCTTGTGTGCACTTTTTGATCAGGAAATAATGGGATTAACTGACAAAACATATAGAAAGGATATATGGGATAAGTTGGAGTCTCTTAATGAAGGTGACCCTATAGTAAAGATTGCTAAACTTGATGGTTACCAGGTGAGATATAAAAACATGAAGATGGAACAAGATGAAAGGATTACTGCATTCATGGAAAGGGTAAATGAGATTGTTATAGGAATTCAACGTTGTGGTGGAACTCTGAGTGAAGATGAAATTATTTCCAAAGTCCTGAGAGCCCTACCACCATCTTACAAAATGAAGGCTACTGCTATTAATGAGTTAAGAACAATGGCTAATACATCATTCAACAAAGATACTTTGGTTGGGAAACTATCTGCTTTTGAGCTTGAAGAATTTGGACCTTCTGGAGCTGTGAAGTCTGAACCTTCTTTTCATGCATCTATATCTACAACCAGTAAGAAAGACTAGAAATATTTATATTCAAAGGAATTAGAATATATGAAGAGAGAAGATGATGAGTTTGAGCAACTTGAAGCACTATTTGCTTGAAGAGTACCTAAAGGACCGGTAGAAAGTAAGTATGAAGGAAAAACACCTTTTAAATTTTTTACATGTAATAAGATTGGTCATTTTGCATCTAGATGTCCTGAAAGGAATTCAATATTTGAAGAAAGAGTTAGAAGATCATTTAAGCCTAACCTTGGATATCAAAACAAGTATAAGTACAAGAAAAACAAAGACAAATCATGCAACATAGCGGATGAGGAAGGCATTACTGATTTTGATGATGAACTAGCAGAAGACTCTGCTATTGGTTCCGATAATGAGAAAGAATGGGTGTTCTTTTCTATCAAAGAAGATGATCTGGCACTAGAAGAGAATGTACCAAAAGAGAAGGCACTTGCTGTTAAAATTGAAGACAAGGATGAATGGGTAATTGACAACGATTGTTCACATCATATGACTAGAGATAAAGGGAAGTTTATATCTTTGCAAGAATTTGAAGGCGGTCTAGTTAGATTTGGAGATGACAAAGTATGTATGATCAAAGGAAAAGGAGCTATATCATTGGATGGTAAGAAAAATACTAAAAATATCTATTATGTTGAAGGTTTAAGGCATAATATTTTGAGTGTAGGACAATTGGTAGATAAGGGACTTCAATTACTATTCAAGGAAGGAAAATGCAAAATCATTAATAGATCTAGTTTGGAGATTGCAACCGGTACACAGACAAAAGGTAATATATTTCATTTGAACTCCGGTGAGAAGACATGTTTGATTACATGGATTGATGAGAGTTGGCTATGGCATAAAAGGTTGTGTCATGTGAATTTTGATTGCATTGTGAAGACCAGTTCAACTAAGGTAGTTAGGGATATACCTAAGATTATGAAGCCCTATAATCCAGTATGTAAAGAATGTCAAATGGGTAAACAGGTCATCACCTCTTTTAGGAGTATAAAAGATAAATCTAATGATGTTCTTGATCTTACTCATACTGATTTGTGTGGCCCTGCTAGAGTTAAAAAATTTCAAGGTGATAGATATTTCATTCTAATCATTGATGATTATTCTAGAATGATGTGGGTTACTTTTCTATAAAAAAATATGAAGCATTTGAAAAGTTTAAGATCTTTAAGGCTAATGTGGAAACTGAGACAAGATTGAAGATTAAATGTTTGAGGTCAAATCATGGTGGAGAATTCACATCCGGTGAGTTTAATAACTTTTGTGAGAAGCATGGTATAAGAAGATAATTTTCTGCTCCTCGGACACCTTAGCAAAATGGGGTTGTGGAAAGAAAGAACAAAACTATCTTGGATGCTGCTAGAACAATGATGATGGAATATAGTCTACCTCATATCTACTAGAGAGAAGTAGCGAGCACAGCAATTTATACATTCAACAGAGTACATATCAAAGGAGAAACCGGTAAGACACCTTATGAATTATGGTTTGCAAATACACCTACAGTTAAGTATTTCAGAATTTTTGGTAGTAAATGTTATATCAGGAGAGATGATATCATTGGGAAATTTGATCCTAGATGTGATGAAGGCATATTTCTTGGTTATTCTAATGAAAGAAAAGTATATAGATGTTATAACAAGAGATTGTAGAGAAGTGTGGAGAGTGATAATGTCAAAGTAGATGAGTTGAACAGAATTCAAATCAGAGTTTATGAGAAGGAATCGGCAATGGAAATAATTATATCTGAACCGATAGCACCTTTACCAGAACAGAGTGTTGAACCAATTACTCTAGCAGTATCAGAGAATTCTACAATAACTGAAGAATAGGGAAGAGAAACAGGAAGTCAGAAGACTCCTAGGTATTTGTACGCTTGAATGTCATGTGCTATTAAGCTAATTAGCAAATTAGAATGAATCACCAATTCTCAACTAATTAATAAACAAACAAACATAATCAATGAAAATCAATATGAAATAAGGAATAAATTCAAGTAAGGACTCCCTCATTCTGCATCTTTGCTTCCATTGTTCTTCTCCAATTTGAGTAGTTGGTGGCTCTTGGGTATTGCACCAATTTCCTGCATACAAATATTTTGAAGACTCTGATTCTGCAATTCTAACTTGAAATGAGAAAATGATGTTAAATTTATAGATTTTCAACACAAAGGAGGTGAGAATTTGAACTCAAGTGTTGATTGGGAGACAACTAATTTAGATTGATCAGTTAACAGAGTTGATTGATTTGTTAAATCATTTGATGGAGTAGTGAACTAGATTGATTGGAGAGTGAACTAAATAGATAGATTAGTAAACTCATTTGATTGATTAGTGAACTAAATAGACTAGGGAGATGACTCAATTGATGGACCAGTCATAAAAAAACTGATTTGAGTTAAAAGGGATGATTGATGAGTTAACCGAGTTAACTGATTAGACAACTGATTTGATCAATCAGTCTTGATTTTAGCATGTGTTGTAGGAGTTTCATTTTCATTTTCAATTTGGATTTGAATTTGGTCATTCGAATGCTGAAATGCACATGAAATTAACTGAAATTCAAATTTTGTGAAATGTGAATTTGAAAATGTGAAATTAACTAAAATAAAGTGAAATTCAAATTTGGGGAAATATGAAATGAAATTAGATAAAATTAATTGGAATTATAATTTGGGGAAATGGAGGAATTTAGATAATTAATTTAAATAAAATTATTTAAACTTAGGAGATAGAATTTAAATAATAAAGATTATTTAATTAAGGAATAAATCATAATTAGTTAAATAATTGATATTTAATTAATAATTGAGATAGAGTTAGCTGATTAAAATGATTTGAGAATAGAAATAGAATAATTAGAAGTGTTGAAGGGCGATGATTAGAAGAAATAGTTAATTTAATTACTTAATTAAATAGACGAATAAGTAGTGTAGAATTAATCAGACATTTTAGGTGTCTACACTAGGTATGTGAGATAGAATCATTCAGAAGATCAAATCATTGGGGATAAGAGCAATGGAGTGATGACAAGAAGAAGACTGGCAACTAATGAGGTATGTTTAATTTCACAAGTTGAACTGGTATCGGTAATTGAGGCATGTAAAGATGAATATTGGTTGAAAGCTATGAAAGAAGAATTAGATCAAATTGAGAAAAATAACACATGGACCTTGGTTCCCCGGCCTAAAAATAAAAATGTTATTGGAACTACATAGGTTTTTAGGAATAAAATTAATGAGGATAGTCAAGTTATAAGGAATAAGGCTAGATTGGTTTGTAAAAGATATTCTCAAAAGGAAGGAATTGATTATGGAGAGACTTTTGCACCTGTAGCTAGGATTGAAGCTGTAAGATTATTTCATGCCTATGCTACTTATAAAAACTACAAGGCTTATCGGACGGATGTTAAATGTGCATTTTTGAATGAGGATCTTGATGAGCAAGTTTATATTAAGCAACCTGATGGTTTTTCACTATCAAGTGATATAGATATGGTTTGTAGGTTAAGGAAATCTTTATATGGATTAAAACAAGCACCTAGAGCTTGGTATGCAAGGTTGGATAAATATCTTTTTAAGCTTGGTTTTACTAAGGGAAGTGCTGACAACAATTTATATTATAAAATCACCGATGATGATATATTGATTATTGAAGTATTTGTTGATGATATTATTTTTGGAGGTGAAGATATGTTATGCATATAATTTTCTAAGAATATGGAGAAACAATTTGAGATGTCTATGATTGGTGAGATGAAATTTTCTTAGGTTTGCAAATTACTCAAACTGACAAAGGTATTTTCATTTGTCAAACTAAATATGTTGAGAAATTGTTGAAGAAATTTGGTATGGGAGAAGTTGGTTTCATGGATCAACAAGAAATCGTCATGTACTTCTTTATCTACTGATGAAGCTCAGTATGTTGCTACTACTACTAACTGTACACAAGTTTTATGGATGAAGCATATGTTGTAGGATATAAAGGTGGATTGTGATGAACCGGTAGTTGTTTACTATGATAACTCTGCTGCTATTGATATATCAAAGAATCTAGTATTTCATTCTAAAACAAAGCACATATCTATCAAGTATAACTTTTTGAAGAAAAAGGTGGAAGCAAATGAAGTTAGACTGGTTTATGTGAACACTAAAGAGCAAATTACAGATATTTTCACTAAACCATTACCCAAGGAATCATTTGAGTACCTGAGAGATAGATTGGGAGTTTCTACCCCTCTGGTAGAGACTTTATTGATGCGGTTTGGCATCAGCCCGACATGCATTATCAAAGATACTATTCATTTTAGCACTAATGTGGGATGATACTGCTTAGGGGGAGTAATCAGCTTTTTTATTTAGTGGTTTATGTTTTTGCTTTGATATTTTTGTCAGATTTTTGGCATTGATGTCAAAGGGGGAGAAATATTGATGTGAAAAAGATAAAGAAATAAAAACAAAAAACCAAAGGGGGAGAGATATGAATAAGAAAAGTAAAGGGAGAGATATTGACATTTAGAAGGTGTATGTGGGAGATTTTTGGTTGTCTTTCATTGGGGGAGACTTGTTTGGCATTTTTTGGTACTTTGATGTTTTTCACATCTAGTGTTGCCATCAATGCCAAAAGGGGAGATTGTTGGCCATTTGGTGGAATTGATTATGTTTTACATTGATGTTTTGTCATTGATGCCAACACTAACTGTTTGGATGCTTTACTGGCACCCTTCTGGTCCCAGTAAGTTGAGTGGTTTCTAGTTGATTTAGATTCAGCATGATCCAATTGGCTTGTTCATGATACTCATGCTCATATTTGGTAAGTTGGTTTTGGTGTGGTGATTGGATGCTATCCTGCTTGCTTAGAAGCTTGGTTTCTTGTTCCGATGATGGTTTAACCAACAGATCTTTTGATGAAGATCTTTGATGAATTGCATAAGTGGTCTTGGTGCAGCTTTTGGTGGAGTTTCAAGATGTTGTTGATGATCATGTTCTAGACTTGGTGGATGAAGATCATTTCTTTAGCGTGTGGACCTATATTGGGTCCCGATTGATCTAGGTTATGGACCGACATTAATGTAATGTGTGGATTGGACCTCTTGATGTATTTCTGGGATGTCTTATATGTTGGATATTATTTTTTTGGTCTAAGGCCGACATGGTTTATAATTATGTAATTGGTTTATTGTTTGGTAGTTGTCCTAATTGTTTATGGTTGAGGGTTTCTATATATAGATGTAATATCTCATTGTAGATCATCATGGTTATGGTTAGAGGTCATGGTCAAAGAATGTAATGTGTGAATAATGTAATATCATTCAGGCAGAGTATTTGGTCAATCATTGGAGATCAAATTGGGTTTATGTAAGAGGATTTAGTCCTCTAGTATTGAGCTTAACCAAAACTGTACTCAGGCATAGGAGATGCTATCTTTTGTAGTTCAATACTTCTCTGGATTGCAGTCTAGATTTCTATGTAGTCAGTGAGGCTCCTTTTGTGATGAGCAGTGCACTCTAGGTTGTTGGCCTTCCTACAAGTGCAGGCCCCTCAATTGCAATTCACATACTTACTACAAAAGTATTATCTGACTGTGGGTAGGCTTCCCACCATGGTTTTTCCCTTTACCAGGCTTTCCACGTACAAATCTTGGTGTCATATGGATGGTATTTATTCTGTGATTATTGTTTATGCTTAATTGATTTAACTACTATTCCAGTATTAATCTTTTGGGTTCCAATATTAAAGTTTTAAATTTCTAATAGTTCTGGTAATCTATGACAACTGATTCACCCCCCCCCCACTCTCAGTTGTCTTCTGGTTATTTGAACTATCTAACAATTTAGTCATTATAGTCACTAATTTAGTCATATATTTAGTTACTAATTTAGTCATATATTTAATCATTAATTTAGTCATTGATTGTTGTTAGCTGGTCATTTATATAGTCATGATAGCCACTAATTTAGTCATATATTTAGTCACTAATTAAGTCATATATTTAATCATTAATTAGTGATTTATTTAGTCATATGTTTAGTCATTAATTGTCATATATTGAGTCATTAATTTAATCATTGATTGTTGTTAAATAGTCATTTATTTAGTCATCAGAGTCAATATTTTAGTCATATATTTACATCCATTGGTAGTATATTTAATCATTTTAAAATGTAAAAATAATATAACATTAAACTCAAACTATATCATAAAAGCGAATAAAAATATTACATATATGAACAAGCTACATGTTAGAATTAAAAGATTGATTGAACATCATGACAAACAAGGTAATCTGTAATAAAAAAAAAAATAATGCAAATATGTATATATAAATCAAGTTATAAGATGTCAAATCCGGTATATATGTAAATATAATAAAAAATATCAAAGTTGTCTAAGAGTTTCCAATGCTTTCAAAATATTCAAAATACAACATAAAATAATAAGAAACATGATAAACATATTCAATTATATCATTTTCTACAAATATTTTAATGGCCACCTTGCGAAGGTTCCCTCTTTCTCTTTCAGATGGACAACTCCATCTATTTTGTCTTCAAAAGGAAGAGGTATGTTACTTGTGACCGTTAAAATGTTCACATTTGTGTCGTTTGTTCCTTTTTAGTTTACTCCATGTAGAATAGATAGGGAGTGAATCCTCCCATTGTCAACAACAACACTATCAAATGGATCCAACAACCTAACTTTATCACCTTCATTGAATTTATCAGTACACTTCTACAAAAAGAAAAAATAACACATTATATTAATACATATGCAATGATTACCCTTATTTGCATAATAAAATGACAATTAATTTAATAGTACGTGTGTTAAAATAACTACAAAAAAAAAATTTGAAAAAAATTGCAATGATTCTATAGCTGAAAAAATAGACATCTAGGAAACCAAAGTTATGAATTCACTCTAATAGTCATACAATTATAAGAAATATTGCAATGTCAGTAACGAGTGTCAGAAATTGCAAATAAGAGACATCACTTGGGACAACCATGATCTTAAGCTTCAACAACCACAATCAAGAGTAGCAATAAAGAATCCTAGTCACAATGAAGGAAACTTCTACACAAGATCATAGCCCTAGTTCAAATCAATGAAAATTGGGAGCACACAAAGTAGGAGACATCAAATTGTGATAGCCCAAAAGCGTGAAAGAGAACAGTCCCAATGTTGCAAAGATAATATCATAGAAGACCCTCATGCTGGTGTGAAGGACTACAATAGCAATATTTTACATTATAAGTGTAGCCCTTTCACAGTTAATAGTAACATTTTTTAGAGTTTAGTAGCACAATACAATAAATACATCAAGGTCATAGTAACTCACTGTCTAAACATAGAATCTCAATTATGAATGATAGAGAATGGACCTCAAAAACATTGACAATTATCTTAAGTGCATAAAGAGCAGTTAATACAATAAAAGAGGAGTGCAATAGAAGTCCTCTCTTCAAGAAGGAAAACTATGCAAAAGTCTACATTCATGACAGTCCTCACAATTATGAAGGTTGTAGCTAAGCCTTAGAGCATTGATAAGTGCAGTCTAGATATATGCAGTAAGAATAGTGAGAATCAATTTGCTGACCAAATCACCTAAAAGGAAAGAGTATGCATAGTAGATGTGCAAAGCTTTACACAAAGGGAAGAGTTCAAACACAAAGATGTAGTTCATAGCTTCAGCAAGGTAGTCATGAGCTTGAGAGAAGGCAAAGACAATGAAAAAAACAAACTTATCACAAATGGCCTTGAAGATATAGTTAAGGATAGTCAACACAAAAGTCAAAAGTCATTTACAAAGCACACAACATCAACAATCTTTGAGCAACCTATTTATCAAAAGGCATCTTCATATCTTGAATGAGCAAAGGACAATGAGGCTTCAGAGTTACAAAGTTTCAAAGGGGAGTGTTCATAAGTTAATCCTAAAAGAACAATAAGCCTGTGACAAAATGGCATTTGTGATCATGAACATGGTACATGGTCAAGTTAATAGTCACAAGGATTGTTATGGATATTCTGAAAAACACAAGGTGTCGGTGCCATAAGACCTTTTCCACAGTCATGTTGCAAAACATAACACAAAGAGAACAATGGATGGAATAAAGAAAGTTTATAACTATCAAAGCTTAATCAAGATGATCAGCAAAAATACAATCACAAATGAGAAATACAATCAAGAAACAAAGAAGACATAGGAGTTTTGAGTTGTCAACGAAAAGAGTGAATCAACCATAGTCAAGATACACAAAGATAGTCTTGATGACAGTAAGAAAAGACATATTGCTCTCACTACAAGATAGAGACTCCATGAATAGACCCTTTAAAGGCAAATACAAATTTGAAGTCACATAACACAATAGACTCATTCAAGAGAAAAGGGGACAATCATGTAGGGAGAATCCCAACTATCAAGATAATTAATGAAGGTTACGCATTATCATAGTGCATAAAGTAAAGCATCAATGAGAATATGATAGTGCCTTAATGGCATGCCCAAAATTTTGGACAAAAATACAACAACAATTTAAAAAAAAAACAAAAAACTAGTACTTGTGATTTACGTAATACTAAGTTGTGGTTGATCACTTAGTTTTACTAATATGATAACTTAAGTGTCCACCTAATGAGACCTTTAATGCGAGTGATAAAATATTTTATTTAACTCCTAACTAGAGGGGTAACATGTAATGTTTGTTAGTTAAGTGGGGGTAACATAACCTCCCCCACGCCTCCTTACCTTAATAACTTCAATGGGGTATAGTTCTTTAAATATGATTAAAGACACTAACCCCTAGAGGTGGCATTAAAACTCCACCCAAATCTACAAGCAAATTAATAATTAAATTATTTAAATTTTACACCAAGTGTTGGAACCCATTCAATTCACCTTAAGTATAATTATATTCCAATTACTAATAATCCTATTTCTATCTTAAGTTGATAACACAATCCAATAATGCTATGAAAACTTAAGGATAATGATATCGTTCAATTGTAAATCTTCAAATTTAACTATATTAATATTAATATAATTTCCTTATATTAATATTAAATTAAAAATCATAGGTATTTGTTTACCGACAGTAAAATATCCCTCCACCACAATTTAATCATTCAAATACCTTTATACAAGTGTATATGGATTATATATATATCCAATTATTTTTTGAATGTATATATATATATATATATATATATCCACAATTATCTCAAATTTAATGCCCATAAATTCACACTTCATATCAACTAATTCTATTATATATATATATATGTGTGTGTGTGTGTGTGTGTGTATTTGTACTTATATACATATTTAATTTCTTTTTTATATGTATATAAATACACATGCATATATATGTTTTGAAATGTTAACTTTATTAAAAAACAAACCCTAAGTTACATTCTTATATCATTTAAAACCCCCTTTTAATCTTTTTGTTACTAGGGTTTCCTTTTTTTCACATCTTTTTAAAATAACCTCCTTTTATATTTAGCCCTAACCAAAGTTAGGGCTTCTTCATTTTCTTTTGGATTGATATGCAGGGAAGGTGGATTTTATTCACGACCACCATTATTATTTTTTTTTTTTGCAGGGCCGAACTACAGGGAGAACAACGCGGGGGTTTACGGGCGGCGGGGGGTCGCTCCGCCCCTGTGGGTCATAGCCCACAATGGCAACTACATCACCCCTATAGCTCACGACCCACAATGGCGGTCGCACTGCCCCTAGGGTCACTGCCTAGTGCGACGGGGTGGGGTGGAGCCATGGATCCCCCACCTACCAACCCTTGGTATAATTTCATTCATTTTTTTTGTTTATTTTTTTAATAAAAACAGTTAGATATATATTCAAATATGTTCATGTGTGTGTGTGTGTGTGTGTGTGTGTGTGTGTGTGTAACTAGGAAGGCATGGGTGTAAAATTAAATCTGATTTGTTTATCAAATTCATAGTTTATGATGGGTTTAAAAACCAAACTTGTTTCTTGTGAAATATATATGTTTATATATGTATATACTCATATATGTAAATACGATAACAATATACATTCTTATTTTTATTTTTTTGAGATTTAAATCACTTTTCTAGATTGTTATAATGGATGATTTGGGTTATGTGTGTGTGTGTGTGTGTGTGTGTGTGTGTGTGTGTGTGTGTGTGTGTGTGTGTGTGTGTGTGTGTACATGTATACATATATGTTTGTAAAATGCAGATCAATACTTCATAAAAAAAAATCAGATTTAGACAAAGATTTAAATCATGCTAAAGCCTATTTGACCATTAATGGTAAAAGAAAAATTTAGAAGACACTTCATTCTGCAATAACTAGGAGTATAAATCAACTAGAAAACTACTATACTTTTGTTTCTTTCAAATACATGGATAATGGATAAAAGATTAACTTTTGCAAAGGACTATATATAGAAAAACAATTCATACAAATTTGTGAAAACTTTATTTCCTTTCAGTTTTGCATTACTTTCATAATGAAATACAAGGGTAGAAAAGAGGGCAATTAATGACTTCCTTAATTTTATTTCCACCTACTTTCAAATACAACAACCTTAATAGTGAGGACAAAACATTCCAATGTTTTCCTTGATTTAAATGCAAGCTAATACATTATCTCATCACAATCTTTCTCTTACACATGGATCTATTTTGAATCTCAATAGTATAACAAGAGGAATAGAATCTTTTCCAGAATTTCCTTGAACACACGAGAGGAGAGAAAATATGAAAATAGACATGTCAAAACTTTCGAAGCCAATCCTCAACAACCACATAGGAACTTATTTTCCCTTCATCTTCTCAAACAATTTGCAGACCTGGAAGTAGAGAACTCTTGGTTGTGACCATGGAAACTCACCTCCCAACCTAGGCCTACAAGAGGCCACCCCCGAGCTTGGGAGAACTAGATACCAAACACACATAAATTTTTCCAGATTTCATAGGGAAAGCATTTAACACAAAATTCTCAACCCTAGCTTAACACATAGTAATCAAAGTGAAATTTTAAATTAGGGGTGAAGGTGGACCAAAAAACAAGGGGAGATCTGCCATAGAAATGAGCTAACAAATGCTCTCCTAACATTATCCAATAATTTCATCATAAACAACAATTTCCTTTCTCTCTATTTTCTTTTCTTTTTTTATCTCTCTCTCACTTGGTCTCTCATGACCCAACACAAAACCCTTATGACCCCCAAAGACAACATGCCAAATCCTCTCCTTATGACCCCAAAATTTACAAAAAATAAATTGCAGCAAGGATCCCAGATCCCTGTTTTCCCACTCTTCCTGAAAGAGAGACTCAACACCCTATGGCTGTCATACTCCCTTCACCCAAAGCCTACTCTTCCCTCACAAGGGTGAGTTTGGTCTTGAATCCCATAAACAACAATTCAAATAAAATCCATACAAAAACAAACACCAAATCAATCTAATTCATAATAACATAAAGACTCTAAAACATACTTAAACACATCTATTAACATTCATATTTTCACATAAAATACAAGATTATGCATCTTAATCCTATGGGTGGCAATGCACCAACCTCAACTGCTGCTATGGATTGTGTTTTGATGAGGAGCTTCCAAACCCAACCAAGCCCAAAATGCAACCAACAAAAAGCCTCCTTACTTAGCTAAAAAATTCTTCTCACAATGTAAAAATCCTTCAACAATTCTTGGTCTCCAAAATTGGAGAGTGGGTGATGAAAATCTAAGTTTGAATTTCTTCACCTAAGTAGACTCTCCTCACATTTCCTAAATTCCTTGGAAAGGATGTGAGATCTCATAGGCTGGTCTTCCCAACCTTCTTACAAGGTTTCTAAAAGTGGAAACTAAATAGGTGAGTGTAAGGTGGGGAAGATCATCCAACACAAGAATGGAAGGTTGTCTAACCAAGACTAAATCTTCTAAAAGCTGATTTTGGTCCATCAATAAAAGGTCACTTTTAAAGTGACTTGGCAATCACATGTGAGTGGTTCTATGCTCAAAAAGGTCCCTTACACATAGGTATGTCAAATGGGCCTTAAAAAGTGACTTAGTTAGTTTGACCCCACAAAAACCCACCTAAAGTTTACCTACGGGTCAACCTTTATTTGACCAATCCAAAGGCTCTCTAACCAAGGGGTCTTTTGGGAAAACTACATGAGATTTGAAAAATGCATAGGTTTTCACAATTCCCTATCAAGGACATGTCATATGCCAACTCACAACACATCACAAGTGTCAAGTGACACCATAAAATACAACACATCATAATTTACACTTGGACATGTCCTTTTGAGGAGAGATAAATTAACAATAACAAATTGAACATACACTCAAGCATTCACTTATACGAATATAAATATATTATAAATGAGGTATTGTCTCTCCAAATAGACAAACCTTGGCTTCACTATTGCACATAGGTTTGGCCCTAGTTCTCCCATGTAATTCCATGGTCACATGGATTAATATCCTACACAACTCAATTCACACATCAATAGGTCCAAAATATTATGCATATGTATACACACAAGGAATTACATGTCAACACATAGCATCAAAATATGCACTGCAAGGTAAAATGATTCCATAACATGGTTTAAATACTTTTCCCAATAATTCTCATGCAACCATATATGCATTTGCAATACCAATGAAAACATATTAAACAATCACCAATTAGGCGCATAAGTGAATACAAACATCATCAATCTAAGTACTGAAATCAATCATAATGTGGAATACATATTTTCCACTAGTTTCATGAAGATCGTATGTCAAAAGGTCTCATGACCATGATGTATCAAGGTTCTATCTTGAAAGATAAGTCCATAATGGAAATGAAAGATATTCTTATGATGGGTTTGTGATAGGGCCCCAAACCTCTAACATATATAAGATGCATAGGCCAATTTCATCTAATCATCCACAAGGAGGTCCACATTCACTAATTTACTTGGCTAACATAGTCTGTCATATTGAATCAAAGCATCTTTACATAGTGTTCCAACCATCCATGCAAACTGTTAATAAGGTCAACCATGGTCAAACTAGGTTAACCAGAGTTTGATCGGGGAGGGGTACTACACTTAAGAGGTGAAATGCAATCCTTACCTATAGCACAAAAACCCCATGAAGGAAAGAATATGATAACATTAAGAGCATATTTCAATACTTAAGGGTAGTGAACTAAACACAAAGACAACATAAGATGAACAAGGGCCTTAGGAAATGTGAGTCCATGGAGTAGTAGAGTTTTGATGAGACCACATAACTATGACAAAGAATATAATATTGAATGAGCTATAAAAAGGGGCTCTTTAACAAGACTAAATCATAAGTATTAGGGTACATTTTCAAAGCAATAAAAGAGTATTTCAATGACAGATCCTGTAGTAGCTAAGAATGCAATCCAAAGCACTGTGATATTTCACTTGCAACCTACGGAACTTTAAGAGTAACCAAGGCAACTAAAGGAGAAAGTCTTCAAAGCTAGTGATGGAATCACAAATATGAGAGTATATAAGGGTTGAATTATAGTCACAGAGATGAGAGTATATAAGGGTTCAATGACAGTCATAAAAATGAGAGTACTATGACATTTAAGATTGAAGAAATGACCATCTAATGATGGTGCAAGGGTAAAACATAAAGGCTCTATTAAAGATAGCATACATTCCATAGTGGTATCAAATAATAAGAAAATATTAATAGCCTTCACAATTAAATAACAATGGTACGATAGTCATTAGAGCAGCATATCATGAAGGAAAATAATATTTTTCAAAGATTTTCTTGTAACATTTGAATAAAGCACAAGATAAATAACATATAGACAGTCATAAGGACAAAAGATGCAAACCCTCTACCTAATGAAAGACTGAAATGAACTCAATGATCAAACATAATTTAAAAATATTCAATATAAACAACTTGAGTCACCATCAATCAGTTGAAAGACAAGAGGCGCAATTTTCAGTTCATTCACAAATTTGAGTTGGTAAGGTGGAGTTTTAATTCATGCTATAGTTAAAAGGCCTAAAAGGAAGAGTTTGAAGTAAAATGCAATAGTTCTACTTATTTTAGAGCCCCTCATATGGGTAATATATGAGTCAAGAAAACTTTCAAGCAATTCACAATCAATTTGCATCAGTTTTGGGTGTCCTTTTGCATGTTCTTTCTTCAAATTAAACCCCAAATCCCACATTCATGCAAGATGGAGATAGAACCAAGAAAGGAGACTATATATGGTGAAAATGGATAACAATAATAACAATATTGAAAGGCTAAATGAATTCAACCACCAAACCCTAGCCTAACAATCAACAAAGATCCACCATAACATATGAAGATTACCTAAGACAATGCAAATCACATAAAATCACAAAGATTATACCATCACATGTCCAATAGGGTTTTGATCTCCATTGATCTTGCTTGATATATTTTCTCTCAGATTTTATGTGCACAAGAGCTCAACAAAGAACGAAATGTGGTTGTAAGTAGGATCGTAGTGTAGTCAATTGATCAAGTAGTTAGCTCCTTAGGTCATTAGGGTTTTACAATGAAGGAAGCATCTCCTTATATAGAAGACACTATATGAAATGGAGGGATAAGATTGAGAGGTGTAAAAGGAGGTCGGCTATGATTAGAGGGTAGGTAAAAGAAATAATAAAATAATGAAAGCGGTAGGTAGTGTATGAATTAAGAGATGAATGACATGTGTCATGGGTAGAAAAGGCTAATGAATTAATTAAATAAATAAAGATTTATTTAATTAATAGAAGAAGTAGGATAATTAAATAAATAAGATATTTATTTAATTAATAGAAGCAGTAGGATAATTAAATAAATAAGATATTTATTTAATTTAGGAAAATGATAATTTAAATAAATAAATGTATTTATTTAAATGAGAAATAAGGCTAGAAGAGGATAAATGAATTAATTAAATAAATAAAGATTTATTTAATTAATAGAAGAATTAGGCTTAGATAATTAAATAAATAAAATATTTATTTAATTAGACATCACAATTTTAGGTGTCTACATTTTCCCCCTCTTTGAGACAATGCAGCTTGTTGCGTTGTTTCGAAGAAGATAAGATGAACTGATACAGAGTTGCCCCCAGAATGGGAATGATATGCCCCCTCGAGAGATTGGATGAAAATATCTGAAAAGATTGCAGACAATCTCTCGACAAGAAAGAGAGGCTAGAATGGACTGACCGGATAAAGTGACAAAGTCACTGGATAAAGAAGACTGACTCAGGAGACGAGGGCTAGGGGTAGTCTATAAGATAGACCATGGGGGAAAATACATCCTCATTGTCATCTACACATCCACAAGAGCATATTGCAGAGCAAAAATAGAGTAGGAGCAGTCAGCAGCGATGGCTTTCACTCACAGATTCGACCGCATTCATCCATTTCAGAGGCTAGCAGAGGCAGGAGAGCCGGTAAGTACCACCAAACCTCCTCGTACTTTGATGCATTTAATTTTGTCATTAATGCATGTCGAATAGGGTAATAAATACGCTTAGACTAGGGTCCAAAAAGTGTCAAAAAAATGTCCAGGCGCGTCTATTTTTGGACCCGCGTCTGCGTCAATTGCGGTCGCATCTATGCTGTTCAGGCACGTTTGTGCCAAGAAGGCACGTCTATTTCAACTAGGCCCGTCTATGCAGAGCATAGGCATGTTTGTGTCAGGTAGGCACGTCTGTGTTTGAAAAGTATGAATTTGCATCTTCTAGGTCAAATCGGCAGTTCTATGATGAACATATGTTGTTGATTGGATAAGTTGCTGAGGAGATACACTCAAGCAGGTCCTCTAGGAAGACTAGGATAGATCAAGGCACTTTGTGATGAACAGTGAGTACCAAGATAGAGTACTTTGTGATGAACAGGGAGTACTGAAATATGAGCAGCACTTTGTGATGAACAGGGAGTGTCACACATGTAGTACTTTGTGATGAACAGTGAGTACCACCAGGATAAATAGCAACACTTTGTGATGAACAGTGAGTGTCACTAGGGTAGATAGCCATATGCATTTAGATAGCGAGTAGCATTTTGTGATAAATAGTGAATGCCACTATAATTGACATGATTGAGTTGTTTGACTGCAGGAGTATTTGCCGATGCTAGAGTAATGGGAGAGATTCCCGTCAATGCAGAGGTTGCGACCTGAGTTGACAGTCGAGGACAGAGCTGCTATCGATGAGATGGGTCTGAGACATGTACTGTATGTGCTTGAGTTTCGGGCAAACATGGGTTTGCTGACTGCGCTAGCTGAGATATGGCATTCTGAGACATGCACATTCCATTTGCCCATGGGTGAGATGACAGTCACCATGGAGGATGTATACAAGATTCTGCGGGTGTCGATCGATGGGGACCTGATCCCATACGATCGAGATGGAGACAGGGAGGCATTGAGACGGGTGTTTCAGGACCCTGGATTGGAGATGAGGGCAGGACACATGGCATGAGACACCATGATAGCCACAGGGTTAGCATTGTCGATAGTGATCGGAGGAGCTATCAGTGGGTTCCTATGTCTGGATAGGGCGACACGAGGATTGGCTATGGCTGGGGGGGAGCACTAGAGATGCTGATGACATAGCATACCAGATATGCCTGGGGACTGTGTGTGCTGGCACACTTGTATTACGAGCTGCATCAGTTTGTTTATCATGGATCAGTGGGATTGGGCTGTGGAGTGACATTGCTGCAGGTATGGGCCTACAAGCATCTGCCGGTTACCCGACCGATACACTTCAGGGGTAGAGGTCATGGATGCAGCTTTGTGCATTTGTACGATATGATCACATCATAGCCGCAGATTGGCAGGCTAGAGTACTGGCGGCGAGTGATTGATGACATTGATGAGGTCATATGGAGACCATATCTGGGCTACGAACAGTGGGAGGATGACACAGCTGAGCTACTGTACACCTTTCGGAGTAGGTACCTGATTGGGCGGATGCCCTATGTGCTAGAGAGGCAGCTGGTAGAGAGGATTGGCTGATAGTTTGGTCAGATTCAGAGGATGCCCCAAGGATCAGGCATGTATGGCTGCACAGTCAGAGATCAGGCACAGTTTGGGCCGCTACTGTCATATGATCAGGCAGTGACTCAGTTGGTGGAGATGATACCTCTTCCTTGGGACATGTGGCCTAAGATCAAGGATGCCGGGATGGATGCTGAGTATATAGCATATTGGGCAGAGCATCCATTCCCCTGATTGACAGATCCAGGAGAGGCACTGGAGGGAGATGGTGGTGGTGACGAGGATGATGGTGGAGGCGAGGGGGGCCGAGGCCAACGGAGGAGGAGAGGAGTAGTTGGAGAGAGGCGAGTTGAACCTCGGAGGGAGGGTGGAGAGGAGAGGAAGGCTCGGGTGGTGAGGGGTCGCGGTGGATTGCCTTTACAGGTGCCAGCAGCACAGGGTCCCAGGCAGGTGCAGATATAGGGACAGGGACAGAGACAGGTACCAGTACAGGCACAGGGGCAGGTACAGGGGCAGGCACCTGCAGAGGATGAGCCACATGTAGGGGTAGAGGTAGAGGGGGTTGACCCAGTGGAGGCTGAGCTACTGGATCTGAGGGAGATCTGCCAGGGCCAAGCAGATGAGATCCAGGATCTGGAGAGGGAGAGGGATCGGCTCAGGACCAGGCTCAGGGATACTGAGCAAGAGCAGGATCAGGCTATCCAGCACTACACAGAGGCTGAGACAGCACTAAGGGCTGGGAGGCAGGCAGCAGATGACACAGGGGCCGAATATGCTTATGTCCTACGGGCAGGAGAGGAGATAGCCTACTGGAGGGACCTCTACTATGGTGCAATGCCAGCAGATCAACGGGCAAGGAGCTTCCATAGACCGTCGCGTACATCGATAGCTACGAGAGGGAGCCGGAGGAGACAGGCATCGAGTGGTGGGGTCATGGGTCCTCCACCACCACCATATAGAGGAGATAGGAGGGATGATCCTGGGGCAAGTCCTTCAGGGGCTCAGATTCCACCGAGGCCAGGCGGCTCCGAGGGAGGGAGTTCATCATAGCCTTAGAGGGCTTCTTATGTATCAGTTTTGTACCATTTTTGTATTGTAGACACCTGCGGGTGATTGTAGCCATATGATTTTGACATCACTGTATTATGACACTTTATGATTATATATGAGATGATTCATCTTTGCGGCAGCTATATGCATGTGTACCTATGTGATGAGATGTTCTTATGTGATGCTTATGATACGGATGCAAATATGTATATAATGCAATGTGATATATTTTTGTTCTTTTATGTTTTAAAATGTTATGCATGATGCAAATGTGAATGTATGTAATGCAAATGAATATGATAATGCAAATGATTATTGTGCTAACAGGTGTTGTGTGCAGGATGTGATGTAGTTGTGATATCTATATGTATGTATGAAATGCTTATATGTGGTAATGCAGGTAAATTACATGAAATACAAATGTTTTTGGTGTGTTATTATACTCAGTCATGTGATAGCAAGCTACGCAGACTCGAGAAGGACGATGGAAGTCAATCAAGAAAGGGGGGATGAAAGACAGAATATATGAAAGTGAAAGAGCTTCTTGTGCGTTATCATCATTGAGCTTTATTATGGCAAGTAGGTTATGACAATCGAGGCATATGTTCAACCCAGAAAGTCATTGTACCTGTTTGCATGGAGATAAGATAGTCACAAACAAGGAATGCCCCAGTTCACACTAGACTCACAGTGTCCTCATATCCTTGGACAAGTCATAGCATTACTAAGAGACAATCCACAAACAACAAATACAAATAGGTGATGATACCCCATCCTCGCCTTTCTAGTCAAAGACATCCTGGAAAAGCTAAAAGACATGTCACCAGAAAGATAAAATCAAAAGAAAACCAAGACTCGACACCAACATCCACTATAGTCCTCAAGTTTAGTGTCTCTTGTTACCTGTATAAGTCTTATTTGATTGTGGTCACAATGTTTACTTTCACAGAAAGGATAGATAGCACTAAACCATAATGTTGTCTGAGTCTGTTGAAAGATTTGATTTGTTGAAGCCCATTGTTGCTGTTGCATCTCATCTGAAACTGACTGAATCCATGAAACTGATACTTTATTGTGGAGAAGATGAAACTTTATTGCAGATCTGTGATGCAAATGCTGCTTTATTGCGGATTGTGCGCGGATAGACTGAAGGAAGCTGGAAGAAACTGTACTCCTCAAAACATGTGATGTTCTCAGTTCCACACCCATTACTAGACATAGGATTTGCCTTAGCCACAGATAGGATCTGATTTATTATGGATGGAAAGGGATGAAAATGAATGTTTATTATGAATGGCTAACCAATCTTGGGTAGATCAATTGATAAGCCATGATGGGAATGGGTAAGTTTATTATGAACGAATAGGTTGTGAGTGTGTGCAAAGTGAAATGATGAAAGAGAATCCCGAAGGAGGGAGGAGCAATGTCTCTATGCATGGCACTGGTGACCCATTTTTCACCATGGTACTTGCCTAGGGCGCCACCGAAGTGGTTTTCACCTTTGGACGAAATTATTTCTCTTTACTTTTTTCAATTTTTCAATGTTTTTTTTTTTTTTGTTTTATAATTTTTTTGTATTTTTGAATTTTTTGATTTTTTTGTATTTTTGAATTAGGATACCCTGAAGAGCTATGTGTAGAACCTGCGAAGGTGCATGCTGTTGATAGGATCCTCCAAAGGTTCACCTTCTGTAGTTGAAAGCTGATATGCACCAGATCCATATGCTGCTGTAATGATGTAAGGACCAAGCCAATTTGGTTCGAACTTGCCCTTCTTCTCTCTGTTTTGTTGATTTTTAGGATTTTCTCTGAGAACTGAGTCACCTGCCTCAAATGTGCGAGGCTTGACCTTGTGATTGTAGCTGTGACTCATTCGTTGTTGGTAAGCCTTGAGATGATTAAAAGTAGTTTGTCTTCGTTCATCCAATAGTTCCAGCTCTTGTAAGTGAGAGACCCTGTAGTCTTCATCACTGATGATGTTTTGCAAAGAGACCCGTAAAGAGGGTAGCTCGACCTCAATAGGAAAGATGGCTTCAGAACCATAGACTAGTGAATAGGGTGTAGCTCCTGTAGGTGTATGGACACTTGTGCGGTAGGCCCAAAGTGCAGGATTAAGTTGGATATGCCAATTACGACCAACATCGTTGACTGTCTTCTTTAAGATTTTAAGGATTGTTTTGTTAGATGCCTCAGCTTGGCCATTACCTTGGGGGTAATATGGTGTGGAGAAACGATGGGAGATATGGAAGCGGTCACAGAGTTCGCGAACATCCTAATTTTTAAAGGGACGCCCGTTATCAGTGATAATGGAAACAGGAATACCGTATCGACAAATGATATAGTTAAGGATGAATGTAGCAATCTGTTTTCCAGTAACTTGTGTGAGAGGCACGGCTTCAATCCATTTTGTAAAATACTCTATGGCAGTGATAATGAATTTATGACCATTGGAAGAAGGAGGGTGAATCTTGCCTATGAGATCAAGTCCCCATTGACAAAAGGGCCAAGGAGATGCAAGTGGTTGAAGTTCTTGTGTTGGCACATGTATGAGGTCTCCATGAATTTGACATTGCTTACATTTCTTGACAAACTAATATGAGTCTTTCTCCATATTGGGCCAGTAATATCCAGTCCTGATGAGTTTCTTGGCCAAGGTAGGACCACTAGCATGTGGACCACATATCCCTTCATGCACTTCCCGTAACGCAATCTGAGCTTCGTCGCTTTCTAAACTTCTAAGAAGAGTGCCATCTAGACCTCGCCGGTATAGGATATCAGCTAAAATGACATATCGAGAGGATTGGCGAATGAAAGTGCGACGTTGGTTATTTGATAGATCAGGAGGTAAAGTATTGTCACGTAGGTATGTGAAAATGGAACCATATAATTGGGATTCGGGACCAACAACGCATAGAATCTTAGTAGGCTTGAGCTCATATGAAGGGACCAAAAGGTTATCCACCAAGAACTCATAGCGCGTCTCATTTGGAGGTAGATCGATCAGTGAAGCAATTGTAGCCATGGCATCTGCGGCGCGATTCTGCTCTCTTGGTATCTGCTCAAAGTTTATCTTTGTGAAATGTTGTTTCAGACCATCCACCATTTGTTTATAAGGCATTAACTTTTCATCTTTTGTTTGATAATCACCAGTTGCTTGATGGATAACAAGTTGGGAGTCCCCAAAAACACGAAGTTCCTGGATCTTCCATTGAACTGCAATTCGTAATCTTGTTGTTAATGCTTCATATTCCACTATATTGTTAGTGCAAGGAAATGATAAGCGGTATGATTTTGGTATAGAATCCCCTTGAGGAGTTATAAATTGGATGCCAGCTCCTGCCCCATGCTGCGTATATGAGCCGTCAAAGTATAGTTGCCATGGCTTTGCATGTGACATTGTCAAAATGGATTCATCTGGAAATTCTGAACTTAGAGGAACATCATCGATCATGGGAGCATCTGCTAATTGATTTGCGATGGCTTCTCCTTTTATTGCTTTTTTGTCCACATACTCGATGTCGAATTCACTCAGTATCATTACCCATTTGGCCAGTCACCCAGTAAGTGTTGCCTTATTGAGAAGGTATTTCAATGGATCTATCCTTGCAACTAACTTTGTCTTATGAGTAAGCATGTAATGTCATAATTTATGTGAAGCAAAGACCACAGCGAGGCATGCGCGCTCAATTGGTGTGTAGTTTAGCTCATATCCCACCAATGTGCGACTGATATAATATACTACTTTTTCCTTGCCTTCAGCAATTTGTTGCGCTAAGAGTGCCCCCAATGCTGTTGGAGTAGTTGAAATGTATAATAACAGTGGTTGATCTGGAACTGGTGGCATCAGAACTGGCAGATTTAGAAGATAATCTTTGAGCATCTGGAAAGCCTGTTGACAATTGTCATCCCATTTGAATTTGATGTTTTTATGTAGCAGGTGTTGAAAAGGATTACACTTATCTGCCAATTGTGCTATGAATCTTCGAATGGCCTGGAGTCTGCCTTGTAAGGATCGAAGTTGACTGATATTTCTTGGTGGTTGCATTTCCAAGATAGCTTTGACTTTTGCTGGATTTGCTTCAATTCCTCTTTTAGATACAATGAATCCTAGGAGCTTTCCAGAGGTTACTCCAAAGACACATTTCTTAGGGTTTAATCTTACTTTGTATTTTTCCAACCGATAAAAGGCGACTGAAAGTATGTCCAAATGTGTATTTCTATCTATTGATTTGACCAAGAGGTTGTCAACATAATCTTCCACAGTTGCATGCATGAGATCATGAAAGATAGTAGTCATGGCTCTTTGATATGTAGCACCTGCATTCTTTAACCTGAAAGGCATGACATTCCAGCAGAAAGTTCCCCATGGACAAGTAAATGATGTTTTGTGTTGATCCTCAGGTGCGATTCTTATCTAATTATAGCCAGAGAATCCATCCATTAATGATAGCATTTCATGACCTGTTGTGAGATCAACAATCAAGTCAATGTTTGGTAATGGAAAGTCATCCTTTGGACAAGCTTTGTTGATGTCTCTGAAATCTGTGCAAATTCTGATGCTGCGATCTGGTTTACTGATAGGTACCAAGTTGGAGATCCATTCAGGATAATCAATTGGGCGTATGAATCCGACATCGAGTAATTTCTCAAGTTCTGCTTTGACTAGTAATGCCACTTGTGGATGCATTTTTCTTAATTTCTGTTTTACTGGTTTTGCCCCCGGTTTGACTGTTAGATGATGCATTACCAAATCCGGATCCAATCTAGGCATATCAGCGTATGACCAGGCGAAGTTGATTTGTCGCTTTTTGAAGAAACTTATGAATTTTGACCTTTCAACCTCTGTCAGTGATTGAGCTAGGAATATGTTGTGTGGAACCTCTTCTGTATCGATGTTCATTTTGATAGTCTCCTCTACCAACATGGATGATTTTTCCTCATATGATGCTAGGAGAATGTCGAGCCTTCCATCTTCGGGCGCCTTAGAGAGGTTTTCACCCTCAGATACGTCCTTTCTTTTTACTTTTTTGGGGTCGGATAGCGCCACAATGTGGTTTTTGCCATAAGACCCTTGATTTGTTCTTATTTTCACATTTTTGCGACTGGAAGGTCCGACACCCTCACCAAAATATGCCACGCTATTGAGTTCTATAGTGTATCCCGCTTTATGGTCTCCAAGGGGAAGATCATCTCGTATGCCTAGATAGTCAATAAAAGCTTCATCATTTTGAAATGTATCCAACTGTGCAGGCCCTTCATGATCCCAGTCAATGAGTTGGTGGTGAACAAGGGGAAGGTCGTTAATGTCTTCAAAGTTAGCGGGGCTAAGAGTGAAGATGTGGTTATATTTGGGTATGTCAAGGTAATTATCGAGGTCATCGATGGCACTCTCCTCATCAGTCTCGATCACGAGCGAATCCCAATTATCATCACTAGTAGTGCATTCTGGGACAGGTGTTCTCATCCTATGTGATTTCAACCTAGAACTTTGAGACAAGGACTGTGTAGACTCCTCATGGGTTGTTTCTTGACCAACTCTGAATTTGTTATAAAACTCCTCCTCTTCTGTGGGTTCACCTGTCTCTCTGAATGTCTCGGTGAGCTCGTAGTCACTGGAAGACTTGTCAGAACCCCATTCCCATTCGTTGGAATTTGTGGAATAGCGATTCTCTTGTTGAATTTTGGTGGCTTTGATTTGTAAGGCTTCTTCTGTCCTTTGGGTGTGGACCTTGGAAGTTAAGAAACCAAGTCCTTTCGAGCGTTCCTTCTTAAAAGTCAATTCAGGCTATAAAGGTTCAATGATGCCTTCCTTTCGTAATCCCAGAGGGCTTTTTCCATCATACCCAAATTTTTGTAGAATTTTGAAGCCTTTGCCATATTTCTCACATGGTAGGTTGACGTGATCTTGTGTTTCCTCTTCAGTATCTCTGAAAAGCATTTGGTATAAACCTTCCTCTTCTAGTTCACCCCATCTTTGAAAGATAGTAGGGTCCCATTTGAGCGTCATGATGGAGATTTGCTTGTTAGGATGTGGTCTTCCATATTCTTTTGGGGAACTCATGACTTGTCTTAAGTACATGGTCTGATTGAAAGTATATTCCCCCATGCCTTTGTCCTGAAACTTGCCTCTAAGCTCACCTTGTTTGGATGTCGAAGGTTTTAATGACTCAGGATCAATGTATGTCGACGAAGGAACAGCCTCCCGATTACTAGGAATGATGGTCTCAGTCTTTGATTTCAGGTTATTGCAATATATGAATGGATTAGGATCACCGTTAACTGTTACCTCCACTCCATTATGAGGAAACTTAATGCATTGGTGATATGTGGATGGAACTGCCCTCATTTCATGGATCCAAGGACGTCCTAACAATATGTTATAAGTGAGATTTAAATCCAGGACTTGACAGACCACATCCTTTGTAACCGGCCCAACTCTGAGAGGTAAGATGACTGTACCCTTGGATGAATGCTCTTCATCATCATATGCCTTAATGGTGATCTTGTTTGTAGAATTCACAGCTTTATCAGAATATCCCAATTGTGTGATAGTGCTTAATGTGCAAATGTTCAGACCTACTCCTCCATCTATCAGGACTCGTTTTATTTGATGTTTGTGTATGAAGGCTTCAATGTGTAATGGCACATTATGCTGCTGACTTACAGAGGCGTCATCAGCTTCTATGAAAGTAAGGGAGTGTGGAATGGAAAGGTATCCCACCATGGCTTGAAACTGGTCCACATTTAGATCAGTAGGGACAACAGTATCTCTCAAGATTTTGTCAAGAATGGATTTATGTGTGGGAGATATGCGTAGGAGCTCAAGAATGGAGATGAGCGCGGGTGTCTTCCCTAGTTGTTCTACAAGGTCATACTTAGGTTTGGTTGATGAAGAAGTGATGTTTTTAGTTGGAGCACCCTGCAAAGTGATTTTACCTCGGCAGGTTGTAACATGACATTCAGAGGTAGGTTCAGAAGAAGATCCAACACCTTTTAGGACAATCTTGGGTCTCTGAGCAGAATTCCTAGGCACTTTGTCCTTGATGATAATGGTAGAGACATAATTGTCCATCGAGATTTGATTGATAGTTGAATCATAGTTGTAGGATGCTCTAGTATAGTTGGTTTGGTCATTTGTGGCTTTAGCTTTTCCCTTGTCATGTTTTGGGAATGGTTCCTTAAACATCTCATGTTCTTGATTGGATGAGTGTCCCTCAATCTCAATGTCACCTCTATCAATGAGATCTTGTATGATGTTCTTCAGTCGATGACAATTTCCTATCTTATGACCCTTGCTCTTATGAAATTCACAATACTCATCATCATTCCACCAATTTGGTTTGACCTTTGGTTCATATGGCGGGAAATCTGGAATTGTGATTACCTTGTTTGCCACTAGCTTCTTGAAAACTGACTCAAGTGGTTCTCCCAATGGAGTGTACTTCCTTCATGATCTAGAAGTTGTTTGAGTATTCACTTGATTGTTTGTAGAACTTGATCCAGAAAAAATGAATTTGGGTCGCACTATGTTGGCATCAACAACACCATCATTGACTGTGTTCTTGTTTTTATTCCAAAATCTTGGCTTGTCTTTTCCTTTAAAGTCATCTTTGTTTTCCTTGAATATCTTAATGACTCCTTGTTCAATTAGGACCTTTTCTGTCGCTAAGCCTTTTTCAATGACGTCCTTGAAGGTGGACAAACAAGCTTTTCTTAGATCATAGCCAATGTCTTTGTTAACATTTTGGGTGAACATCTCTACCATTTGTTTTTGTGGAATTTCACAAGAGCATTTGCTGGCTAGATTTCTCCATCTTTGTAAAAATGATGCAAAAGATTCTCCCTCTTTTTTCTTAGTATTGCACAAAGTAGTGACTGATATGTCTATCTCTATGTTGTAGGAGAAATGTTGAATAAATGCCTTTGCTAAGTCACCCCATGACTTAATTCCAGATGGAAGTTGGGAGAACCGTTCCATAGCTTGATCACCTAAGCTTTGTGGAAATAATCTCATCAAATATGTCTCTTCTGCTGCTACCTCAATGCAAGCTGTGAAAAATTGTCTTATGTGTGCCTTAGGATCCCCTTTTCCTCTATACTTATCAAATTTAGGCATCACAAAGTGTGTAGGAAAAGGAGGCATTGGAATGCTCTTGTCAAATGGATAAGGACATATGTCTCTCATTGTGTATGTTGGCTTCGGTGTATTTATGTCCTCCATTTTCTTTTGTAAGTCCCTGATTTGTTGCTCCAAATTGCTCTTAGGTGGAGATCGACTTCTTGGACCATACCCCATGCTTGAGGCACCAATTGGAGGAGGAGCATGTTGCATATATGGATGATATTGATCATACACATGTTCATATGGAGGAGGTCTATAATGATGCTGTGTATATGGACCACTTGGTATAGATTCATGTTGAGGAACACCATATCTATTTTGTATTCTACAGGCATGTTATGTTCCATTGTGTTGCCCCCAAATTTGACATGAGGTTTCCTAGTGTCCAAATTTTGAGCATGTCTTTGAACATCCAATTGCTTTGGTGGTTGATCCTTAGCATTGATATGTGATTGAGCATATTTTTCTCCATAAGACTTCCATAATGGTCTGCGAAGGTGAGTATCATATGTTTGACCATGTGTATGTGGGACCTCTAGTTTTTGAAGCAAAGCTGATGGTGATTCAGGTACCATGTGTGGTCCTCTATTTCCTCCACTATTAGGTCTCCTTTGATCCATATTGGAGTGAGGTTGTTGCAAAGGTCAATTTTCCATTATTTGAGACATGTCAAAATCATGAGGTATCTTGGCTCCACTTTGTGCCATCATTTGTAAGAAGTATTGTCTATCCCTCCTCATTATTTCCTCAACCAATCGATTGAAATGGGGATTCATAATGGATTCTTCCACATCTGCCGAATGTACTGAAAAGTTGTCCACATTGTCATTGTGTGTAGCATTGTTGTTTATAGTGTCCATGTTCTCAACATTTGGAATGTTTCTATAGACATCCATGTCAGGTAATGTAGTATGATCAGAATTGAAAAAGATATCATTGTCATACTCATAAGAAATCATGTTTGCGGACTCTTGAGCCTCTTTAGTTTCTCTCCTAGATTTTTGAAGACAGGTTTCAACCATGAACTAGGTATTGACCAAGATGTGAGAGACTAGATGAAAAATGGAAAGAGTATGGAAGACCAAGAGTTGGATGGAATGTAAATGAATTTGAAGTGTACTTGCAATGCCCAAAGTGTAAGACCAAGTATGTATGTAGTAGAGTAGGTGTGACTTCCAAAGAGAGGATAGTTTCTCTTGATGAGGTAAGTTGACCTTGACTCTAAGTAAAACCAAATGAGACCCAAAGGTAAGAAACCTTGATGAGGGACCACTTAGCAAAGTGTTGTTGTATGTAGTGTGTTGACAAAGTATGATGAGGACAAGCAAGTGACCTTTTGACTCAAGTTTAGACAAATGTGAATGTAATGTAAGATGTGAGGCAATGATGGACTTTGTGAGACCCAAGGACAGGTTGACTACCAAATGAAACCCTAGAGAGATGACCTAAGAAGCTCAAGAATTTTGAAACTAACTATGTTATTTGCTGGACTGTAATAGTTTTTCAATTCTGGACATAGACGCGCCTGTATACTTCACAAACACGGTTTCCCGACACAGACGCTTCTCTGATTAACATAGACGCACTTCTGAGATTTTCTTGTTTATGTTTGCTGGACTGTAACAGTTTTTCAATTCTGGACACAGACGTGCTTGTATACTTCACAAATGCGGTTTCCCAACACAGACGCTTCTCTGCTTAACACATACACACTTCTGGGATTTTTTTGCTTGTCAAATGCAATGTTGACTGTTGGAACACAGACCCGATTCTGTCCTTCACAGACGTGGCTAGATAACACAGACGCTATTATGCCTGACACAGACGCATTTCTGCAAATTTTGTGCAATTTTTCCAATCTGTGAAGTTGTTTTGTTGTGACCAAATCTGACTGTTTGACTGATTTTCGTGATAAGAGGACACAATATTGATAAAGACTCAATGTTTGCAAGTGTCTAGACTCCAAAATAACTCCAAGAAAAGTGTGTTGTTTGATGTAAAAATGTTTTGCATACACTTGAAGACACAAAAGACACAATGTTTTGCTGTTTGGTTTTGAATGTTTTGAATGTTTAAAATAAGTCAAGCGCAATTCTTATGGCTGGCCAAGACAATAGTTGTTAATCCCACATGGGGTTTTACCCCCGAGGCTACGCTATTCAGAGCGGATACTTAGATGCTTGAACTCACTGGCTCCACCCTCGGCACTCACTTCTTGGGTCAGCCAAACATTAGTCCCCATGATAACTCCCCATGGTGAACTTTGTATCTCTACTAAGAACCGTATGTGTGTGGGCCGCTACCAGAGGTCCGACCTCCTGCCCCAACAACTAGAAGGATTTGGGCCTCTAAAACAAAAAGGTGCTAGTAAGGGCATCCACTCGTGTGGCCATACATGTGACACTTTCAGCTCTGTAAATACAGAAGGCTCCCAGCCGGTAGGGGTTACACCCTACAATTGATCAAATAAATTTGATCAAACGGGTTTATGGGGAGACATAGTGTCGGTATGAACTAATTAGCACACGTTATTCATAGTTTTCACCATGAATACATTTGATTATAGTGGTTTGGATGAGGTGGGTTTTCCTCGCTACCACTTGGGTCGTTCTCTTCTCACTAGTAGTCCTAATGACCACACGGGAAGACAGGCCCTCTAAAGATTAAACAAAAAGAGCCTATTGCTCAAGACACAAAAAACAATGATTCAATTTTAGTGCACCAATGGAAGTGTTTGCTAGTCTATGAAAACAAGGCACACAATAAAAATCCAAAAACCCTTGCCAAGGATCTGCAACAAAGAGTTGTTAGTAGTTTGGATTTGTTTGAAATAATCACCCCTTCCTGCATGCCCACAAGTTAGGTAAATTTTAAAACCCAAAAGACTTTGTGAAAATAGGGGCCTTCAACCAAACGATTTTGCTTCCAAGACAAGCTACACCAATTTTGTTAGCTAGATCTGAAAATGTTAGTCAAAAAGTAAACCAGCTCTAAAACCCTACATGCAAAATCCGAAAACTGAATCAATGAAAAATGCGAAATTTCAAAATTGGTGAACACAGACGCGGTTACCCTCTACACAGATGCGCCTCTGTGACACAGACGCTGTTCTGTGAAGCACAGACGTGCCCAAATAACACAGACGTGTTTCCAGGACTCAGACGTGGATAAAAATGACACAGACGCGTTTCAGTAACACAGACACGCCTTTCGGAAACCTGCAAAACAAAATTTTGTCGAAAACATAGACACAATTCCAGATGTCGCAGATGCGCCAGAAAATCAAAAACGCGATCCGAAAGTATGCAGACGCGAAAATGTCAAAAATGTTGTTGGAAATGCCAGATCTGCAACTTCAAACACAAAATATGCAACCAAAGGTTAAATGCAAAAGGGACAAGAGTCCCACCGGGCGTGCCAAAATGTATATGGTGAAAATGGATAACAATAATAACAATATTGAAAGGCTAAATGAATTCAACTACCAAACCCTAGCCTAACAATCAACAAAGATCCACCATAACATATGAAGATTACCTAAGACAATGCAAATAACATAAAATCACAAAGATTATACCATCACATGTCCAATAGGGTTTTGATCTCCATTCTTCCTATCTCCATTGATCTTGCTTGATATATTTGCTCTCAGATTTTATGTGCACAAGAGCTCAACAAAGAACGGAATGTGGTTGTAAGTAGGATCGTAGTGTACTCAATTGATCAAGTAGTTAGCTCCTTAGGTCATTAGGGTTTTACAATGAAGGAAGCATCTCCTTATATAGAAGACACTATATGAAATGGAGGGATAAGATTGAGAGGTGTAAAAGGAGGTCGGCTATGATTAGAGGGTAGGTAAAAGAAATAATAAAATAATGAAAGCGGTAGGTAGTGTATGAATTAAGAGGTGAATGACATGTGTCATGGGTAGAAAAGGCTAATGAATTAATTAAATAAATAAAGATTTATTTAATTAATAGAAGAAGTAGGATAATTAAATAAATAAGATATTTATTTAATTTAGGAAAATGATAATTTAAATAAATAAATGTATTTATTTAAATGAGAAATAAGGCTAGAAGAGGATAAATGAATTAATTAAATAAATAAAGATTTATTTAATTAATAGAAGAATTAGGCTTAGATAATTAAATAAATAAAATATTTATTTAATTAGACATGACAATTTTAGGTGTCCATATAAACTGTGCCTAATCTCTGACTGTGTGGGCATACATGCTTGATCCCCGGGGCATCCTCTGAATCCGACCAAACTGTCGGCCAATCCTGTCTACCAGCTACCTCTCTAGCACATAGGGCATCCGTCCAATCAGGTACCTGCTCCGAAAGGTATACAGTAGCTCAACTGCATCATCCTCCCACTGCTCGCAGCCCAGATATGGTCTCCATATGACCTCATCAATGTCATCAATCACTCGCCGCCAGTACTCTAGCCTGCTAATCCGCGGCTGTGATGTGATCATATCGTACAAATGCACAAAGCTGTGTCCATGACCTCTGCCCCTGAAGTGTATCGGTCAGGTAATCGGCAGATGCTCGTAGGCCCATACCTGCAGCAATGTCACTCCGCAGCCCAATCCCACTGATCCATGATAAACAAACTGATGCAGCTCGTAATACAAGTGTGCCAGCACACACGGTCCCCAGGCATATCTGGTATGCTGTGTCATCAGCGTCTCCAGTGCTCCCCCCCAGCCCACAGCCAATCCCCGTGTTGCCCTATCCGGACATAGGAACCCACTGATAGCTCCTCCGATCACTGCCGGCAATGCTAACCCTATGGCTGTCATGGTGTCCCATGCCACGTGTCCTGCCCTCATCTCCAATCCAGGGTCTTGAAATGCCTGTCTCAATGCCTCCCTGTCTCCATCTCGATCGTATGGGATCAGCTCCCCATGGATCGGCACCCACAGAATCCTATATACATCCTCCAGGGTGACTGTCATCTCACCCATGGGCAAATGGAATGTGCACGTCTCAGAATACCATCTCTCAGCTAGCGCAATCAGCAAACCCATGTTTTCCCGAAACTCAGGCACATACAGTACATGTCTTAGACCCATCTCATCGATAGCAGCTCTGTCCTCGGCTGTCAACTCAGGTCGCAACCTCTGCGTCGACAGGAATCTCTCCCATGACTCTAGCATCGGCAAATACTCCTGCAGTCAAACAACTCAATCATGTCAGTTATAGTGGCATTCACTATTTATCACAAAACGCTACTTGCTATCTAAATGCATATGGCTATCTACCCTAGTGACACTCACTGTTCATCACAAAGTGTTGCTATTTATCCTAGTGGTACTCACTGTTCATCACAAAGTACTACGTGTGTGACACTCCCTGTTCATCACAAAGTGTTACTCACATTTGCACTCCCTGTTCATCACAGAGTGCTGCTCATATTTCAATACTCCCTGTTCATCACAAAGTACTCTATCTTGGTACTCATTGTTCATCACAAAGTGCCTTGATCTATCCTAGTCTTCCTAGAGGACCTGCTTGAGTGTATCCCCTCAGCAGCTTATCCAATCGATAGCATATGTTCATCACAGAGATTTGACCTAGAAGATGCAAATTCATACTTTTCAAACACAGACGTGCCTTTTTGACCCAGACGCGCCTGGCACCAATGCAGACACGCCTGGACGTTTGTTGACACTTTTTGGACCCTAGTCTAAGCGCATTTATTACCCTATTCGACATGCATTAATGACAAAATTAAATGGGTCAAAGTACGAGGAGGTTTGGTGGTACTTACCGGCTCTCCTGCCTTTGTTGCCCTCTGAAATCGACGTACGTGGTCGAATCTGTGAGTGAAAGCCATCGCTGCTGACTGCTCCTACGCTATTTTCGCTCTGCAATATGCTCTTGTGGATGTTTAGATGACAATGAGGATGTATTTTCCCCCGTGGTCTATCTTATAGACTACCCCTAGCCCTCGTCTCCCAAGTCAGTCTTCTTTATCCCGTGACTTTGTCAAGCAATTCACAATCAATTTACATCAGTTTTGGGTGTCCTTTTAAATGTTCTTTCTTCAAATTCAACCCCAAATCCCACATTCATGCAAGATGGAGATAGAACCAAGAAAGGAGACTACTAGTTAAAGTTGGGTTTGAATACAATATGCTAATCAGAGCAGGATTTCACCTCAGTTCTCACAAGTGGAGGTTAATAGAAAAATGGATCTATGAGTTTCACTATGCCTATTCAATCATTCTCATAGATAAATAGGGTTTAGATAATAGGATTTCATGAAAAGAAAGCATGAAATAGTGGCACATCCTTTGGATTTTATTATGTTTTTCTTATACAAAAATGTTTTCAAGGAATTAATCTCAGAGAAGAGAAAGAGCAATATAGGAGTAGTGAAATGAAGACAGAGGTAGTATAAAGTCCTCTAAAAAATACAATGATAGTATACAAAGTCCTTCAAAGTCTAATGCAATCAACACGCTATATCCATATACAAGAAGGTGGCATTCATGTGTTTGTTAATCACAAAAGAAAACAATGCATAAACAATCTTAAAAGGAGGATTATAATCAAAAAACATATTGAAGGATATTTTTTGAATCAATCATAGTCTTTTTCAAGAAAGAAAGTATTGAGATTGCAATCAAATATAATAAAAATAAGAACATGACTCAATAAGGATCATTCTTATGAATATTCAAGAAGGAAACTTCTTAAAAGATGACAAAGCATTGATAAGGTCATATTCTAAGGCACAGATTAAAGAGAAAAATCAATCCCAAATCTTTTCAGGACAACAAAGAGCAAAGATTCATAACAACAAAGAATCAATTGGAGCACTCTCATAACCATGAGAAAGATGTCTTCATGTGTGATGCCTAATAATCTTAGATGGGAAATAGATATAAGTTACAGAGCATGGTAACATAGACTAGGAAAACTGAATAAAGTCTTGGATAGTTATGGCAACACAAAACTAACTAGTATCTTAGTCTAGAAGGTCATCAATAGAGATAAAATAAGAAAATAAATCAGTCCATTAAAGATACAGAGAAATAAGACTGTCAAATATAGTGAATACAAAACAATCACAAAAGAAAGTGATGAAGGAAAGATAGAGACCCATATCTTGCAAGAAAAAGGGCGCTCACCCTAAGAGAAACATGGAAATCAAACCAATGAAGACACAAATTAGTCATAGTTCAAACTGAGAATCATTTGACAAAGATCATTGTCTAATTCATAGGATATAGACAACATTGTGTGATAGATTTGATAGTCATGATGAGTAAAAGACAGTGCCATGTCCATGGTCTTGCACAACTCAAAGTAGAAAACAATGAATCAAGCTTTCAAAAGACAATCCATGTGATGATATGGAAAGTCTACAACAAGCATGAAAAGGATGTTCTACACAACAACTTGAACAATAATTAGAGATTATAGAAGATATCACTGCCAAAACAGTGATCAAAGAAGTAAAAAGTAACAGTAAAATCTTGTTGATTCACTGTCATTGTAAAAAAAATTAGAGTACTATCAAAGAAAAATGATTAGCCCTAGCATCTCAAATAATATAATGGTATATACTATGTGAGTATACAAGGCTTCAATTTGTACCACAATCAAAGAAAATTTGCAGTCATTTAAGGACAAAGAGAAGCATCCATGTTCAAGGTCACGAGGGCAATAAATTTCCAAAGTTATAATGCAGTCACCATTGAAAATGACAGAGGCAAAATTATATAACACACAAAAGAACAATCTAAATTCTTGGATAAGAGGCTTCATCCCACTAAGACAGTCCAACATTATACCATATGTATACAAGACAATAAAGGTGAGTCTAATCTTTGAAAAGGATAGTTTCAAGCTGCAACAGTTAGGACAAAAAATATAGTCTCAAAGAATGAACAATATCATTGCCATAAGATAGTAAGGAGACTCCTTCAATGTGTAAATATTGCAGTGATCAAATATTAAAGGTCATTTATAGTTAAAAGGAAAAGAAGATATTACACAGTCTATAAAACATAGCCACACAACACAAATCAGTTCTAAGAAATCATTATAAAGAAATCTTTAGTCAATAATCAAAGGAGGTTTGGACCCTTACTGTCATAATGACAAAAAGCCTTACAAAAAGATAGTCTTAGAAGCCTTCAAAGGGAAGGATATAAGAAGCAGTATACTAGGAGAGTTTGTAGTACTACTTCATGTAATCAAGAGATATGGTGATACTGTATAGAGAAAAGCATTAAAACAAAAGTATAATATGGTAATAGGGTTAAAGAAACTTCAAACTCATCTCTAATATCATGCTAATCACTATCAAGTCTTTATCATTCTTTGCCCTCTTTTGACAATGCTTTTCCTTTGCAATTCGATACCTCTGAAGCTTCTTTTCACTTCCCTTTAATGTTTACATTCTTTCTACTATTCTTTTGCTCATTGTATGTGTTAGTTGTCCATATTACTCATGTACTATGAATGAGAGTCTATATATCCTTTATCATCAAGATATTATGAAGTTCATACATTAGCATCTCACAAAATTATGTCTCCAAATTTTGCTATGTATTTTGGTTGCCACACACTCTTTTTATTTGCTTTGTATTGCAGCATAAAAAGACCATGTCAATATTATTATTGTGACTATATTTCTATATTTGGTGGTTGTCCTTTAAAATATTTCTATGAATTCCCTTCTCATTTGTTTCTTGGACTCTCTGTTATCACTGCAAATTAATTGTTTTACCATTGATAGACTTGTTCGATAGTGATTTTTCAATTCATGAATGCTTTAGGCCACAATTTCTTCTTTGTTGTTGTTGATATGCTATGCTAAGTTGGTTGTGACCTATGTCATGCCTTTTTGGGCTTATTGTGTCTGTATCATGAAAGGATATAATTGTATTTGATAGGTTTCATTGCCCTCTATGATGCCCTTTCTTTCCTTGCACCTTTGAACTTTATTTCTCGTAAAGTGTTGTTGCATTTGATGTATTGATGATTGCTCAATATGATGTTGGCATTGTCATGTTTTCTTCACATCATTTTCATTGTCTCTCAATATTTGATACCACAGCCTCTAACCTCACTATACTTTCACAAGTAATGCTATATCACTATTTTATATAGGAGCTACTATTCTTCATGAGATGATCGTAACTCAATATCCTTTGAATCGAGACTATTGTCTTTATGTTGCAAAACTCCATTTTAAAATTTGAGAATTTATCGTCCTTGTTGAACCAAAATCTTGTCATGTTACCCCTATGACATGTGACTGCCCTTTGTGTGCTACAATGTCTTCATTCTTTGAAGACAACTTGGAACCATCAACCGATGACAAAGCATGTAATGTGTATCATACTTTCATGATTCTCAAACCCTAGCAAATTCTATAATGCTAGGGTTTAACCTAATGCTCTTGGGATTAGTCAAACAAAAGATCAATAAAGACTATAATATTGCAATGATAGACATGATAGTGATGAAATTCAATACCAAGAATGAAGAACTTGGGATGTAATTTGGTGTTGAATATTGATGATATTGTTGCAACTTATAGAACAGGTTTGAAGATTTTTAAAGAACCCTAACGACAGTCCAAAGCAATTTGCAGTCATAAGGAATGCCCTCATAAAGGTTTAAGACAAATATTGTTGCCCAAAAGTCAAACATGATTTTTAAGATCATGACAAGACACTAAAAGACAGTGATTAGTAATAGTGACAGGGGTAATAATGATTCAAGTCCTCAATGAAAGAAGTATAGAGTATTTGATGATGATTACCAAATTGTTCGTTAGTTCAATAGTGCAGAGTTCATAACAGTCAAAGGTTCATCTAAACAAGGGCACAAACAATGAGTGGCAAACATTGCTTTTGGATGGAGAAGAATAAAAGACAATTTGAATGTCAAAGGGGTAGTGAATAAACAGTACAAGCTAAAGAATAGTCATAAAGTATAATAAAAGTTTAAGCTAGAAAATGGCATTAGCATGACCAATGTAATCATAGAGAAATCTGTCATAGACAAATTTGAGACAGAACTATCACAGATACAAATGGAAGAAATAGCATTGCATCAATAGAGGCCTTGTCTTATAGAGATTAACCATCAAGCCAACAAAAGGACGGCTACAATAGCTAAGACTATCAAAACAGTGAGCAAAAGGTCACAAAGAATATCAAACTCAGACAATAGCAGAGTATTGAAAATTAGATGGCAAGGACAAAGTGATAGGAGTGTTATTATGGTGAGAAATAAGAATCTACAAGCACTGCAGTATTGTTGGGAATGGTTATTTTCATATCTTTTTATTCTTTCACAAACATGTGCCTTGTATCATTATACTCATAGTAGACCTATGTTTGAAAAATAAGGAACAATGATCAAATGGGATTATTCATAGCACCCCACCTAGCTACAAACAAGATTGGTGCTCTCAAAGCTTTATCATGTCATACTATTAAAATTGTAAATTATCTCTTTATTCCTTGCCACACAATAGGGAGATCCTAGTAAAATTAAGATATTAAGAAAGAAGTTATTAAGAAACCAACATCCAAGAATAAACATTCAAGAATGGCTAAGAAATTTATTTAATTAATTTTTTTTTTTTTAAATTATGAAATATTTACCTGTATTTTGAGGTGGAAAAATATTCCCACTATTTGTAGATACAAGAGGATGTGGCATGGAAGGATAGAATTTAGTCATTTGTCCTGTAAGAAACAACCTACTACTACCAAACAAATCAACTCCGTGCAGAAATGGCTGCAAAAAATCAGAGAAAAGATTTATTACTAAGTGGCCATGATATCAACAAATATCTAAATGTAAACATAAACAAAGAACTCAACAAAGAGAGTTTGGGTGCATGGAAGTCATGGTAGAAGCTTTAAACCCTAAGATAATTTAGACCTTCAATCATGTCCTAGCATAACTATGAATTAAAGGCATAGCATGTAACAAATTTTGTATGTTCCATGAAGTAAAAATGATCACAAAACTCTTCATATCATTACCTAGGCTACCAAATTTGTTCTTTGGCCTTTTTTTTAAAGTACGATTGTAGTCTTTTTGGATAGAGCAAGATATGGAAACATGCATTTTCAGTAAACATGACAGAGAAAGCATTGTAGAGGTTATTAAAGCAAAAGGGTTTAACTATTTTAATGTAGTCTTTCTAGTAAGGAAGGAGGTTTATTCATAGTCATAAGAGACCTAGTTCCAAACCCTAGGTAGAAGGTTCATCAAAGAAGGATGTAATGAGCATTGTTGATAGTAATATAGTCCCAAACATAAATAAATTTTGAGGGTAGAGATTAATCCAAAAAGAGACAGCCATATGCCCACAATGATGGAAAAGAAAGGATGTAGGGATATAGTGAGAATGGAGACCATGTCATCTTGAGAAGATGGTGAAGAACAGTGGTATGACAATTAGAAAGAGGAGATCACATTGACAATGATAGAATGCATTGATATCCTATTAAAATGTCAACCCATTCATCAAAAAATATATTATGGTGAATAAGACATGTTGCAGTAGTCACAGTCATAAGAATGAGTCATTTTCTTGTTGCTAAATGTACCAAACCTCCATAAATAAGTTGTTGTGGTCCTAAAATGTGTTGTTACAGTCTAAGGGTTTCTAAGCAACAAAAAAAAAAAGAACAAGCTCAAAAGTGTCATAGACATTGTGAATTGCAACATAGAGTAAGAACACAGTCATCAAATCCATAAAGAGGAGAGTCATACCTTTATAATTTGGAAGGTGGCAAAAGGTCAACAGGGTATGATAACTATAGAAACATTTAGGACAGTCATGAGAAAGTTTTGTATCCTAAAGGTTAAAGGGAAAAGATATATAGTTTAGAGAAAGAGAAGAAATGTAAGTTACAAGAGAAGGCAAATGCATCAAAGAGGGTAACAATGCTCCAGAACAACAAGAAGCCCTAGGGCCTTTGTTTGACAATCCTAATGGTGATAAACAAATCCATTCTTATAAGGTGTTCATGATATCCACAAGAGAAGAATAGAGAAAATGATAGACATCAAGATTCAAGGACACTTCAAGGACAATGGAACAAAGAAACGGTAAGAGAAATAATAGAGAAAAAAGGCTTTTTGAATACTCAAAACAAGGAACAATGAGCTAGGGAAATGAGAGGATAACCAAAATTAGTATAGGACAATTGCAACAGTAAAGTTCCTTATGACAGTGCGGTCCAATATCATAGCTAGCCTCCTTGACAAAGAAAAGCATGAGGTCAAAGTCAATGTATCTCAATCCTTCGAAGCTACATGATAAAAGAGATGGTTGGTCAAAGCCATCTTACTCTCTTCCCTTAATCTCTAAGACTATTGAAAGCACAAATACTTTCAAATAGTCACAATATCATCCTACAATTGCCTAAGTGCCTTGTCATGCCTTGCTTCAAATCAAACTTTCATACTATCCTTACCTTAAACAATGCATGGTTATGCTATAAGATCTACTTCCAATACTTGGTTAACACCTTTAATACTTCTCCCAACTAGCATGCATCTTTATCATTGACTTATTTTGCATTTTCATTGTTGCCCAATTTTAGCTTTGCCTCTAAATTGTACATAATGTTTTAATATTTTGCCAATACAAGGTCACTTAATGGTTTTTGTCCTAGGGGAGTTTAAATAATTGTAAATGCCTTATTTATCCTTATCATTGTTAAACGACCATTTTTATTTTAAAGTCTCATAAAATTTCCTTTTGTAAAAGTATTCTTTCCAAAAGAATATGTGGGGCAAAGTAGGTAGATTTGTGTTAAATTTTTTGGAGGGAAGTCTTCATTTGTTACTCATTATGGTCATAAAACTCAAGTTTGACTCAATTTAGGAAGAGTTCTATGTGTTAGAAGGTTAAATGAGGGTAATGAAACCCTTGTTTTCTGGTTCTATCTTTTGTTTCAACCTCCCTTCATGGTTGCCAAAGTTTTCAATAGAAGATAACAACAGTTCTAGAAGATTTCATTTGGATCCTTAAGACTAACAAGTAGTTATACAAGGTCATGTAGAGATATACGTGTGGAAGGAATGGTTGTTTTAAGGCTCTGACTATAGAAATGAGGCACAATAGAGGAGAAGAGTCAGTCGTAGATCATAGGATCACTATAATTATTCTATGAAAAGGTTATGTGCTTCTCCAAGGTCTATCCATTATACCCTTACAAACATTTATTGTCTTTCTTGAAAGAAACTTCAATCTTTCACGCATTAGAAAGGGTTTTGTAATTTTATAAATGTTGGCCATGTTTTGAAATCATGTTAGATATTAGCAGTTGATTTCAAGTCTAGCCTCTTTGTACAACCTTAAATTCCATTTGTAGGATGTTCTGTAGTATGTTTAATAGAAGTGAAAGAAGAATGTTAGAAATGTATGAGTCTAGAAGCTATAATAGAAGGGATGGTGACTGTTGTATCAGGCCATCCTTTGTTATGTTATCATTGCTCAGTCATAAATATTCTTCTTCACCAAAGTTGCAACTTATTATATTGTGTAAATAAATATGGTCTTTACTACAAATACAGTGATCTTTATCTTTTATGTACTCACGAACCATTCTCGATTTTGTTGTTCACAAAAACAAAGAAGTTGCAAGGCTAAATAGTAGTCATGGTCAAAGAGCAGCTGTAGCACATAGGACACATAGTACCATGTTTGTAGTCAATGCATATGAGAGCAGCCTTTAACCAAAGGACAATAAAATATTAGTCATAAAACAGTGAGCATGCATTTTCAAAAGCTATATAGCAGAGTTTTGTAATAGTGTGCTATTTGTAAAGCAACAGTCATAGAGTTCTTTCCAGGTGATGGTGCTTGATAATGACATTGGAGATGCTTGAAGAATGTAGCCAAAGTCTTAGTGCAACATCTTCTTACTATCAAGATCAGTGATCATAGCCCTATCTCATCAAATGAACACCATTTTGCAATCAAAACACAATGTATAGAGTAGTACATAGTAATGATTAAAAGGCTAATGTCTATGTCGTGATCAGAATAATGAAAGTCACAAAATGGTGATCATGGAGGTCTAAATACAAAACAAATGCAGCATCAAACCTTGTCAAGGGCAGTCACAACCAAATCTACAAGAGCCAAAGTAGTTAAAGTCATATCAAGCACTGGCAATGACAAAGAAATGCAGATTCTCACTCCAAAGGCAGTCAATAAGGGGAAGACAGAGTTTGATACAAGTTTGTAGCCTAAAATCAGATGTTCATAATCACAAAAATAGTGACGTTGCACTGTCATGGAGAATAATGAAATATTAGAGCCATAAGTCACTAATTGAATTAAGTGAAACTCTAAAAGAATCACTATTAAGGATAGTCCTTAAATGCAATGCCCATAGCCTGTGAATAGTCTTCTGTGAATAACATTGAAGAGCAGAGTTGATATTGACTACCAGTTAATAAAAGATATGATAGCATTGTTGATTGAAGAAGAGTTAGCTAGTGAATTAGCTTGGTCTGTATTAAAGTCATGTGGGGTAGTGATTAAATGACTATCATGACAGTCTAATGACTTTGTCAAATGATAGAGCAGTGATTCAAAATAGGGCTCTATCTTGGTAACAGTCATATCAAATAGCAATGATAAGATAATGATAGCACAATGATCTCAACAAAGAAATCAATCTTCATCATGAAGATATCTTGTACCAGGGATAGTCAAAAGGTGCATATCAATTTAGTCGTTGTTACCCAAAGAAGTCATGTGGAGAAGCCACCCTAAGATTTTCAAAGATAAGATGTTCTGGTCACAAAAGAAGCAATATAAAGGTAGACATGAAATCATAGCCCTTAAAGCTCTTAGTCTTTAGAAGCACTAAAATACAGTATAGGAGCAATAGTCTACACAAGACCATCTATAGTCAAAGTGGAGAAGGTGATAAACTTATAAGGCACTGAGAGGGGGGGGGTTGAATCAGTGCAAGCAAAAACAATATTATTCTGATCACAAACTTAAACACTTTAAAAATTATCAAGCATAAGAGGACTATCACCACATAAGCTAATTCCCAATAAAAAAAATTCCACATAACACAAGAGATTATATGTGGAAACCCAAAAGGGAAAAACCATAGTGGGAGTTGGTACCCACAAGATTCAATATTTGTAGAATAGAAATATTGACCAGTTAAGGTCTTACAACAATGCCCTATTAGGAGAAAACCCAGTTAAGGGATTTGAATGATAAGCCCTGTTAGGATCAACCTCGCAAGAGGATTTGAGACTCTGATTCAGAGATACCCTGTTAGGGGATTTATAGATTAAGGCATGTTAGGACCTACCTAGTTAAGGGATTTTACTGCTACAAACTATTAGGGTAACAACAGGTCAAATGATCTTCATATAACATCTTTATGTCTGATAAGATCTGCTTCAGATCCTCAAAACATCAATAACACATCAATACAGAGTTTCACAAAACACCGCACAATCAACTTCGCCTTTTGTCCTTCGATCTTACACACATACTTATTTATACGCATACCAACTTGATACCTCATCACACTTTTTATAAACATTTACATTTAGTCAGCTACAACCTTGGAACAATTTCCTAGGTTCAATGAATCTAGACAAACTTACATCGCACGCTTTACTTATGTCAGCCACTGACATAAAAAATTAAGACCTATGTCGTTTTAGTGATTTAAGTGATTATATCACTACCAGTTAAGTGTTCTACCAATTTGTCTTCTCTATACATCAAATCTCATTCAGCCAGTTGAATTTGTCAATGCGGTTGAGAACATAGCTCCAAATACCTATCACCAACATCGCTATAAAACCGCATCATCCAACTCTTCATAAAAAGCCTGTACCGGTTGTCATAATGCAACTCTATCTCAATTTACCAGTTGAGATCCTAATTACTGGTTCTCTGTAAAACTGTCATCTGTATCGGTTATACCTTACCAATTGGTTACCAAGACTTAGATGACCACAAAAACATTGTTGCCATCGATGACAACACAAAACTTAGTCATCAAACATGAATCTCAATCTCTTCATCACATTCACCAATCAATCATATACCAGTTGCAAGCTCTTGGTTGAGTGTCTAAAGTCTCGGGGTGGAAGGGAGGAGATAGCAAGCATGATCATAGCAAGACAGACAGAGAGAAGAGAAGGCATGGGTGCACATCCGAGGAGGCATGGGAAGTATTAGTTTTGGAAGAATGAAAGAAAGAATCAAGATCACATCCAAATCACCAAGAAACTATATGGGGGGTGGCGAGGGGTACTATGGGTTCAAGGATTTAGAAGGTATTATGCCCACTAGGTTTGCCACAACAACAATCTTTACTAGTTCAATGAAATGCCCAATCTCCCCCTTTGGCATTGATGGTAACACTAAGGAAAAATTTTGTCAACTAAGTGTGCAAAACCAAAAATTGACTACATGACATATACTCCCCCTTAGCAATTGTATGCTATAACAAACAAGTACAATACTCATATTATTACATACAAAATCTTGACTCAACTCTTACTCCCCCTTTGACAACAATGCCAAATAAAGAAGTACATCTATGAGAAATAAATACATGTGATATCAAAATTTGCATTAGAGCATATTGTAGCATAGGAAATAGGAAATCATCAAAGCAATATATAAAAGGACATATTATTCATCATTAGCTCAATCACACATTGCAATGATCTAATCCTAAGCACACTCAATAGAGACATAAAAACAAAGCATTCAAAACACAAATATCATGCAAACTAGATGACGAATTGGATGCTTCTTCCATGCGACTCCATTGTTCTTCTTTCCTCTTCAATGGATTTGTGGATCTCACCTACAAGTGCACATACAATTGAAAGCAAGATTGACTTTGATGAAAAGCTCAAGAGTACTAGAAGCACAAGTTTGATAGTCTGATAGGAATTATTAGGGGATCAAGAATCAAGGGGATCAAGAATCAAGGGGTTTGATTGAAGAAATTCATCCAATTTATAGAGAAATTGGAGAAAAGACAAGATTAGCATGACATTGATATTTTGGTAATTGATTTCGAAAATGGCACAATTGAGTGGAAAGAAGGAAGGTTATGACACCTTCTATGTCATGAATTATGACATATTTCCAATGCAATGGTTAGAGAACTAGGACCTTATGACATCTTGCTATGCCAAAAGTATGACGCATGAGAAATTCATGCTTCCACCGAAGCACAAAAATAGGGAGAACTAGAGACAAGTTAATTAGGTGGAAATTAAAATTAGGAAATTAGAAAATAGGTGGAAATTAGGAAATTAGGTAAATTAATTAATAATTTGTCATTTATTAATTAATTCACAAAAAGAGGAATAAGTTAGCCAATTAAATAAATATTTAATTGCAATGAGAAGACTTAGGATAAATAAATAATTTATTAATCCTAGAGGAAGAAATGACACACAAGGTTAAATGATTAAATCAAAAACCCTGGAAGACGAATTAGGTCTTGAAAGATAATTGACTCGATTTGATTTCATTTTGGATTGATAAATGACCAATGTGATAAATGATTTGATTGAGATTGGTTGACAAAAATTAATGACAAATTGACCAAATTGACATGATTGGAAAGGACAAGGATCGATGACGAATCGATCGCAATATGACAAAATTGACAAGGACAAAGATCGACCAAAATCATGACTGAAGGTTGTTGTCGACAAGACCAAATTCGAAGGCGAGATGATAGAAGAATGACTCGATGCTCGCAAATGATAAAAACCAAGTGCATGACATAGGAGAAATGTTAATGCGACGCAAAAACCTAAAATGAGGCAATGCGCAAATGTTAAAATACGACTCCGCAAGCGTTGACCATTTTTGGGTGTCTACATTTTGCCCCTCTTTGAGACAATGCGATTTTAAGCGTTGTTTCAAAGAACAATAACTAAAATGCCCCAGACAACGATAATGACATATGCATGCCCCCTCGAGGAATTGGCCGGAAACATGCAGAAAAGAGGCCAATTGATCGATAAAAATGATAGGATCGAACGGACTGACAATCAGAGATCGGATGCATGAAGGACAAGCAATGTAAGGTGCACAAGACCGCGACCAACATAAGATGGAGAGGGTGCACGTCCATCTATGCACTGACAAAGATCTATAAATGAGGCCAAGAGAGTGAAAATTGCTCATTTGCACTAGACAAAGAGGAGGATTTGTTGCTTTGGACAAGGACACTTGCAGACAGATGGCGAACATTCCAATGGTGGATCACCTTGGGGAACGTGTATGCACATTCAGACGACCAGAGGACACAGGAGCAGCGGTATGTATCTCGAAAACCCATGTTTTGAATTTCATGAATTTTGATGGCTTACGGGACATTGCGGGGCCCACAGGGGATGCAAAAATGGACTCCTGCACTTGTGTCATCTAGTTCTGCGCTTGTGTAGGGAGTTTTGCACTTGTGTAGGAAGACACAAGCGCAGGTCACCTAACACAGGCGCAAGAGTGCATGAATGACTCAATTTTGATGCGAAACGGTATGCAAATGACCTAAAAAGGGGGGACAAGGGTGGGATAAGTCAATGCAGATGAAAAACACCCTGATTGAGACATGAAAAAGAGGATATGCAACTCGTAGGAGCAAACCCTAAAACTGATAAAATGATGCCCCAATTGTGATGCAGAGTCGACAGTATCCGTTGATCACGTGGGAGAATCGACCTGACTGCTTCATGCTATGACACAGACTCAGGAGCACAGAGAGAGACACATTAGCTGGACTGGGGATATATTACATCACATACATGCCCAAGATTAGGGCAAACACAGGATTACTTACCGCATTGGCAGAGCGATGGCATTCAGAGACTTCCTCATTCCATTTGGCGACTGGCGAGGTGACGGTGACTCTAGAGGATGTATGGCGCATCCTCCGCATTCCGATACATGGGGAAATGATAGCGTACGACCCAGTGATAGGGAGAGACGCGTTATGCAGACTGTTTGAGTGTGACGCAGATGATCTGGACATTGTTGAGAGGGAGATTCACTGGGAGACTATGGCTGCCAAGTATGACCGACGATATGTGGTGATAGCAGTTGTGATAGCATGTCTTCTAGCAGGAGATAGACAAGGACATGGATTCCCTACTGGATGGGGAAGAGTACTAGAGCGGATGGTGACAGAGGGGATAGTGTATGCATGGGGACCATGTGTACTGGCGATGCTCTATTTTCAGCTGCATCAGATAGCGTATCAGGGAGTGCAGACATTGAGCTGTGGAGTCACATTGCTTCAGGTATGGGCATTTGAGCATATTGCCATATGTCGACCAATTACAGAGAGACAGGTTGTACCACACCGACCATATGTATATAGCTATGGTGGAGCACTGAGACAGGGTCCATTTGGATACATACTATACTGGCGACATGAGCTAGACAGACTGAGAGAGTTCATATGGAGGCCATATCGAGATTGCCCTGGATGGTCAGATGATCATGAGGAGCTACCATATTGCAGACAAGAGAGGTACTTGATTGGGCGGCCAGTGAATCGCCAGAGAGAGTCAGATGACAGTTTGGAGAGAGGCAGGAGGTACCTAGGAGGACTGCATGCTTTGCCCGATCTCACAGAGAGACGAGTCAGTGGGGGAGTATGATCCAGCCACACATAGCATATGCCGACTTTGTACAGCTATAGCAGAGACAGTGGGAGTGGAGGTCAGATGTGGTGGATGCTGGGATGACAAAGGAGTATGAGATATGGTTTGCACCATGACGGCCAGTGCCTTTGACGGATCCTGACATTCCAGTACCTAGGAGACAGGAGGACTTCCCACTCACAGGAGAGGAGGGAGATGATGAGGATGAGGAGGAGGACGAGGATGAGGATGAGGATGAGGGGGATGATGATGATGGGGACGGAGATGATGGTGGGGAGGATGATGATGAGCCAGACTTAGCTGATCAGGAGACATTGCAGGATATTCCTATAGAGCCGGAGACAGCTAGGACAGAGGAGGTGGAGATGTGCAGGGCTACCATAGCGAGTCAGCAGGACTATATTGCGACATTAGAGAGAGAGCAGGAGTAGTTCAGAGCGGAGATAGCCAGACTCACAGAGGCTCGAGATACAACCATAGCTTAGGCACAGCGAGAGGGACAGAGAGTCACTGAGTTCATTGGGTCGATTAGGGATGCCAGTGCACGGGAGATGGCACAGATGCTGGTAGAGACCAGAGAGGAGAGACTATATTGGAGGACTCTATATGAGAGTGCAGTTCCACCGGAGCAGAGAGCACTGTCATATCGGGCACGATCGAGGACAGAGAGCAGGTCACGCTCTCAGAGGTCATTGAGCAGCATGGGGGTGAGTGGACCTATGAGACCACCATAGCCAGGACCAGGAGGGACATCATCTGCGAGACATGGTAGGGATGAGGAGGACAGAGGGAGCACCCAGTGATAGAGGCACATGCTCCGTATGACAGACAGTGGACATTATGTAGTTTGACATGTTGTAGTCAACCTGCGGGCCATACTTAGGACAGATAGTCCGATTTTGTACTTCGATATTATTATGATATGTGATATGAAATGCATCGATATGATGGGATGGAATGTGTTATGATTTGTAGTTATTTTGCTATGTATGGACGACTTATGTACTTGTTTATGAACATGTATGGATGTATTTTTATGTATTTTTGATGTATTTATGAAATGAAATGGATAAATATTTGACGTAATATGTGATGCTTGATGCAATGCAAATATACTAACCAATGGATGCAGGACGCAATATGTATGTTTGGAGATCAGAGCACTAGACAATGCGATTTTAAGCATTGTTTCAAAGAACAATAATGAAAATGCCGCAGACAATGATAATGACATATGAAAATGCCCCAGACAATAACAATGATATGTGCATGCCCCCTCGAGGAATTGGCCAGAAACATGCAGAAAAGAGGCCAATTGATCGATAAGAATGATAGGATCGAATGGACTGACAAGACTAACGGAAGAAATGTTAGTAAGAAGAAATGAAATAGAGGACAGTTAGAGATGAAGAAAAACTTGCTTTCAGATATGCACATAAGTAGGTGAGAACCTTTATTTTAATGTAGCAAAATGGATGCGTAGCATCATGGCATGGAAGGCTAGAACTGAAATGCAACCCTTTTTGCAAAAGACAGACACATCGCAGACAAACAACAATCACAAAAGAAAAAAGAAAGAGACCATGAGCCATCCCGGTCACTCTAAATCACTCAGTGACATCATCGAGCAACATAGGAACATGATCGAAGATAAATCAAGAAAAAGATAAGATGCGCAAATTCAAACAAATCAAACAAACAGCTTGATCTTCATTGTCAAAAGTTGAAAGTGCTGATAGGACGATCATGCTGTCTGGTTTCAGGAAATGCGGTACCCCATCTAAGACAGGACATAGTCTGGTTTTGAGTATACCACACCCTGTATAAGACCCATGATAATAGAGACAAGGAAAAATGATTTTGAGGTTGATTGATATGACAACTCAGATCAGTTTGAATGTCTAGTTTGAGTAAAAAGTTCATCTGTTTATGCATGATTTCATTAAAGCACAGTGTTGGATTGCGAGTCGTTGGATGAATGCACAGTGATCTGTCTATGCACAGAGGGATTATTATTTGCAAAATGTTTGTTTTTTGCTTTTTGGAGTTTTACAATTTTTTTGTGTTTTTTCAGGACTTTATTTGATTTTTAGAGATTTTTTCAGGACCTTTTTTTGATTTTTATGAATTTTTTCAGGACATTTTTCAGTTTTTATGACCTTTTTTTTTTTCAGGACATTTTTCAATTTTTATGAATTTTTTCAGGACATTTTTAAATATTTTTTTTGATCTTTTTCAGGACATTATTTGATTTTTTTGGAATTTTTTTTTTTTTTGGATTATTGCCCCCAGTGTCTAGCAAGGCAAGGAATATGACAGGTGAATAAATAGGCTTGCTGAAATGTTGGTGGATAGAGGGAAGACAAAGGCCTTTTATCGTGGAGACAATACGGATGCAATTTTCAAGGACTATGACGTGATGGGACAAAAGATTGGATATGACAATGTAAAGCAAGAACATGGCATGAGGGACATGTCAAGAGGTTTTGAAAAACATGTTTTGCATTTTGCGTCCTTATGTCAGATCAAGATCAAGAGAATGAAAAAGAGTGTATGGATAGTGATAAGATATGGATAGGATAAGCAAGACCAAGAATGGATAAGGGACATGGACTGAGGGTTGAGGAAGAAAGTTGCAATAAGATAGGGAATATGGATGAAAGGTTGTAATAAGAAAATGGAAAAAGACCAAAAGCTGCAAACAAGATGTGTGATGCTCATGAAGATCGTCAGCCTTGTCAAGATCAAAGGTGAAAAAAGGAAACTGGACATGAGGGACAATAGGATATGAAGGAGTATGACAGGGGTATGATAGGATAATGAAAGGCAATAGGATATGAAGGAGGAAACGAAGGAGGAAACCTGCCCCCAAGTGTGGTGTTTAAGAAGTTCATAAATTATGCATGACGTCCGTTTGCCAGGTTTTCATCACGGTACTTGCCCAAGGTGCCTGTTTGCAAGGTTTTCACCAGTGGACGAATTATTTTTGCTTTATTATTTTCTTTTTTCTTTTTTTTTTTCTTTTTTTTTTTTGTTTCATTTTGACTTTTTCAAGAGAAGATGGACACATGATAGGGGATGGAAGAAGGACTCAAGCGTCTTTTTGGTTGGATAGTAGCCTTAAAAAAATTGGTGGTAGGATAAGGACATGGAAAATGAGATGAAACTAAGGCGAGGATTTATGCAAAGGATCGGATCCAAGGGATCGAAGGATGAAAAATATGCATTGGATAATGGATAGGGTATTGGAAGAATTGGGCTTGAGCAGATGGAAATGAAGGCAAGATCGACATTGGCACACACCTTGAGGGGTGATGGACTGATGGAGGAAAAATGGATCTCAGATTGTGAGATTTTGAGGAAGGAAAGGCTATGGATTTTGGGACATAAGGACCCAAAATGGACAATAAAGGTGATGGAGGAATAGATTTGGAAGGTTTGGACGGATGAATAGCAATTTTGGATGCCAAGTTGGATTTTTCTTTTTGTGCTTCAAGGAGCTTCTTAGGGATCCACATGGTTTTTGATTTTTCATGCTTTTGTGGTTCCTTGGAGTGCATTGCTTGCACAAGGGATTTAGGAACCCATATATATTTTGAATTTGCTTTATTTTGCTCAGTGGGCCTTTGTGGCCTTTTGGATATTTCTTTTTCTTTATAAATCAATTTGTTCTTTGTTTTGACATGTCGATTATATTGGACATGTTGATCCTTGAATACATGTGGATTTCTAGACTTACGACTTTTATGCTTGGCATCCAAATTGCTTGGAAGAGGGAATAAATGTTGGTGTGGATAGGAATGATATGGAGGCATGTGGGATGGATGGAAGGTTCTCCAAGATGTGTGCCTTTGCTAATGTTGCATAGGAGATGGAGGGATATAGGGACCTAGAATGGATGGAAGCGATGATGGGGAAAGTGGACATTTGGATTTTGATGGAGGGATGTTGGATTTAGTAGGGGTACCAACGTCTTGAGAGTGAATTGTGTAGACATGACCCTTAAGATCTTCTTTGATATGGAGGGATTCTTTTTCACGAAGGTCTACTCCTTTGCCTTTATGAATATCTTGACTTGTAGGATACTCTTTTCTTTGGGAAGAAGACGCGAGTCCATTATGAGGTGGATGTGATATGAGAGAAATAATGAGATCTTGAAGTGGATTGGATTGCACCAAAGTGGAAGAACCCATTATGCATGTCGAGGGTTCATGAACATCTTGCACTGACATGTTAGAATCATGAAGGGGATTAGGATCATGAGGGCAATTAGGATCATGTAGTGGACATAGTTCAATGATAGGCTCTTCAAAAGATGGAATGGGAGAAATAATGGGATCATCAAAAGAAATACGATCTTGGAGTGGATATGCTGGATTAGGACGTGGAGATGGAGGAACAAGTGGATCTTGTGGAGGATCTGAAGGAATGATAGGGTCTTGTGTTGGAAATGAACTTGGAAGGATACTTTGATCTTGACAAGGAGGAAGATCATTGGAATCCTCTTTAAAGGTGCTTTTCTCTTGACTTTTAATGGGATCATCGGAAAGGATGGAAGGGATATCTGGAATGTCAATGGGATTTGAAAGGACATTGTGTTCATGAACTGGAAGGGGATCGTTTGGGATTGGATGAACTGGGATATCTTGATCTTGCTCAGGGAATGTAGTGTCAATAGGACTTTGGATAGGATGGACAAGAATAGGGGAATCATTGCAAGTGTCTGGGAACATGAGATCCTGGTCAACAATTGGATGGAATGATAAGGTTTCGGGATCTTGATCTTGATTTTCTTTAGGACTCATTTCTTCATGCTCTAAATTATCCTCTTGACATGAGGTTGGACTTTGGATATGCATGGAGGATTCTGACAAGGGATTAATGCTTTGGCATGAAGGGGATGCACTTTGAACATTTGTGATGGATTCTGACAAGGAATCAATGCTTGAACATGAGGAAGAGGGATTTCGAATGGGGTCCTCTAAAACAGGTAATGGCAATAAAGTGCATGGTGGCATTGGATCTTGTATTTCTGAAACATGACAAGGATATGCATCATGAATTGGATTATCGTGGCAATCAATTATGGATAGCCCTTGGGTAATTGCATCCTTGGGTGTTTTGTTTGACGAGGACAATATGGAAGGTTCTTGTGAAACTTCTAGAGGTGTAGGGATAGATGCCACTGGAGAGTCAATTTGTTTGCGAGGGGATGAGGCATTGCTAGACATGGTTGTATTATCTTGATCTTCCTCAATAAACTCACTTGGTAATTTCCTTAAGAGCATTGCAATAAAGCCACCTTTCTTTCGAGGTTTTGACATAGTTGTATTTGGATTTTGAACTTGTTTGGAAATAATTTGGTTATGATCTGATGTCATGTTTTGATGTTGAACTAGATGTTTCTCAAATTGGTTTGACATGTTCAAAATTTGGCTTGGTGCATGTTGCAAGCTTTGTTTTTGAATGTTTTGTTGTGGTTGTTGACATTGATATGTTGATTGAACTTGCTGATGTTCCACCATTGGTTGAACTATTTGTTGACATTGTATATTTGGTTGGACATATTGTTGAAATTGGACCATTGGTTGTGTTGGTTGAATATGTTGGAAAATTGGTTGAACCATTGGTTGTGATGGTTGAAAATGTGATTGATAGTAAACACCTTCTTGTTCTTGTTGTGGAGGCACATAATGTTGAAATTGATGTTGTCTCTTTTCTTGAAATTGTTTCATCATCTCTATTTGGGAGAGGAGAGCTGGTATGTCTGATCGTTCAAGAAGAGATCTTACATCAATTGGCTCGATATTTGGATTTCGACCTGGAAATTTTTGAAACATTTTGGACATTTGTGATCGATTCTTCACAATGTTTTTCACTCTTTGTTCCAATATCTCTTCTTCTTGAGCTAGTTTCTCCTCTAGTTTTTGTATTTGGAGACTTGTTTCATCATAAAAAGTTTGATCAATGTTGCTTTGTTGATGGGTTGGATAGAATTGTGATTGCATTGTCGGTTGATACATCAAACTTTGTTGCATCATTGGTGCTTGGAACCTTGTTTCAATAGACATGTCACTATGCAAATGGAATTTTTTTGGAATTTTTCAAGGATAATGTATGATATGCAACTAAATGCAAACTAAATAGATGAAAATGCAATCTATGACAAGAATGCAATCTATGTTTTTGGTTGTTTTTGAAGATTTTGACAAACTTATGAATGCAAATCTAAAAGAGACCTTTAGGAAATTGAAATGATGTCTAGACCTCAAAGGACAAAAGGACCAAGTGACAATAGGACAAATTGACAATGTCTCCCCTATATGCTTGGATACTAAGCTAGGTTTGACCAAATGACATTGATGACAAAAAGACAAAAGTTTGATAAGGTCTAGACTTCTTAACAATGACTTAGGGTTTATCAAAGATTAGGATTACTCAAGTATGACAAAACCTAGTTTTGGCACTATATGCAAAGGGACAATTACTATGCAAATGACCTTAATATGATATGATAATGACCTAAGCTTAATGAAGAGACCTAGGATATGCAAATATGAATGAATGACAATGATATGACTTTGATGCAAGAGGACATATGCAAATGGATAACTCTTATTGATATGCAAAGGAGTATGACCTAGGTGAAATCTAACCTTGATAGTTGACAATGACTTTGCAACATGCAAACCTAAGATGAACCTAAATCTAAGTGACATGAATGTTGGGACAAGATTTTGAACAATGTTTGATAACCATGTTTGAAGGTGTATTGAACTTTGTTGGATGAAATACTCTTGTGTTTAGCCTTGTTTTGAATCAATTTGTCTTGTTTTTGAAATGAGATGTAATTCAAATTTTGACAAATAAAGAAGACAAGATATTTCAACTTAGACTCAAGACAATCATGCTCATTCCCACATTTCTTATGTTAGGCAAGGACATTAGGTACTTGAGAGGTAGACTCGTTATGGGATTCAAGGAGAATACATAGATGCTTGACCCCACGGGCTCCCCTCCATGGCACTCACTTCTCAGGGCAGCCAAGCATCAGTCCCCATGGAAATCTCCCCATGGCGAACTTAGTATCTCTTCCAAGTATCCGAACTTGTCCTTCTCAAGCAACTAGAAGGGTTTTTGGCCTCTAAAAACAAGGTGTTTAGTCAGGATTTCTGTTAAGCATTACTCCTTGATGTCATGCAAGCGTGATTGAGACATTAAGCCCATCAAGATACCAAACAAATGTAGTCGCGCAAGCACGATTTAGACCAAGAGGCCCTACTTAGATGTTGATATGAGAAAGAGTCCAAGGGTCATCACTTCCCAAGTAACTGCAATTCCCACGTAACACTTCCTTCAAAGCTTTCGCTCATCAGGTATTTTTTTATAGTGAGTTAGAATGCCAAGGTATTCTAGCCGTACTCACTTTGGGTCGTTCCCTTCTCACGATTATCACTTGCTTGCAAAAGCAAAGTGGTCGGGAAGGCAGGCCCTCTAAATGTGACACACAATCAACAACACAAGCATGGTATCGAAGATCTGGATTTCTGATCACCCTAAGAAGGATGAGAGCATACTCTCCTACTCCAATGTCATACTTAATAATCAAAGCAAAAACATGTTCATTCCAACCTATTTATAAATCACTAAGTGCCTAATTAAAAATCTCAAACACACAGTTTGGTTGTTTCTCCAAGGCAACCTGCAAAACCCAAGTTAGGGGTTTGATTTGTTGTCTTTGACCATCGATTCTTCATAACACATGTTAGTAGTTTGATTTGTAGTCTTTGCCATGCGTATGCCAAGATTCTGCACAAATAATTAGTACCAAAATCCAAAGTACAGAAAACAGAATGCAAAAACACCAAAAATTTCAAGTAAACACTACATTTTTCACCTCTGTTCTGGACTTTACACAAGCGCAAGATGTATGACACAGGCGCAAGATGTATGACACAAGCGCGGAATGTCACCTACACAAGTGCAAGATGCATGACACAAGCGCAAGATGTCTGACACAAGCGCGGAAGTGTCCAGAATACCCTGCACGGCCCTGTTTTTGGTTTTTTTGACCTGCAAAACAACTTGAAAGCACTCCAAAACATAGTAAAGGGGTTAGAAGGTTAGTATTCACGTCGGGTTCACCAATTAATGTAGCATAGGAAATAGTAAATCATCAAAGCAATATATAAAAGGACATATTATTCATCATTAGCTCAATCACACATTGCAATGATCTAATCCTAAGCACACTCAATAGAGACATAAAAACAAAGCATTCAAAACACAAATATCATGCAAACTAGATGACGAATTGGATGCTTCTTCCATGCGACTCCATTGTTCTTCTTTCCTCTTCAATGGATTTGTGGATCTCACCTACAAGTGCACATACAATTGAAAGCAAGATTGACTTTGATGAAAAGCTCAAGAGTACTAGAAGCACAAGTTTGATAGTCTGATAGGAATTATTAGGGGATCAAGAATCAAGGGGATCAAGAATCAAGGGGTTTGATTGAAGAAATTCATCCAATTTATAGAGAAATTGGAGAAAAGACAAGATTAGCATGACATTGATATTTTGGTAATTGATTTCGAAAATGGCACAATTGAGTGGAAAGAAGGAAGGTTATGACACCTTCTATGTCATGAATTATGACATATTTCCAATGCAATGGTTAGAGAACTAGGACCTTATGACATCTTGCTATGCCAAAAGTATGACGCATGAGAAATTCATGCTTCCACCAAAGCACAAAAATAGGGAGAACTAGAGACAAGTTAATTAGGTGGAAATTAAAATTAGGAAATTAGAAAATAGGTGGAAATTAGGAAATTAGGTAAATTAATTAATAATTTGTCATTTATTAATTAATTCACAAAAAGAGGAATAAGTTAGCCAATTAAATAAATATTTAATTGCAATGAGAAGACTTAGGATAAATAAATAATTTATTAATCCTAGAGGAAGAAATGACACACAAGGTTAAATGATTAAATCAAAAACCCTGGAAGACGAATTAGGTCTTGAAAGATAATTGACTCGATTTGATTTCATTTTGGATTGATAAATGACCAATGTGATAAATGATTTGATTGAGATTGGTTGACAAAAATTAATGACAAATTGACCAAATTGACATGATTGGAAAGGACAAGGATCGATGACGAATCGATCGCAATATGACAAAATTGACAAGGATAAAGATCGACCAAAATCATGACTGAAGGTTGTTGTCGACAAGACCAAATTCGAAGGCGAGATGATAGAAGAATGACTCGATGCTCGCAAATGATAAAAACCAAGTGCGTGACATAGGAGAAATGTTAATGCGATGCAAAAACCTAAAATGAGGCAATGCACAAATGTTAAAATATGACTCCGCAAGCGTTGACCATTTTTGGGTGTCTACACATATATATAGATATAAGAGTCATAAAGTCTTTACATAGGAATTCTAGAAAAAATATCACTAAAATGAGACTTCAAATTTTTAAAGTCATTGTGCCATGTCTCTAAAAGTATGCCTGCTATCTCCACATGAGTCTTGATTTGTCCAAATAGATCCTCCATTGCATCAACAGTGCTCATTTCAGGTGTAGCAAGTATGGCTTCAAATTTCTTGTGTGCTCTTTGCAAGACTTCGACCTTTGGTATAAGTTGTGTTAGAAGTTCCTGTAGGGATGTGACTCTCTTCACCTATTCCTATTAATATACTTTCAGCTTGTGCTGAAGTTCCACAACTGATCTACCAAAATGAATAGTAGAGTCATTAAGGGGCTTACATGACCCACTTACAACCTCAAGTTCATGCTCAGCTTCTTCCCTTTTCTTCTTCAAATCAGCAGAAAATAAGGAAAATGTTAAAACAGTAGAGAGGATTTTACCTTCGATTTCTAGTGCTTCCTTCAAATAATCCTTATTAACAATAAGAGTCACTTTACCTTTATCAATTTCAGACATTAAGTGCTATGTTCTCTTCTTCTTGTAGTTATTCTCCACATTGACATAAGTTGCATCCTCTAATGACTTCATCTGCTCACCGGCATCAGAAACAAGTTGTCCAAGTTTGTCAATAGGAGTGGCAAAATTTCTTGTATCAATCTCCAGTATGAGACTAGACAAAATATCTACTCCATTCATTTGTTAGACAGTTCAAATACCAAGTTATCGGAACCTTAAGAAATTTAAACTTTGATACCAGAACCCAAAAGATCAATATCGGAATGCATAAACCAAATAATGAAATAGAAAATAAACCAATTAAGCATAATTAATAATCAGAGAATAAATACCATCCACATGACATCAAGATTTGTACATGGAAAACCCGATAAAGGGAAAAAACACGGTGGGAAGCCTACCCACAATCAGATAATACTTCTACAGTAAGTATGTGAATTACAATAGAGGGGCCTACACTTGTAGGAAGGCCAATATTCTAGATCACATTGCTGATCATAAAAGGAGTCTCACTGACTACATAGAAATTCATACTACAATATGGAGAAATGAATGAACTTCAAAGATAGCATCTCCTATGCCTGAGTACAGTTTCAGTTAAGCTCAATATCAGAGGACTAAATCCTCTTACATAAACCCAACTCGATCACCAATGATCGACCAAATCCTCTTCCTGAATGATTATTACATTATTCTCTCATTAAAAAATATCCATATCTCATACCCTATATGATCTACAATGAGATCTGATATCATATATATACAAACACTTGACCACAAACAATAAGGTTGACCACTAGACAATAAAACAATTACATAATTATAAAACATGTTGGCCAGAGACCAATCAAATAATATCCAACTCATAAGACATCCTAGAAACACATCGAGAGGTCCAATCCACACATTACATTAAGCCAGTCCATAACCTAGATAATACAAGGTCCCAATATAGGTACACACACTAAAGCAATGACCCCAATCAACTAAGTCTCTAACACAATCACCGTCAGCATCCTGAAATTCCACCATAATCCACACCAACACCACTTATGCATATCATCAAAGATCTTCATCAAAGCTTTGCTGGTGAAACCCTCATCAGAACAACAAACCAAGCTTGCTAGCAAGTAGGATAACATCCAATCACCAGAACAAAACCAACTAACTGAACATGAATCTGAGTAGCATGAATAAGCCAATTCCATAACTCAAACATACTGAAGCATACCGGATCATGCCGGATCTAAACCAACCAGAAACCAAACAACCTACTGGGACCAAAAGGGTTTCGATAAAGAAACCAAAATAGCTAGTGTTGACATCAATGAAAAAACATCAATGCAACACATAATCAATTCCCCCAAATGGCCAACAATCTCCCCCTTTGGCATTGATGGCAACACTAGATGTCAAAAAAATCCAAGTGCCAAGAAATGCCAAACAAGTCTCCCCCAATGGAAGACAGCCAACAATCTCCCACACAAAGATATAGCAATGAAGTTCTGAAACCAAGACCAAACTCTCCCTGTGAATGATATCTTTGTAAAGCTATTTCACATATATCTCTCCCCCTTTGACATCAATGCCAAAAATCTAACAAAAATATCAAAGCAAAAATAAAAACCACTGAATCACAAGGCTAACTACTCCCCCTGAGCAGTAGCATCCCCATATCAATGCCAAAATGAATAATATCTCTGATAATGCATATCGGACTAATGCCAAATAACATCAATCAATTCTCTGTCAGAGAGGTAGAAACCCCTAATCTATCTCTCAGGTACTCAAATGATTCTTTAGGCAAAGTTTTAGTGAAAATATCTGCAATCTTCTCTTTAGTGTTCACATAAACCAGTCTATCTTCATTTTCTTCCACCTTCTCCTTCAAAAAGTTATACTTGATAGATATGTGCTTTCTCTTAGAGTGAAATATTGGATTCTTTGATATGTCAATAGCAGCAGAGTTATCGCAGTGAATAACTATCTGTCCAATGCAATGCACTTTAATATCCTTCCACATTTTCTTCATCCATAGAACTTGTGTATAGTTAGTAGCAGCAACAACATACTTAGCTTCAGCAGTAGATAAAGAAGTACATGATTGTTTCTTACTGATCCATGAAACCAACTTCTTTCCAAGAAAGAAGGCTCCACCGGAAGTACTTTTCTGATCATCAATATCACCTGCCCAATCTGCATATGTATATGCACATAAAGTAAAGTCATTATCCTTAGGGTACCACAAACCATATTCAGATGTACCTTGCAAATATCTAAAAATTCTTTTCACCGCACTCTCATGATTTTCTCTAGGATCACTTTGATACCTTGATGTAATACAAACATCATTCATTATGTTAGGCCTAGTCTGAGTCAAATATAGTAGACATACAATTATCTTGTAGGATTTACTAGTACAAATTCATCTTTCCTTGTCAATTTCTCACTTGTAACCATAGGATTACTTACCGGTTTAGAGTCTATCATACCAAATTTCTTCAACAATTCCCTAGCATACTTAGTTTGACAAATGAAAATACCTTTATCAGTCTGAGTAATCTACAAACCTAAGAAAAATTTCATTTCTTCAATCATAGACATATCCAATTCTTTCTCCATATTTTTAGAAAATTACATGCACAACTTATCTGTACCTCCAAAAATGATGTCATCAACAAAGACTTCAATAATCAGTATATCATCATCAGTGATTTTATAATATAGATTATTGTAAGAATTACCTTTAGTGAAACCAAGCTTCAAAAGATATTTATCTAACCTTGCATACCAAGCTCTAGGTGCCTATTTCATTCCATATAAAGCTTTTCTTAACCTACAAACCATGTTTTTATCATCTGAAAGTGAAAAACCATCAGGTTTCTCAATATAAACCTCCTCATCAAGATGCCCATTCAAAAATGCACACTTAACATCCATCTAATAAACCTTGTAGTTTTTATATGCAGCATAGGCAAAAAATAATCTTACAGCTTCAATCCTAGCTACAGGTGCAAAAGTTTCTCCATAATCAATTCCTTCCTTCTGAGAATATCCTTTACAAACCAATCTAGCTTTATTCCTTATAGGTCGTCCATCTTTATTCAATTTATTCCTAAATACCCATTTAGTTCCAATAGCATTCTTATTTTTAGGCTGGGGAACTAAAGTCCATGTGTTATTATTCTCTATCTGATCTAATTCTTCTTCCATAGCTTTCAACCAACATTCATCTTTACATGCTTCAATTATTGATATCGATTCAACTTGAGAAATTAAACATACCTCATTAGTTGATAGTATTCTTCTTTTCATCACTCCATTGTTCTTATCCCCAATGATCCGATCTTCTAAATGATTCAATCTCACATACCTAGGAGTCTTTTGACTCTCTATTCCTCTTCCCATTTCTTCAGTTACTGTTGAATTTTTTGATACTGTTGGAGTTACCGGTTCAACATTTTGTTTCGGTAAAGGTATTATCAATTCATTTATGATCATTTCCATTGTCGTTTCTTGCTCATAAACTTTGATTTGACTTCTATTCAGCTCATCCACCTTGACATTAGCACTCTCCACAATTCTCTGCAATCTCTTGTTATAACATCTATATGCTTTGCTTTCATTAGAATAACCAAGAAAATTTCTTTCATCACATCTAGGATCAAATTTTCCAATGATATCATCTCTCCTGATATAAATTTGCTACCAAAGATTCTAAAGTACTTAATTGTAGGTCTATTTCCAAACTATAATTCATAAAGTGTCTTACCGGTTTCTCCTTTGATATGTACTATGTTGAATATATAGACTGTTGTGCTCACTGCTTCTCTCCAGTAGATATGAGGTAGACTAGCTTCCATCATCATCATTCTAGTAGCATCCAAGATAGTCTTGTTCTTCCTTTCCACAACTCCATTCTATTGAGGTGTCCGGGGAGCTGAAAATTGTCTCCTTATATCATGCTTCTCACAAAAGTTATTAAACTCACTGGATGTGAATTCTCCACCATGATCTGACCTTAAACATTTAATCTTCAATCCTTTCTCTGTCTCAACTTTGGCCTTAAAGATTTTAAACTTTTCAAAATCCAAAGATTTCTCCCTTAGAAAAGTAACCCACATCATTCTAGAATAATCATCAATGATTAGCATAAAATATCTATCACCTTGAAAACTTTTAACTCTAGCAGGCCGACACAAATCAATATGAATAAGATCAAGAACATCATTAAATTTGTCTTGTATATTCTTAAAGGAGGTTCTAAGCTATTTTCCCATTTGACATTCTTTACATATCGGATTATAGGGCTTCACAATCTTAGGTATATCTCTATCTGCCTTAGTTGAACTGATCTTTACAATGCAATCAAAATTCACATGACATAGCCTTTTATGCCATATCCAACTCTCATCAATTTGTGCAATCAAGCACATCTTCTCACTAGAATTCAAATGGAAAATATTACCTTTTGTCTGTGTACCGGTTGCAATCTCCAAACTAGATCTATTAATGATTTTTCATTTACCATCCTTGAACTATAATTGAACTCCCTTATCCACCAATTGTCCTACACTCAAAAGATTATGCCTTAAACATTCAACATAATAAACATTATCAGTATTGTGCTTCCCATCCAATGATATAGTTCATTTTCACTTGAAAATTATCGCAAAGATAGAAAATTCCTTTTATCTCCAGCCATATGATGTGGACATCCACTATCAATTACCCATTCATCCTTATCTTCAATTTTAGCAGAAAGTGCCTTCTCTTCAGGTACATTCTCTTCCAGTGTCAGAACATCTTCTTTGATAGCCAGGAACACCCATTCCTTTCCATTGCCAGGACCACTAGCAGAGTCTGGTGCCAGTTTATCATCTAAATCAGTCACACCTTCCTCATCCACTATGTAGCATGATTTATCTTTGTTTTTCATGTACTTATACTTGTTTTGATATCTAGGGTTAGGCTTAAAAGATCTTCTAGCTCTTTCTTCAAATCTTGAATTCCTTTCAGGACATCTAGATGCAAAATGACCTATCTTATTACATGCAAAACATTTAAAAGGTGCTTTTCCTTCATACTTACTTCCTACAGGTCCTTTAGGTACTCTTCTAACAAATAGGGATTCAAGTTTCTCAAATTCTTCATCTTCTCTCTTCATATCATCCAATTCCTTTGCATATAAAGCTTTCCAATCTTGCTTGTCGGTTGATGATGTAGATGTATGAAAAGCATATTCAGACTTCACAGCTCCAAAAGGTCCAAATTCTTCAAGCTCAAAAGCAAATAATTTCCCAACCAAGGTATCTTTGTTGACAGAAGTATTGGCCATTGTTCTCAATTTATTAATTGCAGTAGCCTTCATCTTGTAAGCCAAGGGTAAAGCTCTCAGAACATTAAAAAATATTTCATCTTCACTCAGAGTTCCACCACAATATTGAATTCCCATAACAATCTCATTTACCTTTTCCATGAATGTAGTAATCGTTTCATCTTCTTCCATCTTCAATTTTTCATATCTCACCTGGTAACCATCAATTTTAGCAATCTTCACAGTAGGGTCACCTTCATTAAGAGTCTCCAACTTGTCCCATATAGCCTTTGTAGATGATTTGATGGTTAATCACATTATTTGCTAATCAGAAAGTGTACAAAAGAGGGCTTCTCTTTCTCTACAATCATTCTCAAGCTCCTTATCCAAGTTTGCTAGAGAAGGATTTCCAGATGTCGGATGATGAGGTGTAACACAATTCTCTATGATTTCCCAAATCTCCTTACCAAGACATCTCAAATGAGTTTCCATCTGAATCTTCCATACTCTGTAATTTATTCCATCAAGCCTAGGAATATCTCTCCGAAAGATAGCTCCAGAATAATTGGATGAAATTGAACTGTTAGTCACCATAGGATCTTCCTCAAGTGGTTAAGCTTCTGCAGAGAGGACCAACGCTTTGATACCAATTGTTAGATAGTTCAAATAACCAGAAGACAACTGAGAGGGGGGTGAATCAGTTGTCACTAGATTACCGAAACCTTAAACAATTTGAACTTTCATATCGGAAACCAAAAGATCAATACCGGAATGCATAAACCAAATACCAAAATAGAAGATAAACCAATTAAGCATAAATAATAATCAAAGAATAAATACCATCCATATAACACCAAGATTTATACATGAAAAGCCCGGTAAACGAAAAAACCACGATAGGAAGTGTTGGCACACATTTTTATCAAATATTCTATGCTATTGCTTTGATGTTTTATATGTACATTTAAACATAAGAGCATTTATTGCTGGATTGTATGTGTAGGATATGTGTTGCAGTATTAGAAAAAATCCCTTTGAGACCTTGTTTTCTCAGAATTGGACAAGCAGTGCTAGGTCATGTTAAGGGTTGGTACTGAGTATGAACTACATGAGGAATTTTCAGTATGATAGCATTGGGAACCTTATAAGGCATTCTCTGGGCCTATGTGATAGTCTCTATCATCTATTAGTACATGTAGAGTTTCCATAAAAGATTAAAAGTGTGAGTGATATATGAAGAAGAGATTAATTTGCATAATTGTCAAATTTGAACTATCAGTGTAAGTTACCCCGATAAGACCGAGTGGTATAAATAATGAGAAAACTTATCGACATGATCTAGACTGATCACTCTGAAGGAGAACCAAAAGGAAGTTTAAAAGAAGGTGCTCATTAGAATAACATTCATTATCGGAGACATGAGAAAAATGTTGTGCCAATAGTCGATGAGGTGATCGGTATAACCTACATCGATGAAAGACAATGTGAAGTAGATAGTAAATCTCATTGGGTTGTCAAAAAATGATATCTCATGCTACCCCAATACCCGATGGGCTAGATGGCAGAAGGAGGTGTCATCGGCATGAATTTATCTAATGAAGCAACACCAAAAAGTGGGAATACTAAGCCATTGGGATAGCTAAAACTATCGATGAAAGGAGTTTTGGGTTATGCCGATACCTGATAAAAAAGACAAAGTCGAGCATAGAAGAGGAGGTTAACAGTATGACTTATATTGACTAAGGAGAATGTAGAGCATATGTTTTGAAATCATCAGGATATCGGACAACATAAGAAAGAGCTACCCCAATACCCGATAGGGTATATATAATGATGGATTGAAATGAGGTTTCATTGGGATAGCCTACACCGAAGTCAGTGACTAAAAGAGTGACAAGGTAAAGTCATTGGGGTGACATCGGTCCTTCCGAGGAAGACATTTTCTGCTACCTCGATACCCGATGAGGAATCTGAAGCGGTTATCGGGAAGGAGACCACATCGGGGGAGCATAAGTCAATGGATCTGTAAACAAATAGGCTAGAGCCCGATGTCATCAGGTCATCAGAGAAACACAGGAAGCGTAGTCCCAATACCTAATAAGCTTTGTAACACGATGACCAAGAGAGAGGTTTTATCGGGAAACCATATGCCGATAGACCAGAGAAGTGAAAGGGAAGCACAAGCATGAAGCAAATGTCATCAGGTCATCAGGGAAATGTAAAATAAGTTGTCCCGATACCCGATAAGGTGACCTAATGTAACGAATGAAATGTGGGCTACAAAGGGGGATTCATTAGAATAACTTTTCACTATTGGAGGAACATATTTGGAGCTATGCCAAAACTCGATGGGCAGAATGCCATGGAGGAATAAAGGAGGGTACATCGGAATGACCTACATTGATGTGATATAAAGGTGAAAGTAGAATATAGCCATGAGGTGAAGTGATCGGTGAGACTTATGCCAACCGAAAGGATGGGTGGCACCAACTGGTTGAATTATCAGAAAGGTTATGCTGATTAGCTGTTGCAAAATCTAATTTCAAACAGATCGACCCACCATTATTAAATGCAGAGAATGAGTATATTGGTGTTCGCACAAGGTAAATCATAGTAGGATCAGACACTGAGTGACAAAAGGATAAATAAAGTCAAAAGGCTAATTGACACTCATCAAGAATTCACAACATAATCAAATACCAAGTATGAGGAGTGTAAAGGGATCATCAATCATGGATTTCCAAGTGTAGTTGATGATGCAGGGGTCATGAAGGACAAGCACCAGTGGATTATTGAATGTAGATCTCTACTCAGTTCAACCCTTAGCATTACCCATGTGGATGTGTTGGATATGAATTAAACAGGGGAGCAGGTTGAAGGTTTTGTTATAGCAGAGATAGCGGTCAGAGATATTATCTTCAACGCTACTACATATAAAGAGGAAAAATATCTTCAGCACATCCAGAAATGTGGTCAGCAGCTAGATGGAAAAGGCTAATCTATGTTATTGTCATGTGTTTTTGTTATAGCAATTAAGAGGGATAGTTAGGAATTTTGTTAGTCTTTGTTTGTACAAATTAAAGGGTGTGTCCTTTCATTTATGTCATTTGAGTCATGTATGTATGGAGAGTCATTTTGTATTTTGTAGGGACAAAACGGAAGTAAGATTGTGATCTTTTCAGATTGTCTGTTGGAACCTATAGTGTTATGTAAGATAGGTCCGTACAAATGAAATCCATTTTGTGCAAACAAGTGTAGTCATGAAGTATCTGTGAGTCTGCAGTTTTTGTACACCAATTGTTTCCAGAAATCAATATACAAGGTCCATTGTTTTCATCTTCAGATTGTTTCATGTCGTATGATGTTGATGATTTAAAATCTTTCAGATAAATCTGAAGAAGATTTGTTGCAATACTTTATCATTTGTTGGTATAGAGATAGCATAATTGTTTTTGTTGTTCTGATAGAATACATTATGGATATTGCATTGATAGTTTGTTTCTTTACACTGTCTCTAAATATTACAAGTATTTGTCCATTAAATGACATGTAAACTGTCAGATAAGGCACTGGTATGTTTCTGGTTTCTTATGAATAGATTGAGTGTGCACAAAGTCCTCACTGGAGAAACATCTTACTAGTTTTTACTTGTCTTGCTTTTTCATAATTACTCTTAGTTCCAACAGCACTCTTTTACAACTTTTATTCATATTCAATTATACTCAAATTTTCAAAATTAGAACAAGTTAAAAGCATATCAATAAAGCATAGTTGCGGGAAATTGTTTACCAATCTTGTAAACAACTAGATTAAATAGTTTAAATTCACTATAAAGAAATCTCTTTATGCTTTGGAGATTGGGGTATACCCACCTAGGTCTAGTGGAGCCTAAAGTGCAGAGGAATTTGGTCTTCAATCACTCATGTTCGTTGGCCAAGGCTGATTGAGGAATCAGTAAGAGATTTGGCAAAGCTCTCAGATTTCCAATTTGTGGTTTTGGGAACCAACAGATTGGCGACTCGATTGAGGAGTTGTGATAAGAAGTATTCATATTTTTTTGTGGTTTATTTTCAGACTCTACTGGAGGAAGGAGCCCATAAGATTAATAAAAGTATAATTCATGTTAGGAGGTGGTGACTCTACATTTAATATATGAGTAATAATTGGTATCTCGAGAAAGTAAGGGAAACCCCTAGGAATTTGTCAATAAGATTCATGCAGGGGAGAAGATATTTGAATAGGGGACAAGATAATCTTGTTTAGTTGAGTCCAAAAAGAAGAAACAAGGAAAAGAAATCAGTTTCAAATATGGCATTTGGGGGTTATAATAAGTTTCCTCATAGAGAGGATGGTTCTCCATCTAGTGATAAATTTGAAAATCTAGAGGAAAAACCTTTTTATAACTTGAATACAAAAGATAATAAAGATGGTCATGATGAAACCCTAACCGCTAAGGAACAAGAGGATAGACAGTTGGATGAAATTATTCTTAGAATGGCTGATTTAAATGGAAATGAATCTAAAATGGTAAAGGCTCTTAAGAGACAACCAGATTGGGTATTACAGAAACTTAGATTAGAAAGAGATGCCATTCAAAGCCCTAAGTCAAATGGGTTTGAAGAAGAGAAGGGAAAAGATGAAGGAACTAGACTAACAACACCTAGGTATAGTCCCCCTCACATGAGAAACTTGGAAGAGCCATTCAAGGTCTATGATAATCCATTGTGTGATGTTTTGGATAATAATTATGAAAGAAGGGATAAATGGAAAAATACACCCTATCATAAAAATAAAAACTAGTATAATTATAAACAACACAATAATCACAATGGTGAAAAAAGAACTAACAGTGGGGAAATTACTGGTAACTAGAATAATAGAGATAGGATCAACAACGTAAGCAACAATGGAGGAAATCATGGTAATAATGGAAACTATGGCAACAATGGTAATGGGGACAACCGAAATGGAAATAACAATAGTGGTGGGGGTAACAATGGACACAATGGTAATAATAGAGGACATAGAAACTATCAGGTTAACAACTACAGTTGTAGACCACCTATGACCATTGAGAGGTATAAATAGTTGGATTTCAATCAGATAGTTGGATATCCAAATCAGATCCCAAACTATTTAAGGTCAGCTATTCCTAAATTCACAAGAAATGGAACTAATTTTGCAGAGCAACATGTAATAAATGCAAAAAATACCATTGAAGACTTTGAAATCCCTCATGAAGATGTTTTTATGAAATTATTTGTTCAATCTCTAATAGAGGATGCAAGAGAATGGTATAGGAATCTTCTTGATAGATGCATTGGTAGTTGGCAAGAATTTGTGACAATATTCTTGGAGGAATTTGGAGAACATAATGATACTTCATTTTCATCTCATGAGTTGACTAGCATAAAGAAAAATCAGAATGAACCAGTCTATGAATTTAATAAAAGGTTTAATAAAGTACTTAATAGGATACCAAGAGATATTAGACATGTTGATTCATTTTTGATTGATTTTAATTTAAGTTCTTTTGACAGCAAGACTCATTATTAGATCTTATCTCATAAACCTACTACTTTGCAGCAAGCTTTTAAAACAGCTAATACCATTGAAAATAACAAAAAGGCTGTTGGGAGAATTTGCAAAAGAGATGATCCAAAATTATATAATTGTAGAACAACAAAAAAGGATGAGTTTGGTCAAATCATGGACATGCTAAAGGACATGAAGGGTAAGCAAAATCACAATGAGAAACCACCCCCATATAGAAGTAACAAGCCTATAAGTTATAATAGACCAAGATTGCATGACATGCCATATAATACAAACTGGAAAGATGGTAAACTGGTGAATACAAATCTAAGCAAAGAAACTCTTGATCCATTGAAGAAGGTAAACAATTTTGTTGAAGAATATCCATGGTGCAAAGTATGCAATTTACCCCATATTGCATAACAATGTATGATTGCTCAAGGTTTTGCAGAAGAGAAGGACCATGAGAATGAATATGAGCCCATAGTAAATATACTTTCATCAGATCCATGTTGGGGTAGGGATGAGGAGTCATCCGAGGGTGAGCAATCATCAGATATACAATGGAAAAGAGAGAACTAGCAGCATAGTGTACAACAAGTTTTTACTGATGATGAAGCGGACATCCCATCCTTGAGGAGATTGTTTCATAATGAAGAGCTGGTGCATTCCTTGAGGAACTTAACAGATGAAGAAAAGAAAGCCTATGATGTGGCAGCAGTAGCTCAGGCGAAAAAAAATTATCAGTTAAGAAATAGAATAGTGAACCTAGAACAAGGTAAGCCATTCAGGATATTTGCAAAGGTTCCTAAAAGACACCATCCCTAACAATAAAACGGAAGTTGTAGTAGAAAAGGGCAAACAAACAGAACCTCTTAAATTAACAAAGCTAATTGAAAAGAAATAGATTAGTAAGTCACTCTCAAATTGTGGATCATTTATGTCTGAGGCTTTATCACAAGTGAAAATATTTGTGCCCTTGGTTGAGGTAATGAAATTTCTTGATTACAAACATGAAATAATCAAGATTTTGTCTAAAGTTGGTGAAGTAAATAAAGAGGATCATAAGCCAAAAGCTGAAGATCCACCTATTGTCTATTTGGGAACTTCTATCACTAAGAATCTTACCCAGGTTGATCCTTTTTATTTGACTTTGATGATTAACAATAAAATGGTTAAGAATTGTATGATAGATTCAGGTGCAGTCGTGAACATAATGCCAGAAGATGTCATGAAAGAACTTGGAATGCATGTGGACACTCCCTATGGGAAATTCTATGCTATGGATAACATATTAGTCCCAGTTGTTGGAATTATGAAGAATGTGGAGTTTCAATTTCCAGCATGCCCTGATACGTCATATAAAACAAACATCACTGTTGTGCAAGTTCCACCAAATTATGGGATATTATTATCAAGACAATGGTCAAATTTAGTGGGTGGACATGTCCAGATAGATCTTTCATATGCAACCATCCCAGTAAAAGGGGCCAATGTAAGGATTGATAGAGAACCGAGATCATTCTACCTGATAGAGGAGGTTGATCCGAATGAGACAATATGTTTTCTCCAAACAGATATAGATAAATTTCAGATAATTATTTCTAAACCCATCCAATACAAAACTAACAGGTTTGAAAATACTAATGAATTGCATGAGGATAAGATTTGGAAAATGTATGGTGCTTGCAGTAAAGAAGGAAATGGAGCTGGTGTAGTTTTTATTTCTCCTAATGGAAGATCATTCAAATATTCCTTTTTGTTAGCTTTTGAATCTACAAACAATGTCATTGAATATGAAGCACTCTTGTTAGGCCTTAGGATGGTAAGTAAATATGGCATTAAATTAATAATAGTTTATGGTGATTCAGAGTTAGTCGTTTCTCAAGTAAGGGAAATATTTGCCACTAAAAATGTAAGGCTTCGAAATTACAGAAATGAGGTGTGGAATTCAATTGAAACTTTTGATGCATTTTCTATAACATGAATCAAAAGATCTAACAATATTTTGGCTGATTTTATGGCTAATTTAGCAATTAAGCATAATGATATTCCTTTTGATGACATCACCCAAGTTGAAATAAAGACTAGACCTCTAGTACCAGATAATATAAAAAATTGGCAGATATTTGATGATGACAAGGATCTTCTGAAATTCTTATTTTGTGAGGATCAATATGAAGGCCAACATATGGATTGGAATGCATATGTGGAAGAGGAAAATGGTAAGGAATCTCTTTTTGGAAAAAATATCTTACAGCTTAAAACAAATAAGATTCCAAAAGGGTTGCTGGAATTAGAAAGGATGTTTGACAATAAGGACATGACAAATTTTAAGCCCAACACTGGAAGTTGTGAGGAAATAGAAAAAATAAGTTTGGAAGGTGAGAACAATCCTAGAGAGGTTTACATTGGGAGGAAGCTTACACCAAATATTAGGATTGCATTGGTAGATCTGTTAAGGAAATATAGACATGTTTTTTCTTGGTCATATGATGATCTCAAGGCATACAGAGAAGATTTGTTATAGCATGAAATCCCACTAAAACCAAATGCAAAACCATTTAGGAAAAAGAAAAGGCCTATAAATCCCACATTGGCTCCCAAAATGAAAGAAGATGTGATGAAGATGAGGAATGTGAGGATTATAGAGCCTATAAGGCATTCTACATGGGTGTCAAACCTGGTGCTTGTTAGAAAAAAAAATGGTGATATCAGATTGTGAGTGGATTTTAGAAATTTAAATGTATCATCCTTGAAAGATAATTATGCCTTGCCAACTATGGAAGAATTACTATAGAAAGTAACAAGGAATGAATTTCTTTCTATGATGGATGGGTTTTCTGGTTACAACCAGGTGAAGGTTAAGGAATCAAAAAAATTCAAGACAACTTTCACTACACCATGGGACACATATGTGTACGCCAAGATGCCATTTGGACTTACCAATGTTGGAGCTACTTTTCAAAGGGCCATGGATGTAGCTTTTCAAGGCCTCATTGATTACATTTTGGTTGTGTAACAGGATGATTTGATTGCATACTCCAAGAAAGCAAATAACCACTGTAATGACTTAGAGAAATTTTTTATCAAAGCACTAGAGTATGGTATTTCTCTAAACCCAAAAAAGTGTCACTTTGGAGTCACTGAAGGTAAATTGCTAGGTCATATTGTATCTAAAGACAGAGTAAGGATTGACCTTGAGAGAATTGCAACTATTGACAAAACTTAGATCCCTAAAACAATAAAAGCTATTCAAACATTTTTTGGACAAATTAATTTTGTTGGAAGATTTGTATCAATTTTTTCTGAAATTATCAAACCTATTGCAAAGATGTTAAAAAGGGTGCAGAGATAAAATGGACTAATGAAGCAATTAAGGTCTTTGTGAACATTAAAAGGGCCATCAAGGAAGCACTTGTACTTAAGTCTCCCAACTTCTCTAAACCTTTTCAAGTATTTTCTTTTGCTTCATTTCATACCATTGCTACAGTTATGTTACAAAAGAATGATGAAGGTCATGAACAACCAGTGGCATTTTTTAGCAAGACATTACAGGCCTCTGAGTTAAATTATGATATAAATGAGAAACAAGCATATGCTCTAGTAAAAGTTGTAAAATCTTTTAGACCATATTTAGTGGGAGCTAATGTCATTGCATATGTCCCTAATGCAGCAGTCAAAGATATTTTTAGACAGACTGAAACTACTAGGAGAAGATGTAGATGGATCAATCAGATTAAGGAATTCAACATTGATATCCAAATTACTAAATTGGTAAGAGGCCAAGGATTGGCTAAACTAATGATAGAATCAAATTTGGAAGCAACACAGATAAATCAGATAGAGTTAGAGAAGGCTCAAATAAGCTTTGAGATGTGTCCTTGGTATAAGAATATTGTCTATTATTTAAAACACATGAAATGTCCGGAGGAGTTGAATGATAGTCAGAAAAGAACACTTAAGCTTCAGGCATCTAGGTATATATTGCTTAAAGGTGATTTGTATTGGAAGAACGGGGATGGTATCCTCTTGTTTTGTTTGGATGTTTATCAAGGTCAATTTTTTTTAAAACAATTGCATGAAGGTGTATGTGGGGGGCATTTTTCAGCAAAAACTACTGCCCATAAAATACTCAATGCCAGTTATTATTGGCCACAAGTTTTTAAGGACTGTCATACTTATATTAGAAGATGTGAGGCTTACTAGAAATTTTTAGGAAAACTTAAATATGATGGAGCTCTTCCACTCAAACCTATGCAACTGAAGAACCTTTTCAGATGTGGGGTGTTGACTTCATAGGAGAAATTGCAAAGAGATCCAGTGGAGGACACAAATGGATTTTGGTAGCCATTGATTACTTTACCAAGTGGGTAGAGGCAATTCCTACAAGGAAAGCAACAAGTAAGGTGGTAACAAAGTTTCTTTTGGAAAATATATTGACAAGATTTGGGGTACCCCATAAATTTGTTGTAGATAATGGGATGTGTTTCAGATCCAAAGAATTTGCTGACTTTTGTGAAAATTATGGAATTACATTGTCATATTCATCACCTTATCACCCCCGGGGGAATGGACAAGCAGAATATAGCAACAAAAACATATTAAAAACCATTAAAAGGATGTTAGGTGACAACAAAAGGGCATGGGATTCAAAGTTAAATTTAGCAGTATGGGCAGATAGAATAACAATCAAGAAATCCATAGGGTTTGCCCCTTATCAGCTTGTTTATGGTAAAGAGGCACAATTACCCTTGAACAACTTGCTCCTAGTGTATAAATTTGTTTCAGAGGAATATTTAGAGGATGTTGATTTCATGGAAGATAGGCTGATACAGTTGGTCAAATTGGATGAGTGCAGAAGAGAGGCTCAATACAAAAGAAGAAGATGGTAAAAACACTACATGATAAGAAAGCTTCTATTAGGACCTTTGAGGAAGGAGAGTGGGTGCTAAAATGGAATGTAAAGGATCAAGATAAGGGAAAGCATGGAAAATTTGAAACACTTTGGCTAGGACCGTATGTCATCATGGAAAAGAGAGGGGAAAATTCATACTTCTTGCGGAATGTTGATGGTGAAATTTGGGAATTTCCAATACATGCTCAGTACCTCAAACATTTTTTCTCTTAAGAAGCAGGGAGTATTTATTGTACTATAGTAGTTTAGTTTTCCTTTGTGATTTATTTATGTTTATGCTTTGGTCTTCTTTCCAGAGATAGTTGAGATCTTGCTATGTCCCTAAGAAGAACATACATCCCCATAAAGAGCCACTGTTAGCACACATTTTTATCAAATATTATGTGCTATTTCTTTGATGTTTTATATGTACATTTAAACATAAGAGCATTTATTGTTGGATTGTATGTGCAGGATATGTGCTACAGCATCATAAAAATCCCTCTGAGACCCTATTTTTCAGAATTGGACAAGCACCACTAGGGCATGCTAAGGGTTGGCACTGAGTATGAACTACATGAGGAAGTGTCAGCATGACAGCATTGGGATCCTTATAAAGCATTCTCTGGGCCTATGTGATAGTCTCTATCATCTATTAGCACATGCAAAGTTTCCATTAAAGATACAAGTGCGAGTGATATATGAAGAAGAGCTTAATTTGCATAATTATCAAATTTGAACTATCAGTGTAAGTTACCCCGATAAGACCACTAATACATATCAGCAAAGATCTTCATCAAAGCTCAGTTGGTGAAACCCTTGCCGAAACAACAAGCCAAGCTTGCCAGCAAGCAAGATAGCATCTGATCACCAGAACAAAACCAATTGACTGAGCATTAATATGAGTAGCATAAATAAGATAATTCCATAACTGAAACATACTAAAGCATACCGGATCATGCCCAATCTAAACCAACTAGAAACCAAACAAGCTACCGGGACCAAAAGGGTGACGGTAAAGAAACCAAAATAGATAGTGTTGACATCAATGACAAAACATCAATGCAACACTAATCAATTCCTCCGCCAACATCATTATGTCTCTACCTCCTTCTATTTTTCTTTCATCCTCTTCTTTTTAGCTCGGGATTGCATGGCAGTCACAATCTCTATCAACATAGTAGAACTCAGTTTATCCATATCTAGGGGTCCTTGGATGCTTAATGCATCATCATCTTCTTCATCCACAAATTTCTTTTTATAATCAAGTGATAGAGGTGTCATTATAGGTTCAATCTTTTATGTCTTATTCTCCTTTGTTCCCTCTTTGTTTTCATTTTTCTCTTCTTCCTTTTCCTTTTTTAGTTTCTTCAATTTTCTCTTCTTTCTTTTCTTCATTAGTGTCCATTGTCGGTGGCGGTTGAGTATCTATAGTATGATTATCTACCGGTGTCTCCTCATCCTTCTTTTCTTCTTCATCTTTCTTTCCTTCATGTTCCTAATTCTGCTCATGTTGTTCATACATCTGAACATCTACATCATGCACATCTATATTATCAACAGTATTATCAACACTATCACCATTATCATCATCAGGTATAAACATCGGTTCAGTTTGTGTGTTCACTGGTTGATCATCTAACACAATGTCATTGGGCACAAAATCAATAGGTTTAACACCTTCTGGAAAATCTTTACCCTTAATCTTTTCAGGTTCATTATCCTTATCATATTCCTATTCAGTAGGAATTGGACCCAATGTTTTCTTTAACAAAATTTCAATCTCTTGCTAGACTGATTAGGTCTCACCGATTAACATCCTTGTCAGTATTTTCTTAGATCTAAAGGAAGATTTTTCTTTCTACAAAATATCATTTAATTCTTCCTTTGTGGCTTCCAGTTGAAGATTTTTGAGTGTGTACTCAACAAATTCTCTGGCTTGCTTCATTGTAGCCTACCACCTTGCATAAATTTTATTGTATAATGAATTTGAAATTTTCCCTTGCAGTTCAATAAGGGCTTTACTATAATTTTTAATCATGTAAACAACTACATCTTCTATTAGCCTTTGTTCATTCTCACCAAGATTATCAAACAATTTATTCAATCCCTCAAGAACACCATATTTCTTAACAGTTTATCAAGAGAAGTAGGTTTATTTATTGGTTTCTCCCCAGATTTGACAGTGGAGGTTCCAACAACCTTAGATTTTTTATGGTTGGCCCTTAGGAATTTCTTCTCTTTCTCAGATTCAGTGTCTTCATCATCTGCATCTATTGGTGTTGGTTTCTGCACTTGTTTCTTCTTTCTTTTACCAGTTTTAACTGGTGTAGTTGGAGGATCAACAACCTTTCATCTTTTCTCAAATTAAATCTTTGAATATTTTTTTGTTGGTTTCTCATTGTTAACAGTTGTTGGTTTCTCTTTTTCTATAGCTTTCCCTTTTCCAACTGTTGTTTGCATACTAGTGGAGGTGTCAGTTGGAGTACTAGATGTTCTAGCCTGTTGAGCAACATGCTTTTCTCTAGCTTCAACAATGGCTTCCTTTCTAAATCCTACTTGCTCGGCAAAGGCTTCAATTTCCTTTTTAACCTTCTTTGCAATTACTAGTTGGTTAAGTTATGAGTGCACTTGAAGGGATTTCTCCTTGTAAGTGCCAAAAGGTTCTATTATTGTATTTACCATTTGGGCAAGCAAATGATCAACATATGCAACCAAAATATCTTTATCTACTTCATATCCCATGGGCATAACCCAAGTAGTTCGGGGGTCTATAGCTTCCATCATACATGTATCTATGTCCACCATAAAGTAAATTGTGTTTTCATATCAGTTAACTACCTCTGTCGGTATCCTTTCTCTTGAATGCATTTTCTTATGAAAATCCTTAAAGTATCCCCATGCAATCTTATCAAAATCATTACCAAGCATCTTAATGTTATTCTTCATTTGCATCAAAGTAGGTGTACCTCCAATCCATATCACTAAGAAAAGAATTTTGAAAATAAAAGAATAGACCAAGAGAGTTGACCAAATTTGAACCTCAAACTTTTGTCCTTCTTAATGGCCTTTAGGTTGAGCATTAATTGGCTTCTTAATGCTTTAGATAGATCATAATCAACATCTTCTTTGATCATCTGGTAAGCAATATGAATAGTAGCTACCGGCACACTATTAATCCTGCTTGAGTAGTATATCATGTAACCAATCACCATTGAAGCATATTTCATTGTTGGATCATTGATATTATTCACTGTAATTGCTCTACCATCCCATTTGGATCCTCTAAGATTTTCTACATCATTCTTTGGAATGGATCTGAGTAATGGGACCTCACTGGTGGTACAAAGTCCGGTGACTGCATGAATGGCTTCATTAGAAATTATATGCGGTCGGTTGAGCCACATAAAGTGGTCATGAATCCTGCTAAGTACATTGTATACACCTAAGAAATGGTCTAAAGATAATTAATTAATTAATTAAGCAATTATTTAAGTAATCCCCCTTCCCAATTTAATTGAATTCACTAGCAATTTGATTAAATTCCCTCATTCACCTACTTATTAATAAATCTAAGGATTTAATTAATAAGTTCATTTCAATAGTCCCCTTTGATTAATTAATCCTCCCCCCCATTTAATTCATTTCTTCTAATCCCGTAATCAATTAAAATAAATCAATTTATGAGTTGCTGAAAGTTAATTAGCATTTCCCTATTATTTGAATTTTTAAATTCAGATTCCCCACATGACTCCTAACTTCTAACCACCTAACCTAACCCATTCCACCTAATCCTAGGTTTAACTTGTTGGCATTTTGATGATGTTTTGATTGTCATTGATGGACACACACTTTCTTGATGTATGAGTTATGCTCAACCAGTAATTGTTCCAACAGGTATTGTGTATTATTGAATGTATAGTCTTTAGACTATCGGTATTTTGTAGAAGATGGTTTACCAGTCATAGATTGACTAAAAATACCAAGCGGTATGAAGACCTTAAGTGGTTCGAGGATCTCAAGTGGTACGAAGGACCCAAGCGGTAGTTAACTTTTGATTGAAACACTACGATCTTCCAGTCTTCATTTTTCACAACCGGTAATCGATATATTGTATTAACCAAATGTGTCTAGATGCACTGTATCTAGGAACTTGTATTCTAATTCTATTGGACCGACATGAAATCAGATTCCTTTATAAGGACATAATGTCTAGGGTTTGCATGTGTGAGATATAGAATAGAAAAGGTTATGTGCGATCATTGAAGAGAAGATTAGGTTTGTGTGAAGAGATAGAGTGTGCAGATATAGAAGACTAAAGTAATGCTGAAATGCATTAACAATGAGCTGTCAAGGATCTAATTAAGCATACGGTGCTATTATCTAGATCATTCACTTGTTGATTGCTAATATCTTTGATAAGTCTGAAACCCTTAATCGGGTAGGCCCAGCAAAGCCTTTGTAAATCCTCTAACAAGGTGGTTCACAACTATGGATCTGAAATCCTTTAACAAGGTAGTCTTTAACAGGACTTATCTCCTAACAGAGATCTAGATTCCTAACAGGATCTATTCTGGTGAAGAACATTGTATGACCTTAACCGGTCTAGTTACTATTCTACAGATAGTTACTTGTGAATTTTTGCTCACTGTGGTTTTTCCCATTTGGGTTTCCATGTCAGATATCTTGTGTTATGGTGATTTTTCTATTTGGTTTGCATTTATCCTAATTGGTTTATTAGTGAATTTGTTGCACTAGTTATCTGCTAAATTGTTTAAAAGTCTGCTCACAGTATTGTTTGGTATACTAATTCGCCCCCCCCTCTTAGTATTCATCATAACTAACCCTATCCTCTTACACATTCTAACCTCTTTTATCCTAACCTCTTATGGGCTAGATATTCTCCCCTTGAGACACATGGCACTTATGCCACATGTCTTCTCCCTTGGACACTTGCCCTCTTGTGAGAAATATTCCTTGACACTTGTCACCACAGAGATGACAAGTGTCCCTCCCTCCAGCCTCTTCTCCAACCTCCTCCAATTTGACCCTTGATATCTTCATATTCAATCTTGACCATTGATTCCTGCCACCTCACCCCTGGCCTTGGAAATCCTACAAATATCCCCTATTTTGGAGCACAATGGATCCCATCTCATCCCAATTTCAAGCATTTTTATTATAGGCATATCCATTTTAGCATATCATTTAAACATTTGTATTATAGGCAATTGCATCTTAGATATAGCTTAATTTGATCATCTTCCAGTATAAATGCTTAATCTTATAGCATAATCAATCTCTCATCTAGCTTAATTGTATCTATCATTTAGCATAATCATGCATACCATTAGCATAACTAGCTTCTTAGATCAAACTAGCGTAATCATGCATTTATCTAGCTTGCACATCATATCATTTTAAATCCTCTATCTTGGTATAGTCAAGTCACTGGGATTGCTCATCTAGATCTGAGAGCAAATCCACACTCGCATCTCTTAGGAGGAAATAGGTCTCTTTGCCATGGTTTATCTTTCATTTAATTTCAATTTTCTAACCATGCTTGTAATGATCTATTAAGTATTTGTGTTGCAGATGCAGGTACCCTACTTCACACTCATGACATTTTGGCGCCCACCATGGGGCCAAAAATCTCATTTCTTGGCCTTTTGCACCTTCAAAATATTCAATTTCACGGATCTCTGGCCGCACTTTCTATAGCATCTCATATGAGTACCTTTGCAGTACCGTACAAGTTTCTTTGGGTATGGGTATGTGGGAATAATCGTACTGCTATGTGAGGAAACTCGTACAATTTTTTGTTTCTGTCTTTTCATAAAGAGAGTTTATTTTAGGGTTTTTATGCTTAAATTTGGCTATTACTAATGCTAACTCTGGTCTAATTCTGAGTTTTCTAGCAATCTAACTGGTTTTCTATAGAACATTTGTCCATGATTATGGGGGCCAAAGAATCAATTACTCAAAACAACATGATTACTAATGTATTGGTTTTGCAAGTTGCCTAAGGAAAATCAACCAAACTTTGTGTCTTAAAGTTTTCTAGGCACACTTGTTTTGCTATTAGTAAATGAACAATCTTGTTTTCTATGCTTGAGAAGTTATCTAAAAGATAGGAGAGTATGCTCTTGTCTGTATGGACAATCAGGAATCTCGACCCTTGAAGCGCTTCTATGTTTGAGATTTGAATACCTTTAGCAGGCCTATCACAATGGGAAAAAGTAATCACCCTGTGAGAATAACCCAAGTGAGTACAACTAGACCTAATCTTTCCGACTCGCTTTAAAAAATAGGCATCTCGGGATTCAAGTCTCAGAGGATGGGATTATTTGACTTTTGTCTTTTGAGATCCCTCATATTAGACATTTAGTAGGGCCTCGCGGTCTCAATCACGCTTGCGTGACTACTTCTTGTTTTGATACCTTGCTGGGCTACAAGCCTCAATTGTTCTTGCGCGATTGCAAGGGGTAATTCCAAATGGAAATCCTTAGTACAAACCCTAAGATAGAAGCTGCCTAGTTCACTTCCAAAAGGGGGATAATCTTTGTGCAAGAGAGATAGTAACTCTCCCAAGACACTTGCCATATCGTGCCCCCATTAGTGTTTGGAGTCGGATAATATAGTATATAGAATCCATTGCCTAAGACTCAACGGCCATATTCTGATTAGCTATTGGGTGTGTACCTAAGTTTACAAGCAAATTTTTTCTCTCTCAGCCAACTTCCTTAAGAATTTACATGTTGTGCTTGAGGTTGCTTATCATATTGCGTGTTTGTTGTGTTTTCATCCTTGGCACTAAGACTAAAACATCTAAAACTAGAAAGCATAACCAAAACATCAAACATTATTGGTCAAAAATTTGTCAAAGTCAAAAATTTGTCTTTTCTCTATCCTAAGTCGTATAAGTTTCCTAGTTTGTTGTACGAGAAAGCTAGTTCATCGTTCTAATCTATCTAAATTGTTGTACGAGTCATATTAGCAGAAGTTCTTTGTTATTATTTATCATATGGTTGTGTCTAAATTGTCATATGAGATTCTTAGTTTGTCATATGGGACTATCTAAATTATCATCTTGGAGTCCTTAATCTGTCGTACAAGATTCTATCTCTGTTAGTCCAGAGTTGTCTTATTTCCTGCCTTTTCCAGATCTGCCATGTTTGCTTGGTCAATCTACAATGAGTGTATACACCTGATATCTGTCATTCTATGCTTAGGTTGTCTTCTAGCTCACTCAGTTCAGTAATCTTATGTCAAAACAAATTCTAGAACTATACACCCTAATATTTTCAAGTATTCATCTTCAACACTTGTTCAAGATCTAAAATCTCAAAGTGCATCATCACCTTCTTTGATAAATTGATCACTCAAAACATAGTTTCTCATCAAGATCTATCATCCTCTATCATGAAACTACAACGTTTGATCATGATAACCTAATCCCATATCATAGGATACATCGTTCCTATTGGACTTGGTCTTATCGAAATCATCATCATTGCATTCCAACCGAAGATCAAAAAACTTACATACTTACAAATACTTGAATTATCTTTTTGTGTTATATCACTCTATCATATCTACATTGATAGTTGGTCACTTATCACAACACCTCTTAGACAATTGAATCCTTGCACAATATTCAACACACGGGTATGCTCATTTTAACTAGAGCGCAGAGACATAAGATTGAAGAAACGGAAATAGAAACATTTGAAATAGCTAAAGATCATAGGAACATGGCATACCAAAGCAAAATACAAGAAGAAGACATAAAAAATCAACATATTAGAGAAATCAAACAAGATCCTAAATTCAATAAATTTATGGAGAAAATATTGGAGGGAGAAAAAGAAAAATACTTCCTAATGTTAGCAAAATCTGGTGCTACACTCCCCCAAGATTTTGATGTGAGCAATTTAGGACAAAGGATAAGTGACCCTTTTAATGATAACAAAGAAAATGAGGGAATTTTCGGTCACAAAAGGGATGACATGTCAATTCCTGATAACACAAGAACTAATGAGGAAACTTTTGTTCCCAAAAGGGATGATGTAGAAATTCTCAACAATGCCAAATCTAATGAGGACACAAGAAAGAGTTGGGATGATATGAGAAGAGATAAAGATCATACTAGAACACAAACTCATGGTTATGCAAGGATAAGTCATGTTGATAATCCTCTCACAACTCTTACACAACAAATACAAACTCTACAAACATGGATTCAAGATATGTAGAGAGGAACTATTAAAAGATATTTGCTTCAAGAAATTTGTCCTTACCCATTCAACAAAAATCTAAACATGATACCATTTCCTTCAGGTTCTGAAACTCCTAGATATGATAAATATAATGGAAGCACTGATCCCCAAGATCATATAAGAGAATTTTGCACAATTAGTATGGATTTTTCTTATGAGGATACATACTTGATGAGATTATTTCCAAAGAGCTTAAGTGGACTAGCTATGAGTTCTCCAAACTTCCACCCAGAATTAGATCATTCGCAAAATGGGTGGATAAGCTTGTTTCACAATAATCTTACAACATACAACATGAGGTCACAATGCTAGACCAATGTAATACTAAACAAAAGAGTGGAGAACCTTCCATGACATTTCTACAGAGATGGAGACGGTTAGCTTCATGATATCCTCGTATGGTGTCAGAATACGAGAAAATGGATATATTCATTGATAATCTAAATGAACAAATGAGCTATCATCTAAAAATGCAATGTCATCAAAATTTTGAAAAGATGATTGATAATGGAATCAGAATGGAGCAAGCTATGGTAAATAAGGGTGAGTTGAAGCTCTACAAAGAAGGATTTAATCCTCCTAACAACAATGATAAGCCCAAATTTTGGAATAGAAATCAAAATATTGTCAATGATGGGATAGTGGATAACAACAATATAAAACAAAAGCAAATAGTTTTCAATCTATCCAATCACTCAACAGCGGCCCAACAAAACAACAATCACCAAAAATCAACTTTTGACAATTTCTTTCGAAGGAGATTTACAAACATTGGTGAACCACTTGGGTCAGCATTAAAGATGCTTCTTGCAAATAAGTTGATTACTTTTCCAGAAGGAAGAAACTTCAAACCTCAAGTGAAACCCTCTTGGTGGAACTACAACCATTATTTTGATTTCCATCGAAATAAGGGACACCACACGGATAATTGTCAGCAGTTGAAACATGTCATCCAAGATTTGATTGATAATGGAGTGATAATTGTTGATGGACATACGAAAAATGAATCTCATACAGCTTTCAAAACTCCACTTCCTAACTCTGAGAAGGGTGAATCATCAGTAGCACATAAGGGTAAGGGGAAAGAAAAGGTGAACTATGCTCATGCATATGACAATGTGGTAAATGTGATTGTGGTTAAAGAGAAGCAACATCAAGAACCTTCTCATGCTATCACAAGAAACAAAGCCAAAGTTGTTTTTCTGAGTCCTATAACTAGCACGTCATCCACTTCAAAATAATACAGTCTAGTGGATTAACTATAGAAAACTCCCATGCAAATATCCATCTTAGAATTTTTAAGTCTTTCACCTGCACACAAAGAAATTCTAGAAAGAGCATTAGTAGATATGATAGTGCCCAAATAACTTGATGTAGATTATTTCTAAACCATGGTGGGACACCTTACAACCCCTCACTGCTTATCATTCACCAAAGAAGATGACATGTCCTTGCAACATCCCCATAACACTCCCTTGCATATTGAAGTCCTCATTCAAAAGACACACGTTAAATGTGTCCTAATAGATGGGGGAGTTGGCTTAAACATTTTCTCATTAAGTCTTTTTCATTGTCTAGGTCATTCTAAAGATGCAGTTGATCCTCGTAAAAAGATCACAGTCAAAGCATATGATGAAGAAGAGTGTTCCTCCAAAGGAATTGTGGTACTACCCATCAGAGTGGGACCTTTGCAGAAAGACACAGCATGCCAAGTTCTAGACTTGGATTTATCATACTACATTTGGGAAGACCATTGATACATGACATACAAGCTATTCCATCAATGTATCATTAGTGCCTGAAATTTTCATATAATGAGTAGGAAATCATGATCTCAGCAGACTCAAATCCATTCCAGTACTGTAGTAATCTAAAACCAACTCAACAGGTCATTGTTCCTCATAATAGGGAGGCATCGTCTTCAAACACACAATCCAAGGAAAAATCATTTCTCTCAATTTTATCAAGCATGGAAAAACAAATGCAGCTACGAGATCAAGGGAACGAAGAATATTCACTATCACAGTTACCACTTTCTCCTAAATCCTATGTAAAACCATCAAACTGTAAACAACAACCAACTGTGAAACATATTCCAATATTTGATGGATCATTTGTTAGTGCTAGGACCTTATTTGAGGAAACAAAAGACAAAGATGTGCTTCAATGGCTATACAAGGATGAATAAGTCCAACAAAAGATCAACAATGTTATAATACCTACAGAAAAATATGAAAAAGGATTTAACATCCTTCAGAAAATGAGATACACTGGAACGGGTCTTGTAGGAAAAAGAAAAGAAGGTATCTCAAAACCTATCCAACCTCATACTCAATAGGCTACAGATAAATTAGGCTTAGGGTATGTACAAGTTACTCTACAAGAGGACACATCTTCTAGCCAACAACAAGATGAACATGATAACAGACAAGAACAACTTGTAATTGAAAGGGAAGAAACATCTTCCAAACAACGAGAACAAACAAACATGAAATGGAAAAAGAAGAAAGCTTCTAATCAACAGGAAAAGAAAACTAAAGGCACCTCCCAAGCAGAGTTAACTCCTAATCAAAACAAACAAGTAGTTGGTAAAAATCAAGGAGAGTTGATAGCAAGGTTGACATAACTCAATATCAGCCCAAAAGAAGCTGAATATGAGAGAAGAAAAGATATAGCAAGAAAAAAAGAAGAAAAAAATCAAACGCTATATGAACAAATCTGCAAATTGCAAGTTGCAAGTAAAACATATTCTAATGAATGGGAATGGGATTCCTATCATTCTAAACAATCAACTGAAGAAAATTTTTTTGAAGAAGATGTAGGTGTCGATGTAGTTCATGTGTATGCAAGGCAAACATTAGAAACTAGCCCACTTGAATTAGAATCACATTCAGTTGACTTGGACTTAATCAAGGATGATCAGGAGCTATTTGCGAGAGGTCATTCTGACGAGAGTATCATTCTAGACATTGAAATACATATCGAAAACTTTGACATCTCTATCATGACCCTAAATACCTTTGAAGCATCTCAACTTGAGGACCCCTTACCTCTAATCCATCCTGAACTTATTGACTAGGAAAATGAATGACATAATGTCATTGATACCTTTCCTAATGACCATGCCATATCCTTATATCTTAATGCAATCAAACCCGCAACCACTTTCACTAGGAATTTCAACAACGTATCTTCCAATCAAGCGGGTGCCAAATCTCCCAGTCGCAAAAGTAAAAATAAAGAAAACAATATCAGGTCTAATGTTAAAAACCATTTATTAGCAACATTAGACCAAGGAAAAGTAAAAATAAAGGATGCATCTAATGGTGAAAACCTCCTTGAGGCATCGGAAGATGGGAGATTTGACACCTTACTTGAATACTATCAAGAAAGGTCATCCATATTGATTGAACCAACAAAGGCAGTTAACATTAGGACAACAGAGCAACCAAAGATTCTACATCCAACAACTTCTCTATCAGAACAAGAAATGCAGCAATATATGGAATTCTTCAAAAGACAACACATCAATTTCACCTGGTCATATGTAGACATGCTAGGGTTGGATCTAGATCATATTATGCATCACTTAAATGTCAGTCTAGGAGCCAAACTAGTTAAACAGAAATTGAGAAAGATGCATCCTCATATCGCTCTTCTCGTCAAAACATAACTAAAGAAATTAATGGATGTGGGATTCATCAGACCTGTAGCATGTCCTCAACAGGTATCAAACAAAGTTTCTATTTCTAAACTAGATAAAAGTATCAGAGAATGCACAGACTTCAGATATCTCAATAATGCATGCCCAAAGGATAACTTTCATTTGCCTAATATTGACATCATTGTGGATTTAACTGCTGGACATTCCATGTTTTCTCTAATGGATGGTTTCTCAAGATATAATCAGATTAAAATTTTCTCCAAAAGATCAAGAAAAGACAACTTTCACATGTCCATGGGGTACTTTTTGCTAGAACGTCATGCCTTTTGGACTAAAGAATGCAGGTGCTACATATCAGAGAGCCATGACAATGATATTCCATGACATGATGCATACATTCATGGAAGACTATGTGGATGACATATTGACAAAATCATACTACAAAGAGGAACATATAGGAATACTGGAAAAGATCTTTGACCAGTTAGAACAGTACAAGCTAAGGCTCAATCCAAAGAAATGTGTCTTTGGTATCACTTCAGGTAAGCTATTGGGATACATTGTTTCAACTAGAGGTATCGAAGTTGATCCAGCCAAGGTCAAAGCAATCATGGAAATGGTATCTCCCAGGAATATCTGTCAACTCATATCACTCCAAGGAAGACTATAGTCAATCAGAAGATTTGTTGCTTAGCTAGTAGATAAATGTCAACCATTTACTCATCTGTTGCACAAGAATGTTAATTTGAAATGGGATAATCAATGTGAAGAAGCATTAAACAAAATCAAATAATATCTCATGCAACCACCGGTTCTAATGTCACCAATTCAAGGAAAGTCATTGTTATTATATGTATCAGCCACCAAAGTATCATTAGGAGTTGCTAGCACAACAGGATAATGAAGGAAAAGAATGAGCTATTTACTACTTCAGCAGAACATTAGTAGGATACGAGCTCAACTATTCATCAACAGAAAAAGCATGCTTGGTGGTAGTGGATCTTCTCGAAAATTAAGACACTATCTACTATCTCACTCCATCAAGTCAATTGCTAAAATTGATCCATTGAAGTATTTTCTCAGGAAGCCAACATTAACAAGAAGATTAGAAAAATGGATCATGATCCTAAGTGAGTTTTATATTGAGTATGTGGACAAAAAAGCTATCAAGGGACAAGTCATTGCAGACCAACTAGCAGAGGCACCACTTCAAGATGATCGTCCTTTACACATTGAATTTCCAGATGTTGATGTCTTAATGGTTACCACAAAGACATGGAAATTGTACTTTGATGGTTCATATACACAGCATGGATTAGGAGCAAGCATTCTATTCATCACGCCACAAGGTCATACAATTCTAAAGGCGTACAAAGTAATCTTTTCATGTACCAATAATATAGCAGAATATGAAGCTTTGGTCATAAGGATCAAAATGGTCATAGAATGGAACATTACACAACTTCAAGTCTTTGGAGACTCTCAGCTCATCATCAATCAAATCAATGACGATTATCAAACAAAGGATGACAATCTAATGCCTTATAAGAAGATGGTTGATGATGTCAAGAAATACTTTCTTGAAATAACTTTTGAGAAGATTCCAAGGACTAAAAACAAAGAAGCAGATGCCATGGTAACACTTGCTTCTCTACTTCAGACACAAGAAAATCAAGACCGTTACGAATTCCTGGTGGAAGAGTTGTTTTACCCTACACATAATTGTCTTGATTCCCAAATTATCTGTCACCTAGTTGGGCATGATTCCTCCCACTATGGACAAACTTATACATACCTAAAAGATAATATCCTCACTCCTAACTTGTCAAAGAACCAAAAGAGAAACTTTATTCACCAATCCTCCCATTATACTCTTGTCGTGGATACCCTTTTTAAATGAGGTCTGGGCGATACTCTCTTAAGATGTCTCGAGAAAGAAGAATATGAGAAGGCCTTAAATAAATTCCATACCAACATTTGTGGCACTCATTCAAGTGGTCTTACCCTTTCGAATAAAATCATACGCTTGGGCTATTATTGGCCAACTATGGAACGAGATTCTTTTTAGATAGCTAAAACATGCAAACAATGTTAGATCCATGGCAATTTAATTCATGCACCAGCACAAGAGCTTCATGCTTTGGCAACCTCTTGGCCTTTCTACCAATGGGGTCTTGATCTAGTAGGAAAGATAAATCCTCCTTCATCCAATGGTCACAAATTCATTCTTGTAGGTACAAAATATTTCACAATTTGGATTGAGGTAGTACCCATGACCATTATCATTGATAATGGGCAACCATTCAAGAATAAGGATGTGCAAGAGCTATGTGAGAAATTAAAGATCTAACATAGATTCTCCACACCCTACTATCCACAAGGGAATGGGCAAGGAAAAGCATAAAACAAAACTATTCTGAAAATCCTCAAAAAGATAGTGAATGATGCTAGCAAAGATTGGCATATTCAATTGAACCCTGCTCTATGGGCCTACCATACCAGTATCTGCATACCAACAGGCACCACACCTTTCTCTCTTGTCTATGAATCAAAAGTAATACTGCCAATAGAAGTAGAGATGCCTTCTCTATGAGTATCCTTAAAAGGCCTTATCCCAGATGAAGAACAACGAGTATCTAGACTGCAAGAGTTAGAATTGATCCATGAACAAAGACAAAATGTCTTTGATCATTTAAAGGTGTGTCAGCAAAGAATGTGTCAAAGTTATAATCACAAGGTCAAACCAAGAGCCTTTCAGGTTGGAGAACTAGTACTAAAGGAAAATCCATGCAACCAGGTAGCTCGAGAAAAGAAAGGGAAGTTTGAACCAAATTGGTTGGGTCTGTTTGTGGTCACAACAACCTTTGGGTCAGGAGCCTATCATCTATCAACATAGGATGGGGATCAGCTTGAGGAACCCATCAATAGCATGCATCTGAAGAAGTTTTATGTCTGAAAAAGCAGAAAAATAAAAAACAATGAAAAAGCAGAAAAATAAAAAAAAAGTGAAAAAGTAGAAAAATAAAAAATAGTGAAAAAGCAGAAAAATAAAAATAAAAAGTGAAAAACAAGAAAAATCAAAAACAACGAAAAGAGCAAAAATAGAGAAAAAAAATCAAATATGAGAAAAAGTGCAATAAAAATAGATGGTGAAAACCTGGCAATAGGCTCTATTTGTCAGCTAGCTCTTCCATCTATTAGTTCATGTATCCTTCTGCTTGCATTCATTTCCATCAGTGTTGTTCATATCCACAAATGAGCCTTTGTACATACGCAAGCATTGCAGCTGATCTCTCACCATGGTTTGGATAATTGGGTATATCATAATAAATTTGTTTCTAGGCTTGGGGCAAAATCCTGCACCTAGCTAGGGGCCAAAAATTTCAATCATTTTAAGCTTCATCAAATAGGTAGAACAACAGTTAGACAACACTTGCCAATCGAAACTAAGACACATCCAACATTGAACACAAGATCAAATTATCAACCATCACCATATCACATGTCAATCTAAGCATGACACACACATATCAATGGATGATGTTTTTTTTTTACTATTGGTTTTAACACTTTATCAACAATGGTTCAACTTTTATATCTTGATTTTTTCTATCGTGATTTCTGAGTGACTCTAGGATGTCTTTGACTAGAGGAACAAGGATGGAATGTGATATTTTTCTTGTCTACTATCTGTAAATTAATCATTAATATGTGCAAATTTGTCTCGGGACATGATCATCGAAGACATTTCTGATTTGCATATAGAAATGGTTAATACTGCATGTTTTACACAAACAACACTCGAGTCATCTTGGTTCAATTATACCTCAATGCTTGTGCTAACTTGCCATATCAAACTCCAGGAAATTAGTGCTCAGGTCATCATGGTTCAATTATACCATCGATGTTTTCACTCACTTCCCACATTTTAAAAATCTCAATGATGACACAAAGCAATAACCCAGTGACTAGTCTGATCATAGCATTACATTTCATTCGCATATGCATTTAGCTTGCATTTCATTCTTGCATAGGATCACAAAATCTCATCTTATACAAGGCCAAATCTTTCACAAGAATCGTCAATGTATTATCATAGGTGTATACACAATCAGATCAATGACTAATCTCTCTCTAGATGTTGTTGACCCAAAGAAAATCTTATGCTATTCCCTCGAATATGCCCACATCGGCACATCTGAATCTTCCTGCAATAGGATATCATCAAAATGTCAGTTATTTATCCAATCAATCTTATTGATTCTATCAATCCATCTCATCTGATCCATTCTATCATGTCTTCTATAGGATGTATCTTTCCTGGAACCAGAAGTTTTGATCAAGTCTTATATAGGATATATTGTTCCTGAAATTGGACACTTTGATCATCTTTGTCTTATATAGGAGGTGTCATTTCTGAAACCAAACTAGATCTCGATCTCATCTCAATCAAAATCTATCAATCATCACATCAAGAACCACATCACATTGATCGAAGAACTCACACTTTCATCAATCAACATTGCAGAAATCAAATCATTTCTAATCGGGAAATCAATTTCGCACAAATTCAAACACTCCAAAGATCAATTATCTCAATTGATCTCTCAATGCATCATCATATCACAATTTAGCAATCAATATCGGGGGCATCCTATTGAACCAATATCACATAAACATCAGCAAAATGAGATTATTCTTTGAATCAATGCGTCATCACACCTCGCTTCAAAGAAAGGGCAAAATGTATACACCTAAAAATGGTCTGAAGATAATTAATTAAATAAGAAATTGTTTAATTAATCCCCCTTCCCAATTTAATTGAATTCACTAGCAATTTGATTAAATTCCCCCATTCACCTGCTTATTAATAAATGTAAGGATTTATTTAATAAGTTCATTTCAATAGTCCCCTTTGATTAATTAATCTAAATTAATTGATCCTCCCCCCATTTAATTCATTTCTTCTAATCCCTTAATTAGTTAAAACAAATCAATTTATAAGTTGTTGAAAGTTAATTAGCCTTTTCCTATTATTTGAATTTTTAAATTCAAATTCCCCACATGGCTCCTAACTTCTAATCACCTAACCTAACCTCCCCCTAACCTAACCCATTCCACCTAATCTTGGGTTTAACTAACCCTATCCTCTTGCACATCCTAACCTCTTTTATCTTAACCTCTTATGAGTTGGATATTCTCCCCTTGAGACACATGGCACTTGCCCTCTTGTGAGCAAGATTCCTTGACACTTGTCACCATAGAGATGACAAGTGTCCCTCCCTCTAACCTCTTCTCCAATCTCCTCCAATTTGACCCTTGATATCTTCAGATTCAGTCTTGACCATTGATTCATGCCACCTCACCCCTAGCCTTGGAAATCCTATAAATATCCCCCATTTTAGAGCACAATGGATCCCATCTCATCCCATTTCAAGCATTGTTATTATAGTCATATCCATTTTTGCATATCATTTAAGCATTGTTATTATAGGAAATTACATCTTAGATCTAGCTTAATTTGATCATCTTCTAGCATAAATGCTTAATCATATATCACAATCAATCTCTCATCTAGCTTAATTATATTTATCATTTAGCATAATTATGCATACCATTAGCATAATTATCTTTTTGGATCAATCTAGCTTAATCATGAATTTATATAGCTTGCACATCATATTATTTTAAATCCTCATCTTGGTGTAGTCAAGTCACTGGGATTGCTCATCTAGATCTGAGAGAAAATCCACACTCGCATCTCTTAGGAGGTGATATGTCGCTTTGTCATGGTTTATCTTTCATTTGATTTCAATTTGCTAACCATGCTTGTAATGATCTATTGAGTGTTTGTGTTGCAGTTGTAGGAACCCTACTTTACATTCACGACACACATATCTAACATTTTCATCTACAAAATCATCAATGAAGTTAAGTGCATGATGAAACCCTTTGTCAGTAACCTTCTTGTATTGATCCTTCAAAATACCATTCTCATCACATAGTGCTCTGTATTGATCAAAAGTAGCAACCATACCCAAATCTTCCAATTTGCAATGGTAAAATGATCTAACATCTTCAACATGTAATACACAGTAAGGAACTCCAGATAGGGCTTCGACAGGATTAGTTTTTTTAGATTTAAATGGGTGCCTTTTGAATTCAGATTGTGGCCTATTGGTAACATCAACTAGATGTGGTGTGTCCATTTTCAACAAATCAAACTTCAGAAATAGATAACAAGATTCTCGGATAAATACCTTTTCCTGCTTTTGCACTAGCATTTCAGACACCAACAAAGCTCTTTAAACCGATTGTCAATCACAAATCACACTAGATCACTTCGAATCTCTGTCGAATACGTTAGATGCTGCAAAAACAAGTTCTTTTGTTCTCTATTTGTTGTCCAAGTGCTCTCAAGTATGCAATGTGACAAATAAAATTCAAAAAATTCCTTTTATTTGCCCATTATCTACCGCATTAAATGCCATTACCAATAAAACCCTAAAATGTCTTATAACACAATACTGGTTCACATAACACATCAAACCTACTAGTTTGATCACAGAATCACTTCTTAACATCATTTTACATCAAAGTATGCAAATTTAGCATGCCTCATGGTCCTTCAGGGGATTCTAAAATAGATCTAACATTAAGTTCCCCCTAAGGTTTTAAACAACTTAGTTTGTCGATGAAGGGTTCTCCGCACTAGGTGAAGAAATAGGATCTTCAGATGGTTTGACTTCAATTATCTCATCATCCTTCTTTTTTCACATTTTATTCATTTCATCTTTGGTCTCCTCCAAATCAACTTTCATCTTCCCTTTCCGGTTAGCAGATTGATTCAACTTTGCTCTACAAAACTTTGCAATATGTCTTGGTTTATGACAATGATAACAAGCCATACCATCTGCTCTCCAAGGTCCAGCATTGTCTCTACCAGTAATCCTTCTGTAGTTCATAGCTACATGACCATATTTATGACAGATTGTGCAAACCACATTCATCCTCTTGTCCATCTCATAGGGACTAGACCGGTTAACATAGGGTCTTTGCCACTTAGGACTTCTCCAGTCATCAAAGGATCTTTGCCAACCACCACCAGACCTCTGACTTATGTGAGGAGTAGGATTAATTACTCCATACCTACATTCAATAGCTCTATGTCCATGCATGTTGCAAATGAAACAATAACCATTAAAGGTTCTAGGCTTATATCAATCGATTAGTATTGGTTCTATAGCAGTTAGCAACATCACATCTATTTCTACAAACATTAGTAGTATGTCCTGGCTTATGACAATTGAAACAAACAGGCTTATAGGATTTCTTACCGGTGGATTTCTGAATCTTAGGCGCAGATTTACCTTCATGTATGTTGTTCTTTGTACCAAAAGGCTCACCTTTCTCAAATGTATTGTAACCCAATCTAATTGTATCACTGTTCATCCTTTGAGATTGGATTTGTTCATCAAGCATGGTAGAACTTTTGTTAAACTTTGCAAGCTTCTCATTTGCATCAGCAAGTTCTTTTGTAAGATCTCCATTCCTTATCATGAGAGTCTCTCTAAGAGACATTGCCATATCTAGTTCTACCTTTATCTCTTATTTTTCTTCTTTTTCCTCATGCTAATTTGCATATAGAGTGTCATTTTCCTGATTTATCTTGAAGATCTCATGTTCTTTCTCTTTGATTTTGTCTTCTGCTACCCTCCTTGCTTCAGGTTCTTGACTTGTCCAGATAGTTAGGGCTTCAAGCTCTCTCCTCAAGTTAGTTTTCTCACCATTCAGTTTATCCACTTCATCAACCAATGCATCCATGTTTCTTAATCGGGAGTTTCTTTCAGAGACTTCCAATAGTCGTTCAATAAGCTCTTTCCTTTTAACAAGTGAAGTTTTATACTTATCTCTCAATGTTTCTAGGGCTTCCTTAGTTTCAACAATTCTATGAGACATCTCTCTATAACTCATATCCCCCATGTCTACCTTAGGGATCCTTCCCAAATGGTTAAGCCTCAAGGAAGTGTGGCTCTGATACCAATTGATGAACTTATAGGGCACTGAGAGGGGGGGTGAATCAATGCAAGCAAAAACAATATGAGTATGATCACCAACTTAAACACTTTAAAACTTATCAAGCATAAGAGGGATATCACCACATAAGCTAATGCCCAATAAAACAAATTCCACATAACACAAGAGATTATACGTGGAAACCCAAAAGGGAAAAACCATAGTGGGAGTTGGTACCCACAAGATTCACTATCTGTAGAATAGAAATTTTGACCGGTTAAGGTCTTACAATAATTTCCTATTAGGAGCATACCCGGTTAAGAGTCGCCCAGTTAAGGGATTTGAATGATAAGCCTTGTTAGGAGAAATGACCTATTAGGATCAACCTCACAAGAGGATTTAAAACTCTAATTCAGAGCTACCTTGTTAGGGGATTCATAGATTAAGGCTTATTAGGACCTACCCGATTAAGGGATTTTACTGCTGCAAACTGTTAGGGAAACAAAAGTTCAAATGATCTCCATATAACACCTTTGTGTCTAATAAGATCCACTTCAAATCCTCAAAACATCAATAACACATAAATACAGAGCTTCACAAAACACCGCACAATCAACTTCACCTTCTATCATTCGATCTCACACACATGCTTATTTATACACATACCGACTTGATACCTCAGCACACTTTTTATATATATTTACTTTTAGTCGGCTACAACCTTGGAATAATTTCCTAGGTTCAATGAATCTAGACAAAATTACATCTCACTCTTTACTTATGTCGGACATTAACATAACAAATTAAAACTTGTGTCATTTTACCGATTTAAGTGAGTATATCACTATCGGTTAAGTGTTCTACCAGTTTGTCTTCTCTATACATCAAATCTCATTCATCTAGTTCAATTTGTTAATGCAATTGAGAACATAGCTCCAAATACCTGTCACCAACATCATTGTAAAACTACATCATCCAACTTTTCATGAATCGCCTATACCGGTTGTCGAAATGTAACTCTATCTCAATTTGCCGATTGAGATCCTAATTACCGGTTCTCTGTAAAATTGTCATCTATACCAATTATACCTTATCGGTTGGCTGCCAAGACTTAGATGACCACAAAAACATTGTTGCCATCAATGAAAACACAAAAATTAGTCATCAAACATGAATCTCAATCTCTTCATCACATTCACCAATCAATCAAATACCCATTGCATATCAACAACAATCTTTACCAGTTCAGCCAAATGCCAACAAAAGATAGTGTTTGAGAAAGATAAAATGACTAATGATAGTGTTGCAGGCCTAATTAAGGACACACAACATAATCACAATAAAACGAGGGCACAGATCTATCACAATCAAAAGCCATGAACAACTTTACAAAGTCTGTTACAGTAGAAGATCAGTCACCAATAGAAGATTCATGACAACAAAATCACAAGGAGAAATGACATTGATAACCCAAAACAATGATATTTTGACAAAAAACAACAAACGTTGATGGCAATGATAATAAGATAAGACAAGAACAGTGATATAGTAGTCATTACATGAGCTGTGTTACAGTATTAAAGGCTATATTCACTAGTCACACATACAAAGAACAGTAGAAAGACCTAAAGGGCCTATACAAAGTACACAAGGCCAAAGTTCAAACACCATTAGAAAGGCAACCTTTGATGGGATAGTCTCCCATAATACTTCAATGACTAGGTTCAAGAGATGCTTGAATTTTCCTCTTGTGATTTACTCCTAATCTGGAAGTAAAAGAAAAAAAATTATGTTCTATCATATGAAATAAAATAATTGATAATTAGACAATATTACATATTTTTTTAAAATTCCCTACAATATTTACCATTGGTGGAGGTAACACCCATCCTAGAACTTATGTCATTAAGTTGTTGATTTCAATTCCAAACTCTGTAGCATCTCTTCTTAACTCTCTAGCATCTCTTCTTAATGCACCTCTCAACTCTTTTCCCATAAGAGATACACAAAAAAAATTCTTCAAGTGAACTTAAATTTCTAGAAATAACTAAGTAGAATGTTTGCAAATATTAATATAATACATATAGATAGATAAGTACATACACTACCCCTTACAACATTTAATAAACTAGTCTCAAATATATTTCCTTGAATTATTGAAACAAAATTTGTAAAGTGTTATAAAGGCAAAGCGACTCAAAATTCTACTAGAAAAAGCTCAAAAACTTGCCTTCTTAGTTCTATCTCTTATTTCATGTGGAGGCAAGCAAGGTAGATTCAATAGACTTGAACGTCGTTGTTATCCAAATTTTTCATATAAGGTTGATCCTTTTGAATTCGACAAAGCTGTCATTGATAAAACCCATCAAATACTTTAGGGTTTTGAAATAAGATGATATAAAACCACCAACCAACTAGATTGTCATGTTTTTGAGGAGTTACCTCAATGGGAATGTATTTTTTCTTATCCTTGTTGTTGGTGTTGGAAATAAGCCACACCCGGACCAACGATGGACTGGTCCAAGAGGGGCCCAGTAGCTCAGTGGTAGAGCACTCCAACAGCATATGGAAGGTCCTAGGTTTGAGTCCTAGTTGGTCCATGTCTCAACATGGTATCATAGCCAGGTCCAGGCTAGGAGCCCCAAGTACACGAGAGGTGTGGCTTAAGGGGAGGTGTTGGTGTTGGAAATAAGCCACGTCTGGATCGATGATGGACTAGTCCAAGAGGGGCCAGTAGCTCAGTGGTAGAGCACTCTAGCAGCGTATGGAAGGTCCTAGGTTTGAGTCCTAGATGGTCCATGCCTCAACATGGTATCAGAGCCAGGTCTAGGCTAGGAGCCCCAAGTACATGAGAGGTGTGGCTTAAGGGGGGTGTTGGTGTTGGAAATAAACCACGTCCGGACTGATGATGGACTAGTCCAAGAGGGGCCAGTAGCTCAGTGGTAGAGCACTCCAGCAGTGTATGGAAGGTCCTAGGTTCGAGTCCTAGCTGGTCCATGTCTCAACATGGTATCAGAGCCAAGTCCAGGCTAGGAGCCCCAAGTACATGAGAGGTGTGGCTTAAGGGGGGGTGTTGGTGTTGAAAATAAGCCACGTCCGGACTGATGATGAACTAGTCCAAGAGGGGCCAGTAGCTCAGTGGTAGAGCACTCTAGCATCGTATGGAAGGTCCTAGGTTCGAGTCCTAGCTGGTCCATGTCTCAACATGGTATTAGAGCCAGGTCCAAGCTAGGAGCCCCAAGTACATGAGAGGTGTGGCTTAAGGGGGGGTGTTGGTGTTGGAAATAAGCCACGTTCAGATCGATGATGGACTAGTCCAAGAGGGGCCAGTAGCTCAGTGGTAGAGCACTCTAGCAGCGTATGGAAGGCCCTAGGTTCGAGTCCTAGCTGGTCCATGCCTCAACACTTGCTACCAGTTTCAATTGTTGTAAATCCTCTAAAGACAAGGTGTATTTATTTTGGAAATAGTCTACAACAATCAATTGTTGTCCATTGTTGTTAAATTTGTTAAAAAAAACAAATATAACTAACTACACACTCCTCAAGAAAATTATTGAGCCATTATTTACAAAGGAAAACAACAAGTAAAAGTAGAATCCTTATTAAATAAAATATACACACATTAAAGAAACCACAGGCACATCATTCATTGCAACCTCTGTCAGGAGGCATATAGCGTTGCCAACGGCTTCTACCAGCAGTCACAAAGTAGAGGAGGAAAGAGATCATGTATAGTCTCAAAGTTATATAAGAAGAGAATAGCCATGACAATGAGCTAAAAGAAAGGAGGAATAAAACTTGTGACAATTAACAAAGCCCTATTAACAATAAAGATTAGTCAATCACAACCCTAATGCAATCCTAGCATTCATAAGATGATAGAGTAGCAGATTAAAAGGCCAAAGCTTGAGGAAATTGCAGTCAAAAAGGAAGTCACAGTAGATTTTATAGATCATCAATCGAACACTTGAGTTATCAGGGTAACATAAGGCTCTTAGAAGCAATCAAAAGATTGTTTCAGACCTGAGACAACATGGAAACCAAAAACTATGTTAGAACAAGTTTCCAATAGAATGGAAATTAACTGAAAAGACTATTTCAGACCTGAGACATCATGGATAACTGCATGTCGATGCCGCCGCAAGAGTAGAGAAGCAGGAAGATGAGTCGAGCACCAAGAAGAAAAGAGAGGAAAAAAGTCTTATTTTAGGAAAATGGTTTTTCCTATTGTTTTAATTTGAGATGATTAAAACAATAAAAAATATAAGTTAATTAGCAATTGCATATTGGTGTGCAATTGGAATGTCAAAAAGGTGTGGAAGGTCGATTAGGAAAAAAAAAAGCAAATTTTTGTATACTTTTACATAATACATGAGGTCAATTGATAGCCCATTTAGAAATTGTTTATGTTTGTGTAACAAAGATTTCAATGGTAAAGTGATAACTTTAAATCAGCTATACATTTATTTATAGAGATCCAAATACAAGTGAAACAAAACATCTAAATCATGTTTGAAACAAGACCTCTATATTGAGAAGATAATTAAGGTCATGTTATGTTTGCAACGATGTGTGTGTGTGTAGAACACCTAATATGACCTACCTATAATCTTGATAAATCTTTAACAAAATATTGAATTATTTGTTATTGACATGTATAACCTCATTTTGTTTTTTGGTCACACATGCACTATCCTTTAGTTCCCTTATCCCCTGAGACATCTCATGGATTAAAATATAAGATATTTACAACTATGAAATTTGGCATGTCATTCACAATTTTACTAATCGGTAGGTTGGATTTTGTAAAGGAGAGAGTGCCAAGGGAGGAAGCTATTTGAAAATTGCATATGACATGCCATTTTTCTTTAATATGTATAAAGTTACAAAGTATTTTCTATTTTGATTCCACTGTAATTGGTCTATTATATCTAAACATGAGGACAAATTATATAATTCCTTTTTTATTAAAAAAAATTACTATCTAAAACTTTATTTGCATTAATTAAATTAATTGTAACTTTAATTAATTGTTATTGAATAAATAAAAATAATTATGATAAATTATGAATATTATACTATAAGAAATTCCTTAATTTTTATTATCATTAATCATTAATTACATTTCCATAAGTTAGGTGAAACCACCTCGATCAAATTGGTCATTTATTTAGACATTTATAGCTATGTTATAAAAAATGACTAGAATTTGGTCATTTTTACTTGTCATGACTAAAATTTTTAGTCACCTGATCATTTATTTTCCATATTTCTACTAGTGGAGGATGATTCTATGCATATATATAAACATTCTATACATGAGTTATCATAAAAAGCATACTGACTCCAAAGTTAGGTGAAAGCACCTCGTGCTTTGTGCTTTGTGTTCATTATCCTTTGATTTGACCTCTCTTAGGGGGCTAAATTATTGCGATAGTGTGCTTGTCTTCTTTGAGTTTATCCCACCTTAAAGCAATTTCTCCCGATAAAGCATACACAATTTCTTTAACTTGGGGGCATACACTCCGCTCATGATTCTCTCTTTTAATACTTAACGTTACTTAGCAAAATTTGTCTTTGCTTTGTAATTTTTGGTGCTTCTTTTCATGACTCATAGTAAGAGAACCTTACTAGTTGTAGTCATGGTTCTCTCTCTCTCTCTCAAGATCTTTCCTTTTACCTTATCATTGAAGTCATAAGATCCTAAAGTCCATTGGGGGCTTGGTGAATCTTGCCTCCTTGTGTGCTACTAAAAATATGTTTAATTAAATGTATTCAACATGCACAATTAAGGAGACAACAAAACATAAATGGAAAACAAATTGAAAACTACATAATGAAATAAAAACCATAAACCTTCCTTGAGATGTCCCATTTTCCTCTATTTTTGAGGACCTTGAAGGTGTTGTATTGTTGGCTCTCAGCAAGCAATGACTTCCAAAGTTGCAACTCAAAAGTTGAGTAGCTATATGATCATGATAATGCAAATGCATGAGCCTAGGATGATTTGATGCATGATTACAACTAGGATGATTGATTAGATAAAATGAGAATTAAAGCTACATGATTGGATAATTGAAACTAGATTAACATGATAAAATCTATTCTAAGCATGCTAATATTTGATCTAAAATGCTAATTATGCTAGATGATATGATGTAAAATTCCTATAATAACAATGCAAAAACAATGAATGCAAGGGGTCCCTTTTGCTCCAAAATGAGGGGTATTTATAGGAATTCCAAGGCCAAAGCTGAGGTGGCAGGAATCCACGGTCTGGATTCGCTCTAAAGATATCAAGGGCTAAGATTGAGGAAGTTGGAAGAAGGGACACTTGTCATCTCAGTGGTGACAAGTGTCAAGGAACCTTTCTCATGAGAGGGCAAGTGTCCAAGGTAGCAAACATGTGGCAAAAGTGCCATGTGTCTCAAGGGGAGAATATCCAACCTATAAGAGGTTAGGATGTGCAAGATAGGATAGGGTTAGTTAAACCCAAGATTAGATAGAATGGGTTAGGTTAGGGGGTGGTTAGGCTAGGTGGTTAGAAGTTAGGAGCCATGTGCTCATATTTGAATTTATAAATTCAAATATTAGGAAAATGGTAATTAATCTCAACAAACTTGAGTTTGTTAATCTTAATTAGGAATTAGAAGAATTGATTAAAATGAGGGGAATTAATTAATTTGGAATTAATTAATCAAAGGTGGATTACTGAATGAACTATATAAATAAATCAATTAGACTTATTTACTAGTAGCTGAATAGGGAAATTAATTAAATTGCTTGTGAATTCAATTAATTGGGAAGGGGAATTAATTAAATAACTTCGTATTTAATTAATTATCTTTAGACCATTTTTAGGTGTATACACCTTGATGGGGTGAAAGCCTTTCAATTTGAATTCCTTGTACTTTATCGATAGTATTTGTGTAAGTGCATACTCTCGCTAAAGTGTGGGCTAAATGTAACTTCCTAAAATTGCACCTCTTCCAATTTTTAACTGCATCTGGGTCTCCGCCTTAGTGTTTGTGCCCCTCGGCCTGAACGAAGACTTGAATATGCTCATACAAGTCAAAACTTGCATTTTGCTCAAATCTGCACCTCAAAACCACCTTGATCCTGCCCCAAAATAGGGCAGGACCAAGGCATGGCACCCTGGGACCCCCTATTTGGGACCTATTTTGGGGTCCCTCCCTTTTTCTCATCTCAAATTAGAGTAGGAAAATCCCCCCCATGCTAGCCTAAGTTGGAAAATCAGTCAATTAAACCCACTAGCAAGTATATAAGAGGGATTTCCCCTCTCATTTGACAGAAGAAGGATTTATACATGACATTCAATCAAGCATTTGAGCATTCAAGAGATCAAACATTCAAGCATTCAAGAGCAATTGAGTATTTTCAGTCTTCCTTCAAGATTTGGAGTAGCAATAGAGACAAGATTTCAAGCATTGAAGAGGAGATCAACATTCTACTTCATGAAACCTTAATTCCATGTGGAGGCAAACAAAAATTCTCAAGGAGGTATAAGCATTTCAATTTGATTCAATTCAACATCCCCTCAAAGAGGAGGATTCTACTTTCAGTCATTTCATTTACATTATTTCAACCACTTGGTTAATTCCAAAACTGAGGTTTGATATGAAGATAAACCCCTATTCCCAACACATTTTCCTTTCTTTCTATGTACAGGAAATAGGTACGCAGTTGTACTTCTATAATTAGCTTTATTCGCAAAGATGGAAAAACCCTTTTCGATGCATGGAAAGTTTGGAGGACCAATAGCAGGGCACCCTTGTTTGGACACACAGTCCCTGCAACTTTTGTCAGATTTTGTAGAGTAGCTCTGAATCATTTCAAACTTCTTGGATCTAGGTGCATGATTGAATCCCGAATCTATAGCTCATTGTTTTCGCATACTTTGTCTTCATTTCCAATATTTAATCCTAATTCAATCAAACGACTTACAAAAGAGGGTCAATTACATTTTAATCAAAACTAATCTATTTAGCATTCAATCCTTGCATCCTTTGGGATTGGATCTAATAGATTTGTCCCCCTCTTTTGAATGTAAAGTATCCCCAAGTAAAAATTGAACCTTAGTAAAGTTCCCACCTCTTTCTTCCACGTGGAGAATTGGCTAAGGTTCCCAATTTTCCACTTTACACACGCACACACGCACACACACACACACATGTATGTATATATATGTATCTATACATACGTACATACATACATACATAACATACATACATACATACATATACATATATACATATATGTATATATATATACATATATACATACATATATGCATATACATATATACATATATATAGGCATATATATACTCACGCATACACATAGATGTGTGTGTGTGTGTGTGTATTGTTCACATTGTTTTAGGCCACAATAAACCAAGGTGCACTGCCTTAGAGTGAGATACAAATGAAGGACTTGCACAACTAAAGATCACTTTTTTAGGGCAAGATACACAACAACTATCCAAATACAATAGAAGTAGAAGATTGAACTATATAGGAAATTGAAATCTATCAATATGTTGATAATAATTCACATCTATCACAATAACACTTTCAGACCTTTGTTTTACACAAACTCACACCACAAATCAACTCCTTGTCACATATACTACTCTATCCATAACCCAAACTGAATTTCTCATAATATATCATCTAAATCAATAATGTTACTCATAAGGTTGACCACAAGTAAATGTAATGTGTATATTACCATTGGCCCAAAATAAATGATACAACTAATACAAAACACACAAATCATGTAAGGACCTACACCATGTTGATTCACCTTCCAAAAAGAATTATATACACATCATACACAACCGCACAGTCCCAAAACGGTACAAACCAATTTGTCTTAAACAAATTCTTATTCTAGATCAAAAACAATATGAGCAAACCATCAAAATAGAAATTAAGATAATCTAGGAACATGATCTAATGATCTGAAACACCCTTTACTTATTGGAAAGATGCAAAATGCAACACATTCCTCTGCATCAACCTCAACTATATGAATTCTATCTATATACATCTTTTGACACCAACCAAATGAAACATAATTCACATGAACTCCAGAAATTCATCATACAAATAGTATTTTCCATCTAAAACACTATATCTAACCATTCACACTACATCTGGAACATATATACATACCCTTTGCACAACTTGAATATATTATATAGAACCGGACTACATCTAGACCAGAGAGTTGACATCAATGACAAGCTGAAAGGCATATTTGTAACATATGCTACTTGTACTTTATGTAAAAATCTAAGAGAAACACTGCATCATCTCAAAGAGATATTCAAAGGGAAATGGAGATAAGCAAGGTAATTATATGAAGGTAACTTTGTTATTTGATTCATTGATTTAATACATTTTCTTTACACACTCTATTTATAGATTAAAGTTATATTAATTTGAGGGGTTTTATGATTAAATCCTTGGATAGCTCGCATGAGTTTTATTTTTGGTTTGACAATAAATACACCACTTTCCATTGAAGCAACAAAAAAGAGGTTACTATACCTAAAATCCTATCTAAGAGTCAAAATCATAATCTTGCTGCCATTCCTTCTAAGGAGGAGATTAGGAGTGTTGTCTTTTCTTTTGATGGTAGTAAAGCGCCAGGCCCTAATGTCTTTCCTATGTTTTTCTTTTAGCAATTTTGGGATGTGGTAGCGGAAGATGTGTCCAATGCTGTTAAAGAATTTTTTGGAGCTAGATCTTTGTTGAAGGAATTGAATGCTACCTTCATTGTCCTCATTCCTAAGAAGTGAGAGGCTAAATCTTTGGATTCTTTTAGGCCTATTAGCTTGTGCAACTCCTTCTACAAAATTATTTCCAAGGTCCTCACGTCGAGGTTGTTGGGTGTTCTTTCTCTTATGATCTCCCCTCAACAAAATGGCTTTGTGCTAGGAAGAAAAAATCTTGACTCCATCATCACAGTTCATGAAAACATTCATTCTATTTTGGAGGCAAAGTCTTAAAACTTTCTTTTGAAATTGGACATTGCTAAAGCTTATGATAGGGTGGATTGGTGCTTCTTAAAAAAAGTTCTTCAAGCTTTTGGTTTCTCTGGAAAGGTTATTAGTTTGATTTGGTAGCTCATTTCTACCGCCTCTTCTGTTGTTATTGTCAATGGATCATCATCCCACTTCTTTAGAACCTCGAGGGGTCTTAGGCAGGGTGATCCCATATCACCTATTATTTTCAATATAATGGCAGAAATTCTAGGGAGATACATTCATAAAAAAAGTTGTGGAAGGATCCCTGAAAGGTCTCAAGCTATCCTCTACCAATTTGATTTGCTCTCATCAATAATTTGTTGATGACACCATTTTAATGGGTAGCTCTTTTTTTGGAGAAGCCAGAGTCATTAAATCGATTCTCAACATTTATGAAAAAACCTTTGGATAGATGGTTAATAGAACTAAAAGTTTTATCTATTTTATCAACACCCCTAAGTAGCGCCAAAAGAAGATTGCTAACATTCTCGGCTGCCTCATTGGTAAACTCCCCTCTACTTACATGGGCCTCCCTTTGGGATCTAAACCTTCTGAGTCCTTCTAGAAATCTTTAATTGGTCAATTTAATAGGAAGTTAGTTGGGTGGAAAGGTACCCTTTTGAGTCAGGCTGGTAAAATTCAGCTGTTGAAAGCTACTCTTTAGAACCTCCCAGTGTATGCTCTCAGTTTATTCAAAATTCCCTCTAAATTTGCAGAAATCATTGGCAAAATTCAAAAAATATTCCTTTGGTTAGGGGTTGAGGAAAAGAGAAGAAACCCTCTGGTTTCCTGGGAGAATGTCTACAAGCCAAGGAGATTTGATGGATTGGGAATTAGAAGCATCAAAACCTTTAATAATGTTCGTCTGGCTAAACAGGTCTAGAGGTCTTATGACTATAGAAGGGAATGGAACACTTTATTGCATAATAAATATCTCTCTAATGTCCATTCTTTGCAGGATTTTTTGAGTTCTTCTCATATCCTTGCTGGATCTCATCTTTGGAACAATATCCTCAAGGCTAGGGATTGGCTAGCTGAGGAGCCTACTGGAAGTTGGGGAATGGTAGAAAAATCTAGTTTTGGGATGATTCTTGGATCAAGAATCACTCACTTGCTTCTGATCCTACTTTGGGATCTTTAAGGGACCTTTGTGTGGCTTCTCTTAGCACTATGGTGGCTAACTATTGGAAGGAGGGTAAGTGGGTTAATCTTCTTGTTATTAATCCTTGTTTAATCCAATTGCAAATTTCCCTAAATTCTTTTGGTTTGAAGGAAAGTGTGGAAGATGAATTGATTTGGAAATTCAATCCCAATGGGAAGTTTTTTGTGGCTTCTGCAGATGTCTATAATGAACCCAATGTGTCCTAGTGTTCTAAAGTTTGGATTAAGGACCTTTCTCCTAGGGTCAATATATTTTTTTGGCTCCTCTTTCTTAATAAAATCTTAACTACTAACATTCTTGTTAAGAGGGGATTTTCTATCCCAAATAGATGCTAATTGTGCTTCCAGGCGGTTGAATCTGTGGACCATATGTTTTTACATTGCTCTTACACCTCTGAGATTTGGAGTTTGGTGCTTCAGAAATGGGATCTTTGTTGGACTTTACCGGGAGCTGTTAAGGAGTTTGTCCACCAATGGAACCCGCCCTCAAGAAATTTCTTCATAAAGAAGCTCTGGTTTTTTGTGTTTCCTCACATGGCATGGGGTTTATGGAAAGAACACAATAATCATATCTTCAGGGATATCCATCTCCCTTCTAATATTGTCTTCAAGAAAATTTCTAGAGCCATCTCTGATAACCTCTCAGTTGTTAGCCCCAGTGTCCTCTCTCACAATGGTATCCTTAAGGAGTATGAAGCCAATGTTGTCAAGGGCTAGGATTTTGGTCATCATATGATTACACCTAAGGTCAACCCCAAGGTCAACATTAGTTGGAACTTCCCACCCAAAGGTTGGGTTAAAATCAATTTTGATGGCATGGCTAGAGGGAACCGTGGTCAAGCTGGTTGTGGTGGGGTGATATAGGATCACTACGACAACTTCATTTCTACTATTGCTCTCCTTCTTGGTAAATAGACTAATAATATCATTGAATCCATATGAGCTTATTAAAATTTAAAACTTGCAAAACATAACAACTGTAAGCTTGTTTGGGTTGAGGGGGACTCAAAGAACATTATCAACTACCTAAAGGGCAATTCTACTCTAGCTTGGAATGTTGATATTTGGATGAAAAAAGATAAAGATATTATTAAAACCTTTGATAAATGCATGTTCATCCATGTTTAAAGACAAGCCAATTTGATTGTTGACTTCCTTGCCAACAAGGGGAGTGACGTGTAAAGCCCAGCTTTGTTGGACCCATGGTGACAAGTTGGACTCAAAACTTGCGATGCATCTGCTCCACGAGCGAAGTCAAAGGAGTAAATTTAATGATTACTAGTGCTATTATGACTTTGAGTGTTTCTAGAACTACCAATACCTTCCATTCTAAGATAGGTGGCCAGAAAAGACATAAGAATCGATGCGAATTTATTTCACATTCTTTGTGGGTGATTTCATACATTTTCTGGAGGTTTTCTTTAACTCTGGAAATTCGTCATAGAGAGAATTACAGAGAGCTCGACAAAATGGGTGGTGTGAGAAAAAGAATTGAGCCGCCTAGTTGTGTGCAGCTTAAGAATGAAAAGAAGCTATGGCACATTCTGAAGAAAGTTGGGTTCACTACATACATTGAGAGGCTTCAAGGGCAAAATCAAGATGTTACAAGATATTTTACTAAAAACTGGAAGGATGGAATGATTGTTCTAATTTTATATGTATTTTCTGGTTTTTAGGGGTCTGCAATGTGTGGTAGGTTCATTCTTTACCTTTGGTGTGAAGGCAAGACTGAATTATACGAAGTTGACAAAAGTTGCAAAGTTGCATTATTGTCTTAAGCAACTTTTCTTGCAAGATTTTAAAATGTGGTTATCCCAATGGTTAGTTGGTTGATTGTATGCATTGGAGGTATTTGGAGGAGTTACTTGGCATGATATAAGAGTAGAGGAATGATTCCTACTAGTTAGAGATGATATTGAATGAATTTCTTGTCTTCAAAGCAAAATGTTATTATGATTTCTTGCATTTTCCTTGAGTTTTATGTTCTTGCATAATTCCTTGTGAATGGTGGGCATGAATTAAACATTTGGAAGTTGTATAAAAGGTTCACCATTCAATTGGAGTTGATTTTAGGTCTTGAAGCCTTCGGGTTTGGAAGAAACTGAATTTTCTATCCCTTTGGCCTAACAAAACCCTCAAAACCAGGGTTTGGATGCAAACAGTGACACAAATCAATATCTCTCTACGGGATCAACCTGAAACCTAGGAGGATGTTGGTTTGACATGTATACTAGATGTTCCTGGTGGTTTTGGAGGCATGAAGTGTCTTTTTCCATTCCTAAAATGAAGCCCTAGGCTTGACATCGCTCATGTGGCAACCCTGTGCAGTAGGAAAAGAGGGTGGAAACCTTGAACAAAAGATTGAAGGATGGTAAAAATTCTCATGAGAAGGACCCTTGGACAAGTGAAGACCCTTGGCAAGTGTTATCCTTTCATTCCTTTGTGACTGGTGAATCTTTTGAGAGCTTAAACCCCAATACTGGCTAGAAGAGGCTAAATGGGGTTAGTAGGGTTTGACCATCCGTACTCAAAACCCATATGCAAAAATTTGGAATCTTGTAGAATTCCCAAAAGGGTATTCGAATATCAAATTTACTTAGGGGGTTTGTTCAGGTAGGTTATGAGAAAAAACAAGAAAAGTCCAAATAGAGGGCTAATTGCTTGTAGCCCTATTTCCTAGGTCCAAAAGGGGAAAAGATACAAAGGGATAGTAAACACCCATCTAAGGGGTCAAGATTAGTGAAAATTCCATATAACAGATGTGTAAACACTCACATAGGTTAGTTTCCACTTTTGAGTAAAGATCTGGTTGCTTGGGGTTTAGGGTTGTTAGGTGTCCTTGGTTTAAAGGTTGGAACCTTAGGGGTAGGAGACTCCTTGTCAGTTGTGAGTTGTCCTGAGTGAAGAGATCCTTGGGAAGGATCTAGGGAAAGCTCTAGAAAAATTGAGAAGGTTAATGAAATTGGTCCATTGGGTGATACCAAGTGGAGACCCTTTTTGAGTAAAAACCAAGAAATTGATATAACATCCCAAACCCTCTGCATCACTATGGATGGCATGAAGTATTACAGAGATAGGGTGTACATGGAGAAAGCCATGCAAAATTTCCCCAAGGAGGAGGAGCAGTGGGCTAAAATTGTTAAGAAGACGACCAGCTACTATGACATTGCAGTCATCAAGTCTTTCTAGCAAAAGCTTCTCAAGCTAATTATTAATTACCTTACTTTGGATGGTCAGTATACTAGGGTGTATGGCCACCAATTTTTTATTTGGAATCATTTTCGTCATGGTGTGAAAATGTCTTTCCCTTTCTACCTCATGTCTTCTCTTAGGACTAATTTCAGTGACCATTGTAAGAACCCTGCTAAGTTTCCCATTGTGCATGAAGGCATACTGATCCTTATTGATTCCCATTTTTGTGCTCTTCCTCCCCCTGATGATTTTATCCATATTTCTTCTGATAATGATGATACTAGTGTAGGACAGTCTGATAATGATGCCTATGGGTTTGGGTCTGATGAGACTCCCCCTCCCATGAAAAAAGCTAAAATGGAAATTCCTTCGAGCTCTAAACCGAAGATGAGGAAGGGTTCCAAAGGTCATAAGAGCATTGTTATGTCCTCCTCTACTTCGGCTAAGATTGGCTCCCCCTCTTCTAGTGAGAAGGTATATGATATTAAGAACCCTAATAACCCTAATGTCCCAACCTCTCCTCTATCCTATAAAGAGATTGGTAATGTGGGTGTGGCTGTTATTGCAAACCTTCATCCTAAAAGTGATGAGCTAATGATAAGAGGGAGGATTATGAAAATGTGTTGGGGATGGCTCGTGATTATGCAATTGACACCTTCAGTTTGTTCAAGTGGTTGTTTCCTGAACTTAAAGAGATCCAGATTAACCAAAGAGCTCTGGGAAGAAAAATGGATTCTCTCCCTACTAGTTCTTCTCTTGGTAATTCACATAATGAAGGGAATTGGACTAAGGCTGAGAATAATTTGTCCATGGACTGTATCAAGAAAACATGGGAAGGGGTTTATCAACTAAAGAAAAAGCTGGAGGATCACATCACTTGGGTTGAGGATGGCTACAAAAAGATCCAGGACACCCTCAAGACCATTATGGTTAGCAGACACAAAATTGTTAAACAGTCTGCAATGGTTATGAATACCATGGTGAATAGTTTGGACCATCCGGATAAGGTTGTTGTTGTTATTGGTGATGAAGCTGAGGTAACTCAAAGTGGTGAAGGACCCTGCAAAAGGACCCGAGGGAACATTAAGAAAAATGCGGCCTTTTAGAATCTGGATCATAAAGCTATGCAGGTTGCTGCTGATACCATGGATTCCCTTGAGGCTAAGGTCGCTGAGACCCTCAAAATCCATTGGATTGTTTTCTATTTTCGGTTCATTTTGTGTCTAGATTTGGTCTTTTTGTTGTCTTTTTGTGCTCAACTGGGCTTTTGTTGTCTCTTTGGCTGCTGCTTTTTATGCCTATCCTTGCAGCTTGTTTTGTTTTGGACGCTACTTTCTGATTCTTATCCTCTTAGAATCATTTTGTAAAGGGTTTCAGGGCTCCTTCAAAACCTGTTTTTGCCTTAATCCAAAGCAACAAAGAAGTTACAAGTAGATTTTGACAAGCTTCATGAGCAATACATTAAATTTGTGATTAAACTAAATTAAATGAAATCCTTTCAACTTTCATCTCGAAGTATAATGATGCCAGTCATTTCCACACCTAGTTCTATAGAGCCATTTACATCAAATATGGAGACCTTAGTTGCAAAGATTAAGGAGTTGAAAGGACAAATGAAAGAAGCCAAAGAGGATAAAATGAAGACAATTGGCAAGGTGGTCAATGGTTTTATTGATTACAGACTATCCAATATAATGTAAAAGTTAATGATACTTAGAAACTGTATTTGAATTTGAAGTTAACCTATGTCAAATATATCCATTACATGGAGAATCAAAAATAGATAACTGATAGATGGTGTAGACATCTAAAAATGGTCAACGCTTGTGGAATCATACTTTAACATTTGTGCATTGCCTTATTTTAGGTTTTTGCATCGCATTAACATTTATCCTATGTTACGCACTTGGTCTTTATCATTTGCGAGCATCGAGTCCTTCTTCTTCATTCATCATTCGTCTCGTCTTCAAATTTGGTCTTGTCAATAACAATATTTGTCATGATTTTGATCAATCTTATCTTGTCACATCAATGTGCGTGCTCATTTGTCATATTTTGACATCGTCAATTCGATTTCATTTTGGACATCGTCAATCCTAATTAGGGTTTTGTCCTCTTATCAATCTTGTCATCTTGTGATCGATTTGTCATCGATCGTTTTCATTATCAATCTTGTCATCTTGCGATCGATTTGTCATCGATCGTGGTCGTCATCAATCTTGTCGTTTTGCAATCTATTTTGTCATCGATCCTTGTCTTTTTGTCAATTTTGTCATTTTTGCGATCGATTTGTCATCTATCGTCGTCCTTCTCAATCGTGTCAATTTGGATCAATTTGTCATTGTTCCTCGTCAATTGGCGCATTTATCAATCAAATCATTTTATCACATTGATCAATTTGTCATCAGAATCATGATCGAGTCAATTATCTTTCATCAAGACCTAATTGTCATCCTTGCATTGCTAATTCATCTTCTAGGGTTTCGTGATTTAATCATTTAACCTTGTTTGTCATTTCTCCCTTCAGGATTAATAAATTATTTATTTATCCTAAGTCTTCGTGTCACAATTAAAAGTTCATTTAATTGGCTAATTATTCCTCTTTTTGTGAATTAATTAATAAATGACAAATTATTAATTAATTCACCTAATTTATCTTAATTCCTAATTTTCCTCTTTTTCTAATTTTCTAATTTTCTAATTCCTAATTTCAATTCTCTCCTATTTTTCTCCTAATTTCATGGGAATGACATTTCAATTTGTCATAATTTGTCATAATTGACAATCAATCAATTTGTGACATAGAAATTTGTCATAATTATCAATCAATCAAATTTTGCATAGAAAGTGCATAATTTGTCATAATTTGTCATAATTGACATAATTGATTTGCAATTTCCATTTGAATCTCTTCATGCTAATTTGATCATCTCTCCAATTTGTCTATAAATTGGATGAATTTCTTCAATCCCAATCTAATCAGATTATCTAATAATCACATTATCGATCTGATAATCACTTGTTGGAATTACTTTGTCGAATCAATCACGCTTTGAGTATTCTTGTGCCAATGTCAATCTTGCTTTCACATTAGGTTTATGCACTTGAAGGTGAGATCCACAAACAAAGGCTATTTGGAGAAGAAAGAAGGACAATGGAGTCGCATGAAGGAGACATTCGAATCTGCATCTGGTTTGCTTAGTTTTTAGTTTTGAATGTTTTGCTTTCATGTCTCTATTGAGTGTAATTAGGATTGATCATTGCAATCTGCTTTTGTGATTGAGCTATGATTAATATTTTGATTTGCTTGTGATGATTTCTGATTTCCTAGCTACATTAATTGGTGAACCTGATGTGAACTAACCCCCTAACCATTCTTTTGAGTGCTTTTGAGATGATTTGCAGGTCAAAAACCCAAGAAACAGGGTAGTGCAGTGTTTTCTGGGAACTTCTGCGCCTGTGTCAAGCATTCTGCGCCTATGTCAGACATTCTGCGCCTATGTCAAGGACATTCTGCACTTGTGTCAGACATTTTGCACCTGTGTCAGACATTCTGCACCTGTGTAGGGCCAGAAATAGAGGTAAAAGACAGTGTTTTTCACTTGCAAATTGTTTTCTTTTGCATTTTGTTTCTGCTTTTTTGGTTTTATTGGTACTGATTCTCTATGCAGAACCTTGGCATATGCATGGCAAAGACAACAAATGAAACTACTAACATGTTTTATGCAGGTTCGATAGTCAAAGACTAAACATATCAAACTTCTGACTTGGGTTTTGCAGGTTGCCTTGGACTACAACTAAACTTTGTGTTTGCAATTAATATTTAGGCACCTAGTGATTTCTAAATAGGATGGAATGAATGTATGTTTGCCTTGATTTTTGAGTCTGACATTGGAGTAGGAGAGTATGCTCTCATCCTTCTTAGGGTGATCAGAAATCCAGATCTTTGATACCATGCTCATGTTTTTGATTGTGTGTCACCTTTAGAGGGTCTGCCTTCCCAACCATTTGCTTTTGCAAGAAAGTGATAATCATGAGAAGGGAATGACCAAAAGTGAGTACGGCTAGAATACCTTGGCATTCTAACTCACTATAAACAAATACCTGATGAGTGAAAGCTTTGAAGGAAGGGTTACGTGGGAATTGCAGTTACTTGGGAAGTGATGACCCTTGAACTCTTTCTCATATCAACATCTAAGTAGGGCCTCATGGTCTAAATCATGCTTGCACGACTACATTTGTTTGGTATCTTGGTGGGCTTATGTCTCAATCATGCTTGTGTGACATCAAGGAGTAACGCTTAACAGAAATCCTTACTAAACACCTTGTATTTAGAGGCCAAAAATCCTTCTAGTTTCTTGAGAAGGACAAGTTCGGATACTTGGAAGAGATACTAAGTTTCCATGGGGAGATTTCCATGGGGACTGATGCTTGGCTGCCCTGAGAAGTGAGTGTCATGGAGGGGAGCCCGTGGGGTCAAGCATCTATGTATTCTCCTTGAATCCCATAACGAGTCTACCTCTCAAGTACCTAATGTCCTTGCCTACCATAAGAAATGTGTGAATGAGCATGATTGTTTTGAGTCTAAGTTGAAATATCTTGTCTTCTTTGCTTGTCAAAAGTTGAATTGCATCCCATTTCAAAAACAAGACAAATTGATTCAAAACAAGGTTAAACACAAGAACATTTCATCCAACAAAGTTCAAAACACCTTCAAACATGGTTGTCAAACATTGTTCAAAGTCTTGTCTCAACATTCATGTCACTTAGACTTAGGTTCATCCTAGGTTTGCATTTTGCAAATTCATTGTCAATTACCAAGGTTAAGTTTCACCTAGGTCATACTCCTTTGCATGTCAATAAGGGTCATCCATTTGCATATGTCCTCTTACATTAGAGTAATACCATTGTCATACATTTTCATGTGCATACCCTAGGTCCCTTCATTAAGCTTAGGTCATTATCATATCATATTAGGGTCATTTGCATAGTAATTGTCCCTTTGCATATAGTGTCAAAACTAGGTTTTGTCATACTTGAGTAATCCAAATCTTTGATAAACCCTAAGTCATTGTTAAAAAGTCTAGACCTTATCACACCTTTTGTCTTTTTGTCATCAATGTCATTTCATCAAACCTAGTTTAGTATCCAAGCATATAGGGGAGACATTGTCACTTTGTCTTTTGTCACTTGGTCCTTTTGTCCTTTGAGGTCTAGACATCATTTCAATTTTCTAAGGGTCTCTTTTAGATTTGCATTCCAAAAAGTTGTCAAAATCTTGAAAAATAACCAAAAACATAGGTTGCATTCTTGCCATAGATTGCATTCTCATTCATTTAGTTTGCATTTAGTTGCATATCATATATTGTCCTTGAAAACTTTCAAAAATATTCATTTTGCATAGTGACATGTCTATTGAAACAAGGTTCCAAGCACCAATGATGCAACAAAGTTTGGCATATCAACCGACAATGAAATCACAACTATATCAAACCCAACAACAAGGCAATATCGATCAAACCTTTTATGATGAAACAAATCTCCAAATACAAAAACTAGAGGAGAAACTAGCTAAAGAAAATGAGATTTTGGAACAAAGAGTGAAAAACATTGAGAAGAATAGATCACAAATGTCCAAAATGTTTTGAAAATTTCCAGGTCAAAATCCAAAGATTGAGCCAATTGATGTAAGATCTCTTCTTGAACAATCAGACATACCAGCTCTCCTCTCACAAATAGAGATGATGAAACCATTTTCAAGAAAAGAGACAACATCAATTTCAACATTATTTGCCTCCACAACAAGAACAAGAAGGTGTTTACTATCAATCAGATTTTCAACCATCACAACCAATTGTTCAACAGTTCCAACATTTCCAACAGACACAACCAATGGTCCAACATATACAACCAACACAACCAATGGTCCAATTTCAACAATATGTCCAACCAACTATACAATGTCAACAAATAGTTCAACCAATGGTGGAATATCAATATCAACAACTACAACCAAACATTCAAAAACAAAGGTTGCAACATGCACCAAGCCAAATTTTGAACATGTCAAACCAATTGGATCAACATCTAGTTCGAAATCAAAACATGACAACAAACCAAGACCAAATTCTTCCCAAACAAGTTCAAATTCCAGATGCAATCATGTCAAAACCTCGAAAGAAAGGTGGCTTTATTGCAATGATCTTAAGGAAATTACCAAGTGAGTTCTTTGAGGAAGATCAAGATAATACACTTATGTCTAGCAATACCTCATCCCCTCGCAAGCAAATTGACTCTCCAGTGGCATCTATCCCTACACCTCTAGAGTTTCACAAGAACCTTCTATATTGTCCTCATCAAACAATACACCCAAGGATGCAATTACCCAAGGGCTATCCATAGCTGATTGCCAAAATAATCCAATTCATGATGCACATCCTTGTCATGTTTCAAAAATACAAGACCCAATGCCACCATGCACTTTATTGCCATTACCTGTTTTAGAGGACCCCATTCGAAGTCCCTCTTCCTCATGTTCAAGCATTGATTCCTTGTTAGAATCCATCACAAATGTTCAAAGTGCATTTCCTTCATCCCAAAACATTGAGCCTTTGTCAGAGTCCTCCATGCATATCCAAAGTCCAACCTCATGTCAAGAGGATAAATTAGAGCATGAAGAAATGAGTCCTAAAGAAAATCAAGATCAAGATCCTAAAACCTTATCATCCCATCCAATTGTTGACCATGATCCCATTTCCCTAGACACTCGCAATGATTCTCCTATTCTTGTCCATCCTATCCAAAGTCCTATTGACACTCCATTCCCTGGGCAAGATCAAGATATCCCAATTCATCCAATCCCAAATGATCCCCTTCCATTTCATGAACACAATGTCCTTTCAAATCCCATTGACATTCCACTTCCTAAGAAAGATCAAGATATCCTTTCCATCCTTTATGATGATCCCATTGAAAGTCAAGAGCAAAGCACCTTTAAAGAGGAATCCAATGATCTTCCTCCTTGTCAAGATCAAAGTATCCTTCCAAATTCATTTCCAACACAAGACCCTATCATTCCTTCAGATCCTCCACAAGCTCCACTTGTTCCTCCATCTCCTTGTCCTAATCCAGCATATCCACTCCAAGATCGCATTTCTTTTCATGATCCCATTATTTCTCCCATTCCATCTCTTGAAGAGCCTGTCATTGAACCATGTCCACTACACAATCCTAGTCCCCCTCATGATCCTAATCCCCCTCATGATTCTAACGTGTCAGTGCAAGATGTTCATGAACCCTCGACATGCATAATGGGTTCTTCCACTTTGGTGCAATCCGATCCACTTCAAGATCTCATTATTTCTCTCCTATCATATCCACCTCATAATGGACTCACGTCTTCTTCTCAAAGCAAAGAGTATCCTACAAGTCAAGATATTCATAAAGGAAAAGGAGTAGATCTCCATAAGCAAGAATCCCTTCATGTCAAAGAAGATCTTAAGGGTCATGTCTACACAACTCACTCTCAAAACATTGGTATCCCTCCATCAAAATCCAAGCATACACCTTCCCCATCATACTTTCCATCCATCTTAGGTCCTTATATTCCTTCATTCTCTATGCAAGGTCAGCAAAGGCACACATCCTTGAGTAAATTTCATCAATCCAAAAGAAGTCCATTTCATTCATATCCATCCATGCATTCCTTTCCCCCTCCAAGCAATTTGGATGCCAAGTATAAAAGTCACAAGTCTAGCAATCCACATGTATTCAAGGATCAACATGTCCAATATAATCAACATGTCAAAACAAAGAAAAATTTGATCTATAAAGAAAAGGAAAAATCCAAAAGGTCACAAAGGCCCATTGCTCAAAAACAAAAGTCAAAATATATATGGGTTCCTAAATCCCTTGTGCAAGCAATGCACTCCAAGGAACTACAAAAGCATGAAAAATAAAAAACCATGTGGATCCCTAAGCGGCTCCTTGAAGCACAAAAGCCTAAAGAAACATCCAACTTGGCATCCAAAGTTGCTATTCCTCCATCCAACCCTCTCAAATTTTTTCCTCCATCACCTTCATCATCCATTTTGGGCCCTTATGTCCCAAAATCCATAGCTATTCCTTCATCAAAATCTCCATATCCAAAACCCACTCTTCCTCCATCAGTCCATCACCCCTCAAGGTGTGTGCCAATGTCGATCTTGCCAACATTTCTATCCACTCAAGCACAATTCTTCCAATACCCTATCCATTATCCAATGCATATTTTCCATCCTTCCATCCCTTTGATCTCATCCTTTACATAAATCCTTGCCTTAGTTTCATCTTATTTTCCATGTCCTTATCCTACCAACGTCTTTGAGCATACTTTTAAAAGTCATGGTCCATTTTTTTTTTTCAAGGCTACTATCCAAACAAAAAAGACGCTTGAGTTCTTCTTCCATCCCCTATCATGTGTCCATCTTCTATTGAAAAAGTCAAAATACAAAAAAAAAAAAATCAAAAGCTCAAAAATATGCAAAAAAAAAAAAAAAAGTGAAAAAAGAAAAAAAGAAAAAAAGAAAAAAAAGTAAAGCAAAAATCATTTGTCCACTGGTGAAAACCTGGCAAACAAGCGCCTTGGGCAAGTACCGTGATGAAAACCTGGCAAATAGGCGTCATGCATAATCTATGAACTTCTTGCATACCATACTTGGGGACAGGTTTCCTCCTTCATATCCTATTGCCCTTCATTATCCTATCATACCATGCCATACTCCTCCATTATCCTATTGTCTCTCATGTCCATTTTCCCTTTCCACCTTTGATCTTGATAAGGCTGACGATCTTCATGAGCATCATGCATCTTGTTTGCAGCTTTCAGTCTATCATAGCTTTTGGTCATTTATCCATTTGCTTGTTATAACTTTTCATCCATATTCCCTGTCTTATTGCAACTTTCTGCCACAATCCCTTAGCCTACCCTGACCTTCAGTCCATGTCCCTTATCCATTCTTGGTCTTGCTTATCCTATCCATATCTTATCACTATCCATACACTCTGTTTCATTCCTTGATCTTGATCTAACATAAGGACGCAAAATTTAAACATGGTTTCCAAAACGTCTTGACATGTCCCTCATGCCATGTCACTACTTTACATTGTCATATCCAGTCTCTTGTCCCATCACGCAATAGCCCTTGAAAATTGCATCCATATTGTCTCCATACTAAAAGGCCTTCGTCTTTCCTCTATCCACCAACATTTCAGAAAGCCTATTTATTCACCTATCATATTCCTTGCCTTGCTAGACACTGGGGGCAAAATCTCTAAAAAAAATTGAAAAATGTCCTGAAATAAATCAAAAAAAAAATTGGAAAATGTCCTGAAATAAATTAAAAAAAAAATTGAAAAATGTCCTGAAATAAATCAAAAAAATTGAAAAATGTCCTGAAATAAATCAAAAAAATTGAAAAATGTCCTGAAATAAATTAAAAAAATCAAATAATGTCCTGAAAAAAATCCCTAAAAATCGAACAAATGTCCTGAAAAAAATCCCTAAAAAGTCAAATAAAGTCTTGAAAAAAAAAAATGAACAAAAAAAAATAAATTGTAAAATCTCGAAAAGCATTTTGCAATAAATCACCCCTCTGTGCATAAGACAGATCACTGAGAATCCCTCCAACGACATGCAATCAAACATTGTGCTTTAATGAAATCATGCGTTAACAGATGAACTTTTCAATCAAACCAGACATGCAAACTAATCAAAATCGTCATATCAATTAATCAACATCAATATCATTCGTCCTTGGCACATTATCATGGGTCTTATACAGGGTGTGGTATACTCGAAACTAGACTATGTCCTGTCTTAGATGGGGTACCGCATGTCCTGAAACCAGACAGCATGATCGTCCTATCAACACATTCAACTTTTGACAATGAAGATCAAGACGTTTGTTTGACTTGTTGGAATTAGCGAGTCTTATCATTTATTGTTTTATCTTCGATCATGTTCCTATGTTGCTCGATGATGTCACTGAGTGATTTAGAGTGACCGGGATGGTTCATGGTCCTTTCTTTTTTGTTGTGATTGATGTTTGTCTACGATGTGTCTGTCTTTTGCAAAAAGGGTTGCATTTCAGCTCTAGCCTTCCATGCCATGATGTTATGCATCCATTTTGCTACATTAAAATAAAGGTTCTCACCTACAAAGTGCATTAGTGAAAGCAAGTTTTTCTTTGTCTCTCACTGTCCTCCGTCTCATTTTCTTCTTACTAACATTTCTTCTGTCAGTTCGGATAGTTAGTTCGGTTTAGTGCTTCGATCTCCAAAAACATATGCTACATCCTGCATCCATTTGGTTAGTACATTTGCATTATATCAAGCATCACATCAAACATTTTATCCATTTCATATTATCAATGCATCAAAAACACATAAAAAATAAATCCATACATGTTCCACAATAATACATCAACAGTGCATAAGTCATCCATACATGGAAAATAAACATAAGTCATAACACATTGCATCCCATCATATCGATGCATATCATATCATATATCCACATAATATCGGAGAACAAAAATTGGACTGTCTGTCCTAAGTATGGCCCGCAGGCTGACTACATAATGTCAAACTACATAATGTCCACTGTCTGTCATAAGGAGCACATGCCTCTATCACTGGGTACTACCTCTGTCCTCCTCATCCCTACCATGTCTCGCGGATGATGTCCCTCCTGGTCCTGGCTGTGGTGGTCTCATAGGTCCACTCACCCCCATGCTGCTCAATGATCTCCGAGAGCGTGCCCTGCTCTTTGTCCTCGATCGTGCCCAATATGATGCTACTCTCTGCTCTGGTGGGACTGCACTCTCATATAGTTTCCTCCAATGGCGTATCTCCTCTCCGGTCTCTACCAACATCTGTGCCATCTCCCGTGCACTGGCATCCTGAATCGACCCAATGTACTCAGTGACTCTCTGTTCCTCTCGCTGTGCCTGAGCTATTGCTGCATCTCAAGTTGCTGTGAGTCTGGCTATCTCCACTATGAACTGCTCATGCTGTCTCTCTAAAGTCGTAATATGATCATGCTGACTTGCTATGGTAGCCCTGCACATCTCCATCTCCTCTATCCTAGTTGTCTTCGGCTCTATGGGTATATACTGCAATGCCTCCTGCTCGCCTGAATCTGGCTCATCCTCGTCATCCCCCTCATCATCTTCATCCTCGTCATCCCCCTCATCCTCATCATCGCCCTCATCCTCCTCATCCTCATCATCTCCCTCCTCCTCTCCTACGAGTGGGAAGTCCTCCTGTCTCCTCGGTACTGGAATATCAAGATCTGTCAATGGCACTGGCCGTCGTCATGCAAACCATCTCTCATACTCCTCTGTCATCCCGACATCCACCACATCTGATCTCCAATCCCACTGTCTCTGCTATAGCTATGTGAAGTCAGCATATGCTATGTGTGGTTGAATCATACTCCCCCACTGACTCGTCTCTTTGTGAGATCGGGCAAAGTGTGCAGTCCTCCTAGGTACATCCCGCCTCTCTCCAAATTGTCATCTGACTCTCTCTGGAAGGTACAACTCAATCACTCTCTGGCGATTCACTGGTCACCCAATCAGGTACCTCTTCTGTCTACAATACGGTAGCTCCTCACTATCATCTGACCATCCAGGGCAATCACGATATGGCCTCCATGTGAACTCTCTCAGTCTGTCTAGCTCGTGTTGCCAATACAATATGTATCCAAACGGACCCTATCTCAGTGCTCCCCCATAGCAATACACATATGATTGATGTGGTACTACCTGTCTCTCTATAATCGGTCGACATATGGCTATGTGCTCAAATGCCCATACCTGTAGCAATGTGACTCCATAGCTCAAAGTCTGCACTCCTTGATATGCTATCTGATGCAGCTGAAAATACAGCATAGCCAGTACACATGGTCCCCATGCCTACACCATCCCCTCTGTCGCCATCTGCTCTAGCACTCTTCCCCATCCAATAGGGAATCCATGTCCTCGTCTGTCTCCTGCTAGTAGACATGCTATCACCATGGCTATCACCACATATTGTCGATCATACTCTGATGCCATAGTCTCCCAGCCGATCTCCCTCTCTACGATATCCAGATCCTCTGTGTCACACTCAAATAATCTACCCAATGCATCTCTCCCTGTCACTGGGTCATACTCTACCATCTCTCCATGAATCGGAATGTAGAAGATATGCCATACGTCCTCTAGTGTCACAATCGCCTCTCCAATCGCCAAATGGAATGAGGAAGTCTTTGAATGCCATCACTCTGCCAATGCGGTAAGCAATCCTGTGTTTGCCCTAATCTCAGGCATGAATGTGACATAGTATATCCCAAGTCTTGCTAATGTATCTCTGTCCGTGCTTCTGAGTCTATGTCGTAACATGAAGCAGTCAGGTCGGTTCTCCCGCGTGATCAATGGGTATTGTCAACTCTGCATCACAATTGGGGCACATTTTGTCAGTTTTAGAGTTTACTCCTATGGGTTGCATTTCCTCATTTCATCCACAAATCAGGGTGTTTCTAAGCTATTCTGGCCTATCCTACCCTTATCCCCCCTTTTCGGATCATTTGCATGTTGTTTTGACCAAAATTAGGGTTGCCAATGCACTTTTGCGATTGTGTTCTGCATCCTGCGCCTGTGTATCATAACCTGCACCTGTGTCTCCCTACACAAGCATAGAAGACCCTACACAAGCGCAGGATTCGCCCTACACAAGCGCAGGAGTCCCTTTCTGCATCCCCTGTGGGCCCCACAATGTCCCGCAAGCAAGTCAAATTCATAAAATTGAAGACATGGGTTTTTGAGATACATACTGCTGCTCCCACGTCGTCCGGTCATTTGAATGTGCATACACGTTCTCCGAGGTGATCTGCCCTTGGAATGTTCGCCATCTCTTTGCAAGTGTCCTTTTCCAGAGCAACAAATCCTCCTATTTGGCTAGTGCAAATGAGCAATTTTCACTCTCTTTGCCTCATTTATAGATCTTTGTCAGTGCATAGATGGACGTGCACCCTATCCATCTTATGTTGGTCGTGGTCTTTTGCGTCTTCTTTTGTTTGTCCTTCGTGCGTCCGATCTCCGATTGTCAGTCTGTTCGATCTTATCATTTTTATCGATCAATTGGCCTCTTTTCTGCATGTTTCTCGCCAATTCCTCGAGGGAGCATGCATATGTCATTGTCAGCGTCTGGGGCATTTTCATTATTGTTCTTTGAAACAACGCTTAAAATCGCATTGTCTCAAAGAGGGGCAAAATGTAGACATCTAAAAATGGTTAATGCTTGCGGAATCATACTTTAACATTTGCACATTGCCTTATTTTAGGTTTTTGCATCGCATTAACATTTCTCCTATGTTACGCACTTGGTCTTTATCATTTGTGAGCATCGAGTCCTTCTTCTTCATTCATCATTCGTCTCGTCTTCAAATTTGGTCTTGTCAATAACAATATTTGTCATGATTTTGATCAATCTTATCTTGTCACATCAATGTGCGTGCTCATTTGTCATATTTTGACATTGTCAATTCGATTTCATTTTGGACATCATCAATCCTAATTAGGGTTTTGTCCTCTTATCAATCTTGTCATCTTGTGATCGATTTGTCATCGATCGTTGTCATTATCAATCTTGTCATCTTGCGATCGATTTGTCATCGATCGTGGTCATCATCAATCTTGTCGTTTTGCAATCTATTTTGTCATCGATCCTTTTCTTTTTGTCAATTTTGTCATTTTTGCGATCGATTTGTCATCGATCGTCGTCCTTCTCAATCGTGTCAATTTGGATCAATTTGTCATTGTTCCTCGTCAATTGGCGCATTTATCAATCAAATCATTTTATCACATTGATCAATTTGTCATCAGAATCATGATCAAGTCAATTATCTTTCATCAAGACCTAATTGTCGTCCTTGCATTGCTAATTCATCTTCTAGGGTTTCATGATTTAATCATTTAACCTTGTTTGTCATTTCTCCCTTTAGGATTAATAAATTATTTATTTATCCTAAGTCTTTGTGTCATAATTAAATGTTCATTTAATTGGCTAATTATTCCTCTTTTTGTGAATTAATTAATAAATGACAAATTATTAATTAATTCACCTAATTTATCTTAATTCCTAATTTTCCTCTTTTTCTAATTTTCTAATTTTCTAATTCCTAATTTCAATTCTCTCCTATTTTTCTCCTAATTTCATGGGAATGACATTTCAATTTGTCATAATTTGTCATAATTGACAATCAATCAATTTGTGACATAGAAATTTGTCATAATTATCAATCAATCAAATTTTGCATAGAAAGTGCATAATTTGTCATAATTTGTCATAATTGACATAATTGATTTGCAATTTCCATTTGAATCTCTTCATGCTAATTTGATCATCTCTCCAATTTGTCTATAAATTGGATGAATTTCTTCAATCCCAATCTAATCAGATTATCTAATAATCACATTATCGATCTGATAATCACTTGTTGGAATTACTTTGTTGAATCAATCACGCTTTGAGTATTCTTGTGCCAATGTCAATCTTGCTTTCACATTAGGTTTATGCACTTGAAGGTGAGATCCACAAACAAAGGCTATTTGGAGAAGAAAGAAGGACAATGGAGCCGCATGAAGGAGACATTCGAATCTGCATCTGGTTTGCTTAGTTTTTAGTTTTGAATGTTTTGCTTTCATGTCTCTATTGAGTGTAATTAGGATTGATCATTGCAATCTGCTTTTGTGATTGAGCTATGATTAATATTTTGATTTGCTTGTGATGATTTTTGATTTCCTAGCTACAGATGGATTCCAAAGATTACAGTTACGAAGTAGGTATATAAATGTGCCAAATTTGATCTAGAAATCCCTATAGATATTATAGCAACTAATGAAATGGTGGTAATGCTTGAGGAAGTTGTTTCATAAATGACAAAGCTAGACAAGTAGGTTAAAGATAAGTTGGTTAAAGATAATTTGAAGTTGCTTGAAACAATAGAAAGAAGAATTATGCCAAATATCTTAGATAGTGATGTAAAGGTTAAGTCTTTGGATTAGTGGAAAGGAGAGTTTAGTGCAATGGTGCCAACTCTATCATGTTTTGTATGTGAAAAATGAAGAGTTTAATATTAATTTATTGAACACTGCATTAGATGAATTGTTTACTCAAGAAATAATTTTAGATAGTTTCAATAAGGAGACTAGGGTGATCTTGTAGGCAAAATCTTCTATACACAGTGATAAATTAGCTAAATTACTCTCTTTTCAATGGCTTTTGAGAGAAGATGTGTGCATATTGGATAAAGAAGTATAATGATTGGATCATAATTGAATTTCAAGTGATCATTGTGCCTCAATAATTGAAATCCAAATCAATTGATGACTTAATTTTGGTAGTTTTCTAGCACTAGAACAATTTTGGTTCATATGGTGGCATCAACTTTAGGATTGGTCTTATTCATCGACTACAATTGATTCAAAGGGTCCTTTTTTAATGAATATCCTATATTGTGATGGGCACAAGTCCTCATGTTACTTTTATTAAATTAAAATATCACATATAACTAAAAAGATAAACATGATTCATGTAATTAGGTCCTAGGCCAACATGTTTTACTTTTCAATATAAGGGAGTTGTAATATTGTAAAAATGATTAAACGGAAATCCAGTTATTGACACATGTTTTTTTTCAAAGGTTAATATTTTGAGTTGTAAATAAAATTTAGCACATTTGAAAATCCTTGTATAACATGTTTTAAATTGAAATTTATTAATATGAATATTGCTTACATGTGTCTTTTGTAACTATGTCCATGATGTGTGCACTACTTCTTATAAATAAAGAAAACAAGGGTCTCTAAGTTTATCTATGCACAATTGTTGCATTGGATATCTTGTTTGTTGTTTCTATTCAAGTAATAGATTAAAATTCTTTTAGTAAGATATGAAGAATTATGCATTAGATTAAGGATTTGTAAGAAGAATTGTGGTATATACTCTTTCTTGGGTCTGTCATTGTAACGCAATGATACAATTATACCCTCTAAGTTTGAAGTTTGGATGTGAGAAGAGGCACTTGCATGGAATAATTTAACTCTATCCCCTAGATAGACACAAGTAAGAAGTTAATCATATCCAATATCTAGAACCAAAACCCTAAAAATAAATCATCCAAACAATTTTGTGTTTTATAATTTATCTTAATTTACACATGTTCTCGTGGTTAATAATGAGGACTACACAGATCTGGCTGATTCTGAGTCAATCTTCCATATATTTGTGAAATATTCAGATGTAAACAATATCTTGGTGTAAAAGGGTTGTAGTTTTATAGATATTGAAGAAAGGGATACCCCCTAGGTCTAGCATATAGCCTAAAGTGTAGATGAGAACACTAATATTATAACTTGTTCGTTGGCAAATGGTATAAGAGTCTTGAGCATTAGAAATGGCTATAGAGATGATTCGATAATCAGCTGAAAAAACCAACACACTTTACCATAAATATCCCATCTTAAGCACTCTATTTATAGGCAAAGATCAAAAAGAAAAAAAAAAGTTCAAATCAACATAGTTGAGTAATATTTCCAAGGTGGGTGCCTAAGTTTGATTCTATACCTAGAAGTTATTATAATGTCCAATGTGAAACTCATATGACCCCTAATTTAATTGTTGTGTTCGAGATGGTGGATATTCATATATTCACTCCACACACGTTAAGTACATTCTTTCAATATTACATATTGCAGCATCCTAAATTGTACTCGTCTACAATTTTGTCCTCACTTAGGCCCTCACTTTGGCTTTCATCCCCTAATTCCTAATTGAATCTCTAATTCTGCTCACGCCTATCACCAAACTCAAATTTTTATCATATGCATTTCTCTCCCCTTGATCTTGGGACCCTGATTTCCAAGACCATGGTGCCCAGTTCCATGATCCTTAAGGACCAGGGCACCCAACACCATGTTCCACTCAAAAAGGGCCCATTTTGGGGCCTCATAATGGTAACTCAAATTGAGCAGGAACCTAGATCTCTTGTTAGCTTGTGTCGAAAAATTAATTTATTTTTCGACTAGCATGTATAAAAGGAGGTCTACCTCTCTCATTTTGATATCAAGCATTCATAATTAGAATTCATCATCAAGCAACATTCAAATGAGAAAACAATCAATCTTCTATCAAGCATTGGAGCAGAAGTGAAGTCAAGATTCAAGCATCAGAGATGACATTCATGTTCTATGTTTTATGAAGACTATCTACATGAAACCCTAATTCCTTGTGAAGACAAACAAAACTTAACAGACATTAAGTTTTTGCAATCCATATGTTAATAATCATCATCATCTTTCTTTTCTAATTGCTCTTTATCATCCTGATGATGGATCACAGAGTGTGATCTAAAACATTGATCCTTGGAAAAAACCACACAATCTAATCCAAAAGCATTGATTCTTAACAAACAAAACTTCATTAAAAGGTATATCATTAGTGTTTCATATATTTTTAGCCTTTCTCTCAAAAGGAAAACATTTCCATCACAGTACTTCATTTATATTTTAATTTTATTTCATGGTTAATTCCAAAATCAGGGTTTGACCTAAGGCAAACCCCTATTCCCAACTAGTTTCCCCTTGAACATGTACAAAGATGTGTTTCGAAGGAACGATAGGATTCATAGAGACGAACAGGTTCCCTTTTAAACGACGAAAAGTTTGGAGGACCATGGCGACCACTACCACAGTCCCAACGATTTAGGCCGAGTTTCTGGGAACAAATTTGAACCTTCATCTACTACTTAGATTTGGGTTTGTGGCTCCATTTGACGACGGTAACTCGTCGTTTATGCATAATTGCTTCAATATCCATACATTTACATTAATTTCAACATCTTTAAAATTTGATTCAAGGGAAAGAAAGGAAACCATGAGTCTGATCTGAATATAGATCTATTAAGACTTAGATCTATTGAATTCCATCTTTCCCTAATGTGATGGTCCCTAAGAAAAAATTAGTGGTTTTACTACATGTAATGGTGAAACCCTAATTTTTCACCATTACACATACTTTATAGGAAAATATTGCTCTACCCAAAGTGTGGCATCCCATCTCAAGATGGACCACAAGTATACGAGAAATAAATATGTTATGCAAGGTATACAACACCTTTCTTAGTAGTTCTCTAGTTAGTACATCCACAAATACATTAGATATGAGCATTTTAAACTCAATTCATAGAGCAACTGTAGTAGCATATAAAGTAGAATCATGCATTAAATAATTATGTCCAAGTTTGGAGATTACACTAATATCAACCAAGAATCTTTCTTTTTCATCTTCTAATACTTCAATTGTGTTCGTGGTGACTTAAAGTTTGTAAGAAATTTTAAATGTTGTCAAAGTTTGTTGGGTCAAAACATATTGGATCGTTTTCCAATTGATGACCTCTATATCCATATGTTTGACCAAACAAAGGAAGGAAGCCAAAAGCTTCATGACAACTGTTATGAAATTTAATTGTGATTGCTTCTTCTTTAAATCACTTTTAGTTCCTTAAGTGATCCTATATAACTCCTCATCCCTTATTGATATAAATATATTTGTTTTTCAAACAAAATAGTTATAAAGGTGTTAAAGCTCATATATTGGTACTAAAAATGAAAAGAGAACACGAAAAAGAGAGTTACAAGTGAACGACAAAAAATCAATCACCCAAATACAACCCATCACCTCTTACTTCGATATTAGATTATGTAAGAACCCCTCTAACAAATAGAAGATAACAATTCAACTTAATTTGATTTTGATGAGATTAACAAATAAAAATGATTTTTTCAGAACAACAAATATAATCACAATTAAATAAGATGTTTTTTGAAACAACTATAAGAAATTTAAAATCTCATCTAAAACAAGATTATGTATCTAAAGAAATGAACAACTCAAATACTCATGCACTCTATATATTATTCTCAAAATACAACAATCAATTAACACTTAAAAGACCCTACTAGATGATGATGCAAACACAAAAATACAGTTGTCACATGAAGGGGCCTTCCACATTTAAATACCCTCACATAAGGACCAAAAAAATCTTCTCCTTAACCTTAGTGGGCGGACTCAACTTAGAGGTTATTTTTTATTTATTTATAATGTGGAGTCGGCTCACTTATGGCCGCCCATGTGAAATTAAAACATTTATTACGCACCAAAACTCGTTCGCTGCACGTGAATAAGATTTGGACGCACAGCTTCAATGGCAACGTTCGTTTGTTTTTCATTATACTCAAAAATTTCAGAGATACTTTTTTTAATAATCAATTTTTTAATTATATAGAAAACTGTATAAAATGCATGAAATTTATTAAATATATTGTTTATAAGATAAAAATTAGTGAAATATTTTACATGATATTTTATCATAAAAATAATTAGAACTAAAAATATATGTATTATAATTGAAATTATTTCTCTAAAATTTATTGGAATTAAATTATATCATAAAATTTGAATTCAATATCATTGGTTGATCTCAACATGAACTTATCTTTAAAGGCTGTGTTGGAATTTGAATATACTTTATAGAATTTGAAATTTTCTATCATGAAAGGACAACTAGTTCAATAGTGGAAATCACACTAACTAAAGTAGGTTCTAAGTTTGAATGTCAACCTACCTAATATTCTCATTAATGTACCTATAATTCCTTGTAAAAAAATCCTTATCACAAAGTAGCATAAAAATAATTATAATTAAAACATATGTAAACATGCCTAAAATGACTAATAACTCTTGTATGTTATATAGTGTACATTCACTTCAAACTCTTGGAAATGGATCTACACATTTACACTTTTTAGTAAATTGAGTTCCTTTAGTGAACACCAGTTCACACAATAAATGAGAGACTAAATTATCTTATTCCTTTTGTAGTAATTTTTTTTTTTGAATGACTAGGTGGTGAGTATGAATACCTAATCACTAATATAGGGTGACACTCTACACCTCATATTTGGTGTCATTGGTCTATTTTGATGTATGTTGATATTTCGTCTTAAACCTTGTGATGAGTATTCTCATGAGGGGTAAGTCTTTTGTTAGTGCTTTGTGTAGGTTTCAAGTGTCACAATTTAATGTCTGCAATCCTCAAGTGGGTTAAAGAGATTGTGGTTCTCCACCTTTATGTATTGATTGTAATAAGAAGTGATGTTGTGCATGTCTTTGTATTGCACATTATGGTTTTTATTAAGCTAAAAAGTGGGTTTTTGAAGGAGTTCAAAACTATATTATAAAATCAACACCAACATACAAACAATATAAGCCCCATAAGATGTTGAATTTACAATAAACCCATAAGGCCAAAAGGGATAGAAATCAAAATAAACTAATTTAAAATTGAAAAATAGATAAAATATAGAGAAACCCAAACATAAGATTGATTTGGTCCTTAAACAAACTTTGAAGAATGTCATCATCTAGTTCAATGATACCAAACCTATGGTCTAAGGGTTATTTGTAGCCCTATTGACCAACCCTTTTCTAATTACCTTTCTTTTCCACTTTTGTAGTTTAGTATGAAGGACAAATAGACTAGTTGTAAAATTATTAGTTGCATTTTTGTTGAATTTCACATTTTCGACAAGATTGTTTTTTAATTCATCCTAATTTTCTAGAGTATATCCATCCTTTGATCAAGGTTTTCCTAATTACAAAACATATTGAAAAATATGTTTACTTCCTCCCATAAATCTTATTCTAAAGCCACATTATTATTATCTTATGTAGTATTCACCTTTGGGTAAGAAATTTGAACGTCCTTACATTATGGCTTTAAAAGTCTACAACTACCAAAGAAACCACTTCAAGATGTTATTTGGGAGGTCAAAACTCTCTTATAAGTATCAATATATTTCGTTGACATCTACATAGTTCAGACAATAGGGTTTGTTATTGAAATTATGAATATTATCCTCTAACTATATCTTCATAAGAGCATCACCCTACTTCATAGATTTGTTGGAGCCTAGTTGGTTAGCAAGCCTGACAACAACATAGAAATTAGATGAAGAACCTTCCAACTTAAAATTTGTACATTCATATCTCCCTTAGAGAGGAGTATGAACAAGAGTGTTTCCAATGAACTCGAAGGTCACATGGGCACCAAAATTTTAATAACCCTAGCACCATCTTTAATCTTGGGATCCTATGGTTACAGATAAATCTCATTAAGATTGTGATAAAAAATTATCGAATAATCATGAGAAGAGATAAAAAAAAAAACCTAGGGTATCTTGATCATTGATAGGAGGGGTTTTAGAATCTTGAACAATAGTGGAACCATTAATGGTACAAGGAACAAAAGCCAAACTACTTCTCAAAGACATTTTATAGGGGTTGAAATTTTGGGGTACAAGGTAGGAGTTAGAGTTTTTACAAGCACAAAATTATATAGATAATAAATTATTCCTTGATGAAGGCACATATCAACCTTATCTAGTAACAAATCAACCATAAATTTCTTCAATGAACTTAAACGAAAAAAAGGAAAACTCATTCTAATCCTATGCCTTAGGTGATTGAACAATGGAAAGTGGTAGGAATCAATCCTTATGTACCTTCCTTTAAGCATAAAGTGTCTAATGAGAACAACAACTTCTTCATCTTATAGTTGCTCATTTTAATCGTGTCTTAGACCATTCAACTACTGTATTGCAAACTATGTTGTTACAAATATACTTAATATAAAGAAATTAATCATGTTTTCTTTCGTTTTATCTTTTATATAATTTGAATCAATATAAACAATAAAAGTTTTATAAAAAATAGACTTTACAACACATAAAAACATCTAAAAATTTATTTTGTATCTATTCTAAAACTAATCTAATTCTAACAAGAAAAAACATAAAATTTTAAAAATAAAATAAAATAACAATGCAGAAAAATAGAAGACTTTTATTTATACAAAGATTGTTCACATGCAATCCAATAACTGATAGAACTTAAATCAGCATAATTGCAATAAAGAGAATCATATTACAAATTATAATATGGATGGAAAGAATCATAACCTTTTGCATTTACTTAAAGCAAAATCTCACATAATTGCATACTGCAAAAGGTGCAAAAGTTTAGACATGTGAATTGAACTACTTTGATGGGATGCAACTAAAAAAGTAGAGAAAAGAAAACTTTAAAAAAAACTAAGTGTGTTGTAATCCATCACCTCAAACAAGATTCAAGAAATAAGGACACACGCAACTACTCATAAGTAGCCTAGTTTATTTCTCCTTCTTTATCCTAAAACTCACATGTTTTCTATTGACTTTCCAAAATTCCTAATATTATTATTATTATACTCTCCCAAGCCTTTTTACTTCTTTTACTTTCCACATGCACTCTTTTAACTTGAAGACCAAGTCTTTATAAAATATAAGGTTCCATATTTATATAAACATGTGGCTCATATAATTGGTATCTACCAAATAATTCAATCCATAGCCTTATTGTTTTAACTACCAAAAGATTAGTGAGAATATTTTAAATAGGTATCTTATAGGTATTCATCGCCTCTCTTTTAAAAATGAAATTGAAAAAATTAGTGGTTCTTTTTGTCTTATGATAGAGTTCACATATTTTGATAGTAGGGCCAGAAAGAATATAGTTTGTCAAACTTTACTTTTAATAATGAAGGTTTGATTATGGTGAACAAGATTAGTAATTTGGGTGAATAGTAATAGGAAGATGAAAACTTTGATTTTTTTAGAAATTTTCTTTAAATTAAAAATCAATTATGATGACTTGTATTTTTCTTATCTTCATCTATGAATGGATAATTGTGATACTTAAATGCTTTAAGATGTTTTATGTGAATTTTTATCATTTGTTTGAAAAAACATGTTCTTGTGTGCAATTAGTGGATCAAATAGGGTCCCTAGTGTCACCTTGCTTATGCAAGCAAATGTGTGAAGAAAAATTGATATCATGTCTTTCATTTTTATATACTATTGGAATTGAAATGGATTAATGGATGTGGATTAATTCATATGATTTCTCCTAAGTTGTGTTTGAATTAATGGAAGAGTGAATTGGATGTTTCCTTCTTGTAGTAATTTATTGTTTTGAGTGACTAGGTGGTGGTCATTGATATCTAATCACTAGTATAGCATGAGACTCTGCGTCTCATATTTGGTTTCAATGATCTAGTGTTACCATTCCTTCTTGAACCTTATGATGAGTATTCTCATGAGGATAAGTCTTCTATTAGTGATGTGTGCATGTTTCAAGTGTGTCACAATTTAATGTGTGCAATCTTCAAGTGGAGTAAGGAGATTATGCTTCTATTATGCAAGGTTAATGTGCCTCCTCATCAACTGATAATTTACAATTTATATAAATTTGCACTTGTAAAAACTCTAGTTCCTACCCTATACCCCAACATTCTCAAATTCCTATCAAAAGTAGTTTGGTTCATGTCCCTCGTACCATTAAATATTCCCCTATTGTTCCAAATTCTAAAAACCCTCCTATTGGTGGTCAAGGTGTCCTAATTATTGTTAACTCTCCCCATGATTCTCTGAGAATAGTGGTCACTAATAACCTTAACATGGTCATCATGTAACATAAAATATTAGAAAGGTGATTCAACATTAGAAAGTTGTAGACCCTTCTAACTATAACCTTCCTCCCCCTCTTTCCTAGAGATGACACATTTATTTGGAGAAGGGAACCCTCAGGGGAGTATTATGTTAAAACGGCCTACAATAGCTTACTTCGGGAACCTGGGCCTCGACTCTCAACTGGAAAGAGGTTTGGAACACTCAACTCATCCCAAAGATCAATTTCTTCTGGTGGATTGTTCTTCACAACAAAATCCTGACTCGGGACAACTTGGCTAAGCGGGGATTTCAGTTCCCTAACATATGTATCCTTTGCAAAAATGAGGTTGGAAGCCCCTTCCATCTCTTCCTCCATTATGTCTTTGCTAGGGATCTCTGGGGGATTGTCTACTATAAGCTTAATGTTAGCTGGACTTTGAATGAAAATATGATGCATTTGCTACAAGGGTTTCGAGGCCCCTCTTCCAATCTTCTTATCCAACAACTTTGGAGATAAATCCCCCCCCCCCCCATTTCTGTTGGAGCATATGGAAGGAAAGTAATAATAGGATATTCAGGGATAAGGAGGCCTCCTTGGAAACTGTCTTTGCTTGATTCCTTAAACTCATTATGGAGAACATCTCAGTTACCAGGTTTTGATTGCTTCCTATGCCCCCTCTATATGGGATTGGGAGATTGCTCGCAGATGGAACCTTCCTCCTTCATTTGCTCACATAGATTGCTCCAAACGCCTCCTAAGGCAGAATACTATTTGGTTCCTCCCTCTCCCTGGTTGCTTCAAACTAAATTTTGATGGGGCTGCCAGACAGGGTCTTGCAGTAGGGGGAGGTGTCATTAGAACCCATAGTGGGGCCTTGGTCGCTGCTTATGCTAGGAATTTGAATGGCCACTCTAGTAACCAAGTTGAAGTTATGGCCTTGGCTTGGGGGATCAGGTTTTCTCTCTCCATGGGCATTAGGTGCATGGACATATAAGGGGACTCTAATCTCATCATTGATATTGTCAAAGGGCGGAACATGCTCGATTGGACCATTGAAGGCCCCATTAGGGACACTCTCAGGCTTATTTATGGGCTTGACTCCTTCTGGTTTATGCATGTGTTTCGGGAAGGGAATGAGGTTGTTGATGCTCTTGCTGCCCTAGGATTAACTGTCATTGGCCTAAGATGTTGGAGGAGCCACACTTCTCTTCCGCCTCATGCCAATTTCCTTTTAACGGAAGAGAGAATTCGAACTCAAATTAATGATGAAGCTCTTAGTTAGCCTCATTGCTACCCTCCTCCTCACCTTTGGGTATCTTGGAAGGAGTTATTTTTTAGATTTGAATATGAGGAATATTCATTGGACTGCCACTAGTTATGTGCTGATTGGGACTGCCAAATTGGCCATGAAAGGTGAGATGATTTTTTGGTTTGCTTTTTGGGGTCACCATATAATGTTGTACTGGATGAACGATGATATGATGGGTTCCAGGCTGAGTTGGATGGTTTTAAAAACTTGTCATGGGCAACTTGTGCTATGTACCCCCAAGATCATTACTATGCGTGCAATTTTTTTTTTAAGGAATATTTCCTATGTGCCTATAGTCATGTCTGGATTCATGACTTAAGGCTCGCACAAGTCCCCTATTTCCAAGATTATTACTGGAAATCATTCCAACTTTTTGTGCCTTGATTGTCACCTTAGGCTAAATTTATCTAAGATTGACATTTCTTTTTTCACTAAGGGTTGCATATGTGACATCCTCTATTAGGTCTTGTTTATGACGTCTGCTAAACAAGCTCTCTCTGCTGAGGAAATGGGGGGTGATAGAGTGCACTATGAGCCTGACAAGCCTAATGATTTCAAGAATGACCCCCTCATGTGAAATTATTGCATTGAAGGAGGTGTAGTTTACATTTTGGAGTCCCCCCGTGACCACGACGAGCAACTTTCAACGCAGTTTGTTGCTTCTTGGTCTGGGTGGAGAGTCACACTGGGTGGTGTTTCTTTTGAAGTTTCGGAGGAATCCATTGCTTAGGTGACAGGTCTTGCTCTGGAAGGAAGGCGATAGAAGCGCACTAGCCATGTTTCTAACAGTGAAGAGATTAAACACTTCTTCAGAATTAGAGAGGAACCAATTAAGTTGCAGGGAGGGTTTGCCTGTGAGGAACTCAAGTACCCATGGAACCAAATTTGCTTGATGGTGATGAAATACTTCATGCTGGAAGGTCACTTTAATGTATTATACTACTAAGACCTTCCCTTGCTTAACCATTTTCATAATAATGACTTGCTATGTCTACCTTTTTTCCTCTTGCATTCTCTAGAAACCTTTGTGAAAGATACCCTTGATTCGAAGCATGAGGACAAGCCACCTATTTTTCTTCACCAGGTTTTAATCTATAGGCTCTAAAATTTTCATCTGGCTCTCTGCCCTCTTCGTAGTCTTATGTTGTTCCAACCCCCTGCCACAACCTCACTCCCACTTTCGGCCTTTTCATCTGGCTTGGCTATACCTAGGTTTTTCCAATTTTTGCAGGGTGTCCTCGCAACTGCTCATTTCCTTGCCTCTGCGTCTTCTCAATTCCCTTCCCCAGTGTCCATCACTAAGATAACCCCTAACCTTGTGCCATCTCCCTCGACCACAAAATCTCTCACCCCCACTAAAGGAAAAGGGAAAGACCCTTTCAAACGGAAAATAATTATCATTGAGGACAATTCTTCGTCTGAAGAATTTGAAGAGGAAATCCCTTCCCTTGACACTGAAGGAAGAAGTAGGTCATGCAAGTTGGCGTCGAAAAGCTCCTTGAAGAAAAAGACAAAATATAAAGATGTCTCTGATCCTGATGATGGCTTGATTGAGGACAAGGTGGGGGGAGGGATCTTAAATATTTGGGTTCCTCTAGGCCCCTCAATGAGGCTACTAATGCCATGATGAATATGGAACCTATGGTGACTGTCAACCTAATGGACCCAGATGAAGTGATGAAAATGGTGGAACCAGATGAGTTGGGGGCCCAGGGGACCAGAGCTCCTGTTGCGGACTTGGATAAGAAGGCTGAGATGGGAAAGGTGAACTTGGAGGTGAAGACTGTGAAAAGGGAGGGTGACGAGAATAAGAATATGGTGGACTTGGAGGATTTGGGTGCCCAGAGGGTCAGTGCTCATGTTGCGGATCTGGCTAAGACGGTGGAATAATAAAAAATTGTCTCGGTGGCAGAGTCTGTTAACAGGGAGGGCGAGGAGAAAAGGATTGATATCTCCCAAGGGATCTCGACCATGGAACAACTTGAAAATATCCGTTCGGATGTTTGGGATATTTTGCAGAGGATTGAAAACCTATGGTCGGTGTTGGACATGAAGGCCATTCTTGAGGAGGTCAAGGTCTTGAACAGAAGGTGGATGCTTGGGATTCCCAGATTGCTTGTCTCAATTTTTTTTGCATGTAGGTCCTTCACAGTTCGACCCTCACTCTCTCCCTCCCGAGAGAGTGTACCGCAGAGAACGATGCTGACAAAGATGAAGCCAGAGAACTTTACAAGTTTTTGTTTGATGATTGGAAAAATATCATTGATCTGTCCGGGGTTCGCCAGTTGACCCCTTAGGTCTTGTGTTGTTTTTTGTGTTTTGGGATGCTTTCTCTTGTTCCCTACCGCTCTGTTATTTTTGTTGTTTCTGGTTAGGAAAGACTCTTGTTATGGTAGTTTGTTGTTATAGTGTTGTTTATAGTTTTAACTATGTAATGGGTCAATGCCCTGGTTTTCACTGCTTTCTTAATAAAAAACATAAAACATTTAATTAAAACAATTGATTCATCTCACAACTACTCATTATGGTCCTATGCCATAGATGATTCAACTACACGATTACATGCTATGTTATTGCAATTGTTTTTTATAATAAAGTAGCCAAAACTAGGGGGTTGACCCGGAATACACAACAAGCCTCAGAGAGAGCATAACCAACACACACAGAACAACCAAACGAATGATAGTCAGCCAATCCCTATCTTAATCATCAAAAACATAAATCACCTACAACTATAGAATAACCCAAGATTGATAACAATCTCGTCCATATAACATCTTAAACAACAGGTATCCATAAAGAAACTAACCTTAAACCACCTATCCCTAGAAGTAAGCATATTGTTCATACTGCAATAACTAAAGAAAATAAAGAGAGTCTTAACAAGCCTCATAGGGCTAATAATGAAATTAAACAGAACAAGGATCCAACCGATCCTGAATCGAAACCTTAAACAAAAAAGGAAAGCAACATCCATTAATCATTTTTTCCAGCCCCCATGTGCTGGGAGAGCAGCAGACTGGTCCAATCATCAGCAAGGAATTCAAACAGTTCCTTCGTGGTGTCACCTCCCAAGCCACCCTGGTTCTCTTTATCCTGATGCAGAAGGCACAAAGTAGTGGTTGGAGAATGCATGACCTTCAGGGAAAATTTCACAATTTTGTTGACATGGGTATCCAGAGAGTCAAGCTTCTTTTTCACACCATTCAGATCCTCGGAGATAGCTTTACAACCCGCACATTGAACAACCTCCTCCTTCTCACCTCCATCAATAGTAGTCTGACCACCCTCAGACTTCCTCCCATCCTCCTCAGAGATCTGTTTATGTGGTGGGAAGTGGCAGATAATGGGGAGGTGTTCTTATTATCTTCCTGCACGGTCTCAGAGTCAGGGGCGTTGGTGTCCATCTTAGAAGGCTCCGAACCCTCCGTGGGCTCCATGTCATCCTCAGTCTTATCACTTTCCTCCTTCTCAGAATCTTCCACGTCATCTTTGAAAAAGTTCTTCCTAACAACAATTTGCTTCATACGGGGTTTACCAGCAAATCTGTTGGACCTACGAGGGGTCACACCATCTTACGCGTCAGACTCAACTAATAGGACCTTGGGTTCATTCCTGGGTTTTTTGGAGGTAACTTTGGCAGCAGAAGGATTACATTTGTTTTTTCCCCTAATTTTAGGAGGGGAAATGAGGGGGGTGTGGCCAAGGGATTGACAGGGTGTATTAAGTTTTTTCAAGATCGTTTTATTTCCCTTTTTAGCACCAGCAGAGAGGCCTAGATAGTTAATGTGAAAAAAATAGTCATATTTTCTTTTATTTTATCCTTTGTGTAATTTAAATCATTACACATAAAAACATCAATAATAAAAAATCTTATATGCATTAGACTTGTAATATAAAAAATCTCTTAAATTAGAAATTAGAAATTTGATTCTTAAAGACTAATCTAATTCTAACCAAACCAAAAACATAAAAAATAATAAAAAGCAAACCGAAAACAAGCTACCAAAATAAAAGACACTTCCATTTATAAAATTATTAACATGTGAAATCCAATGATTAATAGAACTTAAATTAGAATAATTGCAAGAACTAAGAGAGTCATATTTGCATGGGGCGATAAAAAGAATAACGACTATTGATTGCATTTAGCTAGTTAAAACAAAATCTCATATAATTGCATACTACAAAATGTGTGCAAATGTTTCGACACGTGAATTGAATTCAGCAAATAAAACAGTAGAGAAAAAAGAAAAACGAAACACAAAAAAAACTTTAAAAAGCACATATGTGTTTGAAATCAATCCGCCTTTCTTTAAAAATAATAATTACAAATACCTACTAGCTTACCCATTGGAATAGTTAACACGTGGAGCTATTTCTTCTTTTTAAATTCATAGCCTTATCGTTTTAACTGTGAAAGATTAGTGAGAATATTAAACACGTTAAAGTAAAGCCTCAGTATACCAAAACTATGGACTTGCCTTTAAACATAACCACCCAATGACACCCGTTTCTGAAATTATATAAAATCTTGGGGACTTTGGATTTGCACTCTATTTCAATTTAAAAATGTTTATTATGTGGGTGTTAAAATTTTCGCTTAAATTATTAGTTATAATTTGTTGGGTCACTTTTATTGAAAAATTGTCTTTCTTTATGTTCACACCTTTCACATAAAATATTGTAAAGTTCCAAGGGTCATTAGTTTTGAAGATCTGGCAATTGTTCAAAGTCTTCGATAGATTAAAGATTGATATTAAAATTATCAGATTTTTTATCATTTTGTTATTCAATACACGAGCATGAGTCTTAGGCTTAGACGTCTTCAACTAAAAGACAAACATTGATGATTATCTATTCTTCCAAATCCAATCGATGCACAATCCTAGCCTCATCCCTTGTGGTGTTGAGGCCTTGTACTCAACAAGACACTATCCTTGATGGGTGTATTCATAACTATTCCACTTCACCAATAAACCAATGGCCCATTGACTAAAACTTTGAGATTTGAAAATATATATGTCACACATCTCAAAGACCTTTGATTGATGATGAAATATATTATAGGACACACCTCTTATTGCGACAAATGACATTATGACATGCTTTAACTCCCTTTACAAACACCTTTAGATTCTCTTTGATCTACAATGGTTAAGAGTTTAACAAGGGATTTATATTACATGTAGTGAAGGCTTTATTGTATTAATACTAATATCTTTGGTCATTCAATGGCTTATAGAATTTATCCTAGAATACACAACGCTCAATATTCTATAATATGAGACCAAGTAATAATAAGCCTACAAGCTTTAATCCTATGCCTTAGGAGATTCAACAATGAACTCAAAATAATAAAGGAAATACTCTTGCAAAATATATGACAAACACACAAAAAGATCAAGTGAGTCCATCAATTTACATTTATGTCTAAATATTTAGTTTTCATTCACGTTTGTTAGTGCTCATATACTTGAAATACATGCTAACTTTACGATTCATGTACACTTCAATGTGGGGACCAAATGTAAGGGTGAAATTTGTATATCCAAGCCCATTAGTATTTACTTTTGGATCAATTTTGATAATATATATTAATATGACTGTATGGCAACATGTGTCATATGTTTAATGGTAATTTTAACTCCTTTATTGATCCCTAACCATCCTCACTCTTACCTTTACACATTTTCATGCATTCGGCCTTATCTTGACCTTAAAATTTATGCAACATGATGTATATGTAACATAAAATTTAATTTTTAAAAGGAATTGAATTGTCAACTCTTACATTTCCTCTTAGTTGTTGGGAACTATCTTTGTCCATTTTTATTTGACTATTCATTACGTATTGTTCTGTAGAGACATTCATTTGAACACTAATTCATCATTTGTAAATAATAAGAATGATCAATATTAAAAGAAGAATTTTTAAGAATACCTAGATTCAAACACTAATAAAAATAATCAATACTTAGATTCTTTCCCGGTTGATCAAGAGCTCAAGTCTGCATATGTTGAGGAGTTAAGTAAGCGTCACCTTGTCTTTTCTAAGTTTGATGATGAGCTAATTTGGGTTCATTCTAAGTCTGGGGAGTATTCGGTTAAAGATGGATACAGGTATTTATCTGCTAACTGTAGGGGGAATGTATGACCCTCTTGGTTGTTTTGGCATATTGCTTGCCTTCCAAAAGAAGGAGCTTTTGCGTGGCTGGCTGTCCAAGATAGAGTTCTCACAAGTATGCGGTTGGATAGGTTGGGCGTCACTGTTGTCTTTCCTTGTGTTTTGTGTGGTTGTTCCTTGGAATCGACTGATCATCTTTTTCTTCATTGTCCTTTTGCTTCTGAATGTTGGTATTGGCTCTTTAATAAATTAAATTGGTCTGCGACATTATGTGGGGATCTACGATCTCAATTTAGGGGTTGGCCGCATTTATGTTCATCTTCTTTTTATGCTTGTTTGTGGATTATTGCCCCTTCTATTCTGATTTGGAATATTTGGCTGGAAAGCAATAATAGAATTTTTAGGAAGAAGGTTCCTTATTGTCGGATGTTCTCTTCTGTATTGAGAAATCCATCTCTGAATCTGCTTTGGCTTTTATTTACAAAGGTCTGAGTCCTAGATGCACTTTTACTTATTGGGATAGTTGGATCATAAGGCATTGGCCGACTTTACATTTACTTCCTTCTCAAGGGGCTATTTCTAAGAAAAGGATTTCTTCAGTTAACAAAAAATAGGTGGTTTGGTTAACCACCACCCCCCCCCCCCCCCCCATCCAAGTTTAATTTAAATTTTGATGGTCCTTCTCGGGGTAACCCAGGGAAGTTTGCTATTGGGGTGGTGGTTACTGATGATAGTTCCAGAGTTATTAAAGCTAGGTGTCACTGTATTCTAGATGGGTCTAATAATGTGGCAGAAATTCATGCTCTATTTGTTGGAATAAATTTGCTAATTTCATTAAATCTTAAAGATGTTGTGATTGAAGTAGATTCTTTAGTTATCTTTTATGCAATTACTAATCACTTGTAATTCTTGGCATTTACAATACTGGTTGGATAAGGCTCTGTTGCAGATTAAGTTCTTTAACTCTTTCTCTATTTCTCATTATTATAGAGAGGCTAATTTTGTCGCTGATTTTTTGGCGAATAAGGCTTTAAATGAGAATATTCAAACCTTGGTAGATATTGATGAGAGTTGTCTGCCTCCTTTGCCTTCGAAGTCTTAAGGTTTCCTTTTAGTCATATTCTTTTGCTTTGCCTCGACCTTGCATTTTGCTTGGAATTGTTAATATATATGCATTTTAGTGGGATGTTGTAAGGGGACTTTTTGGCCTCTTTACTTCACTTCTTTAAATTTGCATGCTTGTTCATAATTTCAAGGGATGTGCTAGCCGGTTCCTAGCTCTTGAGTTGATTTGTTACATGGGGTATCGTACTGATTGAGGGGTTCTTTTCTTATTTGCATTATCATTTCTTCTGTACTATTATGCTTGCATGGTATCTCTGTTACTTGGCATTGTTTAATGATTATCGTCCTCAGAAGTGGTAGCTTACACGTCTATTACTTGGTAATGTTTAATGATTATTGACCTCTGATGTGGCAGCTTGTGTGTGCTTATTGGCACGGTGATTGGGATATGACTCATGTGAATATTTGACCTTACATCATTTCATGTCATTCAATGGCTACAGGTGCGATGCTTGCTCATTAATGATGTTTCTCGTTTCTTTTTCGTAGGCATTGTCTATTAATTGTTTTCCTCAGATGTGGCAGCCTGTGTATGCTTGTTGGTACAGTGTTTGGGATATGGCTCATGTGGATCTCTGATCTTGTATCATTTATGTTATACTTGTGTCATTCTCCAACTTCTTGTGTGATAAGCTTACTTATTAATGATGTATCTCTTCTCTTTTATGTGCTTGCGACATGTTTCTTTGTGTCTTATTTTTCATTGCGGTTTTTTGTAATAACCCACCAAAATTTGATCCAACAAAAATTGAGTATATTTTTTTTTTCATTATGTTTTATTCAATTGCATACTCTGGGCATCCATCCAATTAGGATTAGGCATTCATCCATTCGGGATGAGCTTCTAACCATACGGGTTAGGCAATTGTCCATACGGGACGTAAATTTCCATCTATCCAATACAGGATAGGCATCTACCCATACGGGGTAGGCATCTATCCAAACGGGATAGGAGATGCTCTGGCCAGAGACTTAGACTCATCGGGACCATTCGAGTCCTGAGCCACTCACTAAGTACTACATTCTTCTAACAAGAATGCACCGAGGTCGTCGTCCTTAGGAGTAAAAAAAATAAATAATACAAGCTTGAATTCCGCCTCGGAATTTGGCTTAAAGCCTCGGGAAGTCAAGCGAATCCATACGGGATTCCTTCCGAGTATGCATTGAATTAAGTTTGATTATCTTATCTTTCAATTAGGATTCTTACTCAACCAAGCCTAGACCCCACCCACGAACGCCTGAGTACGAGGGACAACTCCGTCCCAAGACTGCCTACATACCCGCTTCGGCACGGGATCAAGGCGTAAAGTATGTAGTTCTATTTTCTAATCTATGGTTTGATGTAAACTGATTTGTGGGTACGCAACCCTTTCTAGGGTCAGTGTCCCAGACAGTTTCTCTGTGGTTGCTACCCACGATGGTAGCACTTAAGCGAAGGCTCAAGATGGCCTATTGCTTGTGGCCTAAACAAAATAACTAGATCCTAATACTTATCATGAGCGCCACCCAATTGCAAATCACCAATATCCCTTCGAGATGAATTAAATAAATAAAGAAAGTAAATTTCATGAGAGCTTTTAACTTGACCATCCCTAAGAGGGGTTTACTATGGTTTATCTCAACGGATGTGAAATTCATTTAAGAGTTATCTTATTAAATTATCGATCCAAGAGGGATTACCCGCCCCTTGGATTTTTAACTTCCAAATGTCCCTTATTACTCCCCGACGATTTATAGGGACGATGCCACAGACGTCGTTAATGCAGCTTTATTAGGCGTTAAGTGCAGTAGTTCAACACGATGGCATTACCCGTAAGCGTGACCCAAAGGCACCATATATACCGAACACTGCTAGTTTTGGGTTTCCAACTTCCTTTGTTTAGTTTTCTAATCTATGAATAACAAAATGAAAGCGTAATAAATTGAAGTAACTACTTGAAGTGTAATTTGCATAACAAATGAAACTTGCATAATAGTAATTGCATGAAAGATATAATTATCCTATAAATAATTCGCATGCTATGAACCATTAACGAAAGCAATTAATCTATGATGTAAGAAGACTTAACGAGTCCAAAATAACGATTAAATCTAAGTATTTGTAATAGGGTAAGTTAATCTCTAAGGACCAATCAAGTGTCCCAACGATTCTTAATTTTAGAAGAATATAGTCTACAATTTTAAAGTTTATTAAGGATAGTTTAATTACGATCTTGCTACACATTAATCCCATTTTTTTATTGAAAGTCAATATCCTTAAATTTACACTAAGGAAAAAAAAATCATCATTTCCTAAATGTCATTATTATCAAACTTAAAAATTTAACTAAATAGTAATTAACTTAGATTATTATTTAAAAAACAAAAACAAATTAAAACTTCAAATTTCGAAATAGTAAAAAAAACAAATTTTAAACTAAATGGCAAAGGCTTTGTTTATACATTTTGATGGTATGTAGGGTTGCGGGGTGGGGACCACGGGTCCCATCACCCCTGCGGCCCTGCATGCGCAGGTCCGCAGAGGTGAGGGGACCCGCGGGCCCCTCCGTACTCTGCGACGGTTCAACGTAACCGTCCATGCACATTTGCCGACATCCAATGAAAACGCCATGCGTTACGGGAGTTTTTTGGGAGGTTTTTCTAACGTTCGATAAGATTTCTCGCTTTTTTGGTTATTCATATATATATATATATATGTTATAATATTATCATTATCATTTTTCTTATACAGGAGTATTATAATTTTTTTCTTTTAAAATTATTGAAGATTACTCAGAGCAGGGTAATAATAGGTAATTAACAATGTTTGTAGATTAATTTCAGGGACAAAATGAAGCAGTAACCAGAGGGATTTTTCCATTTCCTTTGTTTTCCACACAGGAAATTCATTCACAGAGAAAAGAATAGTTTATTTCTTTTGTTTTTCACACAGGGAAGTTCTTTCACAGAGAAAGGAATAGTTTATATCTTCTTCTTTCATTTCTTTTGTTTCCTACACAGGGAAAATTCATTCACAGAGAAAGGAATAGTTTATATCTTTTTCTTTCATTTCTTTTGTTTCCTACACAGGGAAATTCATTCACAGATAAAGAAGTAAATTTGTTTGTACACACAGGGAGATCTGTTCACAGAGAAGGGAGATGATTTATTTATACACACAGGGAGATTTGTTCACAGAGAAAAGAGAAAATTGTTTGTACACACAGGGAGATCCAATTTTTATCAAAATAAACTGAAGACAATGAATCTAATTTCCATTTACTCTACTTCTTTCAATCTGAAACTAATTTCTTATCAGAATTAAAACAATGAATCTCATTCTCTACAAAATCTGAAACTAAGAATTACAAAATCTGAAACAAATTTCTTATCAAAAATTTAAACAATGAATCTCATTTTCTACAAAATCTGAAACTAATTTCATATCAAGAATTTAAACAATGAATCTCATTTAAACAATGACTCTCATTTTCTACAAAATCTAAAACTAATTCTTTAACAGAACACAAATGAATTTCATTCTCATAAATAATTTAATCAAATCTAATCTACCACAAAAATAAGATGCATAAACTAAGTTGAAGGAACCTGGATGCTTGAAGATGGTGTAGAGTCTTCCTTGATCCTCCAAATTGAAGAGAAATCCTCCCAACAAAATCTTAGCTGCCAATGAAAATGGACTACAAAGGAGAATTTAACTTGCATAATTTCTTATGGAAATAGCCAACACTTATTTTGAAACTTGTACCTCTTTTATAAAAGAATTTTCAATTTCCCACTACCTAATTATTAATTGAAAAAAAAGAGATTCTCTCCCAATTTGGCCTCCATGCAAATTGATTAGGCTTAGTGGGAGGAGTTACATGCAAGGAGGTGGAGAAGCCTCTAGAAGCTTCTTATTCCTCCTACAACATGTGCCTTAATTTGGGTGAGGGAAATTAAATAACAAATAAAAAATATATATGTACTTTCCATGTGTGTGTGGTTTATTATTTTTATTCCCTTACAATATTTATTCAATAATTTATCCAAGGAACATAATAGAGTTTTGTATTTAAATCAAAAAGGTGATAAAGGAGGGTTGTGACATCCTCCCCCCCTTAATCTGTGCATCGTCCCGATGCACTTATTAAATGCATTCAAAAGATTTTATAGTTCATGTTCAAAACAAAAAAGGAAATAGTTGTTGCATCTCCTTAGTATCCTCCCACGTGGCATTCTTCTCGTCATACTGGTCCCATTGCACTTTGCACTGATCAACCTCTCTGTTGCGCAACTGGCACTAGCGCCTCTCCAAGATTCTGAATGGCTCTATCATTATTCCCCCCATTTCTTGGACCTGCAAAGCATCCCAATTCAAAATGTGTTTCTCATCAGGTACATACTTCTTAAGAAGAGATACATGGAAGACATCATGGATTCGGCTCAATTGGGGAGGTAAGGCCAACCGATAAGCAACTGGATTAATTCTTCCCAATATTTCAAAGGGTCTGACATAACGAGGTGCAAGCTTAGTCTTTTTCCCAAATCTTATGGAACTCTTGTGCGGCCTAACCCTTAGGAAGACTTTCTCTCCTACCTCAAACTCCCTTGGTGTTTTGTTTTTATCTGCATAACTTTTCTGCCTATCCGAGGCTTCCTTCAATCTTTGCCTAATTTCCTTAGTTTTTCTTTCCATTTCTTTCAACATATCTAGCCCAATAATCACTCTATCTTCAAGACTATCCCAACTCAGAGGTGTTCGACATGGTCTACCATACAAAGCTTCGAAAGGTGCCATTCCCAAAGATGTTTGATATGTATTATTGTAGGCAAACTCTACCAAAGGTAGGTACTCTTCCCATTTTCTCTGTTGATCCATGCAGTACATGCGAAGCAGGTCTTCCATAATCTGATTTGTCCTTTCTGTCTGACCGTCGGTTTCCGAGTGGTATGCGGTGCTAAAATTTAGTTGAATTCCTAGAGCTGATTGAAGAGTGGTCCAAAACCTGGAAGTGAATCTTGCATCTCTGTCTGATATGATTTTCTCTGGTATTCCATGCAACCTAACTATCTCCTTAATGAAGCGTCTAGCCAAGGTGGGTGCATCATCCGTCAGATTTCTTGGTATAAAGTGTGCCACCTTAGTGAGTTTGTCAATTACCACCATTATTGCATCATGCCTAGAAGGTGACATGGGTAACCCTTGTACAAAATCCATGCTAATAACTTGCCACTTATGTTGAGGTACATCGTGCAATTGTAACAATCCAGCTGGGTGCCTATGTTCTGCCTTTACTCTTTGACACTCCAAACATTTAGCTACGTGCTTGACAATATCGCCTTTCAACCCTTGCCAAAAGTATAGCTTCTTTAGATCTGCATAAAGTTTGTTAACTCCTGGGTGGCCTGAATAAGGGGCATCGTGAGCCTCCGAAAGGACTACTTCCCTTAAGTTCCCTGAATTAGGAATATAGATTCTATTATTATATCTGAGCAACCCATCTTCATCGAATGTGTACCCTTCGACCTTAGGGTCGGTCGGGTTGTGTCTTATAGTTAATTTGACTCGCTCATACCATGGGTCATGTCTTTGTTCATCCATTACTTGCCTTTTGAAAGAGGTTTTGAAGGTTGCTATAGTCATCAAGTGTCTCCTCCTACTTAAGGCATCTGCCACCCTATTTTCTTTTCCCTTAATCTATTCAATTTCAAAATCATATTCACTTAGAAACTCTAACCACCTTCTTTGTCTGGCATTTAAGTGAGGTTGGGTAAAGATGTATTTTAGTCCTTGGTTGTCCGACTTAAGCTCAAAGGGCTTCCCTAGTAAGAAGTGTCTCCACTTTTGCAGGGCATGCACAATTGCTGCCAACTCTAAGTCGTGGGGTGCATAATTGACTTCATGAGTCTTTAGCTTTCTAGATTCGTAAGCCACTACCCCTTCATCTTGGACAAGTACTCCTCCTAACCCTTCAATAGAAGCATCTGTTACAACTGTGAAGTGTCCATTTGGGTCTGGTACCTTTAGAATGGGTGCTGAAGTTAGTTTTCCCTTCAAGATTTGAAATGCCTTATCACTTTGCTCGGTCCATACAAACCTTTTGCCCTTCCTTTGCAATGAGGTGATGGGGTTTGCTATCTTAGAGAATCCTTCCACAAACCTCCTATAGTAACCTGCTAGCCCCATAAAGCTTCTTACCTCTGAAACATTCTTAGGGATTGGCCATTCTACTATCGCCTTTATTTTATCGGGGTCGACTGCTATTCCTTCCTTTGATATTATATGCCCAAGATAGTGAATCTTTTCCTCAAAGAAGGCACATTTGGACAATTTTCCATATAACTTATGTTCTCTCAATCTTTGCAAAACAATTTGTAGGTGCGCTAAATGTTCCTCTTCATTTCTAGAGTAAATCAATATGTCATCCAAAAATACCAAAACAAACTTATCCAAGTAGTCATGGAATACACTATTCATCAGGTTCATGAATGCAGCTGGGGCATTAGTTACTCCAAAAGGAACTACTGTGAATTCATAATGTCCATATCTCGTCCTGAAAGCTGTCTTCGGAATGTCTTCTTCCTTAATTCTGAGTTGATGATACCCTGACCGAAGATCTATCTTTGAGAAAACTGCCGCTCCTTTCATTTGGTCAAAGAGGTCCTCTATGCGAGGTAAGGGATACCTATTCTTTATGGTGACTTTGTTCAACATCCTATAGTCGATGCATAGCCTTAAGGTTCCATCCTTCTTCTTAACAAATAAAACTGGCGCTCCCCATGGTGATACACTTGGCCTTATTAATCCCTTAGCTAAGAGTTCCTCTAATTGCATTTTGAGCTCTTGTAATTCGGTTGTGTTCATCCGGTAAGGTGCCTTTGATACTGGTTCAGCTCCTGGGAGTACTTCGATAGAAAAGTCAAACTTTCTCTTAGGGGGTAAACCGGGTAGTTCTTCTGGAAAAACATCCTTAAACTCCTTTAAGAAAGGGGTATTTTCAAATGTTGGTGAATTTTCCTCCTTTCCTTCATCAATTTCGACCATAAAGATTTGTCCTCCTCTTCTCCTTTCCTTCTTTAATTGCATTGCTGAGATAGTTTCTATATTAATGGGTTTAAACTTTCCTTGGATTTTGACCCTTTCCCCCCCATCATCCAAACATTCAACAACTTTGCTATAACAATCTACATTAGCTTGATGGTCTGCTAACCAACTCATTCCCATAATTACATCATATAATCCTAAGGGTGCCACATAGAGATCTACCCTTGTTTCGAACTCAGGGAATTGTACCCTTGCCCTCGGTAAACACTTAGTTACTTCCCTAGTTGCCTTATCCCCATATTGAACCGTCCATGATGACTCCATTTGATTAACTTTTAATGCATATTTGTTCACTAATTCAGGTGAGATGAAACATTCAGATGATCCAGTGTCAATTAGAATTGATATTGGTTGTTCAAATAGTGTACCTGTAGTTTCCACGGGAACATTCTGGTATCTTCTTCTTTGGTTCCTAACTGCTGCATGAATCCTCTGTTGGGGCCCTTGTTGGGGTTGATTGGCTCTAATTTGTCCTTGCATCCTGGGGCAATCTCTAGCAAAATGATTTTCCCCGCACATAAAGCATCCGCCTGGAGGACCTCTCCTACCTTGATTTCTAGGGGGATCATTCCTTGTTTCATTTCCCCTGGGTGGATAAGTTATCCTATTCTGCTGGTCATTCCTGTTATAGTTTCCCCTGTTATCATTGCCTTTGTTATTATTGCCCCTGTTATTATTGCCCCTGTTATTATCATTTCCATTCCTCTGATATTGGTTAGGCCGTGGTCTTCTTTCGGAAGAGTTATTCCTTTGACCCTTGTTGAAGTTAGTGTTTCCATTGAATTCTTGCTTCCTTTTAAATGAGTGGTTCCCATTATAGTTCCGTCCTTCTAGTGTTTGAATCTTCCTCTCTTGCCTTAGGGACTTTTCAAGTACTTCATTCATATTTCTGGGTCCATGCATATCAACCTCTGCCCCTATGTTGGTATTCAGCCCCAAAATGAATTTCCTTGCTTGGCCTTCTTCATCCCTTTGGTACATAGGCACATATTTAAGCAACTTGGCAAACTTATCCCAATATTGTTGAACGGATAGGGACCCTTGACGTAGATTATGGAATTCTGTCACTTTCTCATCAAAGAACAATTGAGGGAGCCACCTATCTCGAAAATGGTGAACAAATTGATCCCATGTGATCGTATCCCTGTTATACCCATTTTGTTCCTTGGTGTTGGTCCACCAACTAGCCGCCTCCCCTGTGAGTTGATAGGAGCCCCATAAAGCCTTGGTTGTTTCGCTAAAATCTCTTAGCTCAAAATATTTTTCCATTTCATTTAGCCAATTCTTAGCCCCTTCACCAATCTGCCTCCCATCGAACTTAGGAGGGGTGATTTTCTTCAAATCCTTGGAGAGTTCCAATATGTTATTTTCCTTCCCATTACCCATCACATTTCCTTGATTACTACCAGGGTTTCCATTCTCGGTACCACTTCTATTCTCATAGTCATTCTGCCTTTCCCTAAGGTCCTGCAGTGATTGTTCCAGGAAGTTGATTTTATCTCTTTGTTCGGTTACAAGGTCGATTATAGCTTGGACCCCATCTCCGTTATTCCCTAGGTTGTGTCGAACCTCTTCATGATCTTCCTCATGGTTCCCTTCATGGTTTTCCTCATGGTTTTCCTCATGGTTTACCTCCCTTTGACTCCTGGTACGTCTTCCATTACCCCTTCCTCTTCCTCTTCCTCTTCCTCTTCCTCTTCCTCTTGCCATTCTAGGTTTTACCTGAAAGTTAAATTATGTAGTTAGTTTTTTTCCCTTGTAGAATAAAATTTAATTTCTATTATTGTAAAACATTCCCTTAGTTGAATAAATTGAAGTGAGCACAAGGCCTAGATTTGAACCTTTGCTCTGATACCACATGTAATAACCCACCAAAATTTGATCCAACAAAAATTGAGTATATTTTTTTTTTCATTATGTTTTATTCAATTGCATACTCTGGGCATCCATCCAATTAGGATTAGGCATTCATCCATTCGGGATGAGCTTCTAACCATACGGGTTAGGCAATTGTCCATACGGGACGTAAATTTTCATCTATCCAATACGGGATAGGCATCTACCCATACGGGGTAGGCATCTATCCAAACGGGATAGGAGATGCTCTGGCCAGAGACTTAGACTCATCGGGACCATTCGGGTCCTGAGCCACTCACTAAGTACTACATTTTTCTAACAAGAATGCATCGAGGTCGCCGTCCTTAGGAGTAAAAAAAAAAAATAATACAAGCTTGAATTCCGCCTCGGAATTTGGCTTAAAGCCTCGGGAAGTCAAGCGAATCCATACGGGATTCCTTCCGAGTATGCATTGAATTAAGTTTGATTATCTTATCTTTCAATTAGGATTCTTACTCAACCAAGCCTAGACCCCACCCACGAACGCCTGAGTACGAGGGACAACTCCGTCCCAAGACTACCTACATACCCGCTTCGGCACGGGATCAAGGCGTAAAGTATGTAGTTCTATTTTCTAATCTATGGTTTGATGTAAACTGATTTGTGGGTACGCAACCCTTTCTAGGGTCAGTGTCCCAGACAGTTTCTCTGCGGTTGCTACCCATGATGGTAGCACTTAAGCGAAGGCTCAAGATGGCCTATTGCTTGTGGCCTAAACAAAATAACTAGATCCTAATACTTATCATGAGCGCCACCCAATTGCAAATCACCAATATCCCTTCGAGATGAATTAAATAAATAAAGAAAGTAAATTTCATGAGAGCTTTTAACTTGACCATCCCTAAGAGGGGTTTACTATGGTTTATCTCAACGGATGTGAAATTCATTTAAGAGTTATCTTATTAAATTATCGATCCAAGAGGGATTACCCGCCCCTTGGATTTTTAACTTCCAAATGTCCCTTATTACTCCCCGACGATTTATAGGGACGATGCCACAGACGTCGTTAATGCAGCTTTATTAGGCGTTAAGTGCAGTAGTTCAACACGACGACATTACCCGTAAGCGTGACCCAGAGGCACCATATATACCGAACGCTGCTAGTTTTGGGTTTCCAACTTCCTTTGTTTAGTTTTCTAATCTACGAATAACAAAATGAAAGCGTAATAAATTGAAGTAACTACTTGAAGTGTAATTTGCATAACAAATGAAACTTGCATAATAGTAATTGCATGAAAGATATAATTATCCTATAAATAATTCGCATGCTATGAACCATTAACGAAAGCAATTAATCTATGATGTAAGAAGACTTAACGAGTCCAAAATAACGATTAAATCTAAGTATTTGTAATAGGGTAAGTTAATCTCTAAGGACCAATCAAGTGTCCCAACGATTCTTAATTTTAGAAGAATATAGTCTACAATTTTAAAGTTTATTAAGGATAGTTTAATTACGATCTTGCTACACATTAATCCCATTTTTTTATTGAAAGTCAATATCCTTAAATTTACACTAAGGAAAAAAAAATCATCATTTCCTAAATGTCATTATTATCAAACTTAAAAATTTAACTAAATAGTAATTAACTTAGATTATTATTTAAAAAAAAAAAACAAATTAAAACTTCAAATTTCGAAATAGTAAAAAAAACAAATTTTAAACTAAATGGCAAAGGCTTTGTTTATACATTTTGATGGTATGTAGGGTTGCGGGGTGGGGACCACGGGTCCCATCACCCCTGCGGCCCTGCATGCGCAGGTCCGCAGAGGTGAGGGGACCCGCGTGCCCCTCCGTACTCTGCGACGGTTCAACGTAACCGTCCATGCACATTTGCCGACATCCAATGAAAACGCCATGCGTTACGGGAGTTTTTTGGGAGGTTTTTCTAACGTTCGATAAGATTTCTCGCTTTTTTGGTTATTCATATATATATATATGTTATAACATTATCATTATCATTTTTCTTATACAGGAGTATTATAATTTTTTTCTTTTAAAATTATTGAAGATTACTCAGAGCAGGGTAATAATAGGTAATTAACAATGTTTGTAGATTAATTTCAGGGACAAAATGAAGCAGTAACCAGAGGGATTTTTCCATTTCCTTTGTTTTCCACACAGGAAATTCATTCACAGAGAAAAGAATAGTTTATTTCTTTTGTTTTTCACACAGGGAAGTTCTTTCACAGAGAAAGGAATAGTTTATATCTTCTTCTTTCATTTCTTTTGTTTCCTACACAGGGAAAATTCATTCACAGAGAAAGGAATAGTTTATATCTTTTTCTTTCATTTCTTTTGTTTCCTACACAGGGAAATTCATTCACAGATAAAGAAGTAAATTTGTTTGTACACGTAGGGAGATCTGTTCACAGAGAAGGGAGATGATTTATTTATACACACAGGGAGATTTGTTCACAGAGAAAAGAGAAAATTGTTTGTACACACAGGGAGATCCAATTTTTATCAAAATAAACTGAAGACAATGAATCTAATTTCCATTTACTCTACTTCTTTCAATCTGAAACTAATTTCTTATCAGAATTAAAACAATGAATCTCATTCTCTACAAAATCTGAAACTAAGAATTACAAAATCTGAAACAAATTTCTTATCAAAAATTTAAACAATGAATCTCATTTTCTACAAAATCTGAAACTAATTTCATATCAAGAATTTAAACAATGAATCTCATTTAAACAATGACTCTCATTTTCTACAAAATCTAAAACTAATTCTTTAACAGAACACAAATGAATTTCATTCTCATAAATAATTTAATCAAATCTAATCTACCACAAAAATAAGATGCATAAACTAAGTTGAAGGAACCTGGATGCTTGAAGATGGTGTAGAGTCTTCCTTGATCCTCCAAATTGAAGAGAAATCCTCCCAACAAAATCTTAGCTGCCAATGAAAATGGACTACAAAGGAGAATTTAACTTGCAGAATTTCTTATGGAAATAGCCAACACTTATTTTGAAACTTGTACCTCTTTTATAAAAGAATTTTCAATTTCCCACTACCTAATTATTAATTGAAAAAAAAGAGATTCTCTCCCAATTTGGCCTCCATGCAAATTGATTAGGCTTAGTGGGAGGAGTTACATGCAAGGAGGTGGAGAAGCCTCTAGAAGCTTCTTATTCCTCCTACAACATGTGCCTTAATTTGGGTGAGGGAAATTAAATAACAAATAAAAAATATATATGTACTTTCCATGTGTGTGTGGTTTATTATTTTTATTCCCTTACAATATTCATTCAATAATTTATCCAAGGAACATAATAGAGTTTTGTATTTAAATCAAAAAGGTGATAAAGGAGGGTTGTGACATTTTTTTGTGATGGAGGCTGTTGGTTATAGAATTTCTTTGCATATTAAGAAGTGTGATTTCCAGGATCCTCATGCCTTTGACGATGAGAAGCTTGGCAGACTGTTTAAACTTCATTCTTGGAAGTTTTCTCTTGCTATTCGCAAGGTGGTGGGCAGACGGTGGTTGGTGGAGAACACTAATATTTTCCTTGCTGAAGTTGCTTCTCATTTTATTACTGTGTGTATGGATATGCTCTTGGATGCTTCTTTGGTTCAGGCATTATTGGACGCATACTTTCATCCCTCTTTTTATTCTGCTTCTGATTTGGATAATGTTTTGTCTGCTTATCGTTTTGAGCTTGATGCTTTTCCTTATGGTGGTTTTTTATCTCGGACTGAATTACTATCTAATGGCTGGCATTGTGAATTACTTTCACTTTTAAGAGGTGATTTGATCTCTGACATATATGATGACACAAAGTTTGCTCTTGTAGCTTTTTTAGATCACGTTTCTCCAGATACTTTGGCTACGACTGTTAATATTTTTTCAGGTATACATTTTCTTCTTGATTCGATGAAGGTAGTTATGTCTCTTTCGAGAGTAGTTGAGCCTCTGTAGGTAGTTGCTCTAGATATTCAGAATGTGGCTGCTTCCCAATCTTTGTCCCCCCCTAGATGAGGGTTATAGTACTTGGTTTCTGCACTCCTGATGCTCATTTGCTTCGCTTCTTCTCTAAATTTTTTGTATCCGCTCCACAGATTTTGGGGGCTTGGGTATCATTTTTGTAACTGGTATTGGGTTATATGGCTTTTTGGGATGGATTGGGGCTGGTTTGGAATTTTCACTTCTCTACTTCAATGTAATCGGTCATATTATCTTCCCAATGAGATTTTTAGGAGCAAGACCAGAGGTTTTCTTTGCCTGGTTCTTTCCAGTGCTCTTTGAACCAGAATTGTATAAATATTATAATTAATAAAATTAGTGGTCTTCCACTTTTATTGAAAAAATATAAAAATAATCAATACTTTCATCAAAAAATATTATCTAGTCCATTACAAGTTGAATTAAACTTATTATTTGCCAACATTTTCCCAAGCCCATATAAGAAGTCTTCCAAGAAAGACTTATTTGTAATTATATCAAACTAAGTGGTTGGTAATATTCTTTCAATTAAGAATTTAAAATAATAAATTGAATACAATTAGAAAAAAAAGAGATAAATACATGTACAATCATCACATAAAAAATATTATAAATATAACACCATTTAATATTAATAATAATTATGCCGAGAGGCGTCCTATACAATGCCAGCACATGGAATTCGAAGAGTCTTGCCAGCCAGCGATTTCATTTGTAACTGCAACAGAGTCAGAGAAACCAGACACATGAAATTTGACAACCTTCATAGAATTCGAAGAGACTGACGTTTCATAAATGAGGATTCTCCAACCGTTATATTTTAAGTGCTTTCAGCTCATGCAATAGAAAGTGGAGATTCATGGGATGTGTTTAAAAGAATGGTGTATTTCAGTATTTCTCATTTGAATAGCAACAATGGAGGAGATTAGCGCATTGGAGAGAGATTTGTTTGTGCTTTGCAAAGTGCGGTAGTTAAAGACGCATGGGATTGGAAAAGATGCATGTTGCGATCCACAACCAAGTTCATCTCATTTTTTTTTTTTAAATCTGCTCTGGTAGATTTCGTAATATTTTTCCTGCAAGATCTACTCATTTTAAATTCATCAAAATTAAAACGGTTTATTCATTTGCAGGTTCAAGTGCATTATAATTGGGGTTTTTGTCAAGCTATCAATTCCTTAGTTATTCTGTCTTTTTCGTACATAATCGAATATGCTTCCTTTGATCTATTATTTACTTTGCCTTTCTGGTATCTGCATGTGTTTTGTAGAAGCATTAAAATCTAGACTCGAGCAAGTGGAAATATAAACATTTTGATCTTGCTTTGTATCTAAAATCAAATACATAAATGTCTTTAATAAATATCAAATGTTACAGTAGATAGGAATTTGGAAATCATCAAAGCAATAAATATTAGCTAACCACAAAGCTAAATTGCAATGACATAAATCCTAATTACACTCAATAGAAGAATTGAAAATAAGACATTCAAAATACATAAAAATCCATCACCAATGTCTCTTCCAATTGACCTCCATTGTCCTTCTTTCTCCTCCAAATAGCGGATTTGTGTGGATCTCACCTACAAGTGCAAAAGCATGAAGCAAGATTGATTTTGATAGCATGAGGATACTAGAAGCATGGTTGATTGATCTCGATCCTTTGATTGAAGAAACTCATCCAATTTATAGACAAATTGGAGAGAGGACAAGATTAGCATGAAATTGATATTTTAGGCAATTGATTTCAAAAATGGCAAAATTGAGTTGAAGGAAGAAGGTTATGACACCTTCTATGTCATGAATTATGACATATTGCCAATGCAAAGGTTAGAGGACTAAAAGCCTATGACATCTTGCTATGCCAACGGTATGATGCATGAGAAATTCATGCTTCCACCGAAGCACAAAAATAGGGAGAGACTAGAGAGGAATTGATTAGGTGGAAATTGAATTTAGCAAATTAGAAAATGAGGTGGAAATTAGGAATTAGGAAAATTAGAAATGATGAAATAGAAATTAGGAATTAGGAAAATTAGAAATGATGAAAATTAGGAAATTAGGTGAATTAATTAACAATTTTTCATTTATTAATTAATTCACAAAAAGAGAGGGAATTAATTAGCCAATTAAATAAATATTTAATTGTGACAAGAATACTTAGGATAAATAAATAAATTATTTAACCTAGAGGGAAATTGACAATCAAGATTAAATGAATAAATCATAAAATCCTAGAAGATGAATTGGAAATGCAAGGACGACAATTAGGTCTTGACAAAAGATAATTAATGTCGATTCGATTTGATCATGATTTCTGACTTGATAAATGATTTGACTGATAAACAATTAAGATTGGTTGAAAAATTGACCAAGATTGATAAAGAGACCTGTAGACGTATAAAAATGACCATATTCCTAAATGAATATTTTATGTTCATTTCCCTATTTAATTAAATCCAATTTAATTAAATTATTCACATTCTTCTATTTTATTAAGTAAATTGCTCAATTTATTTAAATAAAATTCACTATACCCATTTAATGAATAAATCATTTTATTCAATTAAATCCCCCTATCCACTTTTAATTAAATTCAAATTTAATTAAATAGTTATCCTAAATTGAATAAATCTAATTTATTTAATTTCTCCAAATACAACCAAATTGAATGAAAATCATTTAATTCAATTAAATCCTATTATCCCCCCCATCCACTTGCAAAATCTCAAACCCCTTCCTAACCCCTTCTAGAATCTTCTAATCGATTCTAATTAACCTAACCCTCCTCTAAACTTTGTCACATCCCTAAGCAAAGGGAGGTCACTTCTCAAATGGCCCAAAGTCTTGGATAACCATTGAAGGTTTTCAACCTTCAACCACCAAAAACCCTAAAGTCTTTGAAAACCATTGAAGGCTTCCAACCTTCAACCACTTAATCCCCAAAGTCTCCAATAACCATTAATGGTTATTTCAAACCCTCCCACATGGTTAAAACATTTGTTTTGACTCAACCTCTATCCAACCCAAGGGTCTCATCAGGTTATTAATGCTTTGACCATGATTATCTCTTAATCATTTGCACAAAGGTTTATCCTTGGATTAGATCCTAATTCAGTGGGTAAACCTAACTTAGACTTGACCCTTAGCCTTTAGATAACCATGAAGTCTTCTCAGGCCTTTAATGCCTCCAACCTCTTCTTTCAACCCAATCTGGTATGGACATTTGTCACCATTTCATTGGTGTCAATTGTGCACATGGATCCCCAACTTTCAAACCTGGCCCTTGATTGAACCTTTCAATCCTGACCATCCATTGCCCTGTTTGTGCTATAAATAGAGCTCTCATTCCTCCATTCTTAACAATCATCTTTCAAATTTGAAGCATCACACTTATGCTCAAATTGTTTCAAGCTTTCATTTTATATATGCTCTTCATTTAGCCTCTTTTAGATCAGAATTAATCATGAATATGCATGCTAAAGTAGTTTATTTATCATTTTAGTTCCATCATAGAGTAAATATAGTATGCTAGGATAATCTTCATACTAATCTCGTCATCTTATCATTTAGTTTATTGCATTTCTAGCATCTCATCTAGCTTATAACACATCTCATACTAAGATCAGTTAAAAATCTCTCTCGTTCTCATATTTGCCATCCCTAGACCATTTTTCTCAGTAATCTGAGAGCAAAACATTGGTTTGAGGGACATTGTGAGATAGAGAACCATGGGACCCTCCTTGGGAAGCTGAGTAACGCATCGTTACTCCATAGCTTGCATCAAGAAGTCCTGTGTGTGTGTGTGGATTGATATTTATCGTAATTTTTCACATATTTAGTTTTATTAATCCATTTTTCCCACATACAAGACCAAATTGATAGGCGCCAATTGACGAGGAACAATAATTGATCCAAATTGCCATGATTAAGAAGGACGACGATCGATGACAAATTGATCGTAAAATGACAACAATCGATGACAAATCAATCGCAAGATGACGAGACTAAAAATGACAACGATCGATGACAAATCGATCGCAAGATGACGAGATTGAAAAGAGGACAAAACCCTAATTCTATCATCGATTAGGATTGACGATGTCCAAAATGAAATTGAATTGACGATGTCCAAAAATATGACAATTGAGCACGCACATTGATGCGACAGGATAAGATCGACCAAAATCATGATTGAAAATTATTATTGACAAGACCTAATTCGAAAGCGAGACAAATGAAGAATGCAGAAGAAGGACTCGATGCTCGCAAATGATAAAGACCAAGTGCGCAACATAGAAGAAATGTTAATGCGACGCAAAAATACCTAAAATAAGGCAATGCGCCAATGTTAAAGTATGACTCCGCAAGCGTTGACCATTTTTAGATGTCTACAGTTACATATCATTAGAATCAAGAAATGAAAAACCCTCTTTCAAAATATGCTGGCAATTGTAGCTTCCATCTTTATTTCCTTGCCATTTTTGAATAGTTTATAGCTAATCATCATTTCACTTTTCCATACAATATCAGATCCTGAAAATATTTTAGAAGATGATTAACAGTACCATATAAAACCAAACTACCATATTTATTTTAGGCATAATATCAGTTACATCTATTTACATAGAAAAATGTCCAATCCAAACATGGTGAATTGCCTAATTTATGAACTTTATTTCTCTTATCTCATATATTGTTTCATTGTTCAAATCATGAATCTATTTATCATTGTTTCTACAGTTTATTTTATTTTCACTCCGCATTCTTCTCATAGATACTCAAGTTTACTAAGTTCCTTCATCTCCATATGGATCAAGGCAACAACAGGGCAAAGGAATAGGAAAACCAAATATGCTACTTGCCATCATTATTTCCTTTTCTTATCTTGTAAGTCTGTCAGAATTGGGGCAACATAGTTGTAGTTGATCCCCATTTTCTCTAGATCCCCATAGATATCTTCTCAGGCAAGAATTTTACAAGTATTCTAAAGCATCTGATTTAGAATAATATATTTGTTAAATATATGTTTCTATATATGTATTATTTTATTACTTATTTATTCTTTAAGAAAAAAATATTGTTTTAAGAATTTGTGTGATTTTTTAAATCCATTGAATTTACCTAAATCTTATTGAAGCCAACATTTTTAGATTTTTTTTTGTCTCTTCCATATAGGTTATTTTTGTCAAATATATAAAAGATACTATTAAATTCACATCTTATTGAAGACTTCAAAATATTTTTGATTATGTTGGCAAAGAAATTGAGAAAATTTTCTATGTGCTTCTTACACAATTGTAAATAAAGTCCATCAATATTCTCAAATAAGATTTTTTTATTTTGGGAATATTTATCAATAGAAAATATTTAAAGCTATAATACATTGAAATAGATGTTAGCAATTATAATTAGTTCAAGTTTTATTTTATAGGAAACATTTAAAGGTACAATTAAAAATGCAACTTTCTATTTTCTATGAGTTGTTTCCTTCTACAAACATAAACATGCTATTCAAGAATTGTTTTCATCTTCAAATGGTGTCTTACAAGAAAATTTCTATATTTATTGTGCCTTTTACTAATGATAACAATTATAAATAATTTTTAAAATAGTATAGCTCAATTGATTGACACCAATGCTCTAATAAAAAAACAAATAAAGAATCTTAATTTTCAATTTAGAAAAATTAAAAAAAAAAATTTATGTTTGAAAATTTCAAACTTAAAATATAATGTTTCTAAGTTTAAAAAATCATGTATGTATAGAATGTTTCTAAATTTAAAAAATCAAAATTACATGCATGCACAAATATTTCAAAAATAATATATAATTTTTTAATTTCCAATTTAGTCAAATCAAAAAATATTTATATATTTCTGTAGACACCTAAAATTGTCATGTCTAATTAAATAAATATTTTATTTATTTAATTATCTAAGCCTAATTCTTCTATTAATTAAATAAATCTTTATTTATTTAATTAATTCATTTATCCTCTTCTAGCCTTATTTCTCATTTAAATAAATACATTTATTTATTTAAATTATCCCTTTCCTAAATTAAATAAATATTTTATTTATTTAATTGTCCTACTTCTTCTATTAATTAAATAAATCTTTATTTATTTAATTAATTCATTATCTTTTTCTACACATGACACATGTCATTCATCTCTTAATTCATACACTACCTACCCCTTTCATTATTTTATTATTTCCTTTACCTACCCTCTAATCTTAGCCGACCTCTCTTTTTACACCTCTCAATCTTAACCCTCCATTTCCTATTGTGTCTTCTATTTAAGGAGATGCTTTCTTCATTGTCAAACCCTAATGACTAATGACTGATTTTGGAGTACTTGGCTACACTACGATCCTACTTGCAACCACATTCCGTTCTTTGTTGAGCTCTTGTGCATACAAAAAATCTGAGAGCAAATATATCAAGCAAGATCAATGGAGATAGGAAGAATGGAGATCAAAACCCTATTGGACATGTGATGGTATCATCTTTGTGATTTTGAGTTATTTTGCATTGTCTTAGGTTATCTTCATATGTTATGGTGGATCTTTGTTCATTGTTAGGCTAGGGTTTAGTGGTTGAATCCATTTTAGTCTTTCAATATTGTTCTTATTGTTATCCATTTTCACCATAAACATTTTGGCATGCCCGGTGGGACTCTTGTCCCTTTGCATTTAACATTTTTGTTGCAGATTTTGCATTTTTGAAGTTGCAGATAGGACGATTTCGACGACATTTTAGGTTTTTTTCCGCGTCTGCGAGTGTTCGGATCGCGTTTTTGTGTTTCAGAAGCGTCTGTGATATCGTGAATCGCGCCCGTGTTTTGCCAGATTTTTATTTTTTGCAGGTTTTCCGAATCGCGTCTGGGAATTTTAACCGCATCTGTGACCGATCTTATCGCGTCTGCGTTCGGGAGAGGCGTCTGTGTCCTCTGATCGTTTCTGTGAACTACAAAACCACGTCTGTGTAGTTCAGACGCGTCTGTGTCTGGTATAAAGGCGTCTGTGCTTTCTGTTTTGCAAATTTTTCAAGTTTCTTTGATTCGGGTTTTCGGATTTTGTACTTAAGGTTTCAGATCTAGTTTATTTTCGGCTAACCTTTGCAGATCTAGCTAACCTGGTTTGTGCAGCTTTCTTTGGAGGCAAATACGTTTTTGTTGAAGGCCCCTTTTCACAAAGTCTTTTTTTTGGGTTTTCTAAAATTTACCTAACTTGTGTGCTTGCAGGAAGGGGTTATCATTTGAAACAACCCAAACTACTAACAATTTTGTTGCAGGGCCTTAGCTAGGGTTTTGTAATTTTTATTGTGTGCCTTGTTTCATAGCTTAGCAAACACTTCAATTGGTGCACTAAAATTGAATCATTGTCTTTTGTGTCTTGAGCAATAGGCTCTTTTTGTTTACTCTTTAGAGGGCCTGTCTTCCCGTGTGGTCATTAGGACTACTAGTGAGAAGAGAACGACCCAAGTGGTAGCGAGGAAAACCCACCTCATCCAAACCACTATAATCAAATGTATTCATGGTGAAAACTATGAATAACGTGTGCTGATTAGTTCATACCGACACTATGTCTCCCCATAAACCCGTTTGATCAAATTTATTTGATCATTTGTAGGGCATAACCCCTACCGGCTGGGAGCCTTCTGTATTTACAGAGCTGAAAGTGCCGCATGTATGGCCACACGAGCGGATGCCCTTACTAGCACCATTTTGTTTTAGAGGCCCAAATCCTTCTAGTTGTTGGGGCAGGAGGTCGGACCTCTGGTAGCGGCCCACACACATACGGTTCTTAGTAGAGATACAAAGTTCGCCATGGGGAGTTTTCATGGGGACTGATGCTTGGCTGACTCGAGAAGTGAGTGCCGAGGGTGGAGCCAGTGAGGTCAAGCATCTAAGTATCCGCTCTGAATAGCGTAGCCTCGGGGGTAAAACCCCATGTGGGATCAACAACTATTGTCTTGGCCAGCCATAAGAATTGTGCTTGACTTATGATAAACATTCAAACATTCAAAGACCAAATAGCAAAACATTGTGTCTTTTGTGTCTTCAAGTGTATGCAAAACAATTTCACATCAAACAACATACTTTCTTGGAGTCATTTTGAAGTCTAAACACTAGCAAACATTGAGTTCTCATCAACATTGTGTCCTCTTGTCACGAAAAACATTCAAACATTCAAAGACCAAACAGCAAAACATTGTGTCTTTTGTGTCTTCAAGTGTATGCAAAACAATTTCACATCAAACAACACACTTTCTTGGAGTCATTTTGAAGTCTAAACACTAGCAAACATTGAGTTCTCATCAACATTGTGTCCTCTTGTCACGAAAAACAGTCGAACAATTAGATTTGGTCACAGCAAAACAAATTCACAGATAGGAAAGATTGCACTAAGGTTACAGAAACGCGTCAGTGTCTGTTCAAACCGCGTCTGTGTCGGATAAACGTGTCTGTGAAGTACAGAATAGCGTCTGTGTTTTTATCAGCGTCTGTGTCGAACAGAGACACGTCTGTGTCGGGGAATCGCGTCTGTGAAGTATACAGGCGCGTCTGTGTCCACAATTGCAAAAAAAAAAACTGTTACAGTCCCAGCAAACATCAACAGGAAAATCTCAGAATCACGTCTGTGTTTAACAGAGTAGTGTCTGTGTCAGGAAACCGCGTCTGTGAAGGATACAGTCGCATCTGTGTTTAAAATTGCAAGAAAATTTCAGAGTCCATCAAACAAAAGAAATCAGTTTCGGAATACTTGAGCTTCCTAGGTTGTTTCTTCAGGTTTCATCTAGCATTCAGCCTGTTCTAGGGTTTCATATAGTCCATCATTGCTTTGCATCTCATTTTACATTCACACTTGTCTAAACTTGAGTCAAAAAGGTCACTTGCTTGTCCTCATCATACTTTGTCAACACACTACGATACTACTTGCAACCACATTCCGTTTTTTGTTGAGCTCTTGTGCATATAAAATCTGAGAGCAAATATATCAAGCAAGATCAATGGAGATAGGAAGAATGGAGATCAAAACCCTATTGGACATGTGATGGTATCATCTTTGTGATTTTGAGTTATTTTGCATTGTCTTAGGTTATCTTCATATGTTATGGTGGATCTTTGTTCATTGTTAGGCTAGGGTTTAGTGGTTGAATCCATTTTAGTCTTTCAATATTGTTCTTATTGTTATCCATTTTCACCATACACAATTTCTATTAAAAATAAAATACAATATTTCTAAATTTTAAAAAATCAAAATTGCATACACAAATATTTCAAAATAATTTAGTAATTTATATCACATTTTCTCTCTTTATAGATTATATATTATTTTTCATATAAATGCAATTTTTCTATTGATATTCTATTTATTTCTTAGTTAATTTTATATTATTTTATTAAATATTAATAAACTTTGAAATTTATTTGTATTTGTATTCCAAAAATAAATAAAAAATAATCGTTTTAACTTACATTTTATAGTTATATTTTTTATAGCACAAGACATTTAGCACATGGTTGTGTTAACATAGTATTTATACAATATATATGTAGTATACATTATTAAATGAAATGGTAGCCTCAAACTAAACCAAATTGAACTTTAAAATTAAATATAAATGCAAAAAAATTGAAACAGTATACCTAATTGAATATGAATCCAACTCAAACTAGCATACTAATGCTAAATCATAATAAAGCCTACTATAATTCATTACCATTTATAATATAAAGGTCATCATTTTCATTAATTAAGCTAGAAGTTTCCTTTTGTAGGGTTGAACTAAAACCTCAATGATGTGCCACAAATCAAATTCCAAAAGAAACACTTTCCATAATAGTAAACTAAAAGCTAAATAGGGTTAGAGTTAATGTTTGGAGGTTAGGATAATTTATGATATGTCAAATATAACCTTGAATCAAAATAATAAGACCAAATCATGTAAATCCTAAAGCTTATTATTCGATGCAAATCAATTTAAAGTTAATTTATCATATGTTAAATATAACCTTAGATCAAAATAATAAGACCAAATCATGTAAACCTTAACCATAATCCTACCCCTAACACTAAACCCTAACCCTAACCCTAACCAAAAACCTAACCCTAGCCATAATATTAAACCATAACCTTAACCATTATCTTAACCATAACCCTAAACCCTAATCATTATCCTAACACTACCCCTAATCCTACCCATGATGTAAACCCTAAACCTACCAATAATACTCACTAAAATCCTTACGCTAACCCTAATCATGATGTAAACCCTAATTATAATCCACCCCTAATCCTAACCTTGATATAAACCCTAACCATAATGATAACCCTAACACTAAACCCTAACCCTAACCATAACCTTCACTGTAATATTAAATCATAACCATAACCCTAAACCATAACCCTAACTATACCATATCCCTAAACCTAACCCTACCAATAGTTCTAACCATAACCCTAAACCATAAACCTAGCCATTATAGTAACCTTAACCTCAATCTTGAACAAAAACATCATAATTGTTATTCTATCTCTAATAATATCTCTAATTACAATATTAACCCTAATCCTAACCTTAAGCCTGACCTAATAATAACCCTAAATCTAACTATATCTCTAACCAAAAATTTAATTTGGAACTCCATTAGCAAACCAAATAATATACATATATTGGTTTAAACCTAATCCTAATTGAATTTTACTCCAAAACCATAACCTAATTTAACTCTATTCATAATTTAACCCTAAACTTAATGTAATTGAATAATAACCCTAATTCTAACCCAAATTGAAATATAATACTAATCCGAACTATAATTAAACCCATATCAATAACCTAATCTTACCATAATTGAAACCTAACCATTAGGTAAACCTAAGATTAATTATAACCCTAGAGAATTAAGCCCTAACTACAACTTGAACCCTAATCTAACCATAATTAAACCTTAGCTCTAATCCTCATTTAAACCCAGCCCTAATGTAATTAAATTATAGCCCAAAATTGACCTCTAATCCTAACCCTAAATATAATTAAACCCTTTCCACAATCAAACCTTGACTCTAATCAACTATAACCTTAACCCTAATCCCTCTAATTGAATGTTAACCCTAAAATCAACTCTATTTATAGATTTGAACCCTAATATGAGCGTAATAGAACCATATTCTAACCTTAACCCTAATCCTAACCCAAACCCTAATTCTTATAGCTATCATCACATACTATCTTTAATTGCAATCTTAACCCTAACCCTGGCCCTAATCTTTATTATAATTCTAACCCTAACTCTAACCCTAATTTTAATTATAATTATTAATTATGATCTTTAACCCAAACCCTAATTATAATCACTACGACTAACCCCAATCCTAACCCTAATTTAATTATAATCGCTAATTATAATCTTTGACCATAACCCTAATTATAGTCACTAAGACTAACCCCAATCCTAATCCTAACACTAATGCTAACCCTAATTATAATCTTAAGCATAACCCTAACCCTAATTATAATTATAACCCTAACCCTAATTTTAAACCTAGCCCTAATTATAACCCTAACCCTAACTCTAACTTAACCCTAACCCTAATTCTAACCCTAAGCATAATCCTAAGTATAATCATAAAGCCTAATTCTAACCATTATCATAATCCTAATCCTAATCTTAACCCTAATCGTAATCCCAACCATGTTATAAACCTTAACCTTGACCATAATACGAACCTAACCCTGATCCAAAACATAACTGTAAACCAAATCCTAATCCTAACCATACCCCCAGTTATAATTCTAACCCTAACCCTAAATGTAATAATGCTTACTCTAACACTAACTTTGTTGTAAATCCTAAACATAATTGTAACCCTGACACTAAACCCTAAACCTAACCATAAATTTAACCCTACTATTAAATTGTAACCATACCACTAATCCTAACCATAATCCTAAACCTTAATGCTAATTATAATCCTAAACCAAAACCAAACCCTAACATTGATGCTAACCCTAACCATGATATAAACCCTAACCATTATTATAATCTTAACGATAAACCACAACCGTAATCATAAACCTAACCTGAACCATGATGTAAACCTTAACCCTAATGCTAAACATAATAATATAATAATATTATAATATAATTTATTTTAGTAAAAAGATACAATATAATTATATATTGATTTATTTTATGTTTTCCATGTTGTGCTGCAACTGCCACTAGCATATATACCTTAAATTTTAATTTAATCTATATAAAATACGTCGAGAGATATCCTTCTTGAGGCACCTATTTTGATACAATTTTACATGCTAAAGTCAAATAGGCACCTCACGAAGGATATCTCTCGGCGTATTTTATATAGATTAAATTAAAATTTAAGGTATATATGCTAGTGACTCATGTCATGCATCTTTTCATTCATATATTGATCTCATTACATGTTTTTCTCTTCATTGTGATATATTATTTTATGGTGATATTATCATCATAACTATGATCTCTCACTGTGTATAAATGTGCAAGAGTGATCATCTAGACCATGAGACATGTTTATATAAAATATTACTTGGTATAAAATCATCCTTGATCAAGCAACACTATAGTCTATGTTTAATTATTAAGTGTCATACAAAATCTTAATATTAATTATGCAAAGTATAGATCATGATTTCTAAGTTATGCATAAATGAATTTTCTTGGGCTAGACGTAAATTTATTTTTAATTGAATACACATTTCTTGTGAAATTATGCAAGGGTTCCCTTGTGCATTGTGCACATTTAACATAATTTACAAGGTTTGGTGGGCATTTACAATTTTCCAAAAAAGAAAACCAATGTTTGAATGTAATCCCATGTGATAAATGATTTATTTTCTCATGTATATTATTCTATCGATAGTCATACTAATTTATTTATTAGTTCCTCTCATGGCAGGATATTTATGCATTCATTATGTTTTAAAATGGCTTAAATAGTTATTATTCAGTGTCCTTGCCAACCAATGAATTTATTAAAATTTTCAAATTAAAATGCATTTTTTATTTTTTCAAAAGTTAACATGTCAAATTTTTAATAAAAATTATTTAAAAATTATTTTATTTGTCACATGATTGCTTTGCATTAATTTGTGTGGGTATACAATTTAATTTTCATCATAAAAATATAGAATTTTGAACAAATGTCAAATCTCATTAAATTAAAATTGATACTTTCATATGATAACTATCATTATATTAACTACAATTATCTTGGTTGATGTGATAGCTAGTGTAGTGTCCTTCCTAGACTCACCTTTTGATTTATGTTTTGATAGACCTATTAAGACATATGGATGATGTTTTGATGATCACTTATGCCTTTATTTCTATTCAGATGATACTAATGATGCTAGATACTTTATATGGACATATGCTATTTGATGATTCATGAGAGTGACGATACATTCTGGATTACTTGATGGATGGATTATATGCATTTGATATTCCTATGTGGACTATATGATTTATGATATGATAATTCTAACCCCTATTTCATGATTATGGTTCATGTGATGTATTGATATTGTTATTGTGTGACTGTCTTCATGAAAGGGACGATGCCATATCACTCATTGTGAGCATGATATGGTGTTGCGATTCTCTTTTCACTTGCCTGTTTATCATGATGTATATATGTTCTGATTAATTAGAAAAATAGGTTTTAAGCACCCGAAACCTTTTACAAAAATATCAAAAGATAGATCAACAAAGATCAACTAGACCAGCATAAGAAAACATACAAAAGACTGGCAAGAAAGCCAGCAACCCGAACAAACATAAAAAAACTAGGAGCAACAAAGTAGAAAAAACCAGAAACAAAGACCTAGACAACTAGCAACACTTATAGAGACTTAAGAAGTTCAATAGCCTTGATGACCAATAGGTCATAATTCGCCGAAGCAACTTTGAGCTCTTCGATTTCCTTGTTTGGCTTTTTCTCCCTCTTCTTGCCTCTGGTCCTCGTTCTTGGTCCTTGCACACCTTCCACGCTCTCCATGTCAGGTTCCTACTCCAGGGATCCCTTCTCATTCTCCAACTTACTGATCAGGATTTTGATGTTGTCAGTCGAGGCCTTCAGAATGTTATAACTTTGTTCAGCAATGCTTCTGAGACATGTATCGATTTTGTTGAGTCTGTTTTCAACATCCACCATTCTCTGGTCCCTAACAGTGTCATTATTTTGTATTTCCTCCAGGGCCTTCTCCACTTGCTCAAACCTTGGATTGAAGGCATCCTGTAATACCCTAAAATTGGTCATCTAAACCATGGGCCCCTAATCTCGACAACATCACCAAGGTCCTAACCAAAGGCAATTAAATCAATCTTGAGCACATTATTAATTCCTTAATTATCAAAAATCACATGACAAATCAACCACTCAATATTAATTAAATATTTATTTAATTAATTAAATTATTTCAAGAATAATCATTTTGATCAATTATCCTATTTTAATTTATTAAATATCTTTGCATATTTAATTAATTAATAAATTTGCCATTCAATCATGCGAAATGATTAATTTATTACAAAAGATGAATTAATTTATTACAAAGAGTTGAATTGAAACAAAACAAAAGTCCAAAAAAAAAAAAAGAGAGTTGAAGAGAGAGAGAAATCAAACTTGAGATATTATTTCTTTTTCTAAATTTAGAACTTGAAATCAGAAAAGCAATTTAATTGAATTGTTGAATTATTCTCTAAAATTGGAACTCAAAGCTTTTCAGAAAAAGAAGTTCAGTTGCATTAAGAAAACTCTTTTCTTGATTAAATTGAAGAATTATCTATTTTTATCAGATGTGCATGGAATTAATTTATTATTATTTTCCAATGCAACTTGGACTTCTAATTTGAATGCATTTCAATTAAACTATAATTGGAATCTATCTCAAGGTTAACTTAACCTGATTTCTCAATTATTTTCAATTAATCCTAAATTGAGCTTTTTGTAATTCTCTATAAATTCAGTCTTCAGCTCTCATTCCAATTCACCCCAGAGATTTTTGAGAACACGCTTGGAAATTATTATCATGCTAATTTTGCTCTGGAGTCATTGAAATCATTGTGCTTTTTTAGATTACTTGCATCCATTTTACATTCATTATTGCTTGCATGCATTGTTGCTTGAATTTGCTTGAATTACTCATCCATCTTGCATCCATATAGCTTAATATCATATAGATTAAATCCTTCGTCTTGGTGTAGTCTAGTCACCAGTATTGCTTATAAAAAATTTGAGAGCAATCTTATACTCGCATCTTTTAGAAGGCAATTAGTCGCTTTGCTATGGTTTATTTCTTATTGATTATTGATTACTAACCATGCATATAATGACTTAATTGAAGTGTTGTGCTTGCAGCTACAGGTTCACTTTTTCACACACACATTTTTGGCGCCCACCGTGGGGCCCGAAGACTACATTTTTTTTTCAGCCTCCAAAACTGACTGCTTTATTTTTCTTATTTTCCAGGTTTCAGATTTTTTGGTTTTTCGTCCGTACATCTCGTATGACAATTCTTACAGGATGAAATGACAAATTACAGGTGTCGCACGAATTACAAACATATTATCGTACGAGTAGACACGCCAATCGTACGAGCATACACTCTGTCGTACGAGTAGTAATCATCTTCCGTACAAGCCAACATCATCAGCAATCTGGTCTCGTACTTTACTGTTTGCTGTCTCGTACGAGTCGAGACTCTGTCGTACGATTCTGTATTTTCTGGTAAAAGAGGCAAAATTTCATATTTTTCATTTCTGACAACTGACCTTGACTGTTTATCTGTCTGTCTTAGAGTTTTTCATAGCCTAACTAGTTTTTGCAGAATGCTTGTCGAAGAATATTGCTTGTCGCACAAAGACAATATGACTACTGATTCGTTGTCTTTGTAGGTTGCCTAAGGAGAAGCAACTAAACATCGTGTATTCTTTAAATTCATTTTTTAGGAACCTAACTTGCTATCTGGTTAAAGAACAAATCTGTCTTTTGTGCTTTTTAGAAAATTTTGAGAGGTAGGAGAGTATGCTCTTGTCTTTTTCTAGACAATCAGAAATCCAGACCCTTGAAGCTTTTTCTTTGTTTGAGATTTGTACATCTTTAGTAGGCCTACCCTCCCGAGGGGTTGAAAAACTCTTAAAGCCGTTACGGCCGGTGTGAGGGGAACGACCTAAGTGGGAACAACTAGACGCCAAGTACTCTAACCCACTATAAAATAAACGTGATTTGATGAAAATCAAGTCAACGGCAGTGCTCAGGAATAGCTCTCCTCTGTACCTTCGGGTATATTAAACCTTGGTTTTCAAGGCTGGGAGACCTCTTAATTGAGTTTATACCTCAACGCGCCGAACGGATCCTTGACTAAATCCAATTTAAAATTAGAAGCTACCCAGTTCATCTCCGAAAGGGGGATAACCTTTGTGCAAGAGAGATAGTAACTCTCCCAAGATACTTGTCATTTCGTGCCCCCATTAGCGTTTGGAGTCGGATAATACGGCGTTGAGAATCCATTGCGTGAGACTCAACGACCGTATTCTGATTAGCTATTGGGTGTGTACCTAAGTCTATAAGCAAAGGTTTTCTTTCCTCACCAAATTCCTTAGGGTTTGCATGCTATGATTGGAGTCACTATAAATACTACTTGTTTTCTGTGTTTTTCATCCCTGAAACAAAAAAAAACTGAAATACCAAAAATCAGTGAAGACCAGAAACAACTCAGTGAGTCGAAACTCTATCCATGTCAGAAACTAGTCCATCCTAAGTCGAAACTCTGTCTGTATCAATCCTAGTCAAAAATCAGCCCATCTCAGAATTTGTCATACTCAGCAGTCAGAAAACTCAGAATTTTTAGTCTCTGCCCTGTGAACAGTCGTACGAGTCTAATAATTTATCATGCTACACCAGTCCTGTGTCGTACGAATCTACTCAATTGTCATTTTATATCAGATTCTCTATCGTACGAGTTTAAATCATTCATCATCCTGCACTATATTCTATCTCATATGAGACAGAATCGACCTAAGTCTTTTGTCGTCCTGCACATGCCCATTAGTAGTATGGTATAAGATAGCAACTCGTACGAAATAGAACTTCTGTCATCCTATAACTGCTAAATTGTCATTCGGTTTAGAAAACCCAGTCGTACGAGTCTCTGGTTTTGTCAGACAGAACATTCAAAATTGCCAAAAACACAGTCTATAGTGAACATAATACTGGTTATCATTTTCCTGAGCGTAAAATAGATCAAGATAGTGTACCTCTACCATTTTTTTTGTTGCATGATTTGGTCGATCACCCTTCAGCTAGTTCAATCAAAACTACCTATCAAACTCAAGTCACTTAGATAATGTCTTACATAGGATATATTGTTCCTGAATCAGACTGAATCTTAGTTACAATTTTAGAATCAACCCAGGAAAATGTCTTAGACAGGATAGATCGTTCCTGAAATCAGACAAAATCTCAGTTGTTTCTCCCAAAACAATACGCTAAACAGAACAAACTAGCTCTGAAATTGATCTTGACCTCTGCATCACAAAACAACTCTAGGTCACACTAATCCATAAAAATGCCTATTCAAACCAGGAGTTCTCATAAGAAAAAAGCCAAAGAGAAAACCTTCACTTATCAAGATAATCCATTCTACGTGAAGGATCCCCTCACTGACATACCATCGTCATCAGGCGGACCAATTTTTGATGAACCGAAATCTCCCACTATACATGAGACAGAAAACAATGATGGAAACAAAAACGACCGTAATATTCTTGAAAATCATAATGACTCCTCATCATTAAGTGAGACTGATGAAGCTACTGAACCTCCAAAAAAAGAAATCCTTGACTGTCAGAAAGACAAAGACTTTAGAAAAATGATGAAAGCTATCATGCTCCGAGAAAAGGAAGACTATTTCTTAGAACTAGCAAATCAAGGTGCTAAACTTCCTATTGGATATGATGTTTAGACACTTGTTACTAAGAGGAAAGACTCACCTATACTCATGGTACAAAAATAGTTAATAGCTTTGCAAATAGAGCTCACAGACCTGAAGAATAAGGACAATTCCCCAAACCAATATTCTCTGGAAGCAATATGTCCCTTCCCATTTGACAAGAATTTACACATGCCTCCGTTCCCTTCACGAGTGGAAATCCCAAAATTTGATAAATATGATGGTACCTCAGATCCTCAAGATCACGTCAGGGAATTTAGTGTTGCTTGTATGGAATTCATGCACGATCAAACTTACCTTATGCATCTCTTCCCAAGGAGTTTAAGGGGTCAAGCAATGGAATGGTTCTCAAGTCTACCCAAAGGAATAAAAACATTCGAAGAACTAATCCAACTGTTCTTACAACAATACTCATACAACATTCAACATCCTGTGACTATGATTGATCTTTGTAATACTCAACAGAAAATAGGGGAACCTCTTCTTACTTTTCTCCAATGCTGGAGAAGGATGTTCTCTAGGTACCCACGACCTATCCCGGACTCTGAGAAAATGGATATATTTGTCAATAACTTGGTCCCCGAAATGAAATATAGCATACAAATGCAAGTACACCCATCATTTAACAAAATGGTAGATAATGCCATTCGAATGGAAGATGTGCTCATAAAAAAGGGAGATATCACACCTTGGAAAGAAACACAAACGGGATCCAGTTCTAAAGAGAAGAACAAGTATTGGAAATTTGCCAAAGACAACAACAAGAATGTTGTTAATGATGGAGTAGTAGACACTGTCAAAACCAACTCAAAATCAACAATATTCAATCTGGCCAGTGCTACACAAGCGCTTAAAGCCGCTGAAATTGCAGCAGAAAATCAACCAAAGAAAACAAAGGAATGGTTCAAAGAAAAGCCTTGGCTTTCCAGACCTAAGCGTGATTTTACTCCTCTTGAAGAATCATATGAGTCAGATTTCAAAACTCTATTGGCAAACAACTTGATAACACTACCAGATAACTCCAGACCATATGATCCAGATGTCAAACCAAGATGGTGGAGAGAAAATGAATACTGTGACTTCCATCGGAATAAGGGTCATAACATAAACAATTGCATGAAGATAAAACATGAGATTCAGGATCTCATAGACGCTGGTAAAGTTGTTGTTGGGAATCACCCAACCAATGCTGATCATAAAGCATTTAAAGACCCTTTGCCTACTTATGAACAAGGTGATTCCTCAAAGACCAAAGGAGGTGCCAAGGTAAATTATGCTTATGCCAGCTAGGACAACATTATCAACATGATTGAACCTTCACACTCAGAACATTGCAATGTGATTATAGTTCAAGATAAACCAAATGAATCACGATATGCAAAAGCTCTGACTAGATCTCAAAAGAAAGTCACCCTCCAAGGAGCTAGCTCTTCCAAATCGGCTCAAGAAACATCAAATCCGACAGCTGTGCCAAATAAACAAAAGGAATCAACCTTGGACAAATTTAAAAGATTAACCTCCTCATCATCATCCTCTAGATACAGCGTGGTTGAACAGTTGAAAAGGACAAATGCTCAAATTTCAATTTTTTAATTGCTACAGCTCTCATCTGCTCACAAGGAAATTCTACACCAAGCATTTCTCACTACCAACGTTCTAAAAGATTTAGACATTGATCGGTTTCAGTCTATGGTGGGTCATCTGACTTCACCTCACTATTTGACCTTCTCTGAGGAAGATGGCAACTCATTAAATCATCCACATAACCAGCCATTGCATATTGAAGCCATGATCCACAAACACAGAGTTAAACGTGTTTTGATAGATGGAGGCGCGGGGTTGAATATCTGTACTTATCATCTGCTTACACAACTAGGATTCTCTGAAAATGTCATTGACCCAGGCAAGAAAATAATAATTAAAGCCTATGATGAAGAAGAGAAGACCTCCAAAGGTTTGGTATCATTACCAATCAGAGTGGGACCGGTAGAGAGAGATGTCCTTTTCCAAGTTCTCGATATTCCATTTTCATACAATATATTGTTGGGCAGGCCATGGATTCATGAAATGAAGGCAATACCCTCAACATATCACCAATGCTTAAAGTTTCCTTATAATGGAGCCGAAGTCAATATTCCGGCTGATACAAATGTCATCTGTAATGCATTGACAAAAGGTGCAGATACTCTTGTGCCTCATAATAGGGTAGCCTCTCCAAATGAAGATCCAGAAACATTGATCAAAGACTTAGAAAAGAGATTGAAGATTACAGATACCGGCATGGATAGCTACAAGATAGAACCAGTATTATCATTAGTTTCTCTTCCTCCATCACCAAAACAGTTAGGCAAGCCATCAGAGGCTATGAGAAGCCAAACTCCAGCTCTGAATATTATATATGATGGTCTCTTTATACAGTCTTCTACCTCCTTGGCAGATGAAATAGAAGAGGATGCTGTGCTTAACTGGCTCTATAAGGAAGATAGTCCAAATGAGGAGGTACGACATTGTGAGATTTCTTCAAACCAGTATGGTCGTGGTTACAAAATGATTCAGCACATGGGGTACTCAGGTACTGGTCCTTTGGGCAAACAAAAAGAAGGTATTACTGAACCAATTCAGCTACAAACCAAATCCACACATGATAAAGCTGGACTAGGATACAATCCTAAAAAGACATCAGAACAAAAACATGTTTCTAAGTCTAAAGGCTTGAAAAAGATATCGCCTTTAATATTACATGAAGCAAACGCTAAACAGACGAAAGAAGAGTGTAGAAAAGAGAGAGAGGAATCAACAGTCAAGAAAGAAGAAATAGTCAGTGCTCAAGCTTCAATGGTATCAGCTACGATAATACAAGAAGTTGAGGTTCCTGAAGATATAAGAGATGAATTTGTAAGAATCAGAGAATTGTTTGCACCATTAAAAATTCCAGTCACATATACTGGCAGGCAACAGGTAGATGATTCAGAGACTGATTCAAATGAGTATGAATGGGGTCCTGACTATCTTTCAGACACATCCGCTACAGAAACTCCATAAGAATCTAGTGGTATCATAGATGATACTCAAGAGTTGATGCGCCTAAAACTAGAGAAGGAAATACAAGAAATTAGACAAAAGAGGCAAGCAAATTATGAACAAGCATTGAAAGAAGGAACAATACCCGAAAACTTCTCATCTATGTGTCCTTATCCCGAAACAGAACAAATCAATTATAGCACTACACAGGAAGAGTTAGAAGCTACAGGACAAGAACCAGTTGTCAGTCCAAAAGAAGCTGAATGGAGTAGACGACAGAAAGCCATAGAAACAATGAGACCATGTCAACAGGAATGTTAGATACAAATGACAAATGAACTACAATATGAAGGAATTTGTAGCATTAAAGATGTTAGTATTGATACCATACATATGCTTACTAAATCACCTGAAAGAGACTTGGAAACTTCATCAGATAACTCTGATGATTTTGATGACTCTAATGACAGTCCTGTTCATGATGATACACACTCATCCTCAAATTCTAAATCATCTGATACAAACAATGAAAAATTGCCCACTAGTCTTCTTGCTGTTAAACCACGACATGACGTCTAGTCCGACTTAGTCAATGATGTTATAAGTATGCCTATTGGATTAGATCGATTAAATATTAACGTGAACTTTAATAATCATGATCTGACTCTTCCTGGTCTTGAGACACTTACGTAAGGTATCATTCTGGAACTCGACTTTTTGATCTGTAGCTGTGATAACAATATCGTGAATGCTCTTGAACCTATCCAAAATTTGTCCCTAATACATCCCGAATTGATTGACTGTACTTTACAGAATCAACCCATGGATGTACCTATTTTTGCTAATGACTATACATTATCCTATTATCTTAATGCAGTCGAACCTATTAACTCTTCCACCAGTGAATGGAGTGAAAATATGACTGAAGAGGATATCAAGTATCTTAGTCGCAAAAACAAGAAAGATAAAAATAAAAGATCTGATGGCGAAAACCACATTGTGGCGGTGTCAGAATCTAAAAAAGAGAAAATAAAGGACGTACCCAAAGGTGAAAACCTCTCCGAGGCACCTGAAGGTGAGATACTTGGTATACTACCCAGTCATTTTTAGGAGCAGTCTTCCATATTGATCGAGCCAACTCAGCCAGTGAATATTGGGAATCAAGACACACCACAAATTATTCACGTAGCTCAATCACTATCAGCAGAGGAATTGAAGGATTTCACTTAGCTATTCCTAGAGAAGAAAATAATTCTTGCATGGACATACTTTGATATGCCAGGCTTAGATCCTGATCTCATTATGCACCATCTCTCAATCACACCAGGAGTAAAACCAGTTAAACAAAAAAATCGTAAGATGCACCCGCATGTTGCACTATTGGTCAAAGCTGAACTAGAGAAACTACTCAAAGCTAGATTTATCAGAGGGATAGATTATGCTGAATGGATTTCCAACATAGTAGCTGTGTCAAAGGCAAATAAATCTATCAGAGTTTGTATAGATTTTAGAGATCTCAATAAAGCATGTCCAAAAGATGACTTTCCATTGCCAAATATTGATATGATAGTCGACATGACAACTGGGTATGAGATGTACTCACTAATGGATGGATTCTCCGGCTACAATCAGATTAAAATTGCTCCTGGAGATCAAGAAAAGACAACTTTCACCTGTGCATGGGGAACCTTTTGCTGGAACATTATGCCATTTGGGTTAAAGAACGCAGGAGCGACCTACCAAAGAGCAGTTACAACTATCTTTCATGACATGATGCATAAGAATATGGAAGATTATGTTGATGACACTTTAGTGAAGACTATGAAAAGATCAACGCATATTCAAGAGTTAGGTCCTATACTTGACAGAATGGAAAAGTTCAAGCTCTGATTAAATCCAAAGAAGTGTGCATTCGGAGTGACATCTGGTAAACTACTTGGCTACATCATTTCAAAGAAGGGCATCGAGGTTGATCCTGAGAAGGTCCAGGCTATAATGGAAATGCCGCCTCCAAAGAACATCAGTCAAATGAGAAGTCTACAGGGACGTCTCCAATCCATTAGAAGATTTATTTCTCAACTAGCAGACAAAGCTCAACCTTTTACAAAGGTACTAAGGAAAGGCGTATTATACAATTGGGATCAAGAATGTGAACAACATCTTCAGCAAATCAAAGAGTATCTGTCAAATCCACCGATATTGATGCCACCTATTCAAGGTAAACCATTAATTTTATACATATCAGCAACTGATTCATCATTGGGGGCACTTCTGGCGCAACAGGATGACAACAAAAAGGAAAGAGCTATTTATTACATCAGCAGGACATTGGTGTCTTACGAAATGAGCTATAGTATAATAGAAAAAGCATGCTTGGCATTAGTCTTCGCATCACAGAAACTAAGGCACTATATGCTCGCACATTCAGTCAAGTTGGTGGCCAAAATTGATCCACTCAAGTATCTTCTTAATAAAGCAACACTCATCGGACGATTGACAAAGTGGGTAATGATCCTTACAGAGTTTGACATTGAATATGTGGAACGCAAAGCCATAAAAGGACAGGTAATTGCTAATCAACTTGCTGAAGCTCCACTTGAGGATACTCAACCACTACACATTGAGTTCCCAGATGAATCAATAATGCATCTTACTCAACAACCCTGGAAGATGTTCTTTGATAGGTCCTTTACTCAAAGTGGTTCAGGTGCTGGCATACTATTCATTACTCCTCAGAAGTACTCAATTCCAAAATCTTATAATATTCTATTCCCTTGCACAAACAACATTGCAGAATATGAAGCATTGGTAAATGGAATAAAACTAGCCATTGAATGGAAGGTTGCTGAATTACATATTTATGGAGAGTCTCAGCTGGTCATCAATCAAATCAACGATACATATCAGACTCGGGATGAGAAATTGATGCCTTACAAGAGGATGGTAGATGATTTCAAGAAGTATTTTGCTTTTGTATCATTCCAACAAATTCCTAGATCAACAAATAGAGCAGCTGATGCTATGGCTACCTTGGCATCTATACCTGAGCTACATGAGTCCAATTTTCACTTTGATTTCTTGGTGGAAGAGTTATATTACCCTGCTTATGATTCTCCTGAGACCCAAATAGTCTGTTCTATTATTGGACATGATTCATCCCGATACAACCACATCTATTCCTATCTTTGTGACCAAATTATCCCTGAAAACCTTACTCATAACGAGAAAAGAAACCTAACTCGAAACACTTCGCGATATGTTATCATAGCTAACGATTTATTTAGACGAGGTTTGGATGGTACTTTGCTTAGATGTCTAGAAACTGAAGAATCAAAACGTGCATTATTGGAAGTCCATGAAGGTATTTGTGGATCTCATTCGAATGGTTTTACTTTAGCTCGGAAACTATTATGGGCTGGCTACTACTAGCCAGATATGGAAAAAGATGCCATAAAATTTGCTAAGACTTGTGAGAAATGTCAGCTTCATGGAAATCTCATACATGCCCCGGCGAGGGATCTCATACCATTCATTACACATTGGCCTTTTCAGCAATGGGCCTTTGATCTCATTGGTCAGATATATCCTACTTCATCCAACGGACATAAATTCATCATAATGGCCACTGAGTATTTCACCAAGTGGGTAGAGGTGATTTCGCTCATCAAAGCAATTGGTAAACAAGTCACCTTATTCATCCTAAACTATATAATTTGCAAGTATGGGATACCTTCGTCCATCGTGACTAATAATGGAGGACAATTCAAGAATAAAGACCTAGATGAAATTTGTGAGAAATTCAAAATAAAGCAACACTGGTCATCAGTATATTACCCTCAAGGTAATGGACAAGCAGAGGCGTCTAACAAAAACCTACTGACTATCTTGCACAGAACAGTGAACAAATCCGGGAAAGATTGGCATCTGCAGCTCAATCTGGCACTATGGGCTTACAGAACAAGTATCAGAACACCTACTGGGGCTACACCTTTCTCTTTGGTGTATGGGTCTGAAGCAGTATTACCTATTGAAGTAGAAATACCATCTCTAGGAGTTTTGTTGCAAGGTCTTATTACTGATGAAGATTGTAGAATATCTAGATTGCAAGAACTCGAATTGCTGGATGGGCGTCGACAAGTGGCATTTAATCATCTCAGAGTGTATCAAAAGAGAATGTCCAGAGGGTATAACAAGAAAGTTCGACAAAGAGACTTTCAAGTTGGTGACCTAGTTCTGAGAGAAAATCCAAAAAATCAATAGTTTCGAGACAACAAAGGGAAGTTTGAACCCAACTGGCTGGGTCCCTATATCGTTACTGTAGTCTTCGGCTCTGGTGCCTATCAACTCTCAACATCGGAAGGAGAACAACTCCGAGAACTGATTAACACCATCCACCTGAAAAGATTCTTTATTTAGCATTCTCTGTGCCAGCAAACTGTATAGCGGAAAATGTCCTGAAGAAATCCTAAAAATCAGAAAAAGTCCTAAAAAATTTTTTTTTTAAAAAAAAAAAAGGGAAAAAAGAGAGAAAATGCCTTGGTGAAAACTTGGTAAACAACCACCTTGGTAAAAAAACATAAAAAATGAATCTCTGCCAAGCAGGTGAAAACCTGGTAAACAGGCACCTCTTGTACTCAAGCACTCCATCTATCAACGCAACGTTGGCATTTCTCGCTTTCAATTATCTTTTGCTTTCACTTGTACATATTTTCAGTCACTTTTGTGACATCCTGGTTCGTTGGAACCCTCATGACTTGAAACAGATCAATGTCCTAGTCTTAGGTTACTCGACAGAGCACATTACATATCCTAAGCAGCGTCAACCAAGTCATTATTCCGTAGTGAAACCTGGTCAGCCACTCCGAGTCAATCACCGATCTCCTAACTACTACAAAGTTTTTATCACTAAGTTCACAAGCAAAACAACATAACAAAGAACAATTACTAAACAGTTTGAGCTATGAATGGAAAATTTTCTCTGTATGCTGTCTTTTATATTGGTTTTCGATTATTATCCCCCTGAGTAACTCGAGGAAGTCTGTATTGACTAAGAGGTGCAAGGATTGGGGGGCATAATATTTTCTTTGTTTTTTGCTTGTAGGAATGATCCCGATGATCTAGAAACATATAAATTAGCTGGGTGTCTGTGATAAGAGCCTTCACATTAAGGTGAAATCGCCTCACATACCTCGACTCTGCTTAATTGTATGCTACAGGGAGGTCCATGTCATTTCTTTGTCTATTTTGAGGGAATTTCTTTATGATGCAATTCGGGTCCCTGCGAAATCTGTCCAAGGATATGAACAAAAAATGGGTCATTGCGGACAAGATAATTAATATTGCACATTGAAAAAGAAAGGAACTCTACCTTGACTATTGTGTTTGTTATGCTCAGTGATTAATCTTAAGTATTTTAAATCCAGTGACTAGGTTTAGGTTGCATTTTGCATATCATTTTGCATTTCATTTTGCATTTTAGTGAATCTAGGGTGATTTTGGTGTGATAATAATAATCTCTTTATCTTCAGAATGCGAGCTGAAAGCATCATCATTTCTTACGCTAAGTGGTCTATTTATCATTATTTCTCCGATCGAGTACTTGTGTTTTGAGACGTTTAGCTGCATACATAACATTTCATATAGATTCATTCATTTTATTATTAATCATTTGTATTCATCTTATTACATAGAAAAAAAAATAAAAATTTGCACTGCTCATTTTCATTCATTTATTTGCATATGAAAAGAAACAAAAACATAGACATCCATTATCATTTGTAATACATACATTCATGCTGAAAAAGAAATGAATACATATAGAATAAAGCATATAGAAACATCTCATAATCGAATTGACACAAGTACAATGAAGTCAAATCGGATCTCGTATATATATATATATATATATATATATCATCTCAAGTCTAAGAGTACAAAATGATGTCCAATGACATGTACAAACTCCCATCGGAGCAAGAATCATATAGGCTACAAAAAACAAATGGGTGTGTCTACAAAAAAAATTCCGAGCTTCAAAAAGAATCATCTAGCTGGCACCCTCTCCCTCATCGCCTGGTGGAGGAGGAGGAGCCTGATGCCCGGGATCCTGTCGAGGTGCTCACTCTCCCTCTGATCTGGCCATATACTGTGAATAAGGTTGCACCTGCTATGCAACAGGAACTACAACACTATATGTAGCTACATAATAAGATGCCCTACTGCTTTGGAGAAGGACCTCCTGTCGTAGAGACTCTATCTCTTCTCTCGACTCTGCTCTCAAAGCCACAATCTGGCGATCACACTCAGTCCTCACCTCGGCCAGCTATCGGTCTCGCTCCGCCAGCTGAGTCTACACCACTAACAACTGTGACTGTAGCTCTGCAAGACGTGCTCTCATCGACCGACCCGTGTCAGCCCCTTGCTCTCTCGCAGGCTCTCCGCCACCATCTCCACCAACCTCTCCACCTGTGGCTCCGCCTTGCTCCTCTCACCGCTGACGGACCTACCTCGGAGCTGCTCGCTCCTCCTCTCCCCCACCCAACCTCATGCCTACTCTCCCAAGGGATCCACCCTCACCCCTCTGCTGTCCAATGTCAGCTCGCACTCCGCTGCTACTGGCACCAGGATCACCACCAGTCCATCGTGGAGCATCTGGTCTCTGGCCCTATCCCTGACCCTGTCTCTGTGCCTGTCCCTGTGCCAGTGCAGGGGCATCCTCCTCCACATCCTTGATATGAGGAGCATGCTCTCCAGGATCCGTAAGCCGAGGGAATGGATGCTGCTACAAATAATCCCTGTACTGGGGCAATACCCCTGCATCTGCTATATCCTCAAGGTAATCCCACCTTAGGTGGGGTAAACCTGTCAGCTCCTGCATAGCCAAGGCATAAGATAGCCTAGGTGCCCAACCCTGCCTCTACTCGTCCACATACCTAGCATATGTTGTAAACTCCTGTGAGATCCCCTGAGGCCGGTGGTGTAGGAGCACCCAGGAAGACAAGGTGGAGTAGGGTCACTGATAGGCCCTATGGAGGATTTGATGAAAAATGAAGACAAACAAGACCTATAAGGTCTTTAAATGATGTAACATGGTCATGTGAGCCATAAAATGTAGTGAAATGCAATGTAATGGTCAAAAAGTGTAAAATTGCCATTTTGAGCAATTAGGCCTAGAAAAGGCTAAAATTGGGTTTTTGGGATAGAAGTGTGTTTAGATGGATAAAATATGTTTATAAGGTCATCTAATGACCATTTTAATGTTTTATAAGTTTTATATATCGTTTTGGCAAGTTGACATACATAGTTGTCAAACTTGACAACTTTGGAGCAACTTTTTGTTGTCAAAAAGTTGTCAAGAATGTAAAAAGTTGTCATAAGTTAGTTATAAGTTGGTTTTAGGTTGGATTTCGACCTAGAAGGCCTTGAGGGTTATAAATGGACAAAATTGAATCATTTTTGGTGGTTGGTAAAGGTTTTTTGATCGGGTTTGGAGTTTTGAAGCAATAAAAATATGATTTTCATGTGTATTTTCCAGGTTTCCACATAGAACAGTCTGATTTTCCATTGTTTTGAGTGCTTTTATGAATTAGTTTTCATTCCTTCATGGTTGGAGATGTTTCTATAATTAAATAAGTTTATTTTGGCTTTGGTTTGAAGTGATTTGGTTTTGTTTTGGTGAAGATGTCTAATTTCTTGTGAAAACAGTCATATCCTTGCCATAGGGTTAATAAAGAGCGTGAAAATGTTGTATATTTTATTTCCAGATTGATCTAACCCCAAAAATGGGTATGATTGTGTATTATATTGTATATTTTCATAATATTTGGTCTCAGGAGGCCATGCACAAGATGGCATGTGCATTGTGGGAGTAAAGGTCTGAAATTTTAGGGGCAGACTGTTGTAGAAAATATGGTCCTAATACAGGAGCCATATCTCACATTTCCACCGTTGGATTTTTCTTATTTTTGGATATGTTTTGTATAACCAAGTTATTAATACTTTCACCAGAGTGATCGAATAAATTTTTTCATTTGCAAAAGTTATGAGTGACTGTGTAAGGGTCTATCAATATGGCAGCAGGGTGGTAGTTTTGCAATGATTTTTCTTTGTCAATACATTGAGGCAGTTTGTAAAGTCTCAAAGGGTCTTGTATTGTTAAGTTTGAGTTGGGTCCATTTGTCTCCCTATCAGCCGACCATACTGCCTCATCACTTGTGAAACGATGAATCGCTCCACAACAGTCTGCGATCTCCCAATCAGTGGGCGTGTGACAAATAGATCTCTGCGCACTGCCCGCCAGTCATCCCATGACTCTAACCCTCTATATGGTTGCCATACGACAGCTATCAAGTCATTGAGTTGCCATCTCCAGAAGTCTGTCTGGCCCAGATGGGGCTGCGTGATATATCCAACATATCTATAAATGATCGGCTGTCCTGGCTCCCTGCTATCTGTCACTATCGGCTGACACACGGGAAGGTGCTCCCAAGCCCACACTTGCAAAATGTACACCCTAGCAGACATGCTCCACCCCTCTCTATAAACAATCTCATGCGTCTCTTGATACATGTGGGCCAGTAAGCAAGAACCCCAGCCAAGTCTCTGAGGGGACTCTATCAATCGCTCAAGCATCCGGCCCCATCCACTCTGGAAACCCTGCTGCCTTCGGTCTGGCATAAAAAAGAACCCAATAAACCCTGCTAAGACACATGCCAGTGGATACTCCTCACTGTACCTGCTCATCAGTATATCCCAACTCATAGAATGAGTCAAGATATCTGGATCCCTGAATACATTCCTCAGTGCCTGTAGTCCAGGTAACAATACGGTATCATAGTCCACCTTATCCCCAACAAAAGGGATACAAAGAATCCTGTACATATCCTCAGGAGTGATGGTCAACTCCCCAGCCGGCAAATGAAAGGTATTATGCTCTGAATGAAATCATTCTACCAACGCCGTGAGCATCCCGTGGTTCACACGGATATCAGGTAACCTCATCAAATGAGCCAAGCTGCATAAATCAACATGAGCCTGCTCAACCTTAGACAAATCCCGAACTAAAGCCATCGTGGGCGGATATACACATCTGAAGAGCATAGGAGGTAAACAAACCTGCAAAACCCAACAACGAACATCAGAAAACATTCCAAATTAGCCTGCAAGAGAAGTTAAACATCAAGCAAATCCAAATAAGTTAAATACAAAACCAAAATTTCATGTTTACACTTTCAAAAATTGTCACTGTTTTTCGAACGACAAAACACAGTTAAACATAATCTCGTACGAGTCAGAAATGGTTATAATACGAGAAAACAACCTCAAACGACAAAGTTTTATACACAGCATGACAAAATGGTCTTTTAACCGGCCTATCATACGACACAAGGGTTGCTCTCGTACGACAATTCTAATGGGTTGAAATGATAAAACAAAATTTTTCAGTTTCTCGTACGAGACAGGATCCTGTCTCGCACGATAAACCGTGAAACCCGACTTCAAACCTGTTAAAAACGTGAAAAATACACAAAAAAATTCAAATTTGGAAACATACAGAGGCTAAAGATTGATCACTTACCACTGGCTCGTAGTTTCGGGGTCGATTATGTCATCTCTGGCACTCGAATCGATGCTGACGAGTAGGGACCACCATTTTTCTTCGCAGACGGTTTTTTTGAATTTTCAAACTTGGAGGGTTAAAATGAATTGAAAATGACACTTTTGTCCTATATAGCCTAAAACCTAATTTTTCAACTTGCTCTGAGGGACACGAAAATTGTACCCTTGGCTAATGTGCCTGCTCTGATTCCATTTTCGGGATCGAAATCGAACTTCGAGATCGTCTTGCTAGTCAATTTCACAATTTTGACCACTTAGCACTTTTTTTTCATTAATGCTCATTCTTTCTTCAAATTGCGCTCAATTTCAACGCTGAATCTTAATTCAATTTTCAATTCTACACATCCACATTTCAATTCTACCAATCAACTCTACGCTCAATTTCTCATCAATCATTGCCAAATCTTCAGAAAAATCCTCAAAATCAATTTGTGCTTAAATCACTTATTTTCGCCAAACAATTGCCTATAATCAACTACCCTTGCTATCTTTCGATTTCGCTCTCGAGGGGGCATACTCATGACCTTATGACTTTACATCTCACAAGTCGAGAATTTTTTTCAAATCTTCATCAAATGTCGAGCAAAATCTTTCTAATTAAAATCCTTATCGCTAAGGGGCATCTCAACTTCATCGCTTCACATCAAGTTGAAATCTCTCGATCATTTGAATCAATCAATCACTAGGGGCATATCAGTTTCATCACTTCAAATCAAGCTGATATTTGTCTTTCATTTGAATTAATCTCTTAACATTAATTAGTTTAATCGCTTCAAATCAAACTGATTATTCGTTTAAACTCAATCAAAAGTTTAAAGAGTTTCTTTGGTCATTCTAAATTTAAGCGAGTGTTCAGTATTCATTTCTTGATCAAGCTGGATGGTTTATTCTTTGCTCATCGTGTCTTGATCAATCAAGTTCAAGATTGATTTTTATCATTATTCACTGTATCTAAGATCAATCAAGTTCTAGATCAGTAAGATCCACTTCTTGATCAATCAAGTTCAAGTTCAGTATCTTTGTTTTCTATCATTCCTCAGTTCAATCAAGTTTGGGATCGGTATCACTTTAATCAGACCTCATTTAGCTTTGTCACTTCGAATCAAGCTAACACATCGCTTTTTATCTAGTTCATGATCAATCAAGTTCAGAACTGGCATCTCCTAGATATCACACATTCTTTGAATCAAAGCGCTGCTCGCACATTAATTCAAAGAGGGGCAAATGTAATACCCTAAAATTGGTCATCTAAACCATGGGCCCCTAATCTCGACAACATCACCAAGGTCCTAACCAAAGGCAATTAAATCAATCTTGAGCACATTATTAATTCCTCAATTATCAAAAATCACATGGCAAATCAACCACTCAATATTAATTAAATATTTATTTAATTAATTGAATTACTTCAAGAATAATCATTTTGATCAATTATCCCATTTTAATTTATTAAATATCTTTGCATATTTAATTAATTAATAAATTTGCCATTCAATCATGCGAAAGGATTAATTTATTACAAAAGATGAATTAATTTATTACAAAGAGTTGAATTGAAACAAAACAAAAGTCAAAAAAAAAAAGAATTGAAGAGAGAGAAAAATCAAACTTGAGATATTATTTCTTTTTCTAAATTTAGAACTTGAAATCAGAAAAGCAATTTAATTGAATTGTTGAATTATTCTCTAAAATTGGAACTCAAAGCTTTTCAGAAAAAGAAGTTCAGTTGCATTAAGAAAACTCTTTTCTTGATTAAATTGAAGAATTATCTATTTTTATCAGATGTGCATGGAATTAATTTATTATCATTTTCCAATGCAACTTGGACTTCTAATTTGAATGCATTTCAATTAAACTATAATTGGAATCTATCTCAAGGTTAACTCAACCTGATTTCTCAATTATTTTCAATTAATTCTAAATTGAGCTTTTTGTAATTCTCTATAAATTCAGTCTTCAGCTCTCATTCCAATTCACCTCAGAGATTTTTGAGAACACGCTTGGAAATTATTATCACGCTAATTTCGCTCTGGAGTCATTGAAATCATTGTGCTTTTTTAGATTACTTGCATCCATTTTACATTCATTATTGCTTGCATGCATTGTTGCTTGAATTTGCTTGAATTACTCATCCATCTTGCATCCATATAGCTTAATATCATAGATTAAATCCTTCATCTTGGTGTAGTCTAGTCACTGGTATTGCTTATAAAAAATCTGAGAGCAATCTTATACTCGCATCTTTTAGAAGGCAATTAGTCGCTTTGCTATGGTTTATTTCTTATTGATTATTGATTACTAACCATGCATATAATGATTTAATTGAAGTGTTGTGCTTGCAGCTACAGGTTCACTTTTTCACACACACAGATCTAATGTCTTATCACATCCAAAATGTCCTCCAGGACTGCCACTATGTTTTTCTCTAATCAAACTTTCCTTCATAGAACACTTTAGGAAACATAACTGATCTCCCTTAAATAAAAGACCACCTTGTACTACATAATTTGCATACTCACTGTGAAAAAAACCTTGTGACTACTCACAAACAAAAAACACTTCAAGAAATTCTGCATCATTTTGATACATACCTCTTAAGGAATCAATTCCTACAATTTGAAACTACACCTCTTGTATCATCATCATCCTCCTGCTTAAAGCATCATCTACCTTGTTAGCCTACCCTTTCTTGTGCTTTATGGTAAAATTATACGACTGTGATTTCTCTATCCACTTCATGTGTCGATGACTCAACTTCTCTTGACTATTTTGAAAACTCAAAGCATAGTTATCTGTGTATACCACAAACTCCTTCGGCAGTAGGTAGTGTCTCCATTTTTTTAGTGCTTGCACCATGGCATACAACTCTAAATCATAGGACGAATACTTCTTTTTGGCTTCATTCAATTTCTCACTAAAGAAAGTTATTGGCTTCCCCTCTTGACTCATCACTACCCCTATGGCATAGCCACTAGCATCACACTCTATTATAAATACCTTATTAAAATTTGGTAAAGTAAGGATAGGTTGATGTGCTACCCTTGTCTTGAGGTACTCAAAACTCTGATCAACCTCCTTGATCCATTGGTATCTTCTCCTCTTCTCTCCTTTGATGGTGTCTATCATGGGTGCCACAATATGACTGAAATTCTTGATGACCTTACGACAAAATATTTCTAAACCATGGAAACTATTGACTTCCCCAGCTGATTTAGGTATTGGCCAGTCGAGTATGGCCTCTACTTTTTGTGGATCCATCTTCAAAGTTCCTTATGAAATCAAAAACCCCAAATATACCAACTCTTCCTTCATCCACTCACACTTCTTGAGATTGATCATCAATTTGTCTTCATCCAACCTTCTTAACACCTTATCCAAGTGTTCTAAACGGTCCTCATTTGTCTTGTTGACTATCAAAATGTCATCTAAGTATACTACCACAAACTTATGTATGAAGTCTCTTAGGACCTCATTCATGAGTCTCATGAATGTACTTGGGGCATTAGATAGCCCAAAAGGCATGACAAGCGATTCATACATGTATTCATTAGTCTTGAAAGCCATCTTCCACTCATCCCCCTCTTTGATCCTTATTTGGTGATAGCCACTTTTTAAATCAGTTTTGGTAAATTACCTTGCTATGGCCAGACTGTCCATAAGATCTTCTATCTGGGGAATGGGGAATCTGTATCTAATGGATATCTTATTGATAGCCCTTGAATCTGTACAAAGCCTCCAATCTCCATCTTTTTTGGGTGCCAAAATAGTTGGCACAACACATGGGATCAAACTCTTTCTCACCGGGCCCTTATCAAGCAATTCTTGGACCTTCCTCTTGATCTCATTTTATTGAGGTGTAATTTTGTATGCCGCCTTGTTGGGAAGAATTGCACTAGGAATTAGTTCAATATGATGACTCACATCATAGATGTGAGGCAAAGAATTAGGTAATTCCTTTACTACTATACCTTCATACTTATCAAGTAGGGTCTACACCTCTTTAGGGACTTCCTTGATATCATTAGCTATTGCTTCTGATATTGGTTTCCCCATAATGGCATATCCACACTCCTCTTCTTCTAGGTTCTTCATAAACTCCTTCTCCTTTACCACCATTACACTAGGTCCTTCATTGACTGCACTCTAATCTTCCTTTAATGGGGTAAGGGTGTAAGATATTCCCCCCTTCTTGATGACAAAAACATTCTTCTTTCCATCATGTTGGGCTTCCCTATCATACTACCAAGGCCTGCCAAGTAGGATGTGGCACACATCCATGGGAATGATATCACACAAAATTTTATCTCATAAGGACCAATAGTGAACTCTACCCAAGACTGCTCATTGACAAGCACTTTCTGATCCTTATTTAGCCAAGACACCTTATATGGTGTGGGGCGAGGGATCCTCTTTAGTTTTAATTTTGTTTGCATATGTGCAGAGCATGATGACATGATGATATTGTATGTTGTCATTGATGTCAATATACTGAAGTATGAACCAGTATGTTGTAGTAAGCAAACTGGCAAGAGAACCGATATGATGATGTAAATCGGTATTTGTAAAAAAGTGAAGTGGTATGATTGTTCAAGGTGAACCGATATGTTGGAATGAGAACCGGTAAATGGAAGTTTTGTATCGGGGTTTCATTTGGCATGACTACCAGTTGGTAGTCTCAGCTTCAGGGTTTCTGGTTGATGCATTCCAAGATTGTGCGATTCAACTGATGACATCTTGTGATGAGTTAGCATTGTAATGAAGACTAGATAAGTGTTGCCATGTCAACCTTGTGTGCGTGAAGGATTTCCTTGAGGATCTTGCATGGAGATTGATCCTATCTACCTCAAGAATGTGTGAAGTCTCTGTAAATGGTGGAGAGCGTGTGATGAGTTATCAGCTTCCTAAAGCGACAAAGAATGAACGTTGGAGAACGTCTTGAGATCTGTTCAAGACTATTGTATTCGATGCAGTGTGATTAACGGTTAGGACTGAACCGACTGGATTGTAAAACCTAAATGCTTAGGGTTTAGGGTTTATTCTACCAACCTATCTGTTTCCTATAAGGTCAATGATGTTTTTCATTTTGAAGTTGTTGGCAAATGTTATGTGTGTATCCCAGTGAGTGATACTTGATTCTTGCTAGACCGGAGAAGTGTGTTGATACCTGTAGAGTGTGATTGCAGAAGAAAAGGAGCTAAAGTGGATCTACCTTGGCATTGAGTGTTGTTATCAGATCAACGTATTACCTGTTGACTTCTAACCATTTCAGCAGTTGGAAAATCCCTTAACTGGGTAGCTTTAATAGGATTTTGTGTAAATCCTTTAACAGGGTGACTCAATTCAATGAGTTCTTCAAATCCTCTTGCGAGGTAACCTTTAACAGGGTTCTAACCTTTAACCAGGTATTTAGCCATCCCTTAACCGGGTGATCCCTAGCAAGATCGGTTCCTAGCAGAACCTATTGTAAAAGTCTCTAACTTGACTAGGCTCCTAACAGAGTGGACTTCAAAAGAGTTCAAGAATAGCTTTTGGGTATTCATCCCCACCATGGTTTTTCCCAGTTGGGTTTCCACGTGAAAAATTAGTGTGTCATGTGTGATGCCTTTCATGTGATGGTTTAGTGTTTTATGTCAAATTGGTAAAATATGTTAAACTAGCAGTAATTATATTTTTGATGATAGATTACTTGTTTATGCATAAGGGTGAAGTGGAGATGAGGTATTAGATTGTATGGAAAGCTAAGCGTTACCGTTTATGTCTTTCACATTCTCACTATGTTTTACCGATAGTAATTTGATTTAGACCGATGTTATTGCTTGCCAGTCAAAGTTTAGTGTGTGTAGTCAAACTGGTTCAAGAAAAGTGTTTTTGCGTGTACTGATTCACCCCAACCCCCTCTTAGTACTAGTTTGGTACTTACTATTCATCATTTATTCATCAAATTTATCTACCATTTCTATTGCAACTAAATTATCAATGGAGCCGGAAACAATTACCACTTTACATACCTTACCTTGTGCCATACATGTGGTTCTAAATAAATATTTTCTTTGTGGTGGTTCATTCATGGTTGGGACCTTGATAAATTTCCTCCTCATGAGTAAGTTTTTTCCTACCATAGGTTCTACAAGCAATGATGGTGAGTTCACACTCTCGGCCTCTTCCTCATGAACAACTTGTGTCCTTTCTCCTCCATTTGAGCTTATACTTGGTTTGTTCGAGCATCTCCAAGTAGGGTGACCAATTTGGCCGCATTGAAAACACTTCCCTGAAAATGTTTTTGATCCTCTTCTTTGATTTCCAAATCCGCCTCTTGTGTTAGATCTCCTGCCCCTGAATCCACCTCTTTTCTTGTTGGTTTTCTCTTGCTATCCACTAGTCTCCCCTTGATGCTTTTGGAATTGTATTCTACCTCCTCCAAAGTTTCCTCTTCCTCTATTGCTCTTTGCTCTACCCCCGGTATACTGCTCCTACCTCCTTTTAACCTTCTCTTCTGCTCTTGTGGCTAGCTAAAAACATTCTTCTACACTCCTAGGGGTAGTTAGACTCAATTCATCTTGTATGCTATGTCTCAACCCATTCATATATCTTTCTATTTTCTCCACTTCATCTTCATGGTGCCCTGCCCTCGAGCTCAATTTATGAAACTCCTCTGTATATGTCATCACATACATCTCTTTTTGCTTTAGGTTTTGTGGTCTCCTAAAGATTTGAATCTCATAGTCACTCGGTAGAAATTGGGCCTTCACCTTTGCTACCATTTTGTCCCAAGTGTTAATATTGGGCTTTCCTCTTCTCAATCACTCTGACTGAGTGTAATTTCACCAAGTCAGTGCTGACCCCTTCAGCTTAGTCTTGTCTAGCTTCACCTTTTGGTCCTTTGAAACCTCCTTGAAGTCAAAATAGTTATCAAGGGAATCTATCCAATCCAATACCTTCTCATTATCCATCTTGCCACCATACATTGGAAAATCCAATTTCATGTCAGAATGGTGTCCTTTGACATCCTTGAGCACCGCTAGGAACTTTTTCTCTTCTGGCCCCAACTGTTCTTCTTGGGGTACATTTTGGGGAGCTTCATTCCCCTACTCACCTACTTCTTCTTCCTCTGAGTCGCTATCCACATTAGCAACCCTAGTTCTCCTTAAAGTTGCTTCCAGTGCTGCTATCCTAACCAACATGCCATCTTGGCCCTCCTTGACCGACCTCACCTCTTATGTGAGGACTGCACTTCCCTTGGGAGGCATCTTTCCCTTCTCGTTCTTTGCAATCACTATTTTCACTCAGACTACACACACACACACAAAACTCCCAATCAGAACCTAAGCTCTAATACCACTTTGATGCAATACAAAGAGGGAGAATTGTCGAATCATGGATAAAACCCAAGTTAGCTATTGTCCAATCAGGTTGAATTAATACAACAACATATGTGTACAAGAAGCAAAAGAATTGCAGAAAAATGAACCTTCAAATACGATACAAGTGATTGCAAAAATTTGAAACTATCTTACAGAATCAGACACAGAAATTTAAATTCTCAAAATACACTTTTGAATCTATTTTCCAATGTTTCTATACAATTTATACCAAATTTGTACTTTCCTACCATGACCGTTGCACTGCATGACTATTCGACTACGAGATTTGAAAAATCAAATTTTAACATTAACATCGGAGTAACAATTGTGAACTGACAAAACACTACTGGACACTGATGTCAGAATAGCAATCCTGAACTAAAGTCTTTTTTCACCCATCGGAATAACTACTATCGGTGGGATAACTTTTTTGTGCAACTTCGATAGAATAAACTTATCCTGATTTCCCTCTTTCGACATAGTTATACCAAACGAGGCAATTGGACAACTATCGACATAACCTTCCACAGTCGGTTAAACAATATTTGCCAATCTCAATAGAAGAAATTATCCCGATGACCCTTTTATCGGGATAACTATCCCGATGACCACTTTGACATCTTTTTACAACAACGACAATTTATCGGGATAACTATCCCGATGACCACGATGACAACTTTTAACAACAATGATACTTTATCAGGATAACTATCTTGATGACAACATTTGAAAATTTTTACACACTTGCAAAATATGACTCCAAATTGACATACAGACGTAAAAACATTGAATGAGATTAAAAATGGTCTCCGTAGACCTTATTGAATCAAAATGACATGACTCCTAACTCCTAAGACTCAAACATCTAACTGAAATGATGACAAAACTCTAGGTGCTCCTACACCATGATTACGTATGACTTTATTTCTATTCAGGTGATATTGATGATGCTAGATACTCTATATGGACATATGCTAATTGATGATTCATGACAGTGATGATACATTATGGATTACTTGATGTTTTGATAGAATCTAATCATGAAAAGTGTGTCACCATTATCTTATAGATATATGCATATGTTTAGGTGGGTTCTAGTCATTTGTTGTTTTTTATTTAATGAATTATTTTTGTTATATAAATTTTAAGAATTCATATGACCTACTTAAGAATTTTTATTTTTATTTTATGGAATAATATGAAATATTGAATATATAAGTAATTTGATTGTTTTAAAATAGTATTAAATATTAAATGATATTTTTCCTATAAATTTACTTAAGACTTCAGTCTTATTGAATTTATTTTTGTATTAAGTTTTTGAATTGTAATACCTAGATTGTGTGAGTCAAATATTCTCATAAATAAGCTATTGTCATTTAACATGATTGTTTTTATTTTCTATGTTTAATGGCATATTAATTAATTAGCTAGTTGATACTATACTCAATAGGAAATCAATCATTATGTATTCTATTACTATTATTGTTTTTTTTTTTAAGATTAATCTTTATTATTACTATTTGAAGTTTTTTTCTATTATCTAAATTTCATTTTTTGGTCAATATCATCTTGATGAGTGAGGTCATTGTTTCTTCATTTTTCATCCAATTTGTAATCCAATCTATGCTTGCATTTTGTTGCAATGTTTTTTCAAACTAGAATGTTTTTGTATTAATTTCAGATGATCTATGATATTTAAAGCTCCTATAATTATTAGCAATTGGTGCATTTGTTGTGTAAAAATGGTTCGTTTTTGTTCAAAGTTTCTTTTTAGTCTCATATTCTCCCGTAAACTTTGCTCATTTATTTATTTCTCGATCTTGATTTGAACTATCTTATTGCTTTTTCTATTTTTTTCTTATAGTTTTTTAAATGTTTCTTTCAACTAATTTTCTATTATTTGTTTATCTCAATTCAAGATAATTCCTCTTAGATTATCCTTAAGTATTTTGATAACACAATATGTCTTTCCCATGATATTCAATATTCTTGTAGATCACTAAAACTAATAGTGCACATATCTTTTTGCTCACTATGAGTGTAGTCTAGTTACTGAAGCACTTGTGATGTTTGATTCATTCTCTATAAGGCCTAGTTTGATCAGTTCCTCCTCATATGATCATATGTGGTTTTTATTGCAAATGTAAAGTAGGGTAAAGTTCTTATCAAATTTCACAAATATAACAATTTCAAAGGTTGGATGAATATATGAAAGGAATAAAGATATATCATTTATGTCTATATTTGTTAAAGTAGTTTATTATTACTATCTAATATATGATTTTCTATTAGATATTTCATTTATGCAAATAATGTGCATGACCTAACGAGGGTTTTCAAGCCTTAATATGATTTAGGTGAGAATTATTATACTTCAACACACATTTAGATTGAAATAAGTATTATTCAAGGTTTAAATGCATATGTTGATAAAATGTTTAATATTTTGATGTTGATGTTGAGACCCATTATGGTTTAGTGTATTCTTCATTATATATGTCTTGGTAAATAAAAAAGAATGAGATCTAAATTTTGGTTTATTAGAAAGATCAAGAGTTTTTATCAAAGTGGAAATCCCCATTGGAGTGAATATCCATCAATGGTGGGAGGAGATGTGTGGTGCTAGTAAATATATAAGAATATTAAGGTTAAGCTCCCAAACCATATCTTTGATTGAATCTGTTAGCAGCAGCCAAAAAGGAAGATTGAGAGGGGGGGTGTGAATCAGTCTTCACAATATTATCAAACTTAACCAAAAAACATATATCTGATAAACAACAATAACAACAAATATAAGCAAATTGAGAGAACAACACACAACACCAAGATTTTGATGTGGAAAACCCAGTTAAGGGAAAAACCATGGTGGGAACCTACCCACATTTAGATGATACTCTGCATTAGTATTTGAAAATATTACAATGGGGAATGCACATGCATCCAGGCACATTGCCTAGAGCTCACTGCTCAAATATGATGGCCCAAAAGGTTATAACCCTCAAGGAAGTGTCACCGACTTACAATAAGATTTAGACTACAATATGGAAGAAATGAATTGAAAGAATAACATCTCCAAATGCCTGATCACAGTTCTGGTTAAGCACAGTTGTCTTCTCTGCAACACCAATCTCTCCTCAATATCAACATCAAAGAATAAATATCTTTTTCACACATACACCACTCTCTAATAATGCATACATAACATCGACAACTAAATTACATGAATATATCACCTATATATACAATTCATCAACCTTGATAACAAGGTTGGCTAAACCCTCAACTCTTAATTACAAAATTACATCACATGATACAAAGATCAGCCACTGGATGAATATAATTATTTACATAGCATATCATAGATCTAAATCAAATTCCCAAACACACAACTCCACCGGAAATCATGCCAAGATCAATCGCAAAATGCTACACTGCCAAAAAACCGCATAATGCGAAAATCATCACGGTTCATAAAAACCATAAAAAAATGGCACAACGATCAATGCAGATCACCAAAAAAAATATAACATGACTAGGAAACACCAGGAAGCATGTTAAAATCATCAAGAATAGCTACGCCAACACCACTTATCAAATCTTCATCTGCCAACGTCTAAAAGCTCAAGAACACAACCAATCAGTAACTGTCATGAAGAAAGATAGCTTGTGGAGCACCAAATCATGATCCATCTGAAAAATAGATACACAAGACCATCCCAAACAATATCCCAAAATCTTAGCACAAGATCTAATCACACCGGAATATACCAGAGGAAATACCGAACTATGCAAAACAGTGATCAACAATCCAAAACTGCAAAACCAGATCATAAGATCTTCCCAATTTGCACACACTGGAGAAATACATTGGAATATGTTGACATAAATGACAACAATATATCCTAGCAGAAACAATGACCAACAATATCCAACAATCTCCCCCTTTGGCATTGATGGCAACACATGAATGTGAAAAACAATCAATGTAAAGAAAGAAGATATTTCCAGCAAACTCCCTCTAAGATCAAGACATATAAAGCAGTTTTTCACATGATCTCACTCTCCCTTTGATAGAAATGCCAAAGATCTAAAAATAGATAACCAAACAAAAGCATGAATCACAAGAATCTCTCTCCCTAAAACACGAACTACTCCACCAGAGGAGCAACACCAACTCATCAATCTGGATAAACATATAAGGCTGTGAAGTCCACCAGATTGATGCAACTCAATGCATCTAGTTCTAAATAGGAGGGGTAGATACCCCTAACTTATCTCTCAAATAGACAAATGTATCTGTAGGAAAAGGCTTAGTGAAAATATCAGCTATTTGTTCCTTTGTAGATACATACTCCAGCTTCACCTTCTCTTCACTAACTTGCTCTCTCAAGTAATGATATTTGATTGACACATGCTTAGTCTTTGAATGTTGCACCAGATTCTTTGACATGTTAATGGCATTGGAATTATCACAGTATATGATAGTAGGCTCATCATAGATAACTCTGATATCCTTCAACATTTTCTTCATCCAAACTACCTGAGTGCAATTACTAGTAGAAACAATGTGCTCAACTTCAATAGTAGATAAGGACATTGAATCTTGTTTCTTACTAGCCCATGAGACCAATTTCTTTCCCAAAAATAATGCTCCACTGGTAGTGCTCTTTCATTCATCAACATCACTAACCCAATCTATATCAGTGTAGGCACATAACATGAAATCATCATTCCTTAGATACCACAGACCATAATTCACAGTTCCTTTCAAGTATTTGAATATCCTCTTCACAGCAGTGACATGACTCTCTTTCGAATCAACTTGATATCTAGCAGCCATGCACACAACATGCATAATGTCTAGCCTAGTCTGAGTAAGATATAGCAGTCCACCAACCATAGATCTGTACAAACTCTAATTAGCTTTTGGAGATTCATCATTCTTAGACAATTTATAGCCAGTCACCATAGGAGTCCCAACCAGTTTGAAGTCATCTAACCCAAACTTCTTTAGCAATTCCTTCATATACTTAGTTTGAGATATGAATATACCTTTTTTTGTCAGTGAAATCTGCAAACCTAAGAAAAATTTCATCTCACCAATCATAGACATCTCAAATTATTTCTATATATCACCAGAAAACTTCATACTCAAGTCATCATCACCTTCAAAGATAATATCATCAACAAAGAATTCAACAATTAGGATGTTATCATTCTCAATATTAAAGTACTGATTACTGTCAGCAACACCTTTACTAAATCCCAGTTTTAAAAAACACTTATCTAGTCTAGCATACCAAGCTTTAGGGGCTTGCTTCAGTCCATAAAGAGCTTTCTTCAGTCTACATACCATGTCTCCATCATTTGACAATGAAAATCCATCGGGTTGCTCAATGTAGACTTCTTCCTCTAGATCACCATTCAAAAAGGCAGATTTGACATCCATTTAATATACCTTGAAATCTTTATAAGCAACATATGCAAGCAACAGTCTAATCGCTTCAAGTCTAGCCACTAGAGAAAAAGTCTCCTCATAATCAATTCCTTCTTTCTGAGAATATCCTTTGCAAACCAGTCTAGCTTTATTTTTGACAACTTCACCGACTTCATTCAATTTATTTCTCAATACCCATTTAGTACCAATAACATTCTTATCCTTAGGTATAGGCACAAGTTCTCATGTATTATTCCTTTCAATCTAATCTAATTATTCTTCGATATCTCGCATCCAATTTTCATCTTTACATGCTTTAGCGACATCTTTAGGTTCAACTTTAGAAATCAAACGTACTTCTTCAGCAACTAACCTTCTTCTAGTCATTACACCTTTATTCTTATCACCAATAATCTAATATTCAGAATGGTTTGATCTTACATTGATATGGAAAGAGGAAAGCTAACCAGTAGTCAGAGACTAAATGTATAGGCAAAAATACCAAAAACTCCGCAAACGCAAATGAATATAATCTCTGCAACAAAATGACTGTAAAACTTGCATTCTCCAATATCTCCTATGCGAGGAGAAAATACAATTATATAGGCATATAATGTACCATGTTTGGGTGAGTTAGATTATCTTCCAAATCTCATGTGAATAACAAATCACAAACCAATTAACAAATAAAATAACAAAATACTAACTTATGCTAACCTCCTACCAACTAGGAGCTAACATATTACTTTTTACTTTTTACTTTTTATTTTTGACATTTACATAGGATAAAACTAATAAAAATAATAATATGCTAAAAACTTATATATATCCTATGCATAGCCTATGAATCCTCATCATTCCTCCCAACAATATTGGCATTGGACTCCAATGCTCGTAAAAGAGAAGGAAACTCCTAAGATAGATGATGATGAGAGATCCAACGAGCTTAATGCAAAAGATGACCTGGCTTGGTAACAGGGTAGGAAGTAGTGGAACCATGTAATGTCTGGAAAACCTTTGTATCAAGAACTCTATCAGAATCAAGCAGAAGCTGAAAACTAGGAACAACATCTATATGATGGTTGACAGGAGGCTCAGTTTCTAGTGTTGACTCATGGTAATGTTTGAGAAGATCAACATTAACAACATCATGGATTCCCAACTGAGCTGGAAGATCAAGTCAGAAAGCATTCTTAGACACCTTCTAAAGAATAGTGTAAGGCCCATAACGGAGTGGCTTGACCTTGATATGTTATTTCTCCTGGAAACAACGTTTATCCAAGTATAGCCAAAATTTATCCCCAACTTGAAAAGTATGAGGAACAAGATGACGATCCATAATTTGTTTTTTCTTTTCTTGAGTCTTCTGAAGAATTTTAACTACTTTGGACTGAAGATTCTGCAAATGTTGAATGAAGGCTTGTGCCTTATCTTTCTTTCTGAATATGTATTGTGGCTAGAGATGGCAAGGATAAGGGCAACTCATATGAAGCCAAAGGTTGAAAACGAAGACAAACCTCAAAAGGTGAGTGACCTATAGATGAGTGAACTGACCGGTTGTATGCATGCTCTATGTGGGTTAGGCTCAAATCCCACTTGGCAGGAGAGCTATGATGATAAATCCTTAAACTTTGTATAAGAGTTCGGTTCACAACTTCAGTTTGACCATTTGACTAAGGATGAAAAGAAGTGGAGAAGTTAATGGAAACTCCCAAGATCTTCCACAAGGATCGCCAAAAATGGCCCACAAAACGTGACTCACGATCAGAAACAATGCTAGTTGGTAAACCAAAAGATCTCCAAACAAAGTCAAAGAAGAGTTGCACTAAGTCATGTGTAGAAATTGTCTTGTAGCATGGAATGAACTTAGCCATCTTGTTGAATCGATCAACAACCACAAAAACACAATCATGATGATGAGAAGTCAATGGAAAATCACTAACCAAGTCCATGGAAATTCTCTCCCAAGGACGAGAAGGAATAGGCAAAGGAATACTCAAGCCCATTTTTATATTGGTTAGTTTGAAGCGGCAACAAACTGCACATATCTTGAGGAAATGTAGAACATCTCGCTGCATATAAGGCCAATAGAAGAAATGTTGTAAATGATGAAGTGTTTTTTGTTTGCCAAAATGACCACCATAAAGAGTAGAATGTGCCTCCTTGAGAAGTGAAGCTCAATGATCTCGAGGAACACAAATTTTATCCAACTTGTAGAGTAACCATTCCTTGATATAAAAATATTGGAAAGATATTAAATTGGAAGCTGAAGGATTCTAAAGACTGGTGTATTTCATGCCAAAATCAGGATCTCGAGGATACTAAGAAGACCATGTCTAAAATCCCAAATGAGAAGTGGTCACTATAGTTAAAGCATGTGTTGTAGGAGGTCGACTCAAACAATCTGCAACATTGTTGATGCTTCCCTTCTTATACTTGATGACCAAGTGAAACTGTTGTAAATATGAAGCCCACTTCATATGCCTGGCTTCTTCAATTTTATTCTGAGATTGAAGAAATTGTAGAGGCAAGTGATCAATGTGAACAACAATTTCTTTCCCCAAAAGATAATGCCTCCAATACTTGATTGTCTGGACCAATGCATATAATTCCTTATCATATGTGGAGTAGTTCCTTTTAGCAGAAGAAATGTTTTTTGAATGATAGGCCATAGGATGACCATTTTACTTCAAAATAGCTCCAAGTGCATATTGTGAAGCATCTGTCTCAATCTCAAAAGGTTGTGAGAGATCTGGTAGAACAAGAATAGGTGTTGAACATAATTTCTTTCAATGTGTTGAAAGCTTGAGAGTGAATTTCCATCCACTTGAATGCAACACTGGTCTTTGTCAATTGGTGCAAAGGTGTGGCAATTCCCAAGAAATGTAGAATAAACTTGCGGTAGAAGTTGGCAAGACCAAGAAAACTCCTCAATTCAGTGATATTTGAAGGAGTAGGCCACTTGAGAAGAACTTCCACTTTCATAGGATCCACTTGAACACCATGTGCATCAATGATATACCCAAGATAGGAGATAAATGTCTGACCAAAATAACACTTCGAAAAGTTGGCATACAAATTGTTATGTTGAAGATTGCAAAGAACACATACCAAATGTTGAAGATGCTCTTTCTAAGTCTTAGAAAATATGAGAATATCATCTAAATAGATGATAAAAAATTTGTCCAAAAAAACATGAAACACCTCATGCATCAATTGCATGAAAGTGGCAAGAGCATTTATGAGACCAAATGGCATCACAAGCCACTCAAAAAAACCCATCTTGGTTTTGAAAGTCATCTTCCATGTGTCCTCTGCCAGCACTCTAACTTGGTGATACCCACTTTTCAAATAAATTTTAGAGAGACATTTTACACCTTGAATTTGATCCAATATGTCATTAATGCGTGGAAGTCGATATCGATTTTTGATGGTGATCTTATTTAATGCGTAGAAGTCAATACAAAGATGCCAAGTTCCATCTTTCTTGAGTACCAATAAAATTGGTGAAGCACAAGGGGATGTACTTGGTTTAATAAAACCTTTAGACAAAAAATCTTGAATCTATCTTTTTATCTCATCACTTTGAATAATAGATTGTTGATACATCGGGGCATTAGGAAGAGATGTAGCAAGAACAAGATCAATAGAGTGATTGATTGCTCATTCTGGGGGAGGTGTTTGAGGCTCTTGAAATACATGTGAATATTTTTGCAACAATTTTTCTAGTGTAGCACGTGGCTTAGACATTATGATTTTTGCTTCAAAATTTGCAGATTGTGGCCTTATAAAAATTAATGCAAGCTCTTGTGCCCGATTTATAGCATTTTTTGCCTGTCTGCAACTAAGTACTATATTTTCAATGCTCTTAGTAAATTTTATTAGTTATTTTTGATTATCTTGTTGGAGTGTATAGGTGTTATTAAAGGCATCATAGTGAGCTTTTATATCATACTGATAGGGTTTACCAAGCAGCAAATCACAACAATCCATGGTGGTCACATCACAGGTGACCTTATCAATAAACTTGGGGCCAAATGCAAAAGAGACAGTGCAAGTGTGTGTGATCTATGAGGATGAATCATTATCCTTTCATCCAAGTGAATATGGATGAGGATGTGGATCCATCAGAAAATGAAGTTTGTTAACAATGGACTTCGCAATCAAATTTTTCTGCAAGCCATTGTCGATGATACAATCCACAGAAAAATTATGTGTTAAATGTGCTTGAGTGACAAACAAATTGTCACGTCCCCTTGTAGTAGAATGATGGTTCAGTAAGGTGACCTGGTTGAGTCTACCTTTCAACTCATCATAATTCCTATCATCACCAAAATTTTCAATGAGAATATTTTTCCTTTCCTCAACATGAGACTGTACAATTAGATTCTTCTTCTTCAACTTAAAGCATTCGGACTTTTCATGTCCCTTTTTTTAACAATAAGTACAAAACTTAGATTTCTTAGTATTAGAAGGAGGAGGCTGAAAAGAAGAGGAAAGAGAAGAACTTTTATCTTTGGAAATTTTTTTTTGTGGCCGAGAACTCGAAGCCTTTGGAGGACCTGCAGAAAATGAAGGTCGAGATGCATGACACTGGGCAACTAGCTTTTCCTCCACCAATTGTGCTTGGTTGAATGCAGCATCAAGAGATTCTAGGGTAGTATATTTCAACTCCCTAAAATTTTTTTCCTATAAGCCTCTCTTGAACATTAAGATTAGAGCAACAGCCAATTCTTGCACCCGAAGTAGTATTCTTAGTTGATTGAACTGGTAGATATAATCTTGCACTGACATCTATCATCCTTGTTGTAGGTGAAGCCATTTGATGTGCAATTCCTTCTCATATTTTGAAGGATAGAATGTATCATTTAGGGCTATGACAAGTTGATTCCATGTGGTGATAGGGTCCTGAGCATATTGTCGCTCAGTGACCAAAACCTTAGTGACACCAGAGAGTTTCAATTTCGCAAAAGGAACCTTATCAACATCGACAGTCTCATTATAGGAAAACCATGTTTCCATATCAAGGATCCAAGTTTGGAGCACTTCAAGATCTCAAGATCCACCGTGGCTAAAGCTTAGTGGCTTTTTGGACCAGGAAGCTATTGAATTGCAATATCATTGACTTTATCAGTCAATGTGGTTATCACATTGGTAAGTTCAAAAACTCGCTCGGCTAAATTACTAGCCATTTTATTGTGATTTAAAGCTAGCGAAAATCTTTACACCTCCCAACAATAAAAATAAACAACCACTTTGGATCAAAACTCTACCAAACTTGGGGAAAAATATTTGAATTGAGAGATAAATGAGTGCTAGAATGAAACCAATTTTCAAGAGGTTTTGAATGCCACTAGACATAATGTAGAAAATTTTTATAGGACAAATACCCCTTAGATCACAACATATGGACTTACTACTCTCCAAGGTGAGCTTTAGACAATTTTTTTTTTAAAGATTAAGGAGCACTATAGAAAACTCTTATAAAGCATATAATTTTTTTAATTTTTTCAATGAAAAACCATGAAGGAGGAGCAAAACCACATTTTTTACCCAAATACCACATTTTATACCCAAATACCACGTTTTTGAGTCCAAAACCACTCCTTTTCTTCTGTATTCAGCAGTTGAGGCTACCAAATTGAAACTGCCACAACGTTTTCAATACTATACAAAATTCAGAACCGTAAAATGTTTTGGAAAGCTCTCAGAAAGATTCTTCTTGCCATGCACACTATTTAACAAAATATTTTGTATATAAAAAACTATTAATGAAAGAACAACATGGGTTTCCAAAGAAAATGCACAAAAACATTAAAGAAATGGTGCTTACTTTTGCAAGCAAGTAGCTCCAGATGCTTTTGGATGACTATTTCTCCTCAAATCAGTGCAAAATCTTCAAAAATATTCTTCTGTAATTTTTTTCCTTTTTGACAGAATGGATTTGAATGATAAATTCAAACCCAAGGATCAGAAAATGCTCTGATATCAACTGATGTGGAAAGAGGCAAGCTAACCAGTAGTCTAAGACTAAATGTGCAGGCAAAAACACCAAAAACTCTGCAAACACAAATGAATATAATCTCTGCAACAAAATGACTATAAAACTTGCATTCTCCAATATCTCCTATGTGAGGATAAAGTACTTATATAGGCATATAATATGCCATGTTTGGGTGAGTTGGAATATCTTCCAAATCTCACATGAATAAAAAATCACACACCAATTAACAAAATACTAACTTATGCTAACCTCCTAACAACTAGGAGCTAACATATTACTTTTTACTTTTTTATTTTGGACATTTACATAGGATAAAACTAATAAAACTAATAATATGCTAATAACCTATATATATCCTATGCATACCCTATGAATCCTCATCATACATACCCTAGAGTCTTTTGATTGTTCTGATTATCAGGTTCCTACACCTCTTCACTGACAGTAGCAACATCTGGGTTAACTATCTCTGCCAAATCATTTTGTTTAGGTTCTTTAGTTTGAAAAGGAGCTAAAACAATATTCTATCCATCGTCATATCCACATTCTCTGATCTCTTTCCCAAGGTTCTCATCCACCTTCACATTTGCACTCTCCACTATCTTTCTCAGTCTCTTAATTTAGCACCGGTAGGCTTTTCTCTTTGTAGAATATCCCAAGAAAATTCCTTCATCACTTCTAGCATCAAACTTTCTTATATCCTCATCTCTCTTTATATAACATTTGCTACCAAATATTCTAAAATATCACAGTAGGAACATGACCAAACCAAAGCTCATAAGGAGTCTTACCAGTATTACATTTAATATGAACTTTGTTGAATGTGTAAACAACAGTGCTAATAGCTTCTCTCCCGTATATCTTTGGAACATTTCCTTCAGTCAACATAGTCCTTGCATCATCCAAGACAGTTTTATTCTTCCTTTTAACAATTCCATTTTGCTTAGGGGTTCTAGGAGCAAATAATTTTCTTCTAATCCCATGCTTTTCACAGAATGAATTGAACTCACCAGAACAAAATTATCCACCTCTATCATATCTCAGACACTTCACCTTCAATATAAACTCGTTCTCAACCTTTGCTTTGAATATTTTGAACTTGTCTAATGCTTCTGATTTTTCCTTCAAAAAGACAACCCACATCAATTAGCAGCATAAAATATCTACCATCCTACACACTTGTAACACTTGTAACATTTGTAGGTCCACATAGGTCAGTATGCACAAGATTTGGTAGTCCATCTAATGTATATTGTTTGCTCTTGAAAGAAATTCTTGTTTTCTTACCCAACTGACATTCCTTACATATTGGATTAACAGGCTTAACAATCTTAGGAAAATCTCTAACAGCTTGTGTAGAACTGATCTTAATCATTCAATCAAAATTAACATGACACATTCTCCTATGCCACAACCAACTTTCATCAACTTTGAGCAATCAAACAATTTTTCTCACTGGCATTCAAATGAAAAATGTTACCTTCAATCTTAGTTCCAGATGTAATTTCTATACCGGAGGCATTTAGGATCTTGCATTTTCCATCCTTGAATTGTAGATCATAACCTTTACCAACCATATGTCCAACACTCAAAAGATTATGCTTCAAACCTTCAACATACAAGACATCATCAATATTATGCTTACCATCAAAATAAATAGAACCTCTCCCACAAATTACACAAGCTTTATCATCTCCAAATCTAACTATTCCACCATCATATCTTTCCATGCTTACAAATTTCCTTTTATCACCGGTCATGTGATGTGAACAACCATTGTCAATTACCCATTCATATTTCTCTTCAACCTTAGTAGCTAAAGCTTTCTCCTCAAAGGTACAGCTTATGGAATCAATAGGTACAGGTCCATCTTCCTTAATGGAAAGGAATACAACTTCATCTCCTTTTGATTCTTCATCTGTAATACCTTCATCAGCAACATAATAATAGTTCTTTTGATTCCTATACTTTTGGTTAGGTTTGTAAGGCTTCTCATACTTGTCATGCTTCTCATATCTATCATTCCTATCATGTTTATCAAACTTATCATTCCTGACATACTTAGCCATTCTCTCCAAAAATCTAGAAGCAAAATGTCCTATCTTATTACAAGAGAAAAATTTTAGAGGCAGTTTTCCATCATACTTACCGGCTGCTTTAGGCAATCAATGGGCATTCAATGCTTCAAGCTCATCCAACTCCCTTTCTTTCTCTTCCATCTCTCTTCTCTCTCTTTCATATCTATATATTTTGCATTCATCAAGATCATACTTCTGCTTACCAAATCTAGATGCCGATGTTGTAAATGTTGTCTCAGACTTTTCATGTGATTCTCCAAATTCACTCAACTCAAATGCAACAATCTTTCCAACCAACACTTCGGATCTCATCAATAGTAGAAACCTTATGTTTATAAGCCAGAGGCAAAGATCTCAACACCTTAGCAACAATTTCGTCTTCCTCAATGGTTCCACCAACACATCTGATTCCAAGGATAAGATCATTCACCTTAGCCATGAAATAGTGTATGTTCTCGTCATCTCCCATCTTCAACACCTTATATTTTCCTTTTAAACTCTGCAACTTAGAAACCTTCACTTGTTTATCACCTTGATACAGGATTTCAAGCCTTTCCTAGATCTCATGTGTGGTATGAAGTCCCATTACATTTATCATCTCAAAATTAGTCAGGGGACTAAGCAATGCTTCCTTCGCTCTAATATTATGTTCAACTTCCTTGATCTCATTAGGAGTAGTTGATCCATTCAGAGGAGCAAAATAGGCATTCTTTGTAATCTTCCAGTAATATTCACCAAGACATTTCAAGTGCATTTCCATCTGGTTCCTCCATATGGCATAGTTACTTCTATAAAACCTCATATTGTCCTTCTTAAAGATAACACCTTGAGCTGCCATTTTGGATCTCCTCAAGTGGTTAAGCTTCTACCGAAGGATCTAGCTCTACTACCAATTGTTAGCATCAACCAAAAAAGAAGACTGGGAGGGGGGCAGGGTGAATCAGTCTTCATTGGATTATCAAACTTAATCAGAAAACATAGATCTGATAAACTACAGTTACAATGAAGATAAGAAAATTGAGAGCACAACACACAACACCAAGATTTTGACGTGGAAGACTCGGTTAAGAGAAAACCCGTGGTGGGAACCTACCCACAGTAAGATGATACTTTGCAGTAGTATGTGAAAATATTACAATGGGGAATGCAAATGTATCCAGGCACACTACCTAGAGATCACTGCTCAAATATGATGGCCCAGAAGGCTACAAACCTCAGGGAAGTCTCACTGACTTACAATAAGATTCAAACTACAATCCAGAAGAAATGAATTGAAAGAATAGCATCTCCAAATGCCTGATCACGGTTCTGGTTAAGCACAATTGTCTGCTCTGCAACACCAATCTCTCCTTAATCTCAATACCGAAGGATAACTATCTTGTTCGCACATATACCACTCTCTAACAATGCAGACATAACATCGACACCTAAATTACATTAATATATCACCTATATATACAATTCATCAACCTTGATAACAAGGTCGGCAAAACCCTCAACCCTTAATTACAAAATTACATCACACAATACAAAGATCAACCATCAGACTAATATAATGATTTACATAGCATAGCATGGACCTAAATAAAATTCCCAAATGTACAACTCCACCGAAAATCATGCCAAGATCAACTGCAACATGCTACACCACGAGTAAAATGCATAACACGAAAAATCATCACCGGTTCATAGAAACCATCAAAAAATCACACAACGATCAATGCAGATCACCAAAAAAATAGGACATGACTGGGAAACACCAGCAAGTACTTTAGAATCATTAGGAATAGCTATGCCAACACCACTTATCAAATCTTCATCTGTCAACGTCTGAAAGCTCAAGAACACAACCGATCAGCAACTATCACGAATAAGATAACTTGTAGAGCACCAAATCACAATCCATCTAAAATGAAGATACATAAGACCATCCCACACAATATCCCAAAATATTAGCACAAGATCTGATCACATCGGAATATACTGGAGGAAATACTAAACTATGCAAAGCAGTTATCAACAAACCAAAACTACAAAATTGGATCATTATATCTTCCCAATCTGCACACACCAGAGCAATACACAAGAATATGTTGACATCAATGACAACAACATATCCTAGCAGCAACAATGACCAACAATATCCAATGGGCTCTTTATATGATTTAATGCTAACATTGTAAAAGCAAATGTGAATTCATTTGGATGTTAGTTCTAATTTGTTAATTCAAATGTAATAATATCATTTGTGTAATTATTTTTTTAAGGGTGCATTTAAAATTGTGTTCTAAGTATAGGTATGCTATAGGTTTTTACCCCCTCTATGTTTGTGTAAAATTTATTAAAAAATAATTGTCTTTTTTATCTTATTACCATCTAATAGTAGAGTTTAATTGGGAATTTTAGAATGTTGAGAAAAATTTAGTTTGCCAAAGAGAATATAGGTTTACCTTCAATGCACGTAGATTTAACAATGATGAACATTATTATTACCTCCCTTAGCATTCACATTTTGGTAAGCATTTTGAATGCCTTACATTCTGGTTTTAAAATTCTTTCTTTAGCTACCAAATAAACCACTTCAATGTGTTATTTTGGAGGCCAAAACTCTCTTCTACAATCAACTCACAATATCATGTCCCACTTTTTGGCTAAAGCAAGACATTGAAATTAATTTTTTTCACCAAATTTTCAATTTTGACACCTATAACAACTAGATCATTAAGAATTGAAAATTTATGTGGACTATGGTTTTTATTTTTATTTTTATTTTTATATATTTTTAAAATCTTGATAAATAATTTGTGAGTTTTTAACATAAATTTTAATAATTTATTTTTTATAGTTAATAATATTTTTTAAAAATGGTGTTTAGTTAGTATAACATACCTTTATTTATAGAAAGGATAAAATTATAAATTTTTAAACATTCTTCAATGTGTGCTCTTTTTTTAGACTTCCTGAGACTCTTAATCATTTATTCCTTGAATGCCTCTTTGGTAAGGAAGTGTGGTACATGTTTGGCCTTGTGTTTAGGTGCAATATTGATGTTGTTGACATTAACACTGGTCATATTCCCATGCTTAAGAAAGAATGTAATTTATTTTGGTCTACTCTTTCATCTATTATACTTTAGAACATTTGGAAACTAAGGAATGATAGTATGTTTGACAGTAAAAATAGGGCACTTATTGAGTCTCTGAGGAGACTCATATTGCATAATGTTTGCTTGTAAGTAACTATTGTCATTTTATGACACCCTTGGTCCATCAGTGAGAACCGATCAGAGATATGTTCCATGGACCAGCGTTGCCCAGTTGATCAAGGAGAAAAGCAATGGAATCATGGTTGAAGTGTTGCCTTGTCGGAAGTTCCTTGGCCCTCTCTTTGTCTTCCCCGAAACTCCGGAACCCCCAGGTTCCAAAGTTCCTTGTCCTCACCCCCGAAACTTTGGAACCCCCAGGTTTTGAAGTTCCTTGTCCTCACCCCCAGAACTCTGAAACCCTCAGGTTTTGAAGTTTCTTGTCCTCAACCCCAGAACTCCGAAACCCAAAGGTTCCCAAGTTCCTTGTCCAACTACGGTGACTTCGGTCCCTGAAGTTCCCCTTCTCTCTTTAACCCTTTCCCTCTCTATCCCGGAACTCCAGAACCCCGAGGTTCTGAAGTTCCTTCTCCTTTTGCCTTCTCTCCCTAGTTCCTCTGGAACTCCAGAACCCCAAGGTTCTGAAGTTCCTTTCCTAGCCCTCCTTTCTCCTATCCTGGGACTTCAGAAACCCGAGGTTCTGAAGTTTCCTGCTCCTTCCCTTGTCTTCCTCTCTTCAAGAGTCCAGTCTCCACAGTCTTCCGGTCTCCACAGTCTTCCAAGCCTACTTCTGACTTGCAACGCTTCTGGATGGCGTAATCGACACTCAAGGATTTAAATGCTCCGACAATTTTGGTGACTTATGCACTTTTTTTGTGGAGCCACAGGGGTACATTTAATGTTTTTGGCAGGATTTCCATCAAGGGAGGTACGGGGCCATGCTAGGTGACTTGTGTCATGTTTGAATTTGCAAGGTTAGTCAATCTATCTTCCTCTGAATTGCCTTTGTGGGTATGGTTAGGTTTCTTGCATGTACAAGTCAAGTGTATGCACTTCCCTAAACCTCTAGACTGACATGCAAGGGTCGTGATCACCATTGTAACCCATTTTTCTATATAATGGCTTTTAAGCCTCATTGTGAGGGGTTCTCTCCCTACTGCCTAGAGTTTTCTTATACTCTCCTCTTCTCTTGAAGACTTGTAATCTTTGCATTTTTTCAACCGTAAGATTGGCATTTGGCCTTATGATTAATTGAAGAACACTATTCTTTCCTTCTTTCAACCTATGCATGTTCTGTATGCTTTCTTACCTTCATCATAGGTGCATGTTGTGGCTCTTTCTCTCCATATATGTTGTGTTAACTAGTTTTCTAAGTGTGACTTATGGGAATCCTTCTTCCCTCTTGGCACTCACTAGATTCTAACCTTCATCTATGCATTGGGGTTACTCATATAACTAAAAGTTATGCATCTTCAAGGTGTTTCAGTTAATTACTTGTGTCATTTAGGTAGGGAGAGGAACTATCTCTTCTTGGTGCATCACCTCCCTTGTTTCAAGCAATTTCTCTCTTCTCTTTTCCTCTGCAAGTTGTTAGGGTAGGCTTAGGAATTAGCTTTGAAGTGTTGAGTTGGTTCAACTCCTACACTTAGACAGAGAAGGAAGCCAACCTTCTCCAGAGATTCAACCCCCTTGTGCAAGGTCCCACACTTCGGGGTTGTTTCCATGTTTCACAAGGTTGCTAAGTTGATAGCTCAGCAAGGGTGCAAGCTTTTGTGATAATAGTTTTTGGCATGCCCGGTGGGACTTATTCAATTCACATGCTAAAGATTTAGTGTTATTCGTAGTGTTTTGTCCTTTAGAGGTAGTCATCTCTCAAGAACTTGGCGACTCTGCTCAAGGACTAGTTCATACTCACACAAAGTTCATAACTCTGGGACACCGGAACACCCAGGTTCCCAAGACATCGTAACTCTGCTTACTCTAGATCGCCAGAACCACTACGTTCTGAAGTTAGTAAATCCATCTTACTTCGGAAGCCCCATGTTTCGAAGCACTTAGACCTAGAAACTAGGAACCCCCATGTTCTGAACTCCCGAGCTTCCTCAGTTTGGACATCCGAGCTCCCGAGGTGCCGAAGTGGTCACACTCCGCAACTCTGGACATCTAAACTTCCGAGGTTGATTGTATATTTCATGCCCATAATTCATACAAGGGCATCTTCTAGAGGCAAGTTTCAATTCGTAGAGCTTTCATCTGCAGGTCCTAGAAGGCGAAGAGGTAGATCTGCATTATCACCAGTAAGGGGTGCAGAGGTTGTAAACATTCCATCTCCCAGGTCTCATTCTACTACTCCATTTAAAAGACCTTTTCTATCAAGGGCTCCCACCACTCATATGAATAGACCATTTATTCACATGGAAAGAAATCAAGTCTTTGTTACCTTGAATGGGGGGAGTCCCCTTGTTTTGACTCAATGGAATGACATACTAGTGGCTACGTTGAAAAGTATACCATACTTGACTGGTGAAAATACTACTACACCCATTGAGCACATTCAAGACATTGCAAACATCTGCTCCGTCCATAACATCACTCAGGATGATGTTGTTGTCAGACTCTTGGCCACATCTTTGAAAGGAAAATCCTTGCAGTGGTATAGAGGGATGTTGTCTAGCTCCATCCACAATTGGGATGAATTTTGGGAGAAATTGTGCAACCATTTTGAAGATAAAAGTGATCACCTATCACTTGTGGAGCAGTTAACTACGATCAAGAGCGCACCCCACGAGTTCATGGGAGACTTCAACTTTAGATTACATAAGACATGGAATAGGATTACTACTCTAGTGAAGCCATCCCCAAATCATGCCTTCTTGTATTATCTTAGAGCTCTCAACAATGATATAGTTGTCATGGTACAATGGATGGGTGGAGCCTCTCTACCAAGTGCATATGACATAGCCATAAGAGCAGGAAATTGTTTGATCCAGGCTGGGAAGATAGCTCCAAGGCCTCAAATGCCTCTCTTCTTAGAAGCTCCTACTCAATAACAAACCTTGGCTCATATTTCCATGGCACCTGCAATTCAACCATCCACGCCATCTACATCCTCTAATGAGATCCATGAGGTCAAGGCTCTATTACAAAACTTTGGCAATGAATTAGAGGCACTAAAAAGATAGAAAATTCAGTATAAAAGACGTACCAAGCACAAGTTTAGAATTATCAACAAAATAGACCACCCTTTCAAGGGCAAAACCAATGGAGAAATGTTAGGCCTTTGAATAGTGTTAACCCCACAAATGCAAGCAACTCAAAGGTGATAGTTCTAATGCAAAATAACCTTTCCCAAGAGCAAGATTGGTGTCAACCATGTAATCAGCCACACAACCAAGGTGAATGCCAAAATGGAGGGTTTGCTCAAACCTTAGTGGTGCATGATGAGCCGACCACTTCTGGCTAGCAATATGACCCAAATCAGCCTAGTGTTGGTCCCTAGGCTCACTTACAAGGGGATTCTACCTTTGTCAATTGGCAGGAGGTAGAATTCTATGGTTTGAACCAAACAAATGGTGAGTCCATGTTGTAGAATGCGATGTCGAAGTTGAGAGCCATGGAGGCTACCTCACCTTCAACATCAGTCCAAGCTCCAACACCCAATGTAGTTGTCCATGATACAAGCCAAAGTACCATGCAAGGGAACAAGAGGCAAGAAGAGGTCCAAGTCATCCAAAGAGAAAAAGTAGACCTTGTAGCCTCAAAGTGGCCTCTAAAGTTAGTTGGTGTTCCTTTCAACATAGTTGATCAAATGAAGAAGGCCAACCTCAACATCACTATGTGGGAGGCCCTTTCAATCCCATCCCAAAGGGATTTGCTTAAAGAGGCATTAAAGTATGTCAATCAGTCAAGTGGTGAGGTAGCAGTCAATGAAAAGGTAGCCTCCACCAGCTTGGTGCAGCGCAAGGAGGAAGAAGATTCAAGCAAGATCAGCAAGCCTCCCCCTTTCTATCTCACCTTAATCATAGGAGACAACTTGGTTCACAACTGCATAATAGATTTAGGAGCTAGTAGCTCAGTCATGCCTAAGAAAGTAGTTGATCTTCTTGGCATAGAATATGAACCCGTGACCAAAGGGGTGGTCCAGTTAGATCGCACATCTATTAGGACAATAGGGGTGGTAAAAAATCTGAAGTTAACCTTGCATGAATGCCTTGGTTGCACTATCTTGCAAGACGTATCCATCATCGACCTCCTTGCCTTCTTTGCCATCTGTCTGTCTAGAGACTTCACAACCAAGATAGGTGGGTACCTATCTTCCGACTGGTCCCATATGCTATTTCGAACAAGGTATGGTACCAAGGTCATCATAAGGGTAGAACCCATTTCCCAAAACCACATTGAGCCCTACACCCCTAGCCCTATAAACGTGAATTTCACTTCGAATGAAGAGGGGGAGGAGTGTATTGTCCGTGAGCCTACTACTCTTTTGCAAGAGGTTCTTGATTGCTTGTTGGACGAATGGGCCAATGCTTTTCAGTTTAATCCATTATCTGAGATTGAAGAGACTGGGCTTGGCACCTATTGTATCCATGAAGAGGATACTCCTATCCCTAACCTCATCAGGATGCAAGGAGATTCAAAGGGGTTATGGAACATTTTTTTTGATGGTTCAAGAAACAAGAATGGTGCAAGTGTCGGTGTGATGCTTGTTTCTCCTGAGAAGGAGAAATATTTCTTCTCCTTTCGGCTTCAATTTGGTTGCACTAATAATATTATCAAGTATGAAGCCTTGATCCAAGGTCTCCAACTTGCACAAAGCAGAAAGATCAGATCTCTACAAGTATTTGGAGATAGTGAGCTGGTTGTTAATCACATCTGAGCCCAAAGCGTAGCAAAGAACAACCTACTTAGATCATACAAACACAGTGTTTTTCGATTTGATTGAAGCATTTGAGGCCTTCAATATCTAGAGAATTCCTAGAGGTTAGAACAAGCATGCTGATAGGCTTGCAGCGGTTGGTGCTTAGTTTGACATACCAGTGCATGTTGCACGAGAGAAAGAGCAACACATTAGACTTGCTGTGAGGCCTGCTGTCCCGGACAATTAAGTGAATTGGCAAGTGTTTGAAAGCGATCAGCAGATCGTCAACTTCTTGCAAAATGAAGCAAAGTTTTTTGCTAAAAATCAGTCCAAGCTGCAAGACCAGTATGAAGATCAAATCATGTAAATCATTTCCATCAGGTTGCCTAAAGGTCTAGTTACCTTGGAGGGCATTTTCAACTCAGATGATCAGTTGAAGAAGAGGATGAACTTGGCTGCAAAGAGGGGTGATTACAAGCTATTTATTGTTGCTGAGGGTAGGTCCTTGAACTTGGGCAAGGTGTGTTCCTCAACCGAGCAATAGGCCTTCGTTGAGCTTTTCCAAAAATATGATGACATAGTTGCTTGGACGTATGAAGACTTGAAGGGTTTTGATCCTAGTCTAACCCATCATACCATAGACCTAAACCCAGATGCAAAGCCTATAAGATAGAAACAAAGGCCAATAAACCCCAAGATTGAGCCACTAATGAGGAAGGAGTTGACCAAGCTAATAGAAGACAATATCATCTTCCCTATCAAGCACTCCTCCTGGGTGGCCAACCTTGTCCCTGTAAGGAAGAAGAATGGGGAAATAAAACTATGTGTAGACTTTAGGGATCTCAATAGAGCCTCCCTCAAGGATCACTATCCCCTTCCCTCTATGGAGCAGATTCTTCAAAAGGTCAATGGCTTAGAAAGGTTTTCATTCTTGGATGGGTATTCAGGCTACAATTAGATCTTGGTCTAGGAATCAGACCAATACAAGACCGCATTTACTACTAAGTGGGGAACCTAGGCTTATTCTAAAATGCCCTTTGGGCTAACCAATGTAGGTGCCATGTTCCAAAGAGCAATGGACATGGCCTTCAAGGGTGTATTAGCAAAGTTTGTACTTGTATACCTTGTGACATAACTGTTTATTCAAAGCATGCAGTTGACCATCTTGGTCATCTTGAGCAAGTGTTCATGAAATGTAGGGAGTATGGTGTGTCCTTGAACTCTAGCAAGTGTGTATTTGCTACTGATCAAGGAAGATTGCTAGGACACATCGTATCCAATGAGGGTTTGACCATTGATCCAGAGCGAGTGGAAGCTATTCTTTCTCTTCCACTCCCCAGTCACAAGAAAGGATTGAAAAGTTTTCTTGGTAGGATCAACTTTGTCAGGGGGTTCATTCCCAACCTTTCCACCATGGTAAAACCCCTCACTTCCATGTTGAAGAGAAACTTGGTTTTCAGTTGGACCAAGGAAGGAAGGGCCGGTTTCGAAGAGATCAAACAAGCAATTGCTCAGGCCCCTACCCTCATCAATCCTAATTATGAAATGGATTTTATCCTCTATACCTTCAGAGGAGAATCCATCATTTCAGCTCTCCTAACACAACTGAATGATGACAAGTTGGAGCAACCTATTGCTTTCTTTAGTGAGGGGCTAAATGACTATGAACTTAGATATAGATATGTAGAGAAGAAAGTCCTCATTGTTGTAAGAGCATTAAAAAAGTTCAGGCACATGTTGTCCAACAATAGGATCCAACTCTTAGTTCCACATGCAAGTGTTAAGGATTTCCTTCTAAACAAGGATATCAGTGAGAAGAGGGTTGGGTGGATAACCAAGGTCATGGAGTATGACATGAACATCAAGATCACCAAGCTTGTAAGAGGCAGGGGCCTATGTGAACAACTTGTCTCATCTTCTGAGACTACTTCAGAGGTCTCCCTTGTGTTACAAGAGGATCAACCCACTGACAACAACACTCAATTCAGTTGGGTAAGTGACATGATGATGCAGAGCATCATGAAAATCCATAAAACCTTCATTCAAGGGTAAACTTTAAACTTGAATCAAGAGACATATAAAAAGATAAATCACTCTTCTCAACTTCAAAATAATTTAAAAGGTTATATTACATCCTTAAAACCATTCATTCAATATTTTAGATCATAACATTCACCATAACATGAGAGAACAAATTCTTTATTGCCATGGAATACCCTAGTTTAGGGTTTCATCCCTTAACAACTATTTTCACCAAAATAATCACAAAATATTCAATTCTTAACCAAATAAAGTAAGACCAAAAGAAATGGAAAGAAGATTCAGAGACCTTTCCAACACATATATCCTTTCTTCAATATTATCCCTCATGTGACCACACCAAATGCTACAACCTGGTTGTTGCTGCCTTCACCAATCTGCTTTTCACCGTGAACTGTAACAAACAGTCATCCATAACATTTTACATATTTCTCATAAAGAAAATCACTTTAGTCAGAATTTATATTACTGAGTTAAACAAGCTATCTAAAAATTTCAGCTAGATCCAACTGTTTAAGCAAAAGTTATGATCATTTTTCCAAAACTGGGTAACCCTTGGTAGGGTTTTGACAATCATTGAAAAAACAAATATATCTTGCCAAATACTCCACAAAAATGCACAAGAAAGGATTCATCTGAAAGATATTTCATCAATGTATAATTAAATAACATATACATATAAAAATTACATCAAATGTGATCCTCCATGGATCTATGACAGCCATAGATTCCTTAAAACCTCATGACAGTTTGAGGGTTTGATGGATAATCTTTGTCAAATCCCCTCCAAACTGATCTCCCTTCTTGATTTCAACCAAACATGGTTTTATAAACCATTTAAAACTCCTTTCTAACTAATCCAACCACCTCATAACCAATGGATTTCATTTTTTACACTTTTGTTGCACTTTTTGGCAATATTGCAACTTTGCAATTTTTACAATTTTTGACATAAATGACTCAAACTCTTACATGGACACTTTTAAAACTTCAATATGGACCAAATATGATATCTTTGGACAAAATGGCTCATTTAGCCTTACATATTATGATTCAATTGACTCAAATAACCTTAATATATTATGAGTGACTCAAATACAATAAATTGTTCATATTATGACTTTTGACCTCCTGCTATGCTTTTGTGCTTAGGTGCCTCTACACCACATGACCACCTTCTTAATGGAAGGTAGATACCCCCAACGTTTAGACTAAATGAAAAGAAGACATTTCAGGTTGCAGTCCATTCCCTATGTCTTAGTGAATGGCACTCTTTTTCCAAAAGATTCCAATGGAGTCTTACTAAGATGCATTGAGAAAAACCAAGTCAGTAGATTGTTAGAGGAATTTCATGATGGCTGTTGAAGGGGCCACTTCTCTGCAAGGACTATGACTATCAAAATAATGAGGGATGGTTGTTACTGGCCATTCTTATTTAGTGACTAACATAGATGGGTGAAGAATTGCTAGAAATGTGCTCTCTTCTCTGGGAAGCAAAGACTAGTTGCCTTACCCCTTCATCCCATCCAAGCAGATCAACCATTCACCCAATGGTGTTTGGACTTCATTGGCATGATAAACCCACCTTCTAGTGCTAGCCATAAGTGGATCTTGGCTGCAACAGATTAATTCACTAGGTGGACAGAGGCAGTTGCATTGAGGGATGCTACTGAGGCCTCAATGTTAGAATTCCTTGAGGGAATTGTGACAAGATTCGATCTCCACTCCACCATCATAACAGACAATGCCAAGGCATTTGTTGGAACCCAAACCAGTTCTTGGGTAGTCAAGCATGGTGTATACTTTAAGACATCATCCAACTATTACCCTTAGGGTAATGGCTTAGCTGAATCTTCTAACAAGAACCTCATCAAGATAATTAAAAGGACAATTGAAGACAATCAGAGGGCATGGCACACTAAGTTGAGGACAGCCTTATGGGCTCATAGGATCACAGCCAAGCAGGTGATTGGAAACTCCCCTTTCATGCTAGTAAATGGGAAGGAAGAAAGAATCCCAACTTCCTTAGAGTTGCCCTCTCTTGAACTAGCACATCAGGTGGAATTAATAGAGAATGATGCCATGACAGTAAGACTAGTTGAGCTGATGGAGCTAGAGGAGGTTAGAAGTTGGACTATGCATACACTTAAGACTAATCAAGAGTAGGTTAATAAGGTTTTTGACAAAAAGGCTACAAATGGGGTCTTTAAAGAGGGAGACCTAGTTCTCAAGTGGGATGTAGATAGAGCCAAAGTTGGGCAACACTCCAAATTTGATGCTATCTAGAGTGGTCCATATGTCATCATTAGTTGCAAGGAGATCAATGCATTTCATCTCTCTAATATTGATGGTGAAGTTCTTCCAATCCTAGTGAATGGGATTCATCTTAAGCCTTGCTTCTAAAGAGGGTGTTGATGACTATGTAAATATTAGACTAGAGGTTGTTTTGCTTTCATAAGTGCTTATGCACATGTTGGATTCTCCTTAAGAGGGTGTGTGCTCTAGTTTTCAGTTTTCCTCCAAGTGATGGCACACACATGTTCGGTTCTTCCATGACTCAGTGCCCAATGGATGCTTAAGGCTTTTGGAATTCATGCTTAGTAGGCAAGTGTCCCACAGAAATTGCCAAAAATGTTGTCATTTTATGACACCATTGGTCCATCAGTGAGAACCGATCAGAGATATGTTCCATGGACCAATGCTGCCTAGTTGATCAAGGAGAAAAGCAATGGAATCATGGTTGAAGTGTTGCCTTGTCGGAAGTTCCTTGGCCCTCTCTTTCTCTTCCCTAGAACTCCAAAACCCCCAGGTTTTGAAGTTCCTTTTCCTCACCCCCGGAACTCCGGAACCCCCAGGTTCCGAAGTTCCTTGTCCTCACCCTCGGAACTCCAGAACCCCCAGGTGCTAAAGTTCCTTGTCCTCAACCCCAAAACTCTGGAACCCCCAGTTTCCCAAGCTCCTTGTCAAACTATGGTGACTCCGGTCCCCAAATTTCCCCTTCTCTCTTTAATCCTTTCCCTGTCTATCCCAGAACTCCAGAACCCCGAGGTTCCGAAGTTTCTTTGAGCAGTTCCCCAAAACTCTGGAACCCTGAGGTTCCAAAGTTCCTTCTCCTTTTTCCTTCTCTCCCTAGTTCCTCTGGAACCCCGAGGTTCCGAAGTTCCTTTCTTATCCCTCCTTTCACCTATCCCAGGACTCCAGAACCTTGAGGTTCCAAAGTTCCTTGCTCCTTCCCTTGTTTTCCTCTCTACGAGAATCTAGTCTCCAAATTCTTCCAAGCCTACTTCTGACTTGCAATGCTTCCGGATGGCGTGATCGACACTCAAGGCTTTAAATGCTCTGATAGTTTTGGTGACTTATGCACTTTTTTTATGGAGCCATAGGGGTGCATTTAATGTTTTTGGCAAGATTTCCATCAAGGGAGGTATGGGGCCATGTTGGGTGACTTGTGTCATGTCCGACTTTGGAAGGTCAATCAATCTATCTTCCTCATAATTGCCTTTGTGGGTATGGTTAGGCTTCTTGCATGTACAAGTCAAGTGTATGCACTTCCCTGTACCTCCAGATTGACATGCAAGGGTCATGATCACCATTGTAACCCATTTTTCTATATAATGTCTTTTAAGCCTCATTGTAAGGGGTTCTTGTTAGGTCCCAGAGACAACTGAGAGGGAGGGGGGTGAATCAGTTGTCTAATAAATTTAAACCAAAATCATTTAACCAACTTAATGCTTAATACCGGTAAACCAGTTAAGTATGCCGGTAGATAGTGTTAACAGTAATTGCTATACCGGTAAAGATTAATGCATGAAACATAAACATAAAGTCATCCACAACACATAACACCAATATTTGTACGTGGAAACCCTATAAGGGGAAAAACCATGGTGGGAAACCTTACCCACAATCAAATGATACTACTCTAGATAGTAAGTGTACATAAATGGGGTCTGCACATGCAGAAAGGCCAACAGCCTAGAGCTCACTGCTCAATCACAAAATGGGAGTCACACTGACTAAAATTGGATGGTTAAATCCAATAAGAATGTATTGCACAAAATAGCATCTTCATATGCTAGATTTAGTACCAGTGTAATGCTGATATGCTTCTACAAAAACCTAGCTTCACCTTCAAATGATGTCTTCGTGTATCCCTCTACTTAATCTCGCATATACCTTCTCATAATTCTTCTTCACATTCCACATTCGATCTTACAAATAAGATCTTACATTTATATCATAACCCAAGACCAATTTTAGTAGGTTGGCTCTACAAGATATTACAATAAAAACATTTTACAAATAATATAATATCCGATGCAATAACCAATTGAACATGTCGGCTTAATGCAATTACAACAATAATAAATTATCTCCATAGCGTGCCATACTGATCTAGAAAAGATAAACCTACCAGTGTAACCCTAGGTAACCCTGGACCTATTTGTCGGTAAAAGAAAATATGCAATAATGAATATACCAATGATTAATTCTTCAAAACAAAGTGCCCACATGATGTCTTCTACATTACCAAGTGTCTTCCATATCATTCCAAGTGCCGGTGAACATTATATCCTGCCGGTGAACCATATACCAGTAATTGTGCAATAGTTACATTCTTGCCGGTGAATGTTGTTGGATCTCCAAAGTGATAGTGTTTTAGTAGGTGTTGACATCAATGACAAAACCATACCCAAATACCAACAGTTCTCTCCCTTCTACCTAGAGTTTTCTTATACTCTCCTCTTCTCTTCAAGACTTGTCATCTTTGCATTTCTACAACTGTAAGATTGGCATTTGGCCTTATGATTAATTGAAGAACACTATTCTTGCCTTCTTTCAGCCTATGTATGTTGTGTATTCTTTCTTACCTTCATCATAGGTGCATGTTATGGCTCTTTCTCTCCATATATGTTGTGTTAACTAGTTTTCTGAGTGTGACTTGTGGGAATCCTTCTCCCCTCTTAGAATTCAGAGTGTTTCGGTTAATTTCTTGTGTCATTTATGTAGGGAGTGGAACTATCTCTTCTTGGTGCATCACCTCCCTTGTTTCAAGCAATTTCTCTCTTCTCTTTTCCTCTGCAAGTTGTTAGGGTAGGCTTAGGATATAACTTTGAAGTGTTGAGTTGGTTCAACACCTGCACCTAGATAGAGAAGGAAGTCAGCCTTCTCCATAGATTCAACCCCCTTGCGCAAGGTCCCACACTTTAGGGTTGCTTCCATGTTTCACAAGGTTGCTAAGTTGTTAGCTCAGCAAGGGTGCAAGCTTTTGTGATAACAATTTTTGGCACACCCGGTGGGACTTATTCAATTCAAATGCTAAAGATTTAGTGCTATTCTTAGTGTTTTAGCCTTTAGAGGCAGTCATCTCTCAAGTACTTGGTTCTACTCAAGGACCAATTCGTGCTCACACAAAGTTCATAACTCTGGGACACCGGAACCCCCAGGTTCCCAAGTCATCCTAACTCTGCTTACTCCAGAACCCCAGAAGCCCCAGTTTCTAGAGCGCTTAGACCCATAAACTAGGAATCCCCAGGTTCTAAACTCCCGAGCTTCCTCTCTCCGAACATCCGAGCTCCCGAGGTGCCAAAGTGGTCACACTCCGCAACTTCGGACCTCCAAACTTTCGAGGTCGATTGTAGATTTCATGCCCAAAATTCAAACAAGGGCATCTTCTAGAGGCAATTTCCAATTCATAGAGCTTTCATATGCAGGTAGTAGAAGGCAGAGAGGTAGATCTTCATTGTCACCAGTCAGGGGTGTAGAGGTTGTAAACACTCCATGTCCTAGGTCTCGTTCTACTCCTCCATTTACAAGACCTCTTCTATCAGGGGATCCCACCACTCATATCAATAGACCATTGTTTCACATGGCAAGAAATCAAGTCTTTGCTACCTTCAATGGGGGGAGTCCCCTTGTTTTGACTCAATGGAATGACATACCAGTGGATGCATTGAAAAGTATACCATACTTCATTGGTGAAACAACTACTACACCCATTGAGCACATTCAAGACATTGCAAACATCTGCTCCGTCCATAACGTCACTCAGGATGATGTTGCTGTCAGACTCTGAGCCATATTTTTGAAAGGCAAAGCCTTGTAGTGGTATAGAAGGTTACCGTCTAGCTCCATCTACAATTGGGATGAATTGGGGGAGAAATTGTGCAACCATTTTGAAGACAAAAGTGATCACCTATCACTTGTGGAGCAGTTCACCACAATCAAGAGGGAACCCTAGGAGTTCATGGGAGACTTCAACTTCAGATTCCATAAGACATGGAATAGGATTCCTTCTCTACTGAAGCCATCCCCAAATCATGCCTTCTTGTATTATCTTAGAGCTCTCAATAGCGATATAGTTCTCATGGTACAATCAATGGGTGGAGCTTCTCTACCGGGTGCATATGACATAGCCATAAGAGCAAAAAATTGTTTGATCCAGGCTGGGAAGATAGCTCTAGGGCCTCCAATGCCTCTCTTCCTAGAAGCTCCTATAGAACAACCAACCTTGGCTCGTATTCCCATGGCACCTGCAAGTTAACCATCCACGCCATCTACATCCTCTAATGAGCTCCATGAGTTCAAGGCTCTATTTCAAAACTTTGGTAATGAATTGGTGGCACTAAAGAGACAACAAACTCAGTATAACAGACCTTACCAAGCACAAGATCAGAATTATCAGCAAAATAGGCCACCCTTTCAAGGGAAAAACCAATGGAGCAATGCCAGGCCTTTGAATAGTGTGAACCACACAAATGCAAGCAACTCAAAGGTGTTAGTTCCAATGCAAAATAACCTTGGCCAAGAGAAAGATTGGTGTCAACCATGTAATCAGCCACACAACCAAGGTGTATGCCAAAATTGAGGGTTTTCCCAAACCTTAGTGGTGCAAGATGAGCGGACCACTTCTGGCCAGCAATATGACCCAAATCAGCCTAGTGTTGGTCCCCAGGCTCACTTACAAAGGGATTCTACCTTTGTCAATTGGCAGGAGGCAGAATTCTATGGTTTGAACCAAACAAATGGTGAGTCCATGTTGCAGTATGCGAGGTCAAAGAAGAGAGCCATGGAGGCTACCTCACCTTCAACATCAGTCCAAGCTCCAACACCCAATGTAGATGTCCATGATACAAGCCAAAGTACCATGCAAGGGAAGAAGAGCCAAGAAGAGGTCCAAGTCGTCCAAAGAGAAAAAGTAGACCTTGTAGCCTCAAAGGGGCCTCTAAAATTAGTTGGTGTTCCTTTCAAAATAGTTGATCAAATGAAGAAGGCCAACCTCAACGTCACTATGTGGGAGGCCCTTTCAATCCCATCCCAAAGGGATTTGCTTAAAGAGGCATTAAAGGATGTCAATCAGTCAGGTGGTGAGGCGAAAGTCAGCAAAAAGGCAGCCTCCACTAGCTTGGTGCAGCCCAAGGAGGAAGAAGATTCAAGAAAGATCAGCAAGCCTCCCCCTTTCTATATCACCTTAATCATAGGAGACAACTTGGTTCACAACTGCATGATAGATTCAAGAGCTAGTAGCTCAGTCATGCCTAAGAAGGTAGCTGATCTTCTTGGCATTGAATATGAACCCGTGACCAAAGGGGTGGTCCAGTTAGATGGTACTTCTATTAAGACAATAGGGGTGGTAAAAAATCTGAAGTTAACCTTACATGCATGCCCTGGTTGCACTGTCTTGCAAGATGTATCCATCATCAACCTCCCTGCCTTCTTCGCCATTTGCCTATCTAGACACTTCATAGCCAAGATAGGTGGCTACCTGTCTTCTGACTGGTCCCATATGCTATTTCAAACAAGGTATGGTACCAAGGTCACCATAAGGATAGAACCCATTTCCCAAAACCACATTGAGCCCTACACCCCTATCCCTATAAACATGAATTACACTTCGCATGAAGAGGGGGAGGAGGGTGCTATCCATGAGCTTGCTACTCTCTTGCAAGAGGTTCCTGATTTCTTGTTGGACGAATGGGCCAATGCTTTCCAGTTTGATCCATTAGCTGAGACTGATGAGACTGGGCTTGACACCTATTGTATCCATGAAGAGGATACTCCTATCCCTAACCTCATCAAGACGCAAGGAGATTCAGAGGGGTTATGGAACATGTTTTTTGATGGTTCAAGAAACAAGAATGGTGCAGGTGCCGGTGTGATGTTTGTTTCTCCTGAATAGGAGAAATATTTCTTCTCCTTTAGACTTCAATTTGGTTGCACTAATAATGTCATCGAGTATGAAGCCTTGATCCAAGGTCTCCAACTTGCACAAAGCAGAAAGATCAGATCTCTACAAGTATTTGGAGATAGTGAGTTGGTTGTTAATCACATCCGATCCCAAAGTGTAGCAAAGAATAATCTACTCAAATCATACAAACACAGATTTTTGGGATTTGATTGAAGGATTTGAGGCCTTCAATATCTAGAGCATTCCTAGAGGTCAAAACAAGCATGCTGGTAGGCTTGCAGTGGTTGGTGCTTAGTTTGACATACCAGTGCATGTTGCATGAGAGAAAGAGCAACACATCAGACTTTTTGTGAGGCCTGTTGTCCTGGACAATCAAGTGAATTGGCAAGTGTTTGAAAGTGATCAACAAATCGTCAACTTCTTGCAAAATGAAGCAGAGTTTTCTGCTAAAAATCAGTCCTACCTGCAAGACCAGTATGGAGATCAAATAATGCAGCTTAACTTCAACAAGTTGCCTAAAGGTCTAGTTACTCTAGAGGGCATTTTCAACTCAGATAATTAGTTGAAGAAGAGGATGAACTTGGCTACAAAGAGGGGTGATTACAAGCTATTTATTGTTGCTGAGGGTAGGTCCTTGAACTTGGGCAAGGTGTGTTCCTCAACCGAGCAAGAGGCCTTCATTGAGATTTGCCAACAATATGATGACATAGTTGCTTGGACCTATGAAGACTTGAAGGGTTTTGATCCTAGCCTAACCCAGCATACCATAGAGCTAAAACCGGATGCAAAGCTAGTAAGATAGAAACAAAGGCTAATAAACCCCAAGATTGAGTCGTTAATGAGGAAGGAGTTGACCAAGCTAATAGAAGCCAATATCGTCTTCCCTATCAAGCATTCCTCCTAGGTGGCCAACCTTGTCCCTGTAAGGAAGAAGAATGGGGAAATTAGACTATGTGTAGACTTTAGGGATCTCAAAAGAGCCTCCCTAAAGGAGCACTATCCCCTTCCCTCTATGGAGTAGATTCTCCAAAAGGTCAGTGGCTCAGAAGGATTTTCATTCTTGGATGGGTATTCAGGCTACAATTAGATCTTGGTCCAGGAATCAGACCAATACAAGATTGCATTTACTACTAAGTGGGGCACCTATGCTTATTCTAAAATTCCCTTTGGGATAACCAATGTAGGTGCCACATTCCAAAGAGCAATGGACATGGCCTTCAAGGGTGTATTAGCAAAGTTTGTACTTTTATACCTTAATGACATAATTGTTTATTCGAAGCATGCAGCTGACCATCTTGGTCAACTTGAGAAAGTGTTCATGAAATGCAGGGAGTATGGTGTGTCCTTGAACCCTAGCAAGTGTGTATTTGCTACTGATCAAGGAAGATTGCTAGGAAACATCATATCCAAGGAGGGTTTGACCATTGATACAGAGCGAGTGGAGGCTATCCTTTCTCTTCCACTCCCCAGTCACACGAAAGGATTGCAAAGTTTCCTTGGTAGGATCAACTTTGTCGGGAGGTTCATTCCCAACCTTGCCACCATGGTAAAACCTCTCACTTCCATGTTGAAGAAAAAATTGGTTTTCAATTGGACCAAGGAAGGAAGGGACGGTTTCGAAGAGATCAAACAAGCAATTGCTCAGGCCCCTACCCTCATCAATCCTAATTATGAAAGTGATTTTATCCTCTATACCTTCGAATGAGAATCCAGCATTTCAGCTGTCCTAATACAGCTGAACAATGACAAGTTGGAGCAACCTATTGCTTTCTTTAGTGAGGGGCTAAAGGACTATGAACTTAGATATAGCTATGTAGAGAAGCAAGTCCTCTCTATTTTAAGGGCATTAAAAAAGTTCAGGCACATGTTGTCCAACAACAGTATCCATCTCTTAGTTCCACATGAAAGTGTCAAGGATTTCCTTCTAAACAAGGATATCAGTGAGAAGAGGGTTGGGTGGATAACCAAGGTCATGAAGTATGACGTCAACATCAAAATCACCAAGCCTGTAAGAGGCAGGGGCCTATGTGAACAACTTGTCTCATCTTCTAAGACTACTTCATAGGTTGCCCTTGTGTTACAAGAGGATGAACCAACTAACAATAGTACTCAATTCAGTTGGGTAAGTGACATGACCACATTCTTAATGGAAGGTAGATACCCCCAAGGTCTGGAATAGACCAAAAGAAGACATTTCAGGTTGCAGTCCATTCCCTATGTCTTATTGAATGGCACTCTTTTTTGAAAAGACTCCAATGGAGTCTTACTAAGATGCATCGAGCAAAACCAATTCAACAGATTGTTAGAGGAATTTCATGATGTCTCTTCAGGGGGCCACTTCTTTGCAAGGACTACGGCTTTGAAAATAATGAGGGCTAGTTATTATTGGCAATTCTTATTCAATGACTCACATAGATGGGTGAGGAATTGCTAGAAAAGTGCTCTCTTCTCTCGGAGGCAAATACTAGCTGCCTTACCCCTTCATCCCATCCAAGTAGATCAACCATTTTCTCAATGGGGTTTAGACTTCATTGGCATGATAAACCCACCATCTAGTGCTGGCCATAAGTGGATCTTGGCCGCAACAGATTAATTCACTAGGTGGACAGAGGCAGTTGCATTGAGGGATGCTACTAAGGCCTCAGTGTTAGAATTGCTTGAGGGAATTGTGACAAGATTCGGTCTCCACTCCACCATCATAACAGACAATGCCAAGGCATTTGTTGGAACCCAAATCAGTTCTTGGGTAGTCAAGCATGGTGTATACTTTAAGACATCATCCAACTATTACCCTTAGGGTAACGGCTTAGCTGAATCTTCCAACAAGAACCTCATCAGGATAATTAAAAGGAAAATTGAAGACAATCAAAGGGAATGGCACACTAATTTGAGGACAACCTTCTGGGCTGACAGGATCATAGCCAAGCGGGCGATTGGCAACTCCCCTTTCATGCTAGTACATGGGAAGGAAGCAAGACTCCCAACTTCCCTAGAGTTACCCTCTCTTGAGCTAGCGCATCAACTGGAATTAATAGAGAATGATGCCATGAAAGTAAGACTAACTGAGCTAATGGATCTAAAGGAGGTTAGAAGTCAGGCTATGCATAAACTTAAGACTCATCAAGAGAAGGTTAAGAAGGTTTTTGACAAAAAGGCTACTAATAGGGTCTTCAAAGAAGGAGACCTAGTTCTCAAGTGGGATGCAGATAGAGCCAAAGTTGGGCGACACTCCAAATTTGATGCTATCTGGAGTGGTCCATATGTCATCACTCAACCCCAGAACTCTAGATGCCCCAAGTTCCCAAGTTCCTTGTCCAACTACGGTGAATCCGGTCCCCATAGTTCCCCTTCTCTCTTTATCCCTTTCCCTCTCTATCCTTGGACTCCGGAACCCCGAGGTTTTGAAGTTTGTTGCTCCTTTCCTTGTCTTCCTCTCTTCGAGAGTCCGGTCTCCAAAGTCTTCCAAGCCTACTTCCGACTTGCAATGATTCCGGATGGTGTGATCGACACTCAAGGCTTTAAATGCTCTGACAGTTTTGGTGACTTATGCAATTTTTTTTGCAGAGCCACAGGGGTGCATTTAATGTAGTAGGATTTCCATCAAGGGAGGTACAGGGCCATGATGGGTGACTTGTGTCATGTTTGACTTTGGAAGGTCAGTCAATCTATCTTCCTCATAATTACCTTTGTGGGTATGTTTAGGTTGCTTGCATGTACAAGTCAAGTGTATGCACTTCCCTACACCTCCAGACTGACATGCAGGGGTCATGATCACCATTGTAACCCATTTTTCTATATAATGGCTTTTAAGCCTCATTGTAAGGGGCCCTCCCCCTACTGGCTGGAGTTTTATTATACTCTCCTCTTCTCTTGAAGACTTGTAATCTTTGCATTTCTACAACTGTAAGATTGGCGTTTGGCCTTATGATTAATTGAAGAACACTATTCTTGCCTTCTTTCAACCTATGTATTTTGTGTATGCTTTCTTACCTTCATCATAGGTGCATGTTGTGGCTCTTTCTCTCCATATATGTTGTGTTAACTAGTTTTCTGAGTGTGACTTGTGGGAATCCTTCTCCCCTCTTGGCATTCAGTGGATTCTAACCTTCATCTATGCATTGGGGTTACTCATATAACTGAAAGTTGTGCATCTTCAGGGTGTTTCAGTTAATTACTTGTGTCATTTAGGTAGGGAGAGGAACTATCTCTTCTTGGCGCATCACCTCCCTTGTTTCAAGCAATTTCTCTCTTCTCTTTTCCTCTGCAAGTTGTTAGGGTAGGCTTAGGAATTAGCTTTGAAGTGTTGAGTTGGTTCAACACCTGTGCCTAGACAGAGAAGGAAGCCGCCCTTCTCTGGAGATTCAAACCCCTTGCGCAAGGTCCCACACTTCGGGGTTGTTTCCATGTTTCACAAGGTTGCTGAGTTGATATCTCAGCAAGGGTGCAATCTTTTATGATAATAGTAACCATTGTCCTAAGGCTGGCAAAGAGGAAGTTTGAAAACTTGATGCAAGACCGCTCAGTGGGGATCTTTAAATGGGAAGTCTCCCATGGCTTCTCTTGGGCCAGGCAAAATGATGATAAGGTTCAGTTTGATACAACATTGCATAATTTTATGAGGGAACTAAATGATGTCAAAGGTAGGGAGATGCAATAACAAGCGATGGCTATGCCAATGGTTGATATCTTGTGCACCTTTATGTGGAGTAGCTTCAAGATGGAAAAGAGATGGTTTGGAAAGAAGGGCCACTAGGTTGGGTGGCATGGACAAATATTATACTCAACATCTGTATTTGGAATGGTGCTTTCTAGTTTTAGCTAGCATATATTATCTTGAGACATGATCATTTAATTTTGATACATTGGAACACATATATTTTTTGATATGGTTTAATACTTCGAGTCTAGTTTAGTTAAGGAATTTATTCTCTGTTGAGACACTACTTCTATTAATTTGTATTTTATGATGATACTCTAATGATATGGTATGTATTTTGGCTTCTTGATATTTAATATTAAAAAATAAAATTTAAACATAGATTTATTACACTATATCTATGGCACAATATTTTTTCCATGATTTTTTAATAACCTTTTGAAGTGGAATTAACTATAATTCAAACATAGGTTCATTTAGTATCGCATAATTTTATTTGTATGCATCTAAATTAACCTTTTTTTTGTTGAAATAAGGATATCAATACCTTGGACACATATTTTTTTAGAATTTATTTTCTCTATTTTTTCTATTTTTGCACGTGTAAAACAAACATATTGATGTTCGATTAAAAACCTACATTCACAAGAAATAAAAAATAAATATAATAATCAAATTAAATATTTTCAAAATTATACTTTTTGGAAAACTTATAATAATGGTTACATACTTTCAAAATGCAATTTCTAAAGAATTCCTTTGATCCCCCAAAAGGTAAACAAAAAGTGATTTTTTGTTAGCATTTTGATAGGTGCAAAAGAGACTCTATTGTAGGTATGATTTAAAATTAGAGAGGTTCTATCTAAGGGGGTTTGATTTATTCTATTAAATTAAAAGACTTTAAATGGAACCTCTTAAGGCTTAAATCATTATTTTATAAAAAATATATGACTTAAGAAAAAAATGAAGTGAGATAGAGTATTGTGGCAACACCCTCAGGTAAATATTTAATCCTTTCTTTGAAATGCACATAGTTTGACAGTGGAGATCATTAGTAAAACTATGAGTGTTGTCCCTTGATTATATCTTGACATTAGCATCAACCTACTTCATAGGTTTTCTATAGGCCAATTAGTCCACAAGGGCTCTAGCTATTCGAGGTCCAAAACGTATGCACCGACATGATACAACAATGCATCGCAACCGCTCGAATAGAATCTCATAAGCCCAATACTCGGGACCCACCGTTGACGTGGATGGAACTTGGGGTCCCATGACGTAGATGATGTTGTTGTTTTTGTTTCGATGAGAAATATTTCATGCAAGTACGACTTCATCGACCCTTCTCATGGTTACAAGCACGCAACTAAAATTTAAACCTCATCGCTCTCGTGATTATGGGCGTTGCGTCACATATGCTAAAAAATTATATTTTAAAAATATAATGTCCAACCGGTAGAAAGGGTCAATAACACGATCATTTGAAATTTTTGGACTATTTTCATATGCATGCTACATCCATGACACGAATGTTGCATCGCAAGGGATTTCAAGATCATCTTGATCGTTCAGGTTAAATGTCCCTTATTAAATCAGGAAGTCATTGAATCACAGAGTGACAGACTTGCGTATCCAGTGGAGGTATTTGCGAAGGTGAGGAAAAAGTCGGCCACAAAAATAAAGCAAGTTGTATGCGATTATTGTTATCACCTGCTAACACACATGTTTTTCATGTGCAGGGAGGAGGTATTGTAGCGCATGTCTGGGTAGGAGGTGTCGAGATTGGTGATTTGGGTTTGGTGACAATGGTAAGTTAAAACCCTAACAGATAACACGAGTATTACTCAAGTTGTGCAAAATATTTTCAAGTAACACTCAAGTTGTGTGAAAATAGTTTAAACCATAACACATAACACGACATTTTTTTTTTAAAATTTACCTTACCGTTTTCACAGTAAATATCATGTTTTGTGAAAGTACTTGTAACCCTAATAGATAATATGACATTCTTTTGTTTTCTAGCATTTACTTTGTTCACTGTGAATTATGTTTGTAATTTGTTACATTGAATTGGATGTGTGAGGAAGCCAAGCGTGCATGTTTGTCTGGTGTTTGGGTGAAGAAGAGTATAAAGGTGTGTATTATTTCTTGATCACATATGCCAGTTTTCCATAGTGAGTAGAGCTGTGAAAGATGAAATGCCATTTTTTTCGTTTTCTATATGTTAAAATTGAATTTTTTTGAAAGTGTCTATTGTTTCCTTGTGCCAACCAAACAAAATGTTGTTGTTTATTTGTCGAAAGGTTGGATGATAGGGCCCAACATGTTGTTTTAGTTGTTATATTGGATTTGTATAACTTTGAAATTGTTGCAATGCCTCATTTTTGTAAGTGTTATGTTCCTCTAGCCAACCAACTATGCATATGTTTGTGTATATGTGTGTCTATGTCTGTCATTCTCTCTCTATATATCATTCACACACACATAAACATACATATATATACAAATAAAATATTCCTTCAATCCCTGTGTTGGTTATGAAAGTTATGTTCTTTAAATTTTGCTACTTAAGAAACAAAATACCATAGAAAAAATCGTGTTGATGAATATGTTTGTGTGTAAATGTGTTTATGTGTCTGTCATTTTGTCTCTCTATATATCATGCACTCACACACACATAAACGTGCATATATATACATAAATATCAAAAAAATTGATCTCCTCCTCACCTATGCAACATAATCCCTCATCGGTACAAACAAGTAACTCTCGTACTAACAACCTACTTAGTAAACCCTAAAGCTTGACATGAAAAATGATTCAGTCTACCTAGTAACCTTGGTGTAATGTGTCATGTGTTTTAGTGTTTTATTTTTGTAGTCATACAATTCTACATATGTATGTGTGTATATTTGTGTGATTATCTATCTTTCAGTTTGTCTATATATATCATGCACACACCCGTGTATACCCTTTCTATCTTCGTCGCTCGTATAATGTGTGTTTTCTTTTGTTGTTGCCGCTGCTCATATAATGTATGTTTGTCATTGCCTATGTGCTCCAAAACAATTGACTAACCTTCTTGTTCAATCAATTGGTACTCGTATTTTTAGTGTTTCGTTTCTCTACTCAGCCAGTTATGCATATGTCATTCTCTCTCTATTTGTCATGCACATGGACACGCACAGACATTAACATACATATATACATAGGCAGTTATATGTTGCATGTTATATATACGAAGAATGACACAGACACATAGACACGAACATATGCATCATTGGATGACTAGGAATATTAAAAAAATCTTGTTCTTCCTATCACAAACAACTATCTATGATTTTTGGAAAAGTCAATAAAACGAAATTTCTTACCACTTATTCTAGGCACTCCCCGACTAAACTAGCTTGAAAAAGGCAAGAAGAATCAATAACCCGAAATTTGTCAAAATATTTGAGATGGTTGATTGTGATCAGCAGAATTAGGTCGAAAATGGTGTTATAAAACTCATGTTATTGAGTTTTTTGAAATTATTTTAAAAATCAAAGTCACAGCTAATTTTGTAGATCATAATTAATGACCTATACTTTTTCAAAATTTGTGCATTATTAATTTTTTGTGTTATTGACGTGCAGTTTTGGAGCCACATTAGCCCCAGATGATAGTTATCCAGGCTCCAAAATGTTAGTGTCATATCGATGGCATGTATAACATACATGCATACCAATGCCTAGTTGTAGGTGGGCCCATGCATGGGTTGTGACGAGGTGGACTCGCCGGAAAGGATATCCACACAATACGTCATATTGCCTGGTTTGGAGGGGCATATAACACGCAATCGATCAAGCCGCCAGGAGACCGTAGAGTGCTTTGTTGGGCGGGTGGGAAATTAGTGGGAGATAGATGTCTCCCATGATTGATATCATACTATAACATGCAGGTAATTGGGGACAATAACTTAGAGACATGACTTTGTTAGGGTTAGTTCAATCATAACGCATTTAATATTTTTCTCTTCATGTTGTGGTGGTCAATAACATGCAAAGCCATTAAATTGGAAGAAAAGAATGTCCATTGCATGGGCGGTGATGATGTGGACATCCCATGGGCCTTGATGACATGGGCTCGGCATAAAAAATGTCTGCACCATATGTCAAGTCATCAGATTTTTGGGTGCGTATAACATGCAATCGATCTTTTGCAAACCGTCAGGGTTGCAACTTGAAATTGAGGAGTCTGTAAATTATGGGATCTGGTGAAGTTGAATGTGGATAGATTGTCAATGCACAAGCTTGCATGATTGCAGGGGCAAAGGACTTGTTGCATTACAAGTGGGGAAGGAAAACCCAAGATGGGCTGCATAGAGATAGTTGTGGTCTTGTTATGTTTGTGTTTACTTTTTTAATTATTTGTTGTATTCATTGTTCATGGACTAATAATATTTGTCGTTTTCACTGCTCGCTTATTAGGACACATTAGATTTGTATTATGTTTTAAGAACTTATACCAAATGCATGTGTATGCTATCTTCGCCATAGCTCTGGCACTATGGCTAACTGACACATATAATTTTGGCGATATGCATTACTTAGTGTTAGTTTATATTGAATGTTAAATGCAATTTCAGATTTGAACATGTAGGTTCATTCTATGTGTCTTGGGTTTCATTTACTTCCCACTATAGACTACCACTAACAATAGTTATCCATGCAGGTTGTTCATTTCGAAGGACGATTGAGAAGTCCACTGAAACATCCAAAATTTCTAGGCTTTTGCTCCCTCTACGTGCTTTGATATTACTTGCATAGTACTATCTTCTTATTAATAATGTTTAGGGCTTGTGTAATTTCTTATAAGAGGCTTTTATATATATATATATATATTAATGCATATTATTCTTTCATTCGGTATAAATGTTTGAATAAAATTCATGTATTTTATCAAGTAATATTGATGGTCCTTAGCTTAACGTGTTAGTGAATGAAGAAACTGATAAATGCAGTCGTGTGCTTCCTTATAGTCTTTTTTGTACATGTGCATCTTAGATAACAATATATTATACCCCATTTTGAAACCCGTAGAAATTTTATTTATGGGAATTGGCCTCATGAAACCAATGTTAGTTACATGAACCTTATATCTAAATTCCTACAGATGATGTGTGCATTGCATAAGTTGTTATGTATATATGATATTCATTTGGATAAGAGAGTTTACATTCATCTGACTGTTTGCATTAATATAGATTAGCAATGTTCCTCAACAGAAGAGTACCATGTGTTTTTGACATCCCAATACCGATTTGAAATGATATGTGGAATGCGGTGGGAGATGAGGAGATATTGTATGCATGTTGTTGCAGTGGTGGAGATCCATGATCAAGTCCTCCTCATCTGTCTATCATCCTTGTTCTCCATTTTTCTACATTGAATCATTCATACCAGGTTATTAATAATATCCCCATAGGAAGTAAGAGATAGAATCTTTAGAATAGATACTTATTTTGAAAGAGACATGTCTTTCCAATAATGAATTGGTGCTCTTTATTGACAATAATTAGCATCAAAGAGTATTTTCTAAGTTTGGACGCTATCGCGATGGACAATCCTGTTTTGCTGGAATCCACAAAGCAGCAAATATCTTTTCTTGGGAATATTTTGGACAAGCATTTGTTGATGGTTCTGGAGTCAAATAATCCACTGGTTCTTCATGTCATCAAAAAGGTGCTAGGGTAGGAATTTATCTATGCCAAGCATAGATATCGAGTGAACACAAATATAGCCTCTATGTTTTTGGCTTTGTGCATCGAAATGGGGGCTAGGAAACCCAAAATGAAGCTATTGTGCCCAAAGTTTTTTTGCCACTATTTTTTTGGGGGAAATTAACTTAGTGTTGGACAACATTGATTATCAGAAATATATCCCCATGGCTAATTAGTATTACATGTTGCGTGAGGGAGCTGTTGGGTCTCAAATCAACGGATTGGATAGGTTCTAAGGAAATGCCAACTCCTATGATCAAACCCTCCAATTGACTTGGCCAACTTATAGAGCAAACCTGTTTAGATGTTAACTCTCTCACTTAAGGCTCTGTAGGACCTAGGCGGGTATACCTATTCACCGGCTGTTTCTAATGACCAGTGCTTTTTATAGCAGATTTATTGTCTTAATCTGATACCTCCTAGTCTCAGAATGGCATAGGTTCCTAGAATGGAGATATCGCAGATGAGTTCAAGATTGTTGTTGTAGAAGCTATTCGATCTATGTTTCCTAATTACTTCTGTTGCTTTTAAAATAACATATGATGAATATAGTGATAAGTGTAATCTGAAATTAACCAGTGCCTTCTTTGCTGTTTGGGCTACAGAGTCATTATACTTTCTTTAGGACTTATCATGCGAGCCTGTGAGACAATTTTTTAATCCACCCCTTTATGGACTTGTCGGTTATTATTTCTTTTGAGATCAATTGAATGCTTATATCATACGTTTATTGAATGAATTTAACCCTACCTTTAAGGGACCAATCAATGAAGTACTGCGAGGAACAATTACAATTCGCAAGCAAAACTTTTGTTTCAACTTTATAACATGAAGCACAAATTTGATTTCAAGAATATGAATAACCTTATCACTTTAGATAATATTATAGATGATTGCCAGAACAAAGTGAAATAACCCACAACACATACGCAAAGAAAAACAACAGTTCATAGCATGTATTCCATCGAAGTTTGTAAAACTTACAGGCTATCATACATTTCCCTCTTCTTCTTATGTATTTGGTTTCCCATATTACAAAAACCATTCTCATATATATATGAGAATGAAAGTTATTCATGAAAAGACATGTATTTTCAAAATGCTAATCGTTAGTTTGAATGTTCTTAACAAATTTAAGCAAAAAGAGATTAAGAATTCCTAAATGATGAATATAATCATCATCTTTGAAGGTTTTGATTTTAGCACTCTGTTTCTTCAATTCTTCTCCTTGTGACAGGTATTCGAATATCATCTGGTTGATGGTAGGGGCCATGTCTTTGCTTCGATCCATTTTTGATAAAGCCCAATCCTTGACGCTGACAAGCTCATTCCGCAAATCCTCCAGAGATATTACATCTCCTTCTTTATAGACCGAGGGCATTAAAATAGGTCTCCCATCATCCAATTCCTTAAGATCTCTTCTTAGTGCATCTTCAAGTTTAACATGATTTTCCATGTACGCAGTCCCTTCAGCCTTCTCCTCTGGCGTCATCGTATCAACACTGTTTAGTACTTCGTGCAATCATGCTTTTAATCTCTCATGCTCTCTTAATGCCTTTATAGTTCCAGTGTACACCTTCCAATATTGTTCAACATGTGAAAGCATGGTGTTGAATTGGTGTCCGATGATATCATTAACCATTTTATCCATCTTTTGTTGGATACTATTTGCCTGTTTGGTAGCCTTATCTGCTTGATACTTCCAGTACAGAGCATCAGAAACATCATCCAAGCTACGTCCTGTGGGATATGAGGTATATTCATTTATGGGAGTCCTTGTCTCAAGTTGCAATATTTTTGCTTGTAACTTTTGATTCTCCTCTTTAGATTTTTCATACAACCTCTTATAAGTGATGTTTTCCCTGATCAAAAATTCTGTCTGGTCCAAATTTAATCTGGCAACATCCAAGTTTAATTTCACAGTGACCCTAGGGTCAGTCTTTCCAACCTGATGAACCATGAGGTGTCCAAAGGTTTCTTCAATATCCACAATAATAAGCCTTTTTCCCTTTGGATATAACGCCCACTGTAGGAGAGCCTTTTTATCAGGATCATATCCGGAGCCCAGGAATAATTTGTCTATCTCTTGAGGCAACACCTGTTGATTCAAGTCTTGCTTCTTCAAGAATCCGTCAAACAGAAGTGCTGAATTTATGTCCCAACCAGAAAAGATGATAATACCAGTCTCTTTTAATAATCTTCTCCCTTTCTCAGGGGTCATATCTTTCATGAGGGTATCAATTTCTTCCTCTAGTCTTTTCATCTGTTCCTCTTCTGGTCTTCCAGGGATGCTTTGTTTCACATGTGCCCCTTTATACTGGTACAAGAATGAAAGGAATTCCCTCGAAGAGGCGAATCCGTCGTCAGCAACAAAATCTTCATGCTCTGTCATTCTTATATCAACAACATCTTTAATGTTAATTTCAGCAGTGTCCATATTCACCTCTACTTCAAAACCAGGAGGATAATCTTCTCTAGGAGAATCAGTAGGGATACTACTAGCAGTTGATTTTGGTGACATGTGAGCCAATGGTTGACTATCCTTTTCAGTGTTGATAAAATGAAGGAATTTTGGGGGCACTCTATGCATGATTTCTACTTCATGTTGGAGTAGCCTTTTGGCTATTTCCAGAGGATCTTGGAGGTTTCCAAGTAAATCTCCATCCACCATCCCCCTTGCCCTTTTCCATTTGAAAGCCTCCCAAGTCATTTCACTCCTTTCTCTCAAAACCCTGGCTTCCTCTCTTTCAAGGTTCTTGATCAAGTCATCTGGCATTTTAGCCACATGTATTCCAGCCTTTAGTTTTTGTGATGCCCTGGCAGCTCTTATATATCCCTCAAGATCAAAGTTCTCTCTAGGTTCACCCAGAGTCATGCCATAGTAGTCTAATTTATTTTGAAGTAGATGATAACTTTTTGAACTTTTAACAATAAAATCAGAAAAAAACAATAAACATGGAACGATGGACTGTTTACCGAAATCCGTAAGATGTTTGGCACTGACAGTAGATAGTTGTCTCACAATCTCCAGGCTAGCCACCCTGTTTGGTACTGTAATTGGAAGCATGTGTGGCTTTCCTTCATACCCAAATACCCTGATTTCTGTATGATTATTGTGGCAATACCAATCACCCCAATTGTGATCAATCTGTGACTCCGGAGAGAAGTCTTTTGGCCTGAGAAATCTCTTAATTTCAGGGGACAGAGTATAATCTCTATGTTGCCCAAAGGCCGCACTAAGGGGTTTCACAAAATATTCCTGAAAGTGCCAGTACTGGTTGTTCATGAATCTCTGATCCCATGCAGAAACCCACAACTGAACTAGTTTTTTCAAACCATTCTTATCATAAGCTCTGATGCAGAAATCATCTGACCAGAAATTGATTTCTTGTCCACAATAAAGAATAATATGCATCAATAAAGAGTACAATGAAAAATGGATATTCACAAGGTCCCCTTTTAACTTCTCCAACCCATGATTTAGGGCATCTGCAACATAAGTGGCATAATCAAATGACCTAGGGTCTTTTGATTGTAAATCAGCACACAGAACCATAACCCCAATATCCATGAGAGGATGAGCTTCTAAACCTAATACTTGAGCTGCAACATAATATGTATACTTAAAATATGGATGGAAATAGTTGACATCAAATGGCACCTTGTCATCTTTGCTGAACGGAACAAAGGACCCACCCACTTTCGGCCGGTGAATAGGTAATCTCCATGTACTGTAGATGTTTTCCAAGCTAAAGAATTCTTGCGACAGTTTCTGCATATCGATTTTCTCCTCTACTTCCCAGTCTAGATCAAACACCATATCAATAGTCTGTTTGTTAATCACCACCAAGGGATTCCCTCGGTAGTCGCATATGGTTTTGGTTCTCGGATTATAGCAATCTACCAGGGCTTTCATTAGTTCAACATCCACAAACACATTTGGGACTACCAATTTCCCTAAGTTTTTCTTCCATAGATTACTTATGGGCTCAGGAACATCCCTTCTTTTGTAACTAAATAGGAACAATTCATGTCCCCTGATTTCGGTCCATATGTCTCCCAGATTTTGAAATCTACCCTCCAATCCTTCTTCTTCACTCTTGATCTTTTTAGACCTCACGCTGGATGTCGGGCACTGGTCTAGCAAATCCTGAGTCAAAGCTCTACCTTCCTTTTTCTATCTTTTGGGCTTCTCCTCAGGATTTAATTCTTTCCCTTTTCTACTCTTTTTAGAAGAAGAAGAAGATTCCATAGTTTCAGTAAATACGAGAAATCACACTTACTTGGAGAAATGTCTAGCTCTTCAGATTGTCGTTCACGAACCTCAGCAAATTCCTCGAAATTGTCAGTCTTTTGGCATCAATCTGGTTCTTATGAAGATTTGATTAGTTTGGCTGTAATTGCATGGGCAACTTGTGCACAGTTAATGTCTCTACGTCTACAATGGCTATTCAAATGTTTAAACTTAATTGCAGATGTGACACTCTTCACTTGGGCCTTTAACTCTTTCGCGGGAAGTACAGTTCGACCAAAATGATCGTAAGTCAAGTTTTCGATGAAACCCTTGTCTTCGGCCGAATGCTTTGATCTTTCATCGAAAGCTCACTTTCCTCGATATCACTTTTTCGGTGAATAGCCCATGTCGAAAAACCATTTTCAAGATTCATCGAAATCATCTTTTCCTCGATGAACTTTCTTTCGATAAGTTATTCGCAAGTCTCATCGAAATCATATTTCGATGAGTTCTGTTCTTCGGTGAAAGTTCATGCAAGCTCCTCAAAAGTCTTTTTCCTTCGATATCCCCTTTATCGATAAAACACCTCTATTCTTGTTCGATATAATGTTATCGATGAGATTTTCATTTCGATGAATGCTTTATGAATTTCTTCGGCAGTTGTATTTCTTCGAAATCACTTTTTACTTTTTGCTTTTCATTTTTCGATGAAACTGGAGTATCGATGAGCGGCTTCCTTTATTTATCGACAGTGATATTCTACTGAAAACACTTCTGCGTAGTGCTTTACACATCATGCTCTATTTCGATGAAAGTATCCTTTCGGTGAAACTCCTTTTGAGATGCTCGATACAATATCTTGGCCGATAATCTTTTAGTTTTCAAGCCTATGGGAAGATTTTTTTTTATTTCAAACATAGTTTTCAATAGTGGCTCTGACTGAGGATGGAGGCATATTGTGTATGTCTTCAAGAATTCAGAATCTCTGGTTAGCGCAGATACATGAGGGTATTTACAATGGGAATGGATCCTAATCTACTGTACATATAATAGAATATATCTAAGAAAAGAAGTTTTTCAAGAATTGTCCATGTACTGGCAATTCTTGGACTTCCCCTGTTGTGTTTTGGAGCAAGTAGGAATCCTCCCCCTTTTTATCCATGATTACATATGGTCCGATCCATAAAGCCTCAAATTTACCATGCTTGCCTTTGTCCTGACTCTTGGCATTCCACATTAGAACCCAATCACCCACACAAAATTTTCTATCTGATGTCCTCTTGTCATATAACTTCTTCATCTGATTTTGAATCCTGATATTCTGCTTCTGAGCCTCTGCTCTGACCTCATCAAGCTCTACTAACTACATTATCCTTTCTTGTGATGGGTCTTCAACATCTATCCCTTCTTGAGTCATGAATCTATGTACAGGCAAGAGATTGTCCAAAGGCAGTCTGGCCCTTTTGCCATAAACCAACTCAAATGGAGACTTTCTCGTAGATTTCTTCACAGTTATCCTATCTGCCCATAATGCAAGATTCAACTTTGAATCCCATGCTTTCTTGTTTTGTCCCAGCATCTTTTTAATGATCTTTAGGATATTCTTGTTGCTTGATTCAGCTTGCCCATTTCCTTGAGGGTGGTAAGGAGAGGAATGTGATATTTTGATGCCATATTCTTCACAAAAAGTGTTGAATTCCTCCGACCTAAAGGACATACCATTGTCTGAGATGATCTTTGCAGGAACACCGAATCTAGTAATGATGTTCTCCATTATGAACTTTATCACCACTTTGCTAGTGGCCTGTCTAGTGGGTATTGCCTCCACCCACTTGGTAAAATAGTCTGTAGCGACTAATATCCATCTGTGTCCTACACTAGATCTTTCTAATATCTCCCCTATGAAATCTATCCCCCATTGTTGAAATGGTTCCTCAGCCAACATTGGTCTCAATGGGAGTGACCCTTGATATTTCATTTTGCTTGAAAATTTTTGACAAGCTTCACACTTTCTGACATATCTATAAGAGTCATTGAAAACACATGGCCAAAAATATCCAGCTCTCAATATCTTATGTGCAGTAGTCTTAGCCAAGAAATGACCACCACAAAACCCATCATGCATCTCATGAAGAACTTTCTCTGCTTGGTAGTTATCTAGACATAATAATAATATCCCATCTCTATTTTTCCAATATAAGTCCCCATTGACAATTACATATCTTGCAGATTTTAACTTCAAAGCTCTCCTCTGATTATCAATCATACCATCCGGGCATTTCAAGTGCTTAAGGTAGTATATGATATCAGTGTACCATGTTGTATTCTCAATACTGAAGTTAGCTTCTTCTCACCCAACTTGATTTACACAAGACTCCTCAATTTCAGTTCCTGTCATGAGTTTGGCCAACCCTTGTCCTTTGATAACCTATGAAATTTTTAGCTCAATGTTGAATTCTTGTATTTGGTTGATCCATTTACATCTTTTTCCCGTGACCTCAGTCTGTCTGAAGATATCTTTCATTGCTGCATTGGGAACATAAGCTATAACTTCAGCCCCTACCAAGTATGGTCTAAACTATTTTACTGATTTGACCAAAGCGTAAGCTTGCTTTTCATTCAATTCATATTTTACTTCTGAAGGGCTCAAAGACTTGCTAAAATATGCAATGGGCTGCTCATACCCTTCTGGATTTTTCTGCAACAATACTACCGCTATTGTGTGACAGGAGGCGAATGAGAATATTATAAAAGGTCTGCCAAAATCTGGGGAGATTAGTACTGGTGCCTCAGAAATTGCTTTTTTGATCGCCACAAAGGAATCAATTGCTTCCTCAGTCCAATCTATTTGGGCCTCTTTCTTTAACATCCTTACTATAGGTTTTACTATGTCTGCAAAATTCAAAATAAACCTTCTTACAAAATTAATTTGTCCCAAGAATGATTGAATGGCCTTGATAGTTCGGGGGATGGGAACCTCATTGATAGCTGCTACCCTTTCAGGGTCAATTCTCACCCCTTCCTTGGATACTATGTGTCCAAGTAACTTTCCCTCTTCAACACCAAAGTGGCATTTCTTAGGATTCAAGGAAATCCCATATTCTAAGGCTCTTTTAAATATCTTTTCAAGGTGCTCACAATGATCATTAGCTTTCTTTGAGTATGCAGTTAAGTCGTCTTGGTATACTACCATGATTATATCAATCAGCTCTGCAAAAGCCACATCCATTGCCCTCTGAAATGTAGCACCAGCATTAGTCAATCCGAATGGCATTCGTGCATAGACATAAGTGCCCCATGGAGTTGTAAAGGCTATCTTATATTTTTCAGTTTCTTTAACTTTCACCTGATTATAACCTGAAAATCCATCCATCATAGATAATAACTCACACCCTGTCACCTTTTGCAGCATGTTATCCATATTTGGCAATGGATAATTATCCTTTAGAGATGATATGTTTAAATTCCTAAAGTCCACACACAATCTAATATCCCAATTTTTCTTTCTGACCGGTACCAAGTTAGAGACCCATGTGGAATATCTGCAGGGTTCAATAATTCCCGCATCTTTCATCTTTATGATCTCTTCCCTCATTTTTGGTAACAGTGTTGGATTAATGGGTCTCTGCTTTTGTCTGAATGGTTTAGCTTCTGGCTTAAGTGGTATCTCATGTTGAAATAGATCTTCCCTATAAGCTTTGAGATCTTCATAAGACCATGCAAACACATGTTTGTATCTTTTTAGCAATATTATCAGTTGTTGCCTCATGGTAGGAGTTAATTTTTTTCCAATAAAAACATTTCTGGGGGTTTCTTCGCTTCCTAGATTGACTTGTTCAACATCACTCTCTTTAACAGTTGATCCTTTAGTCTCAATCACATCCTGAGCATTAAAAGTTCTTTCTAATGCTACTAGGCCTCTTGGTAATTTGTTTGACTTTAGTTGTATGATTTCATGTCCAAATAAAGTTTCTTTACCTTCAGTTTTTTCCACAAAGTCATTAAGATTTATAGCTTGAATCTGATAATGATCAACACACTGCAAGAAGTTCAGCAGATCTGCATCATCTTGAAACACTTGCCAATTGTATAAGTTGTCAGGAACAGATGGTCTTACTTTCATCTCTACTTCAGATATCCCAGTTAGCATTATATCATTATTTTTTAATGCAATATTTGCCAAAAAATCTGCCATGATGTTCTTCGACCTATCTATCCAATTTATCTGAAAAGCATCAAAAAGCTCCATAGTATCCCAAATAGCATTTCTGTATTGTTTCAATCTTAAGTTTCTTGAGGCATATTTCTCCTTTACCTGTGAAACTATTAATTCTGAATCACCAAAGACACTTAGCAATTTAATTCCATGCTTGACTGCTATGTTAAGACCAGTGAGTAGAGCTTCATATTCTGCAATGTTATTAGTGCATTCAAATAACAACTTGAAAGAATACTTGTAAGTTTCCCCTGTGGGTGAAACAAATAGGATTCCAGCCCCACTTCCTTCCTTACTACAAGACCCATCAAAGAACATTTTCCATACTTGATCATCCCTTTCAGTTAGACATGACTCAATGGGGATCCACTCTTTAAATTTAGGTTTTGTCAACTGCACTTGGAAATTGTCCATATCAGTTTGCAAAAAACATATTTGGTTTACTGCTTCTTCCATGTCTTCTATGATATATGTGGACCGGGGTTCTCTATCAATTTTTACTTCCTGTCCATTGATTGGAATCGTAGCATATGACAAATCCAGCTGCACATATCCACCAATCATATTTGACCACTGCCTAGACAACAACATTCCATAGTTTGGAGGAACATCTACCACTGTAATATCTGTTTTATACAATGCTTCCGGACAGGCTGCTAATCTGAACTCTACATCCTTCATAACACCAACCACTGGGACTGATCTATTGTCCATGGCATAGCATTTCCCAAAGGTAGTATCAACTTCCAATCCAAGTTCTTTCATTACCCCAATAGGCATGACATTTATAGCTGCTCCTGAATCGATCATACAACTCTTTATTTTCTTGTTGTTTATCACCAAAGTGAGATAAAATGGGTCTACCTGTGTTGGGTTTTTGGTTATAGTGGACCCTAAATATATAACTGGGGCCATTTGTTCATTACTGTTACCTGTTGGAACTTCTTGTTTCTGTTCATTTACCTTTTCTTCTTGGATACCTGAAATCATCTCCAAAGTTTTTTCTCTGTACTCAGGAAACCTCATTATCTCCATCAATGGAACATAAACTTTTAATTGTGTTAATGCAGTTGAAATATCAAATGAAGTAGAGTGTTGTGCTGAAGGAAATTTTACTCTTTCTTCCTTTTGAACATCAAGACCCTTTGTATTATTCTTTGGTACAACCTCCTTAGTCTTAGTTGCTTTGTTTATTCGCTTGAGTGTCTCATCGGTTTCTTTCATAAAAAGACTAGTAGGTTTACCCTGCTCCGGATTCACCATTCTATTCCTTAAATCATAAGTCCTTTTTGCTTGTGCAACGACATAAGCTGTAATTCTTCTTTTTTCTTCTTCAGTAGGGATTCTGAGCTTAACACTTTCATTTTTGCTAGTGGTTACAGGTAACACAGAGCATTGATCAATGTTCATGGAATCTGATCTTCCTTCTTGTGCAAAGGATATCATGTTAACAGTTGGGTCACCCATATGTTCTTCATAACCATCCTCTTCCTCCTGCAATCCTTTTGCTACAGCGCACAAAGAGGGAGCATGTGGCATATTGCAAGCATAACACCACATGTCATCATCTTGAGTATAGTTCACTGTTCTTTTCAAGGGATCTGGAATTTGCTGGTTATCTCTATGATTCATGTCTACTAGTTTTCCATCTTTCCATGTAGAGTTATAGGGCATGTCATGCAATCTGGGCCTCTCAGGACGGTAATATTGTTGTTTCTCTGTTTTGTTTACCCTCACAGATAAATCTTTTAGGGCATTTAAAACTTTGTCAAGCTTATCTTCATCTTTATTAACCTTGGGTGCTTTAGGATTGTACAACCTTGCATCCTCTCTTTTCACCACTTTACCAGCAGCCTTCCTGTTATTTTCTATAACAATGGCATCTTTCATAACATCCCGGAGGTCTCTAGGATTTCTGGTTCTCAGCTCATAGTTTGTTTTACTATCATAAGAATTGATGTAATATAGAATGCTCACCTCAGGTACTGGTTTCATCCTATTGGGGATTTTGTTTAAAACCCTGTTAAATCTTTTGTTAAAATCTATCACTGATTCATTTTGCTCCTTTTTATGCTAATGATTTCATGCAAAGCAAATTCAGGGCTGTTATGGTCTCCATACTGCTCAAGGAACAAGTCTTTGAATTTTGCAAGATTTCTAATGGATGCATCAGGCAACGTCCTAAACCAATCTCTTGCATCTTCTACTAATGACTGCATAAACAACCTGATCTTAACATCTTCATATGGTAAACCAAAATCCTCGATTACTGCATCAAAGGCTTTACAATGAGCCTCACCTGAAACTGCATTACTTCCTGTGAATCTTGGTATTGCGGTCCTGATTTCATTTGGGATGGGATATGGGTATACCATCATTCCTGAAAAATCAAACTGCCTCATTTGTTCCATATTTATTAGTCCAGGCCCCCCATGATGATTCCCAAAGTTTTGGTTCATATTACCATATAAGGGTATCTGATTTTGATAAGGAAAAGGGTATTGATTCTGGTGTTGATATTGAAACTGATTAGGGGAAGGATGTTGGTTATAAAATTGACTAGGAGGCGGGAACTGATTATGAGCAGTAAAGTTTGTATGTGAATTTGGCTGGACTGGTGGTGCACTTGATTGCACATGATCATCCTTTTTGTTACCAAACAAGGGGTTCTCATAAGCCTTAAAATCATTACCCTTCGTCTTACCCACTCCCTGAGCATATTTTTTCTTGTAGTTTTTTACATCTTTATTAAAGTCATCCTCACCAACATTTATGCCTAATTTAGCACACAGTTCCAAACATTCCTGAGTCCTTCCTGAATCTCTCATCTCAGCAGCTGCCTCCATCATTTGTCTAGTTAAATCTGTAAATCTATCTGCAGGATCCGCCATACCTGATCCTGATGAAAGTGGTGTGTTTTGTCTGGATCGTGCTTCGTGATTTTCAAAACCAGGGGGAATTTGACATCGCCCCTTCTGAGCTTTATATGCTGCAACCAAATCCTCATTCACTGGGCTTGAAGTAGTTGCTCTATCCTGTTCTCTTAAAGGTGAATGTTGGTTGCTTTCATGTTTATACTGATTGTACCTTTCTCTCATGGATTCATTCATGGATTCTTTGTCTTTGTTCTTTCATTGAGACAAATCTAACTGGGATAAAGATTGTCCTTTTTTGATTGATCTCATTCCGTGCATTGATATTCTTAATTTAGAGTTGCCACCTCCTTCCTAGAGGACATAAGTTATTTCTTTCTTCTGAGTTCTATCCCACAACAGAGTCTTAATAATTCTCCCCAGCAGAGTCACCAATCTGTTGGGTCTCAAATCAACAGATTGGATAGGTTCTAAGGAAATGCCAACTCCTATGATCAAACACTCCAATTGACTTGGCCAACTTATAGAGCAAACCTGTTTAGATGTTAACTCTCTCACTTCAGGCTCTGCAGGACCTAGGCGAGTATACCTATTCACCGGCTGTTTCTAATGACCAGTGCTTTTTATAGTAGATTTATTGTCTTAATCTGATATCTCCTAGTCTCAGAATGGCATAGGTTCCTAGAATGGAGATATAGCATATGAGTTCAAGATTGTTGTTGTAGAAGCTATTCGATCTATGTTTCCTAATTACTTCTGTTGCTTTTAAAATAACATATGATGAATATAGTGATAAGTGTAATCTGAAATTAACCAGTGCCTTCTTTGCTGTTTGGGCTACAGAGTCATTATACTTTCTTTAGGACTTATCATGCGAGCCTCTGAGACAGTTTTTTAATCCACCCCTTTATGGACCTGTCAGTTATTATTTCTTTTGAGATCAATTGAATGCTTATATCATACGTTTATTGAATGAATTTAACCCTACCTTTAAGGGACCAATCAATGAAGTACTGTGAGGAACAATTACAATTCGCAAGCAAAACTTTTGTTTCAACCTTATAACATGAAGCACAAATTTGATTTCAAGAATATGAATAACCTTATCACTTTAGATAATATCACAGACGATTGCCAGAACAAAGTGAAATAACCCACAACACATACGCAAAGAAAAACAATAGTTCATAGCATGTATTCCATCGAAGTTTGTAAAACTTACAGGCTATCATACATTGCCCTCTTCTTCTTATGTATTTCGTTTCCCATATTACAAAAACCATTCTCATATATATATGAGAACGAAAGTTATTCATGAAAAGACATGTCTTTTCAAAATGCTAATCGTTAGTTTGAATGTTCTTAACAAATTTAAGCAAAAAGAGATTAAGAATTCCTAAATGATGAATATAATCATCATCTTTGAAGGTTTTTATTTTAGCACTCTGTTTCTTCAATTCTTCTCCTTGTGACAGGTATTCGAATATCATCTGGTTGACGGTAGGGGCCATGTCTTTGCTTCGATCCATTTTTGATAAAGCCCAATCCTTGACGCTGACAAGCTCATTCCGCAAATCCTCTAGAGATATTACATCTCCTTCTTTATAGACCGAGGGCATTCCAATAGGTCTCCCATCATCCAATTCCTTAAGATCTCTTCTTAGCGCATCTTCGAGTTTAACATGATTTTCCATGTACGCAGTCCCTTCAGCCTTCTCCTCTGGCGTCATCGTATCAACACTATTTAGTACTTCGTGCAATCGTGCTTTTAATCTCTCATGCTGTCTTAATGCCTTTATAGTTCCAGTGTACACCTTCCAATATTGTTCAACATGTGAAAGCATGGTGTTGAATCGGTGTCCGATGATATCATTAACCATTTTATCCATCTTTAGCTGGATACTATTTGCCTGTTTGGTAGCCTTATCTGCTTGATACTTCCAGTACAGAGCATCAGAAACATCATCCAAGCTACGTCCTGTGGGATATGAGGTATATTCATTTATGGGAGTCCCTGTCTCAAGTTACAATATTTTGGCTTGTAACTTTTGATTCTCCTCTTTAGATTTTTCATACAACCCCTTATAAGTGATGTTTTCCCTGATCAAAAATTCTGTCTGGTCCAAATTTAATCTGGCAACATCCAAGTTTAATTTAGCAGTGACCCTAGGGTCAGTCTTTCCAACCTGATGAACCATGAGGTGTCCAAAGGTTTCTTCGATATCCACAATAATAGGCCTTTTTCCCTTTGGATATAACGCCCACTGTAGGAGAGCCTTTTTATCAGGATCATATCCGGAGCCCAGGAATAATTTGTCTATCTCCTGAGGCAACACCTGTTGATTCAAGTCTTGCTTCTTCAAGAATCCATCAAACAGAAGTGCTGAATTTATGTCCCAACCAGAAAAGATGATAATACCAGTCTCTTTTAATAATCTTCTCCCTTTCTCAGGGGTCATATCTTTCATGAGGGTATCAATTTCTTCCTCTAGTCTTTTCATCTGTTCCTCTTCTGGTCTTCCAACCATGCTTCGTTTCACATGTGCCCCTTTATACTGGTACAAGAATGAAAGGAATTCCCTCGAAGAGGCGAATCCATCGTCAGCAACAAAATCTTCATGCTCTGTCATCCTTATATCAACAACATCTTTAATGTTAATTTCAGCAGTGTCCATATTCACCTCTGCTTCAGAACCAGGAGGATAATCTTCTCTAGGAGAATCAGTAGGGATACTACTAGCAGTTGATTTTGGTGACATGTGAGCCAATGGTTGACTATCCTTTTCAGTGTTGATAAAATGAAGGAATTGTGGGGGCACTCTATGCATGATTTCTACTTCATGTTGGAGTAGCCTTTTGGCTATTTCCAGAGGATCTTGGATTTTTCCAAGTAAATCTCCATCCACCATCCCCCTTGCCCTTTTCCATTTGAAAGCCTCCCAAGTCATTTCACTCCTTTCTCTCAAAACCCTGGCTTCCTCTCTTTCAAGGTTCTTGATCAAGTCATCTGGCATTTTAGCCACATGTATTCCAGCCTTTAGTTTTTGTGATGCCCTGGCAGCTCTTATATATCCCTCAGGATCAAAGTTCTCTCTAGGTTCACCCAGAGTCATGCCATAGTAGTCTAATTTATTTTGAAGTAGATGATAACTTTTTGAACTTTTAACAATAAAATCAGAAAAAACCAATAAACCTGGAACGATGGACTGTTTACCGAAATCCGTAAGATGTTTGGCACTGACAGTAGATAGTTGTCTCACAATCTCCAGGCTAGCCACCCTGTTTGGTACTATAATTGGAAGCATGTGTGGCTTTCCTTCATACCCAAATACCCTGATTTCTGTATGATTATTGTGGCAATACCAATCACCCCAATTGTGATCAATCTGTGTCTCCGGAGAGAAGTCTTTTGGCCTGAGAAATCTCTTAATTTCAGGGGACAGAGTATAATCTCTATGTTTCCCAAAGGCCCTACTAAGGGGTTTCACAAAATATTCCTGAAAGTGCCAGTACTGGTTGTTCATGAATCTCTGATCCCATGCAAAAACCCACAACTGAACTAGTTTTTTCAAACCATTCTTATCATAAGCTCTGATGCAGAAATCATCTAACCAGAAATTGATTTCTTGTCCACAATAAAGAATAATATGCATCAATAAAGAGTACAATGAAAAATGGATATTCACAAGGTCCCCTTTTAACTTCTCCAACCCATGATTTAGGGCATCTGCAACATAAGTGGCATAATCAAATGACCTAGGGTCTTTTGATTGTAAATCAGCACACAGAACCATAACCCCAATATCCATGAGAGGATGAGCTTCTAAACCTAATACTTGAGCTGCAACATAATATGTATACTTAAAATATGGATGGAAATGGTTGACATCAAATGGCACCTTGTCATCTTTGCTGAACGGAACAAAGGACCCACCCACTTTCGGCCGGTGAATAGGTAATCTCCATGTACTGTAGATGTTTTCCAAGCTAAAGAATTCTTGCGACAATTTCTGCATATCGATTTTCTCCTCTACTTCCCAGTCTAGATCAAACACCATAGCAATAGTCTATTTGTTAATCACCACCAAGGGATTCCCTCGGTAGTCGCATATGGTTTTGGTTCTCGGATTATAGCAATCTACCAGGGCTTTCATTAGTTCAACATCCACAAACACATTTGGGACTACCAATTTCCCTAAGTTTTTCTTCCATAGATTACTTATGGGCTCAGGAGCATCCTTTCTTTTGTAACTAAATAGGAACAATTCATGTCCCCTGATTTCGATCCATATGTCTCCCAGATTTTGAAATCTATCCTCCAATCCTTCTTCTTCACTCTTGATCTTTTTAGACCTCACGCTGGATGTCGGGCACTGGTCTAGCAAATCCTGAGTCAAAGCTCTACCTTCCTTTTTCTGTCTTTTGGGCTTCTCCTCAGGATTTAATTCTTTCCCTTTTCTACTCTTTTTAGAAGAATAAGAAGATTCCATAGTTTCAGTAAATACGAGAAATCACACTTACTTGGAGAAATGTCTAGCTCTTCAGATTGTCATTCACGAACCTCAGCAACTTCCTCGCAATTGTCAGTCTTTTGGCATCAATCTGGTTCTTATGAAGATTTGATGAGTTCGGCTGTAATTGCATGGGCAACTTGTGCACAGTTAATGTCTCTGCGTCTACAATGGCTATTCAAATGTTTAAACTTAATTGCAGATGTGACATTCTTCACTTGGGCCTTTAACTCTTTCGCGGGAAGTACAGTTCGACCAAAATGATCGTAAGTCAAGTTTTCGATGAAACCCTTGTCTTCGGCCGAATGTTTTGATCTTTCATCGAAAGCTCACTTTCCTCGATATCACTTTTTCAGTGAATAGCCCATGTCGAAAAACCATTTTCAAGATTGATCGAAATCATCTTTTCCTCGATGAACTTTCTTTCGATAAGTTATTCGCAAGTTTCATCGAAATCATATTTCGATGAGTTCTATTCTTCGGTGAAAGTTCATGCAAGCTCCTCGAAAGTCTTTTTCCTTCGATATCCCCTTTATCGATAAAACACCTCTGTTCTTGTTCGATATAATGTTATTGATGAGATTTGCATTTCGATGAATGCTTTATGAATTTCTTCGGCAGTTGTATTTCTTCGAAATCACTTTTTACTTTTTGCTTTTCATTTTTCGATGAAACTGGAGTATCGATGAGCGGCTTCCTTTATTTATCGACAGTGATATTCTGCCGAAAACACTTCTGCGTAGTGCTTTACACGTCATGCTCTATTTCTATGAAAGTATCCTTTCGGTGAAACTCCTTTTGAGATGCTCGATACAATATCTTGGCCGATAATCTTTTAGTTTTCAAGCCTATGGGAAGATTTTTTTTTATTTCAAACATACTGTTCAACAGGAGCGAATAAAGTTAGGAAGTTCCAATTAATTCAGACCATGGAACTAGAGGATTTCAATTGGAACAGGCTGGAAAGACAATGCAACTTGAATTTCATTCTTTATGTGGTAAATTATATGACACACCCAGATTTCTTTGAGATGGGGCAGTTTGTTCATGATGAAAATCTTCAGGGGAGGCAAGATATTGGTGTGACTGAGGATGGTCAAATTGAGGAGGGAAACGATTGGGGTTTGGGCCTAGGTTAAATGTTGATATTGGAGGACATGAGGCTCATTGAAGAAATTGTTGTTGGTCCAGCCCATGTGAACTGTAGAATAGATTGCTCGATGATTGTCGAAGCTTGTGTTGTACAGATGGTGCATGAAGCTATATCTGACTCCTCCAGCAATGAGCAATGATGTTGTCCCTCTCTCTCCCTATGTTGACATCTATTACTATTTCTTGTTATTTGGTTTTAGAAATTTTTTGTAATCTTTGGACTTTAAGCAGTTAATAGTAGATATGGAGCATACTGGCTCTCTTTTTGTTCCCTATGCTCATTTTGAGCAGGCAAAATGCTATGGTTTCTTGTTGTTTGTTTTATCATGTATGTGATAGAGGGATAACGGTACATAGACACCTCTGTGGGCATTTTTTCTTTGACAAAGGTTTTAACAGCTTATAGACACCTCTGCTTCTTATAAATTTTTTCTACATAGCAATACAAGGTGTTGGCTTATCTAGCTATTTATCAACTAAAAAAACTAGCATCAAAGAGGGAGGAACTGAATTGCTACATAGTAGATTGTGATGGAATGATTATCAGTGTTTTATATGCTTTTTTATTGATTGTTAACGAAGTATAGTGACTATATTATAATTTGGATGAGGACATCACATACACCCTTTTTGAGAAGATTCCTGATGGATCATAATCCATTATTTGTTGCAAATGCAACGAAACCATTCCTTGTTACTATTAACAATGATCTTGAGTGACAAGCATACGAATACTTAGGAGGGTCACCTCTTGCTGGTCGTATAAAAAAATGATGCTCTAAAAAGCACATGCAAAAAAATCTATGGTCAATGAATCTATGAAATATGACAGATGCAAAAAAAATATGCTTTAATGCATAGAGTAGGCTCCAATGCTAGATTGGCAGATTGCTAAATTGCATATTAGGATTGATGAAGATGAAAGAATCTTGTTATATACAAGACCTATTAGAAAATGGAGGGATAGAATTAAGATGGTTGGCTAGGATTAAAGGGTATGTGTACAAAAGGATTAAATAATAAGCTAGCATGTAGAAGAAATAATAAAATAATGAAGGGGTTGAGAAGATGAAGATTAAGAGATAAATGCCATGTGTCATAGACTGAAAAGTAAATGATTTAATTGTCCAAATAAACATTTATTTATTTAATAGAGGAAGTGAGAGCAATTTAATAAATAAAATATTTTTTATTTATGCAAATGATGATTGAAATTAAAAAAAATATTTATTTGAATGATGAAAGGCTTAGAAGAGGAAAAATAAATTAATTATATAAATTAAAATTTATAATATTTTTTTTTTTTGAGATATGTGCTATCTATAATGGCGATAACTCCCTATATTGCTTCAAAAAAGAGATTACATATTTCAACTTGATTCATACTAGAAGTTTGAAATACCTGTCATCCTTCCCTAACCAAACACAAACATACTTAAACACACAATCAACCTCACTATCATTCACTGCACAACCTTCTAAGACACACTTACATAACACAATTTACAAATCCTATCATCAATACTCTGCATTTAGGCCTTAGCCGCTACATTTTAAAGCCCACACGAATGTCTGCATTCAAACTATTCCTAACCTCTCATGAACTAGAGGATCAGTGTTGCATACTCACTCAAATTAAAGATATTTTTTGTAGATGCCTTCGAAATCCACCAATCCTTTGAGTTCTTGAGCCTACAAAAAGGAGACAAGTTTTCATTCATCACTGCACATCTAAACACTTCCCATGCCTCCTCCCCAAAATTTCTTATCCTCTCCCTCTTAGCCTTCATTTACCTCTTCTCTCTTCTTACCCTCTCTTTCTCACTATCCTTTAAATCCTCCTCGATGCCTTCTTCAGACCCAACTTATTCACTACCTTCATCTGAATCTGAGGAGGAATAATTTTCAGCATTGAATTATACTTTCAGGACTCTCTCTTTAACACCTTCGTGCAACACAAAAATGGCTTCCTCTACAACATCTCCATTAACTCCTTTCACGAATCCCTCCATTATCTCAACACACCTTTCCCTTGACTCTAATATGTCCACTAGAGCAATAGAAACAACCTCATATATAAACCCATCACACTAGTGCCTATCTACATTCAAAAATACTTCCACCATGCCACAGATTACATCATATATATATTCTTCTGTGACAAAAAGGTCTCTGATCTGGACTTCTAGAAGCTCCTCACAATTCTGGCAGCTGAGCCCTACAAAGTTCACCATCTTCTATGCCCTCTCTTTAGCTTCTGCACTATAAAAAACATGTATGCTCTCGTCCTCTCCAACCTATTCTCTATATAAGGTCGATGAACATCTAGAACATATCGGGAATCCAGGAAAAATATTTGCAACTCTCTATATGAAGCTCTGAAAATATAATCCCAAATCTAAAGAACTTGATTACAATCTTCTATGTGAGTCAGGTTTAGAATGCCAACATATTTAGAAACATCTATGTGTTTTCAACTCAGCTCTAACAAGACAGACCAATACATACAACTTCGTTTCTTTAAAATAGCTAAAATCCACACTGTTGGAAAGGAAAAGCCATTTAAAATTTATATTATTATAATACTTAAGATATAATAATTAAATAAATAAAATATTTATGTATATGAACATGATATTCTTAGCTGTCTACAATTGATAGTGTCTTTTGATATAAATTGGATCTTTGTTCTTTTTTTAGATCAAAGATGTCACATGTGTTCAGAGCTATGTTCAAAGAAGCTATTTCTATTACTTCACATCTCTCTGAACCGGATGACACACCAAGAGTTGGCTGTGTTTCCCAGTTGGTTGTGTCATATGACACCTGCTTGCATGTCAGTGCAAAAAATTCAATCGATGAGACAACATGTACTTTTTCTGGATTTTGTCATCCTTTTTAAGTCTTGTGATTGGGAGGTCGAATTTGTATACTAAAGAGGGAGTTGGGGCTTCAAATTTGAAGAAGGCACTGTTAGGATAATAGGTGAACAATTGAGGGGGGTGAATCAGTTGTTAATAGATTATGAAGATTTAAGCACACAAAACCTTTTATCGAAATGCATAAAACAAATACCAAAATATAAAATATATCAATTAAGAACAAACATAAATCATAAATCAAATACCATGCATCCACAACACATAACACCAAGATTTGTATGTGGAAACCTGATAAAGGGAAAAACCATGGTGGGAAGCCTACCTACAGTCAGATAATACTTTTGTAGTAAGTATGTGATTTTAATAAAGGGCATGTATATGCAGGAAGGCCAATAGCCTAGAGCGCACTGCTCATCACAAAGGATCCTCACTGACTAGAAAATAAATCCAGACTACAATTCATAAATAAGAGTGAACTACAAGAATAACATCTCTTATTCCTGAGCACAGTTCTTGTTAAGCTCAATATCCAAGGTCTTAAACCTCTTACATAAACCCAATTCAATCACCTATGATCGATCAAATCTTTTGCATATGATTACAACTTTATTTGCACATAGATAATCCCATAACCTTGACATATGATCTACAAAGAGATCTTACATCATATTTATACCAACCCAGGACCTAAAAAATTAGGTCGGCCACCTAAAAGATAATACAATAAATCCATTAAATAATCCCACAAACCAATAATAAACCAAGTTGGCCTAAGACCAAAATAACATTAACCAAACAATAAATCCAATTGGTAACGCATCAGGAGAATCTACCAACACGTTACATAAACCGGTCCATAACCTAGCAGAATAAGTTCGGACCCAAAATAGGTCGCCATAAGATAAATGAAATACCACCAACCAACTGGAACATGAAAAATATAACTATCAGCATCCTGATTACTTTCTAGAAGTTGCATCAATACCACTTATCGAATTCATAAATATATCTTCAACAAAGCTATGTCGATAGAACCCTTACCGGTAACCAAAAGGCTTACTAGAACATAGGATAGCTTCTAGATCACCATATCCCAAGCCAACTGAATGTGACAAGAATCTGAACCACATGAATGACCAAACCGAACCAATTCCACCAATCAGAATATACCGGAGACAAATCTCCTAATCATCATCAAAGTCCAACCACTCTACCAGAATTTGGTAGACAACCAAATAAGCTAGTGTTGACATCAATGCAATACACAATCAATTCCTCCAAATTGCCAACAATCCCCCCCTTTGGAATTGATGGAAACATTAGATGTGAAAAAATACAAGTGCCAAGAAGTGCTAAACAAGTCTCCCCCAATGGAAGACGACCAACAATCTCCTCAAGATGATATAACAATGAAGTTCTAAACCAAAGACCAAACTCCCCCTGTGACTGATATCTTTGTTAAGCTATGTTTTTTACATGAATATCTCTCCCCCTTTGACATCAATGCCATAATTCTGACATAAAGATCAAAGAAAAATCATAAAACTTCTAAACCATACAGCCGACTACTCCCCTTAAGTAGTAGCACCAACTCATCAATCCAGAATGAATAATAATTTTGATAAATGCATACCAGACTGATGCCAATCTGCATTACTCAAGTCTTTACTGAAGGGGTAGAGACCCCCAATCTGTCTCTAAAATACTCAAATGATTCCTTAGGCAAATTTTTAGTGAAGATATCTGCAATTTGCTCTTTAGTGTTCACATAAACTAATTTGACTTCATTTGCTTCGATCTTCTCCTTCAAAAAGTTATACTTGATTGATATATGCTTTGTCTTAGAATGATATACCAGATTCTTTGATATGTCAACAGAAGCAGAGTTATCATAGTGAATAACTATCGGTTCATTGCAATCTACCCTTATATCCTTCAACATTTGCTTCATCCATAGAACTTGTGTATAATTAGTAGCAGCATCAACATACTCAACTTCAGTAGTAGATAGAGAAGTACATGACTACTTGTTGATCCATGAAATAAGTTTCTTTCCAAGAAAGAAAGCTCCACCGGATGTGCTCTTTTGGTCATCAACATCTCCAACCCAATTTGCATTTCTATATGCATAGTGTAAAGTCGTCACTTTTAGGATATCATAAACCATATTCAGTTGTTCCCTACACAAATATCTGAAAATCCATTTCACTGCACTCTCATGATTCTCTCTAGGATCACTCTGATATCTTGATACAATACAAACAACATTCATAATATCCAGTCTAGTCTGTGTCAAATATAACATGCCTCCAATCATAGATTTATACCTTGTAGGATTTACTGGAGTTGATTCATCTTTCTTTGTCAATTTCTCACTAGTAACCGTAGGGGTACCAACCGGTTTGGAATTTTCCATACCAAATTTCTTCAACATCTCTCTAGCATATTTAGTTTGATAGATTAAAATACCTTTATCAGTCCAAGTAATCTACAAACCTAAGAAAAATCTCATTTCTCAAATCATAGACATCTCAAATTCAATCTTCATATTATTGGAGAATTCCATACATAACTTATCCTCGCCTCCAAAAATGATATCATCAACAAAGACCTCAACAATCAATATCTCATCATTAGTGATCTTATAATATAAGTTACTGCCAACATTACCTTTAGTGAAACCAAGCTTCAAAAGATATTTGTCCAATGTAGCATACCAAGCTCTAGGGGCTTGCTTCAAACCATATAAAGCTTTCCTTAACCTGCAAACCATTTTTTTGTCATCTGAAAGTGAAAAACCATCAGGTTGCTCAATATAAACTTCCTCTTCAAGATCTCCATTCAAAAATGCACACTTAACATCCATCTGATAAACCTTGTAATTCTTATGTGCAGCATAAGCAAGAAATAATCTCACAACTTCAATCCTAGCTATTGGAGCAAAAGTTTCATCATAATCAATTCCTTCCTTCTAAGAATAGCCTTTACAAACCAATCTAGATTTTTTACTCACAACTTGTCCATCTTCATTCAATTTAATCCTAAAAACCCATTTATTTCCAATAACATTCTTATTTTTAGGCCGGGGAACTAAAGTCCATGTGTTGTTCTTTTCTATCTGATCCAATTCCTCTTCCATTGCTTTTATCCAACATTCATCTTTACAAGATTCATCTATTGATGTCGGTTCAATTTGAGAAATTAAACATACCTCTTTAGCTGCCAACCTTTTTCTTGTCATTACTCCTTTCTCTTGTCTCCAATGATATGATCTTCTAAATGATTCAACCTTACATATCGAGGAGTCTTCTGACTTTCAGATTCCCTGCTCTGATCTTCCGTTACTGTTAAATTTTCTGATACTGATGGGGTAACTGATTCAACATTATGTTTTGGTACAGGTGCTACTGGTTCAATTATAACCATCTCCACTTTCGGTTCTCTCTCATAAGTTTTGATTTGACCTTTGTTCTGCTCATCCACCTTGACATTAGCACTCTCCACAATTCTCTACAATCTCTTGTTATAACACCTATATGCTTTGCTTTGATTAGAATAACCAATAAATATTCCTTCATCATATATAGGATCAAACTTTCCAATGGAATAATCTCTTTTGATATAGCATTTACTACCAAAGATTCTGAAATACTTAACTATAGGTGTATGACCAAACCATAACTCATAAGGTGTCTTACCGGCGTCTCCTTTGATATGAACTCTATTGAATGTGTACACAACCATGCTCACAAATTCTCTCAAATATATATGTGGAAAATTAGCTTCCATCATCATAGATCTAGCTGCATCTAGAATAGTTATGTTCTTTCTTTCCACAACACCATTTCATTGAGGTGACTGGGGTGCAGACAATAGTCTCCTTATTCCATGTTTCTCACAATAACTGTGATGTGAATTCACCACCCTGATATGATCTTAAGCATTTGATTTTGAATCCTATCTCTATCTCAACCATATCTTTAGAGATCTTTAACTTTTCAAAGGCTTCAAATTTATCCCTTAGAAAAGTAACCCACATCATTCTAGAATACTCATCAATGATTAGCATGAAATATCTATCACCCTAAAAACTTCTTACTTTAGCAAGACCAAAAAAATTAGTATGAATAAGATCAAGAACATCATTAGATTTATCTTGAATACTCTTAAAATAAGTTCTAACTTTCTTTCCCATTTGATATTCCTTAATACCGGATTATGAGGCTTCACAATCCTAGGTATATCTCTAACTACCTTAGTTGAACTAATCTTTACAATGCAATCAAGATTCACATGACACAACCTCTTATGCCATAGCCAACTCTCATTAATATGTGCAATCAAACATGTCTTCTCACTATATTTCAAATGAAAGATGTTACCTCTACTCCAAGTACCGGTTGCAATCTATGAACCAGTTCTGTTAATGATTTTTCATTTTCCATCCTTGAACTGTAATTGAATTCCCCTATCCACCAACTATCCTACACTCAAATTATTATGCCTTAAACCTTCGACATAATAAACATTATCATTGTTATTCTTACTATCCAATGATATAGTTCCTCTTCCTCTGATCATGCATGCTTTGTCATCTTCAAATCTGACAAGACCACCATCAAATTCTTGCAAAGATAGAAAATTCTTTTTATCTCGAGTCATATGATGTGAACATCCACTATCTATCACCCAATCAACCTTGTCTTCAACCTTAGTAGCATGGGCCTTCTCTTCATTATGAATGATAGGTTCTAAAGTATCTTCCTTGATAGCCAAGAATACCCATTCATTTCCATTGCCGGATCCACTAACTGAATCTTTTACTAGTTCATCATCAAAATCATCAGTTACACCTTCCTTATTAGCATAGTAGCATGATTTATATTTGTTCCTCCTATACTTATGCTTGTTTAGATAATCATGGTTAGGCCTAAAATATCTTCTAGAATTCTATTCAAATCTTGAATTCCTCTCTAGACATCTAGATGCAAAATGACCTATCTTATTACAAGCAAAACATTTGAAAGGTGATTTTCCTTCATACTTACTTCCTATCGGACCTTTAGGTACTCTTCTAGCAAATAGGGCTTCAATTTCTTCAAACTCTTCATCCTCTTTCTTCATATCCTCTAGCTCCTTTGCATATAATGCTTTCCAATCACTCTTGTTGGTTGATGATGTAGATGCCTTGAATGCAGAATTTGTCTTTGTAGCTCCTTGAGGACCAAATTCTTCAAGCTCAAAAGCAAATAGCTTTCCAACCAAAGTATCCATATTAGAAGAAGTGTTAGACATAGTTCTCAGCTCATTAATTGTGGTAGCCTTCATCTTGTAAGATGGAGGCAAATCTCTCAATACTTTAGAAACAATCTCATCTTCGCTCAAAGATCCACCACAACACTGAATTCCCAAGACAATTTCATTAACTCTTTCCATTAAAGCAGTAATTCTCTCATCTTCTTTCATTCTCAAGTTCTCATACCTTACCCGGTAACGATAAAGTTTAGCAATTTTAATAGTAGGGTCACCTTCATTCAGAGTCTCCAAGTTATCCCATATAGCCTTTGCAGATGATTTGTCTATTAATCCCATTACCTACTAATCTGAAAGGGCGCTCAAGTGGGCTTCTCTAGCTCTATAGTCATTTTTATTGTTCTTATCCAAGTCTTCTAGAGGAGGATTTCCACATGCCGGGTCATAAGGTGTATAGCCTTTCTCAATGATCTCCCAAATATCCTTGCTAAGATATCTCAAATGAGTCTCCATCTGAAGCTTTGATACTCTGTAATTTGTTCCTTCAAGCCTAGGGTTGTCCTTTTGGTAAGAAATTTAAGTTGAATGATTACTCACCATAGGATCTTCCTCAAGTGGTTAAGCTTCTGCAGAGAGGACCAAGCTCTAATACCAATTGTTAGGATAACCGATGAACAACTGAGAGGGGGGGTGAATCAGTTATTAACAAATAATGAAACTTTAAGCACACAAAACCTTTTACCAAAATGCATAAACCAAATACCAAAATAGTAGATATATCAACTAAGCACAAACATAAATCGTAAACCAAATACCATGCATGCACAACACATAACACCAAGATTTGTACGTGGAAAACCCGATAAAGGGAAAAACCATGGTGGGAAGCCTACCCACAGTCAGATAATACTTCTGCAATAAGTATGTGATTACAATAAGGGGCCTGCACATGTAGGAAGTCCAACAGCCTAGAGTGCACTACTCGTCACAAAGGAGCCTCATTGACTACAAAAGAAATATAGACTACAATCCAGAAATAAGAATGAACTGCAAGAATAGCATCTCCTATGCCTGAGTACAGTTCTGGTTAAGCTCAATACCAGAGGTCTTAAACCTCTTACATAAACCCAATCCAATCACCTATGATCGACCAAACCTTCTGCATATGATCACAACTTTATTCACACACAGATAATTCCATAACCTTGACCTACGATCTACAAAGAGATCATACATCATATTTATACCAACCCGAGACTTAAACAATTAGGTCGGCCACCTAAAAGATAATACAATAAATCCATTACATAATCCCACAAACCAATAATTAACCAAGTCGGCCTAACACTGAAACAACATTAACCAAACAATAAATCCAGTTAGTAATGCATCGGGAGAATCTGCCAACACACGTTACATAAACTGGTCCATAACCTATCAGAATAAGACCGGACCCAAAATAGGTCACCATAAGCCAAATGAAATACCACCAATCAACTAGAACATGAACATGATAACCATCTGCATCTTGATAACTTTCTAGAAGCCGCACCAACACCACTTATCTAATTCATCAAAATATTTTCAACAAAGCTCTGTCGGTAGAACCCTTACCGATAACCAAAAGGCTTACTAGAACATATGATAGCTTCTGGATCACCATATCCCAAACCAACTGAATGTGACAAGCATCTGAACGACATGAATGACCGAACCAAACCAATTCCACTAATCAAAATATACCAAAGACAAGTATCCCGATCATCATCAAAATCCAACCACTCTACCAAAATCCTGTAGACAACCAAATAAGCTAGTGTTGACATCAATGACAAACATCAATGCAACCCATAATCAATTCATCCAAATTGCCAATAGGCACCAGTTGGCCATTTGATTTTGAAGCCATCGACGGGTGGTCTTCAAACTAACTGCACGATCATATCAGTAATCATGTCTCTTGTTTGTATTACAATTTATTTCCACATGCGTGTGAAAATAGACTACTTTATGGAGTTTAAAGAACTATTGATGTCTTTTTTTTTATTCAACAGCAGCATGATAACATGTCTATTGGTGGGGAAGATGAGGCCATTGGGAATGTAAAGGAGTGTGAGAATATGGTTGAGCATCGTGGCGATAGTGAAAAAAAGGACGTGTGTAGCGATTATGAGGCTACGACCAAGGACAATGAAGGGTAGGGTGTTGATGTTCACGAATAGTGACAACGAGGGGGAAGTATTTAGGTGTACTATTTGTTATTATATTCTGTATCATCTCTATAATACTTTATTCTAGAAAAATTGAATGTGGTGTTTTGTCGTGTACGGTCTGTGCAGCAAAAGTCTGACCATAAAAGAGAATATATTGATGGTGGGCTGTTTTACTTTTGTCTCTTCGGCGAATGTTCATATAATGGAGGTTGTAGATTTTTGGATCTAGGGAGGTTGAACCTACATAGATTGTTAGTGCATAACCTCCCATTATTGGAGGCCTAAGACATGGTCGTGCACCGCACACTACCGATAAATGCAACCAGCACTACATAGAGACATCACAGAGATATGTGAACAAGAAGGTGGGTGATGTCTAGTACCATATAATAGTACGGTACAATATACAAAAAAAGTGTGTCACTAACCGGGTGTGCAGGGATTATGGGACGGAAACATTTGATGAGCTTCCTATCGCAGGGAAGGAAGAGATAAACAAAGCAATGTGGGTGTACAATAGAACTCCATTAAGGGAGGAGAGATTGAAGAAGGTTTTACAGTTAATGGAAAGAAAGAAACTTGGAAGAGAGGTAATTCCTAGTGATTGTTTTATTTTATACTTCATTATAATAGATGTGATTTTCCAACATATGCATAATTGAGCTATCCTAGGCTTTTGGACAGGTGGTTTGTAACAATAGAGGTGATATTGAAGTAAATATGGGATTGTATCCACTGCCTACAACAAATGAGCAACTCAATGATTGTGCACCTTCTTTGTTGGGGGGGCAAAAGAAGATGAAGGCTACCACGAAAAAAAGGCTGACTTCAATTGAGGTCAAATACTTGTCATCAAAGGTGAATGTTTGTTCATATATGTGTTTTCATTGCATATTATTCTATGTACTCCATAGCTTCTACATTGATTGTTCCATCCCTGTGATGTTAGGTTGATGTTGACGGGGTTAGTGGAGGGAGCTCATAGTTGTCCGGAGCTCTGGCTAACATTGTATGTAGTGGGCCAAAAAAAGTATCTCACAAACCTCGGACGTCCATTAGGATGAAGCGGTAGAAGGAGACAATGAATGAAAAGTTGAGTGCACCCAGATACGAGAAGAATGCAGGGCAGTCTCTTGATTTGGGGTAGATGTTGGAGGATACACGCAAACATCAAAAGGTAATACAGGCAGTTTTACGCAGATAAACTAGTTACAAAAGGAGTTATAAATATCTTGTTATTCACTTTTCCAAAAATTCTCCAAAAAAAAAGTCACTGCTAAATCTGCCCATCTCAATCAAGGATCTCTAATTTTTGAAAAAATTGTGCTTTTGGATTTTTCGTGTTCTTGACGGGCAGTTTTGCAGCTGGTTTTCCCTCATATGGTTTCATATGGTTTAATTTTGTAGTTACACTCCTTTTCAATGTGCGCTCTTTTGCAGCATACTGCCACTGAAGGAAACATTGATGGGAAGAAACGTTCCACGGGAAATGGCAGTGACTTTGCAACTATAGACCGCGATGGGAATGAAGGAGATAATGTGTGTTCAACACCTATTTTGGTATTGTTCTATTGCTTTGACATGAATGGATTTGGTTATGTTTATGGCCAGCTATACAAAAACATTATTTACATTAGCACATGGATATGTTACTCATGCAGTCAACTGTGCAAGATGACGAAGACGGTATTGATGAAGACGAGCACACTCTTGTTGTTGGAGATGAAGTGCACCTTCAACTTGATGGGAAATTTTTTGGTAAAGGTATTGTTGATGGGGTTGGGAGGGGTGTGTGATGTCACGACAATCCGCTCCAACGAGGCTGTGCTAAAGTCTGAATCATGGATGTCTTTGATGGCAATGCCTTGATGCCTTATTCGCATTCCTTCTCCGAGTCATTATTGGACTCCCTTAATTTCTGGGAGGTATGGGATATCAAAGACCTCGTCTGTATCCCATCTATGGTAAGATTACAAAATCTTTTCCTCTGTTCTCTCATGCGACCATTTAACTTTTTTGAATGCAACGATATTGGTAGCAGTCATTTGATGTTGCTTTTTATGTGGTAGGTTATAGTTGTTGAAACTGTTGAGCAAGAAAATCAGGATATTAAATGCAATACTATGATCAGACGGACAAGTGTGAGGCTACAAACACTTGGCATCACCCCTCCTGAATTACATAAGAACCCGAAGAAGCGTCAAGTCTTCTACTTTGGTGTCAACTTCGTTGCACAAAATAGGCAGAGGAGGCGATAAATATATTTTTGTTGTGTCTGTCCCCTTATGGGACTCAAAATAGAAGCTTGAAAGCTCAGACAATAGATAGTAATAATTATAGCTAGATACTCTAGTGGAAGAATACCCTTCATAAACCATTTACACCCTATCTCATCTGCTTGGAAGCTAAAATTTATTTAAACATTGTGTGTATCTATGAACAATTATTTATGCATTTATTCTTTGTTTGTGCGTACATGTGAATAATTATTTGTGCATTTTTTCATTGTTTGAGTGTATATTGTAATGCATCCTAGGGGATATCGTGGTGAAGCATCCTAATCTACCTTGTAATATAATGCAACATAGCCTTTTTCTCAATTTATCGTACTTCACAAATTTCTCTATGTTGCAATAATCTATTTTCATATATGTTACTGCCATGTTTTCCATGTCTTTTCTTTTGTACAAGTGTATGCTGAATTTGTTTGTTGTAATTGTCTAACATGTCCTATTTCCATTGTATGCTATGATAGTTGAATAAAATTTTCTTATTGACTGTTTTTAAACATACCATCTAAAATGAATTAAAATTTAAATTAATAATATAAACATACAAAATTATGAGACCAACACAAAACTTTCGTGAAAAAGAAAACAACAGGTGGAGGAATAGTGACTGATGGAGTTAGTTTCCATAGAAGTGCATTCCTAATTGCAAGGTAACATGGCACCCACTGCCCCCTCCCCCCGATAGCTATTCTGCATCCAAAATGTTAAAATTGCACATCATGCTATTGACCTTTTCATGCGTTATTTCCTGTTGATTTTGTGTGTAAGTGTTGTGATTTTGTGAAATGTTAATAACACAATGTAAGATTTTAAGATTTTGGAGGTAGAGTAGCTGCAACCCCGATTGTTGGGCCACTAAGCATCACATATTTAGTGTAGAATTGTAGTTTCTCATTTTCAGACAAAAATGAAAGACAAAATTGGTCATTTCATGTTCGTCTACACTTTTCTTTAATGCATATTTCATTGTCTTTTACATTTTCTTTCTTTGATGTCAACTAATATGCTTTCTTTTGTTAATGTTTGTAGGGGTGGCAATGGGAAAAGCAAAGGCAAGCAAAATATAGGTAGTTGAAACACATCTTGAGGTGGATGGAAAGCCTGCAAAGAGTTCACTACCCAAGCTCGGGTCGTTGGATGTTTGAACCTCTGACAGGAAAGGGGAGATGGCAAAAAAAGATACACCTAAGCATGGGGCCTCCAATGTTCTCACCTCTCACGGTTTAGGGAAGACAAAAACAAAGGAAACACCCAAACATGGGGCCTCCAATGTTCTCACCTCTCACAATTTAGGGAAGATGACAACAAAAGAAAAAGCCCCCTTGCCAGAGTCGAAGGATCATTAGAGCCCTCATTGCATGGCCAATCTGAAGTTTGATTCCCTGCATGTACAACTGCTAATGGACAAGGTTCAAATTACCGAGGCTGAAAGTGAAAGGTGTTGGCATTCTACACTCTTATGAGAATAGTTGATGTTGTCATTGATGGCTACCAACTGGAAACTCATCGACAATTGGTTTCTACATGCCTGACACCACAAAATTCATACACCAGTAGACACCAGCATCGGTAGGCACTTTACCGACATTCATATTACATCGGCAACAAAGCTTACCGGCACTCCAACCGACATGGGATAAAGTTTTGTTTATATGAATTATTTTGTAATGTAATTATCTTTTGTAAGCCAACATGGTATATTGTAAAAGACTCATATATGTATGAGATCTTATAGGTCATTTTGTATGGCATGAGAGAGTGAGGAATAAATAGTGAGACATTTTATTGTATAAGGTGATATAGTTGATAGTGAAGGTTTTGGTTATAGACTGAGCTTAAACCGGTACTGAACCTGGCATTGGAGATGGTGTTTTGAGCAGTACCTTGTATTGGATTTGATAATCCATTTTTGTAGTCAATGTGACTCTTAATTGAGCAATGAGATCTAGGTTGTTGCCCTCCCTGCATGTGCAGGCCCCTCATTATAAGTAGTATTTATTCATTGGTCAGTGAGTGAATATTGTGGGTCACAAATCCCACCGATTTTTTTCCCACACCGGGTTTCCTCGTCAAAAATCTTGTGTTATGGTGTGTTTCTATGCTGTCTCTATTATTTCTGTTTATTGCAATAATTCTTATTTACCGGTACACTATTTTGGGATGCAAATTATTAATATGTTTAAATATTTTGTTAACCAGTTAGACACTGATTCACCCCCCCTCTCAGTGTCTTTGGGACTGTCATTGAATCTAACAATTGGTATCAGAGCCTGGTCCTCTATTTTCAAAAGCCTAACAGCTTGAGGAAGATTCTGACACTGGTACAGATGGAGAACTTAAGAAAATAGTTGGAAGGAGCACTTGAAGATTTTGATGCAAAAAAATTGAAGAATATCAAACTTGAAGATGATCTGAGGATTGCACAAGAATTAATTAAAGGGGTTCAAGAGAACTTTGTTATAACACAAAATAAAAGAAAAGAACTTCATGAGAAGATGCACATCGATGATGATGAAAAGGAGACTCTTAGAGACAATGCAATTAAGTTAAGATGAGAAAACAATAATATGAAGAATGAAATGCAAGATATGACTATGAGGTTATGTAAGGATATTGAAGATAGGAAGAAGAATGAAGAAGACTTGACTAGGAGACTTAATGATGCTGGAAATGAAAATCTGAGACTTGGTCATGAAAATGATATGCTAAAGACATATCTGACTCACATGCAACATGATAAAGTTGAGCTTGTGAGACAAGTTGGAATTCTGGAAAATGAGTTGGCTACTGCAAACAAACACAAAGACAAATTCAAGAAAAGTTCAGAAGAACTTGATGACATGCTTAAAAGGCAGAAACCTAATGGAGATATTAATGGACTCGGATTTGAACATGGAGAAAGTTCTAGTACTGCAAACAATCAAGATCAGAACAAACCGGTAAGACAACCTAATGTTTATAAATTTAATGGAAAATGTTTCAATTGCAACAAATATGGTCAGAGAGCAAATCAGTGTAGATTTAGAAATAATCAGAACACAAACTCACCCATTGGTCAATGTTCCAAATGCAACAAAGTTGGTCATAATTCAGAAAATTACAGAATGAATGTAAAATGCTATGTTTGTGGAAGATTTGGGCATTTACCTAATCAATGCAGATCACAAACTGGTCAAGGATATGGAAAGGCCATTCAGAGGAATAATGTAATTTGTTATGCATGTAACAAGATTGGACATATTGCTAAATTTTGTAGAAGCAAGAATGCACCAGCAAACAACAAAGGATCTAGTTTGAAGGGAAAAGAAAAGGTAGATGAAGTAAAGCAAGAATTTTCAAAACAATGGTTAAGAAGAGTGATCAGAGAACTGATGAAACAATCTCTACACCGGTAGAACAAAGTAATCCTCCATCGGCAGGAGATTCTTCATCTAACTGAGGAATAATCCTTAGGGGGTATTGCAACGAGTCTAAGATCATGCATTCTACCCTCGGTTGATGGTGAGAAGATACATTTCTTCTTTACCGGTAGGTGTGTTAAGTTTTCACTTAACCAGTGAGCATTTAATGCATTTTTAAAGAACCTTTTTGTCTATAAAGCACCGGGAAACCCTCATTTCGAACTCACTGAGCATTCAAACAATCAAAGAGTGCAAAATTGAGGAAAGGCATTCTAAGGCGAAGCTACGAAGTGATTCTCAAGCATTCAGAATTTTGGTTTAGAGGTATTTATCTTTGAAATGGCTTCTCATCTTCTATTCCAGAGTTTATTTTGAACCCTACCATTGTGGAAAATATCAAACACCCTAGACCTGTATTTAAAATTATCCCCGAGATTGCAAAATAAGATGATTCTATTGGAGCTTTTTTGAAAATCCCTACGGGTGTAGCATTTGCAGAAGACCCTAGAATTTACATACATTGCAACATAGAAAACCTAGGGACTGAAGAATTGAAGAAAATGTTTAATGGGGTTATTACTGATGAAAATGGAATGATTAAACCCGAACATAAGATTGTGAAAAATTTAGGTTTTGTAGAGATTCTGAATATTCCTGAATTTCCAAAGGAAGTTGTAAGACTTGTGTTAAGCAGAGTCCATGGAGAGTTCATGTGGTTAGAGTCATTTTGCAAGATAACCAAGGATGCAATTAAGGTAGTTACTGGTTTACCTTCAACCGGTAATAGGCCTGATAAAACCAAGAAGATACCTACATGGGAGTTATGGATTTAACCGAAGCAACATCTGATAACAGGTCACTTAGAGTGAATGATGTTAAGAACATGAATGTAATATATGTGAGTATGATACTAGGTTACAAAGCAACTCAGGCAAATAGACTAAATTGTGTTTCTAGCCTATGTATTCACAGTGCATATGAGATGGTAAACAATAATGCTAAGATTGATGCGTGTGAAAGGCTTAAGGATGAATTAATTGATAACTTGAAGAAGATTAAGGGAGATAAGAAAGGTACTTTCCATTTTGGTAATCGTCTAGTATGCCTGATGTTGTACTTTACCAAGGAGATACCTGAGATAGGTCACAAGGATTTTGGTTATGACATCCCGGTAGGAAAACCGATACAAGATTCTTTTACTGGTATGGACACTGACAATGTTAAGAACATTACAGACTACTTCAAAACATTCCAATCTAAGATGAGAGCAAGAGAGAGACTACCACAAAGCATAATTGACAAATATGACAAGGAAATCTATTTTGTGATTAAGAGAGATAAAACATGGATGGAAGTAGTAATCCCTAGAACTATTTGGGTTACTGAGATGGGATTTGAGGTAGACCTATCTATTCTAGAAACATATCATAAAGCTCTACTTGATGCACCAAGTGAACCATCTGAGAAATTATTTGGAAGTGTAGAAACTATAGAGAGCAATGTATCTATGCAGAAAATGACAAAGAGAAGAGAAAAATGTATCTGAGATGCCTCCAAGAAGGTCAAGGAAATCAAATAAAATGTCATGAACATCAGTGGTATATCAGCATGTGATCTTGAAGGACTACAACCTGAAGCACATGTTTCACTGGTTGTAACATCCTCTGATACTGACAGCGGTAAGGCTGTTGAGTTTAAAAGAGTAGAAAGGAAGAGAAAACCCTCACTGGTACCCTCAAGGAGACCATAACACTAAGGAAGAAACATCAAGCAATAAGGGAACCAAAGAAGAAACTTACTCCTAAGAAGAAATAGACACCGGTTACCCCCACATTGGATGATTTACTAAATGAGATAACAAAGGAAGGTAATTTGTCTAATGTGAGCAAATGGTATAATACGTCAAATGATACTGACAAAAACACCATTGAGGAAAGCATTGTTCTACACTTGGATATATACAAGAAAGTTTTGATAGAAGTGATTGATGAGCTACCAAATGATTTATACATGAGATTAGAAGCTAAAAGGCTATCAGTGATGGAATTGGATAAGAAATTGAAAGTTGAAGCACTCTTGGATGTTCATTTAGTAAATTCTAAAGAAGAGATAGATGAACTTATTTCTAAATCTAATCGGTCTGTATTTGTTAGTGGACACTGGCAAGTGAGCCTGATGGCTGGAAGAGTTAAGGAAATTGCAAATGAGACTACAGATAAATGGGACATATTCTTTGTTGAGAAGGAAAAGCGTGAGGAAAGGAACTGACCTAAAAATACATTCAAAGTATATCAGAAAGACAAGGACAAGGGTAAAGGCAAAGTTGGTGGTATTCCAAACATAAAGGTCACAGATAATCTTCCACCGCCATCTTTGGATACACCACTGGTACACATAGAAGATCCACCGATTATTGATACTGAAGGTATAACACAGGATAATACTAACCCAGAGTCTAAGATATTGTTTACAATGAGTGTGGATACTCAAGAGGTAAACATTGTTGTGGACAAGGAAACTACAGAGGTTAAGACAGATATCTGCCCAAATCATATTCAAACTCTACATAAATTTGTTGTTGTCGGTAAGAGTTGCCTCAGTCTGCTAGATCATACTAGTGAGATAGTGCATTTTCTACTCCAGTAATCATTCTCCTTGAACTGTTGCCTTAGATAATTCAGCTCTCTAAGTAATCAAATTATCCAGCCTTGAACCAAGTTTATCCTTTAATTCCTGGGCATTAGACCTTATTCTTGCCTTCTCTTTCTCAAGTTTTTCTAACTTCTCCTCAAAAATTGCCATTTCCTGTTAAAAAACTTTTAAGTCCAGATGAATCTATAATATTATCTGCAATGTCATCAATTTCTTTCTATGTCTTCTTGATCTCCTTATCAATGTCCTCAATCAAACAGTGAGGTTTACATGCTTCCCTATATAACTCCTTATACTCCAAACTTGTTGAATTGAGTACCGGTAAAAGTGTATCCACATGATCGGTACATTTCTTTATGGTGTTTTCAAAGAATGTGTTTTTCTCTTTTTCAACTCTCTCCTTTATGATATCCTCATTCACCTTGTCTATAGTTATAACATTATCAGAAATGAATTTGGACAATGTGTCCAATTACCTAAAGAATCCTTAATGTGATCTATCTTACAATTTGGTGCAATCATTTTCAAGATAGGTAAAGTGTTATCAATTTCCTTAAAAGAAATAGACACCGGTTACCCCCACATTGGATGATTTACTGAATGAGATAACATAGGAAGGTAATTTGTCTAATGTAAGCAAATGGTATAATACATCAAATGATACTGGCAAAAACACCATTGAGGAAAGCATTGTTCTACACTTAGATATATACAAGAAAGTTTTGATAGAAGTGATTGATGAGCTACCAAATGATTTATACATGAGATTAGAAGATAAAAGGCTATCAGTGATGGAATTGGATAAGAAATTGAAAGTTGAAGCACTCTTGGCTATTCATCCGGTAAACTATAAAGAAGAGATAGATGAACTTATTTCTGAAGCTAACTGGTCTGTATTTGTTAGTGGACACTGACAAGTGAGCCTGATGGCTAGAAGAGTTAAGGAAATTGTAGATGAGACTATAGATAAATAGAACATATTCTTTGTTGAGAAGGAAAAGCAAGAGGAAAGGAACAGACCTAAAAAGACATTCAAAGTATATCAGAAAGACAAGGACAAGGGTAAAGGCAAAGTTGGTGGTTTTCCAAGCATAAAGGTTACAGATAATCTTCCACTGCCACCTTTGGATACACCAGCAATACACACAAAAGATCCACCAGTTATTGATACTGAATGTATAACATAGGATAATACTAACCCAGAGTCTGAGATACTTTTTACAATGAATGTGGATGCTCAAGAGGTAAACATTGTTGTGGACAAGGAAACTATAGAGGTTAAGACAGATAATGTTGACAATAGCAAGATTTCAGAGAAATTGGCATAGACTGTTGACTCTCAGGAAACTGAGATACCAACTCCAATAGAGAAACTGACAGAGACTGAAAAAACCTACAGAGGACAAAGGTACTATCACACAGCCACCAAAATTTGAGAAACTGGCAGTAGAACTTTCAGAGAAACAAATTGAGGTAGAGGTTCATGTTGAGACTGAGAAACTGGCAGTTGCATAGACACTGAAACAATCTGAGAAACCATTAAAGGTTGAGGTACAGATATAGACAAATCCACCGAAGGAAAATAAAAGAAAAATGGATACATTTGATGGAAGTAAAGAGGATATACTGAAGTTGATTGGTCAAACATCTGTTGAGGTGAAATCTACATCAGAAGCGAGTACATCTGCAGGTGAATTCAGACCTACCAACATAACAGAGGTACTTTTGAATTCTATTAAGAGGATTATTGATTGCAATGTATTGGCTTTTAAGGCAATTGATAACACATTACCTATCTTGAAAATGATTGCACCAAATTGTAAGATCACATTAAGGATTCTTTAGGTAAATTGGACACATTGTCCAAATTCATTTCTGATAATGTTATAACTATAGACAAGGTGAATGAGGATATCATAAAGGAGAGATTTGAAAAAGAGAAAAACACATTCTTTGAAAACACCATAAAGAAATGTACCAATCATGTGGATACACTTTTACAGGTACTCAATTCAACAATTTTGGAGTATAAGGAGTTATATAGGGAAGCATGTAAACCTCACTGTTTGACTAGGGACATTGATAAGGAGATCAAGAAGACATAGAAATAAATTGGTGACATTGCAGATAATATTATAGGTTCATCCAGACTTATCTCAGTTTTTAAACAGGAAATGGCATTTTTTGACAAGAAGTTAGAAAAACTTGAGAAAGAGAAGGCAAGAATAAGGTCTAATGCCCGGGAATTAAAGGATAAATTGGTCTGAGGCTGGATAATCTGATTACTCAGAGAGCTAAATTATCTAAGGCAACAGTTCAAGGAGAACGATCACTGAAGCAACAAATGCACTATCTCACCGGTATGATCTAGCAGACTGAGGCAACTCTTACTGACAACAAGAAATTTATGTAGAGTTTGAATATGATTTTGGCGGACATCTTTCAGATTGTAACCAACCGGTTACAAATCTTGAGGTAGCATTTTTGTACTCTTTTGATTATTTATGACATCCTTTGTCATTGATGTCAAAGGGGGAGTAGTGGAGAGAAAAATGCATATACAGAGGAGATCACCTGCTCAGGAGGAGCACATATTTTTGGATTTCAGTTTTTGGATAACAGTTTTGGATTTTTCTCATCAGTGTTGCCATTAATACCAAAGGGGGAGATTGTTGGCATTCTAAACTCTTATGAGAATAGTTGATGTTGTCATTGATGGAAACCAACTGGAAACTCATCAGCAATTGGTTTCTACATGCCCGGCATCACAAAATTCATACACTAGCAGACATCGGCACCGATAGCCACTTCATCGGCATTCAGATTACATCGGCAACAAAGCATACCGACACTCCAGTCGACATGGGATAAAGTTTTGTTTATATGAATTATTTTGTAATGTAATTATCTTTTGTAAGCTGACATGGTATATTGTAAAAGACTCATATATGTATGAGATCTTATAGGTCATTTTGAATGGCATGAGAGAGTGAGGAATAAATAGTGAGACATTTTATTGTATAAGGTGATATAGTTGATAGCGAAGGTTTTGGTTATAGACTGAACTTAAACCGGTATTGAACCTGGCATTGGAGATGTTGTTTTGAGCAGTACATTGTGTCGTGCTCTATGAAGTGTACCTGTACCTACAAACACAATGCAATCAATAAATTATTACAAGCAATGGCTACTGAATTAAAACAATGAAATGTAAAACCATAGCTAATCGACTTATTGCCTCCTAGTAAATGCGAGTATAAAAAATGCTCTCAGATCTGATTATGCATATTCTAATGACTTGACTACACTTAGATGGAGGATTTGAATGATGAAAATGCATGATCTAGGAAGAATAGCATGATTAAGCTACATGAGTTCATGATTGATCTAGAAAATGAATTAAGATTAAGACGCAATTAAGCTAAAATTGAGCATGATAACATTGCTATGATAAACTAGAAGCTAGATGCATATAGTAACAATGCATAAGATGAGAATGAGATGAGATCAATTGGGATGCAAAATGATATGAAATTTGGGACCCATATTGCTCCAAAATGAGGTCTATTTATAGGATTTTCCAAGGCTAGGGGTGATGTGGCAAGAATCAACTGTCAAGATTTATCTGAAGATATCAATGGTTAAATTGGAGGAGGATGGCAAAGGGGTTATATTAAAGGGAACATCTGTCATCTCTATGGTGACAAGTGTCAAGAGGCTTCTAGAAGAGGTTAGATGAAAGGGAACACTTAGTGACAATTGTCACAAGGTTCTAGAACATGTTGGATGAAAGGGGACATGTGGGTAGGTAGAATGGGTTAGGTTTAGGAGTGGTTAGGTTGAGGAGTAGTAGAAGTTAGGAGAATTTGAATTTTAAAATTCAAATAATGGGAAAAGGCTAATTAATTTAAACAACTCATGAATTTCATTTGTTTTAATTAATTAATGGATTTAGAAGAAATGATTTTGGATGGGGGGAATTAATTAATTTGAATTAATTAATTAAATGGGTGAAATGAACCTATTAAATAAATCCTTAGATTTATTAATAAGTAGATGAAAGGTGAAATTTAATCAAATTGATTAGTGCATTCAATTAAATTGGGGAGGGAGATTAATTAAATAATTGCTTATTTAATTAATTATCTTCAGACCATTTTTGGGTGTATACATTTTGCCCCTCTTTGAAGCGAGGTGTGATGATGCGTTGATTCAAAGAATAATCTCATTTTGATGATGATATTGATTTGATAGGATGCCCAAGCTCTTGATTGCTAAATTCTAGTATGATGATGCCCCCTCAGGAGATCAATTGAGATAAATGATCTTTGGAGTTTTGTGAGATTGATATCTTGATATATTTGATTTGATCTCTGCAACTGTGTTTGATGAAAGTGCGAGTTCTTCAGTTAGCTTGATTTCTTAGATGGGTAAGATTGAAAAATCTTGATTGATTAGATTTATTCTGGTTTCATGAAGGATTCATCCTATATAAGACAACGATGATCAAAGTGTCTGGTTTTAGGAAGGATTCATCCTGTATAAGACATGATCAGAATGTCTGGTTTCAGGAAGGATACATCTTGTATAAGACATAAATCAGAATCAGATTGTCTGGTTTCAGGAAGGATACATCCTGTATAAGACATGATCATAATTGATTAGGTTTGATTGATTGATTTGATTTGATAAGGTTGATTATATAAAAAACTGACAGTTTGTTGCTAGCAAGTTGCATAAATTTTTGGATATGTTGATGTTGATTCTGTTGAGAGAGATAGCATAAGATTTTCTCTAGGTCGATAATATCATGAGAGAGATGAGTTATCATTATGATTGTGTATACACTTGTGATGATACTTTGATGATTCTTGTGATAGATTTAACCTTGGATAAAAGGAGCTTGTAGGATCCCATGCAAGAATGAAATGCAAATGAAAATGTAATGGAATGACCGGACCAGTCACTGGATTATTTTGCGTTTTTGTCATCATTAAGCTTTTTGAAATGTGGGAAGTGAGTGCAAACATCGATGGTATAATTAAACCATGATGACCTGAGAACTTTTTTCCTGGATTTTGATATAGCAAGTTATCACAAGCATCGAGGTATAATTGAACCGCAATGACTAGAGTGTTGCTTGCGTAAAATGGGCAGTATTAATCATTTTAATACACAAATCGGAAATGTCTTCAATGATATTCTAATGATCATGTCCCAAGACAAATTTGCACATATTAATGATTAATTTTCAAACAACAGACAAGAAAAATATCATGTTTCTTCCTTGTTCCTCTAGTCAAAGACATCTTGGAGTCACTCAAAAATCATGATAGTGAAAAGCAATATAAAAAAGTTGAACAATCATGTTACAATCATTATCCAAAAATATATTATCCACTAAAAAGTGTGTGATTTGCTTAGATTGATTTTGCGATAGCTTGATAGTTGATAGTTTGATCTCATGTTCAATGTTGGATGTGTCTCAGTTTTCGCTTGATAAGAGTTGTCTAACTGTTTGTTCTACCTGTTTGATTAAGCTCAAAATGATCAAGAGTTTTTGCCCCCAGCTAGGTGTAGGATTTTGCCCCAAGCCTAGAAACAAAGTTGTTATGATATATCCAATGATCCAAACCATGGCAAGAAGCCACCCAAGATGTCTGTGTATGTACAAAGGCTTTATGATGATGTACAAAGGCTTTATGATGATCAACGCTGATAGAAGATGAATGCAAGCGGAAAGAATGCATGAACTAATAGATGGAAGAGCTAGCTGACAAATAGCATATGTTTGCCAGGTTTTCACCATCTGTTTTTATTGCACTTTTTCTGATATTTGATTTTTTTGGATTTTTTCTTTTTCACTTTTTAGGATTTTTCTGCTTTTTCACTATTTTTTATTTTTCTGATTTTTTAGACATAGGATTTCTTTAGGTGCATGCTATTGATGGGTTCCTCAAGTTGATCTCCATCCTATGTTGATAACTAATATTTTCCTGATCCAAATACTCTTGTGACCACAAATGGACCTAACCAGTTTGGTTCAAACTTTCCTTTATTTTCTCGATCTGCCTGGTTGCATGGATTTTCCTTTAGCATTAGTTCTCCCACTTGAAAGATTCATTGTTTAACCCTATGATTATAGCTCCGGCACATTCTTTATTGATATACCTTTAAATGATCAAAGGAATGTTCATGGATCAGTTCTAACTCTTGCAGTCTAGATACTCTTTGTTCTTCATCTGGGATGAGACCTTTTAGTGATACATGTAGAGAAGGTATCTCTACTTCGATTGGCAATATGGCTTTTGATCCATATACAAGAGAGAAAGGTGTGGTACCTATCAATGTGCAGATACTGGTGCAGTAGGCCCATAGAGCAGGGTTTAGTTGAATATGCAAATCTTTCCCAGCATCGTTCCCTGTCTTTTTAAGGATTTTCAAAATAGTTTTGTTAGATGCTTCTGCCTGCCCATTTCCCTATGGGTAATATGGTGTGGAGAATCTGTGTTGGATTTTGAACTTTTCACATAGCTCTTGTACATATTGATTCTTGAATGGTCGCCCATTATCAGTGATAATGGTCATTGGTATTCCATAGCGACAGATGATGTAATTCAAATAAATGCAGCAATTTGTTTTCCTGTGATGTTGATGAGAGGTGCAACTTCAATCCATTTTATAAAATATTTTGTAGCTACCAGGATGAATTTGTATCCATTAGATGAGGAAGGATTTATCTTTCCTACTAGATCAAGACCCCATTGATAAAAAGGCCAAGATGTTGCTAAAGCATGAAGTTCTTGTGCTGGTGCATGGATCAAATTCCCATGGATTTGACATTGTTTGCATGTTCTTGCTATTTTGAAAGAATCTTGTTCCATAGTCGGCCAATAATAGCCCAAGCGTATGAGTTTTTTTGAAAGGGTAAGACCACTTGAATGAGTGCCACAAATGTCATTATGGACTTCATGTAAGGCCTTCTTAGATTCTTCTTGTTCGAGACATCATAAGAGAGTAATGTCTAGACCTCGTTTATACAGGGTATCCGCGACGAGAGTAAAATGAGAGGATTGATGTATAAAGTTTCTCTTTTGGTTTTTTGATAAGTCAGGAGGTAAGATATTATCTTTCAGGTATGTGTAAGTTTGGCCATAGCAGGAGGAATCATGTCCAATAATTTGACAGATGGCTCGGGAATTAGGACAATTAAAGGCGGGATGAAACAACTCTTCAACCAAGAATTCATAACGTTGTTGATTTTCCTGTGTCTGCAATAGAGAAGCAAGTGTAGCCATGGTGTCTGCTACTTTATTGTCATTTCTTGGAATCTGTTCAAAAGTTATTTCTACAAAGTATTTCTTGAAATCATTCACAATCTTTTTGTAAGGCATGAGTTTGTCATCTTTGGTTTGATAGTCATCATTGATTTGATTAATGACAAGCTAAGAGTCTCCAAAGACTTGAAGTTGTGTTATATTCCATTCTACAGCCATTTGAATACCTATTACCAATGCTTCATACTCTGCTATATTGTTTGTACACGGAAAGCTTAATTTGTATGCTTTTGGGATTGTATGCCCTTGTGGTGTGATAAATAGAATTCCTGCTCCTGATCTGTGTTGTGTATATGAACCTCAAAGTATAGTTGCCATGCTTTTGTTGTGACTGTTAGGATATCAACATCAGGAAATTCAATCTATAGAGGATGGTCATCTTGAAGTGGTGTCTCTGCTAGTTCATCTGTGATAACATGTCCCTTGATACCATTTCTGTCAACATATTTGATATCAAACTCGCTTAGAGTCATGATCCATTTTGCTAGTCGTCCTGTCAATGTGGCTTTGTTGAGCAAATACTTCAGAGGATCGATTTTAGCTATCAACTTGATGGAGTGAGGTAGTAGATAGTGTCATAGTTTTTGAGAAGCAAAAACTACTTCCCAGCATGCTTTTTCTGTTGATGAATAGTTGATTTTGTATCCCACTAGTGTTCTGCTGATATAGTAGATGGCTCGTTCTTTTCCTTCCTTGTCCTCTTGTGCGAGAAAAACTCCCAATGATGCTTTGGTAGTTGATACATAGAGTAAAAATGGCTTTCCTAGAATTGGTGACATTAGAACCAGTGGTTGCATGAGATATGCCTTGATCTTGTTGAATGCTTCTTCACATTGATGGTCCCATTTAAAATTAATATATCTGTGCAATAGGTGAGTAAATGGCTAACATTTATCTGCTAATTGAGCCACAAATCTTTTGATTGATTGGATTCTTCCTTGCAGTGATCTTAGTTGACTAATATTCTTGGGAGATGTCATTTCCATGATTTCTTTTACCTTAGCTGGATCTACTTTGATTCTTCTTGCTGAAACAATGTATCCCAATAGCTTTCCTATGTAGCACCTACGTTCTTTAATCCAAAAGGCATGATGTTCCAGCAAAAAGTACCCCATGGGCATGTGAAAGTTGTCTTTTCTTGATCTTCGGGTGCTATTTTGATCTGATTGTATCCTGAGAAACCATCCATTAGAGAAAAAATGGAGTGTCTAGTAGTTAAATCTACAATGATGTCAATGTTAGGCAAAGGAAAGTCATCCTTTGGACATGTGTTATTAAGATCTCTGAAGTCTGTGCATATTCTGATGCTTTTATCTGGTTTTGAAATAGGAACGATGTTGGATACCCATTGAGGATATGCTACAAGTCTGATGAATCCGACATCTAGTAATTTCTTTAGTTTTGCCTTGACTAGAAGAGCGATATGCGGATGCATTTTCCTTAATTTTTGTTTAACTGGTTTGGCTCCTGGACTAACATTCAAGTGATGCATAATAAGCTCTAGATCTAACCCTGGCATGTCTGCATATGAACAAGAAAAATTGATTTGTCATTGTTTGAATAATTCCACATATTGTTGCATTTCTACCTCTGATAGAGATGTAACTAGATGAAGAATCTTTGGTTGCTCTGTTGTGCCAATGTTAACTGCCTCTGTTGGTTCAATCAAGATGGATGACCTTTCTTGATAGTGCTTAGGTAAAGTGTCAAATCTCCCATCTTCTGGCACCTCAAGGAGGTTTTCACCGTTAGATGTGTCCTTTGTTTTTACTTTTTCTTGGTCTAATGTTGCCAATAAATAGTTTTCAACATTAGACCTGATATTCTTTTCTTTATTTTCACTTTTGCGACTAGGAGATTTGGCACCCACTTGACTGGAAGATGAGTTGCTGAAATTCCTAGTGAGAGTTGTTACAGGTTCAATTGCGTTAAGATATACAGATATGGCATGGTCATTTGGAAAGGTATCAATAGCAGTATGTCCTTCATTTTCCCAATCAATAAGTTAGAGGTGGATTAGAGGTAATGGATCTTCAAGTTGGTATGTTTCAATGGTTTCAAGGGTCATGATGGATGTATCAAAGTTTTCAATATGTGTGTCAATGTCTAGAATGGTACTCTCCTTAGAATGATCTCGTGTAAGAAGTTCCTAATCATCCTCGGTTAAGTCCAAGTTAGCCGAATGTGATTCTAATTCAAGTGAACTAGTTCCTGACATATGTCCTGCATATGTGTGAGCTATATCAACTTCTATATCTCCTTCAAAGCATTTTTCTTCAGCTGATTCTTTAGAGTGATATGAATCCCATTCCCATTCATTAGAATCTATATCGCTTGCAACTTGTAATCTATAGATTTGGTCATATAACATTTCTTTTGCTTTTCCGACTATACTTTTCCTTCTTTCATATTCAACCTCTTCAGGACTAAGATTGAGTTTTGTCAACTTTTTTATGAGTTCTCTTGAACTTATATTAGCTTCTTTCTTGTTTTGATTGAGATTTAATGCTGCTTGAGAGATGTTTTTAGTTTGTTTCTCTTGATGATTTGAAGCTTGCTTCTTTTGCCATTTTGTGTTTGCTTGTGCTTGTTGCTTGACTTATTTTTCTTCCCTTTCAATTTCTAGTTGTTCTTGTCTATTTTCGTATTCCGCTTGTTGTTGACTAAAAGATGTGTCTTCTGGTATAGTGACTTGTCCATATCCCAAACCTATTTTGTCTGTAGCCTGCTGAGCATGAGACTGAATAGGTTCTGAGATACCTTCTTTTCTTTTTCCTATAGGGCCTGTCCCAATGTATCCCATCCTTCGAAGAATGTTGAATCCTTTTCCATATTTTTTCATAGGTATTCTGACATTGTTGACCTTTTGTTGAAATTCTTCATCTTTTCCTTTTGTCTCCACTGATAAGGTTCTAGCACTAATGAATGCTCCATCAAATATCGGAAGATGTTTCACAGTTGGTTGTTGTTTAGAGCTTGATGGTTTTCCCAAGGATTTCGGAGAAAGTGGTAATTATGATATTGAGTATTCTTTGTTCCCTCAATCTCTTAGCTGCATTTGTTTTTCCATACTTGATCGAATAGAGGTGAATGATTTTTCCTTGGATTGTGTGCTCGAAGATGTTACCTCCTTGTTATGTGGAACAATTACTTCTTGACCCATTTTTAGATTGCTGCAATATTGGAATGGATTTGCATCTGCAGATATTGTGATTTCTTGTCCTTCGTAGGGAAATTTTACACATTGATGATAGGTTGATGAGATAGCTTGCAAGTCATGTATTTATGGTCTCCCTAGGAGCACATTATATGATAGGTCCAAGTCTAGAACTTGGCATGTTGTGTCTTTTTGTAGAGGTCCCACTCTGATTGGTAGTATCACAATTCCCTTGGAGGAATGCTCTTCTTCATTATAGGCTTTTATAGTGATCCTTTTCTGTACATCAACTGCATCTTCTAAATATCATAAGGCACGAACAAGACTTAATGAGCAGATATTTAGGCTAGCTCCATCGTCTATTAAAACATGTTTTACTCAGGTTTTGTGAATAAGGACTTCAATATGCAACGGAGCGTTGTGACGATGTTGCAAGGACATGTCATATTCTTCACTGAATGATGAGAAATGAGGGGTTGTGAGGTGTCCCACCATGGTTTAAAATTGATCAATATCAAGATCTTTGGATATAGTTGTATCTACTAATGCTCGTTCAAGAATCTCCTTATGTGTAGGTGAAAGTTTTGAAAGCTCCAGGATGGATATTTGAGCAAGTGTTTTCTACAATTGTTCCACTAGATTGTATTGTTTTGTTGTAGTTGATGATGTGTTTGTTGTAGGACCCGACAAAACAACTTTGGCTTTGCTTCTTGTGATAGCCTAAGCATGTTCTTGATTTTGTTTTTCTTTAACTACAATCACATTCACCACATTGTCATATGTATGAGCGTAGTTTACCTTTTCTTTACCCTTACCATTGTTTGTTGTTGATGACTCACCTTTCTCATAGTTTGGAAGCAGAGTTTTAAAGGCGGTATGAGATTCATTTGTTGTATGTCCATCTACAGTTATTATGCCATTATCAATTAAGTCTTGTATGACATGTTTCAACTTTTGACAATTATTTGTGAGATGTCCTTTGTTTCAATGGAAATTGCAATACTGATTATCATTCCACCAAGGTGGTTTGATTTGAGGTTTGTAGTTCCTTTCTTCTAGTAAAGTGATCAATTTGTTTGCGAGAAGTGTCTTTAGTGCTGATCCAAGGGGTTCACCAATGTTTGTGAATTGTCTTCGAAAGAAAGTTTTGATAGTTGCTCTTTGTTGATTGTTGTTTTGTTGTGTTGTTGTTGAGTGAGTAGATAAATTGAAAACCGGTTGTTTTGGTTTCACATTGTTGTTATCTACTATTCCATCATTGACGACATTTTGATTTCTATTCCAAAACTTTGGCTTATCATTGTGATTGTTGTTATTATTGTTGTTAGGAGGATGGACTCCTTCTTTGTATATTTTCAACTCACCTTTCTTTATCATGGCTTCCTCCATTCTAATTCCATTATCAACCATTTTTCCAAAGCTTTGATTTCCATGCATTTTTAATTAATAACTCATTTGATCATTTAAGTTGTCAATGAATATATCCATTTTTTCGTACTCTAGCACTGTACGAGGATATCGTGATGCTAGGCATCTCCATCGTTGTAAGAATGTCATGAAGGGTTATCCACTTTTTTGTTTAGTGTTACATAGATCTAGCATGGTTACTTCATGTTGTATGTTATAGGAGTATTGTGAAACAAACTTATCCACCAACTCTAAAAATGATTTGATTCCCAATGTAAGTTTGGAGAACCATTCCATAGCTAGTCCAATTAAGCTTTCCGGAAATAGTCTCATTAAGTAGATATCTTCGTGTGCAAACTCCATACTCATTATGCAAAATTCTCGTATATGATCTTAAGGATTAGTGCTTCCATCATATTTTTCATATCTCGGGGTTTCAAAACCTATAGGAAATGGTATCATGTTTAAATTTTTGTCAAAAGGATAAGGACAGATTTCTTGAAGTGAGTATCGTCTAACATTTCCTCTTTGCATGTCTTGGATTTGTGTTTGCATTGCTTGTAGTTATTGTGTGAGAGTCATGATAGGATTATCAACATGATTTGTTCTTGCATGACCATGATTTTGCATTCTAGGAGGATTGGGATCTCTTCTTGTTTCATCTCTAGCTCTTCTTGTATCCTCATTGGATTGAATATTATTCAGGATTTCTATTTCATCTCTTCTAGGTATGTTGGTTTCTTCATTGGTCCTAGCGGTATTGGGAATTGATGTGTCATTCATGCGGAGACCAAATATTTCCTCATATTGTTCATTATTAGGAGGAGGTTCACTTTTCTTTTGTGTCAATTTATTCACATCAGAATCTTGGGGAAGTGTAGCACCAGATTTGGCTAGCATTAGAAAGTATTTTTCTTTTTCTTCCTCCAAAAATCTCTGCATAAATTTGTCGAATTGGGGATCTTTTTCGATTTCTCTGATGTTTTGTTCTGTTATTTCTCCTTCAACTTGTATTTCATCTTCGTGTTCCATGATTATATGTTCTTTTATTATTTCCAATGCTTCAATTTTTGTCTTTGCGATCCTTCATTTCTGAGCTCTAGTTAGAACAGGCATACACGTGTGTTATTTTGCTTAGGATTCCATTGTCCAAAAGGTTGTTTTGAGTAAGTGATAAATAGTCAATTTCAAGGCAATAGAGTGATATGACACTAAAAGAGAATTCAAGTGTTTAAAAGTTTGCAAGTTTTTCGATCTTCAGTTTAAGAGTGCAATGGTGATGATTTGATAAGAACCAAGTCCAGTAGGAACGATATATCCTACGATGTGGGACAAAGTTATCCTGACCAAACGTTTCAGTTTCACGATAAAGGATGATTGATCCTGATGAGAAACTATGTTTGAGTGATTAGTTTATCAAAGAGGGTGATAATGCACTTTGAGATGTTTAGACCTTGAACTTGTTGAGGGTAAGCACTTGAAAATCTTGAGGTGTATATTTTCTAAAATCTGATTTTAACGGATGATAATTTGACCAAGTGAAACCAAGAAGACAATTTAAGCATGGTTTGACAGATAACAAGTGTTTATGCTTACTGCAAATTGATCAGGCAGAAATGAAAAATCTGAAATAGGCATGTAGGACACAGCTTTGGCCTGACAAATGTAGAGTTTCGTACGACATAAGATTCAGCTTAGGACAACACAAGATATGAGTTTGTACGACAAAACAGAAGTTTTCATGTAAAAAGCAAAGGCTCATACGACACACTTTTCTGAACCATATGACAAAATAGTTGACTCGTACGACACAAGATAGCAGATAGTATGACAAATGATTTTATGCAAACAAGCTCATATGGCAGAGATCCTAACTCATACGACAGATAACCAAACAAAGATAAAATGTTTGTTTGGTTGAATTTTTGATAACTGAAGTTTAATGGTTTTGCTTATGTCTTCCAGTTTTAAGTGTCTAATTTGTCAATTAGGGATGAATGCATAGCAAACACATGATGCGATAAATGACTCCAATCAAGCTAAACCCTAAGGAAGTTGGCTGAGAATGAAAACCTTTGCTTGCTGACTTAGGTACACACCCAATAGCTAATCAGAATACGGCCGCTGAGTATCATGCAATGGATTCTCAATGCCGTATTATCCAACTCCAAACACTAATGGGGGCACGATATGGCAAGTGTCTTGGGAGAGTTACTACCTCTCTTGCACAAAGATTATCACCCTTTCGGAGGTGAATCGGGTAGCTTCTATTTTAACCAGCACTAGTAAGGGATCTGTTTGGTGGGTCAAGGTATAAACTCAATTAAGAGGTCTCCCAACCTTGAAAACCAAGGTTTGATATACCTAAAGGTATGGAGAAGAGCTATTCCCAAGCACTGCCATAGCTTTGATTTTCATCAAAAACACATTTATTTTATAGTGGGTTGGATTAATTGGCGTTAGCCATTCCCACTTAGGTCGTTCCCCTCTCACCGGCCTTAAGGGCTAAGAGTTAATAAATCCTCGGGAGGGCAAGCTTGCTAAAGAGATGCACTAATGAAAGAAAAAGATGAGTCTAGATTTTTGATCACCTAACAAAGGTGAGAGCATACTCACCTATCATCAAAGACACATAAGATATGATAGTTCATTTCTTTAAACCCAAATTGAAGTGTGCCTAAAAATCTTAAAGAATACACAAAGTTTTTGTTGAATCCTTAGGCAACCTGCAAAATAGATCCATTAGTAGTCATGATTGTGTTTTGAATTTTTCTTTGACAAGTGTATCTTTGACAAGCGTCCTACAGAAAAGAGTTAGGCTACAAAAATCTCATAAACAAAACAGGGTTAGCATTAGAAAATCTCAGATTTAAAATCAAAAAAACCCTAAAATACAGTCTACTAAAAATCATCGAGCCAGAGACTCATATGACACAGATTTCCAATTAGTATGACATAACTTTAGATTTCGTACAGTATCCAAAACAGGCTCGTACGACACAGGATCAACCTAGTACGAGTAAACAATTTGCAAGAAATATACTCGTACGACACAGCTTTAGACGAAGTACGAATAAAGAATTTGCAACATAAAAGCTCATACGACACATAATTATACCTAGTACGAATTAAGATGAGGTGTCATCCTAGGCTAAAAGGAAGTTCGTACAATCTAAAAAGGCAACTCGTACGAATATCTGAACCAGAGCCGAACAGAGATGAAGTTTGCTGAAGATTAAGAGGCCAAAAGTGATGTTTCCGACCCCTCGGTGGGTGCCAAAATGTCATGCTCTGTGAAGTGTACCTATACCTACAAACACAATGCACTCAATAAATCATTACAAGCAATAGCTAGTGAATAAAAACAATGAAATGTAAAACCATAGCTAATTGACTTATTGCCTCCTAGTAAATGCGAGTATAAAAAATGCTCTCAGATCTGATTATGCATATTCTAGTGACTTGACTACACTTAGATGGAGGATTTGAATGATGAAAATGCATGATCTAGGAAGAATAGCATGAGTAAGCTACATGAGTTCTTGATTGATCTAGAAAATGAACTAAGATTAAGATGCAATTAAGCTAAAATTGAGCATGATAACATTGCTATGATAAACTAAAAGCTAGATGCCTATAGTAACAATGCATAAGATGAGAATGAGATAAGATCAATCGGGATGCAAAATGATATGAAATTTGGGACCCATATTTCTCCAAAATGATGTCTATTTATAGGATTTTCCAAGGCTAGGGATGATGTGGCAAGAATCAACGGTCAAGATTTATCTGAAGATATCAATGGTTAAATTGGAGGAGGATGGCAAAGGGGTTAGATTAAAGGGAACATCTATCATCTCTATGGTGACAAGTGTCAAGAGGCTTCTAGAAGAGGTTAGATGAAAGGGAACACTTAGTGACAAGTGTCACAAGGTTCTAGAAGATGTTGGATGAAAGGGGACATGTGGGTAGGTAGAATGGGCTAGGTTGAGGAGTGGTAGAAGTTAGGAGAATTTGAATTTTAAAATTCAAATAATGGGAAAAGGCTAATTAATTTCAACAACTCATGAATTTGATTTGTTTTAATTAATTAATAGATTTAGAAGAAATAATTTTGGATGGGGAGAATTAATTACTTTGAATTAATTAATTAAAGGGGTGAAATGAACCTATTAAATAAATCCTTAGATTTATTAATAAGTAGATGAAAGGTGAAATTTAATCAAATTGCTTAGTGAATTCATCTAAATTCGGGAGGGAGATTAATTCAATAATTGCTTATTTAATTAATTATCTTCAGACCATTATTATGTGTATACACATTGTATTGGATTTGATCATCCATTTTTTTAGTCAATGTGACTCTTTGTTGAGCAGTGAACTCTTGGCCTCCCTGCATGTGTAGGCCCCTCATTATAAGTAGAATTTATTCATTGGCCAGTGAGTAAATATTGTGGGTCACAAATCCCACCGAGGTTTTTCCCACACTGGGTTTCGTCGTCAAAAATGTTGTATTATGGTGTGTTTATATGTTGTCTCTATTATTTTTGTTAATTTCAATAATTTTTATTTACCGGTACACTATTTTGGGATGCAAATTTATTAATAAGTTTAAATATTTTGTTAACTAGTTAGACACTGATTCACCCCCCCCCCCTCTCAGTGTCTTTGGGACTGTCATTGAATCTAACAAAAGGTTGAAGGAGAAGGTTACTGAACTAGAAAGGAGATGCAGTGAACTCACAAAGATTATCATGGAGTTGACCGATAGGAATTTAGAGTTTGAGATGGAAGTGCGTAAACACCAGATGCTGATGAAGAAAGTGGAGGTAGCGCATGAGGTGATAATGAAACAGATCAAATTTTTAGCTTAGTTTAATAACATGTTGGATACACGTGAGACAAACATTGAACACTGGAAACAAAGGTTCAAGGAGGCAGATGGTCTGGCAGGTGATGAATTTGATGAAAAGGGTGTGCCTCCTGTTACCGCGAGGAGTGGAGGACTAAAAAAAATTATTAATTAGTTGTCACTTTCCTTCATAACAGGCTTGTTCTTCTATAAAACTTTTCTAGATTATACAATTGGCTTCTCTTCAATAAGATGTCGGAAATGATGCAGACTATTTACCAAAAAATAAAAAGACATTTTGAATTGATATGGGAATGTTATATTTCAATGAATCCCATGTTTATTGTATCATGTATGGTTATTCTATGTAAATCACATTGAAGTTAATTTAAACAAATTGAATGGTTATTTTCAACATAACATATTGATTTCATTTAAACATATTCAATGGTAATTTTGAATAAATTAGATTGAGTTCTTTTGAACACCTTAACTGGTTTTTTGTATGCTTATTTTCAATAAAACAGATTGTTTTGATTTCAACATTTTCAATTGTTGTTAAAAAGAAATATGATAGATTACATTTAAACTTCTTCACTAGTTACAAATCTGATTGAGTTCGTTAAACACCTTGAACGGTTACAATATTCAATGCATCAGATTGAGTTGATTTATACATTTTCAATGTTTTATCATATTCAGGGAATTTAAACATCTTTAATGGATATTTTTATTGCCTTTTTATATTACATCATGATGCAGAGAATCCACACACAATGATCATCTGACACACACATTGACAACAAACCCTCTCAACAGTGCTCTTTCTCTAGCTAAGAGACAAAACAATCATTAAATCTCTTCAATCCCATGTGCAATCTATTTGTAACACCCCTGCAATTTTAAGACAATGATAAAACACAACATAATACAGGTTTGTGCCCATTGGTGGGCTTATTAGCCAAAAAATGTGAAAGATACAGATTTTAAATGTTGTTGTTTACCCTAGATCAAGGTTTTAATAGTTTTGACAAAAATTGTTAGATCTCCTTCAATTTAAAACCAAATCCTAGGAAATGAATAGAAAATGGTAGAGAACTCTTCAATGTATCATTCCAAATTGATTTGCACAACAAAAGAATGAGGAATCAATATGATTTGAAGGATGAGATCAGACTGTTACGAGGGAACAAGAAGGAAAGTGCAGAAATGTTTGTGTTTTCTATTGATTTCTCTTCAATACATTAAAAATATTTCAACAACTCTTCATGGCCGACCATCCAAGGCTTATTTAAGGCTTTTGATGGCAGGTATAGCTTCCCTTAACCATTTTTTGAACCAAATGTACGTCGGACACCAAACTTGACAACTTTTGACAACTTTCACATGACAACTTTGAGACATAATTGACACGTCATGTTATTGACTCATCATGTTATTGACTGGTCGAGTTATTGACACGTCATGTTATTGACTGGTAGAGTTATTGACACATCATGTTATTGACCCGTCATGTTATTGACTCGTCATGTTATTAACATGTCATGTTATTAACCCGTCATATTATTGACTCGTCATGTTATTGGGGTCAATATTTACTTCTTCCCCCAGAGTTGCATTTCTTACTTTTTCTTAAAGCCAAAAAGACTTAAACTCCAGGGAATTCACAAAATTGTCATCTCTTCTTTTTTACATCGTGTCAATCATTGTATTTCCTTATCCTGAGCGTCGCTTTTCACCTTTTCTCATTGCTCCGGGATAAATTTTCATCATTTTTGGCTTTTCTTCTTATCCTGGGACCCCCTTCTTTATCTATCACATCCTTCTAGGATAAGAATTACTTTGGAAATCATTGTTATTTTATCTCAGAGCATTGCTTTCATCTTTGTCACTTATACTTACCAAACACTACGCCCTTCATCCCCTAGGATAACTCTCGCCTTGTCTTTCTTTGTTATTTTTACCCCAGAGCCTCAAATGATGCTCCTCTTAGCCCCCTAGGATAATCTTCCTTATCCTAGGCCATTTTCTTTTAGTCTTCACGGCCTTCTAGGATAAGACTTTCTCTATTTATTATTCCTTTTCCTTATCCCAGACGTCAACATATTGAAGCTAACTCCGTGTATATTTTCTTCCTCCAGGATAATTCTCCGCTTAGATTCCTTTTTACCACTATCCTAGGATCATTTAAAATACTTCACTACCCGATCCGGGGTTCTCGGACTCTTCTTTCCCTTTTCTTTGAACCCCATGGGATAACCCTTTCCTTTGTATTTTCTTATCTCGAAGCACAATCTTTGACTTTGAAAATCCGCCCGGGGAAAGGAAACCATTCCTCGTTCCTTTGTAAAATTATCTCGGGGCCTATGAGGACTGGCTAGAGACTTCCCCAGGGCAACTTTCCTTCTTCATGATCCCTCAGTAAGATTTATCACGAACGACCTTTGGATGTCGTACTTCACTCCTCGGGATAACTTTTCCTTCTCTGCTCGACTATTTTTTTAGCCCGGGCAACATATTGGAGACCCTTATGACATGTCATGTTATTGACTCGTCATGTTATTGACTCGTCAAGTTATTGACCCATCATGTTATTGACTCGTCATGTTATTGACACGTCATGTTATTGACTTGTCATGTTATTGACCCGTCATGTTATTGACTCATCATGTTATTGACCCGTCATATTATTGACTCGTCGAGTTATTGACATGTTATGTTATTGACTCATCATGTTATTGACTCGTCGAGTTATTGACACGTCATGTTATTGACTCGTTGAGTTTTTGACATGTCATGTTATTGACCCATCATGTTATTGACTCATCATGTTATTGACTTGTCATGTTATTTACTCGTCGAGTTATTGACATGTCATGTTATTGACTTGTTATGTTATTGACACATCATGTTATTGGCACCAATTGTTATGACTCATCATGTTATTGACACGTCATGTTATTGACACCATATGTTATTGACTCATCATGTATCATTATGATCCCCGTGTGAAAGCTTTTTCTCTTTGTTTTACTCTACTTTCTTATCCTGAGCCCCATTTCTTTAACCCTTCTATTCCCCCAGGATAAGCAATGTGCTTATGCTTATCTCATTTCTTTCCCCGAAGAGTCAAAATTCCTAAGAGTCGACGGGGAGATTTCAAGTTGGTTCTAAAAGGCCTCGGAATACAAAGAGATGTGGAGTTCTTTCCTTGCCCCAGGTGACTTTTCAAGGTTAAAGACTATACCCTGAGATAAGAAAATATAAAGGGAAAAGGTTATCCTGGAAGGTTCCAAAGGAAAAGAAAGCGGGGCTCGGGGTAAAAAATGTAAAGCGAGAGACAAAGAGAATTGTATCCCAGAGCGGTTAGCAAAGCATTTCTAGTGGACCCAGGATAATAATATAAATGAAAACTAAGAAAAAGTTACCTCGTAGGGAGAGAGATTACATGGAGCCAGACTTTGGATTTCAGTGAGAATATGCATATGCTAATTGGGGCTCTAGGATAAGAGAGTTAGTAAATAAGCAGTGAAATCTTTATCCCGGAGGGTAGCGTAGATCAAAGAAAGATGGTCTAGGATAAAGAAGTGAAGAGAAATACAAAAGAAGGCTTATCTCGGGGGTAGAGAAAGACATTATGAGAAGCTGTGGGATAAAAATAATAAATGAAGGTGAAGTGAAAAGTTATCCAGGGAGGCACAAGGTGTAGTGGCGACTGGATTTTGGGTTTCAGTGAGAATAAATAAAAGAAAGACAAAGCTCTACTCCTGGATAAGAAAAGAATGAAACTCAATGTAAATTTTATCCCAGAGAGATGTGAAAGATAGAGAGAAGAGCCTTGGGATAAAAAAAATTTAAAAAAAGCCGAAGATAGTGAAATTTTATCTCGGAGTAGTGAGTAAAGTTGCAAAAGATCATGTGGGATAAGTAAACACGGCGATTTCAAGGCTTTTATTGCCCTTCTTGGTGATTGACACGACATTCAGGTGGCGAAAGAGGATGACAGAAACTCAGCAGTCTAGAGGGAGTCAATGGATAATCATGGCCATTTTATTGATCATCAACGATGGAAATTCAAACTTTTGAGCTAATGACCACTTTGCTTCGCATTGAGGAATTAAAAGGTTTCGCAATAAAGGTAAGAACTTTGTCGCATTCATCTTCATGAAGCATTCAGGCAATTAGAGAGAATTTGCAGAGCAAGCAGAGGGCGAATTCAACTAGTTCAAAGGTGTCCAATCACGAGCAACAAACCAGTAAGTGCAATTCAATATTTTTCTCTGTGTGTGTTTAGTTGAAGTACCCATAGGAATTACAAGTGTTTCCAGAGCCCTAGGTTTTATTTTCTTATCTCTACAAGTTTAGTCATGGCCTCCCCAATTGAGAAAGCCGCTAGCCCCATTACGAAGAAAGCCCAAGAAGCTGAAGCTAGCTCTAGTGACCCAAAAATTACCTTGACTATTTTTATAAGCATGGTTGCCGCGTTGCAAGAGTTGCAAGATACCCTTTCTATAGAATCAAACCTTGAGCCCAACCCTGAAGAAAAACCTACCCAAACTGAGGAGGGTGAGGCTAGTTCTCCCCCAAAGAAAGCCAAAAGGAAAATTGGTTCAAGGAAGGTGATAATTGAGCTGTCAGAGGGATCAAAGGAGGAAACACCAAAGAAAAAGGATGTGAAGAAGAAGACCCCTCCCAAAAAGAAGGCACAATCTACCTCTATTGCAGAGGAAACCATGGCCCCAAAGGAAAGAAATTCGACTCCCAAGAAGAGAAAATAAGATAAATATGGTGAGGCAAAGGCTTTTGTAGAGGAAGTACCCATACAATAGACCCCTCCAGTGACTAAGAAGGAGGAAGTTGTAGAGAAGCCAAATGAGGTGGCGGAGAAGCCAGAAGAAACACTAAAGAGAAAGGAGGTGAAGAAGAAGACCCCTCCCAAAAAGAAGGCTAAGTCTACCATTGTTGCAGAAGAAACCCCATAGTCCCATGAAGAAACAATTGCCTCAGATGAGCCTCCCAAAATAGTTGTTGAGGTTGAGAGGGACACTATGATAAGATTAGAGGAATTATCCCAGAAGCAAACTAGAGCAACCTGCATCCTAAGACAAGATTTGTTGGAGTTGTTCCCCAGCTCGAGCACATTAGAGTCGACAAAGATAAGATGGGGAGACAAGGCGGCTCGATGCAAAGATGCCATCATAGGGCACAGGGGGTGGGATGTTTTTCATGCCTTCTGTAGAAATAGAGACCAACCAAGCTCAATCTGCAACCCATGGAAGCTAAATATAGGGAAGCTGGTGGTCCCAAATGTGTTTGTGGAGCCAATTATGATTAGGGAATTGGCCAAGAAGTTTGACACCCCAAGCCTTATTGTCTGAAACATCCAAGGGAAAGTTATTTTGGACATATCTCAGAAAGCTATCACATAATGTTTTGGGTTGGATGGGACAACCATCAAGGGGATCAACAAGCATGCCTTGTTGAAAATGTATGAAAAGAAAAAGGGAAGGATAAGAAGAGAATGTATGCCAATGTTTTTAAGAAGGCTCTCCAATTTCACCCCCAACTACATTTTGCCATCTGAGACAAAGCCATTTGCACTGGACAAATTTGAAAGATATTTTATAAGAACATATTATGCCTTGTGCCATGTCTTGGGAGAGAATTGCAGGCTCACATTGTTGTTGGTGGATTACATGATGCTAGCAGTATTTATTCAACACCTGGCTACAATTGTACTTTTTGACTTCACAGCCATTCTTCAGACCAAGTTATGTGAGAGCCTAGGCAAAAGATGAAAAGACTGCACTGAATTTCAAGCACTATTCTTTGATGTGCCATCTTTTTGCATCAAAACAGGTTAGTCTGGTCCCCAAAGCTAAATATCAGGATGTTGGATCCACAGACAAGGTTGCCATGGTTGGTTCAGAGATAGACACAAGTGTGGGACAAGGGCTCTTGGTTTTGAGACTATTGTTTATTCTCTGATTATTTTGTCAAGAATATTTTTGATATGTTGAGTGTTTAATTTCCAAGGCTGCATGGGAATATAGTTAAAGTGTTGAGAATTCAGGCATGCAGAGCTCCAAATGTACAATATGCAGAGGGGGATTTTAGCCATAATTTTGGAGACTTCTTTTTCTATCAGGACTGCACCATCATTAAGTGATATGGTTTTGAAAAGGCTCTCCACAGGTTGCCCATTTTTGTTTCTCCTAGGATTGCATTCTTAGAATCCATGTGGAAAATGATGTGGGTTGATATCAAATCTCAGAGAGGAAAGGGATGCATCTCCCTAAAGCTACTATGTTCGGAGAATTTGAAATTAGTTGTGATAACTTGGAAAAGATCCAAGATTTTTTGGTCAGAAACTACAGATTCAAGGTGGGAATTGCCAGGATTTTATGATCTTGAGGGGTATATAGGGGACTTAAGGCTAAATAAGTTCAAGGATAGGATCTATCATCATCAATTCTATGAAATTGAAGATTTGTTAAGGAATGTTCTGCCCAAGGAAGTCATCCAAAGAAATAAAAAATGGGACATGCTAAAGAAATTGAAAGGGAGAGGATGGAAGAAGATAAGAACTACATAGGACTACTCGGAACAAAGTTCCAATCTGATATTGCAAGGATGATTATCCTTCTCCAGTCTATAGATAAGATCATCAAAGATGAAATCTAAAGGAGAGAGATACTAAAGAAAAAGGGTAGAAATTTGAAGAGTGTCCTATTGCAGACATCCTCATATTTTCCAAGAAGGGGGTGGTCATCAAGGAAGAGGTGTAGCCTGAGTCTTCAAAGACAACAACTAAGGGTAAAGGGCCAGTGGTGGGAGAACAGGGATAGGAGCTAGAGGAACGTCCTATCATCGACATCCCTACATTTTATGAGGTAGTTGTCATCAAACGAGAGGGGAAACCAGAGGCTTCAAGGTCAAGCACAAAGGGTAAAGGACCAGCGGTGAGAGATATTACAAGGGTGGAGAAAGGTAAAACTAGGATCTCTGATTTTGTTGATATCCCTAAGACCGATGATCCAAATGTGCTTCCTTCTTCCCCTCCAAAGGATTTTTCCATGAAGAGGTACCTGCCAAGAAATTGGATGAAAATGATAGAGGTTTGGTCCCAAGTGTTATTTTGGCTGAGGAAGTGGATGATGAAAGGGTCACTACTGCAAGGGAATTCATGTCAGATGACAATTTTGCGAATTTCCCAGAGTTTAAGTCTTTTTGGCTTAAATAAAAACTAAGAAATGCAACTTCGGGGGAAGAAGTAAATATTGACCCCAATAACATTCAATTCACCCTCAAGGAAGCTATAGAAATGGTGGCCAATAGTGGCATGATTCTAGTTCCTGGATGGGATCAAATGAAACTCTTTTTGTTAGACCAAGTTGTTAGGCTGCAGGACCCAAGGTATGTGAAAGAATATGAAAACTATGGGTCTAGAGTTAATGTAAATTAAAAAAGCCTTTCTTGTTTGGGCTAGGGGATCAAGTGTAAATAGGCCAATTGTTCATTTTGGGCTAGAGCAGCAGCAGGGAGAAGTAATCCTAATGACAACCAGTGACACCACAGTAGGAGAGGTTGTTTCTCTGACTTCCCATGCAGCACAATTTTCTCAGTTGGTAGTCCAGGACTTAGAAGCAAAACATATTTCTTTGAGGGATACTTTGGCCAAGAAGTATCATGATTATAATTTGTTATTCGTTGAGAATTGTAAACTAAAGGATAAATTGAATAAAGAAGAGATAGGGACCCCGGGGGGAATAAGGCCTGGGGAATTGGAAAGGGCTACTAGAGAGATTCAAGAGGCTAAGGAAGAACCCTCCAGGACATATTTTGAAATCAGAAGAGATACAATTTTGAAGGTATCTGGTAGAGTAATGGATAGATTAGAGGAGGTCCACGCCATTTATTCCTCTCTAGCAAAAATTGACATTGATTTAGATTCCATTGTTTCATTCTTTTTGCCCATTAAAGCTACTTGGATTCTTAAAGGGCAGTAGATAAAGGAAGTTCTCCTAGTTGCTTCACAAAGGAAGGGGAGTGAAGTTATAGAGATATAAGTCACATGGAAGAATTATAATACATTAATCAAAGAACTCCCTATCATTGAGAAAGAGAAGCAAGCAATGAATTATAGATTTGAATCATTCAAAGGATTGCAACGATGGGATATCCCTTCAATTTTGACACCCATGCAACACATTAAAGACTTGGTCTCCTGGCGTGCAGAATTTGAATAGGCTATTTCAAGGGTTCTAGAAGCCTTGGAATCAGGCTTGGACTAGGAGGCCTCATACAGTCTAATTTTGGATAGAATCATGGATGTTGAGGGGTTGTAACACAAGTTTTGTTGTGGAAGTAGTAGGGGTACCAGCACAAGTGACTAGGATAGCTATTAATAGGCTGGAAGGCCTAAAACTTTTGAATGGCCAATTGACAAGATGGAGGGGTTGTTAGACACAATGTACCATTGAGAGGGAGGTGAATTAGTGGTTCCATATTCTTTTCTTTTAAACTCCTAAGTATATGTACCAATTAAAATACTAAGCCTAACATGACCTTGCATTATGCTAAGGAGAGATTACTCAATGCACTCACAAATAAAGGGGACATCACATAACACCAGCATATACGAGGAAAACCCAAGATGGGAAAAACCTCGATGAGAAATGTTGCTGGAGTCTACTACTCCAATCCAACCTCACAATGAATCTCTAATTATAATATTTAGGGCACCAACCCAAGGAGAACCAACCCCTAATTTAGGGCACCGACCCAAGGAACACCAACCCCTAATTTTAGGGCACCAACCCAAGGAGCTACAACCCCTGCACTGAGCTCCAACTCAATGATTACAAAATCATGTTTTTATACCAAAGTTATCTTCTTGTTACAAAATAACTTTGTAACTCTCAAGTATGTCTCTTCACTGGTTCTCCTCTCTATAGATCTTTGTTGGTTCTCTGTCCACCTTTTCTCTATTTCACCTTGCTCTCTTCTACACTCTTGCTCTTTGTTGCACTCTTGCTCTCTATTGCACCCTTATCGGTTTAGCCACTTCTCCTTCTCTATCGGTTCTGCTCTCTGTCGGTTCTTCTTTTTGTCGATTCTTCTCTCTATTGGTTCTCTCTTCTCTCTACTACACCGCTACTCTCCACCAGTACTACACTCTACTAGTTCTATGCCTACCTTCTCTGCAGTCTTCTACAAGTTTTCTTTGTCGGTTTGATCTCTTCCCGTTCACTCCTCTGTCAGACTTAATGGCTGACTATCGGTTGCCTCACTGATGCCGATTGAACTCTTCAACCCAATTCTCCCTCACACTCAGTCTCTTCCTCTTCTTCTTAGTGAACACTTGACTAATTTCTTCTCACATGTAGCAACACTCTTTCATTCAACAGAAACCTTCATTGATTTTGGCTTCCATATTTACAACCTAGTTTTCCCACCAAAAGCCAAGTCAACTTTTGGGTGGTTAGGGTTTCCTCATCAACCTCGAGGCAGACCAAATCCAATTAGATCTCATCTGATCTAATCGCCTAGATTGATGAACTGTAACTCATCAATCAATCTCTCCATTTTCGTGCCTTCCTAATCATGCCTTCTATTTTTGGCAATTTTCTTTTAACCTGTTAGCGGATTTCTTGGTCGATCACTAAGAATAGTTTTGTGGTTTCCTTCATCTGCCTCAATTTTCTCAAATAGTCTATGCTAGATCTTTGTTATCTTTCTGAACTTGAGCCGCAAACCTCTAATGTGCATCTCGTGAATCACGTAGTTGACATAAATGTCGACCTGTCACCATCTACCTCATCGTCTAATACTTCACCGACTCAACATGTCAACCTGTGCAAGCATGCCATTTCACCTCCACATGGCCCCTGTGTTGACATCCACCATTGCTAGATCATCTGTGTCAGTATGGATGGGATCACCAACCAACTCCATTACCGGGTTCATCTATTGGCTTACTAATCCTGTTGATTAAACCCTTAACTAGTCTGTTATCAACCTTGCCCTTTGCTTCTCTTCTGGTGGAACACTCAATTAGTTAGCACTCTTGCTAACCTACCTTATGCACATCTTCATCAGATGGGAGTCTTTTGCATCTGCACCTTGTCCATATTATTGGTGGACATACATATTGGTAAACACCTTGATGACACTATGTGACCAACCTTCAATAGACTCTAACCTTAGTCTGACAATGTCCTTTGTCTGCAACTTCTCAGCCTTTCCTTCTTCTTGATCAGCCCAGACCATACCTCAACCGGTTTGTCAAGATGACAAAGCCATCACTCTTCATCTGTCCTGGAAACACAACGTGCCTTCTCTGTTGGTCCAGTGCATATCTTTGATTTGATGCACTTGATTCATCCTTTTGTCTTATCTCACAGAACTATGATGCACACTTTTCATAATAGGAGATAAGCTCCACTTATTGGTGAGAGTGAATCCTTATCATCTACTTTTGATTCATCCTTTTGTCTTATCTCACAGAACTATGATGCACACTTTTCATAATAGGAGATAAGCTCCACTTACCGGTGAGAGTGAATCCTTGTCATCTACATACCTTTAACTCTTTTGTGTTATCTCATAGAACTATGATGCACACTTTTCATAATAGGAGATAAGCTCCACTTACCGGTGAGAGTGAATCCTTATCAACTGCATCCTACAATGCACTCATGTGGCTTCCCATTTTATACAACATATCTTCAAACAGGCACATGTGATCTGGTTGGGGAACACTCGTGTTGTTCTACATCCACACAACATATCGGTGACCTATACATCCTTCTCCTCTAGTGTTGATGTGATTTAGGTAACATTCTGCCTCTTCATCATAATCAACAACCCAACATCTTGCTCATCTTGCTTGTACACTAGTCATAAGCTTGTCGATTGGCAACCACTCACTATCAACAAATAACTTACCAGTTGACATCCTCTCTTTACCGATGATAGACTATACCGGTAACCTGTTCATATCATCCACACAAGTCAAACACTAACTTGTGTAATTTTGACTCCAATGGAATGGCATTCTCTCCCTTACCTTATCGGTGTTCTGCAACACAAGGTGATATCAAAGACATCTCATCGTGTGTGCATCCATGATAGTGTTGCACATACATCTCTTATATCGGTAGCCATCCTATACCAATTGAAATCAATACCAACACAATGCCAACAATGTCCCCCTTTGGCATTGATGTCAACACATGTAGTATCTGACATACTACATAATCTCTCTCCCCCTTTGTGTGATCCAACTCTCCCTCTTTGTATAATCCATGGATTCTCACACATGTAGTATGCGGTATACTACAAAATCTTTCTCCCCCTTTGACAATAATGGCAAAGGGCACTGTCAGGGTTTCACTCCTTGTATCTACTAGGCACTGATAGAAATTTTTCTCTCCTTTTTCTTTACCAAAGGCATATCCTCCTTTGATACTACTTGTTACATCTTCTCAAGTTACAACACTTGAGATGGAGAACTCAACCACCAACTAACACCAATTGAGTATGCAAATTTGATACGAATTGTTAAAGCACTCAATTGCAGAAGGATGTGTCAGTGAATACTACTTACCTGTCGGTCAAACTACATCTTCCCCTATCTGATCCCAAATTATCTTTAGAATCAATTTTGATTGTGCTATGAATACAACCAATTGGGAAAGTAGATACCCATCATCATGAAATTCTCCTAGGTATTTCTACAACAATTTCTATCATTTGTAGTTTAGGCAGTCAGTACCCTCACAAGTTCAAGCATGCCAGTTCTACTTCATAAGCACTTGAACTTCCCTTGAGTCATACATCTCAGGTCCTTATTGCCTACCAGGTCCAATATAGGGGATTCAATCATCTCCATATTTCGGTTGAGTTGTGAAAATGTGATCATCTGATGATCTTTCAACTCCCTTATATCCACCACAGCATATGACATGATCCTAGATGTACACAATGCCATTTAATTTCATCATCATGACATAAATCAAACTGGTTAGCCCAAAGACATGCATGTTTGCATGATCAACAGTCGGGCAAACATATGTCATTCAGGTCTTTTCCCAATACCACCTAAGACATAACCTCCTCATTCCATGCTACTAGGGCTAATGCAATGATCTTGAACCTTATTGTCTTATATAACCTACAAGTACCTATTAGTATTCATACCGGTAACATCCTATACATATCGGTTTCCTGTACCAGTCCATCATCACTATCGGAGCACCTTCCTATAACTCCTGACATTTTGTGTCACTTTGCATCTGATTCCAATTATTAATCTCCATCTATTGACACATATTGAAATGTCTTAGATCTGATAGAGGAGGAGAATTCACTTCTGATGAATTTAACTTATACTGCAATGATCCTAGTATAAAGAGGCAAGTATTTGCACCAAGAACACCTCAGCAAAATGGGATAGCCGAGAGAAGAAATAGATCAATTATGGATTGTGCAAGAACCTTGATGATAGAAAAGAGGGTACCTCAAACATTTTGGAGAGAAGCAATTAGCACTGCAGTTTACACCCTGAACCAAGTTCAACTGAAGAAAGGATCTATGAAGACACCATATGAGATCTGGTATGACAAGAAACCTAATGTAAGATACTTTAAAATCTTTGGAAGTAGATGCTATGTTCACAAAAATGACAGAAATGGAAATTTTGATCAGAAAAGTGAAGACGGAACATTTCTTGGTTATTCTTCTAGAAGTAAAGCATTTACATGTTTGATCAAATCATCTAACAAAATAGTGGAAAGTGCAAATGTGAAAATTGATGAATTTGCAGAAAGAAATGATGAAGGAAATTCCAAAGAACCAGAAGATTATGAAGAATTTGTTTATGTTCAACCGAGAAGTCCTATCGAGAAAGTTGTTGAAGAAAATGAAGATAATGTCCAGTTACCGAGTGATGAAGAAGATCATACAAAACCTACCAAGCCTATATTAGCCAAATATGTTAGAAGACATCATGCATCAAGTCAGTTTATAGGAGATAAAGATGATCCAGTGATGACAAGAAACAAACTGAGATAGAACACATGTCTGATTTCTGAATTTGAACCAAGAATAGTGAAAGAGGCATTTAACAATGAAGATTGGGTAAATGCTATGACAGAAGAAATTGATCAAATCAAGAAGAATGACACATGGACACTAATCCCAAGACCAAAGGACAAAAATATAATCGATACCAAGTGGATTTTTAGAAACAAGATAAATGAAAAAGGTGAGGTCATTCACAACAAAGCAAGACTAGTTTGCAAAGGTTATTCTCAAGAAGAAGGAATAGATTATGGTGAAACTTTTGCACCTGTGGCTAGACTTGAGGGAGTAAGAACATTGTTGGCATATGCTGCTTTCAAAAATTTCAAGGTATATCAAATGGATGATAAATCTACATTTTTTAATGGTATACTAGAAGAAGAAGTTATCATTGAACAACCTGAAGGATTTGTTGAAGACGAGAGTAAAGATCAGGTATACAAACTGAACAAAGCTTTATATGGTGTGAAACAAGCACCTAGAGCATGGTATGAAAGATTGCACTCTTATTTAATCAAGATTGGTTTTATAAGGACAAGTGAAAACAACAATATGTACATGAAGAAAGATGAGGACAATGGAATATTGATCTCAGCCATATTTGTTGATGACATTATATTTTGTGGAAATGACTCCTTATGCAAGAACTTTGGAAATGAAATGTGTAAAGAATTTGAGATGTCACTAATCGGCGAGATAAAGTATTTTATAGTTTTACAGATATTGCAAATGAAAGATGAGATTTTCATTACTCAATCGAAGTACATAAAGGAAATCTTGAAGAAATTTGGAATGGAGGATTCTAAACCAATAAGTACTCCTATGACTACTAACTATAAATTATCAAAGAATGATGAATCTGGATCTATTGATGAGACACTTTACCGATCTATGATTGGAAAATTGCAATATGTTATGCATAGTAGACCAGATATAGCACATGAAGTAGGTATTGTAGCAAGATTCTCTGTAGATCCCAAGGAAACTCATATGACAGCAATCAAGAGAATTTTCAGATACTTGAGAGGCACTAAAGATTATGGCTTAGTATATGGCAAGATAAATAATTTTGATTTAAAAGTTTATACTGATGCTGATTGGGCAGGCAACATAGATGATAGGAAAAGCACAAGTGGTGGAGCTTTCTTTTTGGGAGAAAGACTAGTAAGTTGGCTTAGCAAGAAATAAGGATGTATTTCTCAATCTGCAGCAGAAGCTTAATATGTTGTTGCAGCATTGAATTGTACCAATATAGCATGGATCAAACAACTGTTGGAAGGTATAAATGAGAAAGTTACCAAGCCAGTAACTATATTCTGTGATAATACTAGTGCCATTAACATTTCAAAGAATCTAGTGATGCATTCTAAGACAAAGCATATGTCTATAAAGTATCACTATCTCAGAGAAGAAGTTCAAGAGAAGAAAGTTGTGCTGGAATATATCAGTTCAAAGGAGCAATTAGCAAACATCTTCACAAAGCCACTACCAAGGGACACTTTTGAGTATCTCAGAAGCAAGTTAGGGGTCCTACCCCTATCTTCTACTCACTGACCGAGTTCGGTGAAAGCATCAATTAGATGACTCTACATAATATTATGTGTGGATTGATGTTGATTTACACACTTTAGGAGGTCACCTAAAGGTGTGCAAAAAAATATGAATAAAGACAAGTTGATCTGACCGAAACTGAGATGTTACACAGCAAGGCAAATCACTTCACAGAGGAAGGAATCATGATTTAGTTCTTTTACTTCTTGGCATTGTTGTCAAAGGGGGGGAAGTCTAAATGGTTGCAAGACTAAATGGTTGATTGCATGATAAAGCCCTGAATGATGGAAATAACAGAAGACTAATGATAGGGGGAGTAGATTGCAAAATGGAGAAGACTAAATGCAAGTCAACAACTTAGAAGCCTATTGAAAATGGAAAAGACTTCAGAAGACAACAGATTTAGGATAACAGGAGAAGTCTAACAACAATCTGGATCTGAATCAATTTGAATATCTTGTTGGTATTACCATTTAATTGTTGGTTTTGCCATCAATGCCAAAGGGGGAGATTGTTGGCATTACAATAAGAAAGATTGTTGATATTCAATAAGGATATTGAGAAGGTTGTTGAAAATTATTGATATAACTGAAGAAGGATGATAACTATCTTTATAACATTATTTTGTCATTCATTTCAAGAAATTGATTATTTGATTCAGTATGATGTTGTCATATCTTGAGAAGATTGATTAGAAGAGAATTAAGATGTCGGTAAAAGACACAGAAAGAATGTGATGAATACAGGGAGGAATAAGTTATTCAATGGGCAACTATTACCGAGTTAGACAATGATGAGATCATGATGTTTAGATTGTTTTGATATCCTACATTTGTTGTTGATTGTAAGGTTAAAACTATACTATGCAACCGAGCAAGGAACCTAGTCGGTAAACCCTAAGGAATCTAGTCGGTAAACCCTAAGGTTATCGATATCGATTAATAAAGGTGAAATGTCTACCGAGTAAATTTTAGTAGTTACCGAGTTGCAACCGAGTTATGGCAGTGCGCATGGATGGATAAAAGTATTATTTAATGAAGGACAATGATTAGCTGGAGATGTATAAATGATTGGTATGCCATGTATGAAGTTTGTTAAGGATCTATGGCAAAGGAAAATCAGCAGGAAGATCTACAGCGCAAATTAAACCGCAATAACCTTATGCAAGTTCCAAGATGGGAATGCAAGTCCCGAGGTAAGGTAAAACATTTTCAGATCAAAAGGATACATTGAACCTAGTCAAGTTTGAAGATCTGATGGCTAAGATTGATCATGGGAAATGTGATCAAGGAGATTTAGTGGTTAGCAATTGTTTATAAATAAGGAATTGTTGATAAACAATGTATGCGGGCAAGTGTATGCACAGGGATGCTACATAGTGATTACCAAGCACAGAAGCTTGAAGACTTGTTTGAATAACAGAGTAGAGAGCCCAGCAGAGGGACAAGATAAGTCCTATGACTAGATTGTTTTCAGCAAATAAGAATTTGCTTTAGCATTTTAGATGTGAAGTTGTAGATAGATTTTATTACTATTATTTTGTAAGTGACAGAAAATCTCTTAACCGAGTGGACTTGATAGTCTTATATGTAAACCCTCTAGCAAGGTAACATTCTAAGTGAGTGTTTGAATTCCTTTAACAAGGTCACTTCTAACAAAGTGAAGATCCTAACAGATTTGAGGGAAATCCCTTAACCGGGTCACATCTAGCAATGTGTTTGTAATCTTTAATAGGATTTTCTTTTAACCGAGCATACTCTAGAAGAGTATATTTCTTAGTGGGTCTGAAATCCCATAGTGGTTTTTCCCTATTTGGGTTTCCACGTTAAATCTGGTGTTATGAGTGTTGTTATGATTATGTGTTCTTAAGTTTGCATGTTTAATAGTTTTTGGTTAAGTTGTTGAAGTATAAGTTACCGAGGTTGAATCTATTGATTTTATGGAAGTTTAAGTTTGTATGATTCACCCCCCCCCTCTCATCTTCTTAGCTATTGGCATCTATACTTTACATTAAGTATCAGTACTAACAAAACTTATCATCTCATTTTCTTCCTTCATGCTGGCAGTAGCTTGTTCTTCCATGTGTCCTTCTTCTCTGAGGGGGTGAATGATAAGTTCAGTGTACTACTCCCCCTAAGGTATTGCATATCCTTTAGGCCTTAAGAGATATCACTTGTGCATTGAATGCACAGTTTCGGTCCATGGTCTTCTTCCTCCACACCTGCTTGGTCTCATTCTTCTTCCCATTTTCAGTCTCGGGAGCAGGTCTTACCTTCTTCTATTGATTGGTCCTTGCACTACCAGATGCTACATCATAACCGGAAGAAGTGCTATAGTAGCACACAACATCCATGCCAATCTCATGATTGGGGAACCTTCTAACATGTCGGTTAGACCATCTTCTTCTAGTCATATTACTATGGTCGGCAATCGAAATCGATGGACCTCTTGATTATGTAGGGATATTTCTCCTTTGGTTCCATGCAGGTCTCTGACTTCCATATGCTCTGTATCCATTTCTATGTTGAGCATAGTTGCTATATCGATTGTCATGTGACTACAAGTTCTTCTTCCTGCATTCAAACTCTTTATGGCCATATCTATTATAGTTATAACAAACACTATTTGCATAACCGCAAGAGGGGATATGCATGTATCTACTCCTTGATACATTTTGCTCATATGCATGATATCTATGAGATCCTAGATTATTCCTTCTAGATCCCTTTCTACATTTTTCTATCCTATGGCCATGACCATTACATGCAAAGCAATAACCAGAGAAGGTAGGTTTATAACTTACAAACTTATTCTGCCATGCATGGGGAGATCTTACCAGTTTAGAATCTCCATTTCTACTTCTCTTGGGATGGATCCTAGGTTGTCCTTTCTCTACATCTCTTCCATTTGTTCTCTTCTTTTCCCACACTTTCTTTGTCCTATGGGTGGTAGCATTTCCTTGTCGTCTACTGGTAGGAGATCTTCTTTGTTGTCTTCTTTTGTTCTTGCTTCTGGTGAAGCTATCTTCTCCCATCTTCCCTTTATGTTTGGGATCTGCATTGTTCCTCCTTCTTGCAGCACCGGTCTTAATTCTTGTCTAGATGTCTTCACCGTTTGTGGTTAGATCTACCTTCTTGTAGGGAGTATTTTGGATAGTGAAGGTATGTCCCTTGTTTTCTCCATTTGAGGAGACAAATAGAATGTCAATATGGGGGACATTCTTGTTGGAGGAGAATTCATCGGCACCACTTCCTAATCCTTCGGTGTCCTTCACATTCTTTTTCTTTTTCAACATTTTGTCCAAGGAATCAGTGTTGCCATCAAACCGAATTCTCACCTTGGGCTCATCCTGACACTTCTCAAGGTCATTTCAGAGAATCTTCATTTCTCTAACCAGCTGTAGATATTATTTATCTTTTGTTTCTAGTTTGGTAGCTAGATCACTGCACCGACACTCATTGGTGCCTCCTTGTTGAGTCTTCAACTCTAAGATGCATTTCTCAGATTCTTCAAGGCATCTGATCAACCGGTCTTGCTCCACAATAGTAGCATTCTTGAATAACTTGTATTCATTTCTTACTCTACTAAGTTCTTCAAGTGCATTTACAAGTTCTCCTTCAAGATCAACTTCTACTTCTTCTTCTTCTTCACATTCACTATCACTGTCAAATACATCTTTCCAGTAGGAGTGATCTGCATGATCATTTTTAGATGTGTGCCTCTCATCTTCTAATTCTTGAGCCATGAAAAGGTGGGTTCCTTCTTCATCATTGTTGTGGCTACTAGCAGATCTACCTTCATCATATGTAGATACATGAGATGCATTTCTCATTCTATCTTCACAAGCTAGTTTTGTAGTAGTAGGCTCATTTCCATACAGCTTCTTCAGTCTGTCCCATAAGCTTTTTGTCGATCTGCATCTATCCACCTATGAGGAGATATCATCTGATAACCCACAAAGTATTGCCTTCATTGCTGCATCATTGCGTCGGTTTCTTCTTTCTCCATCAGAATCGGTGGGAGGACTGACTTTACTAGGGCAGCCATTTACAACAGACATCCACACATCAAACCCTAGGAAGGACAAGTAGATTTCCATTCTGTAACTCCAAATGGAATAGTTTGAACCATCAAATACTGGAGCAGGGAATGACACTAAATAGACCATTGTATCCTTAAGCTAGAATCTACCCAAGCTAGAGAAAGCTTATCAACTGGGAACCTAGGCTCTGATACCAATTGTTAGACACAATGTACCACTGAGAGGGGGGTGAATCAGTGGTTCTCAAATTCTTTTCTTTTAAACTCCTAAGTATATAAACTGGTTAACATACTAATCCTAAGATAACCTACCCGTATGCTAAGGAGAGATTACTCAATTCTCACACATAAAGGGGATATCACATAACACATCATATACGAGGAAAACCCAACATGGGAAAAATCTCAGTGAGAAATGTTGTTGGAGTCTACTGCTCCAATCCAGCCTCACAATGAATCTCTGATTACAATATTTAGGGCACCAACCCCTAATTTAGGGCACCAACCCAAGGAGCTACAACCCCTCCACCGAGCTCCAACTCAATGATTACAAAATCATATTTTTATACCAAATTTTTCTTCTTGTTACAAAATAACTTTGTAACTCTCAAGTATGTCTCTTCACTGGTTCTCCTCTCTATAGATCTCTGTCAGATCTCTATTCACCTTTTCTCTGATGCACCTTGCTCTCTACTGCACTCTTGCTCTCTATTGCAACCTTGTCGGTTCAGCCACTTCTCCTTCTCTATCGATTCTTCTCTCTACCAGTTCTTCTTTCTCTTAGTTTTTCTCTCTAACAGTTCTTTGTTCTCTCTGCTACACCGCTACTCTCCACTAGTACTACACTCTATCAATTCTATTTCTGCCTTCTCTTCAGTCTTCTGCAACTTTTCTCTACCCATTTGAACTCTGTCGATTCACTCCTTTGTGAGACTCAATGGTTGATTGTCGATTTCCTCATTGATGTCGGTTGAACCCTTCAACCTAATTCTCCCTCACACTCAGTCTCTTCTTATTCTTCTTGGTGAACACTTGATTGATTTCTTCTCACATGCAGCAACACTCTTTCATTCAGTGCCAAACTTCATCGATTTTGGCTTCCATATTTATAACCTGGTTTTCCTGCCAAAAGACAATTCAAATTTTGGGTGGTTAGGGTTTCCTCATCAACCTTGAGGCAGACCAAATCCAATTAGATCTCATCTAATCTGATCGCCTAGATTGATGAACTGTAACTCATCAATCAATCCTGCCATTTTTGTGCAATCCTGATCACACCTTCTATTTTTGGCAATATGCTTTTAACATGTCAGCAGATTTCTTGGTCGATCACCAAGAATAGTTTTGTGGTTTCTTGCACCTGCCTCGATCTTCTCAAATAGTCTATGCTAGATCTTTGTTGTCCACCTGACCTCGAGCCGCAAACCTCTGTTGTGCATCCCGTGAATCACGCAGTTCGTCATAAATGTTGACCTGTCACCATCTACCTCATTGCTTGATACTTCACTAACTCAACATGCCAACCTATGCATGCATGCCACTTCACCTCCATGTGGCCCCTGTGTTAGCATCCACTTTTGTTAGATCATCTATTTCGGTATGGATGGGATCACCGACCAACTCAATTACTGGGTTCATCTACCGGCTTACTAACCCTACCGATAAAACCCTTAATTGGTTTGTCATCAACCTTGCACTCTGCTTCTCTTCTGGTGGAACACTCAACCGGTCAGCACTCTTGCTAACCTACCTTATGCACATCTTCATCAGATGGGAGCCTTTTGCATCTGCACCTTGTCTATATTACCGGTGGACATACATACCGATAAACACCTTGATGACACCATGTCATCAACCTTCAACACACTCTAACCTCAATCCGGAAATGTCCTTTGTCTGCAGCTACTTAGTCTTGCCTTCTTCTTCATCAGCCCGGACCATATCTCAACTAGTTTGTCAAGGTGAAAAACCCATCACTCTTCATCTATCCTGACAACACAACATGCCTTCTTTGTTAGTCCAGTGCATATCTTTTATTTCATGCACTTGAGACATCCTTTTGTTTCACCGGTAGATCCAGTGTGAGCCTTCAAACACCTTCCTTTAACTCTTATGTCTTATCTTACATAATTATGATGCACACTTTGCATAATAGGAGATAAGCTCCACTTATCGGTGGGCATGTGTCCTTGTCATCTACATCTTGCAATGCACTCATGTGCTTCCCTGTTTGTGCAGCATATCTTCAAACAGACACATGTGATCCGGTTGGGGCACACTCATGTTGTTCTGCATCCACACATCATACCGGTGACCTATACATCCCTCGCCTTCAATTTTGATGTGATTTAGGTAACATTACACCTCTTCATCACAATCAACAGCCCAACATCTCACTCATCCTTCTTGTACATTGGTCATAAGCTTGTTGTTTGGCAACCACTCACTGTCAACACATCACTTACCAGTTGACATCCTCCCTTTATCGGTGACAGACTATACCGCTAACCTATTCATATCATACACATAAGTCAAACACTAACTTGTGTACCAATGACTCCAATGGAATGACATTCTCTGTCTTACCTTACTGGTGTTCTGCAACACAAGGTGATATCAAATACATCTCATCTTGTATGCATCCATGATAGTGTTGCACATACATCTCTTATACCGGTAGCCATCCTATACAAGTTGACATCAATGACAACACAATGCCAATAGGGGTGGTACAATAAGTATTGTGTCGTCCTCCAACAAGTCTTAGAAGAAGAAGAAGAGGACTAGTCTCTGTTTTTTTCATTTTGTCTCCCTTCCTTTTAGACCTGCTACACCAGACAGTCACTTCTCAAGTAGCAAGGAATGAATGACTAACAAGGAGGGTACCACATTATCAGCAAGGACACCTTTTGATGTACTTATTCCTAGTATGGGTCTTTTGACATCTATGATCATTGGCCTAAAGCTTGTTTCGCTCCCTTGTGTCATAAAAGGGAATTTAGGGCCTTGAGTACTATTCCAAAAAATTTGTGATCATATGTACTAAAGAAAGGCTTACAAGTAATTGTAGGACATAGTTCTACAAGAGTATTGTACCACAATTCTATGAATGTGCTTGTTTCGACTTGAAGATCAATAAAGAATACATTCTCTTTTCTGGTTTCATATTTTGTTCATGAGTTGTATGAGTTTGAAATGCTTAGAGTCTTGTAAACTTGTCTATTCTAAATGATTATGTGTATGGTTTGATGGGTTGCATTTGTAGAAAATGAATTAAATTCTATAAAATAATATTGTAACATAGGATGAACTAGTGTGAGATCGAGCTAAGGTTATGTTTCTTGAGTTGAATGTTTATGCAAGGCATTTATGTTCAAATATCTCTGTGGGATTAAAATCTAAATCCACATTGTTGTAAGTGTCATGGTCTTGTTTTGACTCTGTATTCCCTAGAAAGTAAGCACTGGTCATGTTTTCCAAATTTCAGAATTAATCATTCATTAAAATTTATTTGTTTTCAGCACTAGAATTAAGTTTAGGAATAGCTTAGATTAGAACAAGTTTCAATGTACCAAAAGGTGACATAAAATAAGGTCTAAGCCAAAGAGTACAAAATTTTTTTTAGTCTTTCCTTGGTATATTTTCATTGAAACGTCTGCTAAAGTACAGTGTCTTGTCAGGCAAGTAAGAATATCAAAGTGATGTTGTTATAGGGATACCCACCTAGGTTTTGCAAAGCCTAAAGAGTAGAAAGTTGTAGTTGTTGGAATCCAATAACACTGAGAGGGGGGGTGAATCAGTGTTATACCAGAAAGAACAATTTTAGCCTTATTAAAACATGCATACACCAACTGGTATACCAGTACATATAGAATTGAAAGGATTAAAGAAACCAATAAGCCAATCACATAAATGAGAACCATAACACACAAAATTATACTTGGAAAACCTCAAAGAGGAAAAACCACGGTGGGATTTGTGACCCACAATATCAATCCATTGGTCATATGAAGAGATATTACAAATATAAGAGGCTTGCACTTGCAGGAAGGCTTACAGCCTAGAGCACACTGCTCAATTACAAAAGGAGCCTCATTGACTACATATAAATCTAGACTTCAATCCGGAGAAGTGGTGAACTGCAAAAGATAACATCTTCTATGCCAAAATACAGTTCTGGTTAAACTCTATTTGTTCCGCTTTGAAACCCTAAACCCTTTACCGGAAGAACCCTTTACAATAATATCCTCACATACATGATCTCTCTGATATATCTCGCATCATACCACATACACATATTCCATAATCTCCTATTACAACCATGATATCAAAATGATCTAATCCAGCTGACCCATATACCCTATACAACTTATCATACCTTATGTCAGCTTACAAGGATATATACAATATCAAATTACATGTCGGCTAGATAATATAAATACATGAATATCAAAATCAATTGTCGATGCCAGATTCAAGAGATGTCGGCCTCCAATACCAATAACCATATTCTAGACCATGTCGGCCTGCATTGCCGGTAACCAAAGAAATCCTTTTATCCTGCAAGTGTCAGTGTCGGTGTTGGTGAAGTGTCTGCCACTGAAGTGCCTGTCGGTATAAAATTGAACCAAAACATGAAGCCGAAACAAGATGCCATGTTGCCATCAATGAAAACATAGTGAAACCAACCAATTGAGTGTCAATTTCTAACAATCTCCCCCTTTGGCATTGATGGCAACACTCATGTGAAAAATGGTCATGGTTTCATTTGTCGGTTTCATCCTACCTGCTCCCCTTGAGCTGAATATTCATCAATGCAAAATACTCCATACTCCAAGTCTCCCCTTTATATATACAACTCCTCTTTTTTCTTTTTCACATCTATATCACTCCCCCCTTAACATCAATGCCATCAAAAATTTCAAAAAGAATGCCAAAAGATCCAAAATTGTACAATGGATAACCCAAAAATATCTTACCAGATCTTAACAAATTTGAAAATTTCCGGATATGCCTTCTCCAATAGCTCAAGATAAGTATCCCAACCAGTTTTGAAAGTGTTGAAAATAGATACAAGTCCATTTAGTATATGTGCAAAGGATCCTTTCTCATTTAACTCTGTCATTGTGGGCTTCCCAACCATATCCATACATTGCTTCTTATGCACACTAAGTGAATCTAATCGAGGACTCACCAAGCCTCTCAGACTTTTAGCTCTTCTTAAGAATCTTGTTTGTTTCTTTCTCAAGAGAAAAAATTTGAGCTTCCAAAACCAAAATTTGACCATCAATGGATATAGTTAATGAATTTAATCCATCAAAAGAATTGGCTATACTTGCAATTTTCTCCTAAAATTCCTTAATCTTTTTATCCACATTCATTGTAAGTATATATATATTACAACATACTCTGTATATATTTATACACTGCTTCAAAGAATTATCTATCAGTTTCAACTTCTCATCAATCTTCTTCCTCTCAGATTCAATCACTTGATCAAATGTAGCTCTTTTAGCCTGAGTGAACCTCTCTAGTGCTTTTCATTTTGAAATCTACTGCAAGGATTGAAAATCCTTTGAAATATGCTCAATAATTATCTTAAGCTTTCCAAATGGACTCTCTTCTCTGTCAAACTTGCAATCTGGGACTATTCTATGTAAACAGTGATTGGCTGATCAATAATCCCTTTATCTGTAGATCCTTCCTTCATTAATTTTTGTGGAGCCATCATCATGAGTTCAGTAGGACTCATCTCAGTTATGTTTTTATTTGCAACCTACGAGGTGTCAATTGACAACAATGATGGACCAACTATCAGTTTCTTGTCGGATTCCTCTTTCTTCTCCTCTGATGATTTATACTTAATAGCTTCCTCACTTATATCGGTGGCTTTGCCACTTGGTGCAGTCTCTATAACTATCGGTTCCTCTATAGGAACTGTAAGCTCAACCTGTACATTTGTATTCGGAGGACTGTTGTCCTCAACATTAGTATCCTATACAATATTAACCTTTTTACTCTTTGTATTTGCCAGTATCTCAACATTTATCTGTACATTTGTATCTACCGGGGGCTTAATTTCCACTATCTTAATGTTCTTCAAAATTGAGGGTGAAGTTCCCATAATACCCTTTCCTTTTCCTTCAACTAGGGTGTCTGTAGTGTCTATCTTTGATTTCGACGAAGTTAAGAAACCTTTATTCTCTTCAAAGAACTTATCCCATGCATTTTGGGTCTCCTTTATTATCTCATTTACCCTTCCTAGCATAAGACTAGTTATTCTATGTTTTTTGTTAAAGACTTTTCTATTTGCAACCTCAAGTGTCTTATCCATTGCCTCTAAAGTAATATAAACAAAAACAGATAACAACTCTTGAATTTTAATATGCTTGTCTTCCTGTATTGTCGATAGCCTTATAGCATCTAACATATCATTCTCATGAACGAACCTACCATATTCTTCAAATTTGTTCTTCAAAGATACAGCAAGATTTTCTTCCTTGTTCTTCCGGCCTTCAATCTCCTTAGACATCCTCATAGTTATAGCTTGCATTTCATTTTTCATCACCATGTTCTCCTGAATTTAGTTTCCAACATTGTTCCTTAAGTGCATCTTTCTCTTCATCATCCTAATTTTGCAAAAGTTCCTTCCTCCTATCTTTAACAAATGATAACCTCTCCTATAGGACAAGAATGAATTCCTTGGTAGAATTCAATTCATCTTGTAGCTTCAAGTTCTTCAACCTTTCAATATCATAATCTTCAAGTGCCATCTCAAGTTGCTTCTCCAAGCCCATGTTCATGGATTTTGGATTCAAGATCTCCCTCAAGTTGTTAAACTTCCTCTGAGGCACAAGGCTCTAATACCAATTGTTGGAATCCAATAATACGGAGAGGGAGGGGTGAATTAGTATTATACCAGAAAGAACAGTTTTGCCTTATTAAAACATGCATACACCAACCAGTATACCAGTAGATACAGAATTGAAAGAAGTAAAGCAACCAATAAGCTAATCACATAAATCAGAACCATAACACACATAATTATACATGGAAAATCTCAAAGAGGAAAAACCACAGTGGGATTTGTGACCCACAATATCAATACATTGTCCATATGAAGAGATATTATAAAATATAAGGGGCCCACACTTGCAGGGAGGCTTACAGCCTTGAGCACAGTACTCAATCACAAAAGGAGCTTCACTGACTACATATAAATCCAGACTTCAATCTAGAGAAGTGGTGAACTGCAAAAGATAGCATCTTCTATGCCAGAATACAGTTCCAGTTAAGCTTTGTCTGTTCTGATCTAAAACCCTAAACCCTTTACTGGAATAACCCTTTACAATAATATCCTCACATACATGATCTCTCTGATATATCTCGCATCATATCACATCCACATATTCCATAATCTCCTATTACAACCTGTAGACACCTAAAAATGGTCAACGCTTGTGGAATCATACTTTAACATTTGCGCATTGCATCATTTTAGGTTTTTGCGTCGCATTAACATTTCTCCTATGTTACGCACTTGGTCTTTATCATTTGCGAGCATCGAGTCCTTCTTCTGCATTTTTCAGTTGTCTCGCTTTCGAATTAGGTCTTGTTGATAACCAATTTTCAGTCATGATTTTGGTCGATCCTTATCAACTTGTCAATCTTGTCATTTTGCCATTGATTTGTCATCGATCATCGTCCTTCTCAATCATGTCAATTTGGATCAATTTGTCATTATTCCTCGGTGCATTTATCAATCAAATCATTTATCAATTCAGAATCATGATCAAATCGAATCGACGTCAATTATCCTTTGTCAAGACCTAATTGTCATTCTTGCATTTTCTAATTCATCTTCTACAGTTTCATGATTTAATCATTTAACCTTGTTTGTCATTTCTCTCTCTAGGATTAATAAATTATTTATTTATCCTAAGTCTTCTCATCGCAATTAAATGTTCATTTAATTGGCTAATTATTCCTCTTTTTGTGAATTAATTAATAAATGACAAATTATTAATTAATTTACCTAATTTCTAATTTCCTAATTTTCATCAATTTTCTAATTTTCTATTTTTCTAATTCCTAATTTCAATTTTCTCCTATTTTCCTCCTAACTTCATGGAAATGACATGTCAATTTGTCATAATTTGTCATAATTGACAATCAATCAATTTTTGACATAGAAGTTTGTCATAATTTGTCATAAATTATCAATCAACAAATTTTGCATAGAAAGTGCATAATTTGTCATAATTTGTCATAATTGACATAATTGATTTGCAATTTCCATTTGAATTGAATCATGCTAATTTGATCATTTCTCCAATTTGTCTATAAATTGGATGAATTTCTTCACTCAAATCCCTTAATTCTTAATCCTTAATCAGACTATCGAATTTACGCTTCTAGTACTCTTGTGCCAATATCAATCTTGCTTTCACATTAGGTTTATGCACTTGAAGGTGAGATCCACAAACAAACCATTTGAAGAGGAAAGAAGAACAATGGAGCCGCATGAAGGAGCATTCAAATCACATCTTTGGTTTGCATAATCTTTGCTTTTGAATGTTTTTATTTCATGTCTCTATTGAGTGTTGTTTAGGATAGATCATTACATTTTAGTTTTTGTGATTGAGCTATAATGTTTATCTTATCTTGTGATGAGTTCCTATTTCCTAACTTACATTAATTGGTGAACCCGACGTGAACACTAACCATCTAACCCCTTTACTGTGTCTTTGAGTGCTTTTGAGTTGATTTGTAGGTCAAAAAAAAACCAAAAACAGGGCAGTGCAGGGTTTTCTGGGACATTCTGCGCCTCTGTAAGACAACTTGCGCCTGTGTCAAGCAACCTGTGCCTGTGTCATGACTTCTGCGCTTGTGTCATGACTTCTGCGCCTATGTCATAACTTTTGCGCCTGTGTCAAGACTTCTGCACTTGTGTCATGACTTTTGCGCTTGTGTCATGACTTATGCGCTTGTGTAAGGTATCCTGCGCCTGTGTCATGACTTTTGCGCCTGTGTCAAGACTTTTGCGCCTGTGTCATGACTTCTACGCTTGTGTCATAACTTCTACGCTTGTGTAAGGTATCCTACACCTATGTAATCCTGTGCCTGTGTCATAACTTCTGCGCCTGTGTTATGACTTCTGCGCCTGTGTAAAGTCCAGAACAGAGGTAAAAATGCAGTGTTTTACTTGAAATTTGTTTTGTTTTTGCATTCTATTTTCTGTGTTTTGGTTTTTGGTACTAATTATCTATGCAGAATCTTGGCATACGCATGGCAAAGACAACAAATTAAACTACTAACATGTTTATGCAGAATCAATAGTCAAAGACAACAAATCAAACTTCTAACTTGGGTTTTGCAGGTTGCCTTGGAGAAACAACTAAACTTGGTGATTGTCATTAATGTTTTAGGCACCTAGTGATTTCTAATATAGGTTGGAATGAACATGTTTTTGCTTTGATTGTTGAGTGTGACATTGGAGTAGGAGAGTATGCTCTCATCCTTCTTAGGGTGATCAGAAATCCAGATCTTCGATACCATGCTCGTGTCTTTGATTGTGTGTCTCCTTTAGAGGGCCTGCCTTCCTGACCACTTTTCTTTTTGCAAGCAAGTGATAATCGTGAGAAGGGAACGACCCAAAGTGAGTACGGCTAGAATACCTTGGCATTCTAACTCACTATAAAAAAATACCCGATGAGCGAAAGCTTTGAAGGAAGTGTTACGTGGGAATTGCAGTTACTTGGGAAGTGATGAACCTTGAACTCTTTCTCATATCAACATCTAAGTTGGGCCTCTTGGTCTAAATCGTGCTTGCGCGACTCCATTTGTTTGGTATCTTGATGGGCTTAATGTCTCAATCACGCTTGTGTGACATCAAGGAGTAACGCTTAACAGAAATCCTTACTAAACACCTTGTTTTTAGAAGCCAAAAACCCTTCTAGTTGCTTGAGAAGGACAAGTTCGGATACTTGGAAGAGATACTAAGTTCACCATGGGGAGATTTCCATGGGGACTGATGCTTGGCTGCCCTAAGAAGTGAGTGTCGTGGAGCGGAGCCCGTGGGGTCAAGCATCTATGTATTCTCCTTGAATCCCATAACAAGTCTACCTCTCAAGTACCTAATGTCCTTGCCTACCATAAGAAATGTGGGAATGAGCATGATTTTCTTGAGTCTATGATAAAATATCTTGTCTTCTTTACTTGTCAAAAGTTGAATTGCATCTCATTTCAAAAGAAAGACAAATTGATTCAAAACAAGGTTAAACATAAGAGCATTTCATCCAACAAACTTCAAAACACCTTCAAACATGGTTGTCAAACATTGTTCAAAATCTTGTCTCAACATTCATGTCACTTACATTTAGGTTCATCCTAGGTTGCATTTTGCAAAGTTCATTGTCAAGTACCAAGGTTAAGTTTCACCTAGGTCATACTCCTTTGCATATCAATAAGGGTCATCCATTTGCATGTGTCCTCTTGCATCAAAGTCATACCATTTTCATACATTCATATTTGCATACCCTAGGTCTCTTGATTAAGCTTAGGTCATTATCATATCATATTAGAGTCATTTGCATAGTAATTGTCCCTTTGCATATAGTGTCAAAACTAGGTTTTGTCATACTTGAGTAATGCAAATCTTTGATACAACCCTAAGTCATTGTTAAGAAGTCTAGACCTTATCAAACTTTTGTCTTTTTGTCATCAATATCATTTGGTCAAACCTAGCTTAGTATCCAAGCATATAGGGGAGACTTTGTCATTTTGTCCTTTTGTCACTTGGTCCTTTTGTCCTTTGAGGTCTAGACATCATTCCAATTTCCTAAGGGTCTCTTTTAGATTTGCATTCCAAAAAGTTTGTCAAAATCTTCAAAAACAACCAAAAACATAGGTTGCATTCTTGCCATAGATTGCATTCTCGTTTATCTAGTTTGCATTTAGTTGCATATCATACATTATCCTTGAAAAATTCCAAAAATATTGCATTTGCATAGTGACATGTCTATTGAAACAAGGTTCCAAGCACCAATGATGCAACAAAGTTTGACATATCAACCAACAATGCAATCACAATTCTATCCAACCCAACAACAAGGCAATATCGATCAAACTCTTTGTGATGAAACAAGTCTCCAAATACAAAAACTAGAGGAGAAACTAGCTCAAGAAAATGAGATTTTGGAACAAAGAGTGAAAAACATTGCGAAGAATAGATCACAAATGTCCAAAATGTTTTGAAAACTTCCAGGTCGAAATCCAAAAATTGAGCCAATTGATGTAAGGTCTCTTATCGAACGATCAGACATACCAGCTCTCCTCTCCCAAATAGAGATGATGAAACAATTTCAAGAAAAGAGACAACATCAATTTCAACATTATGTGCCTCCACAACAAGAACAAGGTGTTTACTATCAATCAGATTTTCAACCATCACAACCAATTGTTCAACATATTCAACCAACGCAACCAATGGTCCAATTTCAACAATATGTCCAACCAACTATACAATGTCAACAAATGGTTCAACCAATGGTGGAATATCAATGTCAACAACCACTATCAAACATTCAAAAACAAAGGTTGCAACACACACCAACCCAAGTTTCAAACATGTCAGAACAATTGAACCAAGTCCAATATCAAAACATGACATCAGATCAGAACCAACTCCTTGCCAAACAAGTTCAAATTCCAGATACAACCATGTCAAAACCTCGAAAGAAAGGTGGCTTTATTGCAATGCTCTTAAGGAAATTACCAAGTGAGTTCTTTGAGGAAGATCAAAATAATACACTTATGTCTAGAAATGCCTCATCCCCTCGCAAGCAAATTGACTCTCCAGTGGCATCTATCCCTACACCTCTAGAAGTTTCACAAGAACCTTGTATATTGTCCTCATCAAACAATACACCCAAGGATGCAAATATCCAAGAGCTATCCATAATTGATTGCCACAATAATCCAATTCATGATGCACATCCTTGTCATGTTTCAGAAATACAAGATCCAATGCCACCATGCACTTTATTGCCATTACCTATTTTAGATGACCCCATTCGAAGTCCCTCTTCCTCATGTTCAATCATTGATTCCTTGTCAGAATCCATCACAAATGTTCAAAGTGCATTTCCTTCATCCCAAAACATTGAGCCCTTGTCAGAATCCTCCATGCATATCCAAAGTCCAACCCCATGTCAAGAGGATAATTTAGAGCATGAAGAAACGTGTCTTAAAATAGATCAAGATCAAGATCCTGAAACCTTATCATCCCATCCAATTGTTGACCAAGACCCCATCTTCCCAGACACTCACGATGATTCCCCTATTCTTGTTCATCCTATCCAAAGTCCTATTGACATTCCACTTCCTAAGAAAGATCAAGATATCCCTTCCATCCTTTCTGATGATCCCATTGAAAGTCAAGAGCAAAGCACCTTTAAAGAGGATTCCAATGATCTTCCTCCTTGTCAAGATCAAATTATTCCTTTAAATCCTCCACAAGATCCTTTTGTTCCTCCATCTCCTTGTCCTAATGCTCCATATACACTCCAAGATCGCATTTCTTTTGATGATCCCATTATTTTTCCCATTCCATCTCTTGAAGTGCCTATCATTGAACCATCTCCACTACACAATCCTAGTCCCCCTCATGATCCTAATCTCCCTCATGATTCTAATGTGTCAGTGCAAGATGTTCATGAACCCTCGACATGCATAATGGGTTCTTCCACTTTGGTGCAATCCAATCCACTTCAAGATCTCATTATTTCTCTCATATCATATCCACCTCATAATGGACTCGCGTCTTCTTCCCAAAGAAAAGAGTCTCCTACAAGTCAAGATATTCATAAAGGCAAAGGAGTAGACCTTCATGAGGAAGAACCCCTCCATATCAAAGAAGATCTTAAGAGTCATGTCTACACAACTCACTCTCAAGACGTTGGTATCCCTCCTTCAAAATCCAAGCATACACCTTCCCCATCATCCCTTTCATCCATCTTAGGTCCCTATATCCCTCCATCTCCTATGCAACATCAGCAAAGGCACACATCCTTGATTAAATTTCATCAATCCAAGAGAAGTCCATTTCATTCATATCCATCCATGCATTCCTTTTCCCCTTCAAGCAATTTGAATGCCACGTATAAAAGTCATAAGTCTAGCAATCCACATGTATTCAAGGATCAACATGTCCAATATAATCGACATGTCAAAACAAAGAAAAATATGATCTATAAAGAAAAAGAAATATCCAAAAGGCCACAAAGGCCCACTGAGCAAAATAAAGCAAAGTCAAATATATATGGGTTCCTAAATCCCTTGTGCAAGCAATGCACTCCAAGGAACCACAAAAGCATGAAAAGTCAAAAACCATGTGGATCCCCAAGAAGCTCCTTGAAGCACAAAAAGAACAACCCAGATTGGCGTCCAAAATTTCTATTCCTCCATCTAAACCTCTCAAGTCTATTCCTTCATCACCTTCTTCATCCATTTTGGGCCCTTATGTCCCAAAATCTCAAGCTATTCCTCCATCCAAATCTCAATATCCAAAATACGTCTTTCCTCCATCAGTCCATCACCCCTCAAGGTGTGTGCCAACGTCGATCTTGCCTTCATTTCCATTCACTGAAGCCCAATTCTTCCAATACCCTATCCATTATCCAATGCATATTTTCCATCCTTCCATCCCTATGGTCCAATCCTTTACATAAATCCTCGCCTTAGTTTCATCTCTTTTTCCATGTCCTTATCCTACCAACGTCTTTGAGCATACTTTTAAAAGTCATGGTCCATTTTTTTTTTTTCAAGGCTACTATCCAAAAAAAAAAAAAAAAAGACGCTTGAGTCCTTCTTCCATCCCCTATCATGTGTCCATCTTCTATTGAAAAAGTCAAAATCAAAAAAAAAAAAAAAAAAGTGAAAAAAAAAAGACTAAAGAAAAATAATTCGTCCACTGGTGAAAACCTGGCAAATAGGCGCCTTGGGCAAGTACCATGATGAAAACCTGGCAAACAGGCATCATGCGTAATCTATGAACTTCTTGCACACCACACTTGGGGGCAGGTTTCCTCCATATCCTTTTGCCCTTCACTATCCTATCGAACCCCTGTCATTACCCTTCATATCCTATTATCCCTCATGTCCATTTTCCCTTTCCACCTTTGATCTTGACAAGGCTGAGGATCTTCATGAGCATCATGTATCTTGTTTGCAGCTTTTAGTCCATCATAGCTTTTGGTCATTTATCCATTTGCTTATTATAATCTTTCATCCATATTCCCTATCTTATTGAAACTTTCTGCCACTATCCCTTAGCCAATCCCAACCTTCAGTCCATGTCCCTTATCCATTCTTGGTCTTGCTTATCCTATCCATATCTTATCACTATCCATACACTCTTTTTCATTCCTTGATCTTGATCTGACATAAGGACGCAAAATTTAAACATGGTTTCAAAAACCTCTTGACATGTCCCTCATGCCATGTTCCTGCTTTACATTGTCATATCCAGTCTCTTGTCCCATCATGCAATAGCTCTTGAAAATTGCATCTGCGTTGTCTCCATAATAAATGACCTTTGTCTTCCCTCTATCCACCAACATTTCAGCAAGCCTATTTATTCACCTATCATATTCCTTGCCTTGCTAGACACTGGGGGCAAAATCTTAAAAATCAAATAATGTTTGGAAAAAAAAAAAAAAAATTGAAAAATGTCCTGAAAAAAAATCAAAAAAATCGAAAAATGTCCTGAAAAAAAAAAATCTCAAAAAATTGAAAAATGTCTTGACAAAAAAAATCTCTTAAAAATTTAAAAATGTCCTAAAAAAATCTCTTAAAAATTTAAAAATGTCCTGAAAAAATCAAAAAAAATTGAATAACGTCCTGAAATAATCCAAAAAAAAAAAAAATCAAATAAAGTCCTGAAAAAATGAACAAAAACATTTCAAAACATTAAAATCCAAAACACAAGCATTTTGTCAATAAATATCCCTTTTGTGCATAAGACAGATCGCTGAGTATACCTCCAACGACACGCAATTAAACACTGTGCTTTAATGAAATCATGCGTTCACAGATGAACTTTTTCCATCAAACCAGACATTCAAATTGATCAAAATTGTCATATCAATCAACCTCAAAATCATTCATCCTTGGCACATTATCATGGGTCTTATACAGGGTGTGGTATACTCGAAACCAGACTGTGTCCTGTCTTAGACGGGGTACCGCATTCCCTGAAACCAGACAGCATGATCGTCCTATCAGCACTTTCAACTTTTGACAATGAAGATCAAGATGTTTGTTTGATTTGTTGGAATTTGTGCATCTTATCTCTTTATTGATTTATCTTTGGCTTCGGTCATGTTCCTATGTTGCTCGATGATGTCACTGAGTGATTTAGAGTGACCAGGATGGTTCATGGTCCTTTTCTTTTTTGTTGTGATTGTTGTTTGTCTGTGATGTGTCTGTCTTTTGCAAAAAGGGCTGCATTTCAGCTCTGGCCTTCAATGCCATGATGCTACACATCCATTTTGCTGCATTAAAATAAAGGTTCTCACCTACAAAGTGCATTACTAAAAGCAATTTTTTCTTCATCTCTACCTGTCCTCTGTCTAATTTCTGCTTACTAACATTTCTTCCATCAGTCTTGTCAGTCTGTTTGCTCCTATCATTTTCTATCATTCTTATCGATCAATTGGCCTCTTCTCTGCATGTTTCCGGCCAATTCCTCGAGGGGGCATGCATATGTCATTGTCATTGTCTGGGGCATTTTCATTATTGTTCTTTGAAACAACGCTTAAAATCGCATTGTCTCAAAGAGGGGCAAAATGTAGACACCTAAAAATGGTCAACGCTTGCGGAATCATACTTTAACATTTACGCATTGCATCATTTTAGGTTTTTGTGTCGCATTAACATTTCTCCTATGTTACGCACTTGGTCTTTATCATTTGCGAGCATCGAGTCCTTCTTCTGCATTTTTCAGTTGTCTCGCTTTCGAATTAGGTCTTGTTGATAACCAATTTTCAGTCATGATTTTGGTCGATCCTTATCAACTTGTCAATCTTGTCATTTTGCCATCGATTTGTCATCGATCATCGTCCTTCTCAATCATGTCAATTTGGATCAATTTGTCATTGTTCCTCGGTGCATTTATCAATCAAATCATTTATCAATTCAGAATCATGATCAAATCGAATCGACGTCAATTATCCTTTGTCAAGACCTAATTGTCATTCTTGCATTTTCTAATTCATCTTCTACGGTTTCATGATTTAATCATTTAACCTTGTTTGTCATTTCTCTCTCTAGGATTAATAAATTATTTATTTATCCTAAGTCTTCTCATCACAATTAAATGTTCATTTAATTGGCTAATTATTCCTCTTTTTGTGAATTAATTAATAAATGACAAATTATTAATTAATTTACCTAATTTCTAATTGCCTAATTTTCATCAATTTTCTAATTTTCTATTTTTCTAATTCCTAATTTCAATTCTCTCCTATTTTCCTCCTAACTTCATGGAAATGACATGTCAATTTGTCATAATTTGTCATAATTGACAATCAATCAATTTTTGACATAGAAGTTTGTCATAATTTGTCATAAATTATCAATCAACAAATTTTGCATAGAAAGTGCATAATTTGTCATAATTTGTCATAATTGACATAATTGATTTGCAATTTCCATTTGAATTGAATCATGCTAATTTTATCATTTCTCCAATTTGTCTATAAATTGGATGAATTTCTTCACTCAAATCCCTTAAATCTTAATCCTTAATCAGACTATCGAATTTACACTTCTAGTACTCTTGTGCCAATATCAATCTTGCTTTCACATTAGGTTTATGCACTTGAAGGTGAGATCCACAAACAAACCATTTGAAGAGGAAAGAAGAACAATGGAGCTGCATGAAGGAGCATTCAAATCACATCTTTGGTTTGCATAATCTTTGCTTTTGAATGTTTTTATTTCATGTCTCTATTGAGTGTTGTTTAGGATAGATCATTACATTTTATTTTTTGTGACTGAGCTATAATGTTTATCTTATCTTGTGATGAGTTCCTATTTCCTAACTTACACAACCATGATATCAAAATGTTCTAATCCAAGTGACCTATATACCCTATACAACTTTCATGTATTATGTCGGCTTACAAGGATATATACAATATCAAATTACATGTCAGCTATATAACATAAATACATGAATATCAAAATCAATTGTTGATGCTAGATCCAAGAGATGCCAGCCTCCAATACCGATAACCATATTCTAGACCATGTCGACCTGTATTGTCGGTAACCAAAGAAATCCTTTTATCCTGTCGGTGCTAGTGCCAGTGAAGTGTCTACCAGTGAAGTGTCTGTCGGTGAAGTGACTGCCAATACACAATTAAACCAAAACATGAAGTCGGAACAAGATACCATGTTGCCATCAATGACAACATAGTGAAACCAACCAATTGAGTGTCAATTGCCAACAGTAGTCAGGGTGCTACACTTTGTTCATTGGCCAAATCCAGTCCTACCACTTAACCATGAGTCAGTGGCTATTTCTCTATAGTGTGGGAACCTGTAGATTTGAGTACCAACACTCATCTTATTGAAGATCAATAAAAGATATCATTTTCTATTCAAATCTCATTTTGTTGTCCATCTGTTACATGAGTTTCATATGCTTACAACATTTTCAACTTCTTTTCAAATGAAAATGTATGTGTGTTTATGGGTTTCATTTGCAACAAATGAACTAAATTCTATCAATAACATAGTAACATAATGTGTATGAATAAATGTAACATAATGTGTATGGGTTAATTGATCATTCTATTGATAAATTGAATTGTTTTAACACTTAATTGTTGTTGCAATATCAATTGTATAAGAAAATTATTATTACTTCTATATTTAATTAACTTTTCCTTCTCTGTGTATGAGTTTAATGTTCCTTTGTCTTAAACTCAATATCATCCCAAGAAGAAGTCATGGTCTTATGGATTCATACATGTAACATCTGCCCTTTTCAATGAGTTTTGTTATGGTTACAATGAACGTACTTTGCAAGTCAGTGGGCATTCGAATTTTTAAGAATAGGGCATCCTCGTTTTTATTAATTAATATGCATTACTAATGGCAGTATATCACATACATAAAATCTTACTTCAAGGATATCAATGTCACATTGAGTTTGTTAACGACACCACACCTCATCAAAATTTTCATTATAACATGTTGTTGTAAATGAAAGATAGAAAGAAATAATATAACGTGTTATTGTGATTTATGTAATTTAATGTATCATGTTAGTGTAATGTATGTAATATAGCATATCGTGTTACTCTAATGTATGCAATATAAGGACCAGCGGTGTGGTCTCTCTATTGATATTATTTTTGGTATACATGGAGTGATTTTTAAATTCATATTAATAATGCAGGATACATTGAAGTTTGACATGTAGGTTGCACATGCAAGAAAAAAAATAAAAAATGGACCAATCTCACTATAAATAAATATTCATTCACAAAAACTGTAGGAAAATACCAAAAATATAAATTTTGTCCATGAAAATATACCATCATGTCCCTCTGTAAACATAAATTTCAATGATTTTATTAAAAAACCATAGTCATATAGCCAGGAAAGATAATACAATTTTATGGGAGAGACCTCCTTCATGATGATAATCTTCTTTCAATCCTTGCAAACCTCATCAGTGGTCAGGGACTATTCTATCCCGTGAAGAGGTGCATATAATCCAAAACCACCATATTGGTGGGAAAAAGGGCACTGGCGGCAGCAACGTCATCATTCGAGTGTGGCAGTTGGACTCACCCCCTCCATGGATCTGAATCTTGGCTAACGGTGCACATTATGTGCACCCTCAAGAGAGCCATGGGCCAGTTGACAAAGGGTCTAAAAATGGGCCATAGCACCCTCTATATTTTGCTCCATCTCCAAAGACACAACGAAAAGAAGAGGTCTATTATGTGGACAGTATAGTATCTCTGGCCATTGTCATGTCCGTGTATATCGACCTGCCATCCAATGCTAAGGCGAGGATGTATCCTCAGCCATGCAACCTCTTGGCGGTGCTCTTCCATATCTCGGTGTAACCTTCACATTCATCCAACAAGAGTGCTTTTTATTTAACAATGGCATTCAATTAATCCAACAAATATTCCTACAATAAGCATGTCAGTTATTTAACTAAACCATTCATCAATTGTAAGACATGTTCATACAATAAGAGTCTTACTTATTTAACCATAACATTCAATAAATGTGATACATAAAGGCGCAATACTAAAAAATAAAGTGGCTGAATCAAAATTACAACCTCCTCATGTCGTCGTTGGTGAACGTGTTTGTCATTGCTTTGTAGAAGGGGAACAAATATCTAAAAATGGCACCTGCTGAGAAAGATATGGTGTGTAAAAATATTGGGGACAATAATACAAATCATTACAATAATATTACAACAAACAAATCCAGTCCATATTACTAAACATGTTGAAAGATAAAAAGCTAAACATGGAGCTAAGAAAAAGGTAGTATCAAGGTAATGACTGACACATGGTTTAAAATACAATACAGATAAAATAACAATCACCACCTCCCACGCAAAGCAAAACAAAAAAGTTTCACGGTCAAAGCAACATAACGCGACATGTTATTCATTGCAAAAAAATATATCGAGTGACGTATATAGAACATATTAGTTGTTGACACAAATATGAAAACATCATGTAGTCATCCGCAGATATGGAAGGTATACATAAATAAAAAATATCTAAATTTGAACCAATAATACCAATGATGTGTTAGTGAGGGACATTCTGTGATCCTTGTCTGGATTGAGCAAGGTCAAAAGCCAATCGTTGGCGAAGACTCCTCTGCCCAGATGTTGAGGGTGTAGTGGGCATTGTCACGCCTGTCTGTGGTCCACTTTCACCAACTGTGAAATAGAACTACTAAGTAAGCACGTGTGCCATTGACATGTTTGGAAACCACTTAAACATGACACACTTGTGTACCAACCTGTATTGACCATTTTGTCTTAAACATGGTAGATTATTGACCATTTTGCCTTTAACATAGCAAATTGTTGACCTTTTTCATCTTAAACATGGCAGATTATTAACCATTTTATGGAAAATTATTGACCATTTTGTGTTTAACATGGCAGATTATTGACCATTTATGGTAGATTATTGACCTTTTTCATCTTCAACATGGTTTATTATTGACCATCTTGTCTTACACATGGTAGATTATTGACATGTTTGGAAACCACTTAAACATGATACAATTGTGTACCAACCTGTATTAGATACAACAAATCCTGTGGCAAGGACGTGTGGTTCCAGTGCTTCATCAAATAGCCTCTTGCCCTTCCACCTCCTAGTAGTCTCTAAGGGGAACTCAAAGGCCTCAGGGTGCATAACATCATCAAAGATCTCAGTGCTCATAGTCAGCCTAGGTTGCCTCCGAATCCGACCACGATCCCTACTTGCACTGAACCAAGGCTACATTCGAACGGTTCTTGTAGTGGCTGGATTGATATGGGGACTGAAATCAAATGTCATGGCACCGAAATTGTCAAGATTAACCATGAACCTCTCCACACAACCTACAAATGCCATTATTATTTCATGTGACTGTGGCATTGTTCGCAACACCATATTCAACTTTGTGCTTGCTTCATTCCACGTCATGATGTTAGCACCTCTATATGTGCTTCTGCACTGAAAATGGTATCGACAACCAATAGAGGTGTTGGGTGTTCATTAATGTTATTAGATATTGGAGTTGACATAGGAATAGGTTCTGTATGAAATAGTATCTTAGAGTGAAGTACAGATCTTTTAAATCACCATACATAAACATTGACGAACCAACCAAGCTGAGTTGCACTTGACATTGGCTTACTTGGGAGACATGAATCATTAAATGAGTTGTTGATCATTGCAACAACCTTCAAAGTATACTTGCACCTGTTTCCTTTCAAACTCCATGGATAGTCACATATGTACAAGTGATCACCGCATTTCGTAACCACGTACCAATTGCAAGAGGACTGACTTTTCACCCGGTACGAACCAAGATTCGTGTCATTTAGAACAAAAATTGGAATCAGGAATTTCCTTTGCCCTCTCCATTCTAGTTCACAAATGTGACAACCTATAGTTTCTAACGAATCCATAATGTTGCAACAATCGCTTTCTCTTGTAGAATGGTTCCACTTTATAGGAAAGCTTGTGATATAGATTGTCCATCCTCCTTGTGCACATGTTCTTATTGTCTCTTAGGTGCAGCACCTTCAATTTTCCATGGTGTGATTCGATGGCATTATTTGTGTTCTAGTTAGCGTGAGGGAAATTCCTAAAGCTTTTCGCCCACATTGCTACCCAAAAGATGAAAAAAAAGGAAGATATCAATGAACAAACTAATGCGACAACTATCACAATGAAAGAGTTAACAAGTTGGGGAGGGAAAATATAAGGTAACACAAAACTCACCAATATGGCCATCTCGACACCATGTGTTGTGGAAATACTCTAGAAAACATTTCTGATCAGCAAATTCAAAGAAATTGTGCACTTGTTGAGTAGTGCACTCTTCACTTTCATGAAATGCCATCATTATCTTCCCTAAATGGCCAAAAATGTCCATTTCTCTTTCCTTTGTCACATACTTGTAGACATTCTTCAACCATGCTTTCTGCATGTGCCAGATACAAAGTATCACATGCAATTGAAAAATGGTCTTGTTTTGAAGTTAATGATTAATCGTGCCTGATCAATATACAAAAAGCGGTAGAGAAACATATTTTACTGTTTGATATGAAGTAGACTGACAATTGAAACATGCACGTATTGTATCACTTGAATCTCTGCACTCGCATCATCTCTAATGAATGCATTGATCCTCCAATCAGGCCTCTTTTCCTTTGCTCATCTTTGCAACTCCACCAACCACACCTCAAGGTCCTCGACCTTGTTCCTTGATGTCATTACCCATGCAATGGGCACCCCCAATTTCTACTCATCAAACATGAGCAACAAATACAATTGGTACTATTTTCGGCAACAAACGCGATAATTATTTTCATCTACCATTAAATGTAATGGGCAACTTCAAAATATGAGGAAGACTCATTACAAGGAGTTTAAGGAGACTTGCCCCATATTTATTCGTTGCAAATGTGGAATCTATCAAGATGATTGACTCATGTGAGTGTCGAACCATCATGTCGATCATCCAAGGCATTTGTATTCCCATAATGAAAGGTGTGTCGGCACATTACGTGGGTTGGGGTTGTGACGATGTGGACTCGTCGAAAAGGACGTCCACAGAGCACACCATGTCGTTGACTTTGGAGGGGCGTATAATACGCAATCAGTCAAACCGCCAGGAGACCACAGAGTGCTTTGTTGGGCAGGCGAGAATGTAGTGGGAGACAATTGTCTCCCATGACTGATATTGTACTACAACACACAGGTAATTGGGGACAATAACTTAGAGACTTAGGTCAGGTCAATAGCAACACATTTAATATATCTCTTCATATGTTGTGGTCAATAACATGCCAAGCCATTAACTTGGAAGGAAAGAAAGAGTAGTCATATATTTGTGGTCAATAACATGTAAAGTCATTAACTTGCAAGGCAAGGAAGAGAAAAACGGGAGCAGAGCAGATATCTAGGAAGGTTAAACGCATGCTATACGATCGTGATCAGCCATAGCAGTGTGGGTGAGGGCTTGGATGTTGTCGAAGCTGCCAAGCATGCTAAGAGAATTGTTCACAGGATTTTCCTTTTCCTTATATGTTCATAGGATTTTCCTTTCCAACTTTTTTTCATACATTTTTCCTTTGTCTTTTTCTTGTAGAGGGTTGGAAATTGAAGACTAGATGCGCGTTATAGGAGCGGCCTGAGCGGGGGGGAGGGTTTGAAGACGAAGTTAAAAACATCGATTATAGGAGCAATGGCAGTAGCACAGGCTAGGATTGCGTTGGATCTATGAAAGGTATGTGTTCTCATGGTCAACTCTGGTTTTTATTGATGCATATGTTAAAACACATGAGTGTTTATTTATGCATTTGTTTAACTATGCGTTTTGGATGTATTTGTGGGTCTATATTTGTGTGTGTCGTTCTGCAAAATTGAGTCATCGCGTTTGGATCATTGAAACAAATAAACGGCTTAAATAATTTTTATGATTAAAGGCCAATTTTTTAAGCCATCTAAATCAACTGTTTGGTTAATTGGTCTCTGTGATTAACAGACATTGTTTATGCCGCATACAACTTGGATTAGACAGTGTGTGTTTTGACGTATTTATCTTATAATATGTTAAAATTAAGTTAATAGGTTGGTATTAACATAGAAGAATTAAATGATCATTTATTTACAAAGCCAATCATCACACAATACTTGCAAGGAACGTGTTTGGATCATTGAAACAAACGAACGACTACCAAAACTAGAGCACCAGTTGCCATTAACCAAATTCCCGTCTTGCATTTGATTAATGACATTATTGAAAAAAAACAAGAAGATGTCAACAAAGAAACAAATGCAATAACACGAAATACACACAAAGTCAATAACATGAAATAACACACAAAGTCAATAACACGAAATGCATGCAAGGTCAATAACATGAAATAACACACAAAGTGGCTCCAAAAAGGTATGTCAATAACACGCATAGTCAATAAAACAAAATAACATGCAAAGTGGCTCCAAAAAGGTATGTCAATAATATGCAAAGTCAATAGCACGAAATTTTTTTTAAATTACAGATCATGATAAAAATTAAAGCCACAACTAAATCTGATGGTCATGATCAACGATTTGTAAATTTTGAAAAAAATTGTGCTATTGAATTTGCGTGTTATTGACACACCTTTTGGGAACCACTTTAGCTACAACCTAGATTTAGCCGTGGATGTGATTTTTTGAAAAAAAATTGAAAACTCAATAACACACATTTTGTAACACCTTTTTGGACTGCATGTTATTGACCAAAATCAAAGCAGAGTACTTGTCGTGATTATTGATTATAACATTTTTTATACCCAACGTTAACATCTACATTCTGATATGTTCTAATTAATTAAGAAAAATAGGTTTTAAGGACCTGAAACCTTTAACAAAAGAGAGAAAGATAAGACATAAAAAGTCCAGAGCTTAAGAACCGCTTACAAAACAATTGGCAAAAAGGCCAGCTAACCAAAAAGATAGCATAGAAAAAAATAGCTAAGAGACAAGGAAAGTGCTACACAACTATAGTCTTCAGCAAATCCTCTGCCTTCTTCACCAGCTAGTCATAGGTGGCCCCAACAACTTTGAGATCTTCTAGGTCCTTGTTGGGTTTCTTTTCTTTCTTTTTGCCTCTGGTCCGAGTTCTGGGTCCTTGAGCTTCCCCTGTACCTTCAGTGTTTGGATCAATTTCTAGGATCTCCTTCTCTTCGTCTAGTTTGCTGATGAGGGTGTTAGTGTTACTAGTAGATATCTTTAGGATGCTTAAACTCTATTCAGTAATACTCTTCAGGCACTCCTTAATTTTGCTAAATTTACTGGTAGTGTCCGAGATTGTTTGTTCATTAGCGTCAACAAGATTTTTCCTTTCCAGTAGATCTTTCTCTATTTTCTCAAATCTAGGGTTGAAGGAATCTCTTATGTTTTCAGCTTTTGCAATGGTTTTTTTCAAGTCCTCAATGTAATCCTCCAAGGTCTTCCCTTCCCCAGTGTTGATGGTTTCCAAAATCTGAATTCTGTTACTGAGTTTTTTGTTGTCATCCACAGCTTTCTTGTAACCAGTTATAAGCCACTCCATAGTATCCATGAAATCTTGCATACCCTCTGGGGGAGGGTTATGGGGAGGATCAACCTTACCAGGGGTGTCTTGTTCCTTTTTTGGGGTGTCCCAAATAGTACTTGTGTCTTCAACCCTAAGAGTCTCGCTCGTTGTCACCTTCTCTGGGTTCTGTTCAGCTTCCAAGGTCCTTTCCTGCTTATAAACCTCCAGCTCCTTAACATTCTCCTCCTTCCTCTTGTGCTTATTTCTGGTCTGGGTGTGAACTTTAGATTTCTTTTTCATCAACCCTTGAGGGTTCTCCTTCTCTGAGTCTTCAGAGACCTCCTCCTCCGAGGAAAGGCTAATCTAGAGGATTCTACCTTTAGGATTTTTTCCCTTAGAGGAAGAAGGTCGTGTTTTAATGTGTTTCCTCTTCTTTCCAGTTTCATAATCTGAAACATCCATGCTCTCCTTAGAATCACTCAATGGTTCACTATCAGTCTCCTCATCCATTGAAAAGGCAGAGTCAGACCCATCCTCCTCAGACTCTATAGAGGGCTGCATGCAAGAAATTTGATTGGCCTTGAGATGGTCATAAATAAGGACCATTAAGCCTCAGTGCATAGCAGTGTCCCCCATAGGGTTCTCTTTGTAGGTCTTAATAGTGGCATTCATCGAGCAGAGTAGAAAATAAGGAAAATTAACCTTCTCATCATGCCTAAAATGATTCAGCAAGACGAAGTGGTAACCATAAAAAAAATTAAACCCACCATCTAATGTAATGTAGCGCATTAAAACAAAGAGGACATCCCGCGAGGGTTTAGCAAAAGCCCTAGGTGGGTAGTAAGTTTTACTTAACTTCACCAGGCATTTTTTCTCCTTCTTGGTTTCCGAATATCTGTCGATGGCCTCCTTACTGACTTTCCTATCTCTACAGAAGTTGCATCCTTCTCTTTTGATGCCCGTGGCTTGGGCAATAAGGTCCTCATCAATTTCAATAGTCTAGTCTCCCATTTTCAGCATACCCTTTCTCCAGTTTTTGCAGAAAAAGTTGCTAACCGTGCCATCTCATCCATGGAGTCTCTCCATGAATTTCGAAAAACCACCCTTTTGTAGGATACTCTAGACTTCCTCCTTCTGTTTCCATTCTTTGTAGCTGCTTGGTTCATATCGCCTCCTGCTACCACCCATGTTTTTGTTGTTAAGAGCCGAATTTTGAAACTTGCAGAATGATTTAGCCAAAAAGCTTATCGGAACTATCAAATTAACCCAAAAAGCGTGGGAATTGATGAAAAGAGTATTATGATAAATGAGGGTCTCATTATTATAATAACTCGAAGTACTTCGATTAGCCCTTTTGATTATTATTCTGTCCATCAAAAATCTTTGGAGTGCTTCTATATCGGTCCTTGAAAATGATTAGTCTGACATTTTCAAAGAGTACTTGTTCTCCCATCCACGTAATCATTCTGATATGTTAATGTTTGTTTGTTATCACCAATTATACATAATTGATAGTATTTTATTTTCGGTTCGTTCGTTTATATTCGATTCGGTTCATGAACAACTAAATATGATTTGTTAATATTAGTTATGAAACAGATTGTATTAATCATCGATTATTATGGCATGATTGATTTAGTTTGTTAGTTCTACATAATCAATCATATTGTTTTCATTTTTCTTATTGATGCACTATGAAATGGGGGAAGTTTAGACTAGAACCTGTGGTGGAATAACACACAAAACCAAGAAATTTTTAGTGTTAATCAACCAAAAACTAATCTAAGCAGGCATATCAAAAGAGACGCCAAAAACATGAAGAAATATTTAACTAGGAAATTAAATATAATGAGACATCTCCAAATGCCTCCTAACATTCTCTTATCTCCTTCTCCTTTGTTCCTCTCCTCTCCAAGTTCCAAACTAGTGTAGCTCTCAGCAGCTTTTTGCACTATGGATGCTTATGGAGGTTCAAGATTGAAATGTTTACTCTACAATGCTATGCAAATGTGAATAAAAGCTAATATTAGATGCCATGATGCTAAAATGATTTATTTTAGGCCAAAATAACAAGATATTAGTGATTTATGTTAAAATGCTCTCTAGAATTTACTATAACTTAGATGCACACAAGTTTTCAGGATTATGACTATGAATGCTAAATGCTTGAGGATTTGAAAATGAGGAATGTGAGCTCTATTTATAGGTAAAATGGAGAAATGGATGGTTGAGATTGAGTAATCTCAATAAGTGTCAGGATTGAATGGTATTCAATCCATGTGAGGGCTTTCAACCCAATCCCAGGACGACAAGTGTCAATGTGAGATAGGTTGAGAGGAGAGGGAATAAGCATTAAATGCTTGACATGACCTGAGAGTTAACTTGGGAGTCAAGGTCAAGGTTGGGTTGAGTGAATAAATTCTTTATTCAAAGAATAAAACTTTTATCCAATGGATAAACTCTTGTGAAAAGGCAAAAGGGATAACCATGGTCAAAGCAATAAATGCTTGAGGAGACACATGAGTGCAAGTTGAATTAACCATAAATGGTTATGTAAGAGCCATTAATGGTCATGTAAGAGCCATTAGTGGTTTTGGAAGACTTTAGAGGTTAGATTGTTGAACACACAAAGCATTAAATGCTTTTCAAAGACTTTGAAGTCTTTGAGAAGTGACTCCAAGTTGCTTAGGAATGTGACAATAATTAGGGGATGGATTAGGTTAATTGATTAGGATTAGATAGGTTCTAGAAGAATTTATGAAGGGAAAGTGGGAGATGTAGGAAAATGCAAGTGGGGGGGAATAAATGATTTAAATAAATGTTTTATTTAATTTATTTAAAAGAGGAAAGAGGATTAAATGAAATAAATATGATTTATTCATTTAATTGATTGTGAATTTGGTTTAATGAATTAATTAAAATAAATTGAATAATTTATTTAATTAATAGGAGAATGTTTGAAGATGAATTAATTAAACATTAATTTAATTAACTGATGGCTAGTGGGTTTTTTATCAAATAAATAAGAAATATTCATTTAATTAAACTGGACAGATTTATGTGATTATATTTGCCCCTCTTTGAGACGGTGCGGTTTATCGTGTTGTTTCAAAGAAAGAAAAATAGGTGTGAGGAAATATGCCCCATAAATGTTAATTTAGTGGGTGGTATGCCCCCTCGAGAGATGGGCCGAAATTTTTTGAAAAATCGAGCGATCTCTCAAAAAAGAATGAAAATTGGCAAGGTGGTAGAAAAGAAGATAATAGCAATACTAGTGAAAGAATAGAAGAAATTAGAGTGAATATGGAGAAACATCAATCCAGTGAGTACCCTTAGGTCATGCAGGAGATACAGTGCAAATGTGGTGTTGTGGTTTTGATTGATACTGTACAATTGATCAAAATTGGTTGAACAATCTGGTGCAATTGGTTTAATTGCCTCGGGCGAGTCAAAGCATGACAGTTGATGCCAGTTGTTTGCTTGGACAAGATAAAGTCTGAGTAAGTGAATCAAAGTGACCTGATGTAACTTATACAATTGATGTAATTGCCCAATGAAGTCAAGGTCTAGGAAGCAAAATACTCGTTGAGACTTAGACAATTGATGTAATTGTCCGATGTGATTGTGTTTGATTGGTTGATCAATTGATAGTGTGTGTGTGTGATGGATGGTTGTGGGGAATCATGGCAGTCTCATTGAGACTAGGTCATTATGATAAATGCATGTTGTAGTCTAGGATTACCATGATCGATTACCTGTGGAGACCCGAAGATACTTGATCAGAGTATCTATTGATAGTCTAGGTGTGTGTGAGTCTATGTACCCATGCAGACAGAGTAACTTGCTTGGCTTATAGGATGACTTAGGATAGGACACACAATCCCTCCTATTAGAGATGGATGGTGATGAACGTGGCTTGATTGATTTTGATGGGACATTATGTAGGGTATGTGATGTTGATTATTGAGATGGGGAGGGTGGGGGGGTTCGATGTTAGATAGAAGAAATGGAGGACCTATGACTCATTCCTATGGAAGAAGAGGAAAATAGAGTATGCATTGTTATGAATATGTATGCATGATATGCAGCTATTATGAATATATGGATGGGTGGAATGCAACGGAATGCAATATAAACAAATGAGATGAAATGACAATCCATAGTGCTTTATTTTTCATCATTGAGCTTTAAAATGTTGTAAGAAAATATAAGCAACTTGACATAATGATTCAAGATGACCGGAGTATTCCTTACATGAATTTTGATATAGCAAGTTAATACAAGCAACTTGATATAATGGATCAAGTTGACCTGAGTATTGCTTGCGGAATAGACAAGGATTATCTCCTTTCATGCTTGACTTGGAACGTCCTCCTTGATCTTTTGTCGATCATATCCTGAGACAAGTTCATACCATAATCGGATATAAACCATTATTGAGTTTGGATGAGGCAATAGGAACAAAAGATGGAGCATGGTACCAGCAAGCAAACAAAATATGTAAAGAATAAAGAATATGGACCCTCGATAATGGTTCATGCTCATATGGTCGAGGTATACGTTGTAGTCAGCAAGTTGTAGTGATCTCTTACTGTATTTTGCATAAGACCATGTAGCTTAGTGAAATTCCCACGTAGACACCTTGCATAAGACCACGTCTCCTCAAGCATTTAGCATTCATAGTCATAATCCTGAAAACTTGTGTGCATCTAAGTTATAGTAAATTCTAGAGAGCATTTTAGCATAAATCACAAATATCTTGTTATTTTGGCCTAAAATAAATCATTTTAGCATCATAGCATCTAATATTAGCTTTTATTCACATTTGCATAGCATTGTAGAGTAAACATTTCAATCTTGAACCTCCATAAGCATCCATAATGCAAAAAGCTGCTGAGAGATACACTAGTTTGGAACTTGGAGAGGAGAAGAACAAAGGAGAAGGAGCTAAGAGCATGTTAGGAGGCATTTGGAGATGTCTCATTATATTTACTTTCCTATTTAAATATTTCTTCATGTTTTTGGTGTCTCTTTTGATATGCCTACTTAGATTAGTTTTTGGTTGATTAACACTAACAGTTTCTTGGTTTTGTGTGTTATTCCACCACATGTTCTAGTCTATCCTGATCCTCTGGTGCGATCTTTATCTGATTGTATCCGAAAAAGCCATCCATGAGTGAAAGCATGGCATGTCCTGTTGTTAGGTCTACTATGATGTCAATGTTGGGTAGGGAGAAGTCATCTTTAGGACATGCTTTGTTCAGATCTTTGAAGTCAGTATAGATACTGATGCCCCCATTTGGTTTGCCGACAAGCACAATATCGGATATCCAATCTGCATAATCAATTGGTCTAATGAAACCAACATCTAGGAGCTTCTTAAGTTCTGCTTTGACCAGTACTGCAATTTGAGGATGTATCTTGCAAAGTTTCTGCTTGACAGGTTTGGCTCCTTCTGCTACGGTGAGGTGATGCATGACTAAATCAGGATCAAGTCCAGGCATGTCTGCATATGACCATGAAAAGTTGATCTGACACTTCTAGAAGAACTCTACAAACTTAGGTTGTTCCTCTGAAGTCAAAAGAGATGCCAAGTGTATGTGGTGAGGAGTTTCAGGAGTCCCCACATTGTATTCTTTGGTTTCTTCATTGAGAATTGTTGATCATTCCTATTGTGTACTAGCAGGGAGAATGTCAAACCTTTCATCCTCCGGCACCTCAGAGAGGTTTTCACCGATGGATACGCTCTTTCTTTTTACTTTTGTGGGATCAAACAGTGCCACAGTGTGGTTTTCACTGGAAGATCTATGTTTATTGTTATATTTTTGCAGCTGAAAGGTTTGGCATCCACCCCAAAGTATGCTGCACTATTAAGTTCTATGGAAAATCCAGCTTTGTGATCCCCACTTGGTATGCTATCCCGTAAATCCAAAAAGTCAATGATCGCCTCATCATTTTGGAAGTGGTCAAGGCATGGGGGATTAGGTTGGTTCCATTCAATGAGTTCAGGATGGATAATGGGCACTACTTCATCGATTAGGTTAAGTTCGTTAGATGTGTTAGTGAGGGTCAAGACGTTATGGTGAAGGTCATTGATGGTACTCTCCCTATCATAATTAGGCGTAGGATGTGACATAGGGTCTATGGAAGAAGTTTCCATCTCAGGAACCCAAGAGGTCTTTATCTGTGCTTCTCCGTAAATAAGAATGTCTTTGCGAGGTGGAGGTAGTGATGTGTCTTCCTCATCTGAAGTGTTAAGCTATATGGAATCAAATTCCCACTCATGTGAGTCAGTCTCTGAGTCACTTTCCAGTATCCAATTACTATACCATACTGGGATGTCCTTTGAGTTAAACACTGCAAGTGTGACCGATTTTGTAGATGAAATGATTGGTGCTACCGGAAGGATTATGGGGATCAATGAATCCGATATGGGGAGTATCGGTAGTGTTGACTCTGCTGCTTCTGCTGGAACTGCTAGTGTCGTAGATACTGTTGTGGGTTCTGATACAATTGTTGCTGCTAATGGTGCTATTGATGTTATTACTGCTGCTGATGGGATTGCTGGTTTGATTGGTGGGATGAATGGTTTTGTTGAGATTTTTAGCCTCGATGGAGCAGTTTCCATGGTGTTTGATGTTGCTTTTATAAGCAAAGGTGACCTCTTTGTAATAGGCTAATATAGGGGTTGGCTAGGTTTTCCTTTGACTCTGAGCTTAGGAAAGATCTCCTTTTGAAAGCCTAGTCCTATATTATCCTTGGGTTTTAATTCCAGCTACAGTGGTTCATGTCTTCCTTGCTTGCAAGGTCCCAAAGCACTTTGACCATCATAACCCATTCTTTGCATGATGAGAAGGCCTTTTCCATACTGATATGTTGGAAACTTAGCTTGTGGGATTTCTGTGGTGATGGGATCTTTATAGATCCATTATGCTAAGTCCTCATCTCTTGTTTCTTCTTCTTGACTCTTTCCTAGGATGAATGGCGTTAAAGGACATGCTGGCTTGATCAGTGGTTTTTGAAGTAACCGTTGAGGTTTACCATGTGTTCTAGGAGAAGTAGGCATTTGTCCCACACAAAAGAGTTGACTGAGATTGTACTTCCCAGGACCTTCCTCTGCTATTTTTCATCTTGAGCTTCTCTTGCTTAGGTATATTGGTGTTTGAACTGGCAAGAGAGGCTAGACTTATGTATGATGTGAAGGAGATGGCTTCTCTATTGTTAGGAATGGTAATCTCTGGTTGATGATTGATATTATGACAATATGAAAAGGGGTTTGCATCTCCTAGGATTGTGATCTCTACACCATTATGCGAGAACTTGATACACTGATGGTAGGTGGATGGAACGGCTTGCATGGCATGTATCCAAGGTCTTCCTAACAATAAATTGTATGGTAGAGGAAGGTCCAGAACTTGATAGATGATGTGTTTCACCACAGGGCCCACTCGGATTGGTAGCACCACAGCTCCTTTGGATGAACGCTCTGCATCATCATAGGCTTTGATTGTTATCTTCTTGTGGGGATCCACTAATTCAATTGCATATCCCAAAGTTGTGACTAATTGTAGAGTATAGATATTCAAGCCTGCTCCATTGTCGATCAAGACTCGCTTGATCCTATGCTAGTTGATAAACCCTTCAATATGGAGTGAGGCATTATGAGGTTGCTAGAAGGATGTGTTGTCACTTTCCGAGAAAGTGAGACAAGGTGATGATCTTAGATTTCCAACCATGGCTTGGAACTGATATGTATTTAGGTTTGCAGGGACTGACACTTCTTGGAGAGCTTGATCCAAGATTGTTTTATGGGATGGAGATAGGTGCAATAGCTCTAAGATAGATATCACTGCGAGTGTTTTGTCTAACTGTTCCACAAGGTTATACTACTTTGGGATAGATGGGGTGCCTTGTGAAGCTGCTTTTATGGTAATCTTGTTGCGACATGTAACAACATTGCAAGTGGAGCTGGGATTTTTGATGGTTATAGTTGCAATCTATTCACTGGCATCATATAGGTGATTCATATTATCATTATACGTGGCTTGCGTATAATTGTTGGTATCTGTGTTTCTCCCTGAAATGGAAGGACCCCTTTGATTTTGTGATGGAAGTGGATTTTTAAACATGATATGATCATTGTTTGTTGTCTTAGGGTCATGTCCTTCGATTTTGATTTCACCTCGCTCAATAAGATCCTGAATAAGATCTTTCAATCTATGACAATTGCTTGTCTTATGCCCTTTCTCTTGATGAAAATCATAATGTTCAGTATCCCTCCACCATGAAGGTTTGACTTGAGGTTCATAATTTGATGTTTTGGGTAATGTAACCAGATTTTGAGAAACCAGCTGTCGTAACACTGTTTCGATGGGTTCCCCTAGGGGAGTGTATGTTCGCTTTGGTTTTTGTTGACGTTGTCTGGGTTCGTCTTGAGATGTGATGCGGCCTTGATTTGGAGGAGCAACTATGTTAGTCTTAGATGGGGGATTTTGTCCTGCAAATCGAACTACAGGTTGTGCACTTTTGATAGTTCTTGCATCCATAACTCCGTCGTTGACGACATTTTTGTTTTTGTTCCAGAAGCTTGGTTTGTCACTATTGAAGCGTGGGCGAGGGCCATCCTTTGGCTCATTATATATCTTGATAAGCCCTTTTTTTATGAGAGCCCGCTCACATTTTAAGCCTTTGGTGATCATGTCATTGAAAGAGTCTATGTCTTTTACGTCGAGGTGAAATTCCATTTCATCATTTAAGTTGGAAATAAATATTTCCACTAGTTCTTGTTCAGGTAACTGAAGAGAACGTTTGCTAGACATTTGATGCCATCATTGTAGAAAGACTGAAAATAGCTCACCCGGTTTTTGTTTAGTGTTACATAGATCAGCCATTGTGATATCACGTTCAATGTTGTGAGAGTAATGTGCCAAGAATTTCTGGACTAACTCTTCAAATGTCCTAATGCCACTTGGTAATTGAGAAAACCATAATGTGGTTGTTCCTCCCAAGCTTTGGGGAAAAAGGCGCATTAGGTATGTATCCTTGTATGCCACTTTGAGGCAAGCTGAATGGAATTCTCTAGCATGATCATGAGGATCTCCTTTTCCTCTATACTTTTCAAACTTGAGTGTTTCAAACCCTCACAGAAAAGGTGGCATATGAAGATTCCTATCAAAGGGATAGGGATAAATGTCATTGAGTTAAAATTGATTTGTTTTTACACCACTATGAAGTTGTTGGGTGAGATTTTCAACTTGTTGTCGCAACATTTCTCTCATTTGGAGGAGGAGGAAGTGGGGGATTATGTTGATGAAAGTTGTATCTAATGTGTTCTCGACCTCTTTCATCCTCATTATGACTTTGGCATTCTGATGCTTGTCTTAGTTGTGCAATATCAAAGTCAGAGGGGAGCTTGGCTCCTTCTTGAGCAAGTTTTAAAAAGTGAGCATCAACATTACTCTTGAGTATCTCATCAAAAATCCCATTGAAGAGAGGGTTGTGTTGCACTCTTTCTATTGCCGCGGGAGTAGGGGTGCCTGGATTGTCATCATTTATGTTTCCTCCAAGGGCTTCTTGGAATTCACTGATATTTTCTTCCTCTTCCTCTTCAAGTTCTTGTTGTCTAGATCGGGACCTGGTATGAGCCATTTTGTTTATAAGTTTTTGTTGAAGTTGGGTGAAAATGATGATGAGTTGTTGATGAAATGAGAGATTTATGGTTGGTGTGGTGTGTTGCATATGGATCTCTAGCACTTAAGGGTAGATGGTACCAAAGTTCTTTCTTGTATTGCTTGTTGTGTTTGATTTGACAAAGTTTGATGTGATAAGGTTTAGAGAAATCTGAGATGTGTTACAGATTTAACTACCTAGTAATGAGAGGATTCACTCATACGCTAGTTTTAACCTCCGTAGAAATGCCTCTTAGGATGAGTTTATCCTAGATGTAGAGACACTCTAAAAAGTGATGTTTTTGTGTTTGATTCAAGCAATATCAAAATAGAACTTAGGACAAAAATCTCTGGGTGTGTTGAGAGTTGGAATGGAGTTGATGAGATATGGATATGATAATGGATGAAATGTTTAACTTCAATAAAAGCTTTGTGTCACATATGGGACAAACTCTTCCTCTTCTCTTTCAGGAGTTGGTGGTTCTTCCTGAGCTACGTTATATGTGATGCAAATGTCTAGAAAGAAGTCAGGATTGATCTTGCCTCCTTTGTTTTTGTGATAACTCAAAGCTCGATATTGTGTAAAAGCTCTGTGGTTTGATGACTCTGGATCAAATTTGTTTGATTCCCTTGAAGATAAAGTTGCATGTGACATAAGAAGGCTCTATGAGAGACAAAGATTTGTCTATTAAGATAGAAGAATTTCCTCCTTTTGATAAGAGTCTTTGAGCTCAATGGTCTTTTCTTCAAGTTGATGTTTTGATGAAGATTCTTCTTTCTCAAGATGTGAAGAATGGTCATAAAGTTTGATACTCTTGCTCTTTGTTTTTGATCTTTTGTTGATGTTTGGAGATGTTTATGTTGGATGAATACTTGTTCTAGAATTGATTTTTGATTTTTCTTTGACAAGAAAACAAAGCAAGCACGCAATCACAAGAATGTTGCCTTAAAAAGGCACAAATAAGTATGGGTCTAGATCAACCCAATCCTTGGACTTTTTATGACCCTTTCCTTTAAGTGTATTTTAGGTGTTTTTCAAAGCCTAAAGTCGGCTCAATTTGCATTGGTCTTGACTCAAAAACGAAAACACTTTCAAACACTTTTTATCCCTAAGGTCAAATGGCCAGTTGCGATAAATTCAGCCCACATCTTGATATTTTTTCAACTTTGGTACTACATACCTTATGAATCCCATTGTGGTAGGTAAGGATGTGATATAATAAGTCTTGCACGAGCATAAAAAATAGATGATCCCTATGATGGGGGAGTCATCACTTTCATCAAGTCACAAGTGACTTTTCAAAAAGCTATGTTTCTACTCAAGGAAATATGTATGGTGAGTATCTTGGGAGCAAAACCATCTATTTGCATTGAATTGTATCACAAATATCCTCAATCAATAGAACGAGTGGGCTACTACTTAAAGGTGTTTAGTAATGTTTGATGTTTTTGGACATAATTTCATTCTGCAGTGACTCACTTAAGAGCCTTGTAACTTGTGGTGGGGCCCATTTGTCCTTTCAGCAAGTTACACTGTAGGAACAGCTATACCCAAGGCTACAGCTTTCACTCACACTTGATTTCTATAGCGGCTTGAAGGATTTACCGCACGAGGTCATTCCCAAGAGTGATGTGTCTCTTGGCAGGCCTCTCTTAAAAAGATAAAACTTGAGGGTTACTAACACTTTTCTCTTGCACCTAAGACCACGAAAGCCAAGGGAGAGGATAGTGTGTGTTAGAAGTAGGACCACTCGACAAAACTCTTTTGCACAAGTGTGCCAAACACGAAATACACATTCTTTTTAACCCATCATCGCAATGTGATTTAACTATTTGGAGATGTTGCTCCAACCATCATGGTGTTCTTTTTAACTTCAAAGGCAAAATGTTTAAGTAAACTAGAATTTGAAATCCTGGTCAACTTAATTTGAAACACGTATGCATGAAGTAAATCATTTGCAAAATAAGACAAATTGATTGTTCCTTTTATTTGCACCAAAATGGAAGTGTGGATTGTGAATTTTTAGCTTTGATGCCAGAAATAAATTTTGCTTTGTTCAATTTTAGAACACCAAAACAAGATTGATCCTAACTTGCAAGAAATGAAGTTTGTGTTGTTCAATTTTAGAGCACCAAAACAAGATTGATCCTAACTTGCAAGAAATGAAGTTTGTGTTGTTCAATTTTAGAGCACCAAATGAAAAATTTTAACTTTAAGCAACAAAAGGAGTTAGTTTTAAAAACCTGCACAAAAAACAAACAGTTAGAAAAATCCAAACATAGGGAGGGCTTCCACAAGCCTAAGAAAAATTATTCGATTACATGGTCTTTTTTACAACGTTCTGTTACAATAGCACTACTCTATGTGCAAATAGAAGCGCTATTTAACAAAACATGCTAATACGAAGACAAAAGCACTAAAAGTAAAACTTTGACAGCAAAAACAAAAGCACCAAAACAAGCACAAATGTGCTATTTAAGCCACAAAAGCACTAAATAATGGTCAATAGCGCCAAATTTGAGACAATGGCGCTATTGTAAATACAATAGCGCTAGAATGTCAAATTTCAATAGCGATCAAAAGCGCCAGAGCGCGACCTGTGTGTCAATTTAAACAAAAAAGTTAGTAGTTTGTAGAAAACTCTTATGTGGGATTCACGTCAAGTTCACCAAATGATGCACTGCAAAATGGGGGAATGTTAGACTAGAACCTGTGGTGGAATAACACACAAAACCAAGAAACTGTTAGTGTTATTCAACCAAAAACTAATCTAAGCAGGCATATCAAAAGAGACACCAAAAACATGAAGAAATATTTAACTAGGAAAGCAAATATAATGAGACATCTCCAAATGCCTCCTAACATGTTCTTAGCTCCTTCTCCTTTGTTCCTCTCTTCTCCAAGTTCAAAACTAGTGTAGCTCTCAGCAGCTTTTTGCACTATGGATGCTTATGGAGGTTCAAGATTGAAATGTTTACTCTACAATGCTATGCAAATGTGAATGAAAGCTAATATTAGATGCTATGATCCTAAAATGATTTATTTTAGGCCAAAATAACAAGATATTAGTGATTTATGCTAAAATGCTCTCTAGAATTTACTATAACTTAGATGCACACAAGTTTTCAAGATTATGACTATGAATATGGTGCTGGAAAAAGCCGAGATGGAAGTTGCTTTGGCTCGGTTTGAAGAATTTCATAAATCCAATGAGGAGGAGAAAGATGAATAAAGTGTCCCCTTTTTTACACTTTCTTTTCATGCACTTGCATTGTTAGATGTTGCAAGTTTTCTCATAGCTACATATTTCTTTCTATTGTAGTTGTAGTCAAGTGGGACTGTGTAGTTGAATTAGTCAACTGTGCCCACATTTTTCTCCACTCTTTTTCTATATAAGAAAGACACTCATTTGTAAATATTGATCTCGATTATGCTTAGCAAAACTCTGCCCACTTTTTATCTCAATTAAGACTTTGTGCTTTTGATGTAAAAAAGTGGATTCAAGGAAATAAAGATAGCAATTCGATAGTTTCCAAACTTTGTGTTGGACTAAAGATTGTGATTATGATTGGAATCATTCTTATGTTTAGTTCTCATAAGCATTCTTTGTGATCTTGAATCTTTTGGTGAAATTGTTAAAGTTTATGAAAGAGCTTTCCAATTGTGCAAATAGACTTTGTGTTGTTTATAGATTTGAGAAATTTTCTGATTTTAAGTGATTAGTGGTAGGCTTTGTATTGCTGCTATTTACTTGTGGTTTTAAGGATTGGGGAAGTACACTTGAAGACTTTGAGCTGCAAGTTATATTTCTTACCATTTGTGATAAATGCTTAGTTATAATTGCATTCAAGGAAGACTTTGTGCTTCTTGGTTGTAAGTTTTGGTATAATTTGTTGGATTAGTTTGTTCATTTCTTTAAGTATCAAAAGTGATAGAGAGTTGTAACAAAGTGGATGGAGAATACATAGACTCTGAAAAAAAAGAGTTATATGCCTGAAACTTACCCTCAAATTTTAGTTTCTTGTTAATTAGAGAAGAAATTTCAAAGGGAACCTCCCCATGATGAGAGGAGAGATTAATTGCTCAACATAGCTGTGTGTGAATCACATATTTTGTCGTTGGTACACTAGTGACAAAATATTCACCCAACAATTTTTTGGCGACTCTACTGGGGATACGATACGCATCCAAAAGCCTCATTCTTTTGGTTGAAGTATACCGATATCCTATTAATTGTAATTCCTTTCCTTATAATTTATCAAACTTTCACCAAGGATATGTAAAATGGTTGCTCAAGGTCCTTTAGTAAGTATAGTACCTGCAAGGTGTTTCTTAGATAGAATTGCACATCGGACTTTAAAGTCTGATGTGCAATGTTTTGGCAATCTTCTCTGCAGATCGGACTTTAAAGTTCGACCTGTAGGGAATTTCCCCTTGCACATTGGACTTTAAAGTCTGATGTGTAGTTTTTCTTAAAGGGAGATGCATGTCGGACTTTAAAGTCCGACTTGCATTGTTGAGGTAGGGGTTTATTGTTTTTTGGTTTTTCTTCTGTTTTGGCATGTTCCTTTTATTTCAGTTCGCAGTTTTCTTTTCCTCTAGGTTCGTCGTCGAAATTAGGGCACATCAGATTTTAAAAATCCGATGCTCTAATTTCTTCTGCTTTTGTTCTCCACCTGCATGTCGGGTTTCAAACCTCGACATGCAGGGTGATGATTTTGTCATTTTTGCCCTCTCCTACATATCGGACTTTAAAGTCCGATATGCAGGAGATGCTCTTACCTGCTAACAGGTCGGGTTTTAAAACCTGACGTGTTACCAGGTGGGTTTTGTTTCTTACATATCGGACTTTAAAGTTTGATATGTAGGTCGGTTTTCTCAGGTTGACATGTCAGGTTTTAAAACCTGACATGTCAACTATTGTTCTTCCCCCTGCACATCGGACTTTAAAGCCCGATGCACATTTCTTTTTGCATGTTTCACTTGCAAATTGGACTTTAAAGTCTGATGTGCTAATATCTTTCCCCCAACTTGCACATCGAACTTATATGCAAGGAAGATATTTTGCCCCTACACATCGGACTTTAAAGTCCGACGTGCAAATTTTGATTCCTAATGGGCAGGTCAGACTTTTTTCCCCGACCTGCCAGTTTTCGACAATTTTATTCCCAAGTTCTTTTTGACCCCGAATTCTCATCCCAATTGATGGAATTTTCCCTTCTGATGATGATGATCTTTGAGATACTAATGATCAATGTTAAAATGTCTAAGCCCTCTCCCAGCAAATCGACAGAGAAAAGAAGATGTGTTGATGAGATTGTCGATATGGTGTCGGACAAAGCCGAGATGGAAGTTGCTTTGGCTCAGTTTGAAGAATTTCATAAATCCAATGAGGAGGAGAAAGATGAATAAAGTGTCCCCTTTTTGACACTTTCGTTTCATGTAGTTGCATTGTTAGATGTTGCAAGTTTTCTCACAGCTACATATTTTCTTTATGTTGTAGTTGTAGTCAAGTGGGATTGTGCAGTTGAATTAGTCAACTATGCCCACATTTTTCTCCACTCTTTTCTTATATAAGGAGGACCCTCATTTGTAAATATTGATCTTGATTATGCTTAGCAAAACTCTGCCCAATTTTTATCTCAATTAAGACTTTGTGCTTTTGATGTAAAAAAGTGGATTCAAGGAAATAAAGATAGCAATTCGATAGTTTCCAAACTTTGTGTTGGACTAAAGATTGTGATTATGATTGGAATCATTCTTATGTTTAGTTCTCATAATCATTCTTTGTGATCTTGAATCTTTTGGTGAAATTGTTAAAGTTTATGAAAGAGCTTTCCAATTGTGCAAATAGACTTTGTGTTGTTTACAGATTTGGGAAATTTTCTGATTTTAAGTGATTAGTGGTAGGCTTTGTATTGTTGCTATGTACTTGTGGTTTTAAGGATTGGGGAAGTACACTTGAAGACTTTGAGCTGCAAGTTATATTTCTTACCATTTGTGATAATAAGCTTAGTTAGAATTGCATTCAAGGAAGACTTTGTGCTTCTTGGTTGTAAGTTTTGGTATAATTTGTTGGATTAGTTTGTTCATTTCTTTAAGTATCAAAAGTGATAGAGAGTTGTAACAAAGTGGAGGCAGAATACATAGACTCTGAAAAAAAAGAGTTATATGCCTGAAATTTACCCTCAAATTTTAGTTTCTTGTTAATTAGAGAAGAAATTTCAAAGGGAACCTCCCCTTGATGAGAGGAGAGATTAATTTCTCAACATAGTTGTGTGTGAATCACATATTTTGTCATTGGTACGCTAGTGACAAAATATTCACCCTACAGGTTCTTAGTGATAATAATTATAAGAGATTAGGAGACTTGATAACAACAAGAGTATCTTGACCACTAGTAGAAGGATTTTTTAAAATCTAGAGCACCATAAGCACTAGTGGTACAAGAAGCATGAGCCAAATTGATTCTCAAAGAAATTTTAGAAGGGTTGAGAATTTTGGAATATAAGATAAGAGTTAGAGTTTTTGCACCTACAAATTTACAAAAATAATAAATTATCGCTTGATGAAGAGACATAACCTATTCTAACCATAAGAAAGAACATCAAATTATATATATATAACCAATCCATATATAACCAATCCAATAATTAAGATCTTAAATTAGCATAGTTGAAATAACGTAGGAGAATCATATTGGAAAGATGGAAAGAATCATGACCTTTTGCATTTACTTAATGCAAATCTCACATAATTGCATACCGCTAAAAAGGTCAGCAAAACTTAAAAAGATATTAAAAAAATAAAGGAGAAAAGTTACGCACAACTTTTAAAAAACAATGAGTGTGCTGAAATACATCACCCCAAACAAAATTCAAAAGGATGACACACCAACTCCTCATAAGTAGTTTATCATCAAACTCACATGTTTTCTATTGACTTCCCAAAACTCCTAATATTATTATTATTATTATAATACTCTCCCAGGCCTTTTTACTCCTTTGACTTTCCACATGGGAAGAACGAGTCTTTATCATTTAAATTAATATGTGGCTCATATGCTTATAATTTAATCTATAGTTTTAAATTAGTGAGAATATAAAATTTTAACAATATATCTAAACTATGAAATTGATTTCTTAGTATAGGTTTCTTATAGGTGGTTATCGCATTTGGAAAAAAAAAAATTGAAAAAAACAAGTGGTTTTTCTATCTTACTATTATGTAAAGTAGATTTCATCTATTTTTTATAGTAAAATTTATTTGGGTGAGAGTTTATCTCATTGAGAAAAATGTAGTTTATCAAGGATTATGTATGTTTACCTTCGATGAATGAACGTTTGATTATGGAGAACAAAATTATTAATTTGGGTAAATAGTGATAAGGACAAAAATTAAATCTTAGGAAATTTTCTTTTAAGGTAAAAATTAAGCCTCATGACATGCATTTCCCTCATCTTCATCTGAGAATGGGTAATTGTGATTCCTAAAGTGTTTTAAAGATGTTTTAAGGGAGTTTTTGTTTTTGTTTTTGTTTTTTTTGAAATAATGTGGTCTTGTGTGAACTTAGTGGATTCAATAGGGTCCTAGTGTCACATTGCTAATGCAAGTGAATTTATGAAGAAAATTTGATGTTTTGCATTTCATCTTTATATAATATTAGAATTTAAATAGATTAATGAATGTGCCTTAATTCAAATGAATTATTTGGATTTATTTATCCACACCACTCATTAAAGGGGTGTCGTTTATATTTTGTTAAGTCTACGCCCCTTTATTTGCTTGTATAAGTTTTGTTCTCAGTTCGCACGCGCCTACCACGTGTTGGCACAACTTGCATCCTTGAAGGCTCTTTTTTCCCTTCGTCGTGGAGCCGCGAGAAGCTACTACGTGGCTTTGTCTTCTATCCCCCCATGATGATGTGCTCACAGTTCTAAAAGGAAGTTGTTGTGATGCATGGCAACTCCCCGGGAGGTTATGGATTGTAGTTTTGTCATTGCCAAGGTCTCTCCCTCTTGTTGCCATGTGTCTTTTGTAGTGATGATCGAGAGGTTCCCTACGTTCGATTGCCAGAGAGTGGGGTGTTTTTCTCAAACTGCAAGCAGTTGAGAACAGTCACGAACCTTTTGATCCGATCAGTAGGAAGTTGCAGGCAGTTGCGTTAGATGCTGAAAGTAGTTATTACTTTCGCTCTCCCTATTATTTTTGCAAGCGATCATGGAGGTGCCAGCAACACATTTTCAAGATACTTACCTTGTTTTCCAGTGTCGGGTTGTTAATCCCCACCCTTTAAGAAGTGCAATGTGGTTTTTGCAAAGGGTTTTGAACTATTTTTCACTAAAAAGATATAGAGAGAAGTTTTCTAGGTAGGAATTTGGCCTCAAATCTATTGTTGTTTCCTAAATTAAGATAATAAAATTGTGTTTATGGCCTCTTGGATTACTTTATTCGGTATGCATTGATATTTTTCTATGCATCTTCAAATCCATGCATGACTCTAGTAATGTATGCTTAAAACTCTACTGATTAAATCATGTTTCATACACTTTATCTAGTAGACGCTCGGTGTATGTTTCTTTATGTTAAATAAATCTTTGAATGTATCTTGGTTAGTGTTAATGACATGTAGATTGTTGAATGGGCCTCAAAATGACATGTATGTGAAGCTTTTTGTGCTACTTAGTTTGACAAAAATCAATTTAGTGTATCGCTTTAGAGTAGATTTACTTTTATGTTTCCTTTGACCCTTTTCTCCCCTAATGGATGAAGAGTCGGCTTCTAAAATCCTAGAGGTTACTCAATGAAAACACATAGGTCCCCATCACCGAGTTTTCCATACTTGGCTATTTTCCTATAAGCATTTTTAGTGGTCAACAATTTATTTATTTTTTTGAATTAATAAATGGGAGAGTGAATTGTATCTTTCTTTCTTGTAGTATTTTTTTGTTTTGGATGAAGGTAATGGTCATAAGTACCTAATCCCTAGTATAGTGTGAGACATCTAATATTTGGTGTCATTGATCTAGCTTGATGTATGTTACTATTTCTTCTTGAAGATCGTGATGACTATTCTCATGAGGGGTAAGCCTTCTACTGGTGCTTTGTGCATGTTCCACGTGTCTCACATTTTAATGTGTGAAATCTTCAAATGGATTGAGGAGATTATGCTTCTCCACCTTTGTATTGATTGTGATGAGAAATGATGATGATGTGTGTGTGTGGGTGTCTACATTGTACACTATATTTTTCATTAAGATGAAAAGTATTTTTGAAAGGGGATGCGTGCAAGAAGTTGGATTCAAAAGTGAAAGTTTTTTTCTTAAAAATTAAATTTTGTTATAGTGGGACTAATGTTTTGAAGCACTTACACATAGAATTTTTAAAAAGTCTAAGAATATATAATATGAAATTTTGAATCTATTTTTCAAATATATAATTTATTCTAATACCTAGATGATACAATTAATTTTGTATAGGCTTGCATGAAAATCACTTTTTAAAAGTCATATTTTTAGGACTATACAATGAACCTTTTTGCAAGCATAATTTAACCTAAACAAAATTAGTTTCTAATTACTTTTGGGAAGATGTATGTATTACACTAAATTTTGATGAGGATGCTTTTTTTTTAATTTGTTCAAAAATTGTTTAATGTTAATTTTGTATTGACCTTAATTGTTATTTCTTAAAACCCCTTTGTGTGTAGTAATCTTAATTTGAGCTAAACTAATGATAAAATGATTATTTTTTTCATTATATAAAGAATGATTTCTATATTGATTACATATTATTTTTTATAAAGAAATAAAAATTAAAAATTATTTAAAAAATACCAATACTTGATATTGTAGACACTTCAAATTATCTCGTGCCTACAAATACCAATTTTACTAATTATTCCTCTTTCTTAATTATTTAATTAATCTAATTTTATTCATCTATTTCACAATTCTTAATTCAAATTTCCCTCTTAATCCTTAATCAATTAACCATTTTCCTTCTAATATTAATTAAATGATCTTATTACTTAATTATTTATATTACTCACTTTAATTAAACGATCTTTATTGTTTAATTAAATTCAATTTCTACCTTCTCATAATTAAATAGTTTCTCTAACTTATTTTATTAGCTAATGATGTCCTCTTGATTAAATAAGTTTCCTAAATTCATTTAATCTAATTTAACCTTTGTTTCAAATGAATTTAATTTCCTTCCAAAATTAATTCAAATTCATTTCCCTCTCATCTCAATTTAATTTCATGCTTTTGAAAAAACAAGTTTTCTCCAAATGATATTTCATTTTAAATTTCCTACATCAAATGTGGAAATTCTTAGCACTTATTGACACTCAGTTCTAACTATTGATTCAACAATCACTTTTTCCAACAAGTCAGTCACTTCCCCTATTTTTGAAATCACTTGTTTCTAACTACTCAGTCAATTCAGTTCTACTCAAACAAATCTCTTAGCTAGTCAATTAAGTGAGTTATTCTCTCATTCAGATCCAATCATACTGAGTAATCTCCCACCAACCCATCTCATGGAGTCTCAATTGTTGACCAATTATGTTCTCAAATTAATCTCAACCATTGAATCAAACTTCTAAAAATCTATATCTATAAATTGAACATCAATTAGGATCCCTTTTCAACAACCACTATTTTCCTATTCTTGTGCATCTATCTTGTAGGTTTTCGTGAAGTGTTAATTTGAGAGCCATTATCACCACAATGAAAAGAAGAACAATGGAGGCCAAGTGCTTGGGAATCAACTTTGAGTTTTCTTATTGCATTGTTTATTGTTTTGTTGATTTTATTTAGTATTCATTTATTACCTTGCAATTGGATTATGCTATTTGGATTTAAAGTTTGGTGGTTGCCTTTTTAGTCTAATTAGCATGTTGATTTTCCCTCGTACACATATATTTCAAGTTCATGGACCAATTTCCTCATAAATTAATTAATAAATAGAAAAACAAGTCCAATTAAATAAAAAATATTGTAGTGTCATAGAATTGCGCCTCTTGCAATTTTAACCATATTTTAGGTCCTCACCTCGGCGACGACATCTCCTTCCCTAACCGGGACCTATTTCTGCATTTTCATCCCTTCACCCTTTCTCCTTCAAGACCTGTGGTTGCTTCAGATCCTATCTGGGGCCCAAAATAGGGCAGGAGAGGGGCATGGCGCCCTTGTCCCCACCCCTTAGGGTGGCCCTATGTCAGGTCTACTTGATCTCCCATGCATAAATTATCTTCGGGGTTTGTGATTCCTCTTTGTTAGCCTTCGATGGTTGAAAATTAATCCTTGAGGTATGTATAAAAATGAATTCAATTCCCTCATTCAACGACGGATGAGGGGGGATAAGAGGCATAAGGAGAAGATACAAGATTTCAAGGTCATAATCAAGCATTCAAGCATTCAAGTCTTCTTCATTCATCCATTGGAGCAACATTACAACATTCATTTGCAAGGATGTGTGTGTGTGTGTTAAGGTTTTGCCATATTACATGACATTTCATACAACATTTGTGGTTACATTCAAGAAGCAAATCAATCATCATCAACAAGTTGTAGATCTACAAGGTATGCATTTCCATTGTTTACATTCAAGCATTTGCAATTACTTTCTTTCAAGGTTGATTCCTCAACCGGGGTTTGACTAAGGCAAACCCCTACCCACAACCATTCTCCCTCTCTTTTTTGTGTGTAGGTTGCAGGTGTGCAACTGTAATTGTGGGTTTGGGCTTCATTTGCAAAGACGGAAGAACCCTTTTCGTTTCGCAGATTTTGTGGAGGACCATGTATGTTCCCGCCATGGCCCTGATGACTTTTCTCCAAATTTGCAGGGCAGATCCGCATCAATCTAATTAGCTCAGATCCAAAGTTACAACACAATTTTGAACTGGTAGCTCCTCATTTCACTCATTTCCTCTCTCTTTTCTGCATAGTCAACAAGTCAACTTTCTCATTTACAAAAGAGGGTAAATCACACTTCAACCCTTGCAATCCACTTGGAATTCATATCCTTTTTTCCCTTGGATTTGTATCTAGTGGATTCAAGCCCCTCTTTTGAATGTAAAGTTCCTTTCCAAGTGAAAATCATCCTAGTGGCTTCCTTTCTCTCTCCTAGGTGGGGAGTCACTACAATCCAATTTTCCACTTTACATTTTGGTGAACCCGACGTGTTACACATTAATTCTGATTTCTCATTATTAGATCTGATTAATTGCAATTTTAATTTCACATTCTCATTTTCAAGTTTGATCTATTTGCAAATTTTAGAGGTTAATTGCATAAAAACCCTAATTTTTCATTTTGAGAAAATTAAGCTTGTGAGGTGTAAAATTTTAATTGCTTGTTTTAGATCTGATTTCTATTTCAAAATTGCAATTCAAATATGTCTCTTTATTCTAAAGATTTAGTGGTTAAATCATAAAACCCTAATTTTTGAGATTCTTCTATTTTCGACCATTGACTGCAATTTTGACCAATCTAGACATCTCCAAATTAGCTATTTTTTTGGATTCCACATTAAAATCATAATCTATATCATCCCTAAAAAAAAATTTAAAAGTTGGTCGGACTGTGTGCGTTCCCGCCATGGTCCTCAACTTTTTTCCCAAAAATTTGGGAGACGGAATTGACTGTATTTTTCTGCTCAGATCCAAAAAATCGGCGTACTTTATCAATTTTAACACTCTATAATGTCAAACACAAATTCAAACCTTAAAATTAATTTTCATAAAAAGGTCCTAATTTTAGATATGCTTTTCCAGTAAATTCAAATTTCACTTAAGAGACTTTTAATGGCAATTAATAAATTGGATTTACTTGCTCTTTCGCATATGATTACATTGATTTTTTCATATATTTATCATGTGTCAGATAAGAGTTTCTTTCATTTCCTGATATTTCTCTTTCTTCATAACACTTGGTCATACTATGTTGTTAGGATTTCTAAATTATTTTCTTTTCAATTAGATCTCAAAGCTTTCATGTATCATTTATGTTGCATTATGGTGATGTTTTTAGCACAATGTATTTCCTATGTTAATCACCTTAAAGCTTGTGTAGATCCTAAACCTAGAGATCCTAACCTTTGTACCTCTCCTAGGGTATCTTGTGTGGATGAAATGAGGTCTAATGCTTTACCCAATGATCTTTCTACAAGAGAGAAAGCATTGGAAAGTAATAGGGACCCATCTTCTCCTCATATACAAACTCTTGAGCAAGGGGGGAAATATGAAAACATCAACATTCTTACATATTTAGATCCTCCTTATTCTCTAAGACCTATCTTCAACATCAAAGTCTATGTAGGGAGGATGATGTCATGCATTTTATTCATGAAATTTCCCCTCACATAGAAATCACTAAAAATGAGCTTTTAGAAGATGAAGATGTTCTTCCCCAATCTTCCAAAAATGATAAGTCTGATAAAGGAAAAGAGATTGTCATTTCACATGATACTCCTCCTTCATCTACAAATCCTTTTTTGCCTCCTTACACATCAGTTTTCAAAGAAATTCGTGATCATGTTCCTTCATCTTGTCAATTGCAACATTCTTATAGTCATGGCTTTCATATAATTACAAAACAAGGTTTTAAAGGACAAGGAATTGGTAAATTTGAGCATGGAATTCGTATCCCTATAAATCATCCTACACAAACTACTACAAGAGGCCTAGGAAGTAGTACCCCTCTTTCTATGGATGAATTCCTTAGGCTTCAAAAATTTAAAGATTACCTTCAAAAACAACAAATCAAGAGAGCCCACAAGAATGCTTCTTCTTCAAAGAATCCTTTTTGTTCATTTCATCAAACCCATGACCATAATGTTGATGATTGCCCTGATTTTCAAAAATTTATTCAAGATGGCATAGATAGTGGCAAAACTAGAATTGTGGATAATGAAACTTCTTCTTCTAACAAACCCTCTCCTTCATGGCAAGACAATATTTACCATCCTAACAAATTAGCTACAAGAATCTATTGGAGATTGAAATATGACAAAAACATTTCCTTTCTTCCTCAAAATAAAAACAAAAATCTTAAGAAAGTGAAAGGTATTGAATATTGCATTTTTCATGATTCATATTCACATTCTCTTGGAAAATGTTATGCATTTAATAAATTTGTTCAACTACAATATGATCTTGCACAAATTTGTCTCACAATAGATCTAGTTGTATTTCTTGGTAAAAACATCATGCCTTAGCTATTCTTTTCCCTTCATGTTTCTCTTCACTCTGTGGCATAATTAGCCCATTTACCGGGGGCTCTTTATCATTAGTGGTGGTATTGTTTCACTTTAACATACTTTGGGGCAGCAACATGAAATCCATTTTTTTGCTTCTTTCTATACATTTATCTCTACCTTTGTGCATTATTCATTATTAGATCTCTTTTCTTGCATAGGGTTATTCTTATATGAGCATATAATTGTTCTTTGGTTTTCCTCTTTGCTTGGAGAGGGGCATCTTTAATGAGTGATGCACTTCTTTTCTTTCCTTCATTCTCTTGGAAATCTTACCTCTTATATGGTTTTGATTATTCACAATTATGATATGCCCCTTAGCAGGGAATGATCTCTTGAGAAGTGTGTATCCATTCCTTGAAAGGATTTGTTCCACTAGGATGACATATCACTTGAAACTAATCACCATCGAAAAATGTATAATGTTTCTCCTTGTTCTCCTCACTTGGGGGGAAAGGATTTTCTCTCCTTTCCCTTTCCTTTCTTATCGTTAGTTCTTTTAGCTGCATTTTTCATATGTGATTATCATTTCTTACAATGATATGCTTTTATGATTAATCTCCCTTGGGGAATATATGATTCTTTTTCTCTCTTCTTTTTGAAGATTACCACTTCTTGAGACATGTATTTTACATTTACTAATATCTTTTCTTGCGTGAGTTCATGTAGGTTCATTGCACATTTTCTTATGTTTAATCTCTCTCTAGTAGATTGTGTAAGCTCTTCTCATTGTCCCTTAGCTTAGGGGGCAATGATCCTTCTCTCTCTCTTTATCTAGGGATCCACTTTGCCCTATTAAGTGGATGGTGTGAGTTCTATTCCTTGATGTCATTCCTTGTGTGCAATTGTTGTTGTTTACTTAAGGATTCTCTCTTATACAAGAGGTGTTAATCCTTGACTATGACTTCTTTTACACTTGGTAATATACATCTATGATAAATTCAACCATCCCTCTGGAGGCTAAAAGTGTGTCATCCCTCACCAAGAATCCCTTTCACCTAGAAATGGGGGGAAGGATTGCATTCTTGTTATTTCCTTTTTCTTGTTCTAGAAGATGTTATATTTGTCTAAGACAACTCCTCTTGGGGGTAGATGTCTTTTGAACAAAGATAGCTTCTCCTCCAAGGATCACCTTTACACTTACAACAAGATATATCTTTTCAACTATCTTATCCTTGCTTGAAGAGTATTCTCTCTCTGGCTTGGATTTATGAAATTGTTTCATAACGGATATCTTCTGTGTGATTAAGGTAGGTATCCTTGTTCTAGTTTCCTTAAGATATCAACATCAACTTATGTTGACATCTTAAGGGGGAGGGCACCCACACTGCTCCTTTGTACTATACTTCTCTCATGCATTGTACAGTGGGACATTCTTGGAACCAGAGGGAAGCCTCTTAGAGAAAGATTTCGTCACTTTTCTTATATAGTGAGACATTCTTAGAACCAGAGGGAAGCCTCTTAGAGAAAGATGTCATCACTTTTTGAATAGTGGGTCATTCTCATAACCAAAGCACAGTCTCTTAGAACGAGATGTCTTCACTTATTATTTTCTCTTGTACAGTAAGTCATTCTCGAAACCAAAGCATGGTCTCTTAAAGTGAGATGATGTCACTTTTTCTTATGCGGGGTGATTATTATCAGAACCAGAGCACAGACTCTTAGAGCAAGATGTCACACCTTTCTTGACACTTGTACTATACATTCTATATAGGTTGTAGCGTACTTGGGCATAGACTCTTATGAGGTGCTTTGAACCTCACTTTCACACATGCGCATGAGGTTGAGTGGAACTAACGGTGTTCTCACTCTCTCTTTACATGGATCACCTAGATAGGCTCTAAGGGAAAGATCTTCCATGTCCTTCTCTCCATGAATCACCTAGTTTTAGGGGCGAGACGTACATGGTTTCTTTCATCTTCGCCTTTCTTCTCATGGATCGCCAAAGTGTGTATTCATGTTCTCTCTCTTCTTCCTCTCATGAACTCATAGTTTTACTATTGATAGTTCACGGATGATGTCAGCTCTGCTCTTTTATGTGATCGCTCATGTCTATGTGATGGCATTGGTCTTTGTTTCCTAGTTAGTTTTGTCATCTTGTGCCTTGTTCTTTTCGTGTGTCTGTTTGTGCTTTGTCTTTGTTTTTTGTGTCTTGGGCCTTTATGTTTTGTGTTCTCTTGCATATGTTGGCGTGAGTTGAGACCCTAAGATTGGGGGCTTTTTTCTCCTCAATATTAGTGGTGTCTTATACTCCTTGTGGTATTGCTCCACGTCTCTCATCTTCATCTCTCTCTTTCTTCTACTTTACTGACAGTAGTGGTGTAAGTTGTACTCCCGCTAAAGTGGGGGCTAAATTTAGTGTCATAAAATTGTGCCTCCTTCAATTTTAACCATATTTTAGGTCCTCACCTTAGTGACGACATCTCCTTTGCTAACCGAGACCTATTTCTGCATTTTCATCCCTTCACCCTTTCTCCTTCAAGACCTGTGGTTGCTCTAGATCCTGTCTGAGGCCCAAAATAGGGCAGGACAGGGGTATGGCACCCTTGTCCCCCTAGGATAGGGGTGCGGTTCCCTTGTCCCCACCCCTTAGGGTGGCCCTATGTCAGGTTTGCTCGGTCTCCCATGCATAAATTGTCTTCGGGGTTTGCAATTCCTCTTTGTTGGCCTTCGGTGGTTGAAAATTAATCCTTGAGGCATGTATAAAAAGGAATTCAATTCCCTCATTCAAGGATGGATGAGGAGGGATAAGAGGCGTAAGCAGAAGATACAATATTTCAAGGTCATCATCAAGCATTCAAGCATTCAATTCCCTCATTCAACGACAGATGAGGGGGGATAAGAGGCATAAGGAGAAGATACAAGATTTCAAGGTCATCATCAAGCATTCAAGCATTCAAGTCTTCTTCATTCATCCATTGGAGCAACATTACAACATTCATTTGCAAGGATGTGTGTGTGTTAAGGTTTTGTCATATTACATGACATTTCATACAACATTTGTGGTTACATTCAAGAAGAAAATCAATCATCATCAACAAGTTGTATATCTACAAGGTATACATTTCCATTGTTTACATTCAAGCATTTGCAATTACTTTCTTTCAAGGTTGATTCCTCAATCGGGGTTTGACTAAGGCAAACCCCTACCCACAACCATTCTCCCTCTCTTTTTTATGTGTAGGTTGCAGGTGTGCAACTGTAAATGCGGGTTTGGGCTTCATTTGCAGAGACGGAAGAACCCTTTTCGTTTCACAAATTTTGTGGAGGACCATGTATGTTCCCGCCATGGTCCTGACGACTTTTCTCCAAATTTGCAGGGCAGATCCGCATCAATCTAATTAGCTCAGATCCGAAGTTACAACACGATTTCGAAATGGTAGCTCCTCATTTCACTCATTTCCTCTCTCTTTTCTGCAGAGTCAACAAGTTGACTTTCTCATTTACAAAAGAGGGTAAATCACACTTCAACCCTTGCAATCCATTTGGAATTCACATCCTTGTTTCCCTTGAATTTGGATCTAGTGGATTCAAGCCCCTCTTTTGAATGTAAAGTTCCTTTCCAAGTGAAAATCATCCTAGTGGCTTCCTTTCTCTCTCCTAGGTGGAGAGTCACTAGGATCCAATTTTCCACTTAAAAAATATATACTTGAAAAGGAGACATTGCTATCTATAATTGGTTTTATTTTATTCAAATATTCTAAAAAATAAGGTTAGCCATATTGTGAAATTCAATTTCTCTCTTGATGTTTTCATGGCATTATACTTGTAGGTTCGGGCCTAAGGGTTGGGTTTCCAAAATTGAAACAAAAGCAAAGCTATGGATTTGAAATTCTAAATTTTGTGAAACACATACACATTCTTAAAAAGTGGGAATATGGATGTAATTAGAAACAGATACTCATTTCAAAAATCAAAGTGATTACCCATTTAACATGGGTATAAATTTGGGTTTGGGAGCCAAACCTAAATGGGTACTTGGTTTTTGTAGAACGGGTTCCCATTCCTTTTGAAATTATTACTAAGTTTGAAACTTCCTCTAAATTTGGAGCCAACTTTTTACACTTACCCAAGGGCTCAAAATATTTTATAAAAGAAAATGCTAACAATAAAATGAGACTAGCCCCACAAGATGTGAGATTTAAAAAGAAGTCTTAAGGTCACTAAGAACAAAAACCAAAAGAAGTAGTAGATGAACAACAACAAAAAAATACATAAAAGATAGAGAAAACCAAACAGAACATAGATCTTTTTAGGATCAACCAACTTCTTAAGACTTTAATCTACATGTCACTCATTAGTTATTAAATCAATATAATCCTCTAAAAGAATTTCTATTGTCGCCATCTAGTTCAATGATACCAAGCCTGCGGTCTACGGATTTAGCCTCAATCTTATTGGTTGGCCCTTCCCCAATTTCCTTTATTGTTCTCTCATGTAGTTTCGTGTAAATGACAAATAGTTTAGTTGTATAATTCTTAATAATGTTTTTATTTTTTATTATGGAAAAAATAGGTTTTGAAGGGACCCGAAACCCTTTATAAGTGGTCATAACCATAATAAGACATGAAAATCATAACAATTAAACAAAACGCTGCCAAATGATAAAAATAGAGACAATGACAACCCAACACCAGCAAAAAACCAACAAAAAACCAGATAGAGACCGAGGAAAGAAAACTAAACCAAATTATTCAAAGTCTTTGCAAACTCCACCTCTGGTTAGTTCATATTTGAGCCACTTTCTTGAAGTCCTAGATCTCTTGCGTGGATTTATCAACTTTCCTCTTCAGATTGGCCCGAGTACTCTTTCTAGGACCCATTGAATCCTCATTGGCTTTTTACTTCCCCAGATCCAACTCCACCACTAAATTACCCCGATCGCCCTTTTCCATATTCACTACCATGGTATTCGTGCAATCTATCATGGTCTTGATAACATTGTGATTATGAGACATGATGGAATGGAGATAATCTTTAAATATTTTCATTTTCTTCTCAAAGGTCGCAATCTTACACTCATAGTCTTTTTTGAGATTATCCAAAGCTTTGACAGTTTTAGTGAGGCAATCAACAACATAATTTTTTTTCCTCTATCCAAAGCTCACTACCTTTAGTGCCATGTCTTCCATGTGAATCCTCACCACCAGCTTCTAGCATTTCCACCTTACTATTAATAGCCCTTTGTTTCAAGTTAAGGTTCTTAATCTCATGGAAGACCCACTTCATTATCATGAAAGAATCCATCACCACATTTCTTGCACTGGCTAGAATGTCAGTGGGGAACTCCTGGTCTAGATTCAAGAGGTGAGAATTTGGGTTCAGTTGGGAAGGAAAACAAGGTCTATTTTCCCTATCTGTAGAGGGATAAGAATTGAACGAGTGCAGGGGAGATGGGGAGTCTTAATTGGCATGTTAAGGTGAGGGTTCCTCAAAAGCCAAGGATTTACCCTTCAACATAGGGCGGGCCTTAGACAGCTTACTGCCACATTTGGTTCCAAAGCCAGGGGGAGGGCAATCTCCAAGTCCTTTAACTTCCCCTTCTTAGAAGGTGGGGGAATTTTAGGCTTTTATTTTTTCCTTTTCTTACAAGGGACAAACCTTTTCTCCTCCATATCTGTATTCCAATTTGCATCATTGGAACTATGGGTTTTTGACTCCTCATCCTTCGAAATGGAAATAAGAGGGGAATTGGGCTTAGCGGAATTGACTTTAAAGTTCTCATAAATTAAGACCAGTAACCCCTCATAAAGAATAGGATTAACACTTGGGTTAGCTTTATGCCCAGTAATACTAGCATTGAGGGAATAAAGGAGATAGAAAGGGAAATAAACCCTAACCTAGTGTCTAAAATGGTTGAGAAAGATGAACTTATACCCAAAAACCCTTGAGAATCGGTCATCCATGGTGATATATTTTATTATCACCTTCATCACATCCCTCCAAAGTGGTTTGATAGTGTCTGCATCATAGAAACTTTTGTTTTTCTTGACCAACAATTTCCTTTCTTGTTAGTTTTGGGAAATTTATTCTTTGCGGGGTCAGAGTATTTCTTGTCTCTATAGAACTTAATCCCCTTGGTAGATAAACTAGTAACTTCTGCAATTAAGTTCTCGTCAACCACCACAAGCCTCCCAAATAGAGTAATTTTTCCCTCATTCCACCCATTGGCAAAAATCTTAGCGACTTTAAGATCCCATCCATGTAGCTTATCAATGTAGAGCGTTAACTTTCCTTTCTCTAGAATTCTCCAAATAGTCGAGTTGGCCCTTCACAGTCCACAAGTTCCACATGATGCCTTTCTCCTCCCATCTTACCATTAGCAGAGTCCTTAAGAAAAGATTAGTTTAGTAGAATGTGCAGACAAATTAAAAACTAGAAGAGCTCACAAATAACCCAAAAAGTGTGCGAGCAATAATGAGAAAATCCTCCTCTAACCTTGCCACAACAGCCTCCATGAATAGTAATAATGGCCTTACTCATCATTGAAATTAGCAATGTAATGGGATACTACCATGTATCCCATGTGATCTATCATATCCAAGAAGAGCCCTGACATCATCCTCCAAGTTGTCTTCGTAAGTCCATGTCATCCTCTCTTTAGCGGTCACCCCCTTATTGGCAAAGAAGTCTGCCACCATGTTGGACTCCCTGAAATAATGGGATATAAAACATTCATCAAAAGAAATGATTATCTCTTTTGATAAATTAATCCATCCCTGTATAGTCCATGATGCCTTATTATTCCCCTTTAGGCATTGAATAATATTGTTTGAATCCCCTTCAATCCAGACTTTTTTGCAATTAATTTGACAAGCTAGCAATAAGGCTTGATAGGATCCAATGACTTCAACAAGGTGGTTGGTCTGGTTATTAATAATGTTTTTGTTGAACTTCATAATTTTTTATAAGATTATTCTTCAGTTCATCCTATTTTTGGAGCACAACCATCCTTTGATTAAGGTTTTCCCAATTATGGAACACAGTGGAGAATTTTTTTACTTCTTTCTATCAATCACAATCAAAAGCTAGAATGTTATTACCTCCTTTAGTTATCACCTTTTGGTAAGTAATTTGAATGCATTGCATTTTGATTTTAAGGTTTTGGAGTTGTGAAAGAAAGCACGTTAAGATGTTATCTTGGAGGTCAAAACTATCTTCTAAGGCGTAAATACTTTCTTTGAGATCGACATAGTTTTGATCATAGGGGTTGTTACTAAAATTGTGAGCATTGCCCTCTAACATTATCTTTATAGGAGTGTCGTCCTACTTTCTAGATTTGTTGGATTTCAAATGGTTAGCAAGTCTAGTGTCAACATGGAAACTAAATGGAGGCCCTCCCAACTCCTCAAATTAGGAGTATCACAAGAGTGGTTTCAATAAGTTGGGAGGTCTGAAAGGACACGAAAAATTTAATAACCTTAACATCATCATTAATCTTGGGGTATTAAGGCTACATGGTGACCTTGTTAGGGTTATTAGTGACCATGATCATGGGAGAATCATGGGGAGAGTTAACAACAACTTGAACACCTTGACAACCAATAAGAGGGGTTTTAGAATATAGAACAATAGGGGAATCATCAATGGTATAAGGAATTGGAACCAAATTACTTCTAGGGGGTATTTTAGAGGGGTTGAGAATGTTGGGGTATAGGGTAGGAACTGGAGTTTCTACAAGTGTAAATTCATATAAATAGTAATTTGTCGCTTAATGAAGAGGCATATTATCCTTTCCACACAACACATTAACCATAGATTGTTCCAATGAACTTAAATGAAAAAAGGATCACTCATTATGATCTTATATCTTAGATGATTTAGCATTAGAAAGTACTAAATATAAATTGTTTTATAGTTTTCCTCTAACATAAAGCATTCAATGAAAACAATAATTTCATCCTACAACTATTCATTTTAATTTTATATTTTAGGTGATTCAACTATTGTATTGCATTTTATGTTGTCACAATTTTTAATAAAAAAAATTATATTTTTTTTCATATAATTTTAATCATTAAACATAAAACCACTAACAAGAAAAAAGCATAAAGAAAAAAAACAAAAAAAAAAAAACAATGAACCAAAATGGAAGACAATAATTGTACTAATAAAACTTAGCATAATTGCAATACCTAAGAGAATCATATTTGCATGGATAGAAGTCTTAAAACAAAATGTCATATAAGCTTAATTGCATACTACAAAAGATGTGCTAAAGTTTAGACACGTGAATTGAAACTACATTGATGGATGCAAATAAAACAATACAGAAAAAATAAAATGCCTAACAATGAACACACGCAAATGCTCAAAGTGGAGTAGTTAACATATGAGCTATTTCTTAGCCTTGTCGTTGTCACTGCCAAAGATTAGTGAGAATATTAACAATATACCAAAACTATGGGCCCACCCTTTTAACATAACCAGCCAATGACATCTTATCTTACGACAAAATCTATGTGGAACTTTATAAAACCTTGGGGGCTATTGAATTCACATTCTCTTTTAACTTCAAATATGTTTACCACGTGGGTTTTCAATTTTTCTCTTAAATTGTTAAGTCATTTATATTGGAAAAATGTGTTTTTTTTCTAATAAAGTAATAGATTTGATGGTAAACTTATGGTTTTTTTTCAAGTTCTGTGATTTGATATAGGGGTATGAGTCTTAAACTTAAACTTCTTTGACAAAGAGTCAAGTCTGATAAGTATCCATTCTTTCAAATACATTCAATGCATAATCCCAACCTCATCTCTTATGATATTGGGGCCTTGTACTTAGTAAGACTTGATCCTTGGTGAGCTCATTCAAAACCATTCAAGGGCCCATTCACTAAAATTGTGAAATTTTTAAAATATATATGCCATGTATCCCAAAGTCCTTTAATTGATGGTGCCACATAGTTATGGACACACTTTTTATTAAGACAAGCAACATTACAACACTCTTTAACTCCCTTTACAAATAATTTGAGTAGCTTTATGGGCTATTAGATTGGGTTTGATCTACATTGGCTAAGTGTTCAACAAAAGCCGTGATATTTAGATTATTTGTATGGAAGCTTTGCTTTATTAATTCTAACATAATCAATCATTTAATGCCCTACAAATTTCATTCTAGAATGCACAAGGCTCAATATTCTATAATGTGAGACCTAGGAAGACTAAGCCCATAATATTTAGCATGTGTATTAGTAGATGTTATGACTACAAGTTTCAATCTTTATAATATTACCTCAATGAATATTTGAAACCATGAACTCTTCATAATCATGGTCATGTACCATCAAGTTTTTACTTGAATTAAAATAAACCATGTAATAAGTGTGATAGGCATGTAGAGCTTTACTTTGGCATTAGAAGTATTTTGTCACAATAGAAACTTCAATTAGGTCTCATTCCTCCTATTGAAAGATTCTATGCTACTTTATACAACTTTATCTAGTATTAGGGAGAAGCTCTGCACTAGTTAGAAGAGAGCTATAAAATTGATCTATTCACGAATCTCTATTCATGTGGTGTTGTTTATGTAGGCATATAATAGGTCATTGAAATAACAATCTACTCCAAATGACAACTCCTCTAAGCTTTTAAGGAAATGATTTTCATAACCTCCTTGATCCCTATATTCCTAATAAACAAAGATTTATCTAAGATCACTCTCAACCTCTCTATCTTTTTCATGGTTGAATTAGGCAATTTTGGCTCTAAGTGTTCTATAGGTCACAAAACAACATCAAACTAATAAGGTTCTTCAAATTTCTTTCAATGGTCACAATGGGGTGTAACTTATACACAAGACTTGGTTATTTTTTGATGTACAATAAAATTTTCACCACACTTATGATTCTTATGATATCTTTCTTATCCAACTTATTATGTCATTATATCATGCTTGGATTGCTCATATATCCCTATGATCATTGATTACATCTCATGTTGCTACATTTTTGTTTCTATTTTAATTATCATCTTACCTCACACATGTTATATTGCATGTTTATTATCTTATCATGCTTCCAAAGCTATCTTATTTGATCAAAGTATATTGGATTCATCATTCTTCATTGCACTCCATTTGAGTTGTTTCTCATTCTTTTATTGGAAATTTTAAATGTGAATTTCATATTGTTCTACATTTTTAAATTTAAGAAAACATAGTTGGTTGGGTATTATATCCCTTGCAAAATATTCTAAAAAATTATGTGATTGCATCTTCTTAGTGTTGGGTAGATTAGGAAAGGGTACAATTGGAATTCTAATTGATTATTGTTTAATTTTTAATGAAAAAACATAAAAATCTCCCTAAACCCTTGAAACATTCTTATAATTTAGGTGATTTTAAAAGTGTGTTCTCTTTATAATTTAGAAAAAGAGGGCATAAACAAATTTATGAAATTATGATTTTTCTATTTTTTTATTTTAAATTAAGTTTTAGAAAAAACTAGCAAAAATTGTATGTGAGTGCAAAAGTGTGGTGTTGTGTGGACTTGCAGAAGAGGGTATTTTTAGACTTTCAATATTGTGCATTTTTTAAGTCAAATAATTTTTTGAGATGATTACTCATAGATCTATTAATGGCTATACTTAGATTATATACTTAGATAAGTTGCAAAATATGGTTATTGTATATGTACTCCATTATAGTATTGAAACATGATCCATCCATGTTTGGGATATGATATTTCTTTTGTAACCACATCAATATTTTGGTTTATGTTGAAATTGAATATTAACTTGGAATAAAATATTATGATTGTGAATAATCCTAAAATTGATAATGTAAATAAAAATGATATATTGGGCATGTTATGCATCTTTTTTTTTATTAGGATAAAACATGTTTTGAAGGGACCCAAAACGCTATACAAATAGATTTTACGAGGATCCAAAACCCACTAGATAGAACACTACAAAAAAGATACAACACATACACTTAGCAACCAACCTACAACTAACCAACAATAACTAGGCTTGTTATGCATCATATTAGGTGTGTATGTATATGCAAAATTATATGGTATTATGTTGTGGTTCTTATATCTTGATTTTAGAAATTATATGTAATTGCATGTTCTATTATCATATCTTGAGTGTTGGAGTGGCAATAAGATGAATACAATATCCATACTGTCATAAAAATGTATGAAAATATTGCACTCTTTTTATAGGGAATTGAAGTGAGGAAAACAAAGTCACTAACTATGTAGTGGTGAGATCTTAGACCATAGGATATGCCACATTTCTCTTAGCTACATGTATCATATGGTGTGTCATTTACCAAGAACCAAATGAAACCTCTTCTTCTTGTGTATTTATGTAGAAATTGAAAGGGTCCACTATCAACTTTTGGTATGAAGTGTGCCAAAATGGAACACAAGAAACTACTTGGAGAAAAATAATTCAAGCATTCTAAGATCAAAATTCTAAGTTAAGTTAATGACTATCAGTGTGTAGGTGTATCCCATGCAATAAAAATACAACAATATTAATGTTGAGGCTTTGGTTGATACAAGCATGTATGAGGACAAGGATCTCACATGATTACCTACTATAACTACAATGAGAAAGAGAGTACCTCTTCAAAGTGTGTAAAGTTCATAGCTTGATATTACTATGATGGTAAACATAAGTCTAGTAATCTTGAAAGAGAACTTAAAAAATTACTCATTAGGGCCATGTCACTACACATCCAAAATAATATATATAGGTCATAACGTAGATTAGTGTGTGGCAACAATAAAAGGACAAGGAGTAATATTATGGTGTGTACATTATAGTGATACTAGTGCATCCATAATAATTGAAGGAAAAGGTAACTAGAAAGAAATTTATGTGCAAGTCATATGATTAAAAAAATAGCACTAGATTTACCAAAATTATGTCAAAATACTTCATTTATCTCAACATAAAGTCACTAAAGAGTGATGCACCAAATGTGATGAGAAATATGTAAGAATACTATCTTAAAGATTCTTTATCATAGAGAAATCCTTGCCAAGTTTAAATTTATTTTATAAAAGTTAGTATCCCAAGGTGGTATTGATTTTCCCACAACCAATACACTTGCAAAGGGAAAATCACACAAGGTTATGTATAAAGGTGAGCCTAGGTATAATATATAATTATTACTATATCTTAAGCTAAATAAGTTCATTTTGTGTGATGCACTATGTTAAAAGTGCTTAGAAAATTTGCATGGGAAGATATTGCTCATCCTACACTATGCACATCATCCCATGTGTTAAATATAGCCACTAATACTAGAGAAAAGCCTTTGGGTTTGCTTAATTATGTGAAAATCAACAAAAAACAAGCCTAGTTCAAAATTGAATTTTAATTCATAGATATGATGAATATAAAAAGGAATCATGCATAATTAGGTATACCTTTCTAGTTTAAGGTCAATTTGAAATGAGATTCTAGGAAAATACCACCAGTTTTTAGAATGCAGAGCAAAGAATCATCATCTCACTTGATCATGTGTATGATTACCATATGTTAACATGTTGTATACTGAGTAGAAATGCCTCAAATGTATCTATAAATTAAATATGAGCATAGTGGGCCTCATTTAATGAAGCTATGAATGCATCATGTAATAGGTAGAATATTTGAATCTAATTTGGCTGTTTAGATTGAATGTTGGCCAATTGAAGATTGCAAATTACAAGGAAAGGCATGCAATTTAGTGTTCAATGACTTGTGTAACATGAAACTACATCCCATGTAGATTCTAGGCCATTATTTCATGTTGTGAAATCCATGTAAAATCTCTATAAGAAATGTACCAATGTTGAACATAGTAGTACTTCAACAAGTCTATGCTAAATCTATTTGATTTCAAGAGGACTTACAATACTATTTAATATTTCACATAAATAGATCAAGTGTTCCCTTAGATCATGTTTATCTTAATCTCAATGTCATATCTCTCACACGAGTTAAGACTCTCTAGCTTGATGGTGGGTAACACAACAATCTTTATTTTCAAACTTAGTGGCATTTTGGAGAGGATTTATTGTATAGCTTTATGCACTTAGAACATAGTTTCAATTGTGTTACATTGGTCAAATCTTGTTAAGGTCTCATATTAATACACATGAATTAATTTGGAGGTCTCTTGTAACCAACTATCTTGCACAACTTTGGGTCATAAATTTATTAGTACTTTGGGTGGCTCGGTGATCCTATGGTACTATTATAAGGAAGCATACAAAGAGATCACGGTATACGCACAATCTTAATTTACTCATACTTTTAGCTAACTAACACCCATTCTTGGATGACATTTGAAAACATCAACAAATTAATCTTGAATGATCAATCTATTCAAATTTCTAGATAGTTGTGTGTATTTATTGATGGTAAGCCCAATTATCAAAATCAATGCATTACAAGCACATCAAAATTCTTTATTATAGTACAAATTAAGAAATTAATAGAAGATAGACTCAAGAGCTTCCAAGTCCCTATCATAAAAGGAAAATGTGCTATCAAATGGATACCAATTGAGAAGGATGTCAACTATATTAGACCCCTCGAGTCACTCCAAATAAACACATGGATGATGGCAATTCTGAAAATCATAGTTATTGGTCACCAATAGGGAGATGACACTTTAGGAAGGATAATGAACTTACTACAAATATATGTGGATATTTTCTCACATAAATATCATGAAATGAAATGATTACCTTCATTGTTGGGAAATATACAAATAAGGATAAAGTCATATGTGAAGCTAGTAAAGAAGTGACTCTATAGACTTAATCAAAACCTACATGCAAGAGAAAAGTAGGATATTACAAAATATTGGTGTTATAATTCATCTTCACCATTGATGAAATAGAATGGGTGAATCTAATAGTAATCTCCTTACAGAAATATGGGTGCATTTGAATACATGTTGACTTATATTCCCTTAATAAAGCTTATATTATTGGAACCTTCCCATTGTCTTTAACTAAAGAGATCCTATTGGAACCCATCGGTAGAGAGTTCTATACCTTCATGGGGGGATTTTTAGGCTACTATTAAGTGCAAATTTAAGTGGACAGATCAAAGACCACCTTTGCAAGAAAGTGGAAGAAATTTTTCCTCAATCTCATGTTCTTTGGTCCAAAGGATGGCCCTAAGATATTCTAAAAAATAGAAGTAATTTATTTTTAAGATTTAAACATGAGTTATTGTAGGTATATTTGGATGATCATATGGTCTGTGACATGTTTTTGAATCATTTGTACGCTTAACACTCAATGTTTAATCAATGTTGACAACTGAGCATCATGTTGAACCTTTAAAAGTAAATCTTCATGGCACCCTTCAAAAATCTCATTAGGCGCATTACTTACAAAGAGAGTGTTCCATTGGACCCAAACACGATCATAGTTTTTCTTCAGCTAATTAAAATTGAATCTCCGCATGCATTTCACTCTATCTTTAGATACATAAGGTATTATAGAAAGATCATGAAGCACTGCAAAAATGTATTAATGTCTTTAAACAACTTTCTTGAGAAGAAGATATTTCTTTAGCTGAATGCACATTAATAGGTATTTGAGAATCTCAAAGGTAAGTTGATACTTTCTCTAATTCTCGAATTATCCATGTCTATATTGACATGTCAAGTACACTAATTAGAGTTGTTCTTATATGGCTTGGTGAAGGAAAATTGGGTCAACCAATATATTTTATAAGTAGAAATTTTAATGTTGTAGAATAGAAATATGTGATGATTGAGTGTCATACCATTTTGAATAAAAAATAGAGCAACAAGATGAATCTAGTGATGAAAATTCATTTGGACATGACAATTTGGATGGAGAGAAAGAAAGAACATCTAGCACAAACATTTGATAAGGACAAGGTTAGATGTGGTAGGAAATCTCTGATAGTGACAATTGTGAGAATGTATAAAAGGAAAAGTAAGTTACTTGAAAGGTATAGTCCACCATACTTTGGGTATATTTTTCTCATGTATTGGTAATGAACCAAATACTTTAGGAGAATCCATCTCTTCTAAAGAGAACAACTCTTTCAATAGTCTTGTCTCCATAGATCTTGTTATTTTTTCCATCTTGAGGTGCCTAGCACCTTATAGATAAGGGTTAGGATTACTATCCACTCTTCTATAAACAACACCTTATTATTATTGTACTTTTGATAGAACCTTCCACTAACATCCTCTATAAAATCATGCTTCCTTGGTGTTAAAAATTACTCCACCCTCTATTGGTAAGTTAATATAAATGAGTTGCACGTGTTGTCTACAACTAGTGATGAATGAATCTTGTCCATAAACTAATGATAAAATAAGAAAAACAAGATCACAAAAGACTATATATCCAACCAAATAAAATCTACACCTAAGAGATCAAATATGTGCTATACAATATCAACTCAAAGATTTATCATGTTTGTATAGATTTCAAGATAACCATTACCAAAAAGATCAATTTTTTTTGGCCAATAAAGAAGTGATCTCTTCGAATCAACTACACCCATATTCTTATCTTCATTTCACAGATATTATCCATTCAATTATGCAACTATAATTGACTTGGACGAGGTGTTTTTTAAGTGGGATACAATTTACTAGATAGTTGCAGTAATAATTATTTGATCTGTACATCAATTTATGCTTCTGGATGAATGCTTTTCAGATTTTCCTAGACATTGTGAAAACAAAAACCGATCCATCAGAGGTACCAAATTATCAGGAATGGTCCACGCACCTCATTTTCAGGGTTATAAGTTACAAAATCTTTCTGCCATTTTTAATTAATCACCGACTGAATCTGGTGTTCTTGTTGAATTACCCTCCTTTCCAGTTGGATAAAGGATCGAAACCTTTCCAAAACAGCTGGCAACTTAATTTTAAAAGTAGCCAACCGGATTTACCAGAACAACCGACCTGCTAGTCAAACTTTATCTTAGTTACGAAGAAACTCTCTTGAAGAATTTTAACCTACGTTCATTCCCTAAAGATGAAAGGAGGAGACTTAGTAAATGGTCATATTAACACGTTTAACTTGCCTTTGTGCTGGTTTATGTCAGTACTGAAGAAGAGAATATAAATGAATTTTTTTATGTTCTTTAATTCATCTAATAACTTAATTAGGACAATTAGTAGCAATTCAATTTCATGCAAAATGGAAGAGGTCATTAGGGTCTTGTTAAGTGAAGAGATTAGGTAAAATTCTATTGATGGTTCCTCTAGTGATTCACTAGTTGTGATGGAATTTCTAACAAAATAGGGTGTGAAAAGAAAGGTTGAGAAGATAATAAGTCCAAGAAGAAGGACATGTCTAAGTCCCCTTATAAGCATTAGATGAAATGATATAATTGTGTAAAGAGAGATCATATGACTTAATGCTAGTTTTATGCCAATAGGTGTAAATATTGAAGAATCACATAAACTAGAAGTGATCATTAGGGTCTTGTTAAGTTGATAAATTAGGTAAGATTCCATGGATAGTTCCTTTAGTGTTTCACTTGTTGTGATGGATATTTCTAGCAAAATAGTGTGTAAAAAGAAAGGTTGGTGATCTAAGAAGTCCAAGAATAAGGACATCTCTAAGTCCCTTACTAAGCCTTAATGAAATGCTAGAATTGTGGAAAGAGAGGTCACATAAAGAAGGATTATAAGTCTGAGAAGAAGGCTGATGCTTTAGATAGATCCTCTAACACTATTAGTATTCTACTAATGCATTATTAAATGCCAATATTGTTGGTGATGAAATACCTAGTTGTCTAACTCAACTACTCCATACCACATAAGCCATTTGGATTTGTAATTTGATTACAAAGAGTATGATGGAGGGCAACTTTCCTTGGTGATTATATCTCTTTTTATATCGTTGGTTGAGGAAAGATGAAAAGGTCTTTCATGGATTGAAGAGTGAGGAGATTTGGTAATGTATTATGTATACTAGACAGCTAAAAGAAATATTTTTATTTTCAAGATGATTGACTTGGGTGTTTGGGTCAATTTTGATGAAAAAGAGTGTAGATTGAAAATATGAAATTTTGCGTTGGCTAAAGGTTTGATGCATTATACTTTGTTTATATTGGAGGTATTAACATTGTGCAATTTAAGCATTGTTACTATTTACCTAAGTTAGGTTTGTTGTTGCATCACTACTTGGGTCATATTAATAGATAAAATGGTTAAAAAATTATTGAGAAAGAATATTGTCGAAGATATGTCTGACTATTATATTGGAATTTTAAAAATTAACATTATGTGTTTGGTAAGCCAATAAAGGCATATTTTACTTAAGGGAGTTCTAAATTAGGGGACACATCTAAAGTAATTCACACTAATATATTTGTCTTGTTGATATGCATTCAATTGATAGCTCCAAATATTATGTATTGCTCATTGATGACTATTAAAGATATTATTGGGTATATTTTCATAGAAAAAGGTTTGAAGTGTTCCTTGAGTTTGAGGAGGTCAAAACTCTAGTTGAGAGTCAGAAAGGCAAGAAAATCAATATACTTAGGACAAATGATAGTGGAGAGTATTCTCTATTGAATTTGAGGAATATTTTAAAGAAAATTAAAAAACCTATACATTAGACTAGAATGGAGTAGTTGAAATGTTAAATAGAATCTCATTGGATAAATCTAAAAACCTATGAGCAATGCTAGTCTAAAGATATGAGTTTTTGGCTGAGGTAATTAACAATACATTTGAAAAATGGATTTCCTACTTCTACACCTAACGAGAAGGCACTACATAAAACGTGGATAGGAAAGAAGATCATGGTAACACATTTGACAATGGTTGGCTATGATTCCACTATGCATTTTTGTAATGAAAAAAGTCTAAGTTGTTCTTCAAGGATGAAAAGCATATTTTATTAGATATTGTTAAAATGTAAAGGATAAAATCCTTGGAATCTAGTACACTCAAAAGGATCTCGACTCAAGAGTTGTTCTGATTAATTTAAAAAACAGGTTTTCGGGACCTGAAACCTTTGACATAGGAGATTAAAAAAGATCATCATAGAGTATCCAGACCATATAAAAACGGCTTACAAAACGACTGGCAATAAAGCTAGTAAACAGAAAGGACAACAAAAGATAGAAACAACAAAACAACAGAAACCAGGAAAACACTGCACAGTTATAGAGTCTTGAGGAGGTCCTCTGCCTTAATCACCAGCTGGTTGTAGTTGGCCGCAACAACTTTGAGTTCATCTAGGTCCTTATTTGGCTTCTTCTCCTTCTTTTTACCTCTGGTTCTTGTTTTGGGTCCTTGAACATCTCCTATGCCTTTAGTGTCAGGGCCGATTTCCAAGGTGTCCTTCTCCTCATCCAATTTGCTGATGAGGGTTTTGGTATTACCAGCAGAGACCTTCAGAATGTTGAAGCTTTGTTGTACGATACTTTTGAGACATTCCTCAATTTTGCTGACTTTACTGACAGTTTCCAACATTGTTTGATCCATAGCATTAGCATTTGCTTTCCTCTCAATCAGGTCTTTCTCGATTTGCTCAAATATGGGGTTGAAGGAGTCTCTTATATTTTCAGCTTTAGCAATAGTTTTGGTCAAATCCTCCATATAATCTGCCATAGTCTTCCCTTCACCAGAGCTGATAGTTTCCAAAATCTAGATTCTGTGGCTGAGCTTCTTGTTGTCCTCCACACCTTTCTTGTAACTGGTGATTAACCATTCCATGGTGTCCATAAAACCTTTCATACCCTCAGGAGGAGAGTTTGAGGAGGGATCTATCTTACCAAAGTTGTCTTGTTCCTTATTTGGGGTGTCACCAACAATGGCTTTATCTTCAGCCCTATGAACTTCCCCAGTGGTCACCTCCTCCAAGTTCTGATCAGCTTCCGAAATCTTTTTCTACTTTTTCTCCTCCGGCTCCTTCACATTCTCTTCCTTTCTCTTTTGTTTGTTTATGGTCTGAATATGGACTTTAGTTTTCTTTTTCAGTGAACCCTAGGGTTTCTCCTTCTCAGAATCTTTAGAGACCTCCGAGGAGGAGGAGGAGCTAATCTGGATAATTTTCCTTTAGATTTCTTTCCCTTCGAGGAGGAAGGCCTAGTTTTGAAATGTTTCCTCTTCTTACCTACTTCAGCTTCCGAGTCATCCATACTCTCCCCAGACTCGCTCGTTGAATCACTGTTAGAACCCTCATCCAAAGAAAAAACAGAGTCTAACCCTTCCTCCCCAGACTCAGAAATAGAGGGCTGAGGGCGGGCTATTTGGTTAGCCTTGAGGTGGTCATAAATTAGAACCATTAAGCCTTCATGCATGGCAGTGTCACCCTTAGGGTTCTCTTTATGGGCCTTAATGGTGGCATTCATAGAACATAACATAAAATATGGAATGTTAACTTTCTCGTCATGCCTAAAATGATTCAGCAAAAGAAAATGGTAGCCATACACTTTAGTGAATCTACCATCCAAAGTAATATAACGCATTATAACAAAAAGGACCTCCCTCCATGGCTTAACAAAAGCCCTAGGAGGATAGTAAGTTTTACTTAGCTTCACCAGGCATTTTTTCTCCTTTTCAGTTTCAGGATATCTTTCAATGGCCTCCTTGCTCACTTTTCTGTCTCTGTAGTAGTTGCTTCCTTCCCTTCAGAGACCCGTGGCCTGAGCAATGAGGTCTTTATCTATGATGAAAGACTAGTCTCCCATCTTCAAAGTGCCCTTTCTCCAGTTTTTACAAAAGAAATTAGTGACTGTGGCGTCCCGTCCATGGAGCCTCTCCATAAATTTTAAAAACCCGCCCTTCTGCAGAATGTTCCAGACCACCTCCTTTTGCTTCCACTCCTTACAATTGCTAGGTTCATAGTGGCATCTATTTCCTCCCATATTTTTGCTATTCAGAGTTGAATGTCAAAACTTGCAGTGAGCTTTAGACAAAGAGTTTCTCGGAGCTACCAAATTTACCCAAAAAGCATGGGAAGTGATTGATTGAGTGTTATAATAAATGGTGCTGACAATATTATAATTGCTCGAAGCACTCCTTTTAATACATTTCATTATTATTTTGTCCATTTATGATCTTTGGGGTACTATTATATCGGTCCTTAAAAATGATTAATCTGACATCCTCTAGGAGGCCTTGTTCTCCCTTCCAAGTAATCATTTCATCTTGATTGACCACCACATTGGCTGCCCAGTTAGCAGAACCATTAGCTTCATGGTAGATAAGAGATATGTAACTTTTCTCAAAAGTGTTAATGAGGTCTCTAGCGGCCTTTATAATGTTATTGATAGACCATGAGGGCTTAGAGGTCCCCTTGAGGCATTTGATGATGTTGTTAGAGTCCCCTTCAATCCATATGTAGGGGCAATTCCATCTTTTTGCAAGGAGAATACCTTGGAGTGCTGCCATTGCTTCTACCTTGTGATTTGTTTGGCTTCCTATTGGAACAACAATCATTTCCTTGCATATACCTTTATCATCTCTAAGAATAGATCCACATACCGCAGGGCCCAGATTACCTTTTGCAGCACCATCAAAATTGACTTTGGACCAACCATAAGGGGGAGTTTGTCATCTTGCTTCTAATCTTTTGTTTTGCTTGGGGTCAGAACTGCTAGCATTCTTCAAACTCCAGGAACTTAAAATGTGAGATTCCAATGGGTTGGTCGAAAAGTGGGGACCCCCAATGATCCCAATGTTCTCCACAATCTCCCATTGTATTTTCTGGAACACAATATCCTGAGTAAGAGAAGTGTCCCTAAAAATATGATTGTTTCTTTCTTTCCATAATCCCCACAAAATGTGAGGGAGTGATAGCTACCATAGAGATCTCAAAAAGGAGTTAGACCAATGGTAATTCCAAGAGTAGAACAACTTACTGATAGTGTTAAGAAACACCCAATCAATGCAAAAACTCTTAAGAAATCTTTCCCAGATTGAAGCAGAATAGGAACAATGGATGGCCAGATGGTCCACAAACTCTTCCTCCTTAAGACACAGAGCACATCTATGAAGAAAGGCAAATCCTCTACCCTTGAGGTTATCTAGGGTCAATATTTTATTTTGAAGAATAGTCCAATATAAAAAGTTGATTTTGGGGGTCAGACCCTTTATCCAAGCTTTAGACCAGAAAGGATTTTCAGAAGGGGCGGGGGAGAGAACACCATACATTCAAGAGATAGTAATATTACCTTTGGGTTCATATTTCCAAATGAGGGAGTCTTCCTCTTTATTCAACCAGGCTGAAGACAGATGGTTTTTAAGCTTAATAAGGCTTGGGTGGATACTTTCAATGTTTTGCCATTTATTACCTATCCAATACCCTTCAACTAAAGGACCAAAAGTTCTAATATAGGAGGAGGCATAAGGGGCCCATTCTAGGATATCAGTCAAAGGTTTATCAAAAATCCAGGGGTCTTCCCAGAATTTAACTTTCCTACCATTGCCTACTTTCCAAATAACCCCTTTAGCAATGCTATCTCTGCACTTAGAGGCATCAATCCAGATATGGGACCCATTCATACTGATTTCAGAATTGATAAAAGAGGAAAGAGAGGAGGACATAAGAGAGTACTTACTTCGCCAGATTTTACACCATTCATTATCTGAGTGGAACACTCTCCAAACTTGTTTAGACAGGAGAGCTTCATTTAGGGTTCATATTCTTCTCAGGCCTAGACCTCCTTTACTTTTCGGTCTGCATACCTGATCCCAAGCCACAAGAGACATTCTTTTCTTATCCTCAACCCCTGACCATAGAAATTTTCTTTTAATTTTCTCAATTGCATCAACATACTTAACTGGAATTCTGAAAAGGCTTAGGGAATAGATAGGTATGCTTTGAAGAGAAGCTTTTAGAAGTTGAAGCTTTCCAGCCTGACTTAAAAGGGCTCCTTTCCAACCAGCTAGCTTTTTATGAAATTTGTCCACTAGAGAGCTCCAAAAAGAATCAGGAGGTGCAATGCCCAAGGGGAGGCCAAGATAAGTGGCAGGAAGATCAGCAATCCAACATTCTAGGATTTTGTTGATTCTATGTTGTCTTCTCTCTGGTGTGTTGATGAAAAAAACTTCACTTTTGACCCAATTAATGAGCTGACCAGATGTAGAGGCAAACTTACAAAGAGTGTCCTTCAGGGTTCTAGCTTCTGAGATACTTGATTCCCCCATGACAATGGTATCATCCACAAACTGTTGGTGAGAGCAGATAAGATCAGCTGAAGAAGGTTGAAGTCCCTTAAAAGATCCTCGCATAACCATGTTTTCCATAGACCTACCAAAAAATTCAGCCATAATAATGAAGAGGATAGGGAAAATGGGATCCCCTTGCCTCAGTCCTCTAGATGCTTAGAAGAAGGGGGATGGGGAACCATTGACAAGAGTTGTTATATTCCAAGAATTTAGCATTTTATCTATAGAAGAGTGGGAAAATTCAAATGAAAACTAAACTAGAAGATCCATTTGGAATAAAAATTAGAGCAACAAGATTAACCTAATTGAAGAAGTTGAGAAATACAAATTCAGAGATCCTAAGAACACTTGCAAGTTAGACAATTCAAATAATTGGAAGATAACTAAGAGGGCGGGGAGGGGGGGGGGGGGTGAATCAGTTGTCACATATTACTGGAACCATTAGCAATTTAAAATTTAATGTCGGAACCTAAAACATTAATATCAGAATAGTAGATAAACCAATTAAGCACAAACAATAATCGCAGAATAAATACCATCCATATGAAACCAAGATTTATACATGGAAAACTTGTTAAAGGGAAAAACCACGGTGGGAAGCCTACCCACAGTTAGATAATACTTCTGTAGTAAGTATGTGAATTACAATTGAGGGGCCTGCACTTGCAAGAAGGACAACAACCTAGAGCACACTGCTCATCACAAAAGGAGCCTCACTGACTACATATAAATCCAGACTACAATCTAGAGAAGTGTTGAATTGTAGAAGATAACATCTCCTATGCCTGAGTAGAGTTCCGATTAAGCTCAATACTGGAGGACTAAATCCTCTTACATAAACCCAATTCGATCTCCAATGATCGACCAACTCCTCTGCCTGAATGATATTACATTATTCGCACATTACATTCCTTGACCATGACCTCTAACAACAGCCATGATGATCTACAATGAGATCTTACATTCATATATGTACAAACCCTTGACCATAAACAATCAGGTCGGCCACCAGACAATAAACCAATTACATAATTACAAACCATGTCGGCCTAAGACCAATTAAATAATATCAACACATAAGAAATCCCAAAAATACATCAATAGATCCTATCCACACGTTACATTAAAGCCGGTCCATAACCTAGATCAACCAAGACTCAATATAGGTCCACATGCTATAGAAATTATCTCCATCCACCAAGTCTCGAACATGATCACCAACAACATCCTGAAACTCCATTAGAATTTGCACCAACACCACTTATGCAATTCATCAAAGATCTCCATCAGAAGCTCTGTCGGTGAAACCCTCTCCGGAACCAGAAACCAAGCTTCTAAGCAAGCAGGATAGCATCCGATCTCCAGACCAAAACCAACTGACCAAATATGAGCATGAGTATCATGAGCAAGCCAATTCTATCACCAGACTATACCGGAGCCTACCAAGTCATGCCAGATCCAAGTTAACAAGAAACCACTCAACCTACCGGGACCAGAAGGGTGCCGGTAAAGCATCCAAACAACTAGTGTTGGCATCAATGACAAAACATCAATGCAACACATAATCAATTCCACCAAATGGCCAACACTGCAAGCAAAATACCTGTCACAAGAGAATAGTGGAGGCAAAAAAGCAATAATGGCTCCGAAGAAAAAGATTATCATTCAAAGAGGGAATAAATAAAAAAGTACAATACAATCCTTATAAAAGGAGATTGTGCAACCCTAAAGAAACCCTTAAGGGATAATGTGTATTTAATAATTAGAATAATTATTAAATACCTACAATATTATTAAATGCCTAAGTTTAGCTTAAGTGTAGAGGATAATAGACTAATAATTAAATAAATAATTATCAGCTAATACATGATAACTCTAACAACCCCCCTTAAGATGAACTTAGGGAGTAGCTAAAAACAACTAAGGACTAAAAATGCATGTAAACAAAAAGCATGAAAGTAACAATGGGTCTCAACAACTAGGCCTGATGAGGTACCCAAGTATAAAAGAGTCTCTATAAAATGAAGAAATAGAGAAAACCTCATGGGAAAAAACTCTACTCCAAAAAGAGATGAAGACTAGTGAAGGTCTAAAGAAGCCTCCAAACTAGAGAATGTTCCAAAAAATAGGAGCAAAGGATGAACATGAAGAACACCACTGAAGCATGAAGCTGCAAATACTATCAAAGAATAACTATCGATCTGAAGAACCTCCACTAAAATAGAAGATGATCAGGTAGAGAAGATTGTAATCTTCATGAGTGCCCTCAAATAACACTACTTGAATTAGATGGTGAATAAAGGAAAACAACTGAACTCGAAGATACAGATGGCAAAAATACCAAAGTTTGAAGAGTTGATCAATCGAAGATGGAAGGTTGCCTCCAAAAATAGGAATGAAAGAGTGTCCATATGGTAAATGATCCATCTCACTGAAATGCATAGGTAACTAGCCACTACATCCGCCTAGTACATAGGAACAAATACTGAATACATAGCTCACTCCAACTAACCAAGGAAGCATTAGAACCAACAACCAATAGGATAAATCCCCCCATAATGCTGACAAGGGAGAGGTGACAGGTACACTGAAACTGAATGCCAAGAAAAAATGCATGACGAAGAACCAGGAACATCGAGAGTGCAGGAGAAAGTACGAACACATATAAAGGCTAGTGTCGTGGAAGGAACACTCACTTGACACACATCATGAGGCTAATGTCATAGAAGAAACACTCACATGACAAAGGTAGATGGAAAACAAAGGAAAACATCAAACCCTCCATGACACTTTATAATGGAGTATGAGTACAATAAGGCACACGATGTGCAAGATCTCAAGCATGCAAAGCATAGTGGCACTTTATCTCAGTGCATTTGTTAAAAAAGGAAAATGCTTACAAAAAGATGTATACAATGCTCAAAAAAGACAAAAAGACTGGAAATACATGAAGAACAACAAAAAAAGAGTCATCCCACGCAAACTAGAAGTTTCCACGAGCTCATATGTCCAAGTAATTCACCAGAGTGTGAAAACACAAAAAAAATGAATAAAATGTACCTAGAGTAAAATCTGGAAAAAGTGCATGGATGGTTGTGAAGAGATCTGAAACACCGTCCCAACATCGCTAGAATCGTGAAAAAATAGAGAAACTGGTGAAAAGATACAAGCTCTGGACTGAAAACAACACCTTTGACTTTAAATGGCTATAGAATGTACCAACAGAAAAACCAGGTGATGAAACCCACAAATATGGAAAGTAGACGAAACCAACTTTCCAACGATATCTTGTTTGCCAAAAAATGATATCATATGCCCAAGTTATGGCCTAAGAAAAAAACCCCTCTTTTAGGGCACAAAGAGGGTCTCAGGGGCCATACAAAGTTGTCCGTTCTGCTAACATTAGCATGACGTCAGTGGAATATTCTGACAATATTCCCTTTCCTGCCAAAAAAATCCTTGCTGGAAAAAACACACCAGAAAAAAATGTGTCCCACAGGAAAAAAATTCGGCCGCTACATGTGGCCGGCAAAATCTGCATGTCGCTGGGAAAATTTGCATGTTGCTAGAAAATATCAACGGGGGCTGGAAAATGTCGGCGGGGGCCGAAAAAATGAAAGTGGTGGCAGAGCAGGGCGACCGGAAGGCGGCGGAGCTGGAGACAAGGTTGGCCGACAAGGGTCGTCATGGGCGATGAGGCCGGAGGGCGACGACGGACCCGATGCATAGGGGCCGGACAAGGTGGGAGGTCGGAGGGCAACGACACCAAGGCATAGGGGCTGAAGAGCAGGGTCCACGGCCTGTTGCGGGTTGTACGGACCTGCAAATGCCCCCCTCCCTTTTGAGTTGTAAAAAAAACTATTTTTTTTAAAGAAATTTAATTTTATTTTTTTGTATTTCGGCCTGGGTATTGCCGTAAAACTGCCAAAATTATTATAATTTTTTATTCATATTTTTTTGATTGATTTTTTTAACGAATTTCTCGAAATTAGTGCCCAGAAAAGGGCAAAAAACAAACAAAAAAAATTCCAAAGCCAAAGTTGTCCAAATTGGACAAGTTTTATATGAAAATGGGGGTTTTTGGGTGATCTGAGCTCAGCAGTAAGGTCTGTTTGATCCCAAAATGCCTAGAAACAAATAAGCACTCCAAATTCAAAATAAAAACTCTGAAAATCTTGAAACCCTATCCTCCAAAAAATCTTCTAAAAAATCAGGAACAAGTAGCAGCAGATTTAGGCTCTGATACCATGAAGAAGTTGAGAAATACAACTTCAAAAATCCCAACAACACCTGCAAGCAAAATACTTATCACAAGAGAAGAATGGAGGCAAAAAAACAATAATGGCTCTAAAGAAAAAGATTATCATTCAAAGAGGGAATAAATTAAAAAGTACAATACAATCCTTATAAAAAGAGATTGTGCAACCCTAAAGGTGTGCAACCCTAAAGAAACTCTAAAGGGATAATGTGTATTTAATACGTAAGTTTAGCTTAAGTGTAGAGGATAATAGACTAATAATTAAATAAATAATTATTAGCTAATACATGATAACTCTAACACTAATGATGAAAATTCATTTTCATGTCACAATTCAAATGGAAAGAAAGAAAGAACATCTAGCACAAACATTGGATAAGGACAATGTTAAATAAAGTAGGAAATTCTCCATTACTGACAATTGTGAGAATGTCTACATGGAAAGGAAAGTTACTTTAAAGCTATAGTCCACTATACTTTTGGTGTATTTTTTCTCTTACATGTATTAGAAATGAACTAAATACTTAAGGAGAATCTATCTCTTCTAAAGAGAACAAGTCTTTCAATAGTCTTGTCTCTATAGACCTTATTCTTTTTTGCAATCTTGAGATGCTTAACCCCTTATATGTTAGGGTTAGGGTGACTATCCACTCTTCTATAAACAACACCTCATTAGTATTGTATTTTTGATATAACCTTCTACTAGCATCCTCTAGAAAATTATGCTTTCTTGGTGTCAAACTTACCCAACCTTCTATTTCTAAGCTATTATAAATGAGTTGTGTGTTGTCTACAACTACTGATGAATGACACTTGTCCATGCGTAATCCAATTCTACAATCTTTCTCCAATTTTTTTAAGAGTAAATGGAAATTATTAAATTTCCCCCCTTTGGATACGTTCTTATGAACTTGGCTTGTTAGGCTACTGAGGAATAAAATAAATGATGAAAAGCGCATCAAAAATTCCTTGTCATATGGTCTAAGAATTTGTGCTCCAGATTTTGAGCATGACATTTCCTTCTTCCTTGCTTTTATCTAAAGGAACTTAGTGAGTCTCTCTTCCCACCAATTCTATCTACGATAGCACATGTTTCCAAAATGGTATTTTTATGTTTTTGCTAGGGACTAATGTGCATTATCACTAGATGTTAGCAAGACATAGTAGACCAAGTGGTTGATGCTACTCTTGTTATTAAGCATTTGAAGTAATGGAACCACTACAAACAAAGGAGAAAGACATATAGTTATACATCCATCAAATAAAATAAGCATTACACATGCTGCACCATCTAATATCCATCATCCTAGATATTCATTTTGTGAATCATCATTTCGTTACAAATTATGCTCTATACTATCCAATTACATGTCTTCTTATCTATTGATATTATCTTATTATTACAATATATCTACATGTGTGGTATATGACATCTAGACCATGAGACTTGTCTTTACAAAGTGTCCCTCAATGTGTGTTGTTTGGTCGGTGATATATCATCCTTGATTAAGCTACACAATAATCTATATGGTAACCATATTATGTGGTACTAGTATAGTGGATGTCAAAGTTTGTTGTTCGCTATCATATCTTCCTACCAAAAGGGTTGACTAAAGAGAACTCAACCATCTTAATTTAACAAGTTCACCAAACTATTTTTCAATAGTGTCAATCCTTGCACGCTGATATAAAATAGGAATCACAATGAACTAGATCACAAAAGACTATATATCCAACCAAATAAAATCTACTCCTAAAAGATCATAGAGATTTTTCAAGTTTGTATAGATTTCAAGATAATCATCACCTTAAAATTGTTTCTTTTAGACCAAAAAGAACTCTTTCTTCAAATCAACAACACCCATATTCTTATCTTCATTTCACAAACATTACCTATTCATTTATCCAACTATTATTTCTGTATAGAACTCTCTCCTCAATCAACAACACCCATATTCTTATCCTCATTTCACAAACATTACCTATTCATTTATCCAACTATTATTGACTTGGGAAAGGTATAGTTCGAGTGTGATACAATTTACTAGGTACTGTCCCTTTACTTGCAGTATTAGAAGAGAAGAAAAAGGATGGACATTGAGAAGGCTTCCAACTCAAGTTTCCGAGTAGGATATGAGTCAAGTTTCCAAGTAGGGAGGGATATGAGAGAGGTGGTGGTGGTGTGCAAATACGCGTCTGTTAAAATAATTTGACATATGAAAAACATGGCGCATTTTGACTGAGTGGTAGTAGCTGGTCAAAGTTGTTTAGCACAACCAATTCAAAGACCTTTCGGTCTTTAAAAATTGAAGAAGAGAGTAGGAAGAAGAGGTAAGAGATTCGATTCGGGGAAGGATTCAATGGTCAGCAACTCGTGGCAATGGTTGACGTGTTGTTTCAAGAGTCAGCAATCTGTACAGACCTGCCGGCGCGGCGCGTAGGAATTTTTAACCCAGAGAACAGTGGAAGCGCGAGAGATACGCTTGCCCAGTAAACACCAAAACGCATGGTAATTGCGTAGAAGGATTCATTCCACCCGTCCTCCTCCTGCTTCCTGCTTCCACTGCCGCCCACGACTCCACTGTTTTGACTTCTGCCCTACTTAATCCCCTCCTCCTGCCATTCCATAACCACAATTACAACCACAACAACTGCATACAACATTCACATTAGGCAGAGCATGTCAAGTTCATCTGTAGCTCAGGAGTTTCGATCCCAGGACATGAAGCCTCCATTTCCTCAGTTTGTTAGTAGCATTGTAGGGTCGATGGCGCGCGGCAAGAGGTCGAAGCGCCCCAGGCCTTTCTATTCGGCGTCGGAAGAAGATCATGTCTTCTGGAGCTCGCTCTCGGAGACAGAAGCAGAGGAGGAGGAAGAGCAGCAGCAGCTGGCTGCTTATTCCCTCATGATGATCGCTCATGCTCATGGAATAAGAAGCTCTGGTAAGGTGAGATTAAGCGGTCCGAGCAAGAGGAAGTCCGAAAGCCTGGAGGATTTTGAGGCAGATTGTCCTGAAATACAAGGGATTGTGAAGGAGGAGAGTGAGAAGAGATACCATTGCAAGACTTGCAGTAAGAAATTCATGTCTTTCCAAGCCCTGGGAGGGCACAGGGCAAGCTGCCATAACAAGACACGGATCTTGCAGGGGCAGGCAGGGGGGGGCTTGGACTACGAAAATGTTGCCGCTTCTCCTGTCAAGGAAAGGCTTCATATTTGCCCTATATGTGACAGGGTTTTCACCAGCGGTCAAGCCCTGGGCGGCCACAAGAGGACTCACACAACGCCTAGTACCAGTATTTCTCACACAACAGTCGCACCGCTTGCCAGTAGCAGTATTTCTACTACTAAATCAGAGAATCAGCTGGATTTGAACATGCCTGCTCCTCTTGAAAGCATTGACTCTCCAGTTGCACCTCCCTACTCTGTGACGCCCCTGCCTCCTCGCTTTACAAAACCTAACTACAAATTCAACCCTTACTGGTGGATGGAGAGCCCTGCAAGGAGCACGCCGTCTCTCTACGACGGTGGAGTGCTAGTCGCCGCAGAAGATAAAGCGCCGCGAGATCTAGGCTTTAAACAAGATTTATTCTTGGTTGCGACTGTAAATTAGGCTTGCAGTCGAGCAGTTTCATTCTTCATTCTTCATTCTTTCAAAATTCTTTTGTTCTTGTTGCTTTTGGCTTCATTTAGTTCAGCGGAAATCGGTTATGTCACCTGTTAAAGATTTCCTCTTTAGATTTTCAATATTCTTTCCATCCGCCAGCCTTTGGCGGATGCTTCTGCAATAATACATTTTCATCATTGGCTCCATGCTTTGTTCTGTACATCAAATGTATGCTTGTTCTGTACATCAAATTTATGCTTCTTTCTGTACATCAATATTATTCTTCTGGATTAATTCTTTTGTTCTTGTTTCTATCGCCTTCATTTAGTTTAGTGGAAATCGGTTGTGTTACTTGTTACAGTTTTCAACATTCTTTCCATCCGCCGGCCTTTGAACGGATGCATCTGGAATTTACAGTTTTATTGTTGACTTCATGCTCTGTTCTGTACATCAAAATTTATAGTGCTCTGTGCTCTACATCAAATTTATAATGCTTTGTTTTGTAAATCAAATTTATTCTTCTGGATGAATGCTTTTCAGATTTTCATGGCTTTTTTGAGCCTCACTGTGAAAGTCCAACCGATCCATCAGATATACCAAACTGGAAAATTATCGGGATGATGTAATTTTGAATGGTCCACGCACCTCATTTTCAGGGTTACAGGTTACGAATCTTTCCGCCATTTTTAATAAATCACCGACTGAATCTTGTGTTCTTGTTAAATTACCTTCCTTTCCAGTTGGACAAAGGATCGCCGTGAGAGTATCCTTTGGATTCCGTCTAAACCTTTCCCTTGTAGCTAGAAGAAACTGGGTAAACTCGATTCGCAGGAAAAGCCTAAGCAAACAGCTGGCAACTTAATTTTAAAAGTAGCCAACCTGTTTTACCAGAACAACTAAACCTGCTCGAAGTTGTAGTCAAACTTTATCTTAATTGTGAAGAAACACTTTCCGAAGGCAACCTAAAAGAATAGAGTAGAAGAATTTTAATTTGTATTAGGTGAATGATGGTTTATAAATAGTAGATTGCATCATTAATAGATAGTTAATGGGATAGCAGATCTCATCATTTCAGTTTCTTAACTTCTTAGACAATGGTTAAGGAAAGTTTGATCATAGACTTCGTGTGTTTCTCAATCTTATCATTTTCAAACAAATCTTGTAGCAAAGCATCTATTAAAACGTTTATATATTTGATTGAAATATTGGTGTAAAGTTCACACTCTTTGTACATTAGATACAAATCTTTTTAATATGAAAAGTAGGAAAGTCTAATAAATTATTTGACTCATCTAATTGAAATAGCAAGCTCCAATTTTTTTTAAAATCTTAAATTACAACTAATTAATATTGATTATTTCAAAATTGAGAAGTTGAGTAAATTGAGATTAAAAAAGTATATCAACTGTGGTGTTGTAAATTGTACACCCTTGCTAGGGTGGTACAATTTCACACTTAGTTTAGCACCAGCCATAGTGTGTTTGCATCTTGCATTGTAATTTCCCTTTAAGCATTTAATTAATTAATTAAATTAAATCTAAAGTCCTATTTCATCACTTCATACATCATAAAATTGGGCCCTTTACTCTAAGTGTGCCCCTTTTATTTTATTCCTCTAATAAATCATTTAATCATAAACCCTAATTATGTCCTATTTCGACCTTTAAGGCCCGATTTCGCATATCAAAACACCTCGAAATCAACTGTAACTTTGGGATTCGCTCTAATATCATCATATCTAACGGCTCTGAAAATTTGGTCGAACCGTGGCGGGAGTGCACATGGTCCTCGACTTTTTTCCCAAAATTTCGGGAGCGTAATTCTATGATATTATAATGCTCAACCCCAAAATATTGGTGGGAAATTCAATTCATAGGTCGGCCTAAAGACGAAATTAAGTCGAAATTAAGATCTAGGGTTTCATACATAAGAGCTCTCTTTCTTCATTTGAAGGCAACTAAGATCTCTCTAAGAATCTAAGAGCAGGTTTTTGGAGCACAAGGAGCCTTCTATGTAGTGAAAGAGAAACCTATGTGGAGTCTTCAACAACATTCAACAATATTTATCAAGCGTTTGTCAAGCATTTATCATCAATTAGGAGCCTTGAAGACATTGAAGAATAATAAGAGATCTAGTGGCAATATCTCTCACTTGGGGATTGGTATGATTTCATGTTATTTTCATGTCTCTATATGAGCTTCTTTACATCAATTTGCATATTTACATTCATTCTTTAGATCATTTAGCATATTTGGTTTGAATCATTGTTATTTACATTCACATTTACATTTAGGGTTTGCTCTCATGCATAGGGTAGCTCTAGTTTCTGTTACTACTTATCAAATTGCCATTAGTTTTATGTATAAAGTCATTCTATATACTCTAGTCGGTCAATACTACTGAAATATTTAGTTGGTATGAACAGTCTAGTCAGTTACAAAAGGAAAACAGTCAAAGAGCCCAGTATACACCGAGATGTCTACTGAGTGTTATTTCATGTCTACCGAGCAGTAAAGATAATACACCGAGTGAAACGTGTTACCAAATTCATTGAACCTGGACACACATATGAAAACGTGTTACAAGATCGAGGCACAGAACCGTTATTGCATTGGAAATTGCACATATAGATTTTGTATAATTTTGAGGTCATCTAACCAATGGAATCTTTTGCATGGTTATTTATTCGAGAAATCATGTTTGTAAGATCGAAGCAATGAATCAAATCACCGACATAAGAAGTCTATTTATACAACATGATTTTAGGGTTAGACAAAGATATGTGAGTGAGAGAAATGTGTGTGCATATGTGTATGAAGCAAGACTTATGTGATACATGAGAAATCACAGAGTATTATGACTATTACAGAGACACAGAGGTCACCGAGAAGGTTATCAGAGAACAGTCGAGGAACAGAGTAAACAGAAGGGTTTACCAAGTTACTTTATGAGTTACTGAGGTATGCTATAGGCAAGGTAATCTTATTTTGAGCACATAGAATCTGCTACAGCATTTCAGATGTAAAGTTGCAGATATTTGTAAATTCTTATTGTAATATTTTGAAGTTGTAAGAGAAACCTTTAACAGGGTAAAAGACTCTAATCAAGTCTATAAATTGTAAATCCTCTAACCAGGTGCATCATATATATATATATAGTGTTGTAAAATCCTTTAGCAAGGTAGATCTAATAGATCTTGTTACTCTTAACAAGGTAAGCTATTAGAAATAGCTAAATGTAGCTCTAACCGAGCAATCTTTATTATTGCAGTAGTGAAGTTGTGGGTGCCATCCCCACCGCAGTTTTTCTCTCTAACCAAGAGTTTTTGCGTAACCAAAATAAATGTGTTATGGAGTGAATCATGTATGATTGTTACTCATTTATTTTAGCTTTATTTTATGTTACTGCACTATTATGTTTATGCATAACAGTAAGGTTATTATTCAAGAAAGGTTTTGAAGTACTGATTCACCCCTCCCCTCTCAGTACATTAGCTTTCCATATTGGGCCTAACAATTGGTATCGAAGCTTGAATCTTGGAAAAGGGTTTAACTGCCTAAAGAGAAAGATCTTATCAATGGAAGGCTATAAACAATCTCGGAGGATTGTGTATCTACAAGAAGAGCTGGATAATGTAAATCAAGTGATTGCAGACATGCAAAGACAAATGCAAAAATATCTGAAAGTAAGGAGAAGATTATCTGATGACTTGCAGGACTCTCAAGAGTTAGTGGAACAAATTGAGACATCATCTAAGAACAGTGTGTCTGAAGAGACTGAAGACATGATTGGACAATTGAAAGAAAAGAACAAGGCACTGGCTGATCAACTAAAAGCAATGAAAAGAGAACATGAACATTTCAACACACAGATGACTGAAAATCTTGATGCATTGAGGACAACCGAGGACAAAGTAAGAGATCTAGAAAGAGAGAAACAACAACTTGAAGCTTTAGTATCCGATAAGGATGATGAAATCATAAGGTTGACTGGGATTCAACAAAATCTGACAGATCAACTAGGTTATACTCATCATGAAGCAAATCTGAAAGATGATGAGAATCAAGCATTGAAACTTGAAGTATCAAGGTTGAGCAATGAACTTGAAACATAGAAGAAATCCAAGGAAACACTGAAGAAGAGTTATGAAGCATCAAAGATGTTGGATGAGCAACTGAACACAAGACGGCCCTAAAAAGAAGGAGGACTCAGTTACAAAGGAAAAGACTCTACCGAGAAGGGAATCTGCACTACTGAGAAAGGAGAATCATCAAAACAAGCTGGAAAAAGGAATAACATCAAAAGGAAGAAGCTTATTTGCTACTACTATGGAAATCAAGGTCATACTGCCAACATGTGTCAAATCAGAGAAGGTAAGCAACCGAATACCACTAAGACCAATGGTTATTGTTACAATTGCAATAAATATGGTCACACATCTAATCAATGTAGGACAAAGTCTGTTAACAATTATTAGAAGGCAAAATTCAAAGGGTTTTGTAAAAACTGCAATAGATATGGACATAGTACCGAGAAGTGTTGGTTTAAGCAAAAGAACCACATGTGGTTTGCACACCGAGCAAATACTAGAGGTTATCGAACTCACACAGATCCTTACCGACAATATTTTGCAGTACTGTGGGATTACAATACAAGGATATGGTGTGAATGTTGTGGAAGATATGGACATATAAGTGCCAACTGCTTTATAAGGTTTGGAATGAATAACCGAAGATCATGGAGAAATCTTGGTATGACATGTTTTCATTGTCACAAAGTTGGACACTTGGTTGGAGATTGCAGAGATCAACCTAGAGAAGACACTGAAGAGATAAAAGAAAAATTCAAGATGATTTGGAAAAAGAAGGAAATCATGTCAGATGAAGAAAGCACCTTACCTACCGAGTTAGGTGCTCCCACTCCAAATTAATCGGTAAAGGTATGAAGGGACTGCATTCTCACAAGGTTAAATCTTAAACAATTCCTATTTTAGTATGTACTGAATTCAAAATCTGCATAAGTAAGATGTAGTAGTAAGTTTGAAATTCTATCAAAGTCTTTTGGAGCACTTTACAGGAAAACTGTTAAGTCGGTGAATTTAGGAAGCCTGTCAAGTCGGTATATGAAGGATATCTGGTTACTCAGTTAAAAAGCAAAAAAGGGGAAAGAAAGTTAAGTGAATCGAGTGCATTTAATGTCTTTGACCTAACTTGCACGGAGCCCGATAAGGTATTTTTGAGTACTTAAAAGGTTTTTCGCGATCATTTTCATTCACCAAGTTTTCGAGAAGCAGAGCAGAGCGAATCAAGGCGATCAAACCATCTTCAAAGCAAAATATAAGGTATTTACATCGAATCTCATCGCATCGTTAAGCTGGTTTACCGAACTCATTAAGTTGTTATTATCTATTGAGTGTGAAGCATCAGCTGTTTGTTAAGTTCTCAAACCCTAAGGTTCCTGTGTCAATTTTTATCTGAAATCAAATGGCACCTAAGATCCAAGACCCCATTGTTGTCACAAATGTAGAAAAGCCCTCACTAAAATACTCCTTGACTCCCAAAATTGCATCTGAACTGGATGACAAAACTGTCTTTTCACTCATCCCAGATTGAGTCTTGTTAGTCGAGGATGTGAGATTCTTCACAAAATGCCGTGTTGAAGAACTCGGTCATGTTGAGATCAAAGATGTATATGATGAACTGTGCACATATGGTAAAATGGATAGCAAGTATGAGCATATCAAAATCAAGGGATTGATTGAAGCCCTAACCTATCCTCGTGTGTTCAAACCCCAGTGGGTCAAGTTTGTACTAAGCCGAGTGCATGATGATTTCATGTAGCTACAAGAGCAACCGTTTAAAATCACTAAAGAGATCATTCATCTGATCACTGGGTATCCTATCTATGATCATGCTCGAGCTCAGAAAATGATATCACAGAAGGAATTAATCAGTGTGACTAGAGTTGAATCGGATTGCAGAGGTCTGAAGTTGAACAATGTCACCGATCCTGAACTCAAATTTGCCATTAGAGTAATTGGTTACTGTTTCTTCCAATCGGTAAGGGAAAATAGTGTACCCTATGCAACAGTGGACTTAGCATACAAAATTGTTAAGAAAGGCATGGAAATTGATTTGTGTGAAGTATTGTTGAAGAACTTGTTTGAAAATCTGAACACAATCAGGAAGCCGAAGAAGAACAACTCGGCAAACACTCTAAAATTTGGATCACTACTTGTATGTATGTTTTTCTACTTTGAGAAGTTTTTTCCAACAATCGGTAAAGTTGTTTGGGAACTACATCGACCAATCACCCATCAGATCAATGACTTCATCAAGAAGTTAGGTGATAACTTTAATGATATATTGGATGATTACTTCAGCAAGTTCCAAGAGAAAATGCATAACAGGTACCGGATTCCACCACAGCTGGTAGAAAAATACAAAGTGAAATATGTTTTGAGGTCGACACCGATTACTGTTATGTGAATGCTGTGGAACCGAGGACTCAATCTTTGTCACCTATGGGTTACGAGATTGATTTTGATATCACACAACAATAAATCAATGCCTATCTATCATTGCTAAGGCATACTACCGAGCTGAGGTATGAAACCTATGAAGAGGTGAAGGAAAAAGTAAAAATGAGCATTGTAGTACCTAAGGCTATACGAAAAGCTACAAAAATGATAAAGGTTTTATTTGAGAAATTCGGAGAAGAATCTTCCTCCACACCTGTCAAAGGAGTTCTAGCCATCATCGAAGAGGAGACAGAAGCCCAAGAAGCAGCCATAACACTTAGCACCGAATTGCCTAAGGGAAAAGTGTTGAAGAGAAAGAAACATGACACTTCAATGGCCCTACCGACCCCTCCAATAAAGAGACCTAACACAAGGGCATCTGCTACATCATCGAGTAAGAAACAAAAGACTGTTGCCATTCCTAAGGTAACTATAACTTACAAGAAATCTACTCGGAGACTCATTTTGCCAAAAGAGTCGAGTGATACCGAATCTGAAGATACAAATAAATTTCAGATTGTGAAAAGCAAGAAGGTAGATGTACAGAGTGTAGAAATTTTTTGTAATAATCTAAAGGAATATGGTGGATTTGGTGGATTCAGATTTGTCAAATATGAATCCAGATCTACTGATGAAAAGACGCAAATTGAAGAAGCTATCATTTGTACACTTCTCAAATTCTGAGTGGTCCCATTAGAAGTATGTAATTCTATTCCTAAGGAATTATATGCACATATTGAAACCAGATGGCAATATGCCCTAGACTTGGAGAAACAAATTAGAGAAAGAAGTTTGGTGCATCTCTTTCCTGATATGTCGATTGATGAAATAAAAGAACATCTGACAAACAACTAAACATAATTTACAGTAAAACAAAAGGCCTTGAAATTGATGAATGGCTTGTATATAGAAGTGGAGAAGGAAACAAAAGAGCAATGGAAGACCATCTTTCGAAGAAAGAATGCTGGTGAACAATCTACGATGGAAATAGTTGATGTCACCAACCAAGAGCCTGATGTCACCGAGCAAGACCCTGCTGACACCATTCAAATAGATGAAGATATCATGGATGCAGAGGCACCTGAATAAGAAATGATAGAAGGCAATGCTTATGCAAAACTTGTCTCCAGTGAATCTATTTTGGAACAAGTTCAGCCTTACCCACCGATCAATCAGCCTGCTATAACCAAAGCTCCTCTGGATACAGGTGAAGGCACAAAAGGTCAAAAGTCTATAGTAGAAGGTACTTCACAAGAACAAACCTCTCAAGCACCTTCTAGCACGGAAAATGTTATAGCTGAGACACCAAGTACCGAGACACTGAAGGACACTATCGAGGCTAAAGTAACTGACCAAAGTGTTGTCTCTACCAAGCAACCTACCGAGGGTCCTCAAGCCTCTCAAGCTATTGTAGTGGTTCACCCGGTGAAAGGTAAAGAAAAGAAGTTGAAAAAGCATAGTTTCAAAATTGATTTATCAAAACCGATAGTGTTGCCCAATGTAGACATCTCCAAATTGAAAGGGCAAGCACTCACTGAATTCGGTGAACTGTGCAAAGCAAAGGCCGAACAGGAGAAGCAACTGGCCATACAAAAGAAGAATAAAGTAGTTTAGAAGATAAAGACCTTACTATCATATATGCTACCTTCAGCTACAGTATCAACCGATGCAACCATCCATATTCAATTGGATGAACTCCTAAATCAGATTGAGACATCTGGAGTAGATGCATCCGAATACTTGAGCAAACTAAAAGACAAAGAGCTAACTGCTAAAATGATAGAGGAAGTACAAAAATCCATTGCTGTTGGCAAGGTAAAACTTGTCAAATTTATTGCTGAGTTGTCCCCTCAACTTAAGCACATTCTTTCATTATTTTAGAAACTCTGCACATTTTCTTTATTTCTTAAGGACATTAAGAATAAAACAGAAGCAATTGAGAAAGAGATCACCGTTCTCTCAACTAAGTTGACCCCCGAGCCCAATTCAGTTTAGAATTTTTATACTAAGCTACAAAAGCTCATGGCTCAACAATTGGAACTGAGGAATGAAGAACACAAGATCAGGATGGACATAATGGCACTTCAAACATTATTCCTTCCTCATCTTTCATCCATTCAAGAATAGCTAAACCGAGCCACTCATCTCTCTACTACACAAGCGGGAAGCACTTTAGATGGCTTAATTTCATTATTGGCTGCTATTAATGCACATAATTCTTTAGTGGACAATGTAAAGGATGAACTCTCTATCACTCTCACCGAAGCCAAGACAAAGTACAAATCCATTTTTGATCAGTTGCCCCCTCCCAATGGTAACTAAATTTTGATGTTTGTCAAAAAGGGGGAGTATATCATATATCATCAGAATATATTGCATCAAAGTACACAGGGGGAGTGTATAGTATTCAAAGTATCAAACAACTAGAGTGTAGTATACAGGGGGAGTATACCGAGCAGAGAATGAGCAGAATATGCAGAGTATCCAAGAGCAGTGATCACCGAGCAATGAACAGAGGAAAGAATAGTGATTACAGAGTATTGATCACCGAGCACACATAATCAGAGTCTTGTACAACATATTGATAAGGGGAGTATATTTGATTATACTATTTTATTGACTAATGTATATACTGCATGTTTAGTCAAATTTTGTAAAGTATACAGATTTTTGAGTAATGATTTTGAAAGTAGTTTTGTCAAACATCTCAACTAATGTCAAAAGGGGATATTGTTACTACTTATCAAATTGCCATTAGTTTTATGTACAAATTCATTCTATATACTCTAGTCGGTCAATACTACCGAAATATTTAGTCGGTATGAACAGTCTAGTCAGTTACAAAAGGAAAACAGTCACAGAGCCCAGTATACACCAAGCTGTCTACCGAGTGTTATTTCATGTCTACCGAGCAGTAAAGATAATACACTGAGTTGATATACACCGAGTGAAACGTGTTACTAGATTCATTGAACCTGGACACACATATGAAAACGTGTTACAAGATCGAGGCACATAGAACCGTTATTGCATTGGAAATTGCACATATAGATTTTGTATAATTTTGAGGTCATCTAACCAATGAAATATTTTGCATGGTTATTTGTTCGAGAAATCATGTTTGTAAGATCGAAGCAATGAATCAGATCACCGACATAAGAAGTCTATTTATACAGCATGATTTTAGGGTTAGACAAAGATATGCGAGTGAGAGAAATGTGTGTGCATATGTGTATGAAGCAAGACTTATGTGATACATGAGAAATCATAGAGTATTATGTCTATTACAGAGACATAGAGGTCACCGAGAAGGTTATCAGAGAACAGTCGAGGAACAGAGTAAACAGAAGGGTTTATCGAGTTACTTTATGAGTTACCGAGGTATGCTATAGGCAAGGTAATCTTATTTTGAGCACATAGAATCTACTACAACATTTCAGATGTAAAGTTGCAGATATTTGTAAAGTCTTATTGTAATATTTTGAAGTTTTAAGAGAAACCTTTAACAGGGTAAAAGATTCTAATCAAGTCTATAAATTGTAAATCCTCTAATCAGGTGCAACATATATATAGTGTTGTAAAATCCTTTAGCAAGGTAGATCTAACAGATCTTGTTACTCCTAACAGGGTAAGCTATCAGAAATAGCTAAATGTAGCTCTAACCGAGCAATCTTTATTATTGCAGTAGTGAAGTTGTGGGTGCCATCCCCACCACAGTTTTTCTCTCTAACCAAGAGTTTCTGCGTAACCAAAATATATGTGTTATGGAGTGAATCATGTATGATTGTTACTCATTTGTTTTAGCTTTATTTTATGTTACTGCACTATTCTGTTTATGCATAACAGTAAGGTTATTATTCAAGAAAGGTTTTGAAGTACTGGTTCACCCCTCCCCTCTCAGTACATTAGCTTTCCATATTGGGCCTAATAGTTTCTTATGATTTAGGATCTTGCATACACACAAGGTTCTAGCACACACATTTTCAGTACATTATCGGTTATTTTTGGAGGTGGAAATTACCAACATAAGGGTTTGACTAAGGAAAAACCCTATATAGCCACCTAAACCTTCCCTTTTCAGTTGCAGGTACAGAAACAGGCATCCAGAGGCAGTTTTAGATCTAGAAAAGGCATCAACACCACTCAGAAGTCTCAGAAGTGTAGAAATTTGCCCAGGACAAGGGCATGGTGCCCTGGTCCCTCCATCTTGTAGTCAAGTTTGACAGGTTGCAGACTGAGGACCTCCAGTTTGCAGTGTCTCAATTGCAGCCTCTTGTCTACAGAAACGGGCAGTGGTGTGGCACCCTGGTCCAGGTCAATTTTGTTCAATTTGCAGCATCAAGTACACATCCAGAATCCTCTCCCTTTCATGCTTTCAGTATCCCAGTTTCAGATCTGCAAGTTTGTTCAATTTCGAGTTCATATATGCTTCATTCTTTATCTCCTAAGTCTAGTTGATCATTCAAACCCTAGTTTTTCTCATCATTTGCAACAAGAGGAATAGAAACCTTAAGAGATAATCCTTGGCTCTCTCTTTCTCACAAGAAGTATCCAAAGTGATCTGTCTCTCTAGGCTCTTTCGTATTCCCAATGTGTTGGCAAAAGTGGGATTAGGTCCTAGTCACCCAATCTCGCTTTTCCCGCCACCACATTAACATTGATGAAAAAATTTAGATGGTCTATGAGTTCTCTAGAATTTATCATGATATTGAATTTGAATGTTCAAACATTATGACATAGATCTAGAAATTGGCTTTTAAAAGTAAATTAGTGATTAAAGGTTTATGATAAATGAATCCTAATATTTCTAAAAGATGGAATAGGATTGCACTAATGATTTGGTCTAATTAGTGTGATTGTGTCTTATGTGCATGCTTCTTTATTCTACAAAATTTCAATTACACGTGTTCCTTTTCACTATATATATAAAGTGTCAAACCTACTAACCACTTAGTGTACTTGCAAGTGTAGTTTTAAAGAGTACTATTAGGAGTATGCTATGTCTAGAGGGAAGAATGTTCAATTTATTGATAGTTAAGGTCTTAGATTTATTTAGCAAAATTGAAATATAGAAAAGTTGAGACTATGGCTAATCAATTGTTGATCACTAATTTTAATGCGAACTGAGATTGAGTTGTAACTTAAGCCTCTAAGATATGTGTGATCAAATTTATGAATGAAAAGTGCATGTGTAAAATATGTGTCAAACCACTGAACAATCTTAAAACACACAAAATGAGACGGTTATATAGAAAGCAAATTAAGAATTAACAATACAAACTCAGCCTTCCAAATGGTGTCCCATCTTCCTCTAATTCCAAGGATTTTGTAGATCCTTTTGATGTGGCTCTCAACAATAGCATGACCAACAAAATGACTACTTGAAATATGAGTAGCTACACGATTAACACTAAATGCATGATTGATATGATATGTGATGCTATGATAAAGATTATGCTAAAATGCTATGCTAATTGCTATTGCTAAATGCATATTTCAAGATGATAAAAGTGCATAATTAAGCTAAGATGAAGGGCTTGATTGATTGAAATGAGATGTATTTATAGATTTTCCAAGACCAAGGCTGAGGTGGTAGGATTCGACAATTGAGATTCAGTCTGGAGATATCAAGGGCTGAAAATAAAGAAGTTGGAGAGGATGGACACTTGTCATCCCTAGAGGGACAAGTTTCAAGGATTCTTCAGCAAATACCAATAAGAGGGCAAGTGTTAAGGGGATAAAGGACATGTGGTAAAGATTCCATGTGTCCTCAAAAGGGAATATCCAACCCATAGGAGGTTAAGATAACCTTGGTTAAAGGATAGAAGGTTAGGTTAGGAGGAATGGGGTTAGTTAAACCCAAGATTAGGCTGGATGAGTTACATTAGAAAGTGGTTAGGATAGATGGTTAAGGTTAGGAACCATGTGACATTTAAATTAAAAAATCAAATTAATGAAGATAGATAATTAAATAAGAACAAATAATTAAATTTGTTTATTTAATTAGGGAATTAGAAGAAATGAATTTAGATGGGAAGAAAAATGAACTATTTATTTAATAAATCCTTAGATTTATTTATAAATAGAAGAATAAAAGGTTAATTAATAAAATCACTTCCTATTTCATTAATTATCTCTAGATCACATTTGTGTATACATTTTCCCCCCCTTTTTGAAGCAACGTGTGATGACACGTTGATTCAAAGAAAAAGTTGTTCGATGCGTATAACGATGCTCCAGATAATGATGTTGATGATTTTTTTTAAATGATTTGATTTGTGCCCCTAATCATCAAGTATCTGATTTTTGCCGAGAGATGAATTAGATGATTTTCGATTTTTTTAGGATTTTCAATGATTTTTGACATTTTATATTTTTTTTGGAATTTTTGGAAATTTTCTGATTCTTGTCCCGATAATTTTTTTGAATAACGCCCCACTATTTGATTAAATTGATTTTTTTTAAATAAATGGAAAAAAATATATCCCACTTAAATTAACCCTTTTAACCCCCTTATAAGGTAAAAGGAAAACTCGTTTTTACCACTCATTTCATTTTCACAAATTGATTTTTGAATTTTTGAGCTCTGAGGAGAAGATGGTGATTCCATATCATGAGCACCGATTTGAGCGAGTCTGGTGTTTCAAGCAACCTCCCGCATATGGCCCTCCGGTATGTACCAAAAAATCCTCCTTTTGTATGATTTTTAATTTTTTTTAGCTCGTTTTTCAAATTATACTGCACAATTTTTCTAATTTAGCGTTTTAGGTTTCTATTTTAGTGTATCCGGGTTTTGTTTTAGCGTTTTGGTCTTTTAGTTGTATATTAGCACATAGGGTCGATTTAGTAGTGCTTTAGGTCAATTTTTTAGCGTTCTGGTGTTTTAGCACTCTGAGTTTATGTTTTAGCGTGTTGAGTCTATCTTTTAGCATTTTTGTTGTTTTTTTGTTTTGGTTTGAAACTATAGCATTTTGATCATACAGATTAGCGTTTTTTATTTTTTAGCGCTGCCATGCGCTGTTTTAGCATTTTAATAAGGCAGTTTAGGATTTTGAGATTAGAAGTGATTAAAATGTTAATAAATTAGCCCGATTGATTATTTTGATTAGTTTTGATTATCATGATTTGAAAACTCGACAGGATAGATGATAACTATTGGATATTAGAGTTGTTGGAATGTGTTGTTGTCATTGATATCAACATATTCATGTGTTCTTGTGCTTCAGTATTACGGAGAGTTGGTTTGGTTGGTATATTGCAGATATGCTGATGTAGATTTAAGGATTCAGAGATCAGGATCTTCAGTTGATTCAACATGAGTTTTAGTGCTCCGGAAGGTGATTTGATCAAGTTATGAGGTTTGGTGTGATGACTCATTTTTCTGTTGGTTCTGTATTGCAGAGTTGTGATTTCTGAATTGTATTTCTCTAGAATTGATTCATTATGTTGAGCAGATTTTGGAGAGTGTTTGGGATGTTCATGTGTGTCCTCAGTTTGAGTGGTTCATAATTTGAAACTTCACAAGCATATCTTTCAGTTTGTCAGTAAGATATGTTGGTGTTCTTGAGCTTCGGAAGGGAGATGACGATGATTCTAGTAATCTAAGTTGTTCCAGTGGAATTCACGTTGCTTGTTGATGTTTTTTGATCGTGTTCTATGTGTGTTGTTGGTCTACATTAATCGTTGTGCGCGTTATTGAAGATTTATTGGACCGGTAGTATTCTTCGTGTTAGACGAGCTTTTGGTCGGCCCAATGATTCTTACGTGTTGCGGATGATCTTGGTGAGATATGCAGTGGTGTTGCATGTTTGAGGTTTTGATTTAGGTTCATGCTATGTCCTTGCTGACATTGTATCGGTACGCATATTAATTTATGTATCGTGTGATGTAATTTTGTAATTAGGTCTTATGAGTTGAGCCGACCTTGAAATTAAGGTTGATGATTTTTATAAATAAGAGTAATAATCATGTAAGATGTGTGTATGCATTCTTAGAGGGTGTTGTATGTGTGAACAAGCATTTGATCTTTCAGACGAGTGATGAAGTGAAGAAGAAAGTTGTAGAGAAGACAATGTGCTTAACTGGAACTGTGATCATGCATTTGAAGATGCTATTATTTTAGTTCATGTAATTTGGATTGGTGTTCAATCTTTTTAAGGCAGTGGGCCTTCCTTTCTTTCTTTGGGGGTTGTATCCCTCTCTTGTATTTGAGTAGTGAGCTCTAGGCAGTGTGCCTAAATGTATGTGCATTCCCCATTGTAATATTTACATATAATATTGCAGAGTATCATCATATTGTGGGTAGGTTCCCACCATGGCTCTTCCCTTAACTAAGTTTTCCATGTCAAAATCTGAGTGTTATGTTTATTGTTGTTATGGTGTTTATCTTTGTTCTTACTGTTAATGATCAGATCTGCAGTTGTGGTTAATTTGTTTAAGTTTGGTGAAAATTGATTCACCCTCCCTCTCAGTTTTTCTTCATTATTGCTGCCAACAATTGGTATCAAAGTTAGATCCTATGGAAGAAGCTTGACCGCTTGAGGAGATCTGGGATGGCAACTATTGTTTTCAAGAAGGAGAGTTCAATATTTGGTGGAACTAATTACACCATATGGAAGAAATGGATGGAGTGTCACTTGAAATTTCTTGGAGAAGATTATTGGAAGATCACAAAGAATGTCTACAATGTTCCCCAGAATGGTGTTGTTACTGTGAATGAGATCAAGCAAGTTGAACATAACATAAGAGCCAAAGAAGCGTACTAAGTGCCCTGACTGATTCAGAGATGACTAATGTGATGGGATTGCACACTGCTCATGAGATTTGGGAGAAGTTATAAACCTTGTATGAAGGAGACAAGCATGTGAAAGTTGCTAAATTGCAGAGCTTGAAAGGAAAGTATGAGTTGTTGAGAATGGGAGAAGATGAAAATATTTCATCCTTTATGGCTAAAGTGAATGATCTTGTATTGAACATCAAATGTGTCGATGGAGTCATTGAAGAAGATGAGAATGCATCTAAAGTATTGAGATCCTTTCCTCCTGCTTACAAACACAAAGTTGTTGCTATTGATGAGACTAGACTGTGACAATTGTGACAAGAGACATGCTGGTTGGTAAGCTTGCTACTTTTGAATTAAGTGAACTTGGAGAATCACATGCCAAAACTAAGAATGCATTTAAACCTACTATATCCAAGAAGCAGAAGTATGATATGAGAGAGAGTTCAACTAGGGTTTCCAGATATGAAAGGGAAATGAGAGAGATGGAAGAATAGGAAAGAGAATTGCAAGAGATGGATGCACTTATTGCCAGAAGATATCCTAAGGGAGCCGGTAAGTATGAAGGGAAGTTACCTTTGAAATGTTTTTCATGCAATAAGACAGGACATTTTGCTTCTAGGTGTTTGGAAAGACTGTCAAAGTATGGTAAGCCTTACAAGCCTAATCTCAAGTATAGATATCAGAAGAAGTGTTATTATGCTGTTGATGAAGGTGTGACATATGATGAGTCTGAGAAAGGGAATTCAAAAGATGAATGGGTATTCATTTCTATCAAGGAAGATGATCTGGTGCCTATTGATTCTACAAGTTGCATTGTTGAAGAGAAAGCCTAGGCTGCTAGGATTGAAGAGAAAGATGAATGGGTGATTGACAGTGGTTGTTCACATCACATGACAAGCGATAAAGGTAAATTTGTGAATATAGAAAAGTATGATGGTGATATAGTAAGATTTGGAGACAACAAAGCTTGTGTAATCCATGGTAGACGTTCTATTTCTCTTGATGGTAAACATAATACTAATGATGTTTTATAGTTGAGGGTTTGAAGTATAATCTCTTGAGTGTTGGACATATGTTTTTGATTAAGGAAAATCAGGTTTTAAGGGACCCGAAACCTACTTACAAAATGAAAGATGAGCAAGAAAGAAACTAGAGAAGATAAGACCAAGACAAAACAACTGCAAAAGACCAGCACAAAAACCAACAACTAGGACAAAAGGACAGCAAGGAGCCAACAAGAAATTGGCATCCAAAACCTAGCATTACATTTCAAATGAAAACTTTTATAGACTCCTCAACGTTCTGAACCAAAAGTATCATGGCCTTAGCAGCTTCTCTCTGAATCATTTCTCTCCTGTTTCAGCTGGATGTCTTTTGTTTTGGTCTCCATATCAGTGGTGGTCTACCTGGTCCTTCGCCTAGAGATTTGATGGGTGGAGCTAGAGGTCGATACATCTTCAATGATTACCAAGTTCTCATCCTGATTTTTCCTCTCTAAGTGATCCAACAAGGCATTCATATTTTGTGATGAAATTCTTAAGACCTCAAGACTGTGGTTCATGAAGCTTTTCAAAGCCTTCTCAGTTTGAGCAACCCGAGTGATGATGTTATCTTTATCCGCCTCAGCCTTTTCTTTTACAATTCTGATAACATCCTCCAGATGTTTCAAATCCCCTTTTATCAGGTCTTTTTCCAACCAGTCCTACATCTCAATTTCCTCCTCAGCTTCACTGGTTTCCATCTCCTCACTCTTTTTCCCCGAATTTGTTTCCTTAATCAAATTGTGTATCTTATTTTCTAGGTCCCTCGGTTTTCTCTGAATGCTAGTAATGTTGTCAATAACCCACTTCTGGAGATTGAAGGACTCCAGTGTGCAATTTCGGGCAGTATTCAAAATAGTATTCGTCGATTCCCTACCCTGCTCAATGCCCATGGAATTAGGGTTGTCTTCCTCCATAGAGTTTGGGGCGACATTCCTGCTATTCGAGCCCATAGGGTTAGAATAAGGGTTTTCATATTTCCCTTCCTCCTCTTCTCCAACGTTCTCTTCCTTCTCACTCTCCATTTTTGTCTCAATATCCTTCCCCTTTTCCTCCTCCAAATCATAATGCACCTCCATTTCCACATTATCAATATCAGCTCTCTATTTTTTATGGGTAGGGGCATTAGACTGGTCATCATCAGACTCAAAATAATTACAACTCTCAAAAACATGTGCATTAATTACCAGGTAATCATCCTTGCTAGCCCTAGCTTTTTCCTTAAGGTATTCATAAATGAGAAAAATAAGCCCCTGATGGGCTATGGGGTAAGAATTGGGCTTTTTGGCGTGGTTAGCCAAACTCTCATTCAGAGAAGAAGCTAAGTAAAAGGGCAGGGAAATCTTAACCCCATGGCGGAAGCGATTGAGAATTGAAAAATGATAGTTATAGATTTTCATAAATCTATCATCAACAGTAAGGAACTCCATCAAAACCCTTAACACTTTCTACCAAAAAGACTTTACCTGCTGGGGTAGGTAGTAGGAGATGTTGTCTTTCTTTGCAAGGCGATCCTTCTCATCCTCGGACTTCGGGAAGTTTTTAATCGCTTCAGTAGCATACTTCTGGTCTTTATAGAATTTAGTGCCCTCCTTCTGAAGACCCGTGACCTCCGCTATCAGATCCTCATCAATATTCCAGGTTTCCCCAAACAAGGTGACTCTATTGCTATTTCAGCCCCTAGCAAAGCCATGAGACATCGAATTTCTACTACCATGCAACTTTTCCATATAGTCGGTGAAACCATATCTATGAAGCCTCCTCCACACTTTTCGCTCACTCTTCTAGTCTTTGCAACCAGAGGGCTCATTCCTATTCATGTTACCTCCCATTTTGAACAGCAAGTCGAAGTACCCAAAGGTATATCTCACAATCTACAGATTTAACCACAAGTTCCTATGCAAATTTCTAGAATAACAGAATAGAGACCCCTCCGTGGTTTTAAGGATAATGATAATGGCTGCACCACACCGACACTTATTATTATTATAATCGCCATTGCACATATGATCATAAAACCAATGCCTAAAAGCAATCATTAACTGACAGATCATTTGCCCCCAAGCTCTGTCTTTGATATCCGGACCCCAAAAGATAATCATGATTTTAAATTGACCCATTGATGTGATCAAATAATAATTGCTCTCTAACATCCCTTTTACAATGGGTCTCTCCGATATATTTAACCTCCACCTCTAAATTGACCCCTTCATTAGCTAAGAGGTCCGCAATCTTATTGCCTTCCCTTAGAGTGTGAGTTATGAGAATACTAACATAGTCATTTAATAACTTTTTAGCACTTTCAGCTAAATTAGTAATATTCCAAGAAACAAAACTAGTACCTTTAAGGGCCTGGATGATGTTGAGGGAGTCCCCTTCCAGCCAATTTTTTTAAAATTTGAACCCCTGAGCAAGCTAGATGATTTTTAACATAGCCTGAGCTTCAGCGACATGATTATTTTGGACCCCAAAAGGAGAAGCAATAGCAGAAATACAGACACCTTGAGCATTTATGATGACTCCTCCACCACCAGACTTCCCAGGGTTGCCTTTAGCCGGCCCATCAAAATTCACCTTTATCCAGTCATGATCAGGAAATTGTGAAACAATATTATCTCTCCTATTCTTATTGTCAGATCTACAAACTTTGTGGATTAAGTTCTATTAAGTAAGGATGCCTTTTTCAATTTCATTCATATAAGTAAAAAACCATTGTTTATTGTTCCTGTGAGGAATATTTATGTTTTCTTTTATAGTCCTGCAAACTTTTTCAAAGACCACCTGAGAGATGCACTTAGCTTCCCTAAATATTCTGTTATTTTGCTCTTTCCAAATTCCCCAGCAAGTCATGGGGAGGATCAGGGACCAAAGGTTCTTGATAAGAGGAAATTTGGTGGGGAAGGTCCATTGCCAAATAATTTCCTTGAGACTCTTGTGCATGACCCAATCAACTTTCCAATTCACCCAAAACTTACTCCAGATTTCCCAAGTGAAGGAGCAATGGAAAAACAAATGATCAACTGATTCTTCCTCTTTCTGGCATAGCTCACACCTATTAGGGAACATAAAACCTCTTCGGACCAAGTTGCCAATAGTAAGGATCCTATTGTGAGTAGCAAGCCAGAGGAACATATTGACTTTAGGGATAATAATTCTATTCCAAACTTTGCCCCATATAGGGTTACTGGTCTGAGTGAAAGTGTTTTTGTAGGTAGAAGCAACTGTAAAGTCACCTCTAGGATTACTCTTCCAGAGGAAAAAATCATCATAATATTTGTTAATAGAAAAAGACAGCAGCTCCTGCTGGAGCAGGGAAAATCCAACATATATAACATCCAGCCTAACCCATTTGTTCTCCTTCCAGTAGTCACACACCATAGACCCAAACCTCCTTTTACATTCTTCAATAAATTGACTATTGCCTTGATCAAAGAGAGGTTCATTGTTCATCCAAGGATCCTCCCAGAACCTTATTTTGTCACCTTTTCCAAGGACCCATCCAGCTCCAGCTTTGGCCACTTTTATGGATTTGATAATACTATTCTAAATGAAGGACCCAATAGAGATGTCTTCAAAGTTGAGGAGATCCTAGAGAGTCTGATTCTGAATATATTTGTCAAACCAGATCCAGTTCCAATCTTTCTTAATGTCACAAGCTCTCCATATTTGTTTAGCAAGGAGAGCTTTATTAAAAGTTTTTAGAGCTTTAATACCAAGCCCTCCTTTTCTCTTTGGTTTACACACTTTGTCCCAAGCAACCAAAGATAGTCTCTTTTTTTCTTCAACTCTTGACCAGAGAAATATCTTCTGGATTCTTTCTAATGCTTCAGCAAATTTAGCCCGGATACAAAATAGACTGAGAGCATATACAGGGAGATTTTGGAGAGTAGCTTGAAGAAGCTACAACTTTCCAGCCTGAGATATAATGGATCCTTTCTAGCCAAAATTTTTTTTGTTGAGTTTGTTAATTAGCATATTCTAGAAGGATTTTGGGGGAGCCAATCCTAAGGGAAGACCCAGATAAGTGGAGGGGAGCATTTCCACCTTGCAACCAATAATTTCAGCAATTCTCTGTTGTCTTATGATTGGAGTGTTCAAGAAGTATATAGCCGATTTGTCCCAACTGACTTGCTGGCCAGTAGCCATAGAATAAGAATTAAGAGCACCTTTAAAGGCAGAAACCTCCCCAATAGAAGAATATCCCATTAAGATAGTATCATCAACAAACTGTTGATGAGAACAAAAAACATTAGCAGAAGAAGGTTGAAGACCTTTGATAATTTTATTCACTTTCATTTTTCGGATTAGTCTGCTGAAAAGAATAGGAGATATGGGTGATAGTTCTGATACAAATTGTTAAGTATAGATGCCAAGCTAACAAGATGAGAAGGTGGGGGGGGGTGAATCATACAAACTTAATCTTCCATAAAAACAACAGATTCAACCTCGGTAACATATACTTCAGCAATATAACCAAAACTGCTAAACATGTAAACTTATAAGCATATAAACATCATAACACTCATAACACTAGATTTAACGTGGAAACCCAAATAGGGAAAAACCACTGTGGGATTTCGGACCCACTAAGAAATATACTCTTCTAGAGTATGCTCGGTTAAAAGCAAATCCTGTTAAAGATTACAAACACATTGCTAGATGTGACCCGGTTAAGGGATTTCCCTCAGATCTGTTAGGATCTTCACCTTGTTAGAAGTGACCTTGTTAAAGGATTTCAAACACTCAATCAGAATGTCACCTTGCTAGAGGGTTTTACAAATAAGACTGTTAAGTCCACTCGGTTAAGAGATTTTCTGTCACTTTACAAAATAACAGTAATAAAATATATCTGCAACTTCACATCAAAAATGCTAAAGCAGATTCTTATTTGCTTAAATACAATCTAGTCATAGGACTTATCACGTCCCTCTGCTAGGCTCTATACTCTGTTAATCAAATAGGTCTTCAAGCTTCTGTGCTAGGTAATCACTATGTAGCATCCCTGTGCTTACACTTGCCCACATACATTGTTTATCAACAGTTCCTTATTTATAAACAATTTGCTAACCACTTAATCTCCTTGATCACATATCCCATGATCAATCATAGCCATCATATCTTTAAACTTGATGAGGTTCAATGTATCCTTTGATCTGAAAATGTTTTACCTCACCTTGGAACTTGCATACATTTCTTGGAACTTGTGCTAAGGTATTGCGGTTCAATCTGAGTTGTAGATCTTTCTGCTGATTTTCCTTTGCCATAGATCCTTAACAAACTTCATGCACGACATTATAATCATTTAATCTATTCCATCTCATCAGATTCCTTCATTAAATAACACTTTTAATCATTTAATGCATTATGTTACAGCTCGGTTGCAACTCGGTAAATAATAAACTTCACTCGTTAGACCTTCCGCCTTCATTAACCGATAGTGATAACCTTAGGGTTTACCGACTAGGTTCCTTAGGGTTTACCTACTAGGTTCTTTGCTCGGTAACATAGTATAGTATTAACCTTTCAATCAATAGCATATGTAGGATATCAAAACAATCTAAACATCACGATCTCATCATTGTCTAACTCGGTAATAGTTGCCCATTGAATAACTTATTTCTCCCCTTATTCATCACAAACTTTCTGTGTCTTTTACCGACATCTTTATACTCATCAAATCATACTTCTTAAGATATGGCAACATCATACTGAATTAGAAAATCAATTTCTTGACATCAATGATAAAATAATAATATTAAGACAGTAAACATCCTTAATCAGTTATATCCATAATCATCAACAACCTTCTCAATATCCTTATTGAAATGCCAAAAATCTCCCCCTGTCTATTATAATGCCAACAATGGGATCTCCTTGTTTGAGCCCCCTTGACGATTTAAAGAATTTAGTAGGAGATCCATTAATGAGAATTGAAAACATAGGAGTGGAAATCAACTCTGATAATTTTGATTATCTTCTCATCAAAGCCAAAAGCCTCCATGATTCTAAAAAGAACTTGCCAATCCACTCTATCATAAGCTTTCGCCAGATCCAACTTTATCAAAAATCCTTCTTTATTGGCAGCATTGAGGGAGTGAATATTCTCATGCACAAGAATGATAGAGTCCAAAATCTGCCTGCCAGGAACAAAACCTTTTTGCTCCTCAGAGATGATGAAGGGGAGGACAACCAAAATTCTAGAAGTCAAAACTTTAGATATGATCTTATAGAAGGAGTTACATAGACTTATTGGCCTAAATTTTCCCATTGAATCTGCCCCAGCCACCTTAGGAATTAAGGCAATAAAAGTGGAGTTGAATTCCTTAAGGATTATTCTTGAACCAAAAAATTCTTTTACCACATTGACCGTGTCTTTTCCCACAATATGCCAAAATTCCTGGAAGAAAAACATAGGGAAGCCATCAGGTCCCGAAGCCTTATCCCCTTGAAAGGAAAAGACAACTTTTTTAATTTCCCCAGCAGAGGGAATAGCAGAAAGAGCCTTATTCTGATTAGGATTAATAATCTTGGGGATGATGTCAACCAAATCTTGTTGTTGGGTATAATAAATATCCTTGCTACCGGTGAGGAGCTGAGAAAAGAAACTAACAACTTTATCCCTAATATCATCCTCATTAAGAAGAATTTTGTCCTCGGCAATTAATCTGGAAATTCTATTCTTAGCTTTATGTTTCAAAGAGGTTATGTGAAAAAATTTAATGTTTCTGTCCCCAGCCTCCAACCAAATAGCCCTAGATCTTTGCCTCCAATAGATTTCCTCCCTAGAGATGATGTTGTGAAGTTTGACTAAAAAATCATCTTCCTTAGCTTTGGGATACTTTTTATAGCCATCTTTCTATATAGAGTTTTGGATCTGTTCTAATTCCTCCTTCAACTTTTTCTTAGAGTCAAAAATATCACCAAAGACCTTCTTGTTCCATATCTTAATGTTATCTTTGATGTTTCTAAGTTTTTTAGCAACTTTATACATGGCGGTTCCATACACATCAATACTCCACTAGTTGGCAATGGATTTTTCAAGAGAGGGGTGAGAAATCCACATTTTCTCAAACCGGAAAGGGAAACTCTGTTTACTCTTAATGTACTCAGCAACAAAGGCAATGGGATAATGATCCAAACCAATTCTATTGACAACTGACATGGAGCATCTATGAGAAAGAATCCAATCATTAGTAACAAGGGATCTATCAAGTCTTACCTAAATGAGGTCTTCACCATCCTTGCGATTAGACTAGGTGTAAGAAGCTCCAGTAAGATCCATATCAATAAGAGCATTGACATTGATGAAGTCCATCAAATCAGATCAGTTGTCTAGTTGGGCTTGAGTTCCTCCAGATTTATCAGTACCTTGCAGAGGAGTATTGAAATCTCCCATCAACACCCAACTTTTCTTAGGGAAAGATCTTCTTTTCTATTGGATTTTATCCCAAAATTTGCTCCTAGCAGATCTGGAATTAGGGGAATAGATATTTGTGACCACCCATTCCTTTCCTTCATAGATGCTTTTAACTTTCATGGATATAATGTTACCATCTTCATCAATCATTTCTCCTGCAATAGTTTTCTTGTTCCAGAATATAGCCACCCCACCAGATGCCCCGTTCAAATTGCTACCACAGACCCCTCGATTTTTAAAGAAGTTTAAATTCTCCACTTTCTCCTTACTCATTTTGGTTTCCTGAACTAGGATAATATCCGGCTTATGGTCTCGAATGAGATTCTGTAATATATCCTATTTATTGAGACCATTTAGGCCTATGATATTCCATGATATTACCTTCATTTGGAAACCTGGGGGCAGGATTCCTATATAGTTCACTACCTTCCATCAACTATGTTTTGCTTGCTCTCCTGATCCCTGTGCCATTTCATGGTTTTACGTCCCTACGGAGATTTGGAGGCACCAATATTAGCCTTGGACCTGGTCCTAGTTTTCACCCCATTAGGGTATCCTGCCTTCTTGTTTTTCTTTTTTCCATTCCCTGTTATTTCTCCCTCATTCTCCTCTCTAGGCTCATCTTGCATGTTACTCCATAGTTCTCCTCTTTTCTGGGATGATGTGGGCGTATCAACTCCAATATTCTGGAATAACACTTTTAGATTAACCTTAGGCAATCCAAACTTGTTCTTCCTCCCAAGTTTAATTTCATGTCCTTCAAATTCATTTAGGCACTCTTCATCTCTTTTTGTTATTGAAACTTGAGGGGCCTCACGATGAGATTCAGTGACAATCTCAATCTCACCTTCTTCAAGAATCTATTCACTGATAGCATTCTCTTCCTCCTGAGCCTGTAGAGCCTCAAAAGTATTGACTGTTTTGATCTCAAACTCACCGATTTCATTCTTTTTATCTTCCTTCAATGGGGCAGTCTTAAGAGGGTCATTTCTATCCCCTTCAGATAGGTCTAGTATGTTACCAGGAATTCCACTTCTTCCTTCCACTTTACTACCTTCCTTATTGTTATTCTTTTCTTTCCAAACCTATTTATGAGGATTGTTAACCGTCACAGTTTTTTTAGGGTTACTAGGGAAAGCCTTAACCCAGTGACCAACTTTTTTACAAGAAAAGCACACAAAGGGGAGGGACTCGAACTCTATTGTCTGTTCCCATAATCCAAGTTTGGAACTTATGTCAATAGAACTAGGAAGATCCATCTTCTGTGAAATATTGACACAAATGCGCGCATAAACCAACCTTTTTCAAGCTGCAGTCATTGGATCTATCGCAACAAGTTCTCCAAAGGAGTTTGCAATTCCTGAGAAAACATCCTCAACCCAAAATTCCATCAGCAAGACAAGCAACCTTACCCAGACCGGAGTAGATTCAAAGAAAGAGTCATTGAGTTCCATATTAGGGGACCATTTTCTCATAGATAGGGAAGATTTACCAAACATCCAAGGACCATCACTTAATGCTGCTTCCATATCTTCCCCACAAGAGAAGGAAAAAACAAAAAAACCCCTGGACAGGGCAGAAACATCAACCCGACCTTTCATCCTCCATTTTCTCTTAACAAAAGACCTAACATCCTCAATATTGGGTCATGGTCCAACAAACTTCCCCACCAGAGAGAAAGCCATTAAAGAAATGCTATGATCGATAACCAAATCTGGAACCGCAATAGCAAGTTTACCCATTTTTCTATCAGAGATGTCTTTCACAAAGGGAAATGATGATTTTCCAGTTGGTTTATTTGCAAACAGACTACTCTAGGGTTTGAGGGCTTTCACCTCCATGATCTTTTCTGAGTCAACTTTCACAGCCTCGGGACCCGATTTTGGAGAATCTATCATCTTTTTGCGGTCGGGAGGAGGGTCCCATTGCCGTGGGTCCCCATCCGGTCTCCCATCCTCATCATCCATCGCTTGTCCTTGAGCTACAGAGGCAGCAGAACCAGAGGACCCAACCTCGGAGAATTCTAAATTGTTATTTGGACAGATGTTTGATAAGGGATATGATTTACAATTCAAGAATGGGAAATGTAAAATCTTGAATATCTCTGGTATAAAAAATTGCATCAGGAACTAAAACTAAAGGTAACATCTTTCATTTGAATGTTGATGAGAAAAGTTGTTTGATTTCTTAGATTGATGAAAGTTGGTTGTGGCATAAGAGGATGTGTCATGTTAATTTTGACTGCATGGTTAAGATAAGTTCTATCCAAGCTGTTAGAGATCTACCTGAAACAATGAGGCCTACTAATCCAGTGTGTAAAGAATGTCAATTGGGAAAGAAAACAAGAATTTCATTCAAGAGAAAATAATATACACCTAATGGGATCTTAGATCTTGTGCATATTGATTTATGTGGTCCTTCTAGGGTGAGAAGCTGGCAGGGTGACAAATACTTTATGTTGATGATTGATGACTATTCTAGAATGATGTGGGTCACTTTTCTAAGGGAGAAATTTGAAGCATTCAAGAAATTCAAAATATTCAAAGCTAGGGTGGAGACAAAGACATAAATGAAGTTGGAGTGTTTGAGATCTGACAGAGGGGGAGAATTCACTTCCAGTGAGTTTAATTCCTTTTGTGAAGAGCATGGAATTAGGAGACAATTATCTGTTCCATGAAACCCTCAACAAAATGGAGTTGTTGAAAGGAAGAACATAATGATTTTGGATGCTGCTAGGACTATGATGATTGAAGGAAATGTTCTGCATATCTGTTGGAGAGAATCTATTAGCACTGTTGTGTACACATTCAACTGGGTGCATATAAAAGGTGATTCTGATAAGACCTGTTATGAGTTATGGTTTGGTCATGTCCCTACAGTTAGATATTTCAAAATCTTTGGAAGCAAATGTTTAATCAAAAGAGATGAGGATATAGGAAAATTTGATGCAAAATTTGATGAAGGAATCTTTTTGGGATGTTCTACTAAGAGAAAGGCCTACCAGTGTTACAACAAAAGACTAAGAAAAATAATGGAAAGTGAAAATGTGAAGGTTGATGAGAACCATGAGAAACAAAATAGAGCACGAGGATATGAATCTGATGATCAGGATGTTAGTTCAAAGAAAGTGTAGACTCACAGCATAAAACATAGTGATCCAGAAGAGTCAATAAATCTAGATGTTGTTGGTGATGAAGAAGTTCAAGAAAATGAAAATTAGAACAATCAGAAGACCCCCAAGTATGTAAGATTAAATCATTCAGAGAATCAGATTATTGGTGATAAAGATAAATGTGTGATGACTAGGAGAAGAATTTCTATTGAAGAGACATGTCTCATTTCCAAGATTGAGCCTAAAGATGTTGCTAAAGCTTGTAAAGATGAAAATTGGGTAAAAGCTATGGAAGAAGAGTTAAATTAGATTGAGAAGAACAATACATGGGAACTTTCTCCAAGACCAAAAGACAAGAATGCAATTGGTACTAAATGGGTATTCAGGAATAAACTGAATAAAGATGGAGAAGTTGTTAGAAACAAAGCAAGACTGGTATGTAAAGGATATTCACAGATGGAAGGAATTGACTTTGAGGAGACTTTTTCTCTAGTAGCTAGAATTGAAGTTGTTAGATTATTTCTTGCATATGATGCTTATAAGAATTTCAAGACATATCAGATGGATGTAAAGTCAACCTTTTTGAATGGTGAGTTGGAAGAAGAAGTCTACATTGAACAACTAGATGGATTTTCATTGACAGATGAAGGATACATGGAATGCAAATTGAAGAAAGCATTGTATGGACTTAAACAAACCCCTATAGATTGGTATGCCAGATTGGACAGGTATTTGATGAAGTTGGGATTCTATAAATGTACTACTGATAGTAATTTATACTTCAAGATTGATAGTGATAACATTTTGATTGTTGAAGTTTTTATTGATGACATTATTTTTGGAGGAGATGAAGATCTGAGTAAGAAGTTTGTTGATGATATGAAAAAAGATTTTGAGATGTCTATGATAGGTGAGATGAAATTCTTCTTGCAATTGCAAATTACGTAGACTGATAAAAGGCATTTTCATATCTCAATCAAAGTATGTGAAGGAGTTGCTAAAGAAGTTTGGGTTAGGTGATTCCAAACCTATTGGAACTCCTTTGGTAACTGGATGCAAGATGAAAAAAGATAATGAATCTCCAAAGGCTAATCAGAATTTGTATAGATCTATGATTGGTGGACTACTATATTTGACTCAAACTAGACCAGGCATTATGAATGATGTATGTCTTATTGCAAGATTCCAGGTTGATCTTAAGGAAAGTCATGCCACTGTTGTGAAAAGGATATTTAGATATTTGAAGGGAACAATTGATTATGGTTTGTGGTATCCGAAGAATGATGATTTCATTTTAAGTGCTTATATTGATGTTGATTGGGTAGGTGATGTTGATGATTAGAAGAGTACAAGTGGTGGTGCATTATTTCTAGGGAAGAAGATGGTTTCATGGATGAGGAAGAAGCATAGTGTTATATCATTATCTATTGCCGAAGCTGAATACATTGTTGCTACTAGTATTTTTCTTAGGTAGTATGGATGAAGAAAATGTTGAAGGATATTAGAGTTGTTTATAATGAGCCTACTATTATATTGTGACAATTCAAGTGCTATCAATATTTCTAAGAATCTGGTGTTGCATTCTAAAACAAAGCATATATCAATTAAGATTCATTTTCTAAGAGAGAAAGTCAGTGATAAGGAAGTCAAATTGTAGTATGTGTTTACAAAGGAACACATCACACATATTTTCACTAAGCCTTTGCCTACAGATTCATTTGTATATCTGAGAGAGAAGTTATGGGTGATTTACCCTCCTAATATGAACTAGATGCATTGATATGCATCAATCTGGTGGACTTCATAGTCTTATCCTGATATTTGGATTGATGAGTGAGGCTACTACATAGGGAGAGTAGTCAGTGGTGTGTTTTAGTTGTTCAGATTTGTGAATTTATTCAAAGGGGGAGAGATTATCTTCCTATGGGGGAGAGAATAATGCTTTGTATGAGCCTTTTTCATTGATGTCAAAGAGGGAGAGAAGCATATGAAAAACTATCTTATCTATTTAAGGTAGGGAGCTATGTGTGCATGATCTCAGGGGAGATTGTTGGAGTTGATTTATTTATTTGCATTGACTGTTTTTGACATTCATATGTCACCATCAATGCCAAAGGGGGAGATTGTTGGATATTAGTGTTGTTGGAATGTGTTGTTATCATTGATTTCAACATATACATGTTTTCTTGTGCTTTGGTATTATGGAGAGTTGGTTTGGTTGGTATATTGTAGATATGTTGATGTTGATTTAAGGATTCAAAGATTAGGATCTTCAGTTGATTTTGCATGAGTTTCAGTGCTCTGGAAGGTGATTTGATCAAGTTATGAGGTCCGCTATGATGACTCATTTTTTTGTTGGTTGTGTATTGCAGAGTTGTGATTTCTGGTTTGTATTGCTCCGAAATTGATTCATTATGTTGAGCGGATTTCAGAGAGTGTTTGAGATGTTCATGTGTGTCCTCAGTCTGAGTGGTTCATGATTTGAAACTTCACAAGTGTATCTTTTAGCTTGTCAGTAAGCTATGTTGGTGTTCTTGAGCCCCAGAAGGGAGATGATGATGATTCTAGTAATCGGAGTTGTTGCGGTGGAATTCACATTGCTTGTTGATGTTTTTGATCATGTTCTATGTGTGTTGCTGGTCTACATTAATCATTATGTGTGTTATTGAAGATTTTATTGGTCCAGTAGTATTCTTCATGTTATACAACCTTCTGGCTGACTCGATGATTCTTTCATGTTGCAGATAATCTTGGCGATATATTCGGTGGTGTTGCATGTTTGAGGTTTTGATTTAGGTCCATGATATGTCCTTGCCAACATTGTATTGGTCTGCATATTGATTTATATATCGTGTGATGTAATTTTTTAATTAGGTTTAATGAGTTGAGACGACCTTGAAATTAAGGTTGATGATTTGTATAAATAAGAGTAATAATCATGTAAGATGTGTGTTTGCATTCTTAGAGGGTGCTGTATGTGCGGACAAGCATTTGATCTTTCAGATGAGCGATGAAGTGAAGAAGAGATTTGTAGAGCAAACAATGTGCTTAACCAGAACTATGATCAGGCATTTGAAGATGCTATTATTTTAGTTCATGTAATCCAAATTGGTGTCCGGTCTTTGTAAGGCAGTGAGCTTTCCTTTCTTTCTCCAGGGGTTGTAGACCTCTCTTGTATTTGAGCAGTGAGCTCTAGGCAGTGTGCTTGAATGCATGTGCATTCCCCATTGTAATATTTACATATACTATTGTAGAGTATCATCATATTGTGGGTAGGTTCCAACCGTGGTTTTTCCCTTAATTGGGTTTTTCACATCAAAATCTGAGTGTTATGTGTATTGTTGTTATGGTGTTTATCTTTGTTCTTGTTGTTATGGTGTTTATCTTTGTTCTTGTTGTTAATGATCAGATCTGCAATTGTGGTTAATTTGTTTTAGTTTGGTGAAAACTGATTCACCCGCCCCCCCTCTCAATTTTCCTTCATTGTTGTTGCCAACAATAATGACCTAATGATGAATGAGAGTGTTGGGTCTCAAATTTGCTAGATTTTTCTAGACTTTGGCCAATTAACGAGATCAACTCAAGGTTGTAATTCCCCTACACTTCAGACTTTGCTTAGGCCTAGGTGGGTGTACCTTTTGTGTTTTAAAGCAAATTATAGATATTTTACATACAAGTTTCTACTCTTAACTAATTAGGATTCTTGAATTTTACTTCTAAGTTATCTAACAGATTTGTAGGTTCCTACTTGCAAATTAAAGAGATTTCAATTGAATAACTATAGATTTAGATCAGTTCCTTCTCTATTGGGTCAACAAAGTCAAATATAATTCTCTCATAGGTTTCTTATGACAACCTAGATCAACTATTCTACCTTCACTATCTTCCATTTGATCTCCTTATGGCTATGTCATGTTTGTTTAATGACTTTAATTCTCTCCTTGAGAGAAACACTAAACTGATGCACACATATCAAGAATTACAAGTTTTGGATGCAAACTATGATAATAGATATAATTCCTTGAATCTTAATAAATTTTCACAAACCAAGATCAAGAAATCTTCTTTGACAAAAGCATATACTCAATGAGAAAAGACACCATTTCAATAGGAATATAATATTATGGATTTTAGATACAATACATTTTTATATTATGCCTTTCTCCTTTTATCTTCCTCTCTCCTCTTGTTTTTCTTCTTATTCTTTATGTTATGTTCCCTATCTACATTTTTTCACCACTTATATATGTGGTTGAATGGTCACCATACCCCTTTTGGGGTGAAAAGTCACCATTTTACATTAAAACTAACAAAAACCTTTGAAAAATGATAATAGACTAGTTTAGTTGATAACTCCATTTTAAACCATATTTCGGTCTTTTGCTTGGTAAACAACCCAAAACACTACCTTATCATTTGATATTTTTATTGGAAGTAGGAAACTTTGTTTACTGAAATTGGTCTTCGTCATATTCTCATTTCGTCTTCATTTTCATGCCTAGTCGACATTAGTTTCCTATTAGGTTGAAATAACAGGCTTTATGCATGTTTTCATCTTGCTTATGGTCTTCTTTATGGTCAAAAACCCAAAACACCTTGTACAGACCTAATATGTTTACTAAATCTTGTAAACTTGATTTTCTGAAATGGGTCGTAATTAGATTTTCATGTTTAATTCATTTTCATTCTCTGTTAACATCATCTTTCCTACAGATCAAAATCACAGCCTTTCTGCAGTCGATATCCATATTACATCAAGTCGGCAACATTTTTTAATAGGTAAGTAGTAGTTTTAAAGGGAGAAACACCTTAGGGAAGTGTTAGGATATCTTGGGATAGGTTTTAGGGTGATTATGAATGATTAGGCATTAGTTTCTAGGTCTAATTTTCAAGGTATTCATAGGTCTAAAGAGATGAAGGGATATTGTAATGTAAACACACTTTGGAACACACACATGGAATATTTTGAGCTATGAGAATAGGGTTATGGGAAAGACATGGACACCCCAACTTTAGGTATGAGAGAAATGAGAGGTTTAGTATGCTTAGGATATTTAAACTCTTTATGACTTGAAAGGGATAGAGGTATGTATAAAATATAAGGTAGCTTAACAACCTTTCATGGAGGTCTATTGAATTGATTTATTCATATCCTTCTTTTCTCTAGATGCTAAAATAATTCATCATTCATCATATTCCATTTCCATAAAGTGACCACCAATTTCAATATTAGGGTATTTGAAATTATTTGGAAATTTCAAGCCCCAACAGAGAGTTGATGATAAAATGCTCGACGAGATTTGATTGAAATCTCACATGAGCGATACATGTTGATAGATAGATTGATACATAGATTGATAAATCAAAATGCTGATATATTGGTACGATATGATTGCAGTTGAATTTAGGTATTCTCCAATCTCAGGGAATGTTTCCTGAAGACATGAAGTCTGATACCCCACCTTAGACAAGTTGAGCCTTATACTATTGATCGATGGAAATTATCCTCGTTGATAGACATGCCCCAGTATATGATTAATCGAGGTTTGTTGACCACACTAGCTGAGAGATGGCATAGCGAGCATACCACCTTCCATCTACCTACTGATGAGATGATATTGACGCTAGAGGATGTCTACAAGATACTATGCATTCATGTTGTTGGAGACATTGTCATCTATGATATGACTGAGCAAGGTGGTACAAATGCATTGAGGAGGATATTTCATGATGAACACATCTTTGGGTATGACATCTCTTGGCAGGAGATGCTTGATTTATCATATACCCAACTACCTTCTATTCTTGTTGGATTCATTGGAGGATTCATTTGTCCTGACCACAGGTCAAAGGGATTATTGATTAGATGGGGTTGAGTGCTAGAGTAGATGATTACACAAGGGGCATGATATTCTTGGGGTTCTTGCATGCTCGCACACTTGTATCAAGATCTACACAGAGTGGTCTATCTTAGAGCTACCGGTATATCAACAGGGGTCATACTATTGCATATTTGGTGTTGGAAGCACTTGGACATTATATGCCCTTTGGTAGATAGAGATCATCCAGTTCGGAGACCTTATGTGTGTGGATATGCGGGTGTTTTTGTCTAGCGTAAGCTTGGAAAACTAGAGTATTGGTGCCGAGTGTTAGATGACTTGGGTATAGACATTTGCAAACCTTACCAAGATTGTGAGCCATGGCCAGAGGATGGGGTCAAGATGGCTTATGTATTTTCTTCTTGGTACCTAATTGGATCACACCCTTTGTTATTGAACGTTTCATTGTTACTCGAGTATTTAGGCAGTATGGCTGAGTACAAGCATTTCTGCAGGGCACAACACATTATGTGTGAAGACATCAAGATGTGGTTGATTGGGGCCCCACTATTTCTTATGAGCATGCGTATGTAGAGTATTTATCACTTGGGGCTCAGGATTGGGACTATCTACGGTGTACTATAGATGGGGGTTTTACTCTGGAGTACTCACAGTATTTCTTGGCAAATCAATTCTCGAGATTATCATGTCCCGATGAGCTAGTGCCAACCTTCGATGATGAGGAGGAGCGACCACCATGTAGGGATATGAGATGGAGGAGAGATGGAGATGAGGGTAGAGGGGATGGAGGAGGTGCTGGTCGAGGTAGTGGTGGTGACAGATGAGATGGTGGAGATGGAGGGGTGGTGGTTGAGGAGCTAACAACTTAGAAGTAGCATGAGGAACTAGGGAGCTACCCAGTGACTGGGAGACACGGGTAGTCCAAAGGAGAAGGTCTGGGGGAGGCGTAGGATAGGTGCAACAAACACCACAACAACAGACACCACATGATGAACCACAAAAACCTTGACAGATACAGATTAGAATGCCATACCACTAGTAGCAGGCACAAATTAGTAGCCTGCATAGTCTTGTTTAATAGTTACAGGGGTAAGTGAGATAGCTTTAGGGTCAGCTGGCATAGACACAGGCCCAGATGTAGGCTTTGATTACCACATTGACAACAAAGAGATATCTTGCCATACAGAGATATGGGTGCACTGAGGAGCTGGTGTTTGTCTCTCTTAATGATTCTAATAACTAGGCTCTGAGGCCATGGCTTATAGATTGGACATCCATACTAAGTAGTCATATGATCATCATGAAAGCTCATTTCGCTGTCAACCCGGGACAACTAGAGTCATCATTGTAGTCATTTTACTAAGGAGAAAACATTTTTGAAAGTAAAGTGTATGGAAAAAGTAATAATTGAAATGCTTGAATAAAAACTACCTTGAATTCAGAAAGAATAGGAACTTAGTCCATAACAAGTAGACATGAAACTACTTTGTCTACCTTGGTTGCAGGAATAGTCACAGGATGATTTCTAGTGGCTACAAGAACAATAAATCATGAGCACAACAAACTAAATACTAAAGGAAAATAATTGTTGAATACAAAAGGTGGAATTATTACTAAGTGGCCCCCCTTAGCAAGTCTTCACAAAACTCAACTAGGTGCTACAAACTAGAATACTATCTTATTAATCTGAAAAACAGTTGTTACATCATAGTATTTGCTAAAATTTGTTCTCCAATAAAAGGCTAAAAAATTACAATAGACGATGTTCGCCATCCCTGAGAAGGGATATCTAAACTTATATATAATAAAGAAACTCTTAACTAACTCTAACTACTGCCGAGTCCACTCCTAGAACATTAGGAGGATGCCATTTGTTACAACATATGAAAGAGGACAAGGAGTTACACTCCGAATAGGAAACAATCAAGTTGTTTCAACTATAGAGGAAATATAACATAACTATCCCTCCTAGATTTATTCTCCTACAAATATGAATACCGAAGTTTCATAATTACACTCTTTGAGCTGTAGATAACTGACTGTTGAATCCTTCAATAGTCATCTTGCTGATACTTTGTCTTCAACCAACTAACTAGCATGAAATTTTGTGCTATGAATCTTTGACCTTTTCTTGTTCTTCATTAACTCTTGCATCATGTCATTAGCATGTACAAAACAAAGGTATATCTATTCCATATCAGAATAATATTTATCTAACTACATGCAAGAATATTATGGATAAATCACATAGCATGACCACTTCATCATTAGTCATAATTTCAACCAAAAGGAATATATATAAAGGTAAGTTCATGCCATTTTGTCAAGTTCATGAAAACATAATAGGATCATTGTTTAACAGAGTTTTAGAATTTAGATAGTATCTAGACCCTTATCAAAACCTAGTAAAAGTATAGAAAACATAGACAAAATTGAGCCATTATTTGAGCTCATCATTCCCCCCAACCTATCTTCTTGTTGGTCCTCCAGTAGGCACAATGTTCTGTATTTTAGCTTGCAACCTGTAATCACTAGGAATAACTTGGCCTGATCCTTTATTAGCAATGCTCCAGTAGAACCCTTTGTTTTTCTCCATTTTGTCCCATCTGACTTTTTATGCTACTTCATCAAAAACATTCCCATACTGTCTGCAATCCACAATTGGCCATAAGAGCATTGGCGGTTGAAAAATGAGAAGAAGCCAAATATTCTATTTTGATCAACCCAGATGTATGTACAATGGTGCTCTTCTAACAAATACATAATAATTTTGGAGGGAATGCAGTTCTTCTTGCTGCAATTCCTCTATTAAACTATTTCATCTTTGTGTCAAATATCCCATTACTGTTTGTCCTGCAAGAGAACTCATATTCTCAAACTCTTGGAATATCTCCTCTCTCAAGGCTAAGATTTGAGATTTACATTTAGGTTTGTATGAAAACTTTTGCCAATCAAAGTAGAGGTGTCTTGGATTTATACGTTTAGCCCTTAAGGATAGGGGAATCCAAAGTTCCTATTACCTATATGCTCTAAACTATTGTCCCCAATTATTTTCATTCTGAATCCATGTCATGAGAGCTCTGATATGAATATCACCAATATACAACAAAGGATTCCAATCATCATCACTAGGAACTACATAATTATGAAGATAAAACTCACAAAGCAAATTTTTAGTTGTTGCATGAGAGGACTGATACATCTGATAAAACTCTTGAGGAGTTTCAATAGAAATGATCTTCTAAAATAATTCTTAACATTTTGAAAGAGAGATTGAGTTCTTTTAGATACATGACATACAATCGGGGTGGTGTTATGCATCCTATAATATGTGGTATCATGGTTACTACATTATCTACCTTATTCTGTAATGCAACAATTTCCTTATTTTTCTTCTCAATCTCTTCATCTTTCTCACTAATTATTTCTTGCAACTTAAGTTTTTCTTTATTCTATTCTTCTTCTTTTTCTATCATATCCTTATATAAATCCAAAGCTACAAACATCCATGAGAAATGAGTGGGTCCATGTCTTTCAACATGGGGCCTTTTCTTAACTAATTCTTCTTCTTTTTCCTTATCTGACTCTTGCTCGACCATTTGCTCTACTGCAACAGGTAATCCAACAAGGACACTCAAACTTATATTCTCTTGAAGTTGTTCTTCCTCCATTACAGGGCTCTATTGTTCTTGAGATAAATCTCTCATTTCCTCATCTTGCGCCACCTCTTTTTCTCTTTCTTTTGCACTAGGAGTAGAGTGCTCAAACCCTGAAGAGTCAATTTAAATATTTATTCTAGGCTCATTATGTCTAATTTTCCTAGGTTTCCCCATGAGCCCGTGGCTTATTCTTTGTGGTGTCTTCTCAATTGTTTTGGAGGGTTTGGCATGTTTAGGGCTTTTAACAGATGTGCTAGCCTGAGTAGTTGTAGCAGGTGACTTTTCCTCTTCATTTTTCCTTTTTCTAAGGCTCAGGGTTTCCTTTTCTATTTTCTATTTTTGTGTCCTTTCCCTTGTTGCTTCATCTTTCTTAGCTTTACCTTTCTCCTTTTGAACAACAACCCTAGTCTTTTTTGAAGTTTCAATTTGAACATTGACTTTTGGGTCTGCTGAAAATTTACTTATATCACTAGATGAAGGTTCTTCTATAGGAGAGTCTATAGCAAAGGTAACCCTAGATGTTGAAGCTCATGTGATTATTTTAATAGTTTCCTCTGTTTCCCTAGCATTTTATTTTGAATATTGACCCCTACTTCTAGCATCAGTTACTTTAAATTTCTTTATGGCCACAAACTCATCCCAAGTCATTTGGGAGACATCTTTTAAAAACCTTTCCACAAGAAATTTGATCAAACAGTGATGAGAGACAAAGTTTGACCTACCTTTCTGTGTTTCAGCTGTCATAACTGAGAGAAAATTGTACAAGACATTTGGAATATTCATCCTTCAACCATGTCTCATGTGGCTTAGCAGTTTGAAATGAAGAGAATGGAGGCAAGATTGTCTACCCTTATAGGTAAGATATTTGATCACATACATTGCTACTTGTTTCCATTTTTCTGGAAAAGAAAGTCTCATCATCCCCTATTTGTCCACATTAAGAGGAGGGTCATGATAACTCTGCCCTAGCAGACCTAGCATCTTTAGACTCAGGATATTTTTCTCCTTCCATCGATAGCCCTAAGACCTCTACTATTCATTCTTCTATAGCAATTACTTTCAGTCCTTTCACCATTGCTTCACCATTGGAGAAGGTTTGAGAAAAATCTAAAGAAATGTCATTGTCAAAACCGTTAAGCTTCAAGAAATAATCCATCTAGCCAAATTGTCTGAATTCTGGCTCACAAAAGTGATTGTGCAGTAGTATGGTATGATCTATAGGCTCATTCCTGATAAGAGACCCTCCCATAGTATATCTTTAGTTGTATCCTTCTAACTTCTTGAAAATACTATTCTGAAAAATTACAAATGTTTTCTACAACTTCCGACATTCCTCCAAGACAAAACCCTTCAAATTTTTATTTCTCGGCTTATCACATAATAATGACAATTAAATTCATTGAAGAAGGATATTATGACTTAAAAATATTGGCGACGTCAGTACAACTAGGCTCAAGCATGCAAGTTTAAAAGAGAGGTCATGTCACTTAATACAGACTACCACAAATGACATAATGCCATAATTATAACACATGTATCATAGAATGACACAAGCATACCTTCACCCCCAACCTAAATTTTGACAGGTATCCACACATGTCAAAAAAGAATGTGCTATGTGAAGTATTCAGATTAATTAAATTGTAGTTAAATAAATGCATATGAAAGAAATATATACCCAATTTGTTAGGTACATACCTAGAGCGTAAATTATGCACAAGATCCGGTCATGCTGGAAGTAATTGTTGGCGATAAACATTGTTCTGGCAGAGATAAGCTCTTGAGGATTTTTTAGGGGTTTTCATTGATGGAAACTAAGATTGGAAGTGTCATCCAGAATATGTAGAATCATTCTACTAGAAGTTTGAAGTCTATTTTGCTTAAATCTGGAAGGTGGAACACAGTGTTCGACAGAGTATGAGTACATTGAGTATAACTCAAATTTGGGTACACATTTTTTTTTGAAATGGAAGAGGTAGTCGATTTGATGATTACAATTTCTTATTCCACAATCCTAGCCTTCGATATTGATTCTCGTGCAGGATTGATGATCCGGTATTTGGTATTTCAAGAAGAACAAGGTTATTTGTGTAACTTATGGCATAGTGTGTTATGTAGAATCTTTGGGATAATTTTGGTGATTGGTGTCATGTTCGAGGTTGTTGAGCCGACATATGTGAAGCGTATAATCAATTCGTTTTGGTCTACATGTGTATTTGTAATAAAATTGAGCCGACTTATTGTTACATGTTTCATGTTTTGAAAAGGTTTTTGGAGCCAACTTGTTGGTGACCTAATCAAGTGATGCGGATATATAAGAACTATCTATTTGATCATTTTGGTGATTGATGCGAGTGTGTGAAGATTGTATGAGTGTCGGTGCATAGTTTCACATGCATTATCTTTAGATTTATGCTTTGGTGTATGACAAAGTAGTGTGCCAGAATAGTGGAAGAAGACAATTTGTGCTTAACAAAAACTGTAGTTTGGCATTTGTAGATGCTATCCATCAGTTCAAACATTCATTTATCATTTGTAATCATTTGTAGGATAGTGAGTCCTCCAGGGGTTGTATCCCTCTCTTGTAATTGAGCAGTGAGCTCTAGGCAGTGTGCTTGAATGCATGTGCATTCCCCTTGTAATATTATTATACTCTTGATCACAGTATTTTAATATTGTGGGTTTCAATCCCACCATGGTTTTTCCCTTTCTAGGTTTCCACGTAAAAATTTCGGTGTTAGGGTTTTGAGCTTGTGTGTTTTGAGTCTCCACACTTTACTTTTATTCATTTGCATCTGGTGGTTTAAGGATCAGTTTAAGAAAGTTATAAATTGCAGAACACTGATTCACCCCCCTCTTAGTGTTCATAAATTCCAACATTTGGTATTAGAGCCTAGTTCCTTTAAGGAAGCCTAACAACTTGAGGAAGATCAAGATAGTGAAGCAATGGGCTTCTATTTATAGAAATAACTCACTGTGGCACTTTAAGATCTAGATACAACAAGAAAAGAAGCAAATAGCCTGAGAAGAAATCTGAGCGATGCTGAAGACTTCATTGAATCATTGAAGTAAAAAGTAAACACATCTAGAGAAATGAGAAAGGATCTTAAGGACAAACTCAAGGAGAAAGAAGACCAAAACATTGATAACCAAGCCTTAAAAAATAAGAGATGAATGTAAAAAACTTGCTAGAGATAATGCAATCTTGAAGAATGGAATGCAATCCATTGTGATGAAGTTGACAAAGGAGATTGAAGACAAGAAAAAGAATGAGGAAAATTTGACTCAGTCATTATAGGATATATCTGATGAATGTTGCAAACTCAATCATGAAAATGACCTACAGAAGCTTGAGTTGATACATTTGAGAAAGAGCTTGAAAGGAAGATCATAATTGTGAGAGATAAACTTACCATTGCTAATGAGTACAAAGAAAAATTAAATGCTAGCTCAGCTAAGCTAGATGAGATGCTGCAAAGTTAGAAGAATAAAGGTGATATGGGAGGACTTGGATATAAGAAAGGTGAAAGCTCCAGATCTGATCAAAGCAATGCTAAACCTCACCATCAAAATAATAAGAGATCTCCAGTAAGACAACCTAATGCTTATAAATTTGATGGTAAATGATTTGTTTGTAATAGATTTGGTCATAAGGCAAGTCAATGTAGAAATAGGGCTGTAGACACCTAAAAATGGTCAACGCTTGCGGAATCATACTTTAACATTTGCGCATTGCCTTATTTTAGGGTTTTTGCGTCGCATTAGCATTTCTCCTATGGCACGCACTTGGTCTTTATCATTTGCGAGCATCGAGTCCTTCTTCTGCATTCTTCATTTGTCTCGCTCTCGAATTTGGTCTTGTCGATAACAATATTTGTCATGATTTTGGTCAATCTTATCCTGTCGCATCTATGTGCGTATTCATTTGTCATCATTTTGGACATTGTCAATCCTAATTAGGGTTTTGTCCTCTTATCAAAATGTCATCATGCGATCGATAATTGTCATCGATTCTTGTCTTTTGATCAATTTGTCATCAATCTTGTCATCTTGTGATCTATTTGTCATCAATCCTTGTCTTCTTGTCAATTTTGTCATTTTGCGATCAATTTGTCATCGATCGTCATCTTTCTCAATTTGGATCAATTAGTCATTGTTCCTCGTCAATTGGCGCATATATCAATCACATCATTTATTAGCATTGGTATTTTATCAAGTCAAAATCATGATCAAATCGAATCGATGTCAATTATCTTTTGTTAGGACCTAATTGTCATCCTTGCATTTCTAATTCATCTTTTAGGGTTTCATGATTTTATTCATTTAACCCTGTTTGTCATTTCCCCCTCTAGGATTAATAAATTATTTATTTATCCTAAGTCTTCGTGTCACAATTAAATGTTTATTTAATTGGCTAACTAATTATTCCTCTTTTTGTGAATTAATTAATAAATGACAAATTATTAATTGATTTACTTAATTTCTCCTAATTTCCTCATTTTCTAATTTCCTAATTCCTAATTTCCATTTTTCTAATTTTCCTAATTTCTAATTCAATTTCCCCCTATTTTTCTCCTAATTTCATGGGAATGACATTTCAATTTGTCATAATTTGTCATAATTGACAATCAATCAATTTTGACATAGAAATTTGTCATAAATTGTCATAAATTATCAATCAATCAATTTTGCATAGAAAGTGCAAATTTGTCATAATTTGTCATAATTGACATTTTTGATTTGCAATTTCCATTTGAATCTCTTCATGCTAATTTGATCATCTCTCCAATTTGTCTATAAATTGGATGAATTTCTTCAATCCTGATCTAATAATGACATTATCTAATAACCACTTTGTCGAATCAATCACGCTTCGAGTATTCTTGAGCAATCATCTTGTCTACTTGCTTTCATATCATGATCAAGCACTAGTAGGTGAGATCCACAACAAAGATATTTTAAGAAGAAAGAAGGACAATGGAGCCACATGAAGGAGACATTCAAAATCTACACTTGGTTTGCTTAATTTTCAAATCTTGAATGTTTTGCTTTCATATCTCTATTGGATGTAATTAGGATTGTTGTCATTGCATTTGAGCTTTTCTTATTGAGCTAGATGACTAGTATATTGATTTGCTTTGATGATTTCCGATTTCCTAGCTATAAGGGCAAATCATAATAGTTCATCATTCTCCGGACAATGTTTCAATTGCAATAAATAGTCATAAGTCAATTGAATATAGAAGTATGGTAAATAAAAGAAATATAAGATTCTATGCTTGTGGAAGATTTGGACATATTGGTAATCAATGAAAAGCAAAGGGAAATCAAGGCCTAATCAGAGAAACAAAATTGTTTTCTATGCTTGCAACAAATCCGGTCATACAAAATTTTGCAGAAGCAAGAATAGGAACAAGAATGCTTTGGAAGATAAGAACAAGTCAGATGATAAGGGCAAAGCAAATGTTGAAGAGATCAAAGAGTAGTACAAGAAGAAATGGGTCAAAAAGGGTGATTCAAATGTAGTGAATGAGTCCGTACTTGATTGCGGTGCTGGAACCTCATCCGGTAACTAAGGCACTTGGCCTTAGGGGGAAGATTTTAATGCAGATCCTAAAAAACCCCTGTCTGAGATCTATAACTAGCTGCGGTAGGTTGCAGATGATTGTGAATGATTGTTCAGTCGATGCTGAACAATCTTCGGAAGACTTCATGCCAATTTGAGACTCCGAAATAATATTCATGAGATACAGAGCATTCAAAAGAGTTAGGGTTAAGAATTTATTATACTTAAAAGCTAGGTATGTGGAGGATAAAAAGGCGATTCAAATCTCATTTCTCACATTGCATTCGAAGCGAAAGAGCAAGAGAGCTTGGTGAAGAAGATTGTGCAGTGAACTCTAAGCTTTGAAGAGATTCGGCGAAGATTTCTTGCATCCAGTTGAAGACTAAAAGGTATTTTCAGAGTTCGATAACTTTCTCTATTTACAACCTAAAATTCAACAATGGCATCATCTGGTGTGGTGACTCCATTGGTTGTTGACATAGCTAATAGGACAAGGCCAAAGTTTAATAAATACCCATATAAATGATGGAAGATGATACACAAGGGGCATTTTTGTCTGTTCTATATGGTGTTTTGCATGTTGAAGATATTAGGGCTTACATCCATTGCAACTTTCAAGAGCTTGAGAATGTTGAAATGATGAAGCTTTATACAGAGCACATGATTTATGGTATGGGAAACCTTAAACCCAAATTCAAATCTCTTTAGGACAAGGGTTTCATTCAATTCATACATTTTCCAGTTTTTGACCTACCTGAATGGGCTAGATATATTCTGAGTAGAGTTCATGGTGAATTCATATGGCTTGATAGGCCACACAAGATCACAAAGAAAGCAATCAAATCCGTAACATGCTTGAATGCAACCGGTGAAGTTCCTCTCCAAAGGAATGTAAAGAACTAGACCGTGACAAAGGCAACAGGTTCCAAACATGATGGGAGATCAATGATAATTAGTGACATTATTGAATATGATGTTAGATTTGCATCCATGGTGATGGGCTGCAAGGTATACCAATCCAACAAAGACAACTCTGTATCCGGTAGGACTATTTACACTACTTATCAAATTCTAAAAGAAGACAAGTTGTATGATCTATGTGGGGTACTAAATGAACTCTTGAACAATTTGAGGAAGATAAAACATGACAAAAAGCATGTATTCAAGTTTGATACTCTGATTATCTACTTATACTTCTATTTCATGAATGAGGTCCCTGGTGTAGGAAAAGTTCAATAGGCCTATGACAAACCTGTGGCAGTGCAAATAAAGGAAACTATAGATAGTTTAGGAGATGCACAAGCTCTGAGATATATTTTGTGGGGTTACTTCAAAACCTTCCAAAGCATGATGTAAAGCAGGGAAAGGATCTCGAAGGAGATTGTTGAAAAGTATGAAAACTCTATATGCTTCATGGTGGACACTGATCAATGTTTAATGGAGGTTGTTGAACCTAGGACAACTTGGATCATGCCCATGGGGTATGAGGTTGATGGTGATACTCTTAATGCATATGTTCAACACCTTTTGAGCAAGCCAATAGACAAAATAGAGGAAATATTTGGAACATATAAGGATAAAAGCTTGAGCTTGCACTCTTAATTAACCAAACTTGAAATGCAGAGAAGAGTGAGGAAGGAAGTGGAGAAGCTTATAGAGGATATGGGAATCATAAAGGAGGTGGTTTGAAGATCCCAAGAGTGGAACATCTTGAAAGAAGAAGATATGGTCAAACCTAAGAAGACCAAGCTAGAAACTCCTTCCCCGAAGCCTAGGAAAGAAAGGAAATGAGCACCTTTCTATAGTGCTCAAAAGCCTGTCCCTCCACCTAAGCCTCAATCCAAACCATCTGGTGGAGCTGAGAAGAGGAAGAAAGGGAAACCTGAAAGAGTTTATGTGGAAGCCACTGCGAAAGAGGAGACTGAAGATGATGAAGCAGTGAGAGAAGTCAAGAAGAGTGCTACTACTGCTAGGGTTGTCAAGATGCAATCCTCCGAAGAAGGTTAGCCTAGAAAGAAGCCCAGAGTTGAAGCTTAACAATCCAACATAAATATTAAGAAAGTGAAGGAACAAATAACATAACAAGGTAATCTTAAGTTGCTTTCCCAATTTTATGATTGATTGGATGAGAAAGAGAAGAGGTCTCTAGAAGAAGCTACAATTGTATATTTGAATAAGTTTAGCAGGGTGATTATAGAAATTGCCTCTAAAGTTACTAAAAGTTTGTATGATATTTAAGATTTGAGAAAAGAAACTGGTAGATTAGAAGAGGAGAGAATAAGAGAATATGAGATAGTGAAACTCTGTCCCGTTATTACCAAGATAGAAGTTGATAGAATTATTAGAGAAAATAAAGAAAGATTTAGAAGCAAAACTAGGGTAAATAAAATAATGATTGGCAAGAATGAGGATGTGCATAAGGAGACTAGGGAAATTTTGAAGGAAATCCTTAAAAAGTATGAGTATGATGTAGTTCTTGAGAGATCTTAGGAACATGTTCAAAAGTATATTCCGAAAGTCTTTGGGATGCCATCCTTAGGAGATAAACCAAAAATTACAAAACCGGATGAACAAACAACTGAACAGGTTGCTATTATAGATGATACTGGTGATAGTCAGACGATTGTTGAATCTAATGAAGCAACTCAAAATCCTTCAGTAATGACAGTTGAATCAGAGAAGAAATCTGAGGAGGTTGATAATGAAAAGGGAGAGGATGCAGAGAAGACAAAGCAGGAGAAGGATGAAGACAAGTTTGAATAGGTTTTGATGGCAAGAGACATTGTGGAATCTGACAAGAGAAAGCAAATAATTAGCGACACAAATATCATTCAAGGGCCTATCAATGATAATTACTTATCTCATATGCAAGCACTCAATTTTGCAGCAATAGCTCATGAAAAAGCCAGTGAAGACTTGTTGAAGTCCCACACTAAGGACAAAGAACTTATATCTTTGGCTACAAGGGTTCTTGAGAAAATTATGCCATCCTTCAAGCAAGACACACTTGACTCACCCTCTAGTAAGCTGAGAAGTATGCTTAAGTAAGCGGATTCTCATTTTGAATCCCTAGAGAAAAAGTTGCAGATGTAAAAGTAAAGAACGATTTCAATGCAATGAGGTTAAGGACAATTTTGAGAATGGTTGAAGATGATAGGTTCAGTCTGATTACTGGTGTGAATGAAATTTAGGAGGCATTGAACGAAGGTAGAAAAATCTACAAGTCATGTCTTCTATTGCCGAAGTTCACTATAGAGCTTGACAAGAAGATCAAGGAGTGTGAAGGTCAACTGGCCAATATATCTCAGTCTTATGCCCCCTAGGCCATTTTTGCTAGTAATTATGGAGCTTAGGTGATGTCTCTTCCTGATAAAATCAAGAGCCTAAATTAGGAGAAAGATAGAATAGTTGGTAGAGTGGTAGAGTTGAGGAACCTAATCACTCCTTGGTTGGATACTCTACTGAGTATTTAGTAGGATGCAATGAATGCACTAAATAAGAGTGTACCTTCAGATCTCAGAGTAGCAGAAATGCACACATATATTTTAGTGCTCTAATCTACATCTTGGAGAACCTGAAGAAAGGTTGGGACGATCACTTGTAGTTCTTGAAGATTATTTTTGCAGATATTTTCAATTTTTTGTAAATTGCTGTGTATACCCTTGTACATAGAATTTTGAGTGGATACCTACCTTTTCCATTGATGTTAGAGGGGAAGAGATAACTTTCATTGATATCAAAGGGGGAGAGAGAAGTGAAAAATGATGTATATTCTTAGGGGGAGCCTGTTGGAATTTTTGAAGTTTTGAAATTTTGTAGTGTATGACATTTTTGGTTTAACACTTAGTCATTTTTCATTAAGTGTTGCCATCAATGCCAAAGGGGGAGATTGTTGGCAAGAGACACTATTCTGATAGAGATAAGTTCTTGAGGATTGTTTAGAGGTTGTCATTGATGGCAACTCAAATCAAAAGCGTCATCCAAAATATGGAAAATTATTCTATCAAAAGTTTGAAGTCTATTTTTCTTAAGTTTGGAAGGTGGAACATAGTGTTTGATAGAGTATGAGTACATTGAGTATAACTCAATTTTGGGTACACATTTTTGTTTGCGGTGGAAGAGGTATTCAATTCAATGATTTAAATTGCTAAGTGTGCAATCCTATCCTTCGGTATTGATTCTTGTGCATGATTGATGATCCGATATCTGGTATTTTAGGAAGAACAAGGTTTCTTGTGTAACTTATGGTGTAGCGTGTTATGTGGAATCTTTGGAATAATTTTGGTTATTGGTGGCATGTTCGATGTTGTTGAGCCAACATATGTGAGTTGTATAATCAATTTGTTTTGGTCTGCATGTGTATTTGTAATTGGATTGAGTCGACTTCTTGTTATGCGTTTCATGTGTTGAAAAGGTTTTTGGAGCCGACTTGTTGGTGACCTAATCAAGTGATGCATATATATAAGACATATCTATTTGATCATTTTAGTGATTGATGTGAGTGTGCAAAGATTGTATGAGTGTTAGTGCGTAGTTTCACATGCGCTATCTTTGGATTTATGCTCTAGTGTATGATAGAGCAGAGCAAAACAGAGAAGTGTGCCAAAATAGTGGAAGAAGACACTTTGTGCTAAATTTGAAACTGCAATTTGGCATTTGTAGATGCTATCCATCAGTTCAGACATTCATTTATCATTTGTAATCATTTGTAGGAGAGTGAGTCCTCTAGGGGTTGTATCTCTCTCTTGTAATTGAGCAGTGAGCTCTAGGCACTGTGCCTGAATGCATATGCATTCCCCTTGTAATATTATTATACTCCTGATCACAGTATTTTAATATTGTGGGTCTCAATCCCACCATTCTTTTTCCCTTTCTGGGTTTCCACGTAAAAATTCTGGTGTTATGGTTTTGACCTTGTGTGTATTGAGTCTCTGCACTTTACTTTTATTCATTTGCATCTGGTGGTTTAAGAATCAATTTAAGACAATTATAAATTGCAGAACACTGATTCACCCCCTCTTAGTGTTCATTGATTCCAACAATAATGGTAATGTTGAATTGGTAAACTGGCTAAAAAGGACAAGTGGAAGGAAGTGGAGTGAATGCAGAAGATGAGAACATGAAATGGAATGATAATGTATTTATTGACGAAGAAGGTACTCCCACAAAAACTAGAAGTGTTTATTTTGCATGTGATGACATGATTAGGGAGAAGGTGGGACATCAAGTCCACCTTCTTTAGTTGCAGGAATTTTGGAATGAGAAGTTTCATTGAATTATTGCAGGAACTCCTATTTGGAAGATGGTTTATGATAAAGCTTCAGACGATGACCATTGACAAGCAACTTGAATTTCATAAGGTCTATAGTTATGAGTTGCACAACTCCATTAGAAAAAACTTTTGCAATTTCATATGGGCCTAACCATCTTGTCTTAATTTGCCCAAGTTATCCTTATATCTATAATCATAGAGGAGTGCCGAATCTCCTATTTGGAACTACTTTTCCCTTATATATTTATAATGTCATTTGATCCTTTGATTTTGTAGCATTTTTGTCTGATGTAAAGCTAATTTTTTTATTTCATTCAAAGCATTTAACTACATAATTATTTCTTTCTATGCTACAAATATTTCCATTCCAAGTTCAAGTTCTCTCCTCAATGTTTATTGTTTAGATTCAATGGGCATCATTTCTATTTTGCCATATAACATCTCAAAAGGAGTAAATCCTGTTGTTATTTTCCATGATGTTCTATATTCCCATACTGCTTCAAGTAGTCTAGTTGCCAAATCTTTTCAATGCAGAGCCACTATTTTAGTGAGAATAGATTCAATTTCCATATTTGTAATTTTGGCTTGTCCATTAGTTTGTGGATGGTAAGGTGTAGATTTTCTATGCTTGACATTGTATTCATTTACTAATGTTGTGACAAGAGTGGATGTAAGTTGAGCCCCCTGATCTGTTACTATTTCTCTGGGAACTCCATAACAGGTGAAGATTTCTTCATAAAGAAATTCTGGTACTTTGTTATCCCTTGCATGTTTCATGGCCTTAACTTCAACCCATTTTGTCATATAGTCAGTATAGACCAAGATGTAAGACTTGCCATTTGATGGAGGGTCAATAGGCCCTAGAAAGTCAAGTCCCCATTTGTCAAAGGGTGTTACCACCACTTGTGGATATAATGGCATTTCATTTGATCTTGTTGGTCTATCCATTCTTTGGCATCTATCACATTTTTTGGTGTATTTGGCTGCATTCTTGTGCAAGGTAGGCCAATAGTATCCTGTATTGAGTATCTTAATGGTTGAATTCCTAGCTACAAAATATCCTCCACAGGGCTCATTATTGCATGCATATAGGATAACATAAGTTTCATCCTCCCAGACACACCTTTGCATTACTTGGTCTGGTCGAGTATAGAATAGGAACCCTGCTACCCAGGATAAATTAAAGCTCTTTTGAGCAAGCAATCTCTTTTCTTTTGGTGAGAAATGAGGAGGAATCCTGTGAGAAAATAGGTAGTTAGTTATGTCAGCATACCAAGGTGTATAGATAGCAATAGAGAACAAATGTTCATCTAGAAATGAGTCATCAATGACTTGTGGATCTTCAATTGTTGTTAATCTTGATAGAAAATATGCTACCACATTGGCTTTCCCTGGCTTGCCAACAATGGTAATATCAAATTATTGCATCAACAATATCCATCTTGCTTAATCTCCCTGAAATTGAGGGTTTATTCATGAGGTATCTAATGGTTGCATGATCTGTATGAATAAAGATTTGGTAGCTAGTGATGTAGTGTCTGAACTTATTAAGTGCATATATGACTACTAACATCTCTTTTTCTATGACAGTGTTGTTAAATTCAGGTCCTTGCAAATTTTTATTGATAAGGTAAACAACAATTTATACATTGGCCTCTTTTTGCCCTAAAACATCACCTATAGAATAATTTGATGCATCAGTATGGATATGAAAGGGGAGTGCCCAATTGGGTCCTTTAAGAGTAGGTGAATGGGTCAGTGCTATTTTTAATTTAGAGAAGGATTTCTTACACCGTGGTGTCCATTGGAATTCAACATCTTTTGTCAATAAATTATGCAATGCTCTTACCATTGTACTGAAATATGTTATAAACCTCTTGTAATACCTTGCATGTCCTAAAAAAATTATGACATGTTTTTGTTTACCAGGAGTAGAGAGATTGAGAATTACCTCTATTTTAGCAGGGTCAACTTGGATACCAGCTTGTGAAATGAAAAGGCCAAGCACAACTCACTCTTGCATCATCATAAAACACTTTTCACTAATCAAGGACAGGTTGTGATCTTAACATTGCTGAAAAACTATTTCCAAGCGACTTAGTGCTTCCTCATAGGTCCTCCCATAAGAAGTAAAGTCATCCATGTATATTTCCATGCAATCACGTGAGATATCTGAGAGTATACTTATGAATACTCTCTGAAAAGTAGCTAGACCATTACACAATTCAAATGGGAGTACAAAGTAGGAATAAGTTCCCCATGGGCAGGTAAAAGTTATTTTTTCTTGATCCTCAGGTGCAATTTTTATTTGGTTATATCCACTAAAACCAACCAAGAATGAGAAGTACTACTTACCTGCTAAAGAATCGAACACTTGTTCAATAAAAGGAAGTGGAAAATAATCCTTCTTAGTTGCAACATTAATCACTCTATAATCTACATAGACCCTCAATTTTCCATTCTTTTTAGGCACTATAACTAAAGGGGATACCCATTGATTGTCAAAAATTGGATATATAAATCCTGCATCTAACAAGTTTTGAATCTCTCCTTTCACTATCTCTCTTAATGCAAGATTGATTCTCCTCTATGGTTATCTCACTAGTCTGCAATATTCTCTAATATAAATCCTATGTGTACACAACTTAGGATCCAAACCCTTCATGTCATGATAATCCCATGCAAATGCTTGCTTGTGAGATTTAAGCAATTCTATCAAAGACACATTTTGATCTTGAGTGAGCTTATTATTAATATTCAAACACTTGCCTAGTGATACTTTTATTTGTTTAGTCAATTCAATCATAGATGCTTCAGAAAAATATGACATTTGTACCTCATGCGACAGTAGTGTATGAAGTAAATCTTTGGCTGCAGGAAAGTTATTTGAACTGGGAGCAGGAAGGATTGACTGTAATGGACATGCAAAAATTGATGAACATTCATCTAGTTGCTTGACTGCTCCATAATGGTTTTGAAAGATGTTGGAGACCATTTCATCTTCCTCTTGAAGCTACAAGAAGGGATCCTTTATCTATCACCATAAGTTGTGCAACTGAATTGACTTCATCTATTTCTTCCCCCATGTTAGGCCACACTGGTTGTGTCAAGTCAAGTTGAGGTTTTATTGGGTGATAAAATGGAATATTCTTAGTAGACATGTCATCTGAAATTGTCATATCCCCTGACCTACATCCTATAAAAGCATATGTTGTAGCTAACCAAGGTCTACTCAAAATAATGGGATATCCTCCTAGAGTTGCCTTTGGAGATAGAATCATAATATCAGTTGGGTATTCCCAAGAATCTAGGGTGACTACAAGGTCTTTCACCATACCATCAAGTCTAACAATAGAACTATCTTCTAGTTGTAGGACGATAGGGGTAAGTCTTTGAGTAGTGATGTTTAGATACGGCATGACATCTTTTGTCATCACATTGATAGCCACACCTAAATCAATTAGGGCATTTTGAACTTGGATTCCATTGATGACAATTCCAACTGCAAGGCTACCAGGGTCAAAATACTTAGGAAGAGTCACCTTCTCAAGCATAATATTAGCTAGTTGACCCATTACATGCACTATTTGTGGATCTTTTTTCTTTCTTCCCGGTTTCTTTAAACCAAGCCTCTTTGATTGCTTTGTTGTAGATTGGGACATCTTTAATGGCTTGGAATAAAGTAATTTTGGCACAAACATGTTTCAACTGATCTATGAGACCAAACACTAGTTTGTCCTTTTTCTTTGTTACTTCCATCTCAAGCCTCTAAGGAAATGGAGGCGTTTCATCATTTTTTTGTGGATGATTGGGTGGTACAAGTGGACTAGGAAAATTATCCTACTCAACTTCTTCTATAGGTAACTCAGTTATCATTGGGGAAGAGGGTGTTGGCAGAGTTGTCCCTGATTGGAGATGTATATCACTTATGCTTACAACATATGCAGGATATTGATTTGGATGAGAAGAATAAACAAGTTGTTGTGGTTTGGTGTTTGGATTAGGGACAGGTTGTGTTGGCAATTGAGTAGGTCTAGGTGCACTAGTATTTGGGTTAGGAGGAGGCATTAGGGCTTATTGTCATTGAGGTTGTTGAGATGGTTGTGGGTAACCAGTAGAATGGTTTGGCCATTGTTTCCCTCCCTCCATTGGGATTTATTCTCCCAATTCCTTTGAGGTGGTTTCCAACCCCCTTGAGGTTGTTGCCATGGAGATGGGGAGTTATGATAATTGGGATAGTTATTTTGATTATTCCAAGGTTGTGAAGAAAAAATTCCATAGTTTTGTGGGTAAGAAGGTTTCCATTGACTATTAGGATTATAAGAATTTGTATAATGACCATTGAAAGACAGTGGGTCTTATGGCATACCTTGTCTTAGAGCCCATGACCTTCTTTGTGCAATGTAGAAAAATTGATCTTCATCTCCTTCAATTAGCTTGAACTCTGGTGGAATTGGTTTTCTTTCAATATTAGCTAGTGTTTTACACCTGCAATCCTTTTTCTTTTGACTACAGTGAGGGCAATATTCTGCCAACATTGCCTCTACCTCCTCATGCTTCTTTTTGGCCTGAAATGGATCCAATTGAATAGCCATATTGTTTATGATGTCTTGCTTGAAATTTGATAGAAAATTAGTGATCTCCATCCTTGAGACTCCATTAGTGGAGGATTTACCCATACTAGGTTGGTAACCTCTTCCTTTCTTGATGACTGCTCTAGAGTAGTTTTGACATCTTTTCTTGATGTCATCCCAAGGTACTTGAGTTATATCTCCTCCTCCCATTAGGTCCAATGCTTCAATACAACTCTCGTTGATTCCTCTAAGGAAGAGCAACTTCTAAGATTCTTTATTAAGTGCATGATCTGAGGATTTTTGTAGACAAAATAAAAATCTTGAAATGAAGTCCTCCAAACTCTCATCTTCCTTTTGTTGCACCTAAAAGATGGAATCTCCCCTCATATTACCACTTCTACAATACTTTCTATATTTCTCAAGAAATTTTATTTTTATTTCCCAACTGTTTACATTATCTCTTTATAAAATCATGAACCATCTTAATGTTGCTTCTTTCATAGTAGTAGGAAACAATTTAAGCCTATGACCATCTGAAGTGTAGTCATAGCTTCTACAAAGGATATCAAACTCAAACAAAAAAGTATCTGGGTCCTCTGTTACCAGACCATAGAATTTAGGGAGAAATAAACCAGGGATATTTTTGAGATTGTTGATATAATTTTGATCAGTGATAGGGAATTCAAAATTTGTTTGGTTATTTTGATTTTGTGCAGCCATCTTTGGTTTGCGAAGTATTAAAGAAAATGGGTTCTCAAAAGGATTTGGGCCAGCTGGGTCTTCAAGATTGTTAAAATTGGCAAATATATTAGCTAAAGGATTTATGTCTTGGTCTCTTCCTTCTTTTGGCTGATTAAAGGCTTCTTCTAAGTAATTATAAGGATAAGGTTTATTAGGAAGAAATATCCCTAAAGCATCTCTTCTCCTATGCATGCAGTGTTTATCTAAGAGATAGCAACAAATCATTACTCTATGAAAGTGAAAATTATATGTAAAACAAACTCTGACACTACTAGAAATAAAATATAGCTACAAATGACTGCAAAAGGTTCCCTAGTTTGACACCACCCTTGGCAACGATGCCATAAATGTTTGTCTCTCTTAATGATTCTAATAACTAGACTCTGAGGCCATGAATTAGGGATTGGACATCCAAACTATGTAGTCATATGATCATCATGAAAGCTCATTTCTCTGTCAACTCATGGCGTATCTCCTAGAGTAATTTCAGCAAGGAAGATGGAAAAGGTCCTTAGGCATAATCAAGCAGGATGGGTATCCCAATGTTTAATCTTGGATAAAAACACTCCCAATGATAAAGGAGTCCATATTGATATCCAACCACTACTAAGGAAACATAAAAAAGGTTTTTGATAATATTCCTCCAAGTTTACCTCCCAAAAGAGGGTTTGAACATTCCATTGAACTTTTTGGAGGGGAAAAAACCGGTATACATATATACATATATACATATATAGATATATAGATATATACATATACATATACATATACATATACATATACATATACATATACATATACATATACATATACATATATACATATATATAGATATATACATACATACACATATACAAACACACAGACACACACACACACATATACATATATACACATATATACATATACACACACACACACACATATATATATACATATATATATACACACACACATATATATATACATATATATATATATATATACATATATATATACATATACATATATACATATATACATATATACATATATACATATATACACATATATATACATATATATATATACATACATATGTATATAGATATATACATATATATGTATATAGATATATATACATACATATGTATATATATATGTATATATATGTGTATATATGTATATATATATATGTATATATGCATGTATATATATATATATACACACACACATATATATAGGTCAGCAAGGTATATGCACTAAAGTCCTTATTGTAGTCATTCTACTAAGGATAAAACGTTTCTGAAAGTAAAGTGTATGGAAAAAATAATAACTGAAATGCTTGAATAAAAACTACCTTAAATTCAGAAAGAACATGGACTTAGTCTATAGAAAGAAGGCAAGAAACTACTATGTCTACCTTGGCCGTGGGAATAGTCACATGATGATTTCTTGTGGCTGCTCCTGTAGTCAACCGCTAGGACAACAAACTAAATACTAAAGAAAAATAACTACTAAATACAAAAGGTGGAATTCTTACTAAGTGGGCCCCCTTAGCAAGTGTTCACAAAACTCAACTAAGTGATACAAATTGGAATACTATCTTATTAATTTGAAAACACTTGTTACATCATAGTATTTACTAAAAACTGCTCTCCAATAAAAGACTGAAAATCACAATAGCTGATGTTCACCGTCCCTGAGAAGGGATATTTGAACATATTTATAATAAAGAAACTCAAGGATGTCTTGAACTAGGGGAGAAAGGAAGGAGCATGATTCTTGCCAAAGTGTTTAAATCATGATTCAGAAGATATAATCCATTGATATTTGTTTGTGTTACATCTAGTTTGATTTGGATATTTGTTGTCAATGTTCATCATTGGATGTTAAGATTTCTCATTTTACAAACACTGTCTCACTGCTCAAGTGTTGAATGCCCCTAGATAGGCTTAGGATTTTTCCCCCAGTCTAGAAACAAAATTTATTATGAAGACATGGTGAGAATTTACCTATGATGTCTGTGTATGTACAAAAGACTTTATTATGGATATATATAATGGCGACAGATGGATGCAAGTGGAAAGATACATGAACTAATAAACATAAGAGCTAGTTGACAGATAGCGCCTGTTTATAGGTTTTCATTACTTGTTTTTATTGCACTTTTTCTTATATTTGAATTTCTTTCTTTCTTTTTGCCTTTTTTCTTTTTTTTTTGCTTTCCACTTTTTTAGATTTTTTTTCAGACATAGAACTTCTTCAAATGCATATTATATATGGGTTCTCCAAACCAGCCACCTTTTGGTGTTGATAATTTATATGTGTTGGACCCATATGCAACTACCACAACAAAAGGACCTAACCAGCTTGGCTTAAATTTGCCCTTTTTGTCACGATCATGTTGGTTTCATGGGTTTTCTCTTAGTACTAGATCTCCCACTTGAAACAACCTAGGCTTGACTTTGTGATTGTAACTCCTTTTCATCCTTTTATGATATTCTCTTAGATGATCAAAAGCATTCTGGTGATGCTCTTGTAACAACTCCAATTCCTGCAACCTACATACTTGTTGTTCCTCATATGGAATGAGCCCTTTGAGTGACACCTGTAAAGTAGATATCTCTACTTCAATCGACAAGATTGCTTTATATCCATACACAAGGCAATATGGTGTTGCTCTAGTGGGTGTACAGATAGTAGTACAATAAGCCCACATAGCAGGATTCAGCTGAACACTCCAGTCTCTACTAGCTTCATTAACTGTCTTCTTTAGAATATTCAGGATAGTTTTATTAGATTCTTCAACCTAACCATTCCCCTTAGGATAATATGGTGTGGAAAATCTATGTTGGATCTGAAATTTTTTACAAAGGTCTTGGACATCTTGATTTTTGAATGGTCGCCCATTATTAGTGATGATGGAGCTGGGAATGCCATAGTGATAAATAATGTAGTTTAGGATAAAAGAAGCAATTTGTTTTCCTGTGACCGTTGTGAGAGACACCGCTTCAATCCATTTTGTAAAATATTTTGTGGCTATCAAGATGAACTTGTGACCATTCGAAGAAGAAGGATAAATTTTTCCCACAAGATCAAGACCCCATTGAGAGAAAGGCCAAGAATCTGTCAGATGATGCAACTCTTGGGCTGGTACATGTATGAGATTTCCACGAATTTAGTATTGTTTAGATTTCTTAGCATACTGAAAAGAATCTTTTTCCATAGTTGGCCAATAATAGCCCGATTGTATGAAATTATTAGCAAGAGTAAGACCACTTGAATGATTGCCACAAATACCTTCATGGACTTCATTGAAGGCCTTCTCAGATTCTTCATGTTCAAGGCACCTAAGGAGAGTACCTTCCAGATCTCATCGATAAATCATGTCAGCGATAATGGTGTAATGAGCAGATTGATGAATGAAATTTCATTTTTGATTCCTTGATAAGTTAGGAGGAAGAGTATTATCTTTCAAGTGTATATTTGACCATAATAGGAGGAATCAGGTTCAACAGGATGACAGATCTTTTGGGTATCAGGAGAGTCATAGGATGGATAAAATAATTCTTCCACCAAGAATTTGTAACAATCTTGATTTTCCTATGGTTGTAGGAGAGAAGCAATCGTAGACATGACATCTGCTACTTTGTTGTCAGTCCTTGAAATTTGTGTAAAAGTAATTTCAACAAAATACTTTTTGAAGTCATCAACCAGTTTTTTGTAAGACATTAATTTATCATCCATTGTTTGATATTTGTCATTAATCTGATTGATTATCAGTTGAAAATCTCCATAAACATGTAGCTCTGTGATGTTCCATTCTATGGTTATTTTGATTCCGATGACCAATGCCTCATATTCTATTGTGTTATTGGTACAAGGAAAACTTAATCTGTATGACTTTAGAATGGTGTGACCTTGAGGTGTGATGAATAGGATGCCTGCTCCTGGGCCATGTTGTATATAAGAGCCGTCAAAATATAAATTCTAGGTTTGTTTGGTAACTGTAAAGACATCCAAATTTGGGAATTCAATGTGTAATGGACGTTCATAATGAAGTGAAACTTTTTCTAGTTGGTCTGTAATCACTTGTCCTTTGATATCCTTTCTGTCAACATATTCAATATCAAATTTGCTCAAGATCATGACCCACTTTTCTAATCTTCCTATTAATGTTAACTTGTTGAGAAGATATTTCAATGGATCTATTTTATCTATCATCTTGACTGAGTGACTCAACATTTAATGTCACAACTTTTGGGATGGAAACAATACAACTAGACATGTTTTCTCAATAGATGTGTAGTTAAGATCATAACCAACTGGCATTTTGCTAATATAATAAATAGCTCGCTCTGATCCCTCTCATGATCTTGTTGTGCTAGAAGAGATCCTAATGATACATCTGTGGTTGATATGTAGAGAAACATTGGCTTTCCTTCTATTAGTGATGCCAAAACAAGTGGAGTTACCAAATATATTTTTTATTTTGTCGAAGGCTTGTTCACACTTGTCATCCCATCTGAATGGAACATTTTTATGTAGCAGATGAGTAAATGGGTGGCACCTATCAACCAATAGAGCAACGAACCTTCTGATGGATTGTAGTCTTGCTTGAAGAGCATCTAATTGACTAATATTTTTAGGTGATTCCATTTCCAAGATTTCCTTTACTTTAGCTATATCCACCTATATGCCTCAAGCTAAAACAATGTTTCCCAGAAGCTTGCCAGAAGTGACACGAAAAGCACATTTATTTGGATTATCCGTATCTTGTATCTTTCTAATTGGTCAAAAGTCTTTTCGAGGATCTCAAAATGTTCATCTTTGTTATATGATTTAGCCAATATATCATCAATATAATCTTCCATGAATGTGCGCATCATGTCATGTAAAATTGTTTCCATAGCTCTTTGGTATGTGGCACCTGTGTTCTTCAGTCCACAAGGCATGACGTTCCAACAAAAAGTACCCCAAAAACATGTGAGTTGTTTTATCCTGATCTTCAGGTGCTATTTTGATTTGATTATACCCTAAAAAGACATCCATTAGAGAAAACATTTTGTGTTGCTGTTAGGTCCATAATGATGTCTATGATTGGTAAAGGAAAGTCATCCTTTGGACACACTTTATTTAGATCTCTGAAATCTGTATATACCCTAATACTCTTATCTAGATTGGAAACAGGCACATTGTTTGATACCCAATCTGGATATGCGACTGGCCTTATGAACCCTACATCCAATAATTTCTCCAGTTCTACTTTGACAAGGAGAGCTATGTGAGGATGCATCTTTCTCAATTTTTGTTTTACCGGTTTGGCTCCTAGAGTGACATTTAATGTATGTGTAAAATATGTGTTTAACCAATGAACAATCTTAAAACACACAAAATGAGATGGTTATATGGAAAGAAAATTACTAATTAACAATACAAACTCAACCTTCCCAATGGTGTCCTATCTTCCTCTAATTCCAAGGATTTTGTAGATCCTTTTGATGTGGCTCTCAGCAACAACATGACCAACAAAATGACTACTTGAAATATGAGTAGCTACATGATGCACACTAAATGCATTATTGATATGATATGTGATGCTATGCTAGAGATTATGCTAAAATGCTATGCTAATTGCTAATTGCTAAAATGCAGATTCCAAGATGATAAAAGTGCAGAATTAAGCTAAGTTGAAGGGCTTGATTGATTGAAATGAGATGTATTTATAGATTTTCCAAAACCAAGGCTGAGGTGGGAGGATTCGACAATTGAGATTCAGTTTGGAGATATCAAGGGCTGAAAATGAAGAAGTTGGAGAGGAGGGACACTTGTCATCCCTAGAGGGACAAGTGTCAAGGATTCTTCAACATATGCCATTAAGAGGGCAAGTGTCAAGGGGATAGAGGACATGTGGCAAAGATGCCATGTGTCCTCAAAAGGCAATATCCAACCCACAGGAAGTTAAGATAACCTTGGTTAAAGGATAGAAGGTTAGGTTAGGAGGAATATTGTTAGTTAAACCCAAGATTAGGCTGGATGAGAGATTAGAAAGTGGTTAGGATAGGTGGTTAAGGTTAGGAAACATGTGAATTTTGAATTAAAAATTCAAATTAATGAAGATAGATAATCAAATAAGAACAAATAATTAAATTTGTCTATTTAATTAGGGAAATAGAAGAAATGAATGTAGATGGGAAGAAAAATGAACTATATAAATAAATACTTAGATTTATTTATAAGCAGAAGAATAAAAGGTTAATTAATTAAATCACTTCGTATTTAATTAATTATGAAGGCTTATTACTTAAATCACTTTGTGTTTAATTAATTATCTCCAAACCACATTTTAGTGTATAAATTTTTCCCCACTTTGAAATAATGTGTGACGACACGTTGATTCAAAGAAAAAGTTGCTCGACGCGTAGAACAATGCTCCAAATAGTGATGATGAAATTTTTTGAATGATTTGATTTTTGCCCCTGGTCATCAAGTATCCGATTTTTGCCATGTGTATGTCCCCTCGGGAGATGAATTGGATGATTTTTGAATTTTTTAGGATTTTCAATGATTTTTGACATGTTTTAATTTTTTTGGAATTTTTTTGAATAATGCCCTACGATTTGATTTAATTGTTTTTTTTAATAAATGAAAAAAAAATATCCCACTTAACCCTTTTAACCTCCTTATAAGGTAAAAGTGAAAATCATTTTTACCACATTTCATTTTCACAAATTGATTTTTGAATTTTTGAGCTCTGAGGAGAAGATGGTGATTCCATATCACAAGCATCGATTTTGTTGGGAAAAATTGTGTCTCAACCTTGAATTTACATGAAGTTACTATTTATAATAAGTTTTTGTTTGAGCATTCCGGTAAAGTTACATCACAAGATCACAACTAGTTTTGAAGATATTAAAGTGTTTATTTTGGAGGTGTGCAATGGAAGGTTTAAATTTAATTTTGAGGACTTTAGAGGCTCCAAAATGCCCTAAAAAGTGGGTGTAAATAGCATAGAAATTTATAAGGCAATAAAGCACTTCACAAGATTTCCGACGCTTCAAACGGTTCGTCAATAGGACACATGGTTCTCAAGTTATGGCCTCTGGAAGTTTGTACTCTTGAAATAAGAAATATAAAATGTATTGGACACATAAATGAGCTGTAAAAGAGAGGGACACATGTTGATGTGTGTTTTAACACGTCATAGGGCATCTAGAAGGGAGATATGGTCAACTCTACTTTATTGGGCAGTTTTAGCCCATGGTTTTGTAATACTGCTTGATGGTTTCTTGTATTGTACCTCCTATATATGAGGTATGTGAGATAGAGGTTGTGTGTAAGAGTCTTATGGCGATTGAGTTACCTTTGAGTCTCTAATTAGTGGTACTCCTATGAAGAGCTTGCTTTGCAAGTATATTGCAATCTGTTGTTGATTGTTGAATAATATATTGACTTGCTTTTGGAGTGTGGGGTTTTTCTCCCGAAAGGGTTTTCCCACGTAAATCATTGTGTTACTGTGTTGTGGTATGCATGATATTTTGATTATTTCTGTTAAGTTTCTATAACTAGTGTAACAATCTGTAAAAGTATTTTGCATTATCCTCCTCTCAGGGTTAGTGTAGGAAGTTGTTCTGCTACTTAAGTTTCTTACAAGTGGTATCAAAGTTTGGTCATAGGTTCAAACCCTTCTCTTGCATTGGGAGGGGATTGTTGAAAGGTGTGTGCCCGTGGTCTCCTTGTGCTATGCAACACAAGCTTGAGTTTTTGACATGGATTAACCACCTCTAGGAATTAACAGGTCGATCTTTTGGTGCAATGACAATCGCACTTGTAACAAGTGGTATCAGAGCCTGATTACCTTTGGTTTCAGTTGTGTGTTGTTGGGTTTTTTGAACTAATCCAGATTTGAGTGGGAGCTTGTACAGAAGTGGTGTAGGGGAACCTATCCATGGAGATGTATGATGAAGACAAACCACATTTTTCTTTATTTTTAATGTTGCATTAATGATTGTAAAGTCACAAAAGACCATTTGTATCAAAACAATTCATGTTGTAAGGCTTGATGAGCCATTTTGCATCAAGAGACCTAATAGGTCCTAATAGGGTCAACTATGGTCAGAGTGTGAAGAACATCAAGAAAAGATTGAAATGTTTTAATTGGTCAGATTTAATCCATTATAACATGTTAGGGGTGTCCATGAAGGCTAGGGTGAAGTGTAGTGGCTGTAATTTGTCAAAAAATGTAAAAATTGCAAAGTTACAACATTGCCAAAAAGTGCAACAAAAGTGTAAGAATGCAATCCATTGGTCATGAGGTGGTTGAGTAGCTAGGAGGAGTTGGAAATGGTTTATAAAAACATGTTTGGTCTAGATCAAAGGGGTAGAGCAGTTTGGAGTGGATTTGACAAAGATTATCCATCAAACCCTCAAATTGTCATAAGGTTTTAAGGAATCTGTGACTGTCATAGATCCATGGAGGATCGTATTTGGTGTAATTTTTATATGTAGATGTTTTTGAATGATATATTAATGAAATATATTTCAGATTAATCCTTTATTATGTATTTTTGTGGAGTATTTGGCAAGATATGTTTGTTTTTTCAAAAATTGTCAAAACCCTACCAAGGGTTACCCGTTTTGGGAAAATCCTCATAAATTTTTATTTAACCGTTGGATCTGGATATAAATTTGAGAGAATTTTTTCAAATTGGCAATATAACGTCTGACCAGAGAGATTTTTTTATGATGAGCATTTAAAAAGTTATTAATGACTGTTTGTTACAGTTCATGGTGAAAATCATATTGGTGAAGGCAACAATAGTCCTGTTGTAGCATTTGGTATGGTCACATGAAAAATCATAATAAAGAAAGGCTATATGTGTTGGAAAGATCTCTGAATCCTCTTTCCAGTTCTTTTTGTCTGACTTGATTTGGTTAAGAATTGAAGAAAGTTATATTATTTTTGTGAAAACAGTTTTTAAAGGATGAAACCTTGAACTGGGGTATTCCATGGTAATAAAGAATTTGTTCTCTCATGTTGTGGTGAATTTTATGATCTAAAATATTGAATTAAGAACTGTAGGGATTGAATCTAACATTTGAAAGTGGTTTTGGGTTGATTGGTGACGTATGGTGGAAGTACTTGATAAACAATCCTTGTGTAAAGATTATATTGTGATTGCCTTGTAGAATGGATGAATATCATTTGTATTGTCACTTAATGATCAAATTGTGAGTTTTGGAATTGAGAAAAGTGGTTGATCTTGTTATATGCCTCTTGATTCAAGTTGAAGGTCTTGTATTAGTTTTGGGTCAACAATACCCTTGAAGGTTTTATATATGGTTTGTGATAGATGCTCTGCATCAAATTGGTATCAGAGCTAGAAGAGACTGAGTGTATGGGTAGAGCACCGAAGGAGGCAATTAACACCAGGACCTAGCCCAAGAAGATTTGAAATTTTGTGTTGCTAGTGTATTTGGTTGCAGGTGCTTGTTCGATCTAAGTTGCAGGAAGAAGATTTATGAGAAGTGTGTGTGGGTAGACAAGAAGAGGTATGTTATTACCATCCTCCAATAGAGATTAAGCGAGGTAGAGGGTGCAAGGCAAAGAGAGAGAGAGAGGCATTTTTGAGGATATTTGGGTAAGATGGATGGTTTGGAGAGTTGGTTTGGTGAAGCAATGAGAGAGATGGACATCTGACTAGTAAAGAACTTGAATTTGCAGCCATTGAAGTACTCCACTGATGGGTGTAATGGAGAAGGTAGATGCAAGGACAATCCTGTGTCCTTTTGAAGGTGAACTTGATGACAAGAGAAGTAGGAATGGTAAGAGGCAAAGTTGAAGGAAGATAATGACACCAAGGCAAGGATAAGGAAATTTTCAGAGAGAGGACTACTCCAAGGCAAAAGATTTATTGTAAGTTGTTGTTCTATGTTTCCAAGGGACTTGGAAAATTTTCTAGGTCGGTTGTATGGTGCAGGGGCACCTAGCCATGGAGATGTACCATGAAGACAAACCATATTTTTATTTATTTATAATGTTTCATTAATGATTGTAAAGTCACAAAAGACCATTTGTATCAAAACAATTCATGTTGTAAGGCTTGATGAGCCATTTTGCATCAAGAGACCTAATAGGTCCTAATAGGGTCAATTGTGGTCAGAGTGTGAAGAACATCCAAAAAAGTTTGAAATGTTTTAATTGGTCAAATTTAATCCAATATAACATGTTAGGGGTGTCCATGAAGGCTAGGGTGAAGTGTAGTGGTAATTTGTCAAAAATTGTAAAAATTGCGAAGTTGCAAAGTTGCAACATTGCCAAAAAGTGCAACAAAAGTGTAAGAATGCAATCCATTGGTCATGAGGTGGTTAGAGTAGTTAGGAGGAGTTGGAAATTGTTTATAAAAACCATGTTTGGTCTAGATCAAGGGGTTAGAGTAGTTTGGAGGGGATTTGACAAAGATTATCCATTAAACCCTAAACTGTCATAAGGTTTTAAGGAATCTGTGACTGTCATAGATCCATGAAGGATCAAATTTGGTATAATTTTTATATTTATATCTTTTTGAAAAATATATTAATGAAATATATTTCAGATTAATCCTTTCTTATGCATTTTTGTGGAGTATTTGACAAGATGTGTTTGTTTTTTCAAAAATTGTCAAAACCCTGCCAAGGGTTACCCGTTTTGGGAAAAGCCTCATACATATTTATTTCACCGTTGGATCTGGATATAAATTTGAGATACATTTTTCAACTAGGGAATCTAAATTCTAACTAGAGTGATTTTCTTTACGATTAGTATTTCAAACATTATTAATGATTGTTTGTTACAGTTCATGGTGAAAAGTAGATTGGTGAAGGAAACATCTTGTTGCAACGTTTGGTATGGTCACATGAAGAATAATAATGAAGAAAGAATATATGTGTTGGAAAGGTCTCTAAATCCTCTTTCCATTTCTTTTTGTTTTACTTAATTTGGTTAAGAATTGAATAATTTTTTATTATTTTTGTGAAAACTGTTTTTAAAGGATGAAACCTTGAACTAGGGTATTCCATGGCAATAAAGAATTTGTTCTCTCATGTTGTGGTGAATGTTATGATCTAAAATATTGAATGAATGTCTTTAGGGATTAAATCTAACCTTTTAAAGTGGTTTTGGGTTGATTGGTGACATATGGTGGAAGTACTTGATAAATAGTCCTTATGTAAAGATTATGTTGTGATTGCCTTGTAGAATGGATGAATATCATTTGTATTATCACTTAATGATCAGATTGTGAGTTTTGGAATTGATAAAAGTGGTTGATCTTTCTATATTCCTCTTGATTCAAGTTGAAGGTCTTGTATTAGTTTTGGGTCAGCAATACCCTTGAAGGTTTTATGGTTTGTGATAGATGCTCTGCATCAAGAACACACTTTTTGATCTTGTTGCAGGAATTTTTAGATGACAAGTTCGTCAGGGAGAATAAAGGTGGAGAAATTTAACGGTAGTAATTTTGAGATGTGGAAGATGAAGATGGAATATCTTCTAATAGATCGAGATTGATGGGATGTTGTTGATGTGAATGTCTCAAGACCTACAGATGTGCGACTGCTTGGTATGATGTTATGGACCGAAAAGCTAAGGGTCTATTTAGATTGTGTCTGACAGACTCTGTTTTGATCAATGTCTATGAAGAGAACACTGCAAAGAAGTTATGGACTAAGTGTGGTGAGATATATCAAGCCAATTCTTTATTAAATCAGATTTTTGTGAGGAATAAATTATATTCCTTGAAGATGGAAGAGGGTGAATGAATTGAAGATCACCTGGAAGTAATTAATATGTTGGTGGCTCAATTGGTATTTGTTGGTGTTAAGATGGACGAAGAGGAGAAATGTCAGATCTTGCTTTGTGCTTTCCCTAATTCGAGGGATTATCTTGTTATGGCTATCGATAGTACTTCTATTATTTTAAAGTCTGAAGATGTGGTGGGTGCCCTACTTGATGAAGAGATGCAAAGGAAGGTATCCACCAGTTTGAAGGAAGCCCTAATTGTTCGTGGAAGACCTAACGAAAAAGATAAGAATAATGAGAAGCACAATAAGTCCAAATCCAAAGGGAGATCCAAATCTCATGAAAAGTCCAAAGTCATATGTTAGAATTGCGGTAAACCAGGTCACATTCGTAAGTACTGCAAAGAAGAAAAAAAGAAGAAAAAGAAGAAGTATGATTTTGATTCTGAGTCCAAGAAGGAAGATGGTGATACATTCATTGCAACTTTGGATACTCATGCAAGTAATAATGCATGGTTAATTGACCAAGGTGCATCTTTTCATATGACTTCCAATAAATATTGGTTTTTTGAATATGGAGAATTTAATGGAGGCAACGTGTGCTTGCGTAATGATTCACATTTAGACATTGTTGGTCGAGGTAAAGTTAGGATCGGGTTTTCTGATGGTAGAATAAAAAGGATTAGCGGTGTACAAATAATATTGCAGAATATGAATCTCTACTTATTGCACTTAACGTGGCTGCCAAGCATGGAATTAAATTGCTTAGTGTCTTTGGGGATTCAGAGTTAGTAATATCTCAAATCAAACAAAAGTATGCCTCTAAACATCTCAGGTTGAAACAATACAAGGATGTTGTGTGGGATACCATTGAACTGTTTGATGCTTTCTAGATAAGTTGGATTGACAGATCAAAGAATATCATGGATGACTTCTTGGCTAATGTTGCTTTGAAAGGAAATGATATAACATTGAATGGAGTGTCAGAGGTAGAAATAAAAGTCAGGCCCTCTGTTCCTGATAACTTATACAATTGGCAAGTTTTTCATGATGATAATGACTTATTGAAATTTTTACACTGTGTGGATCACTACCAAGTATAGACTATCAACTTCAATGATTTTGTGGAAAGGACAGATGGGAAAGAAGCTCTGTTTGGATAGGAAATCATACAGTTAAAATCTAATAAGATACCTAGAGGGCTAGTCGCACTAGAAAGAGCTTTCAACATACAAGACAAAGTCGAAATTAAAGGGGCCGCATTCAAGGAAACTGATGTTGAGTAGATTAATTTGGGAAGCAAAGAATCACCAAGACATGCTTTTATTGGTAATAAATTGACTCCTAAGATGAAGCATCAATTAGTGATGTTACTAGGAAAGTATAAGCATGTATTTGCGTGGTCTTATGATAAACTCAAATCCTACAAGGAGGATCTCTTTCAACATGAAATACCTCTTAAACCTGATGCCAAGCCATTCAAACAAAATAAGAGGCCTATAAATCCGACTTTACTCCCTAAGATGAAAGAGGAAATAATAAAAATGAAAGATGCAGGGATATTTAAACCCTGCAGATACTCTACTTGGGTTTCAAATTTGGTAACTGTCAGAAAGAAAAATGGGGACATAAGAATGTGAAGATTTCAGGAATTTGAACATATCATCATTAAAGGATAATTACCCTTTTCCTAACATGGACAACATGTTGTAGAAAGTAACTGGATGTGAGCTATTATTCATGATGGATGGGTTCTCAGGTTATAATTAGGTAAAGGTTAAAGAAGCTGAACAATATAAAATAGCCTTCACAATACCATGGGGTGCATATGTATATGCATGAATGCCATTTGGATTGACAAATGCAGGGGCAACATTTCAAAGGGCAATGGATGTAACATTTGCAGAATTAATTGATGCAATAATGGTGGTGTATTAGGATGATTTAACAACTTATTCAAAAAAGGCTGAAGACCACTGCGATCACCTTGAAAAGGCATTCAAGAAGGCTCTAGAATATGGAATTTCCCTAAATCCAAAGAAGTATCATTTCATAGTTGAAGATGGAAAGCTCCCAGGACATATAGTATCCAAAGAAGGGGTAAAGATTGACCCTAAAAGAGTAGCTGTAATAAGTGAAGTCCCATCCCAAAGACTGACAAAATTAGTCAATCATTTCTGGGACAAATCAATTTTGTCAGAAGATTTATCCTTAATTTTGCAGACATCATAAAACCTATAGTAAGGATGTTAAAAAGGGGAGCCAAAATGGATTGCGATGCAAAAGCATTGGATGCATTTATAGCCATAAAGAGGGCAATAAGAACTTCACATTTGATACTATAATATAATTTATCAAGAAAGTGCTTCAATACAACATTCCTCTTTATGGCTAAATATGACCTGAATGAAAAACAAGCCTATGCCTTGGTAAAAGCAGTAAAACAATTCAGGCCATATTTGGTAGGTGTAGAAGTTATAGCATATGTTCCTAATGCAGCAGTGAAGGATATATTTAGGCAAACTAAGGTCATAGGGAAAAGATGCAAATAGATCAATCAGATTCAAGAATTCAATATTGAGCTCAAGATCTCTCAAGTTATCAAAGGTCAGGGATTGGCTAAACTTATGGCAGGAGCAGAGGTTGAAGAATGTCAGGTGAATGAAGTAGGATTAGACGAAGCCAATTTCAGTATTGCGAATACAACATGGTATGCAAACATCATGTATTATCTCAAGCACATAAGGTGTCTTGATAATATGACTGGCAACCAACATAGAACTTTGAAACTAAAGTCTGAAAAATATGTGATCATCAATGGAGACTTGTATTGGAAAAACAAAGATGGGATATTGTTACTATGTCTAGATGAACGCCAAGCAAAGAAAATCCTACAAGAAATGCATGATGGGGTTTGTGGTGGTCATTTCTAAGCCAAAACTACTACACACAAGATATTGAGATCTGGATATTTTTGGCCATGTGTGTTCAATGATTCCTATGCTTATGTCATAAAATGTGAGGCTTGTCAGAAATTTTCAGGCAAAATGAAGTATCATGGATCACTCCCACTAAGACCAATTTTAGTAGTGGGGAATAGACTTTATAGGAGAGATATTGGAAAAGTCAAGTGGAGGACACAGATGGATTTTGGTTGCTAGAGACTAATTTACCAAATGGGTGGAAGCAATACCTACTAAGCAGGCTACTAGTAAAGTGGTGATAAATTCATAACGGAGAATATCATCACTAGATTCAGTGTTCCTGCAAGGATCATCTCTGATAATGGCATGACCTTTAGGTCTGAAGAATTCAACACCTTTTGTGAAGAGTATGGCATCACAATATCTCATTCATCTTCTTACCACCCTCAAGGTAATGGGTAGGTTGAGTCAAGCAACAAAAACATCCTAAAGATCATAAAAAAGAGGCTAGGACAAAATAAAAGAGTGTGGGACTCAAAGCTGAATTTAGCGTTGTGCGTAGATAGAATAACAGTTAAAAAATCTACAAGGAAGTCTCCATATGAGTTAGTCTATGGTAAACGGGTCAGACTCCCTTTGTATAATCTCCTACCTGTGCATAGATTCATGACACAAGAAGGGATAGATGTTGATGAACCTTTGCAAGAAAGGTTGATACAGTTGGTAGAGCTTTATGAAGTTAGGATAAATTCAGAATCAGATGAAAAGTTTATATAACAAGAGAACAATAGATAGAAAATTTAAGGTTGATGATTGGGTTTTGATGTGGAATGCCAGGAGTCAAGACAAAGGCAAGCATGACAAGTTTGAGGCTCCATGGCTTGGGCCATATGTAATTATGGATAAAGCGGAGGAAGATTCCTATTTTCTCCAAAGTGCTACAGGAGAAGTTCAAGAATTGCGAGTAAATGGATAATTCTTGAAAAATTTCTTTTCATAAACAACCTTTCCATGTACAGTAGTTTAGGTTTCACTCCCATTGTAAAAAACCACATTCTTTTGATTTTTGTCTTGTACAAACCAAAGAGTCTGGATTCTTGAAGGTAACCGTAGCATACCCCCATCCCTAGTCAGAGCCACTATTGAGCACCAGATCTGAATCAAATAAAACCTCTTGATTTGTGGAATTAAATCATAAAATCCTCCATTTTTAGAAGAAAAAATCATCATTCTCCTTCCAAAGTAAAATAACCTATAAGTTGTCGAACAAGTATGATGGCATCCTATCGAAAAATCCAAAATCAAATGGTATCGATGAGACCCACCAATGTCTCATCGATATAAAAGGGCTGTCGAAGGGAAAGGGAACACCGATGAACTTGAAAGAAGACTCACCTAAAGCAATGATTCCATCGACAAAAGAGTATCGAAGAAAGTAAAAGTGGTCTCATCGACAGAAAAAAACTTTCGAGGAAATAATGCTGCCGGCCCAGCACATAGGAGACTCACCGAAAGCAACATTCTTATCAAAAGAATAATGTTGATAAAATAGAAGGAAGTTACCTCGATAAAGGATATAGATAAGATATGAGTTTCAAGGAGACCAAAAGACAAGTTACTGATACGTATTGTTTCATCGATGGAATTTTATCGAGGAGATTACTAATGAGTTCATCGATGAGAGATGATGATGAAAGCAAGTCATCAAAGAAAGAAGGGCTTCGATGAAATGATATACTCATTCATCGAAGGGGTGTAATGATGTTGATAGAAAAATGTGTTTCGATGGATAAATAAGGGAAGTTATCAAAGCCTGAGGTTTCTTCGACATGGAACCCGATTGACATTGGATACGTATTGGTGAAAAGGCAGACGTTATCATCGAATACAATATTTGGATGAGGGGAGAAAATACCTAATCGACATAATATTCAAAGCAAAAGTGTTTTCGATAGAAACAAAGAGATCAATGGACCGAAAAAATAAATGATCGAAAGACATATTCTCATCGAAGTGATTATTGATTGCCGTGAAGATAAGAATCAAATCCCAGGGAGGTCACATCACCATTTAATTCAAACGTGTATCCAAGTGACCGTTGTTGAACTGCCATTACTAACTGCTTAAATTCACCATAAGTAATGAATTGATATCGAAGGACATAGTATTGAGGAACTCATAGGCGACGAACCAGAAGCAGAAATTGGGCAAATTCACAGAGAAGACTCACAGATTTCAAGTAAGTTGTCCATACACAGAGCCCCTTTATAAATTCAAATGGAATCATCATCTAAGGCTAGTAAAACTAGAAAGGGGTGATAATTATGATACTTAATGTTAAGTATAGATGCCAAGCTAATAAGATGAGAGGGGAGGGTGAATCATACAAACTTAATCTTCCATAAAAACAATAGATTCAACATTGGTAACATTTACTTCAACAATATAACCAAAACTACTAAACATGCAAACTCATAAGCATATAAACATCATAACACTCATAATACCAGATTTAACATGGAAACCCAAATAGGGAAAAACCACTATGGGATTTCAGACCCATTAAGAAATATACTCTTCTAGAGTATGCTCGGTTAAAAGCAAATCCTGTTAAAGATTACAAACACATTTCTAGATGTGACCCGGTTAAGGGATTTCCCTCAGATTCGTTAGGATCTTCACCTTGTTAGAAGTGACCTTGTTAAAGGATTTCAAACACTCAATCAGAATGTCACCTTGCTAGAGGGTTTTACAAATAAGACTGTTAAGTCCACTCGGTTAAGAGATTTTCTGTCACTTCACAAAATAACAGTAATAAAAATCTATCTGCAACTTCACATCTAAAATGCTAAAGTAGATTCTTATTTGCTCAATACAATAGGACTTATCTTGTCCATCTGATAGGCTCTATACTCTGTTATTCAAACAGGTCTTCAAGCTTCAGTGCTCGGTAATCACTATGTAGCATCCCTATGCATACACTTGCTTGCATTTATTGTTTATCAACAGTTCCTTATTTATAAATAATTTGCCAACCGCTTAATTTCCTTGATCACATATCCCATGATCAATCATAGCCATCAAATCTTCAAAGTTGACTAGGTTCAATGTATTCTTCGATCTAAAAATGGTTTACCCCGCCTTGGAACTTGCATACAGTTCTTGGAACTTGTGCTAGGGTATTGCGGTTCAATCTGAGCTGTAGATCTTCTTGCCAATTTTCCTTTGCCAGAGATTATTTAACAAACTTCATGCATGACATACCAATCATTTAATCATAGCCAGCTCATCAACTTCCTTCATTAAATAATGCTTTTATTCATTCAATGCATTCTATTATTACTCAGTTGCAACTTGGTAAATACTAAACTTCACTCGGTAGACATTCTGCCTTCATTAACCGATAGTGATAACCTTAGGGTTTACCGACTAGGTTCTTTGCTTGGTAACATAGTATAGTATTAACCTTACAATATAAACATCATGATCTCATCATTGTCTAACTCGGTAATAGTTGCCCATTGAATAACTTATTCCTCCCCTTATTCATCACATTCTTTCTGTGTCTTTTACTGACATCTTTATACTCATCAAATCATACTACTTAAGATATGGCAACATCATACTAAATTAGAAAATCAATTTCTTGACATCAATGACAAAATAATAATAGTAAGATAGTAAAACATCCTTAATCAGTTATATCCATAATCATCAACAACCTTCTCAATATCCTAATTGAAATGCCAACAATCTCTCTTTCTCTGTTATAATGCCAACAATCTCCCCATTTGGCATTGATGGCAAAACCAATTGATATGACCTAATTGATTCGGATTGCTATGAGATTCTAAAATGCTGAAATGCTCTCCCCCTGTCATCAGTCTTCTCCCCCATTCATTAGTCTTCTCCCCCTTTGACAACAATGCCAAAAAGTAAAGAACTAAAATATAATTTCTTCCTGTATGAAGTGATTTACTACTGTTATGTGTCAACTTAGTCTCAGTTAGAGCATTTTGTCTTCAATTCCTGTTCCCTGTTATTGTTTCCTGCACACCTTTAGAAAACATCCTAAAGTGTGTAAATCAACATCAACTCCTAAAAGATATTCTATAGAGTCATTGAATTGATGCTTTCACCAAACTCGGTCAGTGAATGGAAGATAGGGGTAGGACCCCTAACTTACTTCTGAGATACTCAAAAGTGTCCCTTGGTAGTGGCTTGGTAAAGATATCCGCTATTTGTTCCTTTGTGCTAACATACTCCAACACCACTTTTTTCTCTTGAGCTTCTTCTCTAAGATAATGATATTTGATAGAGATCTGCTTTGTCTTAGAGTGCATAACAGGATTCTTTGAAATATTAATGGCACTAGTATTGTCACAGAATATAGTTACTGGCTTGGTAACTTTCTCATTTATACTTTCCAACAGTTGTTTGATCCATGCTATGTTGGTACAATTCAATGCCGCAGCAACGTATTCAACTTCTACTATTGACTGTGAAACACATCCTTGTTTCTTGCTAAGCCAACTCACTAGTTTTTCTCCTAAAAAGAAATCTCCTCCACTTGTGCTTTTTCTGTCATCAATGTTGCCTATCCAATCAACATCACTATAAACTTTTAAATCAAAGTCATTTCTTTTCTGATATACTAAGCCATAATCCTTAGTGCCTTACAAGTATCTAAAAATTCTCTTGATTGCTGTCATGTGTGTTTCCTTAGGATCTACAGAGAATATTGCAACTATACCTACTGCATGTGCTATGTCTGGCCTGCTGTGAACAACATATTGTAGCTTTCCAATCATGGATCAATAAAGTGTCTCATCAACAGTTGTAGATTCATCATTCTTTGATAATTTACAGTTGGTAGTCATAGGAGTACTTACTGGTTTTGAATCCTCCATTCCAAACTTCTTCAAGATTTCCTTTATGTACTTGGATTGGGTAATGAAAATCTCATCTTTCATTTGCAGTATTTGTAAACCTATAAAATACTTTATCTCACCGATTAATGACATCTCAAATTCTTTTCTCATTTCATTTCCAAAGTTCTTGCATAAAGAGTCATTTCCACAAAAGATAATATCATCAACAAATATGGCTGAGATCAGTATTCCATTTTCATCATTCTTCATGTACATATTGTTGTTTTCACTTATTCTTATAAAACCAATCTTGATTAAATAAGAGTGCAATCTTTCATACCATGCTCTAGGTGCTTGTTTCAGACCATATAAAGCTTTGTTCAATTTACATACCTAATCTTTATTCTTGTCTTCAACAAATCCTTTAGGTTGTTCAATAAAAACTTCTTCTTCTAATATACCATTCAGAAATGCAGATTTGACATCCATTTGATATACCTTGAAATTATTGTAAGCAACATATGCCAACAATGTTCTACTCCAAGTCTTGCCACAGGTGCAAAATTCTCACCATAATCAATTCGTTCTTCTTGGGCATAACCTTTGCAAACTAGTCTTTATTTATTTCGAATGACCTCACCTTTTTCATTCAACTTGTTTTTGAAAATCCACTTTGTACCGATTACATTTTTGTCCTTCGGTCTTGGGACCAGTGTCCATGTGTCATTCTTCTTGATTTGATCAATCTCTTTTGTCATAGCATTTATCCAATCTTCACTGTTAAATGCCTCTTTCACTATTCTCGGTTCAAATTCAGATATCAGACACGTGTTCTGTCTCAATTTGTTCCTTGTCATCACTGGATCATCCTTATCTCCTATAATCTATCTTGATGCATGATGTCTTCTGACATACTTGGCTAATATGGGCTCGGTAGGCTCTGTATGATCTTCCTCATCACTCGATAACTGGATATTCTCTTCATTTTCTTCTGTAGTTTTCTCGGTAGGACTTGTCAGTTGAACATAGACAAATTCTTCATAATCTTCTGCTTCTTTGGAGTTTCCTTCATCATTTCTTTCTGTAAATTCATCAATTTTCACATTTGCACTTTCTACTATTTTGTTAGATGATTTGATCAGACATTTAAATGCTTTACTTCTAGAAGAATAACCAAGAAATGTTCCTTCTTCACTTTTCTGATCAAACTTGCCATTTCTATCATCTTTGTGAACATAGCATCTACTTCCAAAGATTTTAAAATAACTTACATTAGGTTTCTTGTCATACCAGATCTCATATGGTGTCTTCAAAGTTCCTTTCTTCAGTTGTACTCGGTTCAGTGTGTAAACTGCTGTTCTTATTGCTTCTCTCCAAAATGTTTGTGGCACTTTCTTTTCAATCATCAAGGTTCTGGCACAATCCACAATAGATCTATTTCTTCTCTCAGCTATTCCATTTTGTTGTGGAGTTCTTAGTGTAGAGACTTGTCTTTTTATACCATGATCATTGCAGAATAAGTTGAACTCATTAGAAGTGAACTCTCCTCCTCTATCTGATCTAAGACATTTTAGTTGTCTTCCTGTTTCATTTTCAACTCTTGCCTTGTACCATTTAAACATTTGAAAAGCTTCTGATTTTTCTTTTAAAAACATTACTGACATCATCCTTGAGTAATCATCCACAAATAATATGAAATATTTATCACCATAATAACTTTGAACTTTCATAGGACCACAAAGATCAGTGTGCATGAGATCTAAAATTCCCTTCGAAGTGTAGGACTTACTTGTAAAGCTTGATCTTGTCATTTTACCCATCTGGCATCCTCGACACATAGCATTCTTTGGTTTTTCAAGAGTCGGTAGACCTCTTACTCGATGCTTCTTGCTTATTTTGATCAGATTATCAAAATTTACATGACAAAACCTTTTATGCCATAACCAGGTATCATCTATCTTTACATACAGACACTTATTCCGAGTTGAGTCAAGGTGAAATGTGTTACCTTTTGTTTGTGTCCCGGTAGCAGCTAACTTTCCATGCTTATCATGAAATTTGACCATCCCTTTCTGAAATTCTATTCAGTAACCTATATTGTTTAGTTGTGCTACAAGTAAGCAAAGAATGTCCTTGGTGGCCTGGGACCAGGTCTGTAGGCCGAAAAGCAAAGGAGGTCTGGGCCTCAGGAGGATTCGTACTTTAAATGAAGCTCTCTTGTCCAAACAAGTCTGGAGAATGTTTCATTCTGATTCTGAATGGTGCAAAATTTGGCAAAGTAATTACTCTCTTCTATCCTCCTCTCTCTCCTCTTTTCTCAATTTGGATCTCAGTATTAATGGATCCCACATTTAGAATCATGCCTCTAAATGTAAACAAAGTATAGCTAAAGGAGTGATATGGAAACTTGGAAATGGTAGGAAAGTAAAATTCTGGGAGGATCCCTTGCTTTTTGATAAACCTCTAATGGACCTCAACGAATGGGCCCCCCATTCTCCCTCCTATATTAGATCTTTTAGCTCCTTAGTTGCTGAGTACTGGGATGGTAATGAATGGCAGAACATTGAAAGTATCCACCCTAGCCTTTCTAAGCTCAAGATCCATTTGTCTGTGGTATGGCTGAATAATGAAGAGGACTCCCTTATTTGGAAACATGATCCAAAAGGAACTTTATCTATGTCTTCTATGTATTGTGTCCTTCCCCCCCCCTTGCTATTAACCCTTATTGGTCTAAAGCCTGGATTAAGGGTCTTACCCCCAAAATCAATTTTTTCTTCTAGACTATCCTCCAAAATAAGATCCTGACCCTTGACAACCTCAAAGGCAGAGGTTTTGCCCTCCCTAATAGATGTGTGCTGTGCCTTCAAGAGGAAGAGTCTATGGACCATCTTGCTCTCCACTGTTCCTTCTCAGCCTCTGTTTGGGAAAGCTTCCTCAAGAGCTTCAGTATCGCGTGGGTGTTTCCTAATAACATTAGAGATATGTTCTCCTCCGGGAATATTCAATGGGCTAACCCTTTTTTGATATGTTTGTGGTATCTTTCTCTTCCTCACATCTTGTGGGGTCTATGGAAAGAAAGAAATAACTGAATCTTCAGGGATGTCTCCCTCAATCAAGATATTGTATTTCAGAAAATTTGATGGTCAATTCAGGAAAATATAGGGATCATTGAGGGTCCTTGTTACTCAAACAATCCAATGGATTCAAATATCTTAAGGGTATGGAATATGAAGGTCATTGATGGTCCTAATCTCAACCAAGATAAAAGGCTTGAAGTTAAGTGGCAAACCCCTCCTCAAGGTTGGCTCAAAGTTAATTTTGACGGTGCTGCCAAAGGTAATCCAGGTCCTTCAAGTTGTGGAGCTATTCTTAGAGATCATAGAGGAATTTGCAAGGAAATGGTTGTTGTCCCTATTGGAACCTAGACCAATCATAAAGCTGAAGCAATGGCAGCTCTTCAAGGCATCATCCTAGCCAAAAAATGGAAATGCCCCTATCTATGGAGAAGGGGATTCGAATAATATAATAAAGTGCCTTAATGGGAATTCAAAACCTTCTTGGTCGATTCACAACATAATCACCTCTGCTATTGACATTATTGACACCTTTAAAAAATGGCATATCTCCCACATCTACCAGGAGGCCAACGGCTCTGCTGACTAGGCTGCCAATGCATCGATTAAAAGTGAGGCAATTACCACATGGACAGGTGAAAGTGGACTCCCCGAAGATGTCAGACAAATCATTAGCAATGAGCGATATAAAAGCACTCCAAAGACTCTTGATGGACAGGATAATTATGAAAAGTACTGATGTGAGTACTTCGAGTTATTTTAATAATGAGAAATTCACTCATTATAACATCAATGCCATAAAATCTCATGCTTTCTGGGTAATTTTTATAGCTTTGAGAAGCTCTCAGTTTAATCAGCTCTGTAAGTTTCAAAATTTGGTCGTGAGTAGTGACAATATGGGCGGAAATAGGAGGCGATATGAACCTAGTAGTTGTAAATAATGGAAACAGAAGGAAGAGGTTTGGGGTATTCTGCAGCAAGGTGGTCTCTCAAACTTCATGGAGAGATTCCATGGTCGAGATGGTATGGTAACCAGTCTTTTCTGCAAGAACTGGAAGAAGGGAATGTTAAAAATGGGTGATCAAATGGTTGAAATCGACGAAGATTTAATTGCTCAAGCTACGGGCCTCACCAGGGAAGGTTGCAACTTCTACAGAGATAGGAAGGTTAGTAGGGAAGCTATTGAAAGGTACCCGGTAACTAAGAAAGAGAAAAAATGACTGGTAAAGTTGAGCAAAACCTACTACCCACCTAGGGCTTTTGCCAAACCCTGGTGGGAGATTCTTTTTGTTTTAATGCGATATATCACTCTAGATGGTAGGTTTATGAAAGTTTATGGGTATCACTTTGTTCTGTTAAATCACTTTAGGCACAATGATAAGGTTAATTTCCCTTATTTCCTACTTTGTTCGATGAATGCATTCCTTAAGGCTTACAAAGAGAATCCTTTGGGTGATACTACTATGCACCAAGGTCTAATGGCCCTAATTTATGACCATTTAAAGGCCACTCAAATTGCTCGTATGCAGCCCTCTATGGATTCTGAGGAAGAGATATCTGATTCTGCCTTTTCTGAGGAGGAGGAATTTGATAGCGACTCTTCATCTGATACAAAGGACAGTTTTGATGACTCGGAGTATGAAAGCGAGAAGAAGAGGAAATACAGAAAAAAAGACCCTCTTCATCCAAGGGTAAAAAGCCTCAAAGCAAACCCCTGATTAGCATCTCTTCAGAAGGGGAGGATTCAGATGATTCTGAGAAGGAGAACCCTAAAGGGCTGCTGAAGAAGAAAACAAAAATCCATACCCAGACCCAAAAAAAGCACAAGAAAAAAGAGGAGATTGGCAAGGAACTGGAAGTTGACAAGCAAGCAAGGACCCTAGAAGCTAATCACAGCCTGGAAAAGGAGACTATGGAAGAGACTCTCAGGGCTGCCAACACAATTTCCGCCCTCCACATCCCCAAAGAAGAACAGGTTACTCCTGGAAAAGCTGCTCCCTCATCTGGCCCTCCTCCGGAGGGTTTGCATGGTTTCATGGAAACTATGGAGTGGCTCATTAATGGTTACAAGAAAGCTGTGGATGAATACAAGAAGCTCTGTAATAGAGTCTTGATTCTAGAAACCATTAATATTGGGGAGGGAAATACAATGGCCGACTATATTGAGGACCTAAAAAACACCATCGCCAAAGCTAAAGACATCAGAGATGCTTTCAACCCCAGGTTTGAGAAGATTGAAAAGGAGATGCTGGACAGAAAAAGCCTTGCGGACACTAGCGAAAAAACCCTCTTGGACACTGTCACCAAAGTTGATAAAATTGAGGAGTGCCTGCAGAACATCACTGAATAGAGCCTAAGTATTTTGAAGATCTCGGCCAACAAAACCCACACCCTCATCAGCAAGATGGATGATGAAAAGGAAATCCAGGACTTAGAACTAGAAGCTGAAGGAACAGGGGAAGCTCAAGGTCCCAGAACCCGCACCAGAGGCAAGAGGAAGGAAAAGAAACCGAACAAGGATCTAGAAGACCTGAAAGCTGTTGGGGCCACCTATGACAAGCTGGTGACAAAGGTGGAGGATTTGCCAAAGAAAATCGTTGTGTAGTGCATTCCCTATTTCTTTGCTATTTTTTTGTTAAGCTGTTCTTTCTGTTCGCTGGTCTTTTTGTCTGCGGACTCTTTTGTTCTTTTCTTCTCAGTGCTTTTTCTCTTTCTATGATGTAAAGGTTTCGGGTCCTGAAAACCTATTTTTTAATTAATCAGAACAAATTGTATTTCAAACCTTCAACCCAATAAACATCATTATATCTTGCATTGTCAAGAAGTGTTATAGATCCTTTACCTTTTACCGGACATGGTGCATCATTACCAAATATTACATAGCCTCCATCATAATCTTCTAGCATAACAAACTTGTGTTTATCACCTGTCATGTGATGTGAGCATCCACTATCTATGATCCAAGAATCATTAGTATTTATGTGAGATATTAGGGCTTTTTCTTCATACCTTTCTTCATCTGATCCATCTTTGATAGCCGCATAAACTACTTCCTCTGTATCAGTTTCATCTAATTTATCATCATTGGATTCCTCATCGACTATTAAGCATGACTTTCTATCTCTTCTTTTGAAGTCTTAGTGTCCTCTGTAATGATTATCTTTTTGTCTATCATGTCGGTAATCTCTCTTTTCAGTAGAATCTTTGTCAGGATAGTTAGAAGCCATATGTCCTATCTTATCACAACTGAAACATTTCAAAGGTAATTTTCCTTTATACTTACCTTTGCCTCTCGGTAACCTTCTGGCTAATAGTGCTTCAAACTCTTCTTGCTTTCTGATTTCCTCATACAGTTTGTGTACTTCTTCCATGTTCTTGCGAAATCTTTCACTTGCTCCACTGTGATCCCCTTTAGTGTACTTACTCATTCTATCATTGTAATCATCAGATTCACCAATATGAAAAGAACTAAATGCAGACTCAACTTTATTTACCAATGACCCAATGTTATCAAAGTTACTTAACTCAAATGCATGTAGCTTACCAATAATAACATCTAAAGAAACTAGCATATTGGGTACATACCTCAATTCATTGATTGCAGAGACTCGGATTGCATAAGCTGGTAGAAGGGTTCTTAACAACTTACTTGTTATATACTTTTCTTCAATAGTTCCACCTTCTCCTTTGATTTGATTTACAATCTCCTTTAGTCTTGTACTGTACTGTGTAATGTTTTCACCTTCATTCATCCTCATAGATTCAAGTTGTCCTCTTAGACTATCCACTTTTTCTCTTTGAGCATGTTCATCTCCACCATACACAGATATGAGCTTGTCCCACATTGCCTTTGCATCATTGCAACCTTCTAGATCATTAAACTCTGAGTTGGTCAATGCAAATGTTATTTCAATCATTGCTTGAATATGTTCTTGCTTTGCCTTTATCTCTTCCATAGTCAATGGATAGGTGCTCGGTGTGATGAAATCATTCTCCAGATAATATACAACATATTCTCCAACTTTTGATAGGTGCAACTTCATCCTTTTCTGCCATGTAGAGAAACTTGACTTGTTCAGCTTCGGTGCATCCCTCTTATACATCTTTGGATCTTTGCCTCAAGTACCTTTAAACTTTTCTTTCGGAGTCCAAAGCTCTGATACCAATTGATAGTTCTGATACTTAATGTTAAGTACAAATGCCAAGCTAATAAGATGAGAGGGGGGGTGAATCATACAAACTTAATCTTCCATAAAAACAACAGATTCAACCTCGGTAACATATACTTCAGCAATATAACCAAAATTGCTAAACATGCAAACTCATAAGCATATAAACATCATAACACTCATAGCACCAGCTTTAACGTGGAAACCCAAATAGGGAAAAACCATTGTGGGATTTCAGACCCACTAAGAAATATACTCTTCTAGAGTATGCTCGGTTAAAAGCAAATCCTGTTAAAGATTACAAACACATTGCTAGATGTGACCCGATTAAGGGATTTCCCTAAGATCTGTTAGGATCTTCACCTTGTTAGAAGTGACCTTGTTAAAGGATTTCAAACACTCAATCAGAATGTCACCTTACTAGAGGGTTTTACAAATAAGACTATTAAGTCCACTCGGTTAAGAGATTTTCTGTCACTTCACAAAATAACAGTAATAAAAATCTATCTGCAACTTCACATCTAATATGCTAAAGCAGATTCTTATTTGCTTAATACAATAGGACTTATCTTGTCCATCTGCTGGGCTCTATACTCTGTTATTCAAACAGGTCTTCAAGCTATAGTGCTCGATAATCACTATGTAGCATCCCCGTGCATACACTTGCCCGCATTCATTGTTTATCAACAGCTCCTTATTTATAAACAATTTGCCAACTGCTTAATCTCCTTGATCACATATCCCATGATCAATCATAGCCATCGGATCTTCAAAATTGACTAGGTTCAATTTATCCTTCGATCTGAAAATGTTTTACCCCGCCTTGGAACTTGCATACATTTCTTGGAACTTGTGCTAGGGTATTAAGGTTCAATCTGAGCTGTAGATCTTCCTGCCGATTTTCCTTTGCCATATATTCTTTAACAAACTTCATGCATGACATACCAATCATTTAATCATAGCCAGCTCATCAGATTCCTTCATTAAAAAATGCTTTTATTCATTCAATGCATTCTGTTATTACTCAGTTGCAACTCGGTAAATACTAAACTTCACTTGGTAGACATTCTGCCTTTATTAACCGATAGCGATAACCTTAGGGTTTACCGATAGCGATAACCTTAGGGTTTACCGACTAGGTTCTTTGCTTGGTAACATAGTATAGTATTAACCTTACAATCAATAACATATGTAGGATATCAAAACAATCTAAACATCATGATCTCATCATTGTCTAACTTGGTAATAGTTGCCCATTGAATAACTTATTCCTCCCCTTATTCATCACATTCTTTCTGTGTCTTTTACCGACATCTTTATACTCATCAAATCATACTTCTTAAGATATGGCAACATCATACTGAATAAGAAAATCAATTTCTTGACATCAATGACAAAATAATAATAGTAAGACAGTAAAACATCCTTAATCAGTTATATCCATAATCATCAACAACCTTCTCAATATCCTAATTGAAATGCCAACAATCTCTCTTTGTCTGTTATAATGCCAACAAGGGGAAGGAGCCTCTTACCACAGAGGAAAAACCCAAGAGACAAAAAAAGGAAGGGCATTCTTTGGCCCAAGATTTGATTGACCAATGGCCATCATCCAGTTTAAGGTCTAAAAAGAATAAAGCTGATGAGGAAGGTCTAGAGGACTGGTTTGAGGATCTTGGAGACACATGGAACAAGTTAAGGGGGTATGAATTGTTCGTATATGGATACGATAGAAGAGTTGCCCCTCGGCCTATAAATAATTTATGGTGATTTAACCTATGCAAACTGGTTGTGGCGAATGTCTTTGTCAATGTAGAGCTTATGAAAGCCTTGGCAAACAACTATGACCATAAAACTAGAACTATATATAATTATATGGGTAATCCGATTCTTTCAATTTCAAGGGAGGTTATCGACACTGTGTTTGAGATAGACTGGGGGTTTGAGGAACCAATTGATCTTAAGAAACTGACAAATGAATATTTCAACCTAGAACACATTTACAAAACATGGAGGCTCCCCATACACAGGCCTAGAAATGTAGGGTCTTTAGTGCCATTAGGCGAGGATGACAAAGCCCCTTATGATGTCAACTCATTCCGCCCTTACTTCAAATAGACCTATTACTGTGTTGCTCAGGTTCTAGGGATAAAAGCCCATCCTTTAATGGATATTGCAGCCATGGTTATTTGTGTTGATTTGCAGTCTAGAGACCCCCGCTTCTTTGATTTTTTTGCTTACCTAGTTGAAACCTTGAACCATGGGTTGGAGAAGTTGAAAGGGGATGTGATTAATGTGCACTTTAAGCATTATTCCCTCCTTATGCATATGTTTGTAAATGTTGGCCAAGATGAACGATTATGGATGAAAGAATTGTGTGTCAGAGCCTATGACAAGGCTGGAGTGAGAAAACCGGTTCAATTATGGGTTTCATCATGGGACCAGAGATATGCTAATAATCAATATTGGCACTTTGAGGAGTTCTTTGTTAAAACATTGTATAGATTGTTAGGATGTCCATATGACCATGCCCTTGCACCAGAGATTCAGAGATTCTTGAGGCCTAAGGATTCTAGTGAAGATTCCTCAATTAACCATAATTGGGGAGACTGGTATTGTTTTTCAGACTACACACAAATTAGGGTGTATGGGTTCGAAGGGAGACCATATCTATTAACACTTACAGTGCCTAACAGAGTGGCTTGCTTGGAAATTGTGAGGCTATTGTCAATTGTGAGTGTAGAGCATCTGACAAACCATGGGAAATAGTCAATTGTGTCTGGATTGTTAGTCTTTTTAGACTTTATTGTGAAGAGTTCCAAAATCTATGGCTTGTTGTAGACAAATTTGGATTATTATGGCATGGCAATGGGGGACCCAAGGCCAAATTTTGATCTTGAGGGATATCTAAGAACAACTCGGTCATCACAGAAGCTAAAGGCTTGAGAAGATAAGTCATATCTGCCAGAAGATCTCATTAAGAAAATTGATAGAGAAGAGGCGAGATCAAAAAGAATAGAATTTGAGAAGGTAATGCAAGCCTACAAATGGAAACTTTTCAGGGGTAAGATGGATGAAAAATTATTACAAAAGATTGAGGACCCTTTGGAGTTGGCGAACAGACTTATGGAGTATGAATTGGAAATACTTGAAGGAGTTCCACCTCATGTCTTTGGGGAGTATATTAATACCATCAGGAGTACATAGCCTTTGGCTGATATGTCCCCCGTTTCTACATCTCATGTTATTCCATTTACTCCTAGAGAAGACTACCCTCCTGGTTATGAAAGGGACACACAGATGGATTTGACAATAGGACAATTCAATGTTTGATAGGTTGCTGATGTTAGATTCTTGGAACATGAGGAATTCATTGCTGATAGTGACTTCATTGCTTCCAAAGAGTTCACCACATTCCTATAACAACATAAAGGACTTCAGATCAAAAGCGTCATGAAAGATAGCAATGAAGAGAAGGAAGTCCAAAAGCTACAGGAGGAAATGGATCTTATGATGAAGGAGATGACACCTGAGAAAGAGAGACAATTGCTTAAGGAGGTTGGCATGCTGTTGTATTCTGGATGGGCTATGAAGTCAACCTTGTTATTTGACGTCTTTCTCAAAAAACAAGATCCGAATAAGCAAATGATGCCAGATGAAATTGATAAACTCTTCAGGGGATTAGGATATGATCCAGATCAAAACTCTCTTCTACAATGGGCTATCTATCCTAAAAATAAGAGACCCACACTGGTTGACACACAAGAATCTTTTGGACATTTGATGATACAACAGGTTGGAAAGGCTTATCCCAGGATCACTGCCAAATTAAACTATGATGTGGCCAAGCTGAATCAAGATCAAATAGAGTTTCTTGTAAGAGATAACTCTACACAAAAGAGCTTATATGAAAAGGTTGATGAGGAAAAGAAAAGGCTGCAAGCAAGATTATTGCAGATTGAGACAGACACCAGTGAAATAGGAATGTCATATGGTATTGACCAAGATGCTATGGATACCTAGATAGATGCAATGTATTGGAGGAGTAAGGCAGAAAAGTCATCTCAGCAAATAGAAAAGATGCAGCAGAAGATGGACAGGTTTGTTCATGAAATCATTAAGCATAGATTCAGAAGTGTGATGCTAGTCGCAGAGAACTATTGGAAGACATACAATGGGACAACCAAAGCTTCGAGGGAGCATGAAAGGCTTAGATCATGGTTGTAGGAGATGATGAGTGATGATAATTTAATGACTCCTGGTGAGAGGGTTGAAGTCGAGACTTACCTGAAGTCACATGAAGAGTTTGTAGATCGATTGAGAAAAGAGCTTCAAAGATTGGACAATGGTAATACCCCTAGGGTGCCCTCTTTCTACAGTGATGGAGAACTGGTGTCACTGGAGTAGTGGAAACAAGAGTTTGTTAATGACAAGGATCGAGTAGTGGTAGGATTGGGTTGAGACAAAGATTTGTCAACTTACGTGAATCACATTCTCTTTAATTATTTTCTGATAGAAACCGACATGAGAAGAATGAACAGTGATATTTTAATGTACAAAGATGACAAATACGTAGTACATGTGGGGATGTTGAATTTACTTATATTTCAGTTTGTTAACAAAATCACTAGTTAGTAGTTACATACTAAATTGTCACACCTTTTGGTGAAACTGTACACTCTCATATAAATGAGGGAACTTCTGTAATTTTTGAGACAAGAAATAGATTATAGGCTCAGGCTTACCATTGTACTATTTTGATGAATATATATAATATAATCAGTCATTTTTCCTTTGCGTATGTGCTATGGATTACTGCATTTTCTACAGGCATTTGCTTGTGATATTATCTAAAGGAGATAAGGTTATTTGTGTTCTTCCAGCAAAATTCTATGTTTCATATTGTAAGATTTGGATAAAAAAAGATTTACTTGTGAATTTTAATTGTTCCCTGTATTTCTTCCTTGGATGGTCTCTTAAAGTTAGGGTTAAATTCATTCAAGCGGTTTACAATATAGACATTAAAGTAGAGCTCATAAGAAACAGTAACTGATAGAATCGCCAAGAGGGGGTGGGTTTAAAAACTATCTCATAAGTTTACACAATGAGTCCTAAAGAAATATAAAGACTTTGTAGCCCAAACATCAAAGAAAGGCACTGGTCATCTATAAAATACAACTCATTAGTTCATATTTCACATTAAAAGTAATAGGAGTAGCTGAGTAGGAAATATAGAGTAAATTAGCAATAGTGTATACATATAAATTTCAAGCACAAAAACCGAATAGTTTTTACAACAACAATATTGAACTCATTTGCTATATCTCCATCCTAGGAATTTATGCCATTCTAAGATAGGAGGAAGCTAGATCAAGATACTTAATCTGCTATAAAAAGCATTAGTCATTGAAAATAACTAGTGAGTAGGTATACCCACCTAGGTCCTACAGAGCCTAAAGTGAGAGAGTTAGTAACCAAATAGGTTCACTCTATAAGGTTGCTAAGTCATTGGAAGGTTTGAGCATAGGAGTTGGCATTTCCTTAGAACCTATCCAATCTATTGATTTAAGATGCAACAGATTGGTGACTATGCTAGGGAACATTCATTTAAGAAAGACTCTGCTGTGGGAAAGGACTCATACACAAAATACAATTTCCTTTCAAGAAGAAAGGTGGCGACTCTGAAATAAGAAATTTTATGTACGAAAGAAGGTCAATAATGCAAGGCCACCAAATAGTACAATTAAACTTTAATTAGAAAAGAAATAAAAGGAATTCAAAAGAAGAATCAATAGACAATCCGATGGAACCTAAGAATGACTTCATGAATGGAATGTATAATCAGTACTATTCCAAAAACTATTCACATCTAGCTCTGAATAAACAGAACTACACAATTCCTACATACCCTAGAAATGATGACTTGGCAACTGCGGATAGAGCATGAAAAGGGAAATTCCCTCCTAGCTTTGAGAATCATTGTGTGAATTCAAGGGTAGGTACTTCAAGTTCTTCCAGATCAAGCAAGATGGATGCACTAGACCATATGGCAGACTTAATGAAACAAATGATGGAAGCAACCATTGAAATGAAGGATATTGGGTGGGTATAGGAATGTGTAGAATTATGTGCTAAATTGGGCCTGAATATTAATGAAGAGGACATTAATCATGACTTGGAAAGGTATAGGGAAAGGTGTGAACATGTAGCCGAAGGATCAAGCAAAGGGGGGAGCAATAAAGGTGAAGTCAATGCAAAAAACAACACCTACAAGGTATCTGAAAACCCTTTATATGATCATAGGCGTAATAATCTCCCATATGCCAATATGTTTCTTGAGCACCAACACAATCACTTCAACAATTTTCCATACACCAATATACCTCTTGAATATCAACATAATCATTCTAACAACTTTTCATATCAAAACCAATTTCCCCCTAGTAATAATAATATAGGTCAGAACCATGGAAATTTCTTTCAGGGGGGATATGGATTGATAAATACATAACGAATTAGGCAGTTTGATTTTTCAAGAACGATGGTGTACCCTCATCCCATTCCAAATGAAATTAGAACTGCAATACCAAAGTTCACTGGGAGCAATACTATTTCAGTAGAAACACATTGCAAAGCCTTTGATAGAGTCATGGAAGATTTCTGCCTTCCATATGAGGATGTTAAAATGAAATTGTTCATGCAGTCATTGATAGAAGATGGATGGTAATGGTTTAGAGCACTACCAGATTTTTCAATAAGTAGTCTTGCAGAGTTTAAAAGACTTTTTCTTGAACATTATGGAGATAACAATAGCCATGAGTTCACATTACATGAAATCATAAGCATCAATAAAGAACCTAATGAAGCAGTGGTTGACTTCAATAAAAGATTCAACAGAATTATGAACAAGATTCCTAATAGGATAAAACCAGTTCCTGAAGTGAGCATCTTATACTACATGAATGCTTTTGACAGTAAAACAAACTATGAGCTCAGAACAAAAAATCATACAACTCTTCAAGGAGTTATGAAACCTGCCATAACTATAGAGAATAATAGGAAAGCAGCTGGAACTATGGGGAGAAGGGAGGATGCAAGATTATTCAATCCAAAGGCCCCTAAACAAACAAAGGATGATGACAAGTTGGATAAGGTGCTGAATGTTCTTAAAGATTTGTCTGTCAAGGTGAATAAAATAGAGAAACAACCATTCTATCACCATGACAGGCCTAGATTGCATGATATGCCTTACAATACCACATGGAAAGATGGAAAACCAGTGGATAAGAACTAGAAAAAAAGTAACCAAATACCAAACCCTTTAAGGAAAGTGGTGAAGTAGGTAGTTAATGAAGATATGTGGTGCTTAGCATGTGACATGCCTCATTCTCCTTACCAATGTGCAATAGTGATGAAGTTGCAGGGAGGAGAAGAAGAATGTGACCATACAATAAAATTACTGTCCTTTGAAGAATATGATTCATCTGAGGGAGATGAAGAAAATGATGTAAACTCTAGACGGATCAAGTAGCAGTGTTGTATGCAACAAATATTCTTGGATAAGGAAGATGAAGTCTTGCTCAGGATCCCTACTAAAGAGGAATGGGAGAGAATTACCACAGCTGCTATTGAACAAGCCATATAGACCTACATGCTAAGGAATAGAACTATAAACCCTGAATAGGGCAAACCATCAGGCATGTTCATAAAGGAGAGTAATAGAACATCTAAACCAATAACTAAGTGAAGTAAGACCCAGGAACAAAATATAAAATTTAATTAGGAAAAGGAGTTGCAGACTTCCAAGGTGCAAAAAAATGAAAAGGATGAAACAATGAACGCTTCAACATTGCCTATCATAATGTCATTTGATATTGCTAACACCTTGACACAGATGAAGGTCTCTGTACCACTACTTGAGATGATGAAGTTTCCAGAGTACCATGAGAAAACTTTGAAGGTGATCAATGGTGTTTCTGAGGAAAATATTAAAGAACATAAATAGAATGGTCAGAATAGTAACACTAAGAATAACTCTGTTCCAACCATATACTTAGGGTCGGCAATAACAAAAAATCCTTCTCAAGTAGACCCATTCTATTTAACCTTGATGATCAATAACAAGATGATAAAAAATTGCATGATTGATTCAGGAGCAGCTATAAATGTTATGCCTGTGGGAGTCATGAAGGAACTTGGAATGGAAGTGGAGACAATTTTTGGTAAATGTTATGCTATGGATAACCGCTCTATCCCAGTGGTTGGTGTCATGAAGGATGTTGAATTCAAGTTAGCAGCGTGTCCAGAAGCATCTTATAAAACATATATCACCACAGTTGATGTTCCTCCTAATTATGGCATGTTGTTAACCAGACAATGGTCCAATCTGATAATAGGCCATGTTCAGTTAGACTTATCATATGCCACTATACCACTGAATGGATAGGAAGTGAGGATTGAGAGAGAACCTCATTCTGAGTATATTATTGAGGAGGTAGAACCTATTGAATCAGTATATTTTATCCAGTCAGATATAGATAACTTTAAAGTTAAGTTGACAAAACAAAAAATAGAGAGCTTGACTCCAATTGAATCTTCGGTCAGGGAGAATGAGGATCAAGTACGGAGGATGTACTTTGATGGATCATGCAGCAAGGAAGGAAGTGGGGCTCGAATCATATTTATTTAACTAGATGGAGAGACATTCAAGTACTCTTTTAAACTGATATTTGAATGTACAAATAATATTACAGAATACGAAGCTCTACTTATTGGACTTAACGTGGCTACCAAGCATGGAATTAAATTGCTCAGTGTCTTTTGGGATTCAGAGTTAGTAATATCTCAAATCAAACAAAAGTATGCCTCTAAACATCTCAGGTTGAAACAATACAGGGATGCTATGTGGGATACCATTGAACTGTTTGATGCTTTCCAGATAAGTTGGATTGACAGATCAAAGAATATCATGGCTGACTTCTTGGCTAATGTTGCTTTGAAAGGAAATAATATAACACTGAATGGAGTGTCAGAGGTAGAAATAAAAGTCAGACCCTCTGTTCTTGATAACTTATACAATTGGAAAGTTTTTCATGACGATAATGACTTATTGAAATTTTTACACAGTGTGGATCACTACCAAGCACATGCTATCAAGTTCAATGATTTTGTGGAAAGGACAGATGGGAAAGAAACTCTATTTGGATAGGAAATCATACAGTTAAAATCTAATAAGATACCTAGAGGGCTAGTCGCACTAGAAAGAGATTTCAACATACAAGACAAAGTCAAAATTAAAGGGGCCACAGTCAAGGAAATTGATGTTGAGCAGATTAATTTGGGAAGTGAAGAATCACGAAGACATGTTTTTATTGGTAATAAATTGACTCCTAAGATGAAGCAACAATTAGTGATGTTACTCAAAAATTATAAGCATGTATTTGCGTGGTCTTATGATGACCTCAAAGCCTACAAGGGGGATCTCTTTCAACATAAAATACCTCTTAAACCTGATGCCAAGCCATTCAAACAAAATAAGAGGCCTATAAATCCGACTTTACTCCCTAAGATGAAAGAGGAAATAATAAAAATGAAAGATGGAGGGATAATTAAACCCTGTAGATACTCTACTTGGGTTTCAAATTTGGTACCTGTCAGAAAGAAAAATGGGGACATAAGACTATGTGTAGATTTCAGGAATTTGAACATATCATCATTAAAGGATAATTACCCTTTGCCTAACATGGACAACATGTTGCAGAAAGTAGTTGGATGCGAGCTATTATCCATGATGGATGGGTTCTCGAGTTATAATCAGGTAAAGGTTAAAGAAGCTGAACAGTATAAAACAACCTTCACAACACCATATGGCACATATGTATATGCGCAAATGCCATTTGGATTGACAAATGCAGGGGCAACATTTCAAAGGGAAATGGATGTAGCGTTTGCAGAGTTAATTGATGTAATAATGGTGGTGTATCAGGATGACTTAGCAACTTATTCAAAAAAGGCTGAAGACCATTGCGATCACCTTGAAAAGGTATTCAAGAAGGCTCTGGAATATGGAATTTCCCTAAATCCAAAGAAGTATCATTTTACAGTTGAAGAAGGAAAGCTCCTGGGACATATAGTATCCAAAGAAGGGGTAAAGATTGACCCTGAAAGAGTAACTGTAATAAATGAAGTCCCTATCCCAAAGACTGTCAAAATTATTCAATCATTTTTGGGACAAATCAATTTTGTCAGAAGATTTATGCTTAATTTTGAAGACATCATAAAACCTATAGTAAGGATGTTAAAAAGGGGAGCCAAAATAGATTGGGATGCACAAGCATTGGATGCATTTATAGCCATAAAGAGGGCAATATTTGAAACACCTGTATTGATATCTCCAGATTTTAATAAAACTTTTTTGATTTTTGCATTTGCCTCTTGTCATACAGTAGCAGCAGTGTTGTTACAGAAGAACCAGTATAATTGTGAACAACCCATTGCTTATTTCAGTAAGTCATTGAATTCATTTGAGACTAAATATGACCTGAATGAAAAACAAGCCTATGCCCTGGTAAAAGCAGTAAAACAATTTAGGCCATATTTGGTAGGTGCAGAAGTTATAGCATATGTTACTAATATAGTAATGAAGGATATATTTAGGCAAACTGAGGTCATAGGGAAAAGATGCAAATGGATCAATCAGATTCAAGAATTCAATATTGAGCTCAAGATCTCACAAATTATCAAAGCTCAGGGATTGGCTAAACTTATGGTAGGAGTAGAGGTTGAAGAGTTTCAGGTTAATGAAGTAGGATTAGACGAAGCCAATTTCAGTATTGAGAATACAACACGGTATGCAGACATCATGTATTTTCTCAAGAACATGAGGTGTGCAGATAATATGACCGACAATCAGAAGAGAACTTTGAAATTGAAGTCTGCAAAATACGTGATCATCAATGGAGACTTGTATTGGAAAAAAAGAGATGGGATATTGTTACTATGCCTAGATGAACGCCAACCAAATAAAATCCTACAAGAAATGCATGATGGGGTTTGTGGTGGTCATTTGTCAGCCAAAACTACTGCACACAAGATATTGAGATTTGGATATTTTTGGTCACGTGTGTACAATGATTCCTATGCTTATGTCAGAAAATGTGAGGCTTGTCAGAAATTTTTAGGCAAACTGAAGTATCAAGGATCACTCCCACTAAGACCAATGCAAGTTGAAGAACCATTTTAGTAGTGGGGAATAGACTTTATAGGAGAGATATCAGAAAATTCAAGTGGAGGACACAAATGGATTTTGGTTGCTACAGAATACTTTACCAAATGGGTGGAAGCAATACCTACTAAATAGGCTACTAGTAAAGTGGTGATAAAATTCATAACGAAGAATATCATCACTAGATTCATTGTTCCTGCAAGGATCATCTCTGATAATGGCATGGCCTTTAGGTCTAAAGAATTCAACACCTTTTGTGAAGAGTATGGCATCAAAATATCTTATCCATCCCCTTACCACCCTGAAGGTAACGGGCAGGCTAAGTCAAGTAACAAAAACATCCTAAAGATCATCAAAAAGGTGCTGGGAAAAAATAAAAGAGCGTGGGAATCAAAGCTGAATTTAGCATTGTGGGCAGATAGAATAATAGTTAAAAAATCTATAGGGAAGTCTCCATATGAGTTGGTCTATGGTAAATGGTCCAGACTCCCTTTGTATAATCTCCTTCTTGTGCATATATTCATGACACAAGAAGGGATAGATGTTGATGACCCTTTTCAAGAAGAGTTGATGCAGTTGGTAGAGCTTGATGAGTCAGGGCAGAGGCTTAGGAACAAAACATCAAAATTCAGAATCAGATGAAAAGGTTATATGACAAGAGAACAACAAATACAAAATTTAAGTTTGATAATTGGGTTTTGATGTGGAACGCCAAGAGTCAAGACAAAGGCAAGCATGGCAAGTTTGAGGCTCTATGGCTTGGACCATATGTAATTATAGATAAAGTTGGGGAAGATTCCTATTATCTCCAAAGTGCTACAGGAGAAGTTCAAGAATTGCCAGTACGTGGACAATTCTTGAAAAACTTCTTTTCTTAAACAACCTTTCCATGTATAGTAGTTTAGGTTTCACTTCCATTGTAAAAAACCACATTTCCTTTGATTTTTGTCTTGTACAAACCAGAGAGTCTGGATTCTTGAAGGTATCCATAGCATACCCCCATCCCTAGTCAGAGCCACTGTTGAGCACCAAATCTGAATCAAATAAAACCTCTTGATTTGTGGAATTAAATCATAAAATCCTCCATTTTTAGAAGAAAAAATCACCATTCTCCTTCCAAAGTAAAATAACCTATAAGTTGTCGAACAAGTATGATGGCATCCTATCAAAAAATCCAAAATCAAATGGTATTGATGAGACCCAACGATGTCTCATCAATATAAAAGGGTTGTTGAAGGGAAAGGGAACACCGATGAACTTGAAAGAAGACTCAACAAAAGCAATGATTCCATCGATAAAAGAGTATCGAAGAAAGAAAAAGTGGTCTCATCGACGGAAAAAACTTTCAAGGAAATAATGCTATCAGCCTAGCACATAGGAGACTCACTGAAAGGAACATTCTTATCGAAAGAATAATGTCGATCAAATAGAAGGAAGTTACCTTGATAAAGGATATCGATAGGATATGAGTTTCGAGGAGACCAAAAGACAAGTTACCAATACGTATTGTTTCACCGATGGAATTTTATTAAGGAGATTACAAATGAGTTCATCGATGAGAGATGATGATGAAAGAAAGTCATCCAAGGAAGAAGGGCTTTGATTAAATGATATACTCATTCATCGAAGGGGTGTAATGATGTTGATAGAAAAATGTGTTTCGATGGAAAGATGAGGGAAGTTATCAAAGCCTACGGTTTCTTTGACATGGAACCCGATTGACATCGGATATGTATCGGTGAAAAGGCAAATGTTATCATCAAATACAACATTTCGATGAGGGGAGAAAATGCCTAATCGACATAATATTCAAAGCAAAAGTGTTTTCAATAGAAACAATGAGATCAATGGACCAAAAAAATAAATGATCAAAAGACATATTCTCAACGAAGTGATTATTGATTGCCACAAAGATTAGAAACAAATCCCAGGGAGGTCACATCACCATTTAATTCAAATGTTTATCCAAGTGACCGTTGTTGAACTGTCATTACTAACTACTTAAATTCGTCATTCGTAATGAATTGATATCGAAGGACACAGTATTGAGGAATTCATAGGCGATGAACCAGAAGCAAAAATTGGGCGAATTCACAGAGAAGGCTCACAGATTTCAAGTAAGTTGTCCATACACAGAACCCCTTTATAAATTCAAATAAAATCATCATCTAAGGCTAGTAAAACTAGAAAGGGGAAGGAGTTTCTTACCATAGAGGAAAAACCCAAGAGCCAGAAAAAGGAGGGGTGTTCTTTGGCCCAATATTTGATTGACCAATGGCCATCATCCAGTTTAAGGTCTAAAAAGATTAAAGTTGATGAGGAAGCTCTAGAGGACCGGTTTGAGGATCTTGGAGACACATGGACCGAGTTAAGGGGGTATGAATTATTCCTATGGATACAATAGAAGAGTTGCCCCTAAGCCTATAAATAATTTCTGGCGATTAAACATAGGTAAACTGGATGTGGCTAATGTCTTTGTAAATGTAGAGCTCATGAAAGCCTTGGCAAACAACTATGACCCTAAAACTAGAACCATATATAAATATATGGGTAAGCCAATTATTTCAATTTCAAGGGAGGTTATCGACACTGTGTTTGAGTTAGACTAGGGGTTTGAGGAACCAATTGATCTCAAGAAACTAACAAATGAATATTTCAACCTAGAACACATTTACAAAACATGGAGGCTCCCCATACACAGGCCTAGAAATGCAGGGTCTTTAGTGCCATTAGGCCAGGATGACAGAGCCCCTTATGATGTCAACTCATTCCACCCTTACTTCAAATACACCTATTACCATATTGCTCAGGTTCTAGGGATAAAAGCCCATCCTTTAATGGATATTATAGCCATGGTTATTTGTGCTGATTTGCAGTCTAGAGACCCCCGCTTCTTCAATTTTTCTTCTTACCTAGTTGAAACCCTGAACCATGGGTTGGAGAAGTTGAAAGGGGATGTGATTAATGTGCACTTTAAGAATTATTCCCTTCTTATTCATATGTTGGTAAATGTTGGCCAAGATGAATGATTATGGATGAAAGAATTGTGTGTCAGAGCCTATGACAAGGCTGGAGTGAGAAAACCGGTTCAATTATGGGTTTCCTCATGGGACCAGAGATATGCTAATAATCAATATTGGCACTTTGAGGAGTTCTTTGTTAAAACATTGTATAGATTGTTAGGATGTCCATATGACCATGCCCTTGCACCAGAGATTCAAAGATTCTTGAGGCCTAAGGATTCTGGTGAAGATTCCTCAATTAACCATAATTGGGGAGACTGGTATTGTTTTTCAGACTACACACAAATCAGGGTGTATAGGTTCGAAAGGAGACCATATCTATTAACACTTACAGTGCCTAATAGAGTGGCCTGCTTGGAAATTGTGAGGCTATTGTCAATTGTGAGTGTAGAGCATCTGACAAACCATGGGAAATAGTCAATTGTTCCTGGATTGTTAGTCTTTTTAGACTGTATTGTGAAGAGTTCCAAAAGTTATGGCTTGCTGCAGAAAAAGTTGGATTATTATGGCATGGCAATGGGGGACCCAAGGCCAAATTTTGATCCTGAGGGATATCTAAGAACATCCCAGTCATCACAATGGCTAAAGGATGGAGAACATAAGTCATATCTACCAGATGATCTCATTAAGAACATTGATAGAGAAGAGGCCAAATCAAAAGGAATAAAATTTGAGAAGGTAATGCAAGCCTACAAATGGAAAATTTTTAGGGGTAAGATGGAAGAAAATTTATTACAAAAGATTGAGGACCCTTTGGAGTTGGCCAACAGACTTATGGAGCATGAATTAGAAATAATTGAAGGAGTTCCACCTCATGTCTTTGGGGAGTATATTGATACCATTAGGAATACAGAGCCTTTGGCTCATATGTCCCATGTTTCTACATCTGGTGTTATTCCATTTAATCCTAGAGAAGACTACCCTCCTGGTTATGAAAGGGACACACAAATGGATTTGACAACAGGATAGTTCAATGTTTGAGAGGTTGCTAATGTTAGATTCTTGGATCATGAGGACTTCATTGGTGATAGTTACTTCATTGCTTCCAAAGAGTTCACCATTTTCCTATATCAACATAAAGGACTTCAGATCAAAAGCGTCATGAAAGATAGCAATGAAGAGTAGCAAGTCAAAAAGCTATAGGAGGAAATGGATCTTATGATGAAGGAGATGACACCTGAGAAAGGTAGAAAATTGCTTAAGGAGGTTAGCGTGCTGTTGTATTCTGGATGGGATATGAAGTCAGCTCTGTTATCTGATGGCTTTCTCAAAAAATAAGATCCAAATAGGAAAATGATGCCAGCTGAAATTGATAAATTCTTCAGGGGATCAGGATATGATCAAGATCAAAAATCTCTTCTACAATGGGCTATCTATCATAAAAATAAGAGACCCACACTGGTTGACACAAAGGAAGCTTTTGGACATTTGATGATACAACATGTTGGAAAGACTGATCCCAGGATCGTTGCCAAATTAAACTATGATGTGGCCAAGCTGAATCAGGATCAAATAGAGTTTCTTGTCAGAGAGAACTCTACATACAAGAGCCTATATGAAAAGGCTGACGAGGAGAAGCAAAGGCTGCAAGCAAGATTACTGCAGATTGAGACATGAACCAGTTAAATAGGGATGTAATATGGTATTGACCAAGATGCTATGGATGCCTGGATAGATGCAATATATTGGAGGAGTAAGGCAGAAAAGTCATCTCGGCAAATAGAAAAGATGCAGCAGAAGATGGACAGGTTTGTTCATGAAATCATTAAGCATAGATTCAGAAGTGTGATGCTGGTCGTAGAGAACTATTGGAAGACATACACTAGGACAACCAAAGCTTTGAGGGAGCATGAAAGGCTTAGATCACGGTTGCAGGAGATGATGAGTGATGACAATTTAATGACTCCTGGTGAGAGGGTTGAAGCCGAGACTTACCTGAAGTCACATGATGAGTTTGCAGATGGATTGAGAAAAGAGCTTCAAATATTGGAAAATGAGAATACCCCTAGGGTGCCCTCTTTCTACAGTGATGCTGAACTGGTGTTGCTGGAGCAGTGGAAACAAGAGTTCATTAATGACAAGGATCGAGCAGTGGCAGGATTGGATCGAGATAAAGATTTGTCACCTTATGTGAATCACATTCTCTCAAATTATTTTTTGATAGAAACCGACATGAGAAAAATGAACAGTGATATTTTAATGTACAAATATGACAAATACGTAGAACATGTGGGGATGTTGAATTTACTTATCTTTCAGTTTGTTAACAAACGCACTAGTTAGTAGTTACATACTAAACAATCACACCTTTTGGTGAAATTGTACACTCTCATATAAATGAGGGAACTTCTATAATTTTTGAGACAAGAAATAGATTATAGCCTTAGGCTTACCATTGTACTATTTTGACGAATATATAATATAATCAGTCATTTTTCCTTTGCGTATGTGTTGTGTATTACTGCATTTTCTGCAGGTAGTTGTTTGTGATATTATCTAAAGGAGATAAGGTTATTTGTGTTCTTCCAGTAAAATTCTATGTTTCATATTATAAGATTTGGATGAAAAAATATTTACTTGTGAATTGTAATTGTTCCGTATATTTCTTCCTTGGATGGTCTCTTAAAGTTAGGGTTAAATTCATTCAAGTGGTTTACAATATAGACATTGAAGTAGAGCTCATAAGAAATAGTAATCGACAAACTCGCCAAGAGGAGGTGGGTTCTAAAAACTATCTCATAAGTTTACACAATATGTCCTAAAGAAATATAAAGACTTTGTAGCCCAAACAACAAAGAAAGGCACTGGTCATCTATAAAATACAACTCATCAGTTCATATTTCACATTAAAAGTAATAGGAATAGCTGAGTAGGAAATATAGAGTAAATTAGCAATAGTGTATACATATAAATTTCAAGCACAAAGACCGAATAGTTTTTACAACAACAATCTTGAACTCATCTGCTATATCTCTATCCTAGGAATTTATGCCATTCTGATATAGGAGGAAGTTAGATCAAGATACTGAATCTTCTATAAAAAACATTAGTCATTGAAAACAACTAGTGAGTAGGTATACCCGCCTAGGTCCTGCAGAGCCTAAAGTGAGAGATTTAGTAACCAAATAGGTTCACTCTATAAGTTGGCCAAGTCAACTGGAAGGTTTGAGCATAGGAGTTGGAATTTCCTTAGAACCTATCCAATCTATTGATTTGAGACCCAACATGTTCGATTGGGAAATCGACATATTATGTTTCATTTATTGATGATTTTAGTAGGAGGACATGGGTATACTTTCTAAAGCGTAAATCTGAAGTTTTCGGTCATTTTAAAGAATTTAAAGCAATGGTTGAGTTGCAGACTAGAAAGAAAATTAAATGTTTGAGGAATGATAGTGGCAGTGAATTTTTCTCTAATGATTTTGATAGATTCTATAAAGATTGTGGTATTAACAGACAGAAGACAACTCTGTATTCTCCACAACAGAATGGAGTTGTAGAAAGAATGAATAGGAAACTGATGGAGAAGGATAGGAGTATGTTGAGTGGTGCTAGTCTAGAACAATATTTTTGGGCTGAAGTTGTTGCCACTGCTTGCTACCTGATTAACAGGTCTCCCACATCAGCTCGACTTGATAAAACACCTATGGAAGTGGTGTAGGAGCACCTCATCAAACCCTTCAAGATGACAAGTCAGACTCTGACAAGGGAGGATAAGGCATTAACAATGACTTTAGGATGTTTTATATAGGTTTTCAGTTATGCATTATATGTTTGTAATAATGAACCCCATCTTGTGAGCCAAACTCGTATTTTTGCATTTCTATGAGATAATTAGGAATTTTGGACAATAGGGGGTCAAATGTGTTGGTTTTAAGTGTTTTAAGATGTTTTAGGAGGGGGTGAACTTGACCCAAGGCATTAGGAGGCGAAAGATGACATTTTGACAAGTTTTGCAAAAGTTGTCAAAAGATGTCGTGAGCAACTTTTATGCACTTTTTGCATTTTGTAATTTGAAACTCCTCCAATAGCTCTTACCTCTTGATTTTCCATTTAGAGAAGTTGAGGAATGGTTTATACACCTCATGGATCCAATTTCCAATAGGTGATTGTACAAAGGATATTTTTGATGCAAACAAACTAATAGAATTTTGAGTTTTCCCTGCAATTATGGAGTTTTGGTCTGTGGTATGGTTCTGTATGGATTGGGATCCATTCCCAATTATGTGAATTGATTTAATAGGAGAGTTAAATCTATTTTGGTTTTGATTTGGAGTCTTGATTCTGTGTGTTGCTCCTGATATTCAAGTTTTGTTGCAGGTACCTGGAAAACCAGGGTTTACCTTGGGTTTTTCCTCCTTCATGGCCATATCTTGCACTTTGCCAATCTGAGGCTCATGGGATTTGGTGAAAGGAAATTATGGTCAATTTTTTTTATATTTCCAAGAGTATTTTTCAGGGGGAACAAGGGAGAGAAGTGTTTGGAGCGACCCTAGGTAGACATCTCTATGTGGCTACCTAGACCTTGAACAAACAAAAGTACCTTGTGTGCAAATGGTGATTCGTCTAGATATGTAACCCTGGAATCCCTATTTATTTATGTTTCCTAACATTCCCATGGGATTTTAATCCATTGGTTCATTCATCTGAGCATAGTTGCTTCACAAAAGAGGCCTAATTAGCCCTTTTAGGACAATCAACTTCCTACCGGCAAAGACCTTTATTTTCCATACCTTGACCCTTCCTTTTGGGACTTGTATAACTTCCAAAAGGGTGTTTGAATCCATAATTTTTTTGCTAGGGTGTTTAGAAAAATCTAAACTTAAGGTCCATTTACTTGCTAAATAGGGCTACAAGCAACTAGGCCTAATTGAGTGAGTTTCTTAAGGAATGAGCATGTATTCTTGCAACCGGTGCTTTTTCTGACCTTAGGGAGTTTTTTATGACCCAAAACCAATGTGAAAATGAGTTGTAACCCTTGGAGGTATCATGGAGTGTGTTGTAACAAGATACCCCTGATTGAGTCAATAAGGGTCTTGGAGATGGTGAGAAGATTGTACTAAAGTTGTAGAGCCTTGCCTTGATAGGATCCCATCCATGTGCTAGGGGGTCAGTGTCATACATTTGGAGGTGTTTGGTAGGTAACAAGGAGGGCTCTGCATCAGGAAGCATGGTCAGGTCACAAGCCTTCATTGACACATCTTAGAGTTTTTGGTTGTGAGCCATATGCACATGTGTCAAAGGAGAAGCGAACAAAGTTGGAGAACAAGGCTGTGAAATGTATCTTCATCGGCTATAGTTATGGTGTGAAAGGATACAAGCTTTAGGACCTTGTTGCACAAAAAGTAATTCACAGTAGAAGTGTTATTTTTAGAGAAATTAAGTCTCCTTTTGTTACATTGCAGCCAGAACAAACTAAGCAGGAAGATGTGATTCAATTCCCTTTTATGCCTGAGAGATTTGAATCGAGACCCCTTAATAGGCAAGAAGCCAAGGAGATCTCATCTAGCTCTGAATCTTTAGAAGAGGAGGAAGAACCTCCAACTCAACTTGTTCGAAGGTTTACAAGAAATAGACAACCTCCTAAAAGATATTCATATGATGATTGGAGGTGTATATTTGCTTTGAATACTAATGTGGATGAGCTTAGATTTGTAGAAGAGGCATTAGATATGAATGATGTAGAATCCTAGAAGATTGCTATGGAAGAAGAAATGGCAGCTTTTAAAAAGAATGATACATGGGATATTGTACCATTTCTTGAAGGACGGAAGCCTGCTGGTTGCAAATGAGTGTTCAAGAAAAAGATTGGTTCAGATGGAAGCATTGAGAAGTATAAAGCAAGGTTGGTTGCAAAAGGCTACTCTCAGGTTGAAGGTGTGGACTATGGTGAGATATTTTCTCCTGTTACAAAAATGATATCCATTAGATTTTTTCTTTCTATTGCTACTACTTATGATTTAGAGGTTGAGCAAATGGATGTGAAAACTGCTTTTATTCATGGTGATTTGGAGGAGGATATTTATTTGACTCATCCGGAGCACTATGTGGTGAAAGGTAAAAGTAATTTGGTCTATAAATGAAAGAAATGTCTGTATGGCCTCAAATAGAGTCCTAGGATGTGGTACTAGAAATTTGATACATATGTGTTGAGTTTGGGATTTGAACATTCTAAAACAGATCACTATGTTTATTATAAATATGATGGTGATAATTTCTTGTATATTGCATTGTATGTTGATTATATGTTATTCATTCGTAAAGGGAAAGGTATAATTTCAAAACTAAAGTCTTAGCTTGCTACTAAATTTGAAATGAAAGATCTTGGTGCTACAAAGCACATTCTTGGGATGGAAATTAGAAGAGACAAAGTGAACAGAAAGCTATGGCTAGGCCAGAGCAAGTATGGGAATTCAGTTTTGTGAAGGTTCAACATGCAGGATTGTAGACCATTATGTGTTCCTTTTGTAGTTGGAGTGAAATTATCTACTCTAGATTGTCCTACAACCCCATTGGAGATGGAAGAAATGAGAAAAGTGCCTTACCAAAGTGCAGTTGGAAGTTTGATGTATGCTATGGTTTGTATTAGACCAAACATTTCCCAAGAAGTGGGAGTTCTTTCTAGATATATGTCTAATCCTAGTAGAGTTCATTGGGATGCAATCAAAAGAGTCTTGAGATATTTGAAGGGTACCTCAGAGTATTCTTTGTGTTATCATGGTAATTTTGTTGGAGACATGAAGTCCTTTGATATTCATGGTTATGTGGATTCAGACTGGGCAGGTGATATTGATAACAAAAAATCCACTAGTTCTTATGTGTTTACTTTATTTGGTGGTGCAATTAGTTGGATGAGTATGTTAATGTAATAGCTTTGGTAGGACTCCTTCTGGGCCGACATAGCAAATGCAAATGTCTAATTGGCCTATCGGCCTTACACATTTACCTTGTTCGACTTCTTACACATTTCCAACTTCCATATTTATATTGAATCGATTTGTTAACTAAACTAACTAATATTTGCTCTGCCACTTTGGAAGATGTATTAACTATAACCAATTTCTAATATGGAGACATGATGGTTTATGAGAAGCCAACTATTCGAAAAGTCATGTTGATTGGATACATACTTGTGTGGGTATATAGTTCATCACCCTCCCTTCAGATGGATCAAACAATTATCAAGTAGGTCTAGCATCAAACTTCAGCAGATCGTATTCCTCCATAAGGAAATTGACATACTTCAGAAATCCGATAATCTCCTTCACCAGTTTGTGTCTATCCTTCAATAGTCCGATATATATCTACAATAGAGTAGACATATCTTCTACGTATTGTGATTTGCAGATTAGATTGTGCCATCAATTGGTTGATTCTTCTCTAAGGGTTTAAACAAATTTATTGTAAAGACATCTTGTGTATTAATAAATAAAATAAGAAACTTTGTTGTTGGGTTTTTTACCTTCAAGAGGAAGGTTTTCCCAGGATAATATCTATGCAATTGTGTGAATTATTGTTCTACCTAATCTGATCATAAAACTTAATAGAGTAAGTGACAGGTTGTGGTTGCTTTGTCCACTATTGAAGCATAGTATATGGCAGCTACTCATGCTTGTAAAGAAGCCATTTGGCTTAAGAGACTATGTTCAGATATTGGAATAAAGCAAGGTGAAATAACATTTTATTATGACAGTTAGAGTGCAATATGCCTACCCAAGAACCCAACATTTAATGCCCGAACCAAACACATTGATGTTCAGTATCATTTTGTTAGGGATATGGTCGAAGATGGTAGGGTGACGCTAGTTAAGGTAGAAAATCTGATGAATGTTGCAGACACTTTAACTAAGGCTATGAGCACAGAGAAGTTCAAATGGTGTTCGGAGTCTATGCACATCATGGCCCCTAGCAATTAATTTATTGTGTTGATACTCCCTTTGCTCTTGCAAGGTGTTTGACAAGAGGGAGAATGTTGGGAAAAATGGTGTCTTAACGTTGCATTTATATGAGGTTACTATTTATATTAAGTTTTCATTTGAGCATGAAATGGTACAAAATTATCCTCGAAGATTCTAGTTGGCTAGATAAGCATTCTGGTAAAGTTACATCACAAGATCACAACTAGTTTTTAAGATATTAAAGTTTTCATTTTGGAGGGGTGCAATGAAAGGTTTAAATTTAATTTTGAGGACTTTAGAGGCTCTAAAATTCCCTAAAAAGTGGGTGTAAACAACGTATCAGTTTATGAGGTAATAGAACACTTCACGAGCTTTTCGATGCTTCAAACAGTGCGTCAATTAAAAACATGGTTCTCAAGTTATGGCCTTCGAAAGTTTGTACTCCTGAAATAGGAAATATAAAATGTATTGGACACATAAATGAGCTATAAAAGGGTGTGACATGTGTTGATGTGTGTTTTAACATATCATAGGGCATCTATAAGGGAGATAAGGTAGGCTCTACTCTATTGGGTGGTTTTAGCCCATGGTTTTGTAATACTGCTTGACGGTTTCTTGTATTGTAACTCCTATATATGAGGTGCATGAGATAGAGGATGTGTGTAAGAGTTTTATGGCGATTGAGTTACCTCTAAGTCTCTGATTAGTGGTACTCCTGTGAAGAGATTTATCTACAAGTATATTATAATTTGTTGTTAATTGGTGAATGATATATTGAACTACTTTTGGAGTGTGGGGTTTTTCTCCTAAAAGAGTTTTCCACATGTAAATCACTATGTTACTGTGTTGTGGTATACATGATATTTTGATTATTTTTGTTAAGTTTTTGTAACTGTTGTAATGATCTGTAAATTTGTTTTGCATTATCCTCCTCTAAAGGTTAGTGTAGGAAGTTGTTCTGCTACTTAACTTCCTTACAGATTTAAGCGAGTCTAGCGTTTCAAGCGACCTCCCGTATATGGCCCTCAGGTATGTACCCAAAAATCCTCCTTTTGTACGATTTTTGAAATTTGTAGCTTGTTTTTCAAATTATACCGCACGATTTTTCCAATTTAGCATTTTACGTTTCTATTTTAGTGTATTTGAGTTTCATTTTAGCGTTTTTGTCTTTTAGTTGTAGATTAGTGCATAGGGTCGATTTGGTAGTGCTTTAGGTCAAATCTTTAGCTCTCAGAGTCTATGTTTTAGCTCGTCAAGTCTATCTTTTAGCATTTTTTATTTTTTTAGCGCTGTCATGTACTGTTTTAGCATTTTAATAAGGTATTTTAGCAATTTGAGATTAGAATGATTAAAATATGATTTAAATTTGCTCGATTGATTAGTTTTTGATTAGTTTCGATTATAATGATTTGAAATCTTGATAGGATAGATGATAACAACCTCTTGATGAATGAGAGTCAATGATAAAATTCTCAACAATATTTGATTGAAATCTCACATGAGTGATACATGTTGATAGATAGATTGATACATAGATTGATAAATCAAAATGCTAATATATTGATACGATATGATTGCAGGCGAATTTAGGTGTTCTCTAGTCTCGAGAAAATTTCTCGAAGACCTGGAGTCTGATACCCCACCTTAGATAGGATGAGCTTGATAATATTGATCGATACAGATTATCCTTTTTAATACATATGCCCTGGTATATGATTGACCAGGGTTTTGTTGACCGTGCTAGCCAAGAGATGGCATAACGAGCATAGCACCTTCCACCTACCTATCAGCGAGATGACAGTGATGCCAGAGGATGTCTAAAGGATACTACGCATTCCTATTGTTGGAGACATTTTCATATATGATATGACTGAGTAGGGTGGTACATATGCATTGAGGAGGATACTTCATGATGAGCACATATGTGAGTATGACATCTCCTGGTAGGAGATGCTTGATTTATCATATGCTCCACTACCTTCTGTTCTTGCTAGATTCGTTGGAGGATTCCTTTGTCTTGACCATAGGTCAAAGGGATTATTGGTTGTCTAGGGTTGAGTGCTAGAGAAGATGATTAAATAGGGGACACTATATTCTTGGGGTTTCTACATGCGTCATGATCTACACAAAGTGTTCTATCTTGGAGCTACCAGTCTATCGGCAGGGGTCACACTATTGCATATTTGGTGCTGGGAGTACTTGGCCATTACACGCCCTTTGGCAGACAGAGATCATCCAGTCTAGAGACCTTATGTGTGTGGATATGTAGGTTTTGTTGTCTAGTATAAGTTGGGAAAACTAGAGTATTGGCACTTAGTGTTAATACTTGGATACAGTCATTTGCAGACCATACCAAGATTGTGAGCCATGGCCAGAGGATGAGCTCAAGATGGCTTATGTGTTTTCTTCTTGGTACCTAATTGAATGCACTCCCTTTGTTATTGAGAATTTCATTGTTACTTGAGTATTAAGGCAGTATGGCTGAGTACAGGCATTTCTGCAGGGCACAACACATTATGCATGAAGATGTCAGGATATGGCTAATTGGGGTCCCACTATTTCTTATGAGCAAGCATGTGAAAAGTTTTTATCACTTGGGGCTCAAGATTGGGACTATCTGCAAGGTACTATAGATTGGGATTTACTCCAGAGTATTCACAATATTTTTGGGCACATCGATTCCTAAGATTATCATGTCCTGATGAGCCAATTCTATCCTTCAATGATGAGGAAGAGCGACCACCACATAGGGGTGTGAGATGTAGGAGAGATGGAGATGAGGGTAGAGGGGATGGAGGAGGTGATGGTGGAGGTGGTGGTCATGATAGAGGATATGGTGGAGGAGGGGGTGGTGTTGGAGGAGCTAGCAACTCAGCAACAACAATAGGAGCTAGGGAGCTACCCAATGACTAGGAGACACGAGTAGTTCTAGAGGAGGTACGAGGGAGGTGCATGATAAGTGAAGTAGACACCACAATAACCTTGGAAGATATAGATTAGAGTGTCACCCCTTCAACAATAGGCACAAACTAGTAACCTACATAGTCCATCAATGGATAATTAAAAGGACTTAGGATGAAATCCTTAAACACACAACCATAGCCACACAATTCAGAATTTATGGTGCATATGCTGATAAGTATAGTTGAGATTATGGCTATCAATGGTTGATTACCACACCTAATTCAAATTAATATCGAGATGTGACTTAAGTGTTTGAGTGTGTGTGATTGAATCTATAAGTGAATAGTATTATCAATGGATAATAAAGGAATCTAAGATGATATACCCAAATATACAATCTTAGGAACACAATTCAAAATTTTTGATGCACATGATAAGTAATGATCATATCCTAGGATTATTGATCTTTAAAGAACAAAATTTGTGCTAGAACAACCAAGAACTAACCACAAATACAAAACTCTCCATTAATAAGCAATGTGCAAAATGAGAAATGTCATAAGAATCTAATGTAAAACGTACAAATGAGCCTTTCTTGTAAAGGCAAGAAAGAAAAGGTGAGAAGGTAGGAGTGAAACTCTGACAACCCTCCAAGTATGAAATAAGTGTAGGACTCTATAGACAAGTGTTGAGAGACTTGGTGAGTCTACATGGGGTGAGACAAAAGTATAGATAATATTTAAGTGAGCTTAAGTGTAGTGTGAATGACTTTGCTAAGTAGGTTAAGGGTATGTGTAGGATCATGGTGGGCCAAAATAGGCCCTTAAGTGGCAATGAAATTTTAGAAAAATAGAGTTAGACAACTTGACGTAAAAATTTGAATAATTTATGAACATTATTTTAAAAACATGTAAGAACAAAATCTGTAGCAAATTGAATTTAGTTTCTAAGCTACACGTTGCGTTTTGGAAAAAAAAAACCTATTCAATGAAAATTTGAAATTTCAATGCAGTAGTACTAAAATTTCAGGAAAAAGATAAGAAGTAGTTGTATGTCTGTCCACCCTAACCACAATCAAATCATAATATTTTTTTGTAAGATTTTAAATATAAGTAGTAGACTCATGTCCAAATGTGACACATATTTTTTTGTAATTTCTTTTGAAGTAAATAATTAATTATGAATCTTTTACTATAAATTTTTAGAAATATAAAAACTTGTATGTTTGACCACCTTAACTTGGTCAAAACTATGAAATTCATTATTTTTTATTCTATAGTAGGCAAAGCATAGAATGTGATGCATGTTTCAGATTAAAAAAATGTGATACTATTTGAAAGCTATAGATGTTTTTCAATCAATCTATTAATAAAGACTTTAATCAGAATTCGATTAGAAAATTAATAATAATTATTTGTTAAAGTCAAAACGAGGCAAACCTTATATCATTAGAAAGATGAGAATATCCTTGAAAACCCCTTTTCATTTCATCAATTTTGGCTAAAAAAAAAGTTGTCAACCACCAAAGTGAAGTTTGGAAAAGCAAGGAACACTCAAAAACACAAATTTTCTATTGACTTTCCAAGTTTGGCATTTCCTAGCCAAATCCCAATGCAATCCCGAGCCAAATACCAAGGTTTCAAATTTTTGTCAGAGAAATCAAATATCGGATATTAATTTGATATCTGATTTATTTATAGTTTTTTATTATAAATATAATTAATAATATATTGTATATTATTATATATTATATAGTATTAGTATATTAATTAATAATATATTAATAATTAATATATAATATATTATAATATTAATATATAATTTATATTAGTAATATATATATTATTAATATTTTTATTAATATATTAATAATAAAATACATCGTAATCGAATAATATCTGATATCTGATACCTTGTTTAGAGGAGAGAGAGAGAGAGAGAGAGAGAGAGAGAGAGAGAGAGAGAGAGAGAGAGAGAGAGAGAGAGAGAGAGAGAGAGAGAGAGAGAGAGAGATGGTTGGCAAGGGATAAGGGGAGAGTGATCTAGATAGGGTGAGAAGGGGAAGGAAGAGGGAGAGAAGGGTAGAGGTAGAGGGAGAGATAGGGAGAGAAGGGTAAAGGGATATATATATATATATATATATATATATATATAGAGAGAGAGAGAGAGAGAGAGAGAGAGAGATTACAAAGAGAGAAGGGTAAATGGAGAGAAAGAGAGAGACTTGGGGAGAGTGAGATTATAGAGAGAGAGAGGGTTGGCAAGGGATTCTTAGTAATGACAAATGACAAGTAAAAAAATTGATCTAAATTATACATTTGGTTATAAGGGCATCTCTTACTTGAAACAATCTTTCTTTCCTCAAAATGACAATCACTAATGTTTTTCACACACCCAGATCTTCCAAACATATCAACCTCCATGTATGACTTTTCTATTTATCTCAACACAACAAAATCTCCCATTTTCAAATTGTGATAATTGGCAATTTCTTTCCAACCACGTCCAAATTCTAGTTTATGATTTGCATTCTTTAACTCCAACTCCCAGTCCCATCCATTTGGGCTTTGCAACACCATATGGAAAAGCATATGATTGTCTTTCTCGTCTATCAACTGTGAAACAAATGCAGGAGGAATGCCTTGCATGAAAGAGAGTTGAGCACTATATATCCATGTGTAGTCTCTCTCTCTCTCTCTCTCTCTCTCTCTCTCTCTCTCCCATTTTTAAACTGTGATAATTGGCAAACTCTTTCCAACCACATCAAAATTATTGTTTATGGTTTGCATATGATTTTCTTTCTCATCTATGAACTATGAAATAAATGCAGGAGGAATGCACTACATGAAAGAGAGCTGAGAACAAATCAATCTCCCTCCCTCTCTTTATATCCCTTTCCACTTCTCTCTCTCTCACTCACTCCCTCACTATCCCTATCCCTTTCCCCTTCTCTCCCTATCTCCCCCCTTCTCTCCCTCTCCCTCTCCCTCTCCCTCCCTCTCTTCCTATCCATTTACCCTTTTCTCTCTATCTCTCTCTCTCCCATTTTCAAACTATGATAATTGGTAAATTTTTTCTAACCATGTCCAAATTATAGTTTATGGTTTACATATGATTGTCTTTCTCATCTATGAACTATGAAACAAATGAAGAATAATGCGCTACATGAAAGAGAGCTAAGAATTGTTCATGATTTACATATGATTGTAATTCTCATCTATTAACTATGAAACACATTTCAAGAGGAATGCACTGCATGAAAGAGAGCTAGGCATTAATCAGTCTCCCTCTCTTCCTATCCCTTTCCTCTTCTCTCCCTCTCACTCACTCACTCACTCACTCACTCACTCACTCACTCACTCTCCCTCTCCCTTTCCCCTTCCTCTCTCTATCTCCCCCCCTTCTCTCCTACTCTCTCTCCCTCTCCCTCCTTCTCTTTCTATCCCTTTCCTATTTTCTCTCTTTCTCTCTCTCACTCACTCACTCTCCCTCTCCCTTTCCCCTTCTCTCCCTATCACTCTCCTTCCCTCTCTTCCTATCCCTTTCCCCTTTTCTCGTTATCCCTCTCTCCCATTTTCAAACTATGATAATTAGCAAATTCTTTCTAACCACATCCAAATTCTAGTTTATGATTTTCATATGATTGCCTTTCTTGTATATGAACTATGAAACAAATTTAGGAGGAATGCACTAAATTAAAGAGAGAAAGTAGTGTTTATTAATTGTATATGATTGTCTTTCTCATCTATGAACTATGAAACAAATGCAAGAGGAATGCACTACATGAAAGAGAGATGAGCACAAATCAGTCTCACTCCCTCTCTTCTTATCCCTTTCTCCTTCTCTCTTTCTCACTCTCCCTCTCCCTTTCCCCATATCTCCCTATGTCCCCATCCTCTCTCTCTCTCTCATGCTCCCTCCCTCTCTTCCTATCCCTTTCCCTCCCCCCCCTCCCCCCGCTCTCTCTCCCTCTCTCTCTCTATCTCTCCCCCTTACCTCTCCCACTTTTCCTATATGGGAAGATATTGGATATCAACTATTTATCTAATATTTGATAAATACAGGTTATCAGACATACAATGACAAAATTATGCTTTTTTGAGATTCTTCTAGACAAATTTGTCATTCCAATTATTTTAGAGCATCTTTATGGAGGTATAATGGGGAGAAATAGTCATCGAAAGCAAAAACATAAAAGAAAGCTTTCAAATGATGAAAATTGAATTATATAGACAAAGAGATAAGGAAGGTCATAGGAGGAGAAGACAAGGTATGCCAAATATTGGTGAAGCCTTTGCAAATGTTACTTCAAGTGAAGAAGAAATTGAATTTGAAAACTTTGAGCAAGTTATTTAAAATGAAAATGAAAATATAGATATTGATATTGGAAATGTTGAACATGATATTCTAATTTGGAATGACAATGTTGAAATAGATATTGAAAATGTTCAACATGATATTGAATTTAGAAATGAAAATGTGGGAATTGAAAGTGAAAATGTGGCAATGGACATTGAAGATGAAAATTTGGGAATTGACATTGAAGGTGAAACTTTAGGAATTGACATTAGAGTTGAAAATTTGGGCAGTTTTGACATTGAAGGTGGAATTGTTCAACCAAGTGAACATTCTGTAACACCAAATTACATGAGAAATGAAGTCCCTCTCGTAGAAGAAAGACAAATTCCAAATTCAATACCTTCAAGAACCCCAAAATGGTTACTTGAAATTGATGAGAACATTATTAACAATCTTGAAGGCAAGAGGTCAACACAAACCGTTCCATTGTGGGCTACATAACTTTTGAACCAATATTTTAGCAATAAGACATTGATCGAACAATGCCAACTTTTTGTTCAATTGCTAAAGATGCAAAACATGAGACCCTTGATAGCCAAATTGGTATGAACAAGAAGATGGAGAAAAATTCTATTATTGTCAAAAATCTTTTCAATTCTCTCAATTCTATTGGAAAGAATTGCAAGGAAAAAGATAAGAGAGCCGCTTGAAGAGTGATTGCAACCTCCTTAGTAAGTCATCATTTGAGAAAGGCTCACTTTATGAGACAAACTTGTGTTGATTTGAACATAAATCATAAAACTTTAGATAGAGAACACACAAGAAGATTTGTAATACTTTGGTACAATTTTTTTTTGTGAAACACATCCAACTTTGCAAATATAATTGTTGCAAATACCATGTGGAGTTTTTAATGTACCATGAACTTTTATGCTATATTCATTCTACATTGTATACTAATGAAATATTGCAGGAATGCAGTGCAATGCAATTTCTGAGATCATCAAGAGACTTGCTAGATCTATTTTTATGTCCTAGAGATGATAAATTCTTTTTCTATAGATATGATTGTTTAAATGATATTGAGAAGTGCTCACAAAGTGGTGGATTGTCAAAGTTTGTTTCGTGTTTCCATGAGGGCAGTGAACATGAATTTGGAAAGAATATAGTGTTGAGAAAAAATGATATGAGACAATGTTGGAGGTGAAGGTTCTAGATTTGAGTTGGTCTCCAAAGAAGTCAATGTTGCTGATTTTATTTTAGATTTTAAGGAACATATTTTCTACAAGTATGCAAGGCATACCCATAGGTCTCAATGGTTGGATCAGTCATTCAAGATGTGTAAGAACTCTTTCCCAATTGACACTATTATTATAATAATCAATTTTGCAGAAAACTATATATTGCAACCACAAAATGAGGTACAGGCTCAGTGTTACAATTCAATTTAGATTGATATTTTTGTTTACATAACATATAGACATGCCCCTGATAGTACATAAGAGGAAAGGAAGATAATTAGGGAGTATCATTTTTATATGAATAATGATAGATCTCACTCCTTTGAGTATGTGCAACATTGTTTTGCAATTTTTTTGAGTTGTTGGGGGAGAAAGGTATTGCAATAGACCGGCATCTCATATGGTCAAATAACTACATGGGTCAATTCAAGAATGCTCGTATGTTTTATTGGTTGAGTAGGATGCATGTAGAGAGGGGTACTGCACCTCAAATTTGGAGTTTTTTTGAAGTTGGGCATGGGAAGGGGGAGCATGATAGAGAAGGTGCATGTTTGAAGAGAGCTATAGTTAAGGAGAAATTGAGGATTTTAGGTTCTAAATTATCTGATGCATGTTCTATTATTGATTGGTGTAGTTCAACAATGTCACAAGGAAGGACACTTGATTCAATAGTGTGCATATTTTTTTGGTTGGTTAAGGAGGGCACAATGGGAGACAATTTGGATTGTCAAACAATTAAAGATTATTCAAAGATGCATTCATTTCATAGCTCAGATGCAAGTACATGGACTATTTGGACAATAGATTTGGCTTGTTTTTGTTAGAGTTGTGTTCAGTGTGACTTGGATCAATGCGAGACAAAGTGAGTGGGTGGATATGTGGGTTACACAATATCTAACTCCTTTATCACAAACAATATCCATGCCAAATGATGAAATGGAAATTTTAGTTGAGTATGATCATCTTTTAGATCTTCTACAACCAGGACATATTTTTGCAGTGGTTGCACCGCAAGGGAATGAAGAGAGATCAGACTATTGGTTGGCATGATGTGTACAGGGTGTTGGTTAACAGATTTATCACCTCTCTATATTCTCATGCCCAGAAAGATGACAAATGTAACCACAGTTGAACTAGTGTAAATAAGCTATCTATTGATTGATTCTCTTCTTATTTCAAAATGTGGGAAATACCTTCAAATGATATTCAATGAATAAGAATTAACTGAAATGCTTTTAACTAGAAAGCAAATAAGAAAAGAGCATTTAACCAGAAAGCTTTGAAAAGGCATGCATAAAAGACAAACACTTTTTTAGATTTTTTAATATTTTGAATCAACTAAATCGCCACAAAATATCATTCATAGATAATATCTTTGCAACAATAGAAAATTGAAACCATTCACCACCTCAAATATAAATTCATTCAATGATAACCATTCAGATAACATGAAGCATCCACACATCTTAATTCAAAGATTATGAATATCTGAAGCCACCAGCAAATTTCTATATTCAAAACAGTAAATAGAAATATGCTTGTTGTTATAAAAAATGAGTAACCTAAGTTCACCTGCTATTATCTATGAAATAGCCAATTTCACTCTATGAAATACCTCAGGACTTGGACAACATGACAAGCATCTAAATCCTTCTACTCTTTAGGCTCTGCAAAACCTAGGTGGGTGTACCTTTTATGCATAGAATCAGACCCATTACACACATATGACAACATCAACAGAAAGTAGATGAATCTCAAAAGGCTCAACAACAAGGAGGTTACTGCAGATGGGCTAGATCTACATTGACATCTCAACTAAATTGGAGCATGAGATAGGTGGAACATTACCACAGAACAAAAAACAAAAGATATTCTGATTTGATTTTGAAATTGATGTTCTTAGAATCCTTCAATATTACAAAAGACCAGTGCCTTATCCTGGCCATAGAGTCATGCATAAAAATGGAAGAGGAATCTCAGCTGCAAGCTACTTTCAACCTTAAATTTTCATATATTAATGCATTACATTAATATAATCCTCTGCTTTGTCACAAAATCATACTTACATATCCAATATACACAGGCAAAATCATTAATGCTGGGTTTTAGGATTTAAATCCTTCCTTGAAGAATACCCAAAAGACAAACATTACACGCTCAGAGAAGACTGAAAGAGACACCTCAAATTATCCTTGATAAGATGAAACTCTATAAATTCAAATGGTATTTTAGAGACAATTTTGTGGAAACTCACATCTTGCCTTACATATGCATAACCCTACAAACTGAAACAAAACCTACAACAAAGACAACACTGAGAACCTCACAAAAACACACTGTTATTTGCAAACAATGAAAAATGCCATCACTAGAACCTGCAATTTTGGATTTCTCCCTCGGAGAGAATTGCCAAAAAACTAGGAACCCTTACAAATGAGAAGAATTGAGAATATAAAGAAGAGGAGAAAGATTAGATCTGCATCATAAATTGCCAAGTGTCCTCTTTCCCCAACTGAAAAAAATATTTGCATCATGCCAGTAGAAACTGCTCTCAAAATATCTGATATTTGTTGAAACTGATTGCAGAAACGAACGCTCCATTCTGAGCTCTTTCCAATGACATATAACACTTGCATATTTGGGTAAACAATAACCCCTCAACCATTAATGTCTTTCTGCACAACAGTCATTTAAATTTTGAATTTTAACACTATGGTCAGAACTATACATTTAACTTTGATTTTTACTTTTGAGCCCCACCACGTGTCTTCTTGTGGTTCGCTCGCGGATCAACCTAGGCACCACCTATCTGCCACCTCAACACTGTTGGACCCACCATCGGACCTTGGCTCTTCTTTGTTGTTGAGTCATGATGGGTAACTGGCGAGCTGAGCCCCACCACGTGTCTTCTTCTGGTTCGCTCATGGATCCACCTAAGCACCTCCAACCTGCTCGACCTTTAACCTGCCAATGCATACATTAGGAAGTTTGATGGGCACACCTTTCCCATACCATGCACCATGGCAGGGAGGACTGGCAAATGTCATGTTGGAGCATTGACAATACACCTGCCAATTTCATTTTTCTTGAGTTTTTTCTTCAGCCCTTCCCATGCCACACTCCACCTTCTAGCTCATAGTAGGGAGGACTGGCAAAGGTCATAGAGTTTGGGCTTTACACCTTCTAATCACATTTTCCTGAAGGTTTCTTAAGTTTCTCCACCATTTTCCACCTTTTATCTGGCATGCAGGGGGGAGGTTGGCTTCGAGCCTACCCATATGCATTTGTTTGGAAACTTTTTATGTCTTTAACTCACGCACAACATTGGGAGGGCTATCTCTATGCCTGACAATTGCATTTGTTTTGAAACACTTCCATTTGCCACATAGGGGACTATTGGCAAGGGTCACGTTGGAGAAAGATTTACACCTGCCAATGAAATTTGTGTGAAGGTTTTTAAAATTGCTCCATACTCCACCTCACATGCACCACGCAGGGAGGACTGGCAAAGCATGCCTATTGCATTTGCTTAGAAGTTACATTGCCTTCCACATTCCACTCCATGCAGGGAGCATGATGGCTTTGGGCCTGCCAATTTGCATCTTCTTGAAGCTTGAATGCCCTTTATCCATACCATGTAAGGGAGAATGATGGATCAAGTCTACTGTAGTCTTCCATTCACCTCATAGCAATGCTGCTCCAATAGAATGTGTAGGTACTGAACCACTTCCAAATCGCTGCAATCCAAAATAATTGATGAAGCCATTCTTTCCTAATCCTTCTGCCACCTCCTTAATACTTAAATCATATAAACATATGATTTAAAAATAGCAAATTTAAACCTTTGATTCAAAAGACATAGTGAAGCTACAAGATAGGTTGGGCCCCAAAGTGGGTCCGGCTAAAAAAAAATTGTTTTCATTCCACTGACCCTTGAAAAAATTTCAGGCATCTTGAACATGCCTCTGGAGTTGATTTGCACCATTTTCTGATCATTAAACCGAGTTTTGCAACTCACTGGCAATTGTGTCACATTTTCACATTTAAACCCAAAGAGGCATTTCAAAAACTAATCAAAACACCTTTCTGTACCTCGCCCACTAGAAGACATATTATCTGATATATTGACATTCACTTTGCAAAACCATTCCTTATGACGAATCCCAGGCGATGAGATATTAATGCAAAAAGTTGATTAAATGTCTCTGTGAACATTTGAACCTAATAGAATCCATGTGCAGGGACCACAAATGCCTTTACTAAAAATATCAAATGATCTCCGTGGATCCCCAAATCTGGGGCATAGATACCTTGAAGTACAAAAAAGACCATGGAATGTTTAGTTCGAGTGGGAAGCTGATAGGGTGCAAAATATAAGCTCATGGAAATGGCAACTTTAACAGATGTAACAATGAAAGTGCAGAAAACTGAATAAAATGGCTCAAGAATCCATCTTGGAAAACTGATCAAACGGATTAGTAGGAGCTTCAAATTGGAAACATAGCTTGTATTTCATACTAGCAATACCCTGGCATAAACATTCTAACATGAAATTCTTCTAGGCATATTTTAACATTATGCAAAGTGGTGCTCTGACTAGCTGTTAAAATAAGGACTTATGCATACAGTACAAATTGCAAATGGATTGAGCTTGCCAAACTGAGAAAATGGATTCATAGGGACTTGAAATTTGGCATGTGGACTCACCTATATGCATACAAGTCAATTCACTTTTAATTTCAAAATGACAATCTACTGGTCATAAAATGCAAAGCCTCAAAGTAGGCCACTTGGTAAAATTTGAATTTGTACCTATGATGGATTTTCAGCTCACCCCTTGAAATGGGTACTTGATAAACCGATCTAAACTGAAATTTGAAAGTTGTAGAACACTGCATAGGCTAAATGAAAGGTGTACAATAAGATTCCAAGGCTTTACCTCTTGATAATCAACTGGCTCCATTTTACCCTTCTTCAAACTAGGCCATTCAAGCCGAGATTTTAAGTGCTATTTTTTAAGTGCAAGAGCAAAATTTTGTAATGGGCCTCTCAAATTCACTCAAATTTATGAGTCCCAATAGTGGCTCTGACTGGGGATGGTTGATTGCAAGATCAACACAAGAATCTAGAATCTTTGGTAGAGTAGACCACCCCAAAAAATAGATCACTTCTCCTGTTTCTAAATTCTTAAATGAGCTTCACTCTCCAAAATAGGGGTTCCTTATTCTACCCAAACAACATGGTACCTTATTCTGAACAAACCACACAACTGAAGCAAAGCAACTGTACAAATATACGATTTATTTATATATGGCTCGCAGCCACCAAAGTTGAAACTAACTCTTTCCCTTATCAAAAATCCGATTCTCATCACTCAATAATGTAAACAATCTAAAGAAAACACTGATCATCAGAGAAATGTTTCTATTATGACACACATCTTTCAACATGCTTTTCCAATCAGCATTATATGCATATTCATCATGAACATAATTTTGAACCTTACTTTCATGATCAACTACTGAAACATATCCATTCTTTTCATCATCTACTAAATGCAATAAATCAACATCTTTAATATCCCACTCTTGAAAAAATGAACATACCTCTGGCTCAAGCATATAATTTGAAATAAGATTTGAACATTCACTCATCTTCGCATGAAAAACTTCAAGATGGGGTTCAAACACACTAGTAAGCAACCCATTACAAAAATCTTCATCCTGATACATGTCACTGCTGCATGGAACGGTATCAAGATCATGAACTGGTTCATCATTTACAACATCTGGTTGGTCAATTATTTCTTTATACAAAGGGTTAGAAACCAAATGAAGAATTCCCTTATGAACATTGTGACAACGAAGTGGTTGGTTCATATCTATATCGACATCAAATAAAATATTAGAAATTTTACTAAAGATACCATCCTATCATCATAATCATCTTCATCAGACAAAGAAGAAATTGAAACTGGGTTGGAACTATTTTCACCATTCCATGTTTCACAACCACAAAAAATCATCCTATGACCATCATTCTGAGAATCAAAATGATCATACTTATCTTGCCACAATTGATCTTCTTTACTAATAGAACACTCATCATTAGCCAAAGGAAAAAAATGAATATCACTACCATTTACTTCATCTGATGAATTTTCGGCATGTTCAATTAAATTTTCTGTCATAAAACTATCTATTAGATTAAAATGTTGTTCATCAAGTGTATAAGCATTCAATTCACAGTCCTTTTCTGAAAAATCCTCTTCACCACATTGCAAAAGGTCTTCATTCATAACTCTAAGACTCTCCAACATTTGAAATTTCTTGTCTACAACTTCAAGAGATTTTCTAAGTTCTGCAATCTTCTACACTTGCACTTCACTGTGCTGTTCAATGTGACATTCTTTAAAAATATGTTCATCAATGTGGGTTGTATTTTCATTGCAATCATGTGTACCATTAAAATTTTTTAAATTAATTTTGTGCACAACTTTCATATTAGAAAAATCATCACCATGATTACAAGAAGTGAAATCTGAGAATACTCTCACTTCATCTTCAACACAATTGACATTATCAATATCTAGACGAGGATCAACCATTGTTTGCACCAAACAACTTTGATTTTCATTTGGAATTAAATTATCAGCGTTGCCAGCATAAGTATGAACACCAAAGCTCTGAACATTACTTCTCACTTCACACTTAATTGCAGCATTACAAGCACTATGACAGTGGACAACGATAAATAAAAGTCCTTTAGGAATACCATATTTTAAGTTTTTCTCTATGTCCATGACTGTTACAAAAGCTTGATGTAATGTCTTTGGCTCTTTATCCCTCAACATGTAACTCATCTTACTTTCAAAGGCATCCAAATAAATCACTAAAGACACTTCGTCATTTAGTCTATACCCTTGTGGGATCTCAGCCAGTGCTTTGGAAAATTTGACATTGAAGGCTGACACTAATTCACCTTCCTCAACTCTAATCTCCATCAACTTCCTCAACATATCATTAAAGTTTATTCTCTTAGCAAATTCCTTGAGAAAAGATGCTACTAATTCTTCCCATGAGGGAATAGAATCTTCCTACAAAAACAAGAACCAAATCTTGGCATCCCCTTTCAAGCTCTGCACAAACAACTTCATGCAAATATCCTCATGATAGATATCATAGTCAATCATTAAATCAATAAATTTTTGCACATGCATTTTTGTTGATTGTAACTGGTCCCTATTAAACAATGGTAAGTGCTTCCTAATGTTACTTAGAATTTGATTCGGGTAACCAGGTATGCCATCAAAACAGAATGGCACATAACCTTTAATAGAGAAATTTCTACAACAATCCATTACTAGCTGCAACCTTTCTTGAATACATTCACTATTTTCAACCAATAAGAGTTATTGCAGCTAGAGTTTACCTTCCCTATTATTCAAAATACTTCACCCATGCTTTTAAGCTAACAGGAGCATGCAAACTAACTTATTCTTTTTCCTTCTTAGTACTGAAACTCACTTGGTAAGGAACAAAATTTATTACAATCTTTAATACCAATTTTGGAAAATACCTGGATATTGTAGCTATTGCTCTGATATTTGGTAAGATCTTTCTCAGATCTTCTAACATTGTACACTGATCTTCATACAGAGTCGCCACCTCCTTCATGAAGGAATAAAATTTAACCACTGATCTTCACTCTGAAACACTTTCAGATTTCTGGGTCATACCACACAGCAGAGTCACATAATATTTTTAAATTTCATAGCAACAAGACCTTCCATGATATACACTTTTCAATTTTGAAAGCAACTTTCAGATTTCTAAACTTCTGAGACTCTTCCCCAAATGAATTTTGGCCAGACTCGTGGGTTTGTCTGCAATCAACAAGGTGAATACAACTTCTCTCAACCTTACTGAAAATGCAATTACAAGACACTCTCCTTCCCCTGTAGAGTCGCCATTTTTGTTGTTCTAAAAAATGAGTAATCCAAGTTCACATGAAATTTATCTATGAAATAGCCAATTTCACTCTATGAAATACCTTAGGACTTGGACAACATGAAAAGGATATAAATCCTTCTACTCTTCAGGCTCTACAAAACCTAGGTGGGTGTACCTTTGATGCATAGAATTAGACCCATTACACACATATGACAACATAAAAAAAAGTAGATGAATCTCAAAAGGCTCAACAACAAGGAGGTTACTGCAGATGGGCCAAATCTACATTGGCATCTCAACTAAATTGGAGCATGAGATAGGTGGAACATTACCGTAGAACATAAAACAAAAGATATTATGATTTGATTTTGAAATTGATGTTCTGACAATCCTTCAACATTACAAAAGACTAGTGCCTTATCCTAGCCACAGAGTCATGCATAAAATTGGAAGAGGAATCTCAGCTACAAGCTACTTTCAACCTTAAATTTCCATGTATTAATGCATTACATTAATACAATCCTCTACTCTGTCACAAAATCATACTTACATATCCAATATACACATTCAAAATCATTAATGCTAGGTTTTAGGATTTAAATCCTTCCTTGAAGAATACCCAAATGATAAACATTACATTCTCAGAGAAGGCTGAAAGAGACACCTCAAATTATCCTTGATAAGATGAAACTGTATAAATTCAAATGGTATTTTAGAGATAATTTTGTGGAAACTCACACATGCCTTGCATATGTGTAAACATGCAAACTGAAACAAAACCTACAACAAAGACAACACTGAAAACCCAACAAAAACACACTATTATTTGCAAAAAATGAAAAATGCCATCATTGGAACTTGCAATTTCGGATTTCTCCCTTGGAGAGAATTGCCAAAAAAATGGGAACCCTTACAAATGAGAAGAACTGAGAATATAAAGAAGAGGGAAAAGATCAGATCTGCATCACAAATTGCCAAGTGTCCTCTTTCCCCAACTGAAAAAATTCTTTGCATAATGCCAGCGGAAATTGCTCTCAAAATATCTAATATTTGTTGAAACTAATTGTAGAAACGAACTCCCCATTCCGAGAGCTTTCCAACGACATATAGAACTTGCATATTTGGGTAAAAAATAACCCCTCAACCGTTAATCTCTCTCTGCACAACAATCATTTAAATTTTGAATTTTAACACTATGGTTAGAACTATACATTTAACTTTGATTTTTACTTCTGAGCCACACCACGTGTCTTCTTCTGGATTGATCGCGGATCCACCTGGGCACCACCTATTTGCCACCTATCTACCACCTCAACACTGTCGGACCCACCACCAGACCTTGGCTCTTCTTTGTCATTGAGTCGCGATGGGTAATTGGCAAGTTGTTTCTAATTGTGGTACATCGACCACCGTTGGCTCATCTCCAACCTTCTTGACCTTTAACTCGCCCTTTTGTCACCAAATTTGGGTGCCTTGAGATGCATGCTCACGGGGCTCCCACCGGTCACTGAATTGCTTCCTTGCTTGTCAAAAGCCACATGTTTTTGACACTTACCATACAAGTAACATTGTATTTAAAAATTACAAAATGCCTTCCCACGACCAATATGGGACAATACATTTTGCCACTGCCTACTCGATGCATCCACATTATGCGAAAATATGAGGGTGGATGTTGGCAAATGTTATTACTTTGAAGGTTTTAACGCCTTCTCTACACCTAATGTAGGAGATGACTATACACCTTCCCATCACATTTGTTTGAATTTTATAATGCCCTTCATGCCACACTGCGTTGGATTTGGCTTAACTCCTACCAATTTCATTTGCTCAAAGTTTTTTAAAATGCCTTAGTCACACCATAGGCCCACGTAGGGAGGAGCTGATAAAGGTTGTGGAATTAAGCTTTACACCTGCCAATGCATACATTTGGAAGTTTGATGGGTACATCTTTCCCATACCACGCACCACGATAGGGAGGACTAGCAAAGGTCACATTGGAGCATTGGCAATACACCTGCCAATTTCATTTTGCTTGAGTTTTTTCTTCAGCCCTTCCCACGCCACACTCCACCTTCCAGCTCACAGCAGGGAGGACCGAAAAAGGTCATGGAGTCTAGGCTTTACACCTTCTAATCACATTTTCCTGAAGGTTTCTTAAGTTTCTCGATCGTTTTCCACCTTTTATCTAGCACACAGGGGGGAGGTTGGCTTCGAGCCTGCCCATATGCATTTGTTTGGAAACTTTTTGATGTCTTTAACTCATGCGCAACATTGGGAGGGCTAGCTCTACGCCTGCCAATTGCATTTGTTTGGAAACACTTCCATCGCCCTCCATCTGCCATGTAGGGGACTGGTGGCAAGGGTCACGTTGGAGAAAGCTTTACACCTGCCAATGGAATTTTCTTGAAGGTTTTTAAAACTGCTCCATACTCCACCTCACACGCACCACGCAGGGAGGACTGGCAAAGCATGCTTATTGCATTTTCTTGGAAGTTTCTTTGCCTTCCACATTCCACTCCACGCAAAGGGAATGATGGCTTTGAGCCTGCCAATTTGCATCTGCTTGAAGCCTCAACACCCTTTATCCATACCATGGTAGGGAGGATGATGGATCAAGTCTACTGCAATCTTCCATTCACCTCGTAGCAATGTTGCTCCAATAGAATGTGTAGGTACTGAACCACTTCCAAATCGCTGCAATCCAAAATAATTGATGAAGCCATTCTTCCCCAATCCTTCTGCCGCCTCCTTAATACTTAAATCATATAAACATATAATTTAAAAATAACAATTTTAAACCTTTGATTCAAAAGACATAGTGAAGCTACAAGACAAGTTGGGCCCCAAAGTGGATCTGGCTAAAAAAAATTTCGTTTTCATTCCACTAACCCTTGAAAAACTTTCAGGCATCTTGAACATGCCTCTGGAGTTGATGTGCACCATTTTCTGAATATTAAACTGAGTTTTACAACTCACTGGCAACTGTGTCACATTGTCACATTTTAACCCAAAGAGGAATTTCAAAAACTAATCAAAACACTTTTCTGTACCTCGCCCACTTGAAGACATACTGTCTGATATACTGACATTCACTCTGCAGAACCATTCCTCATGATGAATACTGGCCGATGAGATATTAATGCACAAAGTTGATTAAATGTCTCTGTCAACATTTGAACATGATAGAATCCATGTGCAGGGACCACAAAATGCCTTTACTAAAAATATCAAATGATCTTCGTGGATCCCCAAATCTGGGGCATAGATACCTTGAAGTACACAAAAGAATGTGGAATGTTTAGTTCAACCAGGAAGCTGATAGAGTGCAAAATATAAGCTCATGGAAATGACAACTTTAACAGATGTAACAGTGAAAGTGTAGAAAACTAAATAAAATGGCTCAAGAAACCATCTTGGAAAACTGATCAAACAGATTGGTAGGAGCTTCAAACTATAAACATAGCTTGTCTTTCATACTAGCAATACCCTAATATAAACATTCTGACATGACATTCATCTGGGCATCTTTTACACATATGCAAAGTGGTGCTCTAACTAGCCGTTAAAACAAGGACTTATGCAAACAGTACAAACTGCAAATGGATTGAGCTTGCCAAATTGAGCAAATGGATTTATAGGGACTTGAAATTAGGCATGTGGACTCACCTATATGCATACAAGTCAATGCACTTTTAATTTCAACATGATGATCTATTGGTCATAAAATGCAAAGCCTCAAATTAGGCCATTTGGTAAAATCTGAATTTGTACCTATGATGGACTTTCAGCTCACCCCTTGAAATGGGTACTTGATAAACTGATCTAAACTGAAATCTGAAAGTTGTACAACACTTCATAGGCTAAATGAAAGGTGTACAATAATATTCCAAGGCTTTACCTCTTGATAATCAACTGGCTCCATTTTACCCTTCTTCAAACTAGGCCATTCAAGCCAAGATTTTAAGTGCTATTTTGAAAGTGCAAGAGCAAAATTTTGAAATGGGCCTCTCAAATTCACTCAAATTTATGAGTCCCAACAATTCTTAAAGAAATTTTTGTTCTTAAGAGTAAAACAAATTTTTCCCAAAAGATCCTAAAATGAAAATAAGTCTAGCTATTTAAAACATTTTGAGAAACAGTTTCTTGAAGACAACCATTATTTTAAAATGTCTTTTGGGCTTCCAAGACAAAAATCAAGAAAAGCAATAAAACAATAAAATTATGAAACTCCCCCACCTATTCAGCTTTCAGTTCATTATCATCAACGATCTCCACCTCCTGGTTAGCACGTGCCACTTCCTGTGCCTTAAGCCTTTCTCTATACTCATGATACCTATTCATGATTGGTTCCAAGCCTGAGTCCTCTGGTATTTCTATGATGCGCAGTCTTGTTCTCCATTTTGAAATCGACCCGTCAGTAGTGGCTACATTTTTATGCATTTCATCCATCTCAATCTCAAAGGTAGTAGTATGCATCTGCAAGTGACACAATCCCTTAAAGGATTCCAAAGAAATATTTTGAGGGTCCTGGATGTTCTTCTGATAATTCCCCTTGAACGAGCCCACCATTTCACCAAGTTCTCATACATTCTCCTCAAAGCTATCCATAAGGTCAACATCTAGAGCACCGAGATTATTCTTCATTTTTAGCATATCATTCAAATAGCGTTTTAGGGCATCATCAATGTCACTGATATAATCACAGTAGATCCTTTGTTTCCATTCCAAGGCTTCGCACCAGGTAAGATCAACTTCCTTAGGATGTTCTACCAATTTTTTGGTCATCAGAATGGCAAGGCTCAATATTTTGAGCTCTATAACCTCCTTTGAAAGCAAAAATATGCTCCCATGTTCTTTCCCGACCTGCTATACCTCAGCTAACAATTCCTTTCTTTTATTCCAAATATTCACATAAAATACCCTAAACTTAGTAATATAAATGACACCAATTCTATAAATTTATTCTATCCATTTAGTGACAGCTTTAGCATATCCTAAATTAGTTTGATATTTTTCACTGTGTCTAGATGAATTCCATACACATGTGAACTTGAAGCCTCCCCAGTTGCAGGATTTATAATAGATGAAATGACATCCTTCAATGACTGCACTTGGGAATACAGCTCCAGGTTCTTTTTCCTCTATTTTTGAGCCCTCTTAATCAATGCATGGACTGAAATGTCAACATGGTAGACGTCCCCTTCTAAATTAGAAGGTCCCATATCCACATAATCGATCTTATAATATTTTTCTATTATGTCACTCACATTCACATCTTTAAAAGGATCAACAATTTCCAGGAGTTGGTGCCCATGTGTGTGAAAAAGTGGTCTGTAAGCTGCAAGCACAACACTTGAATTAAGTCATTATATGCATGGTTAGTAATCAATAATCAATAAGTAAAAAAACCATAACAAAGCGACTAATTGCCTTCTAAAAGATGCGAGTATAAGATTGCTCTTAGATTGTTATAAGCAATACCAGTGACTAGACTACACCAAGACAAAGGATTTAATCTATATGATATTAACTATATGGATGCAAGATGGATGAATAATTCAAGCAAAAATCAATTCAAGCAATAATGGATGTAAGCAATAATGGATGAAAATAATCTAAAAAAGCACAATAATCTTCAATGACTCCAGAGCGAAATTAGCATGATAATAATCTCCAAGCGTGTTCTCAAAAATCTCAAGGGTAAATTGGAATGAGAGCTGAAGACTGAATTTATAGAAAATTATCAAGAGAAAAGCTCAATTTAGGATTAATCGAAAATAATTGAGACATCAGGTTTAGTTAACCTTGAGATAGATTCCAATTATAGTTTAATTGAAATGCATTCAATTAGAAGTCCAAGTTGCAGGAAATAATAATAAATTAATTCAATGCATTTGTGATAAAAATAGATAGTTCTTTTATTTATTCAAGAAAAGAGTCTTTTCAATGCAACTGAACTTCTTTTTCTGAAAAGCTTTAAGTTCCAATTTTAGAGAATAATTCAATAATTCAATTAAATTGCTTTTCTGATTTCAAGTTCTAAATTTAGAAAAAGAAATAATATCTCAAATTTGATTTCTCTCTCAATTCAATTCTTTTTGTTTAATTTAAATTCAACTCTTGTTTTGTAATTAATTCCTCTTTTGTAATAAATTAATTCTTTTTGCATGATTAAATGGCAATTTATTAATTAATTAAATATGCAAGGATATTTAATAAATTAAAATGGGACAATTGATCAAAATGATATTCTTGGAAATGATTCAATTAATTAAATGAATATTTAATTAATATTGAGTAATTGATTTGGCATGTGATATTTGATGATTAAAGAATTAATAATGTGCTCAAGATTGATTTAATTGCCTTTGGTTAGGACCTTGGTGATGTTGTCGAGATTAGGGGCCCATGGTTTAGATGACCATTTTTAGGGTATTACAGTGCCTAGATACAGGATCAAAAATGATTCGAGACATTCGCTTGGCCTTTTTTAGGCTTTCGAGAACTTTGAAGCAATAATGCAACTATATCAATCTCATTGGAAATAGGGGTGGACACTTTTATTTTCTTTTCTACCTTTATCTTCAACCATGCTGGAGAGGTTGTTTCAAGTCTTGAATCTTTATTAACAGTGTTGGGGGTATTTTGCATAGGAGAGGAGGGAATTTCAAGCAGATAAGAGAAAGAATGATCATCAATTATTTGTTGATAAATACCTTCAAAATCAGCAAGGGGTGATTTTCCTCTGGGTGGCACAATTATGTCATCCCGCTCACAAGTTGATTTCAGCCTTGTAGTGGTTTCTTCAAGTTTCTCCCCATCACCACCTGATTGAGAATTTTGGGTTGGTAACTTATCTACAAACTTGGTCATTGATGCTGGAATGGGGGAAGAGGAAATTGCTTTTTGCTCTCTGCAGGATGAAGACCTTTGGCTTTGTGAGGAACTAACATATTGCTTCCATTTTCCATTTAACTAGTCAGATGTCCTCAAAACTGGGGTTGTACACACCATTAGGTCCGAGACCTATTATTTAGGCCAATCAATTTATGTGGGGGCTGTATTAGCAAGAGTATAATATTCTAGGTTAATAATGACCTCATCTTCAATAAAATCATTAGGAACATTAAAAGAAACACCAAGAGTGTGAATTTGTTGCAAAACAAATCTCATGAAACCCCTTTTAAACACTTCAACATCATATAAACAATCCTCCCAGAATTCCTTGAGTTTGGGTTGATGCATGTAACATTTGGTTCCATACAAATGGTGTTTCACATATCCCTTGCTATCGAAACTGCTTCTAGTTGCAGGGATAGAAATTGAAATTTCTCTAGGATTGTTCTCACAATATTAGCGGCACCATTTGTTTTGCAAGAGAAATGATATGTGGACAATGGGAAGGAATATCCTTTCTTTCCCATGTTCACGTATTTAATGTTTATGACAGCCATTTGGCAGCAAACTTCCATGAACACAATATAATCAGATGGGAATTGGGGCAATTTCAATGGAGCTTTCTCAAAACCCCCAATTCTGAGGTATGTGAACCGATCGAATTGGGTGTAGAAACTTCTAAATTTCATCACAAAGGTAGCAGAGTCATGGGAAATCCATAGGTTAGGGTTTCCTTCTAATTTTCTAACCATAACCATCAAAAATGCATCATTGACATGGGAAAAAGCTTGCATACCCTTATGCCTGGTGATCTAGGGAAATTTTTGGTAGATGAGAGCAAATGCAGGGAGAGGATAATGCAATTCCAACCCCGACTAAGCAGACTCTTGACTAGCTAGGATGAAAATCAAATATTAACACATATGAAAGGCAAGAGACTGACAAAAATTTCGTAATTGTTCATACAAATGATAGCTAATGATAGAAGCCCAGTCAATAAAACTCCTAGGAGCACAAATTACTAGAATAAAATGACACATCCAGAACTCAAAAGAATCAGTGCAAGCATTCCATACAACATGATGCAAGAGGACTATAATCTTTGTAACTTCATCCTTAAAGTGCATTCTTTTCAATTTGGCGGGAATTAAGACTTACCTCTTTTTTCGGATTTTAACCAATTCCTAGCAATATAGTTCATACACAAGTCCTCATGTGTTCTGAAATACTCTTCACCAGCTAGAGTGGACATGTCTTTAGAGGTTTTTCTCTCAGGAAGGAACAAAGTGTGAGAGATGCTTTCAGTTTAAATTCGTGCTACAACCCTACCACCCTCTACTCGGATTTATCATGTCTCTAGGTTGTATCTTTCAGAGAATGCAATGATTAAATCTGCACAAGTCATGACAATCGAAAAACTAGCTATGAAAGCCAAGCCGCACTAAAAAATTCTTTCCCGCAACGGAGCTCTCTCTCATCCTTCAAGATCTTGAAGGAAAGTCTCTAGGTTTAATTATTCTAATTTTGTATCTCGCACACCTGCCTAGTGGTTTTGTATCACACTCTGAATGGACACAAGCTAGATAACACACTTTGTGAAAACTAAAAAATGAGAGCTTGTTCAAAAATAATTCGCCATCCCATCTGTGTGGTCGAGTGATGTGACATGCCTTAAATGACGCATTTACTTCGCATTTCAAAACAAAACTTTAATTTAGCTTGTTCCTGTTGACAAGGCAAACAACATTAGTCTGTACAATATCTTGACACAAAGGTGACATCCCAAGACCTAGGTGAGACTGACAAGTCACTCAGTTGGGGAAGATATGAACTTATGAACCTACAGTCGGGACTTAAAAACTTTCAACAACCCCTGCTAGAGTGACCAAAGCACAAGACAATGAGAGATCGGGCGGTCAGATTCTTTTAGAACTTCCTAACCCCGCAACAAGCTTGGAAAAGAGACACATTGCGTGACAAGTCTTTGAAAACTGACAAAGCCTGTGATAAGGAGCTTGAAACATGGAGCACTAAGGAAACACAAAAAAAAATTAGATAGTGGTTCCAAAATTAAAAAGGGGGACACCATATTGGCTCCAAATGGGGACAAAGACTTTTAAGGAGGCAGAGGATCCAGAAAAATGTGGCATAAGCCTTATTTATTAGGCAACAAAGATAAAAGAAAACATGACACAAATTAACTAGGAAAATAAAACTATGTACAAAGAGGACGAAACTGCTTCAATTGAAGATTTTCAAATCTTGCCCATTATAGGCAAGAGGTAATGGGGTACCATCGTAATACCCTAAAAATGGTCATCTAAACCATGGGCCCCTAATCTCGACAACATCACCAAGGTGCTAACCAAAGGCAATTAAATCAACTTTGAGCACATTATTAATTCTTTAATCATCAAATGTCGCATGGCAAATCAATTACTCAATATTAATTAAATATTCATTTAATTAATTGAATCATTCCAAGAAAATCATTTTAATTAATTATTCTGTTTAATTTATTAAATATCCTAGCATATTTAGTTAATTAATAATTTTTCTATTAATCATAAAAAAGAATTAATCTATTACAAAAGTGGAATTAATTACAAAGCAAGAGTTGAATTGAAAATAAAACAAAATAATTGAATTGAGAGAGAAATCAAACTTGAGATATTATTTCTTTTTCTAAATTTAGAACTTGAAGTCAGAAAAGAAATTAATTGAATTATTGATTATTCTCTAAAATTGGAACTCGAAGCTTTTCAGAAAAAGAAGTTTAGTTGCATTAAAAAGGCTCTTTTCTTGAATAAATCAAAGAATTATCTATTTTTATCACAAATGCATGGAATTAATTTAATATTATTTTCTAATGCAACTTGAACTTCTTATCTAAATGCATTTCAATTAAACTATAATTGGAATCTATCTCAAGGTTAACTGAACTTGATTTCTCAATTATTTTCAATTAATCCTAAATTGAGCTTTTTCATCATCTCTCTTGTAATTCTCTATAAATCCAGCCTTCAACTCTCAATCAATTCACCCTAGAGATTTTTGAGAACATGCTTGGAGATTATTATTACGCTGATTTTTGCTCAAGAGTCATTGAATACATTGTGCTTTTTTAGATTATTTGCATCCATATTTAGTTTACTCATATTGCTTGAATCCATTATTGCTTGAATACATATTGCTTGAATCTTTCATCCATCTTTCATCCATTTTAGCTTAATATCACCCTCATATAGATTAAATCCTTCATCTTGGTGTAGTCTAGTCACTGGTATTGCTTATAAAAATATGAGATCAATCTTATACTCTTGTATTTTTTCTAGACAATCTGAGAGGTAGGAGAGTATGCTCTTGTGTTTTTTCTAGACAATCAGAAATCCAGACCCTTGAGGCTTTTTCTTTGTTTGAGATTTGTACATCTTTAGCAGGCCTGCCCTCCCGAGGGGTTGAAAAACTCTTAAAGCCTTTATGGCCGGTGTGAGGGGAACGACCTAAATGGGAATGGCTAAACGCCAAGTACTCCAACACACTATAAAATAAATGTGATTTGATGAAAATCAAGTCAACGATAGTGCTCGAGAATAGCTCTCCTATGTACCTTTGGGTATATTAAACCTTGGTTTTCAAGGCTGGGAGACCTCTTAATTGAGTTTATACCTCGACGCGCTGAACAAACCCCTTACTAGATCCAATTAAAATTAAGAGCTACCCGGTTCACCTCTAAAAGGCGGATAATATTTATGAAAGAGAGATAGTAACTCTCCCAAGATACTTGTCATTTCGTGCCCCCATTAGTGTTTGGAGTCGGATAATATGGCGTTGAGAATCCATTGTGTGAGACTCAACGGTTGTATTTTGATTAGCTATTGGGTGTGTACCTGTGTCTACAAGCAAAGGTTTTCTTCTCTCATCAAATTCCTTAGGGCTTGCATGCTGTAATTGGAGTTACAATTTAGACTACGTGTTTTCTGTGTTTTCATCCCTAAAACAAAAACTGAAATATCAAAAACTGGAGAAAACAAGAAACAAACTCAGTGATCAAAAACTCTATCTGTGTTAGAACTAGTCCATCCTAAGTCAAAATTTTGTCCAAAACTTGTCTATCCTAGTCAAAAATCACTCCATCTCAGAATTGGTCATACTCAGTTGTCATACTCAGCTATTAAAAAACTCAGAATTTTAGTCTTTGCCCTGTGAATAGTCATATGAATCTATTCATTTATCGTCCTGCACCATATCCTGTGTCGTATGAGCCTGATAATTTGTCGTCTAAGCTCAATCCTCTGTCGTACGAATCCTGATACTCTCTCATCTGAAGCTAAATCCTATGTCGTACAAAACAAAACTGCACTGAATCTTTTGTGATTCTAGACATACCCATTTGTCGTACGGTACTAGGCAACAACTCGTACAAAACAAAACTATTGTCGTCTTGAAGCTATTAAATTGTCATCCGGCTCAGTAAATCCTATCATACGAATCTCTGGTTTTGTCAATACAGAGAAGTCAAACTTGCCTCAAACAGTCTATAGCAAACATAATACTGGTTATCATCATCCTAAGAATAAATAGGTCAAAATGGTGTACCTCTGCCATTTGTGTTGCACGATTTGGTCGATCATCTTTTCAGCTAGTTCAATCAACTACCTATCAAACCTAAGTCACTTAGATAACGTCTTATATAGGATAGATCATTCCTAAAACCAAACTGAATCTTAGTCACTACTCTTGAATCAACTTAGATAAACATCTTATACATGATAGATCTTTCCTGAAACCAGACTAAATCTCAGTTGCTTCTCTCAAACAAATATGTTAACCGAACAACTAGCTTTGAAATTGATCTTGACCTCTGCATCACAAACAATTTTAGGTCACACTAATCCATAAAAATACCTACTCAAACCAGGAGTTCTTGTAAGAAAGAGGCCAAAGGAAAAGGACAACCCTTCACATATCAAGATAACCCATACTATGTGAAAGACCCGCTCACTGATATACCTTCATCATCAGGGGTACCAATTTTTTATGAACCTGGATCCCCCACCATACATGAGACAGAATACAATGACAAAGACAACCTTAATGTTCATGAAACCGATAATGATTCCTCATCAAGTGAAGCTAAAGAAGACACTGAACCTCTAGAAAAATAAATTGTGACTGTCAAAAGGATAAAGACTTCCAAAAAATGATGAAAGCTATCCTAGCTCGAGAAAAGGAAGACTATTTTTTAGAACTAACAAAACAAGGTGCCAAGCTTCCTACTAGATATGATGTTCAGACACTCATTACTAAAAAGGAAGAATCACCTATACTCATGGTACACAAAAAATTACTAGCCTTACGGACCAAGATCACTAAACTAAAGAATAAGGATAAGTCCCCAAAACAATATTCTCTGGAGACAATATGCCGTTTTCGATTCAACAAGAATCTATGCATGCCTCCATTCCCTTCACGAGTTGAGATCCCAAAATTTGACAAATATGATGGTACCTCAGATCCTCAAGATCATGTCAGAGAGTTTTGTGCTTCCTGTATGGAATTCATGCATGACCAAACATATCACGTGCGGCTTTTCCTGAGGAGTTTGGGAGGACAAGCCATGGAATGGTTCTCAAGTCTACCTAAAGGAATAAAAATGTTTGAAAAACTAATCCAACCATTCTTACAATAATACTCATACAACATTCAACATCCTGTGACTATGATCGAGCTTTGCAATACTAAAAAGAAAACATTGGAGCCTTTTCTTACTTTCCTCCAATGTTGGAGAAAGATGTTCTCCAGGTATTCATGACCTATCCCAGATTCTGAGAAAATGGACATATTAATCAACAACTTGGTCCCAAAATTGAAATATAGTATCCAAATGCAAGTACACCCATCATTTAACAAAATGGTAGATAATGCCATTCGAGTGGAAGATGTTCTCGTAAAGAAGGGGGATATCTCACCTTGGAAAGAAACGCACCAGGATCTAGCTCTAAAGAGAAGAACAAGTATTGGAAATTTGGCAAGGACAACAATAAGAATGTTGTTAATGACAAAGTAGTAGACACTGTTAAAACCAACTCAAAGCCCATGATATTCAACTTGGCTAGTGTCACACAAGAACTTAAAGCTGTTGAAGCTGCAGCGGAAAATCCTCCAAAGAAAATAAAAGAATGGTTCAAAGAGAAGCCTTGGCTTTCCAAACCTAAGCGTGATTTCACTCCTCTTGAAGAATCATATGAATCCGCTTTCAAAACTCTATTGGCAAACAACCTGATAATGCTACTAGATAACTCTAGACCATATGATCTAGAAATCAAACCAAAATGGTGGAGAGAAAATGATTACTGTGACATCCATCAGAATAAAGGTCATAACACAAATAATTGCATGAAGCTCAAACATGAGATTCAAGATCTCATAGACACTGGTAAAATTGTTTTCGGGAATCACCTGACCAATGCTGATCACAAAGCATTTAAGGACCCTTTACCTATTTACGAACAAGGTGATTCATCAAAGACCAAAGGAGGTGCCAGAGTAAATTATACTTATACTAGCAATGACAACGTCATCAAAATGATTGAGCCTTCCCAATCAAAATATTGCAATGTGATTATAGTCCAAGACAAACCAAATGAATCACGATATGCAAGAGCTTTGACCCATTCTCAGAAGAAAGTCACTCTCCAAGGAGCTAGTTCTTCCAACCCAGCTCAAGCAACATCAAACCCACCAGCCTCGTCAAACAAACAAAAAGAATCAACCTTGGATAAATTTAAAAGGATAACTTCAACATCATCCTCTAGATATAGCATTGTTGAACAGTTGAAAAGGACAAATGCTCAAATCTCAATCTTTGAATTGCTAAAACTCTCATCTGCTCACAAAGAGATCCTAGACAAAGCATTGCTCACCACTAAGGTTCCCAAAGATTTAGATATTGATCGATTTCAGTCTATGGTGGGTCATCTAACTTCACCTCACTATCTGACCTTCTCTAAAGAAGATGACAACTTGCTAAATCATCCACATAATCAGCCATTGCATATTGAAGCCATGATCCATAAACACGGAGTCAAACGTGTTTTGATAGATGGAGGTGCGGGGTTGAATATTTGTACTTACAGTCTACTTACACAACTAGGATTCTCTAAAAATGTCATTGATCCCTCCAAGAAAATAACAATTAAAACCTATGATGAAGAAGAAAGGACCTCTAAAGGTCTGGTATCATTACCAATCAGGGTGGGACTTGTAGAAAAATATGTCCTTTTTCAGGTACTTTATCTTCCTTTGTCATACAATATCTTATTGGGCAGGTCGTGGATTCATGAGATGAAGGCAGTTCCATCAACATACCATCAATGCTTAAAATTTTCTTATAATGGAACAGAAGTCAGTATTCCTGTTGATACAAATGTCACCTATAATGCATTAATAAAAGGTTCTAATAATTTTGTGCCTCATAATAGGGCAGCCTCTACAAGTGAAAATCCAGAAGCTCTGATGAAAGACTTGGAAAAGAAATTGAAGATCACAAATACCGACATGGATGGCTACAAGATCAAACTGGTAATTTCATTAGTATCTCTCCCTCCATCACCAAAATAGTTGGGCAAACCATCAGAGGCTATGAGAACATAAACTTCAGCTCCGAATATCATATATGATGGTCTTTTTGTATAGTCTTCTACTTCCTTGGCAGATGAAATAGAAGAGGATGTTGTTCTTAACTGGCTCTTTAAGGAAGATAGTCAAAATGAGGAGGTACGACATTGTGAGATTTCCTCAACCCAATATGGTCCTGGCTACAAGATGATTCAATGCATGGGATATTCAAGTACTGGTCCCATGGGTAAACATCAAGAGGGTATTATTGAATCGATTCAACTGCAAACAAAATCAACAAATGATAAGGCTGGACTGGGGTACAATCCGAAAAAAACATCAAACCAAAAACATGCTTCTAAATCTAATTGGCAGAAAAGGATATCGCCTTCAACATTATAGGAAACAAATGCCCAACAAACTCAAGCAAAGTGTGTAAAAGAGAAAGAGGAATTAACAGTCAACACTCAAGCTCCGATGGTGTCAGCTACAATAATGCAAGGAGTTGAGATCCCAAAGGATGTAAGAGATGAAGTAGTAAGAATCAGAGAATCGTTTGCACCACTAAAAGTTCCAGTCACATACACTGGTAGGAAGCAAGTAGACAAATCAGAGACTGACTCAAATGAGTATGAATGGGGTCCTTACCACCTCTCGGATACATCTAGTATAGAAACTCCAGAAGAGTCTAGCGGTATCACAGATGATACTCAGGAACTGATGTGCATAAAACTAGAGAAGAAAATAAAGGAAATCAGACTAAGAAGACAAGCAGACTATGATCAAGGACTAAAGGAAGGAAGAATACCATAAAGCTTTTCATCTATGTACCCCTATACTAAGATATAACAAATCAGGTATAACACTACACAAGAAGAGTTGGAAGCTATAGAACAAGAACCAGTTATCAGTCCAGAAGAAGCTGAATGGAGTAGATGACAACAAATCACAGATCCAGTAAGATCATGTCAATAGGTATGTCAAATACAAATGATAAATGAGACAAATCTTGAAGGAACTTGTAGCATAAAATATGTTGGCGTTGATACCATACATAAGCTCACTAAATCACTTGAAGAAGACTCTAAAACTTCATCTGATGACTTTGATGACTCTAACAACAGTCATATTCAAGACAATATCTACTCAACATCAAATTCTGAATCATCTGATGTAAGTGATGAAAATCTGTCTACTGATCTTATTGCTGTCAAACCATGATATGACATCCAGTCTAGCATGGGGAACGATGCTACAAGTATGTCTATTGGATTAGATCAACTAAATATTAACATGAACTTTAATAATCATGTTCTGACTCTTCCTTGTCTCAAGACACTTAGGCAAGGTATCCTTCTAGAACTTGACTTTTTGATCCACAGTTGTGATGACAATACCGTGAACATTCTCGAATCTGTCAAACATTTATCCTTACTACATCTAGAACTAATTGACTATACTTTATAGAACCAACCCAGGAATATACCTACTTTTTCCAATGACTATATGTTAGCCTATTATCTCAATGCAATTGAACCTATGGACTCTTCCACTAGTGAATAGAGTGAAAACATGACTAAATCGGATATCAAGTATCTTAGTCGCAAAAACAAGAAAATAAAAATAAAAGATCTGATGGCAAAAACCACATTGTGGTGGTGTCAAAATCTTAAAAAGAGAAAATAAAGGACATACCTAAGTATGAAAACATCTCTGAGGCACCTGAAGGTGAGATACTTGATATACTGCCAAGTCACTTCCAGGAGAGATCTTCCATATTGATCAAGCCAACTCAGCCAGTGAACATTGGGAGTCAAGAGACACCACACATCATTAATGTAGCTCAATCACTATCAGCAGAAGAATTGAAGGATTTCACTCATCTATTCTCAGAAAAGAAAATAAATTTTGCATGGACGTACTCTGATATGCCAGGCCTGGATCTTGATCTCATCATGCACCATCTTTCTATCACACTAGGGGTTAAACCAGTAAAGCAAAAACTCCATAAGATGCACCCTCATGTGGCACTACTAGTCAAGGTTGAGCTAGAAAAACTGCTAAAAGCTGGATTCATTAGAGCTATAGATTATGCCGAATGGATTTCAAACATAGTACCTGTGTCAAAGGAAGATAAATCTATCAGAGTTTGCACTGACTTCAGAGATCTCAACAAAGCTTGTTCGAAGGACGACTTTCCATTACCAAACATTGATATGATAGTTGACATGACTACTGGGTATGAGATGTACTCACTAATGGATGGATTCTCCAGATATAATCAAATCAAAATAGCTCCTGGAGATCAAGAAAAGAAAGCTTTCACCTGTGCATGGGGAACCTTTTGCTAGAATGTCATGCCATTTGGGCTAAAGAACACAGGAGTAACCTATCAAAGAGTAGTCACTACTATTTTTCATGGCATGATGCACAAGAATATGGAAGATTATGTTGATGATACTTTAGTGAAGACTATGAAGAGATTAACACATATTCAAGAGCTAGGTCCTATACTAGACAGAATGGAAAATTTCAAACTTTGGTTAAATCCAAATAAGTGTGCATTTGGAGTGACATTTGGTAAACTACTTAGCTACATCATTTCAAAAAAGGGAATCAAGGTTGATCTTGAGAAGGTCCAAGCCATAATGGAAATACCACCTCCAATGAACATCAGTCAAATGATAAGTCTACAGGGATGTCTCCAATCAATCAGACACTTTATTTCTCAGCTAGCAGACAAAGCTCAACCTTTCACAAAAGTATTGAGGAAAGGAGTAATCTACAATTATGATCAAGAATGTGAACAAAATCTTCAGCAACTCAAAGAGTACTTGTCAAATCCACCAATATTGATGCCACCTATTTAGGGTAAACCATTGATCTTATACATATCAGCAACTGATTCATCACTGGAGGCACTTCTGGCACAATAGGAGGACAATAAAAAGGAACAAGCTATCTATTACATCAACAGAGCATTGGTGTCTTATGAAATGAACTACACTATAATAGAAAAAGCATGCTTTGCATTAGTTTTTGCATCACAAAAATTGAGAAACTACATGTTAGCACATTCAGTCAAGCTAGTGGCTAAAATTGATCCGCTCAAATATCTTCTCAGCAAAGTAACACTTACAGGAAGATTGGAAAAATGGGTCATGATACTTATAGAATTTGATATTGAGTATGTGGAACGCAAGGCCATAAAAGGATAGGTAATTGCTGATCAACTTGCTAAAGCTCCACTTGAAGACACTCAACCGCTTCATATAGAGTTTCCAGATGAATCAATAATGCATCTTACTCAACAATCCTGGAAGATATTCTTCGATGGGTCTTTCACTAAAAATGGTTCTGGTGCTGGAATACTATTTATTACTCATCAGAAGTATTCAATCCCAAAGTCTTATAAGATTTTGCTCCCTTGCACAAACAACATTGCTGAATATGAAGCTTTGGTAAATGGGATAAAACTAGCTATTGAATGGAAGGTTGCAAAATTACACATCTATGGAGATTCTCAGCTGATCATAAATCAAATCAATGATACATATCAGACTTGAGATGAGAAAATGATGCCTTATAAGAGAATGGTTGATGATCTCAAGAAATATTTTGCTTTTGTATCATTCCAACAGATTTTCAAATCCTTAAATAGAGCAGCAGATGCTATGGCCACCTTGGCGTCTATACCTGAGTTACAAAAATCCAATTTTTTCTTTGAATTCCTGGTGGAAGAGTTACATTACCCAGCCTATGATTCTCCTGAGACCCAAATAGTCTATTCTATTATTGGACATGACTCATCCCGATACAACCACATCTACTCTTATCTTCGAGACCAAATTATACCTGAAAATCTTACCCATAATGAGAAAAGAAACTTGACCCGAAATGCTTCACGATATGTTATCATTGCTAATGATTTATTTAGATGAGGTTTGGATGGTACATTGCTTAGGTGTCTAGAAACTGAAGAATCTAAATATGCATTATCAGAAGTCCATGAAGGTATTTGTGGATCTCATTTGAATGGTCTTACTTTAGCTTGGAAACTACTACGAGCTGGCTACTACTGTCCAGACATGGAGAAAGATGCCATTAAATTTTCTAAGACTTGTGAAAAATGTCAGCTACATGGGGACCTCATACATGCTCTAGCAAGGGATCTCATACCCTTCACTACACATTGGCCTTTTTAGCAATGGGCATTTGATCTCATTGGTCAGATATATCCTGGTTCATCTAACGGACATAAATTCATCATAACTGCCACTGAGTATTTCACCAAGTGGGTAGAAGAAGTTCTGCTCATCAAAGCAACTGGTAAACAAGTCGCCTTGTTCATCTTAAACTATTTCATCTATAAGTATAAGATACCTTTGTCCATCATGATTGGTAATGGAGGACAGTTTAAGAATAAAGACCTAGACGAGCTTTGTGAGATTCAAAATAAAACAACATTGGTCATCAATATATTGTCCTCAAGGTAATGGACAAGCCGAGTCATCTAACAAAAACCTATTGAATATCTTGCAGAGAACAGTGAACAAATCTGGGAAGGATTGGCATTTGCAGCTCAATCCTGCATTATGGGCTTATAGAACAAGTATCAGAACACCTACTGGGGCTACACCTTTTTCTTTGGTGTATGGGTCCGAAGCAGTATTACCTATTGAAGTAGAAATACCATCTCTAAGAGTTTCTTTGCAAGGTCTTGTTATTGATGAAGATCATAGAATATCTAGATTGCAAGAACTTGAATTGTTGGATGAGCGTCGAAAAGTGGCGTTTGATCATCTCAGAGTATATCAGAAGAGAATGTCCAGAGGATATAAGAAGGAAGTTAGAAAAATAGAATTTCAGGTTGGTGACCTTGTTCTGAGAGAAAATCCTAAAAATCAGCAGTTTCAAGACAACAAAGGGAAGTTTGAACCCAATTGGCTGGGTCCCTACATCGTTACTGCAGTCCTCGACTCTGGTGCCTATCAATTCTCAAACTCGGAAGGTGAACAACTCCGTGAACTGATTAACACCATCCACTTGAATAAATTCTTCACTTAGCATTCTCTGCTCCAGCAACATGTATAGCTAAAAAAGTCCTGAAAAAAACCAAAAAAATCATAACAAAGTCCTGGGAAAAAAAAAAAAAAAGAAAAAAAAATATATAAAGAGAGAAATTGCCCTGGTGAAAACCTGGTAAACAGGCACCTTGGTAAAAAAAAAAAAAAAGAATCTTTGGCAAGTAGGTGAAAACCTAGTAAACAGGCGCCTCTTGTACTCAAGCACTCCATCTATCAACGCAACGTTGGCATTCCCACTTTCTTGCATCTTTGCTTTCACTTGTACATATATTTTAGTCACTTTCATGACATCTTGGTTAGATGGAACCCTCGTGGCTTGAAACTGATCAATGTCCTAGTCTTAGGGTAATCGACTGAGCAATTTACGTGTCCTAAGCAATATCAACCAATTCATCTTTCTGTCAATGAAACCTGGTCATCCACTCTGAGTCAGTCACCTGTCTCCTGACTACTGAAGAGTTTTATCACTGAGTTCATAGGCAAAACAACATAATGGAAAACAATCACTAAACAGTTTGAGCTATGCATGAAAATTTTCTTTGTGTGTTGTCTTTTATATTGGTTTTCGATTATTATCCCTCTGAGTAACTCAAGGAAGTATATCGTGACTAAGAGGAGCAAGGATTGGGGGCATAATATTTTCTTTGTTTTCTGCTTGTAGGAATGATCCCAATGATCTGGAAACATAAAATTAGCTAGGTGTCTATGATAAGAGCCTTCACATCAAGGTGAAATCGCCTCACATATCTCGACTCCGCTTATTTGTATGCTACAAGGAGGTCTACATCATTTCTTTGTCTGTTTTAAGGGAATTTATTTATGATGCAATTCGGGTCCCTGTGGAATCTGTCCAAGCATATGAATGAAAAAAGGGTCATTGCAGACAAGATAATATATATTGCACATTGAAAAAGAAAGGAACTCTAATATGCCTGTTATGTTCGTTATGCTCGGTGATGAATCTTAAGCATTTTAAATCCAGTGACTAGGTTTAGGTTGCATTTTGCATATTATTTTGCATTTCATTCTGTATTTTGTGAATCTAGAGTGATTTCGGTGTGATAATAATGATCTCTTAATTTTATGAGAGGTAGAAGCATCTTCATTTCTTCGGTAAGTGGTCTATTTTTCATCATTTCTCCGAGCGAGTACTTGTGGTTTTGAGATCTTAGCTGCATACATAAACATTTTATATAGATTCATACATTTCATTATTACTCATTTGCATTTATCTTATTGCATAGAAAAATGAAAAATTGGCATTACTCATTACTCATTCACATTCATTTATTTGCATATGAAAAGAAAGAAAAATAGACATCCATGATCATTTGCATTACATACATCCATACTGAAATAAATACATCCATATAAAAAGCATCTCATAAATGAATAAACACAAGTATGATGAAGTCAAATCGATCTCGTATATATATATCGTATAAAGTCTCAGAGTACAAAATGATGTCAAATGACATATACAAACTCGTATCAGAGCAAGAATCGTATAGGGTACAAAAAATGGGTATGTCTACAAAAAAAAATATCAGAGCTACAAAAAGAATATCTAGCTCTCAACCTCTCCCTCATCGCCTGGTGGAGGAGGTGGAGCTTGCTGACCGGGCCCGAGCTCCCTCCGACCATGCCATGTATTGCGAGTAGGGGACAACCTGCTGTGCAACTGGAACTGCTATGCTATACGTTGCAACATAGTATGCTGCCCTACTCATCTAGTGAAGGACCTCCTATGCAAAGCATCTGTCTCTACTCTCCTCTTTGCTCTCATCTTTGCGATTTGACGATCGTGCTCATCCCTAAGCTCTGCTAGCTATCGGTCTCACTCTGCCCGCTGAGTCTGAGCCACTGTCAGCTGTGACTGTAGCTCCGCAAGATGTGCTCTCATCGACCGTCCCACGTCAATCCATTGCTCTCTTGCAGGCTCACCACCTACCCGCCTCAGAGCCTTAGCTCTCTGTCCCTATCCCGGTCTTTGACCCTGTCCCTGTGTCGGGGCATCATCCTCAATCTCCTCAATGCGAGGAGCCTTCTTAGTTGGAACTGTCAACCTAGGGAATGGATGTTGTTGGAACCAATCCCTATACTAGGGAGAAACCCCGCATCCACAACATCATCCATGTAATCTCATCTCAAGCGATGTAAACCAGTGATCTACTGCATACTCAAGGCATAGGATAACCTCGGTGACCATCCCCACCTCTCCTCATCAGCATAACGCGCATACGTTGTGAACTCTTGCGAGACCCCCTGAGGCCTGCCATACTGCCTCATCACTCGAGAAACTACAAATATCTCTACTATAGTCTACGATCTGTCGATAAGTGGGTGCGTAACAAAAATATCCCTACATACTAGTCGCCAATCATCCCATGGCTCTAGGCCCCTATAAGGTCTCCATATCATGGCTATAAGGTCATCTAGCTGTCGTCGCCAAAAATTGGTCTTCCCCAGATGGGACTGCGTAACCTAATTTGCATACCTATATATAATTGGTTTCCCAGGCTTTCTGCTATCATCAACAATCAGCTGACAAACTAGGAGGTGCTCTAAAGCCCAAACCTGTAAAATCAAAACTCCAGCGGCCATGCTTTTTCCCTCCCTGTACACAACCTCATGCATCTTGTGATACATGTGGGCTAATATGCAGGAACCCCAGCCAAGCCTCTGAGGGGTCTCCATTAATCTCTCTAGTATCCTACCCAAACCATACTGGAATCCCTGCTGTCCTCTATCTGGCATCATAAAACAGTCGATAAAACCTGCTAGAACACATGCCAGAGGAAACTCCTCACTATACCTGCTCATCATGATGTCCCAGCTAATGGAACGTGTCAAAATATTAGGATCCCTGAAGACATGCCTGACTGCCTGTAATCCAGGTAATAGCATTGCATTGTAATCTACCTTATCCCCAGCAAAAGGGATACAGAGGATCCTTTATACATCCTCAAGAGTGATAGTCATCTCCCCAACTAGCAAATGGAAGGTATTATGCTCTGAATAGAATCACTCAACCAATGTTGTGAGCATTTCATGATTCACATGGATGTCTGGTAAACTAAGAAGGTGTGTCAAGCCGCACAAATCAATATGAGCCTGCTCAACCTCTGATAGTTGTTGAACTAATGTCATGGTAGGAGGATAAACACATCTGAAGAGCACATGAGGCAATCAAACCTACAAAAATCAAAACAACTTTGTGCGCAACTTCTCAATCAACGCCAAATTTTTCAAAAATTCCTCAGAATTATTCTTTGTGCTCAAATCATTATCATCACTCAAAATTGCTTATAATGTACCCTCGCTATCTTTCGATTTCACTCCTGAGGGGGCATACTCATGACCTTATGACCTCACATCTTCAAAGGCGAGAAAATTTTCAAATCTTCATCAAAAGTCAAGAAAAAATCTTTTCAACTAAAGAAAATCAATCAAATTCTTATTGCTAAGGGGCATCTCACCTTTATCGCTTCATATCAAGTTGAGATCTCTCGATCATCTGAATTGAATCAATCGCTAGGCGCATATCAGTTTCATCACTTCATATCAAGTTGATATTTGTCTTCATTTGAATCAATCTCTCAACGTTAATCAGCTTCATCGCTTTTCATCAAGCTCATTATTCATTTAAACTCAATCTAGTGTTTAAAGAGCATCTTTGATCACACACTTAATCTAAGCAGGTGTTCAGTTTCATTGCATCAAATCAAGATGGATAGTTTATTTTTCGCTCACCGTATCTTGATCAATCAAGTTCAAGGTCAATTTTTATCTTTGCTCGCTGTGTGTAGTTCAATCAAGTTTTAGATCAGTAAGATTCGCTTCTTGATCAATCAAGTTCAAGTTCGGTATCTTTGTTCTCTATCGTTCCTAAGTTCAATCAAGTTTGGGATTGATATCACTTTAATCAGGCCTCATTCAGCTTCATCGCTTTGAATCAAGCTAAACACCTTGATCTTCATCTAGTTCATGATCAATCAAGTTCAGAATTGGTATCTCCTAGACATCACATATTCTTTGAACCAACGCGCTGCTCGCACATTAATTCAAACAGGGGAAAATGTAATTCCGTAAAAAAGGTCATCTAAACCATGGACCCCTAATCTTGACAACATCACCAAGGTGCTAACCAAAGGCAATTAAATCAACTTTGAACACATTATTAATTCTTTAATCATCAAATGTCGCATGGCAAATCAATTACTCAATATTAATTAAATATTCATTTAATTAATTGAATCATTCCAAGAAAATCATTTTAATCAATTATCCTGTTTAATTTATTAAATATCCTAGCATATTTAATTAATTAATAAATTTGTCATTAATCATAAAAAAATAATTAATTTATTACAAAAGAGGAATTAATTACAAAGAAAGAGTTGAATTGAAAATAAAATAAAATAATTGAATTGAGAGAGAAATCAAACTTGAGATATTATTTCTTTTTCTAAATTTAGAACTTGAAGTCAGAAAAGAAATTAATTGAATTATTGATTATTCTCTAAAATTGGAACTCGAAGCTTTTCAGAAAAAGAAGTCAGTTGTATTAAAAAGACTCTTTTCTTGAATAAATCAAAGAATTATCTATTTTTTATCACAAATGCATGGAATTAATTTAATATTATTTTCTAATGCAACTTGAACTTCTTATCTAAATGCATTTCAATTAAACTATAATTGGAATCTATCTCAAGGTTAACTAAACCTGATTTCTCAATTATTTTCAATTAATCCTAAATTGAGCTTTTTCATCATCTCTCTTGTAATTCTCTATAAATTCAGCCTTCAACTCTCAATCAATTCACTCCAGAGATTTTTGAGAACATGCTTGGAGATTATTATTGCGCTGATTTTTGCTCTGGAGTCATTGAATACATTGTGCTTTTTTAGATTATTTGCATCCATATTTAGTTTACTCATATTGCTTGAATCCATATTGCTTGAATCGTAATTGCTTGAATCTTTCATCCATCTTGCATCCATTTTAGCTTAATATCACCCTCATATAGATTAAATCCTTCTTCTTGGTGTAGTCTAGTTACTGGTATTGCTTATAAAAATATGAGAGCAATCTTATGCTCGCATCTTTTAGAAGGCAATTAGTCACTTTGTTATGGTTTATTATTTATTGATTATTGATTTACTAACCATACATGTAATGACTTAATTGAAGTGTTGTGCTTGTAGCTACAGACCCTTTTTCACACACACAACCATCATGATAGGCCAACAAAAAAACATTATTGCCAAGGACTTGTCTAATCTGAAAAGGTCCTTTCCATAATGAATCAAACTTCTTATGTGAACCTTTCACTTATCTCCTCTTGTCCCAAAGAAGTACCATGTCTCCAATTGTAAAATTCCTCTATGTGGCTCTCTTGTCAAATATCTTCTTTACCATTTGTTGGTGGTGAGAAATTTTATCGATCACCACATCCCTTTGTTATTCCAATTTATTTAAGTACATGATCCTCTTCTCCACTATGGATTGAAATTGTTCATCCTCAATAACCTTTTACAAATTGAGTGCAAAGAGTTCTAATGGAAAGGGTAAGGCACTCTCTACCCCATAAACAAGCTGAAAAGGAGACATTCCTATAGCCCTTTTATATGTTACTCTATCAACCCACAAAGCATCATATAGATTTTTATGCCATTCCCTTTGATTTTCATCGACTAATTTCTTGATGATGGAGGCAAGATTCTTGTTGGTAGACTCAGTGTGTCCATTCCCTTGAGGGTAATAATCTAAGGAGTGTTCTAGGCTTATGCCATTCTCATAGAAAAACAAGGTAATTTCAGCTGACGAAAAATAACTAGCATTGCCAGCAACCAGTTTTTTAGGTACTCCAAATATCACCAAGATGTTTTCTTTCAGAAAATTGCACACCACTTCAAAAGTAGTATGCTTCACAGGGATGGATTCTACCCACTTGGTAAAATAAACAGTGGCTGTTAAAATATGAGTATGTCCGACACAAGAATGTGGGTTGATTGGACCTATAAAATCGATGCCTCATGGCTGGAAAGGCTCATCAATCACAATAGGTCTCAAGGGTAATGCAACTAAATGAGGTCTACCAGTAAACATGGCACACTTTTCACACTTGGCTACCTATTCATATGTATCTTTGAACATAGCTAGTCAATATAACTTTTGACAGAGAATTTTGAAGGTTGTTACACAAGCAGAAAAATGACCGCCATATGCCTCATTATGAAAGAATTCCAACAACTTCTTCTATTTTTTCTTGTCTACACATCTCAGGAAAGTACCATCAACTCCTCTTTTATACAGTTTTCCTTCCCAAAGAACGTACCTTCTAGCCTTGAGTTTCAAATTCCTTTTCTCCTTTGGGGATAGGTGAGGAGGACAATCTTAATATGTTAAGAAGTATGATACATCCGAGAATGATGCATCTGTTGTGCTAGTAAATAAGACCAATGGGAAGGCTTTCTTCCTCAGAGGGCTTACTTTCTGCAATTAACTTAGCCAAGCCTTACCCCCTAACCAAATTGGTGGGTTTAAATCCACATCATATTCCTGTACTTGGGCTATCCAGGAGCCCCTCTTATTGCACACAATCTCCTGTTGAGTAAGGATACTTTTCACAACTACCTTTGACTTAAAAACAATAACATGGGAGTGCAAAATAGAATACCTAAAGCTCTTAAGAGATTTAACTACAACATAAGTATGCTTCTCAAGAAGAGAATAATTCAATTCATACCTCTTTAGAGGAATACTCATAAAAGATATTGGGGATTCAATACCTTGTTCATTCTATTGCAACAATATAGCCGACAAGGTATGTTCTGAGGCATAAAAATATATAATGAAACCCTTAGTGAAATCGAGATATACTAGGGTGGGTGCATTTGCAATAGCCATCTTTATGTCTTCAAAGGACTATTTTCCCTTAGGACTCCACTTAAAAGAAGGATGATTTTTCATCATCTCTGCAATAGGTTTAGTCAACTCAGCAAAATCAGGAAGAAACCTTCTTAAGAAATTCACTTGACCAAAGAAAGACCTAACACCATCTTTGTTTGTTGGTAAGCTCAATTGCATAATTGAATTCACTCTTTCAGGGTCAATCTTGATTCCTTCTTTTGAGACAATATGACCTAAGATTTTTCTTTTGATCACAACAAAAACACATTTATTAGGATTCAAAGATATACCTTCTTCCCTGCACCACTGCAGAACTATTTCCAAATCATGCAGATGATTGGCCCTCTTTTTAGAGAAGAATGTTAGGTCATCCAAATAAATTACAATGATTTTTCTTTTCAAATATCCAAATGACAAATACATAGCCCTCTGGAAGGTGCCGCCAGCATTGATAAGACCGAATGACATTCTATGATAAGAAAATACTCTAATAGGAGTAGTGAAACTAGTCTTATGTTGATCTTTAGGGGCTACTTCAACCTGGTTATAACTTGAGAAGCCATGAAGCATATAAATAATCTCTAATCCTATAACTGTCTACAAAATATGGTCCATGATAGGCAAGGGATACTTATCTTTTAAGGAAGCTTGATTCAGATTTCTGAAATCAACACATATTCTTATTTCCCCATTCTTTTTTGTAATAGGAACATTATTGGAAACCCATGTGGAATGATGAGTAGGGTAGATGATCTTTGTATTTCTCATCTTCTCAATTTTAGTAAAGATGGCATCATCAATCTTGGGATTATAAGTACGTTGTTTCTTCTTGAAAGGTGTGGCACTAGGTTTCAAAGGAAAATTTATGTTGGAAACTGACATTTCTGAATTTATTTAGGTCTGCATATCTCCAGGCAAAGACATCTTGAATGAAAAGAAAAAAAGTAATAAGCTTCTCCCTTTCTTTAGGAGAGAAAAATTTAACAATACAAACATGCTTTGGATTCTCCTCAATCCCAATGTTGACCTGATCATATTCAGTAGAGGTGGGAACATATTTGTTCTTCTGTTTAGATATTGATCATGCCTATTGAAAAGGTACTCAAGAGAGACCAATTCTTTAGGTATCTTACTTCCTTTCAACTGTACTACCTTTTCTTATTTCCCTTGAGAATCAATATTTGGAAACCAATAACACTGAGAGGGGGGGAGTGAATCAGTGTTATACCAGATTAGTAGATTTTAGCCTTAACAAAACATTCATACATCAACCGGTATACTGATATAACAAAATTGAAATAAGTAAAGAAACCAATAAGCCAAACACATAAATGAGAACCATAACACAAATTTATCTATGGAAAACCTCAATGAGGAAAAACCACAGTGGGATTTGTGACCCACAATATCAATCCACTGGCCATATGAAGAGATATTACAATATATGATGGGCCTGCACTTGCAAGAAGGCTTACAGCCTAGATCGCACTGCTCAATGACAATAGGAGCCTCACTGACTACATAAAATTCTAGACAACAATCTAGAGAAATGTGAACTTCTAAGATAGCATCTTCTATGCCATTATACAATTTCGGTTTAAGCTTTGTCTGTTCTGATTGAAACCCTAAACCCCTTTACCGGAATAAACCTTACAATAAATTCCTCAAATACATAGTCTCTCTGATATATTTCACATCATATCACATTTACATATTCATTACATTACATCCCTATCATATCAAAATGATCTAATCAATCTTCCCTATATACCCTATACAAATTTATGCCTTATGCCAACTTACAAAGATATATACAATATCAAATTACATGTAGGCCATATAACATAAATGAATAAATATTAAAACAAGTTGTCGATGCTAGATCCAAGATAGTTTGGCCTGCAATACCAATAACCTTTTCTATATCATGTTGGTCTGCATTGCCGATGACCAAAGAAATCCTTTTGTCCTATCGGTGTCGGTGCCGGTGTAGAATATGTGAAGTGCCTGCTAGTACACCATATGAAGCTAGAAACCAAAATCATGTTGCCATCAATGACAACATAGTGAAACCAACCAATAGAGTGTCAATTTCCAATAATCTCCCCCTCTGGTATTGATGGCAACACTAATGTGAAAAAGTGGTCATGGTTTCATCTGCCGATTTCATCCCGCCCTACTCCCCCTGAGCTGAATATGCAAAATACTCCATATTTCCAAAATTCCAAAAACTTTGTAACTCCCCCTAATGTATGCAACTTCTTATCCTTTTTCACATCTATACTACTCCCCCTTTGACATCAATGCCCAAAAATTGTAAAAAGAATATCAAAGAATAAGAACTGTACACTGAATACCTCCAAAAATGTCTTATCAGAGCTTGACCAGTTTCAAGATTTCTAGATAAGATTTCTCTAGTAATTCCACATAATCCCAACCAGTTTTGAATGTGCTGGAGATAGATACAAGTCCACTCAATAAATATGCAAAAGATTCTTTCTCATTGACCTCTGCCGGTGTGGGCTTTCCCAGCACACCCATGCATTCCTTCTTATATACACAGAGTGAATCCAGTCTTGGACTCACCAAACCTCTCAGACTTCTAGCTCTCCAAGTGATTTTATCTCTTTCCTTTTCAAGAGAAAAAATTTGGTTCTCCAAAGTCAAAATTTTCCATCAATTGATGTTGTCAATGAAATTAATCCATCAAAAGAGTTAGCAATACTAGAAATTTTCTCCTAAATCTCTTTTATCTTTTTATCTACATTTGTTGTAAGTATCTCAGTATTTCAACATACCTTGTATATATTAGTACATTGTTTCAAAGAATTTTCTATCAAAATTATCTTCTCCTCAATCTTTTTCTTCTCTGTCTTAATAATCTGATCAAAAGTGGCTCTCTTAGCCTGAATGAATCTTTCAAGTGCTTGTCAGTTGGAGATCTACTATAAGGATTGAAAGTCTTTTGATATGTGCTCAGTTATTACCTGAAGCTTGCCAGAAGGGCTCACTTCATTTTCAATCTTACACTCCGGGACCAATCTGTGCAAAACAATTATTGACTGATCTATAATCCCCTTGTTTATGGTTTCCTCCTTCATCAATTTTTGAGCAGCCATCATCATCAATTATGTGGGAATCATCTCTATGATGGTTTTCTTTTCCACTAGAGAAGTGTTAATTGTCAATAATGATGTGCCAACAACTGGTTCCCTGCTGGATTCCCCTATTTTCTCCTCTAATGTTTTATCCTTTATTACCTCCTCACTTGCACCGGTGGCTTCGCCACTTGGTGCAGTCTGTGTAACTGTCGATTCCTCTCTAGGAACAATATCCTCAACTTGTACATTAGCATCTGGAGGACAATTGTCCTCAATATTAGTATCTTGTACAATGTTCTCAGTACAAACTGGTGTTTCAGTATTTGTCTGTACATTTAAATTTACCGGTGGCTCAATTTCCACTATCTTGATATTTTTCAAAACTGAGGGTGGAGTACCCATGATCCCTTTTCCTTTTCCTTCAACTAGGGTATCTACAGTGTTGATCTTGGTATTTGGTGAAGTAAAGAATCCTCTATGTTCTCCCAACAATTTAATCCATGCCTTCTAAGTTTCCTTTATTATTTCATTCACTCTTCCTAACATCAGACTAGTTATCTTGTGTTTGCTATTGAAAACCTTTCTATCTATCGTCTCAATTGTCTTATCCATTTCATGTGGAGTTATACTAACACATATAGCTAATAGTTCTTGCATTTTAATGTGCTTATCCTCTTTCATAGTGGATAATCTTCTAGCATCTAATATGTTATATAACTCAGCTAGTATTTGATTTTCTATCTCTATTAAGGCTTTCTTATAAATATCCAAATACAATAGAATTGCTTCCTCTACTTCTCTTTGCTCATCATCCTCTAAGTTTTCATAATAAAATTTAACATTCTTCAGCATGCCATCTTTAGTTATTTCATCAACAATTTCTGCACAAGTTTTGGGTGGTATAATAGTTACATTACAAGTTTCAAGTGCCAAATCAATGTCACTCTTCTTCCTCCTCTTGGCAGTACCGGATGGAGCTATGGGTGTAGCCTTAGGTGCTTGCTTCTGTGCCGGTAACTTGATTGTGACCTTTCTAACTAGTTGCTTCCTTGCTTCTACCTTAGGTTCTTCCAATTTCTTCCTAACAACCCTTTTGAAGGCTAATGGTGTGTTATCCTCTGATTCAGAATCTGTAGTTATAGGTTCAATGTGAACTACTGGATCCTTCCTCTTTCTCCCTTTCTCTGGGATAACATCAATAAGTGCCTCTATATCCTTTGAGACCTCTTGTACAAATTTTCTTTCTTTTCCTTCTTATTCTTCCCTTCTCTTCTGGTTGAACTTTGCTTCAACCTCTAGAGTTTTCTGTTGTGCAATTCCACATGGCTTCTCTGCCTCATCTATTTCTACATCAATTAGAATTTTTGCATAGGCATCAAGGATTAATCCGCATAGCCCATATCCTCTATCTAAATCTTCCGGGGCTTGACTGCCTCCATTTGAGTCACATCCTTCTTAACCATGAAACATATGTCGGTAGAGTATTTCTCTACTATATGCTTAGGTATTCTTATCCTAGACCTCATAGATTTTTGAAAATCCTTAAAATAACCCCATATCTTATCATCTCTTTGAATTCCTAATGCAACAACTGATTTTTTTTAACTGTCTTCCTACCAGAACCAGGTGTATCATTCAAAAAGTATAGCATCAAGAAGACTAACAAATTTCCATACCGGAAGGTTCCCTTTTTCTCACCTTTGATCTTTCCTAAGTTGATCAATAACTCTTCAAGCATCCGACCGCAAAAATCTAACTTTACATTATCTCTCATCATCTTATATGCAACCAAAATACATGAACTAGAAACAAAATTCAGTCGGTTTGACTGGGTTACCTTGTATCCTATCATCATGCTGCTAAATTTGATGTCAGTGTTGGTGATAGTGCTCACTTTCATTGATCTCTTGTCAGATGTGGCACCGGTGATCTACCTCACGAAGTCATTTGACACTTTCTTATCCGGATGTTACCCTATCGATGGCAAACCTATAATTACCTAGATGGCTTCCTTAGTGATTTAATAAGGTTTGTCTAGCCATATGAATTCCCCATGTACTCTTCTTAGTACATATTTGATTATTTCATCCTTGAACTTAAGAATATCCAGAATATCTGTAAACCCTAGAGCTTCAATGTGTTGATATGCAAGTTTAATCTTTCCAGATTCTCCCATTAGTTCATTCATATACATTCCCTTGATCTCTAAAGTTCCTAAGTCCTCTATATGATAGTGAATGTATGCCCTAACATCTTCTACATACACCACTCCCTCCACAATGCGAGAAAATGCTCCAATTGAATATTCCTTGGTAGGCACATGTGGATACCACTTAAAAATTGGCCTAGAGCAGTCCTTAACCTCCACTACAGTTGTATTTGCAACAAAAATAGGAACATAAGATGATCCCGCTTCCATGTTTCAAGAAAAATACCTTTAGATCGCTCTCGGTGAAAACCTTCAACAAGTTCTTCCAGACATCGGTGAAATCTCTCAAGAAGAAATCTGATTGCCTCTGAATAGCTCTGATCGCACTTAGTCACTCTGAATTGCTCTGAAATTGCTCTGAATGCAGGTTGATTAACAATGAAGTGTATTTGACCTTTTATCCTTCAACAAAAACACTAATCTTCCATTGACATAAATGATTGCCAGTGAAAGATACCGGATCTCTATCTGAACTATCCATGCCGGATAATCCTTTCCAATATCTGGAACATCTTCTCGAACCTCTTCCTAGGGCATATGCATCATCTTCATGAATTTTTCCTACCCCTAAGGCATCTGCCTTAGTTATTGGATGAGGTCACTGCCGGTGCAAGAGCAACCTCTTCTGTTAGATAGGTAACCGAGACATTCCCATCTGATGATTGTTCTTCAATCTTCCTAACCCATCTCTGAGTGTGATCATATTAGATTTCATTAACCTTCTCTTTCCCTTTTTCATTTGATCCTCCATTACTAACGGATGGATTTATGCTTCTATACAACTTAGCAATGTGTCCAATTTCATTGCATGCATAGCATGTAACATTGCTCTTCTAAATTGCTTTGCTAAAACCGGTGAAATTTCTTGACTTGCACTGATTAGCCATATGTCCAAATTTTCCACAAGCATTGCATTTTACATTCATTCTATAATCTTCTATCTTATGATGAAACTTATTGCATTTAGAACATTTACTGGGAGTAGAATCAGGGTTCGGATTTGCTTTGTTTCTACATTGCCTAGCCATGTGACCAAATTTATTGCAAACAAAACATCTAGAATTGTATTTATAAGCAATGAACTATCTTATCGATGCCTTATGGTTTTGATCTTCATTAGCAATACCAAAACTCTACCCTTGCTCAAATCCAAGTCCACTAGAATCTCCAATCTACCTCTGTCTCTTCAGTAACTCATCAAGCCGTGCTGAGATGATCTTGAATTTTTCTTTGTACTCACCTGAAATAGTTAAATCATCTCTTAGTATTATCATTTGTCTCTCAAGCTCTTGCTCATTGTTGTGGGATTGTACCAAATCAATTCTCAACATATCATTTCATGAACCAACCTACCACATTCTTCAAACTTGTTCTTCAGGGATACAACAAGATTTTCTTCCTTTTTCTTTCTGTCCTCAATCTCCTTAGACATCCTTATAGTTATAGCTTACATTTCATTCTTCATAACCATGTTCTCCTGACTCAATTTCTAAAATTGTTCCTTAAGTGCATTTTTCTCTTCATCATCTTGACTTTGCAAAAGTTTCTTCCTCCTAGCTTGAACAGATGATAGCCTCTCTTATAGGACAAGAATGAATTCCTTAGTAGAATTCAACTCATCTTGTAGCTTTAAGTTCTTCAATGTTTCAACATCATAATCTTCAAGTGCCATCTAAAGCTGCTTTTCTAAAGCCATATTCAATGATTCTAGTTTCAGGATCTTCCTCAAGCTGTTAAAATTCCTCTAAGGCACAAGGCTCTGATACCAATTGTTGGAAACCAATAACACTAAGAGGGGGGTGAATAAGTGTTATACCGAAATAGTATATTTTAGCCTTAACAAAACATTCATACACCAACCGGTATACCACTATAAACAAAATTGAAAGAAGTAAAGAAACCAATAAGACAAACACATAAATGAGAACCATAACACATAGATTATATGTGGAAAACCTCAATGAGGAAGAACCATGGTGGGATTTGTGATCCATAATATCAATCCACAGGCCATATGAAGAGATTACAATGTATGATGGGCCTGCACTTGCAGGAAGGCTTACAGCCTAGAGCACACTGCTCAATCACAATAGGAGCGTCACTGACTACATAAAATTCCAGACAACAATCTGGAGAAATGTGAATTGCTAAGATAGCATCTTCTATGCCAGAATACAGCTCTGGTTTAAGCTCTATCTGTTCTGGTTGAAACCCTAAACCCCTTTACCGGAATAACCCTTACAATAAATTCCTCACATACATAGTCTCTCTGATATATTTTGCATCATATCACATCTACATATCCATTACATTACATCCCTATCATATCAAAATGATATAATCAATTTTCCCTATATACCCTATACAAATTTATGTCTTATGTCGGCTTACAAAGATATGTACATTATCATATTACATGTTGATCATATAACATAAATGAATAAACATCAAAACAAGTTGCCAATGCCAGATCCAAGATAGGTTAGCCTCAAATACCGATAACCTTTTCTATACCATGTCAGCCTTCATTTCCAGTGACCAAAGAAATCCTTTTGTCCTGCTGGTGTCGGTGTTGATGCCCATGTAGAATCTTGGAAGTGCCTGGCGGTACACCATATGAAGTCAGAGCCCAAAATCATGTTGCCATCAATGAAAACATAGTGAAACCAACCAATAGAGTGTCAATTGCCAACAATCAATAACCTCAACTTCCAACACTTCGTTCTCCTTCAAAATAACAGTGAGAAAAAGACTTATAATTCTTAAGGAATTCAATTATTTGTCTATCATCATTGCACACCTGCCAATGATCAACATTGTTAGGGACACTTAGTTTGTACATCACCTCGACTTGAAAAGTCTTATCTACAAAGTCAAGATGAGGAAAGACTAAAGAGGCCAAAACAACTCAAGAATCAACTCTTGTGTTCTGGCATCTCGGAATAGATTCAATTGAGAAGGAATCAAATGTTTCAATGCAGCCCCAAACCCTATTTCTATAATGCTTCAGATGACTATTCTTCATAGTATAAACCTTTCTAACTTTCTTGACGACTAGCTCAGCATCACCAACAACCTTCAACTGTTTGATTCCCTTTTCTTTAGCTAATCCCAAACCAAGAAGCAAAGCTTCATATTCTACAATATTATTAGTATTAGCAAAGTCTAGTTTGAAGGCATAAGTAAACTTGTAACCATCTGGTGAGACTAAGACTACCCTTTCTCTTGATTCAACATTGGCACATTTTCCATCAAACTCAAGTGTACACAACTCATCTTTTAGATTAGGGGTGACCTAATCCGAACTATCATGAGGATTCGATGAAAACATATAGGTGTCCGACTTAGTTTCCACCAATAAAATGTCAGTTATAGGGTCTCCAGATTTCAATTTAGTAAACTTGGCTTTAGGCTCAGGGTTAAGACACATTTTCTTCCCTTCAAGTGGAATCAAAGCATGGGACCAATCCATTTGAATTTTGGCCCCCAAATCTTTACAAAAACTCCTACTTAGAAGCATTCCATAGCTGGCAGGTATATCAGCCACTAATATTGTCAATTTTAGTATCTTTTTGGGAAAAACTACAAGGGATACTTGAGTGTCTTTAATCTGACCTATGATTGGGACTGTAAACCCATCCATAGAGTAACATTTCCCTTGGGAAGATGTAATGGATAATCCTAATGCTTGAGCTACCTGAGCAGACATTACATTTTTGGAAGCACCAAAGTCGATAATACAATTGCTTAACCTAAAGCAACCAATAAACAAAAAAACATAGAAAGGATCTGGCCTAGCAGAGGGATCTTGTAAACAAGAAGGATCATCTTTAGAGTTGGAAAAAACTTGTTCTTCCACACTGAACTCATTATCACAGGATAACTGGGCATTGCATTGAGATGATAGGGTTCCCTCTTTGACATATTTGACTAACCTATCCAATTCCTTAGGTTTAAGCCTTAGATATTCAGCTTGGGAGATTTTGATTTTAGTATTCTTACAAGACTCAATAATATCAAAGGGATTAGAGTTTAATGCAATAGGGGCAGGAATAGAAGGATTTACCTCAGCTTGAGATTCCTTGGTCTTCTTTCTTCTGTTTAGTCAAGAGAAACTTTGGGGTAGAGGGGGGAGTACTTTGTTCTCCTTTTGAATGTTACAATGTAGTGAACACGACACAATTAGGATCATTCACCTCTACTTGTACATATTCCTCATCAACATTACCAAGCAAGTACTCAAAAAAATTTACACCAACATCCTTGGATGAACTAGGCTCCTCTACATAAGGCTTCATGGCATGCTCACTTGTGGAAAGCAATTGCATGTATTTTATCATTTTCGGGCAAGTACTTCCATCATGATCAAATGTCAAATAGAAAACACAATAATTACTCATATTTGAAGATGAAGAAGAAGAAGGAGGACCTTCAATTGCCAACCTCTGACTTGGACCAGCTATAGAGAGTGTCTTATTTTGAGCTCACTGATAATTATAATCTCTTCTGAGAATATCTTGGAAAAAAGTTGATGGAATTTTAGGCATCTTCCTCTTCAAGGTAATAATACCATTGGCCAATCTCTTAATCACTAGGTCTACAGAATTTACAGGTAGGGGCTTTCTAGTTTGCAACTCTTTATTCCCCTTCCCGATGATGATCAAATCATCTTCAATTGCTATAGCCAAAGTTTGAACAACCTCTATATTAACAACAACCTCTCTCTTAATGGTGAAACTAATATCAGGCTGTAATGTGTTGATAAACATTACCTTGATTAAATTCTCATCAGGCCTCATGTTGGTGGTGATTCTATTAAATAATTTATTGAACTTCATCACAAATTCTCTCATGGTTTCATGTACTTCCTTCTTTGTAGAACCCAATTGAGTAACCAAAACTGAATCATCTTTAGCTGTCTTAAATCCACTTTCAAAATTTGTCTCCAATGATTTCCAATCATTTATACAACCATCAGGTAGAGAATAGAACAATTCAGCAGCAAGATCAGTCAAATATTCTACAAACAACCTCATTGCAACATATTTGTGTTGCACTGCCAAGATAGAAGACACAACAAAGAAAGCCTTTAAATGTTCCTCAGGAGAAATTTTCCTATCTCCATTGAACTTAGGGATAATTTTCTTAAAGCCTTTGGGAAAATCATGGAGTTGGGGCCCAACTGCAAATGTGATAGGTCCTATTGCTACACCCCATGGGACAAGTTGAACCATGACCTGAATAGTAGGGATTGGAAAATAGACTATTAGATTTAGGAGGAGAAGGAGGCCTACTAGCAGTTTTAGTTCTCCATATAGGTGGGAAGGCCAAAAAGTTGATGGATTCAAAGAATTCAAAATATTTATCAACAATTCCTTTTTTCTTATCAGCCTTAGTGTATTTTTTGGAAGCCAAAATTTCACTAAACAACAAGGCTCAGAGTCGCCAACTTCTACTGAGGTGGAAGATTTAATTATTTCTAAGGACTAGTAAAGGGTTAACCTCTTTGACAAGAATAACTACTCCTTGAGCAACATCCATACACACCACATTTTCTCTAAACTCTTCTTTTTCCAAAACAACATTAACTCTATGATACTGACGATTAGTCCTCCCTCTTTTCCCAATCAACGCATCAAAAAGTTACAACTATGTCTTCTTGATTATAGACCAACCAATCTACATTGGGTTGCAACATAGGGGCAACCTGTCTTGATAAACCCATGACTGACTGCTCCACAAATACTTCATAATACTAGTTTCTATAGATCTATTTTCCCTAGCAGAGTCACCAAAAATCTGTTGGTTAACAGATTTATCACCTACTCTATATTCTCACACCCACAAAGGTGACAAATGTAACCATAGTTGAACTAGTCTGAACAAACTATCTACTGACTGATTCTCTTCTTATTTTATAAGGTCGAAGATACCTTCAGATGATATTTAATGCATAGGAATTAACTGAAATGCTTTTAACCAGAAAGAAAATAAAGAAAGAGCTTTTAACTAGAAAGCTTTGAAAAGGCATGCATAAAATACAAACACTTTTTTAGATTTTTCAAGATTTTGAATCAACTAAATCGCCACAAAATACCATTCACAGATAATATCTTTGCAGCAACAAAAAACTGAAACCTTTCACCACCTCAATTATAATTTCATTCACTAATAACCATTCAAAATAACATGAAACATCCCCACATCATCATTCAAATATTACGAATATTTCAAGCCACCAACAAATTTTGTATATTCAAAACAGTCAATAGAAATATGCTTAAAGAAATTTTTATTCTTAAGAGTAAATCAAAGTTTGCCCAAAAGATCCTAAAATGAAAATAAGTCCAAATATTTAAAACATCCTGAAATGAAAATAAGTCCAGATATTTAAAAAATTTTGAGAAAGGGTTTCTTGAAGACAACCGTTACTTTAAAATAAGTCTTTTAGGCTTCCAATCCAACAATCAAGAAAAGAAATAAAATATTAAAATTTATGAAACTGCCCATGCCTATTCAGCTTCTGGTTCATTATCGCCAATGATCTCCACCTCTTGATCAACATGTGCCACTTCTTGGGCCTTAAGCCTTTGTCTGTACTCACAATACTTGTTCATGATTGGTTCCAAGCCCAGGTCCTTTGGTACTACTGCGATACACAGTCTTGTTCTTCATTTTGAATTCAACCCATCAATAGTAGCTATTTTTTTATGCATTTCATCCATCTCAATCACACAGGCAGTATTATGCATCTGCAAGTGACACAATTCCTTAAAGTATTCCAAAGAAATATTTTGAGGGTCCTTGATGTTCTTCAGATAATTCCCCTTGAATTGGCCCATCATTTCACCAAGTTCTCATACATTCTCCTCAAATCTATCCATAAGGTCAACATCCAAAGCACCAAGATTATTCTTTATTTTTAGCATATCATTGAAATAGAATTTTAGGGCATCATCAATGTCACTGATATAATCATGGTAGATCCTTTCTTTCCATTCCAAGGCTTCGCACTAGGTAAGATCAACTTCCTTAAGATATTCTACCATTTTTTCGGTCATCATAATGGCAAGGTTCAATGTCGTGAGCTTTGTAACCTCTTTCAAAAGCACAAATATGCTCCCATGTTCTTTCCTGACCTGTTGTAGCTCATCTAAAACTTTCTTTCTTTTATTCCAAATATTCACATACAACACCCTGAACTTAGTAATATAACTGACACAAATTATTTACATTTCTTTTATCCATTCAATGATAGCTTTAGCATATCCTAAATTACCTTTGATCTTTTTTACAGTGTCTGGATCAAGTCCGTGTACATGTGAACTTGAAGCCTCCCCAGTTGTAGGATTTATAATAGATGAAATGAAATCCTTCAATGTCTACACTTGGGATTGTAGCTCTAGGTTATTTTTCTTCTATTCTTGAGCCCTCTTAATCAATGCATGGATTGAAAAGTCAACATGGTAAACATCCCCTTCTAAAGCATAAGGTCCCATATCCATATGACTAATCTTATAATCTTTTTTTTTTATATCACTCACGTTCTCATCTTTAATAGGATCAACAATTTCCAAGAGTTTGTGCCCAGATACAGGATCAAAAATGATTCGTGACATTCACTTGGCCTTTTTAAGCTTGTGATAACTTTGAAGCAACAATGCAATCGTATTAATCTCACTGGACATAGGGGTGGACACTTTTCTTTTCTTTTGTACCTCTATCTTCATCCATGCAGGAGAAGTTATTTTAAGTCTTAACTCTTTATTAATAGTGTTGGGGGTATTTTGCATAGGAGAGGAGGAAATTTCAAGAAAATCAGAGAAAGACTGATCATCAATTATTGATTGATAAATACCTTTAGAATCAGAAAGGGGTGATTTCCCTCTGGGTGGCACAATTATGTCATCCCGCTCACATGTTGATTTTAGCCTAGCAATGGTTTCTTCAGATTTCTCCCCATCACCACCTGACTGAGAATTTCGGGTTGGTAACCTATCTGCAAACTTGGTCGTTGATGTTGGTATGGGGGAAGAGGAAACTGCTCCTTTCTCTCTGCAGGATGAAGACCTTTGGCTTTGTGATGAACTGACATGTTGCTTTCATTTTCCATTTAACCAGTCAAATGTCCTTCTCAAAACTGGGGTTGTATGGATGATTAGGTCTGAGACCTCTTCTTTAGACCAATCAATTTCTACGGGGGCTGTATTAGAAAGAGTATGATATTTTGGGTCAATAATGACCTCATCTTCAACAACATCACCATGAACATTAAAAGAAACACAAAAAGTGTGAATTTGTTGCAAAGAAAGTCTCATGAAACCCCTTTTAAACACTTCAACATCAACAAAACAATATTCTCAAAAGTCCTCGACCTCAGGTTGATGCATGTAACCTTTGGCTCCATACAAATGGTGTTTCACATATCCCTTGATGTCGAAACTACTTCTAGTTGACAGGGATAGAAAATAAAATTTCTCTAGGATTGTTCCCATAGCCTTAGTGGCACCATTTGTTTTGCAACAGAAATGAGATGTGGACAATGGGAAGGAATATCCTTTCTTTTCCATGTTCAGGCATTTAATGTTTACCACATCCATCTGGCGAAAAACTTCCAGGAACCCAATATAATCAGATAAGAATCGGGACAATTTTAGTGGAGCCTTCTCAAAACCCCCAATTCTGAGTTATTTGAACCAGTTGAATTGGGTGTAGAAACTTCCAAATTTCATCACAGAGGTAGCAAAGTCATGGGAAATCCATAGGCTAGGGTTTCCTTCTAATTTTCTAACCATACCCATTAGAAATGCATCACTGACACAAGAAAAATATTGCATACCCTTATGCCTGGTGATCAAGGAAAAATTTCTGGTAGATGGGAGCTAATGCAGGGAGAGAATGATGCAATTCCAACCCCGACTAAGAAGACTCTTGACTAGCTAGGATGAAAATCAAATATGAACACATATGAAAGGCAAGAGACTAAAAAAAATTTCATAATTATTCATGCAAATGATAGCTAATGATAGAAGCCCAGTCATTAAAACTCCCATGAGCACAAATTACCAAAATAAAATGACACATCCAGAATTTAAAAGAATCGGTGCAAGCATTCCCTACAACATGGTGCAAGAGGACTATAATCTTTGTAGCTTCATCCTTAAAATTCATTCTTTTCAAGTTGGCGGGAAATTGAGACTTACCTCCTTTTTTCGGATTTTAACTAATTCCTAGCAATACAGTTCATACACTAGTCCTCGTGTGTTCTGAAATACAGTTCACCAAATAGAATGGACATGTGTTCAGAGGCTTTTATCTCAGGAAGGAACAAGGTGCAAGAGATGCTTTTAGTTTAAATCCGTGCTACAACCCTACTACCCTCTACTTAGATTTCTTATGTCTCCAGGTTGTATCTTTTAGAGGACGCAATAATTAAATCTGCACAAGGAACGACAATCGGAACACCAACTGTGTAAGCCAAGCCACATTGAAAAATTATTTCCTGCAATGGAGCTCTCTCTCATCCTTCAAGCCCTTGAAGGAAAGTCTATAGGTTTAATTGTTCTACTTCTATATCTCGCACACCTTCCTAGTGGTTTTGTATCACACTCTGCATGGACACAAGCCAGATAGTACACTTTGTGAAAACTCAAAAATGAGAGCTGGTTAAAAAATCATCTGCCACCTCGTCTGTGTCCTTGAGTGATGTGACATTCCTTAAATACCACATTTACTTCACCTTTAAAAATGATACTTTAATTTGACTTGTTCATGCTGACAAGGCAAACAACGTTAGTCCGTACATCAACTTGACACAAAGGCAACGTCCCAAGACCTAGGTGAGACTGACAAGTCTCTCGATCAAGGAAGATATGAACTTACGAACCTATAATTGGGACTTACAAAGTTTCAACAACCCCCGCTAGATTGATCGAATTATAAGATAATGGGAGAATGGGTGATTAGATACTTTTAGAATTTCCTAACCCCGTGACAAGCTTATAAAAGAGACATATCGTCCTACAATACTTTGAAAACTCATAAAGCTAGCTACAAGGAGCTTGAAACATGGAGCAATAAGGAAACACTTAGAAATTTTTTGGATGGCGGTTCAAAAATTAAAAAGGGGGTCAACACAAGGAAAAAGAAGCTAACATAACCAATGATAAATGATGATGGCTTCATGTATCCTACAGGTTTAGTTGTTGTTGCAGGAACTTGGTTGTGAACATACAAGATTAGAGAGAATTGCATACCTACATTTGAAGACTACGAGAGACACAAAACCATTCTCATGTATTTACACCTTATTATAGCTACAAATGTCAAGTTATTGAAGCATCAAGAAAGACCAAAGATAAAGGAACTGTGAATAGTGAGTAGTGTTGATCATGAAGCAATACTAGATACTCTTAAGCAAAGAGATGACCCTTTAGACACACTTGAGAAGTAGGTCTTTATTATCTCTTTATTTTTTATTTTTTTTTGTTACCCAGGGTATCCATAATCCTCGTGACCTTGGCTCAATGTTTCCACTTAAGAGTGAGTCAAGGGGTGAGACTAGTCCCTAGGAGTGTGAATCCACAATCCACAAGTAGTTCCCCCTCTTAAACTTGAGAAGGGAATTGAACCCAAGACTGATGGGTAGAAAACCCACCACCCAGGATAACTCACCTACCCATTCAGGATTATTATCTCTTAATTGTTTTATCATGCATTTCATTTCAAATAATGATCATAATGATCTTGCATTGCATTTTATTAACAATTCCTAAAAATGTAGGTCTTTTTGATGGACAATACCATTGCATCACCATTTTGCTTCAATATTGTGGGTACATTTGATGCAATTCGTAAGTAGGTATCTTCATGGTATATAATCGCACGTATTCATTTATTGTCATGCATTTCATTTCAAATAATGATCATAAAATTTTTATGTTCATGTTATTTATGTTTAGATTAACAATTCTTAAAAATGTAGGTCTTTTTGATTAACAATACTATTGCATCATCATTTTGCTTCAACATTGATGGTACATTCGATGCAATTCGTAAGTAGGTATTTTCATGGTATATAATCATAACTATTCATTTATTAATAATGTATTTCATTTCAAATAATGATCATATTATCATAGTACTATGTTGTTCACGTTGCTTATGTTGGTCTTCATTTATATGCAGACATTGCTCTACACAAGCTTGGAGTAGGATGTGAGGATATAGAATGCACAAGGAGTAGGATGTTGTATTTGTATATGAGTACATTGATGTAACTTTGTTAGATGGTATATGATATATTTGTATATGAGTACAAATATATACAATGTATTTCCACATGAGTACATTGGTGTAGTTGCATTGATGATATACAATGTATTTGTACATGAGTATGTAGACACCTAAAAATGTCTCATTGATTTTACACTAATTATTCATCTATTTAATTGAGTAATTCTTTAATTATTTGATTAAATTAAATATTTCTTCTAATCATAACATTTAACATTTCTAATTATTGAATTTCTATCATTTCATCATTTTATCAATTAACCCTATCTCAATTTTTATTTTTTAAAAATTATTCCTGGTAAAATTTTTAACGTGACCGGTGATGCTGGAATGACACATGCTCCGGCTCTACATGAACACTTTTTGACTCGGAGCTATGAACTAGTGAGGCTACAAATGAGGGACCTCATCCCCACACTTCACTTGTTCAAATCCACGAGCACAATGGCCCAACGAAGGCACAAGGCCTTGTGAGCACAATGGCTTAGCAGGGATTTGAACCTTGGTGGCCGCTTCACCAACGAAGTGTTTAAACTGCAACACTACATGTCTGAAGACAACCCTATCTCAATTATTAATTAAATATAAATTATTTAATTAATTGCGACATTTTCCTTAGTTAAATAATCTTTATTATTTAATTAATTCAATTTCCTATGATAAAATAATTTCATTTAAATTATTTATTTAATTAATTTAATTCTTCCAATCCCCAAATTCTAATTCCAAATAATTCCATCTAATTTCATTTCATTTTCCCCAAATTCAAATTTCATTTAATTCCAATTAATTTCATTTCTTCCAAATTCATATTTCACCAAATCTGAATTTCAATTAATTTCATGTGCATTTCAACATTCGAAAGTCCAAATTCAAATCCAAATTGAAAATGAAAATGAAATTCAATTTCAAAATCCTATAACACATGCTAAAATTATAACTGATTGATCAAATCAGTTATCTAATTAGTTAACTTAGTTAACTCATCAATTGCCCTTTTTAACTCTCAATCACCTTTTCTAACTAATCAATTAATCCACTTATCTCTCCAATCAATTCAATCATCTGATTCATCAACTCAGTCAACTAGCTAGTCTATTCAGTCTACTGGTTAATCAATTCAGTTGATTCCTCAATCAATTCTGTTAACAGATCAATCAATTTCAGTTATCTGTCAATCAACACTTGAGTTCAAATTATCACCTCCTTTGTGTTGAAAATCTATAAATTCAATTTGTTTTCTCAATTCAAGCTAGAATCATAGTCTTCAAAGTTATTGTCTGTCTTATGCAGGAAATCAGTGCAATACCTGAGAGCCACCTACACCAATAATAATGGAGAAGAACAATGGAAGCACAATTGGAGAATAGGGAGTTTTAATTTAGTTTAATCTTTCTATTTCTATCATTTATTTAATTGTATTGTGTTTAAAATCAGTTTAATTAGTTAAGGATTTTGTGATTCATCCTTTCAGTCTAATTAGCTTAGATTTCATGATTTCAAACATGAGAACAATTGGTGAACCCAATGTGAAACAGATCTAACCTTCATTTGTTCTTTTGGTTGATTTTGCAGATCTATACGTGCCCAGAAAATAAGAATCTACAATTGACTAGACAAAAATTCACAATTGCAAATATTTATCTGTACTTGCCATTAAAATCCACTGCAATTGATAGTAAAATCCACTGCAATTGCTAAAATGATCCGCAATTGCTCAAAAAAGGGAAAAATTAAATTTTTATTTGTCATTTCTTAATTAGTTGATCTTGCGCACCTAACCCATAAAAATCTTTCAATTCTGGAAATTTTCTTTTTTTTTGCATAAAATGTGTCTAATCCAATGGCAGTAAAGGTAACCTTGAAAATCTCAGGTGCAAGGAGGGCAAGACAACATAGGAGAGAACAAAGAGCATACCAAAGACTCTTAAAAGAAGAAAGAGAGCTTTGTGAAATTCAAGAAAAAGAAGAAATCACCCAATACCATAAAAGCATCCACCGATTCATTGCCAAATACAAATTATATGATGATATTGATGTGATGGCTTGTGTGATTTGGGATAACATCATTGTAGAAAAAAATCTCTATCTTTTGTCTTTAATTTGTTGTTGTTTAAAAAAAATAAAAAAATTTGCATTTAACTGATGAGCAATCAACCTGATATTGATATGCAATTGCTTAGACATTAATTCACAATTGCTATCATAGTAATTCACAATTGATAGCATATCGGTTCACAATTGATCTGATATCAGTTCGCAATTGCTCAGTAGTTAGTTCGCAATTGCCAGTTTAGGTTTTTTTGCATTCTATCTTTATTTAGTTTTGGTTTTTATTAGGATTGATCTCTATTTGTGAAAAGACAGAGCTCTGTAACTAAGAAAATTAGGCTGGATAGCACACCATATGTCTACTAACGTTATTTTATCTGTAGGGTTAGAGTAGAAAATTTATTTTGGTGTTGTTAAAAATAACAATACAACTTTCATCATTGCTATGACAGTTAAAATGAACCCCATGCCTTTTTGGAGCAACATCTCCAATAGTTTAGAAAACATTGCAATGAAGGTTTAAAAGGAATCATTGTTCTTCATGTCTTCAAGGTGATAGGTATATGCTCTCCCATTTTTTTGGGTGATAAAAAAGCCAGACCCACCTTTTTCATACTTTATTTTATTTTTTGCATTAGGATAACACCTTTAGAAGGCCTGCCTCCCAAGTAGCCCATAAGGCCAAGTGGGAGGGAATGACCTAAGTGGCAATGACTAAATCCAAGTAATCCAAGCCACTCTAAATAAATGCGTATTTGATGAAATCATATGCGATGAGTGTTACATGTTATCACAATGATATTATGCCTCCCTAAGTGCCTATACGGTACGTTAAAATCTATAGAGTGTAACCTCTACAGACTTGGAGACCTCCCTCAACGGAGTATAAAACACTGCTGATTGTGACCACTTGAATGAAACCCTTTCCAAACACCTTAGAAATTAGAAGCCCAATTGAGTTAGTAACCAAACACTTGGATTATCACAGTGCAAGGGTGGGGAAGAATCTTCCCCAAGACACTCACCATATATCTCCCAAGATAATGGGCCAATTGAGGAGCAATCTTCTTTGGTCTAATTTCCGAAAAAAGGCAAAAAAATGGGTGCACCCTAGGGTGTGACAGGGTTGTTTGAGTTGACAGAGTATCAAAATGTGGGTTGTGGTAATACTTGTGACCTTTTGACCATTAGGAGAGTTTTCTTGATGTGCTATTGATTGACCAATTACAATGAAAACAAAATGGGCTTTTGAAAAAAGATCCAACATTCATGAGAATTTGAAAAAGTTCTTTAAACAAGTATTGTTTCTGTGTTATTATTCTTTTTGATGTGTCCATTGTGTCCTTTGCTACATTTCACCAAATTCAAACATTTTAGAAAATACCAAAAAAAAAATGGAATCTCAACCAGGTTTAGTCAAAAACATCAACAAGATCAACACCTCAACAAAGTCATGTTTAAACATAAACAAGATCAAACCCCTCAACAAAGTCAAGTTTCAATACAAACAAGATCAAACACCTCAACAAGGTCAAGTTTGAACATCAACATCAAACATCAGATCAAAATCAAACTTTTGCAACAATCCTAGAAATGGAGAAAACATCTTACATGTTGTGATCTTAGGTCCAAACCAATCAAGTGAACATCATGGATTGGAGTTATGCATTTCGTAGAGAAGGTGAAAAATTAATCCCTTCTATTCCTATTCCATCGCCATCCATCGAAACCTTATCTCAACAAATCAATACTTTGCAACAACAAATGAGAGACATGACTAGTCCTAGCAACCATAGGGGTTGGTTAGAAAATATGATGAGATAATCAATAGCCATGAGGGAATCATTATCAGGCCAACCTTCTTTTTCTTATGAGACCATTCAAACATGCCAAGCTTCATTCTTCAAAAAATTCATTCCTACCTCAGTTCAACCCAACATTCAACCTTCTTTCAACCCAACATATCAAACTAGCCAATCACATCAACCCAACATTCAAACTCTTTTCAACCAAAACTAAATCTCTTTCAACCCAAACCAAACCTTTTTCAACCAAAATTAAACCTCTTTCAACCCAAATCAAACCTCTTTCAACCCAAATCAAACCTCTTTTTAACCCAAATCTAAACCCTTTCAATCAAAACCAAAACTCTTTCAACCCAAATCAAAACTCTTTCAACCCAAACCAAACCTTTTTCAACCAAAATCGAACCTCATTCAACCCAAACCAACCCTCTTTTAACCCAAATCAAAACCCTTTTAACCAAAACCAAAATTGTTTGAACCCAAATCAAATTCCTTTGAACCAAAGTCCAAATCACCATATTTATCTACCATTTCATCATCCCCTGAAGTCACACAAGACCAATCCATGCCATTTCTATCCAATAACACAATCTCCCAAGGGCTATCCATAGTACAAATCCAATCTAATCCAAGTCATGATTTAGAGAGTCTCATTCAAAATCCTTTCTCATCAAGTCAAAATGTTGAAACCTTCCAAGAATCTCCCATAAATATCCAAACTCCTTCCCCATGTTAGGAGGACAATCCAAAATTAGAATAAATCAGTCATGAAATAGATCAATATCAAGAACAAACCTTTTCATCCTACCCATTTTTTGCTGAAGACTCCACCTATCAAAAAACTTATGATGATCCCCTCATTCTTTTCTATTCCACTCATAATAACACCCTTGTTTCTCAAGAGCAATATGTTCTTTCAAGTCCCATCCAACATCCACCTCTCAAGAAAGATTGGGACATACCTTCTGTTGGTTCCCAAAACCACAGATTGGAAAACCAAAAGACTTGCCAAATCCTCAAGTAGTCCAATCAGCCTTGGCCAACGAACAAGGATATTCAAGGACTAGATCCCTCTGCACTTTAGTCTCCACTGAACCTAGGTGGGTGTGCCTCTTCCTCTCAAGCACAAAAGAGGTTATTTATAGTGGATTTAAACCTTTTAGCAAGTTTACACAACTGGCAAATTATTGTTCTGCAACTATGCTTTATTATGTGCTTTAACTGAATGCTTTGAAAAGAAATGATTTTGAATGTATATTGAAAATGAGATTGCTTTCAGGACTTAAATGAAATCTGCATAGATCAGTTCATATAGGATTTGGGAAGAACGTTTCTCTATCAAGGACCTTGAATGCATACAAATCAAAACCTTAAAAGATCAATAACAGACCAGTGCCTCTATCTAGGGATATATATGACACTTTGTGGATAAAATATCTTATCAACTCAAGAGACAATTTCTCATCAATTATGAAGGTTCAGTATGCATTACACAAACAATAAGAACTTAATCTTTCACTTAATGCAATGACATGTGATTCACATCATAGCAAATCTATAAACAGATTTATCAAGAGGACAAAGATAATCATCAACACAAAAGTATACACAATATTTGGAAAAAGAAACAACGAACCTTGTATATTAATCTTCAGGAAATAATTGCATACATAAGATGCACTTGCAGATACTCCATTATAGATTGCTTGCACAAAATGATACTTCTTCTTCCTATAGACTTCCCTAATACAAAATGACATTCAGTCCTTATAGCAGTATGTTGTTCTCATGATTCCCCTCTGATTGTCCATCTCCTTGTTCTGGATGACTTCCCTTTTATACACATAAGAGATAGTTGCAGACAGTTTCTTTCCAAAGGACACACCCTTTGGTTTAAGCAATAATTACAAATAAAACCCTAAAATACATACTAAATAATGCTTAATAATGTTCTTTCTAATCTTTCACTTTGATAAAATTCCACTTCTGCTTTTGAACTCCTTGATATTCCTCGTCACCAAACTTTGATAAAATATCCTACACATAAACTAAACCAATCAAATTCATTGATTTAAAAAATTAATTACTCTCGATTAGGTTTTTCTTATGAAAGATTAATAATCCCTTTCCCTAATGCAAGATTAATCCTCCTTAATCAAAGTATATCATCAAGAGGATATTTTGCAAAGTGATATTTATACTTGGGACTTTAAAAACATTAATTCATATAATAAAACAAAATATTTACCCTAGTATATATTTCCAAATAATAACAGAAGGTAAAATACTTTATACTAAATAATAATACTTCCCTTGGAAAATGATAACCATGGATAAATATTCCAACTTTGCAATACCTTTTCATCCTTTTAGGGCAACTTCATCTTTCTTGGGAATATTTTATCATAAAGGATAAATATTTTGCAAAAATCAATCAAATCATTAACTATATGATAAAAATAATTTTCCCTAATGAACATATTCAATTTATTAACTTAGGGTAAATAATATGCATATGAAAAGATTACCTCAAAACACCAAAATCCATTTTAATAAATGCTATTCATCATTTTACATTGGGTAAAAAGAACTTTTTCAAAATACATTTTCTTCTTTGAACAAAATATAATATTCACACTTTGATCCACAAATACATTATTCATACAATAAAGAATAATATTTACCCTAATATGGATTCAATTCAAAAAATTAGGGTAAAAACATGATGAGAGACAATATCATTAGGTCGCCATATTGAAATCACTTATGTATAAATATAATTTCCCCTTTGTCAAAATATATTCTTTTATAACTTCTTCAAAGGCAATTAGAATATTATCATAATTATATCAAAGACTACAAATAAGATTTGTTTTCAAAGTGCTTTTGCAAGTAAATAAAGATCATTATGTGATGAGAAATACACCAAACAATGTAATCAAAAATTCATATTACACTAGGGATATTTAATAATTTGCCCCTTAAAATAGAATTTTAGGGAAAATGTTTACATAAATAAGAATCCCTAACATTCATTTTAAAATTTCTCAAAAAATTGTCTATTTACATTTAATAATGTTTAGAGAAATTTTTACTTAATAAATTCGGAAAATTTCCAATAGTAACAAATCCCTTTGGAAATATTATTTCTCTCTAAATCAACAAAAGAGAAAAATAATAAAAATGTACTCATTCTTTGATTATTCATAAATAAAATTTACCCAAAAATATATACTCAACTCATTAATTTAAGGTAAAAATATTTATGAAAGCTTAAAAGATCATAACATTAAAATCCACTTATTAATCAAATATTATGCATTAAAGAACATTTATATGTAAAATATAATTATTTCTTTTACACAAATATTTCCCTTTTCAAAAAAAAAAATTCAAAGTTCAAAAAAATGTGGAAAATATAATTTTTAAAATAATAATTTTCCCTTTCTATGGTATTTACATGAATGGTAAAAAATCATTATGAAAATAAAATACTCTATTAAATTTCTTAGGTAAAAAGATACTTCTTGTACATGCAAACCTAAGAAATATAATTCTATGTTATAGTATCCCTTTGCAAAACAAAAATTAAAAATATATTACCTCACGGATCCATCGAGGTAGCATACCTTCTCGGGATAGCACATTATATCCTACACGGATACCCGATGGCAATGAAGACTTCTCCTTTGGCTTTGTCAATGCTTCAAACTATGCAAAAATTTGATTTCTCCTACGGCCTATTTTGGAGTAATTTCATTGCCGACTAATGAGGCACCCAATTACCACAAAACTTGGCCAAAAGTTATGATAATTTAAATAAAACATGGGTTTTATTTCAAATTTCAATTAGCTCACCAAATTGTGGTACTTGCTTTGTAAACTGGCATGTCAGAGCTAGTCGCGGGTAATATAAATTTTAAATTAATACATCAAACGACCTATGATCTCTATGAAAATTAAATTGGAAGCAATTGCCATAAAAATATTAGGTGGGTTTTCCTCCAATTGTTCAAATTCAAAATTTTCTTTCCGATGCATTTTATGTCAGGGTCAGTCAGGAAACAATTAAAAATCATATCAGAGCTTCTTCGATCCTTGCGAAATCACTCAAGGTCATAATCCCATATACCAACAAACATTTCACCAACTGGTTTCTTGAGATCATTATTGAGTGCAAATATTTTGATCACCAAAGTTGACAACTTTTCATTTCTGAAAATTTCACCGGCGTAAACATTTGATAACTGCCTTTGGTCTTGCTTTCAAAAACATATCAGATGGGTTGATGAAGGTTTGAAACCTGAAACATAACTTCATTTTCATACATAGAATCACAAAAACCAATTCATCTAATAAGAAATCTATCGGGCCAAAAGATAATAAACTCCAAAAGAAGCTCCTGACCAATGTTGTCATCCTGCAACAGCAAATCTATACAAACTTCATTTGGTTTTAGCCAATGAAAAATAATAAATAGATTCATAGTACTCTAAAATCTAGCACATGGCTTCATTGAGATGCAAATAATATAAACAAAAAATTAGTTTGACCTAAGGACTTAACGAGAAAGAGCTATCAATGCCTAAATATGACCTTTCTGATAAAATTTCAATTCATAACTTATACGTTCTAAGAAAGTGCACATAAATTAGCCTCAAGAGAAATAGAAACTATAATCAAGAGGATCTATAATTTGGCAAAGAACATACTTATGGTATACAAAATGCATATGAACACTTAAATTGACATAATAATGCTTAGGTGAGAAGAAGTCATGATTCGGAAAGACGAACCTGTAATGATTTTGCCTTTGCAACCATACATACCTGGAAATCGACCAGCTTGTTCATGCATCAAAGTAGGTTGCAGGGAACTCAGATTGGAATACATACTTGATCTTAATAATTGCAGAGAGAGATTTGCTTCCTAGTATGAATCTGGAACCTTAAAATTTTTTAAGGGTCCAACACCTTCCATCCTTCCTAATATTCTCTTTCCAAGTCAAGATCAAAGCATCCCTTCACCTTCATGTCCTAAACAAGATCTCATTATTTCTCTAGATTCTTGTCAAGATACCTCCATCCCAACATTTCCATGTCATAATCCTTCATGTCTCTCACGAGATTCCATCTCACCAAATGAATCCACCATATCTCCTAGTCTCCCTCATGGTCTCAATGTCTCTATACAAGTTGTTCATGAACCCCTCATCAATGAAATCACCAATCCAAATCATACTACACAGGACAACTTGTCAACAATTATATGTGCGCCATCATCAAATGCCAATGTGGTGACAAAAACAAACATAGCACCAACCAATGAGATCAACACCCGGTTGGCTTCATCATACTCTTCAAGTGCATCAATAAAAATAGGTATAACACCCACTCATGTCACAAATTCGAAACCAAAATCTATATGCCTCATACATCCACACTTGATAGACTAGGGGCAAGAAGATCTATCACAGCCAAATTGGTTTAAAAATAAGGGGGCTATAGCAGAAATTGTACATGAAATACACCTAACTAAATCCTTATATCCTATTGAAAAAGACAATTTCATCCAACTCTTCAAACAAAGACCAATGAATTATCTACACAAAGTTCATACCAACTCAATAACAACATCCACCTTAAAATATATTACATCTAAGGGTGGGTTCATTTCAATTTTCAGTACTACATTTGCATATTTCTTTACTGCATTACATATCTTCATTTCAGAGTACATCATAGTTGCTTGCATATCACCATTGCACAACATATAGCTGCATATCATTATTTATTTCTCATAAAGTTGCATCAACAAAAACATGATGATTGTCTGAGTCATTCACCTGTTTGCACTGAAAGGAACGAAGGTTATCTCATTTCCTAGATACTCATTCATGAAGTCTTTAGGAGACCTTTAGTCATTCATTTTCAATGTCACCTTGTGATTGAACTTTATCCATTGTTGTGTAGAATTTTCACTATCAAGTCTTGTTACCCAAAATCTATCAATTTCTATATCTCACACATTAATAAAATACTCTAAGTCATTACAGATACCTAGTTGGTCACGTGGCTAGTGAAAAATCCAAAATTCTACTTCAGCGTCGCTGTAATCATCATACCCAAGTAGGTTTCATTACTTACAAGTCAAGGCAAGAAAATTAAAAAAAAAAAAGTGCTATGCCAAAATCAATATCAAAACATCAAGGCAAAAAGAGCAAAAATATATAACTGAAATATCACGCATACAAGTGTGATAATAAAATCTTGACTATGGAAACATGCAAATAACTCCATCAGGGCTATGGACGCCTACTGGCAATGAAACAATATTTGAGAGATTACAGTGCATAACCTCGTTGGAGCCCTAAAAGCTTGCTAGCAGTGAGGCTCTATCCAGGATACTTTTGAAGTTAGAATAACTCACGTAGCTAGCCACATAGGATTTCAAGGGTCTTTGATGGTTATAAGAGTAAGAATGAATTCAAATGCACACACATTGGCAAAATAAGATCAAATTTTTAAAAATTGATGGAAAAGTTTTATGCGCCTCCATTCATAAATCTTGGTTATATAGTGTGTTAGGGTGGATGGTCTAAAAAACTTCTAAGAATAGATTGAACTCCTATCTCTAAAATGTTTCACACCTTTAATTCAATCAGTGCATTTCAGAATGAAGGGCACACACATTCATCCTTGTTTGAATGGGAACTGGATCTTCATATCGCATACTGCATTAGCATAATTTGCATTTGAAAAATTCATTGTCTCCACCACATTCTACAGATCATCACATCATCATAGATTTGCATACTTGGGGGGATAGCTGAAAATTTTCTAAAAATCAGATAACGTCCTGAAAAATTCTAAAAATCAAATAACATCCTGAAAAAATTCTAAAAATCAGATAACATCTTGAAAAAATTCTAAAAATAAGATAACGTCCTGAAAAAATTCTAAAAATCAGATAACGTCCTGAAAAAATTCTAAAAAATTAGATAAAGTCCTGAAAAAAACCTAAAAATCAGATAAAGTCCTAAAAAAAAAACCTAAAAATCGTAAAAATATCAAAAAAACAAAAACATAAAAAGTTGAAAAATAAAAAAAACATCAAAAATACAAAAATATTGAAAAATCAAGCCCAGAAAATGGAAATTTGCAATTGATGTTAAAATCCCACGCAATTGCTAATATTTATCCGCAATTGATGTTAAAATCCCATGCAATTGCTATCAAAATCTCTCGCAATTGCCAGAAAGGGGCAAAAACATAAAAAATACAAAAACATTGAAAAATCAATTGAAAATTTGCAATAACATGTCTTGCAAGAATCAAATATCCTAGCAGTTATCCAACAAACACTTCGCATGAAGTTCACAAAGGATATAACTATCTTAAACAAAACATCTGCAATCAAACTGAACAAGTCTTATCACTCAACAATCTATCCTTATCAATGTGTTCATTATCTTGTCTTAAACGAGGTCCACAACTTTCTGAAACCAGACATTATCAACTATCCCATCAAGCAATCACATGAAGACACATATCAGTATGGTTGCTGGATTTTATCCTAGTTAGTTTTTTATCTTTTATCATTTGGCAACAAATTATGTTACTAAGCTACTCAAGGATGTCCACAAGTGACTAGAAGAGCCATGATGGGCATGATCTTTTTCTTTGTTTTCTTTTTGTGGTGTGAACCAATGAAGTTTTGGGGCAATAGTTCCAGTGGGTGTCTGTGATTGGTATGTTCATTTGGCAAGTAGCCCATGAAGGATAACTATGCTTGTGACTACCGTACATACCTCGACCCCTTGTGCTATTCCTAGAATGGAGGTTTCATTCCTTATTTGCTACATGTTTGTTCTTTGCAATGAGATATGTATGCATCTTGGTTCCTTATACCCTGGTGTACAAAGCTTCATTGTTACATAATAAGGCTCAATGATGAAAATGTTGCACTATGAATAAAGAAAAGAAGATTGTTCATCATCATCATATCATTCAAGATCATTCTCTCATCAAGCATCTTTTCTTGAATCAACCTTTTCAATTCTTTCCAATCATTCTTTCATCTAACATGATCTCTCTCATCACTTAATTCTAATCTTTTCATCTATAATTCTATCATTTCCTCACATCAACTATTCTATCTATCAATCAATTATTCCTCACCTTCATCATATTTCATTATTCATCCAGTTTTGATCTATCATTTGTCTTATATAGGATGCATCCTTCCTGAAACCAGACACAATCATCTATCTTTGCCTTATATAGGATGCATCCTTCTTGAAACCAGATGTTTTGATCATTCTTGTCTTATATAGGATGTGTCGTTCCTAAAACCAGACTTTATCTTTATCCTATCAATCCCATCAATCTTATCATTCAATCGATCTACAAATCATTCTAACCATTTCTTTCCTCTAATCAAAAACATCTGTGTCACCAAGTTAACCATTTTTCCATCTCTCATCTAACATCCTTCTTCTTTTGAGAGATCATTCATACCTTCAATGCACAAACAATCTCTCGAGGGGGCATTATACCTTAAGTATCACTGGGGCATACTGGGGCAGAAAAGTTTTCGTTTTCTTTGAAACAACGTCATTCCGACATTGTGTCAAATAGGGGCAAATCTATTTAATTAAGTAATTCTTTAATTATTTGATTAAATTAAATATTTCTTCTGATCAAAACATTTAACATTTCTAATTATCAAATTTCTATCATTTCATCATTTAATCAATTAAACCTATCTCAATTATTAATTAAATATAAATTATTTAATTAATTGCGACATTTTCCTTAGTTAAATAATCTTTATTATTTAATTAATTCAATTTCCTATGATTAAATAATTTCATTTAAATTATTTAATTAATTAATTTAATTCTTCCAATCCTCAAATTCTAATTCCAAATAATTCCATCTAATTTCATTTCATTTTCCCCAAATTCTAATTTCACTTAATTCCAATTAATTTCATTTCTTCCAAATTCATATTTCACCAAATTTGAATTTCAATTAATTTCATGTGCATTTCAGCATTCGAAAGTCCAAATTCAAATCCAAATTAAAAATGAAAATCAAATTCAATTTCAAAATCCTAGAACACATTCTAAAATCAGAATTGATTGATCAAATCAGTTATCTAATTAGTTAACTCAATTAACTCATCAATCACCCTTTTTAACTCTCAAACACCTTTTCTAACTGATCAATTAATCCACTTATCTCTCCAATCAATTCAGTCATCTGATTCATCAACTCAGTCAACTAGCTAGTCTATTCAGTCTATTGGTTAATCAATTTAGTTACTCCTCGATCAATTATGGTAACAGATCAATCTAATGAGTTAACAAATCAATCAATTTTAGTTATCTATCAATCAACACTTGAGTTCAAATTCTCACCTCCTTTGTGTTGAAAAACTATAAATTCAACCTCTTTTCTCAATTCAAGCTAGAATCATAGTCTTCAAAGTTATTGTCCATCTTATGCAGGAAATCAATGCAATACCTGAAAGTCATATACACCAACAATAATGGAGAAGAACAATGGAAGCACAAGTGGAGAATAGGGAATTTTAATTTAGTTTAATCTTTCTATTTATATCATTTATTTCATTGTATTGTGTTTAAAATCAGTTTAATTAGTTAAGGATTTTGCGATTCGTCATTTCAGTCTAATTAGCTTAGATTTGATGATTTCAAACATGAGAACAAAGTACATTGGTGTAGTTGTATTGATGATATACAGTGTATTTGTACATGAGTACATGGGTAATCAAAAGGATATGTAGTTGTAATGGTGATTATGTGTTACAATGTATGCAAATCATGATGATTATGATGAAAAAGATGCATAGACTAACAAATCTTATGTGTATGATCCACTTATGTATGTTCATGGATGTCACATGTAAGTGTTTAATGGTAATTATGTGTCTATAATATATGAAAATTATTATGGTCATTAGTGCTTACCTAAACTCATTAGGGTTCTCTTAGGTTCATTATGGCTTAATATAGGCTTGTTAGTCTAGGTTGTCCAAGGTTCACTAGGGCGCCGATAGGGTATGGCCCTGAGCATTTGACAGAGTAGGGAGGCAAAATAGGAGCATGGCTAGGGTAAAAATGCCTAACCAATCATGTTGGAATCGATGATTCATGCCTATGATGAGAAGAACAATAATTTGGCCCCAATGCAAGTTTTCATTAAATGAATTTGACAATTTTGGCATCAACTAAAAAATTGCTGCCCTAGGAAAACCGCTCTGAATCTTGAAAGTCCAAGATAGGCTATTGTAGATTTCCCTCACATGACCTTGTAGGTTTAGATGAATTATTTGCATGTGCCATGGATTACAAGATACAACCTGTCAAATTTTCATATTTTTGAATTCTTGATTACCTCATGTCCACGTCTTCTCTTAAGAGAGTCAGGAGTCCTAGAATATGTCTTTTATAGAGAAGGGATGTCACCAAGATTTTCGTAGACAACCTATATATGTTCACAAACATAATATTGATACAAGTTAGCATATAATTATCGATGATAGGAACAAATTATATCTACTAAACACAAAATAAAATAAAGACATATACCTGAGGCATCTCTTCTGCTTCTTTAGGTATTGTGGGTGTAGTCAACAAGGATGTGAAGCCAACAATTCTATGTACATAAATATGACAAGTATGTGAAACTATAAATCTATGTAGACATGTATAATCATTATAATCTATTTAAATTATTAATTCAATCATATTTGCATTTAATTACCTTTCCCTTGTTTCTAATTGCACTTCCAAAGTTTAGATTGTGCGACACCATACTCGCGCTAGGTGTGTCCTACAAGAGTAATATAGGATAAACATGTAAGTTAATATATAATTTAATTAATGATAATTTAAATGACAAGCATGTATACAATAAAAAAATGTAAACAACTAGGTGCAATAATATATACCATATAGCTATCAAGGCCAAATGAAATGGTTGTCAGGCTGTCATCATGGACCTATGAAAAATCCTCCTTAGACATCAACTATTAAATAGACCATGTATATAAACATTAGTACTTAATACTGTATCCTATAAATATTCATTTAAAATAAAATGCACTATGAAATTAGAATTTAAGTCTTAGAAATATATCATCAATGTATGATGAAGGTACCTCCTCATCTCTGGCATGCGAGGACTCCCTAGGGTGTTCTCCAGTCCCCGTTGTCACATTTGGTGCATTGACCATATAATGCACCTTGTAATTAGTTGTGTCTATGGGAGGATCATCAAGTTGTCCAAGAAGACCTAAGCATACTTGATGGCACATAGCACAAGTATGTGACATAAAAATATGTGGAGTTGAGGAGGATGTGTCAGCACCACCTGATCCATTACTAGCATCACCAAAAGGATGAGCTAGTGCCCCATCCTAAGAAACTAAAAGGCTACTCAAAGAGTGAATAGCCAATATAGTTTTTGATGTTGCCTTGACAATAATATCTAGATGTTGTACTCAAAGTGGGGGATCAACAAGAGGAGGGGGGACATGTGGGCCCTGCAATACTCAAACTGCCCTAGGTCTATCCTAAGGCATACTTCCCCCCACACCTTAGAAAGGCTTGGTGTCAAATTAGTTGACATGCTTGCCCAAAAAAAAACTCAACATACAATTTTTTGATGAAGTAGAATGACACATCAAAATTTTCGTTGGGTGGTTTATCAAAAACCATCCACCATCTATCCCAAAAGTGTTTTACAATATCATCATTTTGACACCATTTGATGGAAATTTTTATTTTTTTCACATCTACGAGATGTCTAGTGCGAGGATTAATAAATAGGATGACAATATTGGCTTTAGATATCTCAAGATCCTTCACCTGATCATGTTAGAGTAATCGGGTCTTTACTTGATTAATTAAACGATATTTTTTTAATTAATTAAGTTCCCCTTTATCTCTTTTACACTTAAGCTAACATTAGGTGCATAATAATTAATTCTTTTATTAATTATTATGTGCAAGCCTAGGGTTTTCCCTTTTAGGGTTTCTTCACCTATTAGAGGTTGAATCTTTTCTTTGTATCATTAATTCCATTGCACATTTTTGGTGAATACAGAGCTCAAATCTTTTTGGGCATTTCCTGTGTATTTTGGTTTTTTCTCTGTTGCTTCCTTGCTTCTCCTTGTAACAGGTTTATTTGGCTTGCAGAGATCATTTGGGCTCCTATGGTGTTGTATTTCTCAACTCTCACATCGTATTAGAGCTTCAGATCTGCAGCTACCTATTCTTGTTTTGAGTGTTTTTACATTGGAAGCAGATCGGGGGTTTCAGAAGTTTTTTTTGTGAACCTAGGGATAGGCCTTTCTGAGCACTTTGGGCCTAAACTAACCTCACCATCGTGCTCAGAAGGCCCAAAAACCCCTATGGTCATGTAAAACTTGACCACTTTTGACTCTTGAGCCTCTGGGTTTTTTTTTGTTCTGTACCAAGCCATATGGCCTTGGCACGCAGTTCGAGAAAAAAAATTTAAATTTTTTTTTGCCTTTTTATGGTATGCAGGCCGAAATTTTTTTTTGAAAAAAATCAAACAAAAATCAAAAAAACATTTTTTTTAAACACTAGGCAAAGTTTTAAAAAAAAAAAAATCAAAAATCTTGTTTTTTGGGTTTCCCCACGGTACGCAGGGTACTGTGGGGCCCCCTGGCTCTATCGTCGGCCCTATCACGTCAGGCTTCACTGGCCTTGACAGGGTGGGCCCCACTAGCCTTCTCTACCACCGACGGCCTCTCTTCTGGCCAGTGCAGCCACTGCCCTTGCCCGGCACCCAACGCCCAACGCCTGGGGGTTGTCGCCTACGCTCTGCCGCCACGCAGCCTGCCTTCTGCCCAGCTCTGCCACCAGAGTGTTGCCCATGGGCCACCTCCGCTCAGCCCTTGCCTCCAAACCACCTCCCTCTTGTCTTTTTAGGGGGGATTTATTTTTTCTTCATAACTTGGGCAAACAGAGTTGTTTTTTTTAAAACAAATAGGCGTAGGAAAGATAGTTCCGAGCTAGACCTCATGGTGTTGGAATCTTTTTCCAATTTTTTTGTTTGACTATACTTTTTTCCAGTCAAAGTGGGGTCACATTTCTGCAGTTCCAGGGTCATAGAATGAGCATCCGAACTTCATTTTTTGAAAACTTTATATTGTTGAAAATCTTGTTCTGTGCACTTTCCAATCATATGAGTTTTCTTTCCAGATTCTTCTCCAGGAATATTTTATTCAATTTTTTGCTTTTCAGCACTCTGGTAAATATCTTGGATGTTTTAGGTCCTGGGATCTCTTTCTCTCAGTAGGATGTCTCAGTTTTGGTTGTTCTTTCTATTTCCAGTCTTCTTATCATTGTAGCATATTTTTTTATGCAAACACACTGAGATAAAGTGCCATCATGCATTGTTTACTTGGGATCTTGCACATCTTGTGCCTTATTGTACATGCACTACTTATAAAGTGTCATGGGGGGTTGATGTTTGCCTTTTGTTTGTCATCTACCTTTGTCCAGTGAGTGTTCCTTCCATGACATTAGCCTCATAATGTGTGTCAAGTGAGTGTTCCTTCCATGACACTATGTACTTTCTCTGCACCTTCGATGTTCCCGGTTCTTCATCTTGCTGTTCTTGTTGGCCGTTCTTTTCAGTGTACCTATCCCTTTCCCTTTTTAGAATTATGGGGAGGTTTGTCTTGTTGGTTCTAATGCTTCCTTGGTTTGATTGATCAACTCTTCTACCTTTGGTTTCTCATGCTATCTATATCTTCAAGTTCAGTTGTTTGCCTTTGTTTTCCATCTGATTCAAGTAGTGTCATTTGAGGGTACTCATGTAGATTATAGTCTTCTCTACCTGGTCATGTTCTATTTCAGTGGAGGTTCTTTAGATCAATAGTTACTCTTCGACAATGTTTGCAGCTATTTCCTGCTTCAGTGGTGTTTTTCTTTCTTTTCCATCTCTGTTTCGAGTAGAGTTTTTTCCCGCGTGGTTTTCTCTATTTCTCCGGTTCATAGAGATTTGGTTGTATTTGGGTACCTAATCAGACCTTGTTTCCAGGACCCATCTTTCCTACTTTCTGTAGCTGTTCTAGGTTTTAGCTTCTCCCTAAGTCTATCTTAAGGGAGGTGGTTAGAGTAATCAGGCCTTTACTTTATTAATTAAAGACATTCGTTTAATTAATTAAGTTCCCCTTTATCTCTTTTACACTTAAGCTAGCATTAGGTGCATAATAATTAATTCTTTTATTAATTATTATGTGCAAGACTAGGGTTTTCCCTTTTAGGGTTTCTTGACCTATTAGAGGTTGAATCTTTTCTTTGTATCATTAATTCTATTACATATTTTTTGTGAATATAGAGCTCTCATCATTTTGAGCATTTCCTGTGTATTTGTTTTTTCTCTGTTACTTCCTTGCTTATCCTTTTAACAGGTTTATTCAGCTTGCAAAGATCATTTGGGCTCCTGTGGTGTTGTATTTCTCAACTCACATTCCTGTCATATGAGTTTTCTTGCCAGATTTTGCTCCAGGAATATTTTATTCAGTTTTTTATTTTCAACACTCTGGTAAATATCTTGGATATTTCAAGTCCTGGGATCTCTTTCTCTAAGTAGGATGTCTCGGTTTTGGTTGTTTTTTCTGTTTCCAGTATTCTTATCATTGTAGCATTTTTTTTTATGCAAATGCACTGAGATAAAGTGCCATCGTGCATTGTTTACTTGGGATCTTGCACATCTTGTGCCTTATTGTACATGCACTACTTATAAAGTGCCATGGGGGGGTTGATGTTTGCCTTTTGTTTTCCATCTACCTTTTTCCAGTGAGTGTTCCTTCCACGACATTAGCCTCATGATGTGTGTCAAGTGAGTGTTCCTTCCATGACACCATGTACTTTCTCTGCACCTTCGATATTCTTGGTTCTTCGTCATGCAGTTCTTGTTGGCTGTTCTTTTCAGTGTACCCATCCCTCTCCCTTTTTAGCATTATGGGGAGGTTTGTCTTGTTGGTTCTAATGCTTCCTTGGTTTGATTGTTCAGCTCTTCAGGCTTTGGTTTCTCATGCCATCTGTATCTTCGAGTTCAAATTTTTTCCTTTGTTTTCCATCTGATTCGAGTAGTGTCATTTGAGGGCACTCATGCAGATTACAGTCTTCTCTACCTAGTCATGTTCTATTTCAGTGGAGGTTCTTCAGATCAGCAGTTACTCTTCGACAGTGTTTGTAGCTATTTCTTGCTTCCATGGTGTTCTTCTTGCCTTTCCATCTCTGTTTGGAGTAGAGTTTTTTCCCACATGGTTTTCTCTATTTCTCTGGTTCATAGAGATTTGGTTGTATTTGGGTACCTGATCAGGCCTTGTTGTCGGCACCCATCTTTCTTGCTTTTAGTAGCTATTCTAGGTTTTAGCTTCTCCCTAAGTCTAGCTTAAGGGGGGGTGTTAGAGTAATCAGGTCTTTACTTGATTAATTAAATGACATTTGTTTAATTAATTAAGTTCTCCTTTATCTCTTTTACACTTAAGCTAACATTAGATGCATAATAATTAAGTTCCCCTTTATCTTTTTATTAATTATTATGTGCAAGCCTAGGGTTTTCCCTTTTAGGGTTTCTTGACCTATTAGAGGTTGAATCTTTTATTTGTATCATTAATTCCATTATACATTTTTGTGAATACAAAGCTCTCATCTTTTTGAGCATTTCTTTGTATTTTGGTTTTTCTCTATAGCTTCCTTGCTTCTCCTTGTAACAGGTTTATTCAGCTTGCAGAGATCATTTAGGCTCCTATGGTGTTGTATTTCTCAACTCTCACAGATCATAGGTCAATCAATCTATATATTTATCCGTCATGGCCTCTCGCCACAAAAGAGCAAAATTGTGTTCAGTGGTGATAGTTTCTGATGCTCTGCAAAAAGGATTAGAAAATCTGTTTGATGGCAACACACACAACAACACAAGAAACAAAATGTTAGTGTTAACAACCAAAGATTATTCTAAATAGGCATATCAAGAGAGATATTGAGCATGAAATAAAAATCATGCAAACATAGAATAGATAAACTATGCTCCTCCAAATGCTAACCAAGATGCTCATAGTTGCTCCTCCCTTGTTCCTCTCCTCTCCAAGTTCCCAAATGAGTGTAGCTCTCAGTAGCTTTTTGCACTATTTTTTTGGATGTCTTATGGAGATTCAAGATTATGATATGATTGTGAAAGTATGCACATGTGAACAAACTAAAAATGAGATAATTATCTAGTCTAGTGTAGATTCTAGTCCAAAAGAGTAAATGTAAATGCTTATGCTAAATGCTCTCTAAAATTCACTATAAGTTAGATGCATACAAGTTTTCAGGATCTAGATGTGCTTGAGAATGGTTGAGGCTTGAGGATTTGAAAATGAGGAATGTGAGCTCTATTTATAGGTAAAATGGAGCAATGGATGGTTGAGATTGAGTAATCTCAACAAGGGTCAGGATTGAGGGGTTTATGATCCATGTGAGGGCTTTCAAATCCAATCCCAAGATGACAAATGCCAACAAGAGATGGGTTGAGAGGAGAGGGAATAAGCATTAAATAATTGATATGATTTGAGGGTTAACTTGGGAGGTAAGGTTAATGTTGAGTTGAATGAATAAAGCCATTATCCAATAAATAATGCCTTTATCCAATGGATAAACTCTTGTGCAAGAGTTAGTGAGGATAACCATGGTCAAGACAATAAATTCTTGAGGAGACACATGGGTTACATGAGGGTTGAGTTAGAGGGAAAGTCTCTAACCATGGAGGCAAGTGGATTTAACCATAAATGGTTATGTAAGAGCCATTAATGGTCATGTAAGAGCCATTAGTGGTTTGGAAGACTTTAGGGGTTAGCTTGTTGAACACATAAATCATTAAATGCTTTTCAAAGACTTTTGAGGCTTTGAGAAGTGACTTCAAGTTGCTTAGGAATGTGACAATAATTAGGGGATGGATTAGGCTAATTAGGAATTATTAGAAAGTGGTTAGAAGGATCTAGAAGGGGATTTAGGATTGCAAGTGGGTTTGGTGGGTGAGGGAAAATAGGATTTAAATTAAAATAAAATTAATTTATTTCAACTTGTGGTTGCAACTTGCATTTGTAGGAGAATGCAAGTGGGGGGGGAGGGGGGTTTAAGGATTTAAATAAATGTTTTATTTATTTATTTAAAAGAAGAAAGGGGATTAAATTAAATAAACAGGATTTATTCATTTAATTGATTGTGAATTTGGTTTAATAAATTAATTGAAATAAATTGAATAATTTATTTAATTAATAGGAGAATGTTTGAGGATGAATTAATTAAATGTTAATTTAATTAACTGATTGGCTAGTGGATTTTTAATCAAATAAATAGTAAATATTCATTTAATTAAAATGGACAGATTTATGTGAATACATTTGCCCCTCTTTGAGATGGTGTAGTTTATCGCGTCATTTCAAGGAAAGAAAAATGGGTGTGAAGAAATATGCCCCATAAATGTTAATTCAATGGGTGGTATGCCCCCTCGAGAGATGGGCCAATTTTTTTTGAAAAATCAGGCGATCTCTCGAAAAAGAATGAGAAGTGGAAGGGAGGTAGATTGGAAGAAATTTAGAAATAATGGCGAAAGAATGGGGGAAGACGGGGTGAATACAGAGAAAGGGGAAGCCAGTGAGTACCCTTAGGTCATGCAGGAGATACGATGCAAAGGTAGTATGTGCTTTTGATTGATGCTATACAATTGATCGAAATTGGTTGGACAATCTGGTGCAATTGGTTTAATTGCCCCAGTCGAGTCAAAGCATGGCAGTTGATGTCAGTTGTTTGCTTGGACAAGATAAAGTCTGAGTAAGTGAATCAAAGTGACCTGTTGGTGACTTAGAAAATTGATGTAATTGTCTGATGAAGTCAAGGTATATGAAGCAAAATACTCATTGAGACTTAGACAGTTGATGTAATTGTTCGTTGTGATTGTGTTGGATTGATTGAGTAATGGATAGTGTGTGCATGGGATGGATGGTTGTGGGGAATCATGGTAGCCCCGTTGAGACTAGGTCATTGTGATAAATGCCTGTTGTAGTCTAGGTTTGCCATAATCGATTACCTATTGAGACCCAAAGATACTTGATCAGAGTATTTGTTGATAGTCAAGGTGTGTGTGAGTCGATGTGTCTGTGTAGACAGAGTAACTGGCTTACTTATAGGATTTATGGGAAATGATGAAGGGATTATGATGATGTTGATTATCAAGATAGGGAGGGTGGGGGGATTCGATGTTAGATAGAAGATATGGAGGACCTAGGACCCATTCCTATGGAAGAAGATTAAAAAAAAAAGAGTATGCATCCATTGTCATTACTATGTATGAATGTATGGATGGATGGAATGCAACAGAATGCAATATGTATGGATGAGATGAAATGATGATCCATAGTGCTTTATTTTTCATCATCAAGCATTGGTAGTATCAATTTTGGACAAGGCAGTAGAAACCAAGTTTGGAGCATTGTACCTGTAAGCAAGAAGTATAGATAAAACATGATGGACCCTCTATAATGGTTCATGCTCATATGGTCGAGGTATACGTTGTAGTCAACAATCCGTAGTGATCCATGAATGTATTTTGCATAGGATCACATAGCTTAGTGAACTTACCATGTAGACACCATTAGTACATACCCCAGAACTTCATTGGAATAATTCACAGAAGGTAAACAAACAAAACGATACTTAGGAACCATCCTGGCTACTCTAATCACTTGTGGATATCTCGGAGTAGCATAAGAACCTGATATAAATGAATAAATAACTTTATCAAACTGACCAAGTACTTGATAGCTTAAACATAATTTTCTTGTCAAAGAAAGGGTTATCATGTCTTTGTCTTGGTGAGGAAAAATTCATCCTTGTTAAGACAGTTTGTGTGTCGATGTTGATTGTTTGGTCGATGTGATAAGTGGTCATCATTTTGAGTAGCTTAAAATGTTTGTTTGATGTCTGAATTGATGCGTATGTACAAAGGATTTTTTATGCGTTGCCATGTTTTTGATTGATTTTTGATGTTTTATGATGTTTTTGGATTTTGTGGGACAATTTTGAATGTTTTTGGATTTTGTGACACAGTTTTGAATGAAGAACTCAATGAATCACAAGCAATGCAGAATCCACTTCCATCAATAGGTTAAGAGCATTGCCCCCAATTTAGACATGACTATGAAAAAGCGGGATGGAAGACACATGAAGTACTATCCTTGATTGTAGACCAATAACAAGCCATGGTTTGACTGATGGATGAGTGGATGTAATGAATGTGATTGCAACAAGTCTGAAAGACAATGGAACCATAGCCTTTACGAGTGGCACCTATTTGCCAGGTTTTCACCATCGCACTTACCCAAAGTGCCATCGGAGTGGTTGTTCACTATTTGGATGCATGATTTTTCTTTACTATTTTGATTTTTCTTTAGGACATTTATCTGAATGTTTTTGGTGTTTTTCTGGTATGTATGGGAGCCTCATGCTCTGCACAGCCTATGTATGAAACCGTTTGAGGTGCATGTTGTTGCTTGAATCTGCTAGCGGTTCTCCTTTTGAAGTAGTCAACTGATATGCCCCCGACCTAAATACAACAATGATAACATATGGACCCAACTAGTTTGATTCAAATTTTCCTTGATGTTCTTTGTTTGGTTGGTTACGAGGATTCTCTCGAAGAACAAGATCACCTACCTCAAATGTATGAGGTCTAACTCGATGATTATAGCTTCTACTCATGCACTGCTGATGGGCTTTGAGGTGGATGTATGCAGCTTGTCATCTTTCATCAAGTAGCTCCAAGTCTTGAAGACGTGATACTCTGTATTCTTCATCATCTATGAGATTATGCAAGGAAACTCGTAGAGATGGTATCTCAACCTCAATAGGTAAGATACCTTCTGCACCATGGACTAGTGAGTAAGGAGTTACGCCTGTAGGAATTTGAATGCTAGTTCGATACAGCCATAGTGTTGGATTTAGTTGAATGTGCCAATCATGACCGACATCATTGACTGTCTTCTTAAGGATTCTCAATATATTCATTTAATTAAATGGACAGATTTATGTGACTACATTTGCCCCTCTTTGAGACAGTGCGGTTTATTGCGTTGTTTCAAAGAAAGAAAAATAGGTGTGAAGAAATATGCCCCTATTTTCCCTGATGTTCTCTGTTTGGTTGGTTACGAGGATTCTCTCGAAGAAAAAGATCACCTACCTCAAATGTATGAGTCTAACTCGATGATTATAGCTTCTGGTCATGCGTTGCTGATAGGCTTTGAGGTGGTTGTATGCAGTTTGTGATCTTTATTCATTTAATTGATTGTGAATTTGGTTTAATGAATTAATTGAAATAAATTAAATAATTTATTTAATTAATAGGAGAATGTTTGAGGATGAATTAATTAAATGTTAATTTAATTAACTGATTGGCTAGTGGATTTTTAATCAAATAAATAGTAAATATTTATTTAATTAAAATGGACAAATTTATGTGACTACAGTTCAGGGATAACTTTAAGAAACCACCCCTCGGGCAACTATGTAAAATCTTGGTGAATCAAACATTATTTTCGGGGGGAAATTTTCATATGGATGGCAAAAAAAAAATAATAAATGGGGAAAAAATTATTTTGTATTGGCGATTTTCTTCTAGGTTATGAAAATTCCATAAATTTCTGGCGAATAATAACTTGTTCTATGGGGAAAATATTTATTGTGCGAGGCGAATAATTTTTGTTAAAAGGAACAAATATATAATTGTATGAGCAAAAAATTTTGCTATGAAGGAAAAATTATTTAAATGTATTGGTGATTTTTATCCACCGCTTGAAAATTATTTAATTTGTTTTGATGAATATTTTGTTATTTATGGAAAAATATATAATTTATTGGCGAATTCATGAATTCATTGCCATTAATAGACAAGGCACATCACATCACATCAGTACATCACATCACATAATACATTGAGTCCGGACTCTGCACATTGTATCAATAAGCACGACCTCTTTGACACTTGAAGGGTGACGCATACCTAAAATCTATCAATTATTTTAAACCGTTCGATGATCGTAGATCAATGGCTAGAGTTTAATTTCGGCCCAATTTTCTGAAGAGAACATAGCTCACCAGAAAGTGCCCGGAATGGAATTGGATTCAATAGACACGTATCAAATGTCACGAATCACGATCGATAATTTTGTTCATTTAATATATATCTTTTCACTAATTGCAATCCACTCTGTCCCCACGACTTCCAATGTGATACTTTCCAATTTGGTACTGGTTTATAGTTGTTTCCATTTTCGCACAATAATGCATTTATGAGAAAGATTTGCAGAGATACGAAAGATTTAAAAAAAATTATAGCAATTAATACGTTTAAAGAAGTAATTATTACAATCAAGAGCTTCAACTATTTATATACGATCTCTGCTTCTTTCATCTTCAATTAGCCTTTTCCATTTGGTAGATAAATCGTCGAAGCTCATGTTATTTAAATTTTTCCTCTAGTTTAGGTTTATAGACTCGGGTTGTTTAATTTGTTAATTTTTTTTCTTAAGATGGACACTCCCATCTGCTTGAGAAGCATTTCTGTAGAGGACTAGAGGGCCTTTCTAGGCTCCGTTAGAGACCCAACCCTCCAATCAGTCTACAAGGAGGTTGGGTTGTTCACCAATGAGGCTGTGCGGATGGTGCTGGGCGGAGAGTTTCTATGAAATGAAAATAGATACCGTGTTAACACGGACATTACATCCCGCTTCTTAGTGTCTCTTCTGGACCTCAAAGGAGACAAGGTGGATATATTGATGTTGTTGAGGAAGGTTTTTAAGGAAGAGATCCTTAATGATGACATTACTCTTGTCGTCCGTGTAGAAGTAGCAGTGGGGATCCCTTGGGCGAATGAATTATCCAAGATTCTCCTCCCTGACCAAACAGTTCCAGTGGCCAGGCAATCGTTTCTCCTGAACCTGAATGCAGAGCAGTTGACACGTCTTAGGAAATGGGCGCGGATTGGCAGGGACTTCCTCTGAAAATGGTTGCTCCTGGATGACTTTCCAAACTACATGTCACTTGAAGAATTCTCTCAGCTTATATTGTCTGAAGAATTCTACATGGAAGGAGGGCCAGATTCTTAGGGCAAAATTGTAAACAATTCCACTACCAGTGCCCTAGCCTTGCCCCCCTAAGCCCCTAGTAGATGTTTTTTCCTATGTCCTCGAACCCTAACAGGCTCAGTGCTAGTGGCTCACTCATTTTGGCTTTTAAGTTTTCGAGGGACTCAAGTCTTAGACGTAAAAATTGTAAATTTCCAAAGCATAAATATTAATGATAATTTTTTGAAATTCCAGTTTGTTTCAGTTTGCCTCTTAGAGTCTTATGGATATAAAAATGCTTTTTATAATTCTATTTCATTTTTATTAATTAAAGTTTTTCAAATGTTTTTTGTATATGAGCTACGTTATTTCAATTATTTGTTAAACAATAGAATTAAATTTAATACTGTGATCTTTTTTATGTAATGCTTCTTCCTCTATATTTAATATATATAAAAAAATTAGTTTGTTCCATTAATTATTTGTACATTTAGTGGTTGATTATAATTTTATAAATATTTTTTTCATTCTATTGATTCAGAGATTTGAAAATACAAAATTTGCAGTCCATCACCATGCATAAACACAGACAGAAAGAGATCCATACTGCCCACAGTCCAAACTTGTAAATTATCCTACCCTGTCATGCCCAAACTTTAGGGCACGATCAAGATAATTTTTTCTTTTGAAATTCCAACTTAATAACATTAAATTGCAAGTATAAAATGCACTTAGCAAGATTTGTTTTAACTATGGTTGAGTTAACTTAAACCCTAACTCAAGTAAACAAATATAATTTAGAATTAAATGCGGATTACTAAAAGAATTAATTAATTTTCTCATCAAAATTGGTTAATAATTAATTAAATCAAAACTCCCTAAAATATTTGGCGAAGATATTATTAATCTCCAATAAGTTTATTTTGTCTAAAAATCATTTTAATCAATAATTAAAAATAAATCGACTAAAGAGTCAATTAATTCAAAATGAATATCTTCCTTAAGTTTATTAATAATATAATTTAAAAACATCCCTTTTCTTTTATACACTTATGTTTAACAACAAACTTCTAATAAAATATTTGATCTACTAGTTGCCCTTAAACCACATTATTATTAAATGTTTAAATTAAAATAAACATTAATATATGTAATAAATTATAAAATTTATTTAATATATATAAATTATATATATTTTTCCTTAAACAAATATTATTACAACTTACTCAAATTCGCTCATATTATTATAACTCTACAATTTTGTCAAAAAAATCATATTCATAACTCGGTATATATAATATACATATATATATATATATAAATATACATATATATATTTATATATATAAAAAATAAAAGTGTTATAACCATGCAAACCCTAACCCTTTATTTATTATAAAATAAGCCCCTCATTATTATTTTTTTTCATTCTTGATTATCTTTCCACATTTTTGTTTTAACTTTGTGTTGGGCTGTGCAGGGCGGGCTCACCAAGCGGCGACCATGGTGGCTATAGCGAAGGGGGAGGAGAGGCGGAGGCGGTGTTTCCGGGGGCGTCGCTCACTATGGGTTACCACAGTGGCCGCCCACAGTGGCGCGCACGTGGGCCGTCCACTATGGGAAGCCACAATGGCGGTGTCCACTATGGTCGCCCACAGTGGTGACCCTTGGGCCGTCCACTGCGGGACGCCACAATGGTGCCGTCCATTATGGTTGCCCACAGTGGCGGCACCAGGCCGCGCTGGCCACTATGCTTAGCACAAGGGTTCGGTCAAAACCCAGCCTTACCATTATTTTTTTTTTTAAGTTCTTAAAACTTTTTTCTTTTTTTTGTTTATTTAAATGTATTAAAAAAAAAAAGTATATACATATATTTATATATATAATTATATATATATATATGTGTGTGTGTGTGTGTGTGTGTGTGTGTTATACAAATGAGCATATATTTTTTTGTTTAGAAAAGAATCTCATTTAATCATAGGTATTTGCATATAAATTTGTTTATATATAATGCAACAAGGCAAAATCTGTAAATACATGTTGATGTCTTTACTTTGAAACATTTTTAATAGAGTAGTTAAATTCTTCAGATTTAAATAAATGGGTATTTTTCCTGTTAGATTTAAATGTCTTGTAGCCAAAATTAAAAAAATAAAAATCAGATAGTTTATTTAATTCCCAGACTTATTTTCTGCAAGTAATTAAAATTTACAGAAGTAAATAAGTTCAAACAACAACTTTGTAAATCTAGAAAAATTATTAAAATAAAACTTTAGAAATGGATATAATAAATTTTGATTTTATTTTCTGCAATAAATAAAATGACAGATTTAAATAATTTTATACAACAACTATAAAAATATATTTCTATTTAAACTAGTTAGACTATCTAACTTAGATTTAATTTCTGCAAATAAATGAAAGGAACAATGACAGAGTTTTAATATACTATATTTGCATTTCCATAGACAGGACTAAATATTTTATTTCCAGGTTTCTATCATTCATGCTTTTCTAATACTTTCTTTTCCAATATTTCAAATGCATAAGGAAATAAATGAACCCTTATTTACAAAACAACATGCATGCAACAAATTGTTAGGCCCAATATGGAAAGTTAATGTACTGAGAGGGGAGGGGTGAATCAGTACTTCAAAACTTTTCTTCAATAATAACTTTACTGTTATGCATAAACCGAATAGTGCAGTAACATAATATAAAGCTAAAACAAATAGATAACAATCATACATCATTCACTCCATAACACATATATTTTGGTTACGCGGAAACTCTTGGTTAGAGAGAAAAACTGTGGTGGGGATGGCACCCACAACTTCACTACTGCAATAATAAAGAGTGCTCGGTTAGAGCTACATGTTTAGCTATTTCTGATAGCTTACCCTGTTAGGAGTATCAAGATCTGTTAGATCTACCTTGCTAAAGGATTTTACAACACTTAAACTAAATGTTGCACCTGGTTAGAGGCTTTACAATTTATAGACTTGATTAGAGTCTTTTACCCTATTAAAGGTTTCTCTTACAACTTCAAAATATTACAATAAAATCATTACAAATATCTACAACTTTACATCTAGAATGTTATAGCAAATTCTATGTACTTAGAATAAGTTACCTTGCTTATAGCATACCTCGGTAACCCATATAGTAACTCGGTAAACTCTTTTGTTTACTTTGTTCTTCGACTGTTCTCTGAAAACCTTCTCAGTGACCTCTGTGTCTCTGTAACAGTCTTCTTACACTCATGCACACACCTTTTTAATTCTTAACTCATGCTGTATAAATAGATCTCTTATGACGGTGATCCATTCATTGCTTCGATCTTACAAACATGTTTTATTGAATGAATAACCATGCAAAATATTTCATTGGTTAGATGACCTCAAAATCATACACAATCTTTAAGTGCAATTTTCAATGTGATAACAGTTAGATGTTCCTTGATCTTGTAACATGTTTTCATATGTATGTCCAGGTTCAATGAATCTGGTAACATGTTTCACTCGGTGTATAACAACTCGGTGTGTCATCTTTGCTGCTCGGTAGACATGAAATGATACTTGGTAGACAGCTTGGTGTAAACTACACTCTGAGACTACTTTCTTCAATAACCGACTGGACTGTTCATACCGACTGAATATCTCGGTAGAGATAACCGACTAGAGTATATAGAATAACTTTGACATGAAAATAATGGCAACTTGATAAGTAGTAACAATCTCCCCTTTTGACATTAGTTGAGATGTTTGACAAAAACTACTTTCAAAGTTATAACTCAATAATCTATATACTTGCAAAATTTGACTATACTGATAGTATATACAATAGTCAATAATATAATATATCCAGATATACTCCCCTTATTGATATACTATATAAAACTCTGATTTTGCATGCTTGGTGATCTATTATGTGTGCTTTGCTTATTGTTCTGCTTGGTTCACTGCTCTTGGATACTCTACTTTCTCTGCTCGGTATACTCCCCCTGTATACTATACTCCTTTTGTTTGATTTTATACTTTGATGCTTTGAATGCTACACTCCCCCAATATTGTATCAAATAATGTATCCCTCCTCTAATACTATATCACTCCCCCTTTTTGACAAACATCAAAACTTAATTACCATTCGGGGGTGGTAACTAGTCAAAAATGGATTTGTACTTGGTCCGTGCTTCGGTGAGAGCGACAGAGAGTGCAATCTTTACACTGTCCATTAAAGAATTATGTGCTTGAATATCAGCCAATAATGATATTAAGCCATCTAGAGTGCTTTCCTCTTGTGTAGTAGATAAGGAGGTGGCTTGGTTGATCTGTTCTTGGACGGATGAAAGATGAGGAAGGAATAATGTCTGAAGTGTCATTATGTCCATCCTGATCTTGTGTTCTTCATTTCTTAGGTCCAATAGTTGAGCCATGAGCTGTTGTAGCTTTGTATAAAAATTCTGAACTGAATTTGGCTCTGTGGTCAACTTGCTTGACAAATTGGTGATCTCTTTCTCAATTGCCTCTGTTTTATTCTTATTGTCTTTAATGAATAAAGAAAATGTGCAGAGTTTCTGAAATAAATAAAGAAAGTGCTTGAGTTGAGGAGTCAACTCAGCAATAAATTTGACAAGTTTAACTTTGCCAATAGCTATAGCTTTCTGTACCTCTTTTATCATTTTTGCAGTGAGCTCCTTGTCTTTTAGCTTGCTCAAATATTCTGATGCATCTACTCTAGATGTTTCTATCTTTGTGAGGAGTTCATCTAGTTGAATGTGGATGGCTGCATCTATTGATACTGTAGCTTCAGGTAGCATATCTATTAAGAGTGCTTTCACCTTCTGAAGTACTTTATTTTTCTTTGGAATCACCATTTGCTTCTCTTGTTCAACCTTTGCTTTGCATAGTTCACCGAAATCAATGAGGGCTTGCCCCTTTAATTTTGATATGTCTACATTGGGCAACACTATTGGTTTTGACAAATCAACTTTAAAACTATGCTTTTTCATCTTCTTTTCTTTACCTTTCACTGATGGAACTAAGACAATGGCTTGTGAGGCTTGATGACCCTTGATAGGTTGCTCGATAGAGGCAACACTTTGATCGGGTTCTTTAGCCTCTGTAGAGTCCTTTGGTGTCTCAGTTGCAACATTCTCAGTGCTAGAAGGTGCTTGAGATGTTTGTTCTTGATTAGTACCTTCTCCTATTGTAGACTTGTGACCTTTGGTGCCTTGATCCATGTCATGAGGGGTTTCGGTTGAGACAGGTTGCTTGACCAGTGGATAAGGCTAAACTTGTTCCAAGACTAATTCACTAGATACAAGTTTTGCATATGCATTTCCTTCTATCGTTTCCTATTCTGGTGCCTTTGTATCCATGACATCTTCATCTATTTGAATGGTGTCAGCAGGGTCTTGCTCGATAACATTAGGATCTTGCTCGGTGACATAAAAAATTTCAACTGTAGCTTGCTCACCAACATCCTTGACTTTAAATATTTCCTACCACTTTGCTTTTGTCTCATTTTCCACTTCAATATATAGCCCATTCATCAGTTTTAAAGCTCTCTGCTTGACAAGAAAATTTGAGTTGTAGGTTGTCAGATGTTCTTTAATTTCAGCTACTGACATGTCAAGAAAGAGATGAACCAGACTCCTTTCTCTGATCTGTTTCTTTGAGTCCATTGCATACTTCCACCTATTATCAATATGCAAATAAAGTTCATTCGGAAGTGACTTAGCTAGTTCTAATGGAGCTAACCAAAATTTTAGAAGTGTGCAGATGACAACTTCTTCAATTTGTCTCTTCTAATCATTATTTCTAGTTTCATACTTGACATATTTGAATGATCCAAATCCACCATATTCTTTCAGATTAGCACAGAAGTTTTCAACACTATGTACATTTACCTTCTTGCTCTTGACAATCTGAAATTTGCTTGCATCCTCTGATTCGGTATCACTAGACTCTTTTGCCAAAATGAGTCTCTGAGTATATTTCTTGTAGGTCTTTGTTACCTTGGGAACAATAAAACTCTTTGTTTTCTTACTCGGTGAAGCTGCAGATGCTCTAGTGTTAGGTCGCTTTGGAAGTGGAGTCGGTGAGGCTTTTGATGAATCCAGTTTCTTTCTTTTCAACACTTTACCCTTAGGCAATTCAGTGCTCAGTGTTATAGCTGCCTCTTGGGCTTCAGATTCCTCTTCGGTAATGGTAATGGTGCCTTTGACAGGTGTAGAGGAAGAGTCTTCTCCGAATTTCTCTGATAATGCCTTTATCATCTTTGCTGCCTTTCTTGTAGCTTTGGGTACTACAATGCTCATCTTTACCTTTTCCTTCACTTCCTCATAGGTTCCATACCTTAGCTCGATAGCATGCCTAGGTAATGTAAGAAATGCATCAATTTTCTATTGTGTGATCTCAAAATCAATCTCGTATCCCATAGGTGACAAAGATTGAGTTCTTGGTTCCACAACATTCACATAGCAGTAATTAGTGTCAACTTCAAAACATATGTCATTTTTGTATTTCTCCACTAGCTGGGGTGGAATTCTATACCTGTTATGCATTTTCTCTTGGAACTTACTAAAGTAATCATCCATAATATCATTGAAATTATCACCTAACTTCTTAATGAAGTCATTAATCTGATGGGTGATTGGTTGGTGTAGTTCCCAAACAACTTTACTGACTGATGGAAATAATTTTTCAAAATAGAAAAACATGCATACAAGTAATGATCCAAACTTTAGTGTATTTCCGAGTTGTTCTTCTTCGGCTTCCTGATGGTGTTCAGATTCTCAAATAGGTTCTTCAACAACACCTCACATAGATCAATTTTCATTCCTTTTTTCACAATTTTGTATGCTAGGTCTACTGCTGCACAGGGTACACTATTTTCCCTTGCCAATTGGAAGAAACAATAACCTATAACTCTAATGGCAAATTTTAGCTCTTCATCTGTGACATTATTCAGTTTCAATCCTCTACAATCTGATTCCACTCCAGTTAAACTGATCAATTCCTTTTGTGATATCATCTTTTGGGCTTGAGCATGATCATAAATGGGGTAACCGGTAATTAGATGAATTATTTCCTTGGTAATCTTAAATGGTTGCTCTTCTAGCCACATGAAATCATCGTGAACTCTACTTAGAACAAACTTGACCCACTGGGGTTTGAACACATGGGGATAGGTTAGGGCTTCAGTTAATCCCTTGATCTTGATGTGCTCGTACTTGCTATTCAATTTACCATCTATGCATAGCTCATCATAGGTGTCTTTAATTTCAATATGACCAAGTTCTTCAACATGACATTTGGTGAAGAATCTCACATCCTCGACTAACAACACTCTATCCGGGATGAGTGAAAAAATGGTTTTGTCATCCGGTTCAGATGCAACTTTGGGAGTCAAAGAGTATTTTAGTGAGGGCTTCTCTACATTCTTAACAACGATGGGATCTTGGATCTTAGATGCCATTGAAGATTTCAGATAAAAGCTAACAAAGGATCCTTAGGGTTTCAGGATTTTCAAACGACTGACGCTTCACAATTAGCAGATAATGGCAACTAGATACAATCGGTAAATCAGCTTAACAATGCATTGAGATGGATGTAAATACCTTGAATTTGCTTTGTAGGAGGTTTGATCGCCTTAGATTCACTTTTCTCTACTCTCTCAAAAACTTGGTGAGTTGAAAATGACCATGAAAATGCTTTTAAATACACAATATACCTTATCGGGCTCTTGCCGAGTTAGGTCAAAAACATTAAATGCACTTGATTCCACTAAACTTTCTTTCCTTTTTTGCTTTAACCGAGTATTCAAACTTCCTTCATGCACTGACTAGACAGGTTTCATGTATTCACCGACTTGACAGGTTTCCTGTATAGTGCTTCAAAAGACTTTGATAGAATTTCAAACTTACTATTACATCTTAATTATGCAGATTTGAATTAAGTACATGATAAAATAGGAACTGTTAAGATTTAACCTTGAGAGAATGCAGTCCCTTCATACCTTTACGGATTAATTTGGAATAGGTGCACCTAACTCAGTAGGTAAGGTGCTTTCTTCATTTGACACAATTTCCTTCTTTTTCCAAATCATCTTTAATTTGTCTTTTATTTCTTCAGTGTCTTTTCTAGGTTGATCTCTGCAATCTCCAGCTAAGTGTCCAACTTTGTGATAATGAAAACATGCCATACCAGGATTTCTCCATGATCTTCGGTTGTTCATTCCAAACCTTATAAAATAGTTGGCACTTATATGTCCATATCTTCCACAACATTCACACCATATCCTTGTATTGTAATCCCATGGTACTGTAGAATACTGTCGGTAAGGATGTATGTGAGTTCGGTAACCTCTAGCATTTTCTCGGTGTGCAGACCACATATAGTTGTTTTGCTTAAGCCAACACTTCTCGGTACTATGTCCATATCTATTGTAGTTTTTACAAAACCCTTTGAATTTTGCCTTCTGATAATTGTTGACAGACTTTGTCCTACATTGATTAGATGTGTGACCATATTTATTGCAATTGTAACAATAACCTTTGGACTTAGTGACATTCAGTTGCTTACCTTTTCTGATTTGGCACATGTTGGCAGTGTGACCTTGATTTCCACAGTAGTTGCAAATAGGCTTCTTTCTTTTGATGTTATTCTTGTTTCTAGCTTGCTTTGATGATTCTCCTCTCTCGGTAGTATGAATTCCCTTCTCGGTAGAGTCTTTTCCTTTGTAACCGAGTCCTGCATCTCTATTGGGTCTTCTTGTATTCAGTTGCTCTTCCAACATCTTTAATGCTTCATAACTCTTCTTGAGTGTTTCTTTGGATTTCTTCTTTGTTTCAAGTTCATCGGTTAACCTTGATACTTCAAGTTTCAATGCTTGATTCTCATCATTTTTCAGATTTGCTTCATGATGTGCATAACCTAGTTGATCTGACAGATTTTGTTGAATTCCAGTCATCCTTGTGATTTCATCATTCCTATCAGATACTAAGGCTTCAAGTTTTTGTTTCTCTCTTTCTAGATCTCTTACTTTATCCTTGACTGTCCTCAATGCATCAATATTTTCAGACATCTGTGTGCTGAAATGTTCATGTTCTCTTTTCATTGCTTTTAGTTGATCAGCCAGTGCTTTGTTCTTTTCTTTCAATACTCCAATCATTTCTTCAGTCTCTTCAGATATACAGTTCTCAAATAATGTCTCAATTTATTCCACTAACTCTTGAGAGTCCTGCAAATCATCAGATAATCTTCTTCTTACTTTTAGAGATTTTTGCATTTGTCTTTGCATGTCTGCAATCACTTGATTAGCATGATCTAGATCTTCTTGCAGATACACAATCCTCCGAGATTGTTTATAGTCTTCCATTGATAAGATCTTTCTCTTTAGGAAGTCAAACCCTTTTCCAAGATTCAAGCTCTAATACCAATTGTTAGGCCCAATATGGAAAGCTAATGTACTGAGAGGGGAGGGGTGAATCAGTACTTCAAAACTTTTCTTCAATAATAATGATACTGTTATGCATAAACCGAATAGTACAGTAACATAATATAAAGCTAAAACAAATAGATAACAATCATACATCATTCACTCCATAACACATATATTTTGGTTACACAGAAACTCTCGGTTAGAGAGAAAAACTGCGGTGGGGATGGCACCCACAACTTCACTACTGCAATAATAAAGAGTGATCGGTTAGAGCTACATGTTTAGCTATTTCTGATAGCTTACCCTATTAGGAGTATCAAGATCTATTAGATCTACCTTGCTAAAGGATTTTACAACACTTAAACTAAATGTTACACCTGGTTAGAGGCTTTACAATTTATAGACTTGATTAGAGTCTTTTACCCTGTTAAAGGTTTCTCTTACAACTTCAAAATATTACAATAAAATCATTACAAATATTGGCAACTTTACATCTGGAATGTTATAGCAGATTCTATGTGCTTAGAATAAGTTACCTTGCTTATAGCATACCTCGGTAGCCCATATAGTAACTTAGTAAACCCTTCGGTTTACTCTGTTCTTTGACTGTTCTCTGAAAACCTTCTCGGTGACCTCTGTGTCTCTGTAACAGTCTTCTTACACTCATGCACACACCTTTTTAATTCTTAACTCATGCTATATAAATAGATCTCTTATGACGGTGATCCATTCATTGCTTCGATCTTACAAACATGTTTTATCGAATGAATAACCATGCAAAATATTTCATTGGTTAGATGACCTCAAAATCATACACAATCTTTAAGTGCAATTTCCAATGTGATAATGGTTAGATGTCCCTCGATCTTGTAACATGTTTTCATATGTATTTCCAGGTTCAATGAATCTGGTAACGTGTTTCACTCGGTGTATAACAACTCGGTGTGTCATCTTTGCTGCTCAGTAGACATGAAATGATACTCGGTAGATAGCTCGGTGTAAACTATGCTATGAGACAACTCTCTTCAATAACCGATTAGACTATTCATACCGACTAAATATCTCGGTAGAGATAACCGACTAGAGTATATAGAATAACTTTGACATGAAACTAATGGAAACTTGATAAGTAGTAACACAAATAATATTTTAGAAACTATAGGAACTCAATCCAAGATAAACCTTTCTTTTCTTTTTTTACAACAAAATAATGGTTAATAAAAAAAACAATATATCTTCTCAAAGTATATTTAAAGTACATTCCAAGCAACCTTACAAATGGATCTCTTATTTCTAATAAAAAGGACTTTAAATAACAATGGGTACATTTCCTTTTCAAAGAAATTACAATATATAGTTTCTTTTTTCATTGCTGCAACTTAAAATATAAGCTATTCCATTTTCCAATCTTTTTCTACAAACACACAAATCCTGCAACTTCTACTGGTTCTTTTCTTTTCTTCCAAGCTACCTGTAGATGAATCAAAAGCTATGACCATGGAGTGCTCACCTCCCAACCTAGGCTAACTAGTAGCCACCCTTGAGCTTGGAGAACCAAGCCCTAGATAGGTAATACACATGCAAACATAATAAACACAGGAAAAACAATCACACACACATTCCCAACCCAGGATACACTGCACCACACATGTGATGACTATACACAGGTGGTAGTGGACCAAATAGCCTACGGAGACTGCAAGTAGAGTAAAACTCAAGGCCACCTCATGGCAAACAATGATAAATCTTAAGTATAACAACCCCACAACCTTATGCCCCCCAAGGAATTCATGCCTTATTTCCCTCCTTATGACCCCCAAATGCATAAACAAGCCATGTAGCAAGGGTTACATAGGAATCCCTTGAGATCACTCTCTTAACGAGAGCCTCTCACTCGAGGGCTGTCAAACTTCTACCACCCACAAGACCATCCTCTCTCCCAAGAGTAGGAGGTCTTGGTTAATCCCAAAACATAGTATATACACAAGAGTAAAATGTAGAACACAAAATAAATATTCATAAGGGAAAAATACAAGAAACAAGCCTTCTCACACATGCAATTCTTTTCAACATATCATGCAATATAAAAACATAACAAAGATAATTTTAACCAACCTGCAACTGCCCAAAGTTATGCTAGATAAGTTGAGGATGAGCAGCTCAAATCCACAATCCCTTTCTTCTCTACACTTAGCCAAATTCGTAAAACCAAATTTGTCTTTTCTTCCAAAAATTCTTGTCTCAAAAAATGGAGAGTGGGTGATTACCCGCAAAATCTCTCATTCTTGCCTAAAAATGCCTCAGTGAGAGTTCTCACAGGTTTCTAAAATTGAAAAAAGAAAAGTTAGAAAAAGATCCAAAAGGATCTCTCATCAAAAGGGAAAGTTAACAACTTAGGTGATGCCTTCTAATTTTCAATTTTCGCTCAACTAAGGAAATCCACTTTTTAGGGTGTCTAAATGGTCACATGGGAGTTGAAACATGCCTAAAATTACTCCTAACCCTTAGGTATACCTTATGGGCTTTAGGAAACACTCTTAAACTACCCCTAGGTGTCCATTTAACCCCTCTGAAGTTAATTTTCGTGTCAAACTTAAGTTGACCACCCCAAAGATTCTCTTCCCAAGGCAATTATGGAATCAAATTAAATTAATTGAAAAAGCTATGGTTAAACAACTCCCTCCAAAAGACAATTTAAAAAAAAAAAAAACATAAATCAACACGTGTCAAGTGACACAATAAAAATACTTTTACAAAATTATACATGAAATCTTGTGTCTTGTTGGATTTACACAAATAAATCAATTAAATCTAACACACATGCAACATCTACTTTTACAATTAAAATACTATACAAATGGGGTGTTGTCTCTCCAAATAGACAAACCCTAGTTTTACAAATGTACATAGGTCTAGGTTTGGTTCTCCATAATATTTCCATAGTCACATGGATAATTTTCCTGCGCATCTCAATTACACATTAGTAATTTCAAATAACCTCATATAATATAAAACACATGAATAAGAATACACATCAAACACTCTACATACAATATACACTTAAACAAATCAATACACCTTATATCCAAATAAATCCACATAAGCAATTATCATAATTCTCATAATTTTGATCCACACATAAAACATGCATCCTATTTCTATCATCATAGTAAAGTCCTGCAAATCCAATAATGACATATATCATCTCAAATTCATCCTATTCTAGAATCATGTAGAGTTCTATATCATAAAGCATATAAATGAAGCATCAACATATAGCAATGTTATCCAAATCATGGAATCATATAAGTTCTAAATCAATAATGCATAAAAATAAAGCATCCATAATAGTCTGAACATAAAAATCACTGAAATGCTAGACTGAGTCGGGGTTGGGCCTCACACCCTCCCCCTCTAGGCACGAACTTCCTCTTGGAGTTCATCAAAAAGATGGGGGTACTCAGATCTCATACATGCAGCATCCTCCCATGAATTCGTAACCTCATCATAGCAATCCCACTGGACCCTGACCTGGTCCAGCTCTCAACCTCGAAGGGCCAGCGTCCGGCATGCCAAAGTGTGAATGGGCTCCAAAGATAGCTCCCCGTCCGACTCCACCTGCAAGGCATCCCAATCTAAAATATGAGACTCATCATAGATATACTTCCTCAAAATTGATACATGAAACACATTGTGGATGCGTGACAGGCTAGGTGGCAATGCTAAATGGTAGGCAACTAGTTCTATCCTCTCAAGGATCTCAAATGGTCCTACAAAGCGAGGTGCGAGCTTAGAACCCTTTCTGTAATGGATTGGACTCTTATGCGGTCACCCTCTCAAGAAGACTCTATCTCCAACCAAGTAGCTACAATCTATCCTCTTCACATCTGCATATTTCTTCTATCTATCCTGTGCCTCTCTAAGATGCTGCCTAATCAAATCCACCTGTTGTTCCATATCCCAAACTATCTCAGGACCAATCGCAACTCTGTCCTCTATGCGGTCCCAACTCAACGGTGTCCTGCAAGGCCTGCCGTATAATGCCTAATAGGGTGGCATCCCTAAAGAAGTGTGATGCCCTTTGTTATAGGAAAACTCCACTAAGGCAAGGTACTCTTCCCATCTAGTCTGATGATCCATGATGTACATGCGAAGCATATCCTCTAACACCTGGTTAACCCTCTCTGTCTGACCATCCGTTTCCGGATGATAAGCTGTACTGAAGTTGAGCTTAGTGCCCATAGCTGCCTGTAATGCCTTCCAAAAGGAAGAAGTGAAGAGGGAATCCCTATCAGAAATAATCTTGCATGGAACGCCATGAAGTCTGACAATGTCTCACAAGAAAACTTGTGCTACTGCTCGTGCTGTGAAGGTAGTCCGAACTGGTGAAAAGTGGGCCACTTTGGTCAATTTGTCAATTGTCACCAAGATGGCATCATGGCGATGAGATGACATAGGAAGACCAATGATGAAATCCATGGATATAGTATCCCACTTCCACTCTGGTATAGCATGAGACTGGAGCAACCCACCTAGATGGCGGTGCTCTGCCTTGACTCTCTGATACTCGAGGCATCGGGCTACTAACTCATCAATGAGCTGCAACATTCCTAGCCAATGATATAACTGTCTCAGGTCAGCATGCATCTTCTTAACTCTAGGATGTGCTGCATAAGGAGCTCTATGAGCCTCTGTGATAATGAACTCTCGCAATCCCCCAGAAGAAGGTACATAGATGCGCCCTCTATGGCATAATAGTCCATTGAACTCTAAGGAATAATCCACATATTTTCCTTCTAAAATTCCCTGAGATCGTATCACCTGACAAACCTCTGAATACCATCCATCCTCTAGCAACTGCTGCAGTATATGGTCTCTCAAATCTGTGCCCATAGATATGGTGTATATCTCATGACGTCTCCTACTCAAAGCATCAACAACTACGTTTTCTTTCCCTTTGATGTAGTGAACGTCAAAATCATACTCGCACAAGAACTCCATCCATCTCCTCTGTCATGCATTAAGGTTCAGTTGAGTGAATATGTACTAAAGACTCTGATGGTCTGAATGAAGCTCAAAATGATGACCCAATAGGAAGTGTCTCCACCTCAATAGTGCATGCACTACTGCTACAAGCTCGAGGTCATGAGTAGGGTAGTTAAGCTCATGAGTCTTAAGTTTCCTAGACTCAAAAGCTATAGCCCTACCATCCTGCATAAGAACTGCTCCTAAACCCTCTAGGGAAGCATCTGTGCAAACCATGAAGTTAGCTGAGGGATTTGGTACTACAAGGATAGGTGTGCTAGTAAGTTCCTTTTTGAGTTCCTGAAAGGCCCTCTCACACTTCTTTGTCCACTCAAATTTCTTCCCTTTACGCTGAAGAGAAGTAATAGGATGTGCGACTCTGGAGAATCCCTCTACAAAGTGTCGGTAATAACCTGCTAAGCCCATGAAGCTCATGATCTCTGTCACACTAGTTGGCACTAGCCAATCCATAATAGCTCTAATCTTGGATGGGTCTACTGAGATCCCATCACTGGAAATAACGTGCCCAAGGTACTTGACCTCTGATTGAAAGAAAGCACACTTTGACAAACTGCCAAACAACTGATTGTCCCTCAAACACTGCAAAACCTATTTCAGGTGCTCCTCATGCTCCTTCTCATTTTGAGAATATATCAATATATCATCGAGGAACACAATCGCAAAGTGGTCCATAAATGTGCGGAATACCCCATTCATGAGGCTCAAGAAAATAGCTAGAGCATTCATAAGACCGAATGGAACCACGGTGAATTCATCGTGGCCATATCTAGTGCGAAATGTGGTCTTGTGGATATCACTTTCCACCATCCTCAACTGATGGTATCCTGACTTCAGATCAATTTTGGAAAATACTTTGGTACCCTAAAGTTGGTTGAATAAATCATCAATTATGGGCAAAGGATATCGGTTCTTGATGGTTACTTTGTTTAACTGATGATAATCCATGCATAATTGTAGAGATTCGTCCTTCTTCTTCATGAAGATGACTGGTGCACCCCAAGGGGATACACTAGGATGAATGTGACCCTTCTTTAGTAGTTCCTCAAGCTGCATCTTTAGCTCATTAAGCTCATTTGTGGTCATCCTATAAGGTGCTCTTGAAACTGGCTCAGCTCCTGGTACAAGGTCTATAAGAAAGTGAATCTCTCTATGGGGTGGCATTCCAGGTAGCTCTAAGGGAAACACGTCTGAATATCCCTTAAGGATAGGATGGTCATCAATTGATGTTTCCTTTTCATCCTCTTCCTCCCTATAACTGATGGTGATGGCAAAATCTGACATCCCTTTTGCATTAAGCTGCATTGTGGAGATCATACAAAGAGACACGGGTCTCTGAATCTCGGTGATTACTATGGGTGAACCATGATCATCCTCACACTCGATTTCCTTCCTGCGGTAATCCATCTTGGCTCTGTGGGCATAAAGCCAATCCATGCCAAGTATGATACCATAAGATCCAAGTGGTGTAACTCTAAGGTCTACTAAAGTGGTGGTATTGTCAATCTGCAGCTGACATGCCCTAACTTTCGATTCCACTGACACTCTAGCCCCTGAAGCTAATTCCACTTCCCAATTGACACCCTGTCTAGTTGCCACTAGCCTGCAACGCTCCACAACCAATGGAGATATAAAGGAGTCATTAGCTCTTGAATCAAATAATATAGATACACTCTTACCTTTGATCATACCTGCAACCTCAATGATCGTGGTCTGGTGCTCAGCCTGGCGGTTGTCCACCGCTGCGAAGACTCTATGGGACCTGCCCATATCTCCAATTGTAGGCTCTGATGCGGCCATCTACTGATTCCCTGCCATCTCACCCTAAGGACAATCCCTCGCCATATGCCCCATGGCTCCACATGTAAATCAAGCACCGCGTGCCTAAAACTGGGCACCCTGAGGCCTAGAGAAAGCCTGTCCCCCTGTCCTGCTAGATCCACTGTACCCACCCCTGGAGGACTGCTAAGTTCTCATCAGAGGTGTGTAAGGAATCCTGAGATCGCTGATCTCACCTCTGACCCTAAGACTACCACTGCTTGGGCTTTGCGCCCTGCTGATACTCTGGAGGCTTCTGCCTCTGGTTCTATTGTGACTGTTGTGGAGGAGGGGGTTTGGAGAACCCCTATGTGTTTTGGTTATTTCCCTTCCAATGAGGTTTCTGAAATCCATATGTTTGGGGTGTAGGGTTTCGGTTCTGGAACCAATCCCTAGTATCCTGTGGTCTGACCTGAATCTCCTCTGCTATTAATGCCTTCTCCACGACAACCCAAAGGCTCCCTAGAGCGGACATCCTCACTGGTCCTGCTATGTCGACATTCAGCCCTCTGATGAAATGGTTAACGAGAAGTTTTTCATCCTTTAGATAGTCCACATATGGAAAGAGCGCAAAGAATTTTCTCTCGTACTGGGTCACTAAGAGACCCTTTTGCTGGAGGTCATGAAACTCATCTATCCTACGTTGTTTGTAATGCTCTGACAAGTACCTCTCCCTGAACCTCTCTATAAAAATCTCCCATGTGAGAGTATCAGCAACTAAACCACACTTGTATTCCTCCTGTCTCCACCATGTGGAGGTCGTCCCTCTCAATAGGTGGACTGCTACACGTGCCTTTAGATTGCTCTCGTAAGAGCGCAATACAAAGCACCTATCAAGGCTCAATAGCCAAGCCTCAGCTTCTACCCCATCGATAGATCCCCCAAAAGATGGTGGCTGGAGGTGCATAACCTCCTTGATAAGATCCCCTGGCTCTCGACAAGCTCTCTCATAATACACTGGCTCTGCCACTGGAGGTGGTCCTAGTAGGTGCACAAACTCTAGCTCATTCCCACCCTGACTCTCTACGGGAATAGGAGGTGGACTCCTGCTCCGTTCCTTATCTGTCAATCTATGACTCCTTGAGTTCTGATTTTCAACATGATGATCCTCTGCTGGAAACCTATTCTACACTATACAAATTAGGTTCTGGAGTGCTTCTAATATGCTTTGGTTTGGGTCAATTGGTTGTTCGGGAGGAGCCTCTGGGCTCTCTTCCGAAACCAATTCCTCCCAATCTACCTCTTCGCGTGCCATACGTACATGCCTAGGACCCCTTCCATGCTTGTGAGCTTGTCGCATAGTCGGAGGCATCCTTAAGAGAAAATAAAATAAAAACAAATTAAATTAAATAACTAACTCCTTTGAAATAAATATTTAATTAATTAAATTTAAATATCCTAGAAAATTAATAAAATAAATTTAATTAAATAATTAAAGTGAAATGTAATGGAGAAAGGTTCCTAGTGTTGGAAACCTTGCTTTGATACCAAAATGTCATGCCCAAACTTTAGGGCACGATCGAGATAAATTTTTTTTTTGAAATTCCAACTTAATAACATTAAATTGCAAATATAAAATGCACTTAGCAAGATTTGTCTTAACTATGGCTGAGTTAACTTAAACCCTAACTCAAGTAAACGAATATAATTTAGAATTAAATGCGGATTACTAAAAGAATTAATTTATTTTCTCATCAAAATTGGTTAATAATTAATTAAATCAAAACTCCCTAAAATATTTGGCGAAGATATTATTAATCTCCAATAAGTCTATTTTGTCTAAAATTCATTTTAATCAATAATTAAAAATAAATTGACTAAAGAGTCAATTAATTCAAAATGAATATATTCCTTAAGTTTATTAATAATATAATTTAAAAACATCCCTTTTCTTTTATACCCTTATGTTTAACAACAAACTTCTAATAAAATATTTGATCTACTAGTTGCCCTTAAACCACATTATTATTAAATGTATAAATTAAAATAAATATTAATATATGTAATAAATTATAAAATTTCTTTAATATATATAAATTATATATATTTTTCCTTAAACAAATATTATTACAACTTACTCAAATTCGCTCATATTATTATAACTCTACAATTTTGTCAAAAAAATCATATTCATAACCCGGTATATATATATATATATATATATATATATATATATATATATATATATATATATATATATATATATATATATATATATATATATATATAAGTGTTATAACCATGCAAACCCTAATCCTTTATTTATTATAAAATAAGCCCCTCATTATTTTTTTTTTCATTCTTGATTATCTTTCCACATTTTTACCCTAGCTCGGTTTGTGTTGGGCTGTGTAGGGTGGGCTCACCAAGCGGCAGCCATGGTGGCTATGGCGAAGGGGGAGGAGAGGCGGAGGCAGTGTTTCTGGGGGCGCCGCTCACTGTAAGTTCCCACAGTGGCGGCGACCACTATGGTCGCCCACAGTGGCGGCGCGCGGGTCATCCACTGTGGTCGCCCACAGTGGCGGCCCTTGGGCCGTCCACTACGGGACACCATAGTGGCACCATCCACTATGGTTTCCCACAGTGGCGGCACCAGGCCGTGCCGACCATTGTGCTTAGCACAGGGGTTCGGTCAAAACCCAGCCTTGCCATATTTTTATTTTTTTTTTAAGTTTTAAAATTTTATTTTTTTTTGGTTTATTTAAATGTATTAAAAAAATATACATATATATATATATTATACAAATGAGCATATATATTTTTGTTTAGAAAAGAATTTCATTTAATCATATGTATTTGCATATAAATTTGTTTATGTATATATATATTGCAACAAGGCAAAATCTGTAAATACATGTTGATGTCTTTACTTTGAAACATTTTTAACAGAGTAGTTAAATTCTTCAGATTTAAATAAATGGGCATTTTCCTATTTGATTCAAATGTCTTGCAGCCAAAATTAAAAAATAAAAATCAGATAGTTTATTTAATTCCCAGACTTAGTTTCTGCAAGTAATTAAAATTTACAGAAGTAAATAAGTTCAAACAACAACTTTATAAATCTAGAAAAATTATTAAAATAAAACTTTAGAAATGGATATAATAAATTTTGATTTTATTTTCTACAATAAATAAAATGACAAATTTAAATAATTTTATACAGCAACTATAAAAATATATTTCTATTTAAACTAGTTAGACTATCTAACTTAGATTTAATTTCTGCAAATAAATGAAAGGAACAATGACAGAGTTTTAATATACTATATTTGCATTTCCATAGAGAGGACTAAATATTTTATTTCCAGCTTTCTATCATTCATGCTTTTTTAATACTTTCTTTTCCAATATTTCAAATGCATAAGGAAATAAATGAACCCTTATTTACAAAACAACATGCTTGCAACAAATAATATTTTAGAAACTATAGGAACTCAATCCAAGATAAACCTTTCTTTTCTTTTTTTTTTACAACAAAATTATGGTTAATAAAAAAAATAATATATCTCCTCAAAGTATATTTAAAGTACATTCTAGGCAACCTTACAAATGGATCTCTTATTTCTAATAATAAGGACTCTAAATAACAATGTGTACGTTTCCTTTTTAAAGAAATTACAATATATAGTTTCCTTTTTTCATTGCCGCAACTTAAAATATAAGCTATTCCATTTCCCAATCTTTTTTTGCAAACACGCAAATCCTACAACTTCTACTAGTTCTTTTCTTTTCTTCCAATCTACCTGCAGATGAATCAAAAGCTATGACCATGGAGTGCTCACCTCCCAGCCTAGGCTAACTAGTAGCCACCCCCGAGCTTGGAGAACCAAGCCCTAGACAGGTAACACACATGCAAACATAATAAACATGGGAAAAACAATCACATAAACATTCCCAACCCAGGCTACACTACACCACACATGTGATGACTATACACGGGTGGTAGTGGACCAAATACCCTGAGGAGACTGCAAGTATAGTAAAACTCAAGGCCACCTCATGGCAAACAATGATAAATCTTAAGTATAACAACCCCACAACCTTATGCCCCCCAAGGCATTCATGCCTTATTTCCCTCCTTATGACCCCCAAATGCATTAAAAAGCCATGCAGCAAGGGTTACATAGGAATCCCTTGAGATCACTCTCTTAACAAGAGCCTCTCACTCGAGGGCTATCAAACTTCTACCACCCACAAGACCATCCTCTCTCCCAAGAGTAAGAGGTCTTGGTTACTCCCAAAACATAGTATATACGCAAGAGTAAAATGTAGAACACAAAATAAATTTTCATAAGGGAAAAATACAAGAAACAAGCCTTCTCACACATGCAATTCTTTTCAACATATCATGCAATATAAAAACTTAACAAAGAGAATTTTAGCCAACCTTCAACTGTCCAAAGATATGCTAGATAAGTTGAGGATGAGCAGCCCAAATCCACAATCCCTTGCTTCTCTACACTTAGCCAAATTCCTAAAACCAAATCTGTCTTTTCTTTCAAAAATTCTTGTCTCAAAAAATGGAGAGTGGGTGATTACCCGCAAAATCTCTCATTCTTTCCTAAAAAGGCCTCAGTGAGAGTTCTCACAGGTTTCTAAAATTGAAAAAGGAAAAGTCAGAAAAAGATCCAAAAGGATCTCTCATCAAAAGGGAAAGTTAACAACTTAGGTGATGCCTTCTAATTTTCAATTTTCGCTCAACTAAGGAAATCCACTTTTTAGGGTGTCTAAATGGTCACATGGGAGTTGAAACATGCCTAAAATTACTCCTAACCCTTAGGTATACCTTATGTGCTTTAGGAAACACTCTTAAACTACCCCTAGGTGTCCATTTAACCCCTCTGAAGTTAATTTTCGTGTCAAACTTAAGTTGACCACCCCAAAGATTCTCTTCCCAAGGCAATTATGGAATCACATTAAATTAATTGAAAAAGCTATGGTTAAACAACTTCCTCCAAGAGACAATTTAAAAAAAAAACCAAAACATAAATCAACACGTGTCAAGTGACATAATAAAAATACTTTTACAAAATTATACATGAAATCTTGTCTCTTGTTGGATTTACACAAATAAATAAATTCAATCTAACACACATGCAACATCCACTTTTACAATTAAAATACTATACAAACGGGGTGTTGTCTCTCCAAATAGACAAACCCTGGTTTTACGAACGTACATAGATCTAGGTTTGGTTCTCCATAATATTTCCATGGTCACATGGATAATTTTCTTGCGCATCTCAATTACACATTAGTAATTTCAAATAATCTCATATAATATAAAACACATGAATAAGAATATGCATCAAACACTTTACATACAATATACACTTAAACAAATCAATACACCTTATATCCAAATAAATCCACATAGGCAATTATCATAATTCTCATAATTTTGATCCACATATAAAACATGCATCCTATTTCTATCATTATAGTAAAGTCCTACAAATTCAATAATGACATATATCATCTTAAATTCATCATATTCTAGAATCATGTAGAGTTCTATATCATAAAGCATATAAATGAAGCATCAACATATAGCAATGTTATCCAAATCATGGAATCATATAAGTTCTAAATCCATAATGCATAAAAATAAAGCATCCATAATAGTCTGAACATAAAAATCACTGAAATGCTAGACTGAGTCAGGGTAGGGCCTCACATACCCTACATCTAGTTTGTGGCTGGTTATCCAACAAATGTTCTAGCATTGATAAAAAGTTTTGGAATTAAAAAACTAATAGTTGAAAACATTTGGAAGCAAACTAAAAAGCATTGGCCGATAGGCCACTCACTCGCTATCCCCCTGGGTCGCCTGCTCTCTTCCTTCCTCGGAGGTCGATACTTTCCCTTTTCCCACTTCAGCTTTCATTTTTGGCATGCAGTCTAGGCACCCGAAGTCAGGTTTGCCCTCCAAACTTGCCAGTAGCTGTATGACCTGACCTTCTTCAAATCTATCTCTCAGTTCCCTACCAACCTCCATCCTTGCCACCAAGTGCAGAGCCTTCAGGACTTCATTCAACCTGGTTAATTTCATGAAATTTTTCATAGCTTCCCACCCCACACGAGCTCATTCACGGCACTGGTATTTGATTTCATCCTTTGGGTGATGAATAAAAGGGAGAAATTCCTCCTAGTCATCCCCTTCCTTAATTCAAATGCCAACTCGCAGCACCACCCACTCCAAAATTGAGTCCAGGTTGATCAAAAAATCCCCATCTATCAATTTGACCAAAGTGAGTTTCACCTTTTCCACCTTCGGTTTGAATTTACAGGCCCACCCCAGAATCAAAGAGTATACCTCCATATTGGTTCGATATCGGTGACGGATATGTGCTACCTCCTCCGCAAGCATCAGATGAGTTACCACCCACAACTTCTCATCCTTAAGCCAGAATAATCCTTGCATTCGTTTATCTGATACTTTGCCCGAAAAGGGCACCAATTTCTTTTATGTTCGCAATGTGAAATTAGCCTCCATGGTCACCTGCAATTTCAAAAAGCACTTCCTGCAAAAATAATGTAATACAAAAGCTACAAGATACAAATTTACTCTTCTTCAAAACAAAATCTGGCACGCAGATCAAAAGGTAATAAATTCTGCCTCCATCTAGGGTGGGTAATGAGTGTGGAGGATAAGGCATTAACGCCATGAGATCAGGAAAAAAATTTCTTGCCATCCTCTCCTCCCTCCGTTCATGCGACCTGCCGCAGAAAGCTTCCTTCTGCAACAAACATTTGCCACCTTGACAGTTGTACTTGCCACATTTGTTCGCTTAACAAGTTGAGGACTGCACATTTTTTAAAAGACTGCACATATTTACTTATTTTAATTATATTAAACTTACTTATTTTAATTATATTAAATTAAAATCTATATTAAACTAAATTTATGTTGAACTTTTATATATATTTTTAGTCTTTATTTATTTATTAAATTAAAATTTATATTACACTAAATTTATGTTGAACTTTTATATATATTTTTAAACTATTTTTTAAATTTATATATCGTAAACATATTTTTAAAGAATTTTGTTAAACTTTAAATTAATACACTAAATTTATGTTGAACTTTAATATATATTTTTAAACTATTTTTTAAAATTATATATCGTAAACATATTTTTAAAGAGTTTTGTTAAACTTTAAATTAATATTTTAGATTTAATATTGAATGTTTTCTTTTTTATATTAAACTTTTACCTTTCAAATTGTATATCAAAATTTATATTTTTATTTAGTTATTTGTTTTATTCTAGAAACTAAGTTTCATGTTTTATACTATTTTTCAATTTCATATTTTTACAAATAATATTAACATTAGATTTAATAGTTATCTCAAACTATTGCACATCTTTAAAATTTAAATGTCTCTTATTATGGGACCGGTGACATCTAACAACACTCAACAGGTACCATCGTCCGTTGGATGAGCAAAGATCAACGACTTAGGGTGGATTTGGGCCCAAATGTGGGAAGTGAACATATTTGTGAGAACTTCGCTCAGAATTTAACATTTTAAATTTAATTAAATATAATTAAGTCTATAAAGCTCTTTTTCGAGCAAAATTTTAAAATGATTAAATAGACTTAAAAAATAGACCCGAAAAGTGACACGAGTATGGTGACGTGCCAGAAAAATGGCAGAAGTCATGGGACCCACGACATCTGACAATAGGTACCATTGTTCATTGGATGAGCAAAGATCAACGACGTAGGGTGGATTTCGGCCCAAATGTGGGAAGTGAACACATTTGTGAGAACTTCGCCCAGAATTTAACATTTTAAATTTAATTAAATATAATTCAGTCTATAAAGCTCTTTTTCAGACGGAATTTTAAAATGATTAAATAGACTTAAAACAAACCCAAAAAGTGACACGAGTATGGTGAGGCAGAAGTCATGGGACCCACGAATCTGACAATAGGTACAATCGTCCATTGGATGAGCAAAGATCAATGGCTTAGGGTGGATTTCAGCTCAGTGAACACATTTGTGAGAACTTCGCCCAGAATTTAACATTTTAAATTTAATTAAATATAATTAAGTCTATAAAGCTCTTTTTCGGGCATAATTTTAAAATGATTAAATAGACTTAAAAAACATACCCGAAAAGTGACACGAGTATGGTGACATGCTAGAAAAATGATAGAAGTCATGGGACCCATGCCATCTGACAACAGGTACAATCGTTTGTTGGATGAGCAAAGATCAATGGCTTAGGGTGGATTTCGGCCTGAATGTGGGAAGTGAACACATTTGTGAGAACTTTGCCTGGAATTGAAACGCTTTAAATTTCATTAAATATAATTAAGTCTAATGTCCTCAAAATTTATACTGAAGTAATGAATGTTTTATCCTTTGGCATGGAATAGTTATTAATAATAATTATAAAATTACAACATGATTCTAGATATTTTGCCATCATTCGTTGGATGAGTTAAGATCAATGGCTTAGGGTGGATTTCGGCCCAAATGTGGGAAGTGAACACATTTGTGAGAACATCACCCGGAATTGAATGTTTTACATTTAATGTCCTCAGAATTTATACTGAATTAATGAATGTTTTGTCCTTCGGCATGGAATAATTAATAATAATTAATAAAATTACAACATGATTCTAGATATTTTGCCCTTTAGGTATTACTTTTGTACTTTTCAAAGTTTTCAAAATAAGAGACTCGTAAATCATAATCGTATTTCATTTCGTGGACAAACCTGTAAATCGGCAGAGATTCAGAAACAACTACTATATTAAGGAATGGAAGTTGCAACAGAGACTATCTACGCCAATCTAGTGAAATATAAATTCCGGGTAAAATCTACAACACCTACACTCGCCTTTTTCCTTTTTTTAATCTCGTGGTCCAATTTGAGGGTTAGCATTTTTAGGTTTTTATCTAGTGTTACTTTGAATTATTAACAATAACAGTGATGGGGAAAATAGGAAGCAGTAGTTCAACATGAAGCTAAGTGAAAAACAAAATTTACCTAACCGAACTAGTTAAAACACCAGGTTTCACTAATGAATACCATGATATGTATGACCCTACTATCCATGGTGAAAAGCATATCATAGATATTAGATATGCATTGTCTAGTAAGGCGATAGATGCATGCAGGGCAAAATTTACTGTTTTCAACCCAATGTTACAACAAAGAACATATAAAATTGCACCGTGGGATGCTGGATTGGGAAGCATGATGTTAACTGAAGTATTCCCTTTCCCTAATTTTGTCATGGTCTGCGCCAAAAATTATGATGAAGATAAAAAAGCAATTGTCAATAAAAATACAGAAGAGGAAATTCTATCCATAAACGAGGGATAATTTGCTCATTTGTTGAACCTAGGATTTGAAGCCCAAAACTCAAACATCCAAATTGACCTTGGAAAGCTGGCAGGGAATTATTAGAGTCTCGATCCAAGTCACAAAGATTCATTTATCAAAGCTCTAATAAAGAGTGGTACTGGTTTTGTGTTGGATCAAAATCATAAGCCTCCTTATGATTCTAACATTTTTGTTCCATGGGTTGGGGATACTATTTTCTTGTTGTCATTTTTCTTGGGATTGGAAAATAATAGGGAAGTGGGTGCAAGCCTTCTTGAAATGATTTATAAAATCCATTGTGAAGGTTAGCTAGTAAGATATAATTTTATTGAGCACATTGTTCAATCCATGCAAAAACAATTACTAATGATCAAAAAAGGTTCCTGTAAGACATTTAGTTTCTCATCCTACTTGTTCTATCTCCTTCTATCCAAGTATCGTGCAATATTCGAGACCAACAAGCTTCAAATTGTGAACTATAAGATTGATGAGAAGACTGGGAAGAGAACAGAGTGTCCAATATATGAATGGACACCAAAGATAAGGATGCATGATAACAGAAAGAACTACAACCATTTTGTAAACTTCTTTTTGGTACCAATGTATAATAAAATTACAAGCACTCCAATGCCTAGGTTGCCTATGTCTTGTAGAGATTGCATTCAACTCAGAAGTCAAATAGAATTGGCTGACTAGTTCTTCATGGAAGAATTCACTGTGTTAAGGTTTTATGGATCGGTAGTAAAACCATACACTTCCAATACATGTGACAGAGAGGGTATTTGCATTGGAGTATGTATGACAATTGGAGAGCACAGATAGGCACTTCCATGGTCAGAAAAAGAAGAGCATATTTCCTTCCTTGCCTTTCTCACATGGAGGGTTCACATTTAAGAGAAAAGCATTCAATGTGGCACATGATTTTTTGACATTTTTTAACTTTGGTGATGAGGGTCTCTGGCAGTATGATCCAATCGGTGTATTTCAAGAAAGGCTTAAGAAAAATGGGAACTCTTCAGCGTTATGTCAACATGAAAGTAAACCATTGCTAGAAAAGCTTAGAATCATGGACTCTTGGGATGAGGTAAAAAAAGAGATGGAAAAAATTACCGCTGACAATAACATTTCAACAGTATAAGTGTCATCACAAATTATGGCTTTACACACACAAAGGACAACAGAGGAGGGCCAAGGCATCCAAAATAGGAGGTCGTACATTTTTTACCAAAAAACTGCTAATCCTTCTAACAAATCTATTCCCAAATCAATTATGCAAGAATGTAAAGAGAGTTATTAGACTCAAACCAAAATAAATGATTTTTGGACTATGAGGAAGAATCTCAGTGAACCAAAGACCAATGCAGAATTTGAGACCATCGACGAGGATGAAGAGTTTAGCAAATTGTGGAATATGGAGCATCCCACAATAGCATATGACAGAAGTGAAGATGATGATGAGTATGAGGTTGAGCCCACTCCAACAACTACTATAGTCCCTAAAATATTAGGTGGAGTCAATGAGTCCATGAAAGAGAAATATAGCAAAGGAGCAAACATTGTGGAAAAAATGGGTTTTGAAGGTGGTGGTCTAGGTCCCAGAGGAGAAGGCATTTGGTATCCACTTGAGGTACAACTTCCATCAGATTCAAAATCAAAAGCTCCTGTTAAACCAGTCATTGGACTTGATTCTTCATATTCATCACAGAAAGGTACTACTCATTACCCTCAGGGTCCACCTACATTTGTTTCATGTTCAAATTGTTAGGATTCCCACAGATACTGAGAGAGGGGGGGGGTGGTGAATCAGTATCTAACTAGTTATAAGATTTTCTTAACTTAAAGCATGTAGAGCATATTAATACTATGTACTGGTAAGCAGAAAGTAATGCAATAAATAGAGATAAAAACAACCACATGAAAAACACACCATAACACAAGGATTTAACGAGGAAACCTAGTGTGGAAAAAACCTTGGTGGGATTTGTGACCCACAATATTCACTTACTAGACAATAAGAGAATATTACTGCTACAAGAGGGGCCTGCACATACAGGAAGGCCAACTGCCTAGAGCTCACTACTCAAATACAAAATGGGAAGTCTCACTGACTTACAAAATGGATTATATAAATCCAGTGTCTTGTACTGCTTCAAAATAATATCTATAATGCCAGATCCAGTACCTAAAATATTAGATGCAGTCAATGAGTCCATGAAAGAAAAATATAGAAAAGGGGCAAGCATTGTGGAAAAAATGGGTTTTGAAGGTGGTGGTCTAGGTGCCAAAGGAGAGGGCATTTGGTATCCACTTCAGGTACAACTTCCATCAGGGTCAAAATCAAAAGCTCTTGTTAAACCAGTCATTGGACTTGATTCTTCAGATTCATCACAGATAGGTACTACTCATTACCCTCAGGGTCCACCTACATTTGTTTCAGGTTCAAATCCACAACCACCACCATATCATGGTATTCCCATTGGTGGTTAATCAAGTGCCACTGCCACAGGTGGGGAATCTGGGGATAGTATTCCCATTATTGTCCATTCAAGTGATGTTGTGATTGGTGGGGTTGGCATGAGTACTACTAGTACTATTGATACTAGTTGTTGGACAAGGGCTACAACAAAATATCTCTCGCAAGAGGCCACTAGTGGTAGATACTAATACTATTAAGAATCCTATATCAAGTACCACTAACACTACAAAACAATCATTTGCAGCTTTAGATCACACACCTAAAAAGATTATGAAAACTACACATGAAAGTGTCAGTGGGAGTGGGACAGTATCAGGAATTGTTGTTGGTAATCCTAGTCAAGCATTAGTTAAAACAACATGAATAAGTAGAACCGGAGTCTCCGGTATTCCTATGTCACCTTTCAAACATTCAATTGCTTCAGCAAGCCCAGATTTTCAATATCGTGATTACTATGAAAAATATGAACACACAACAAAAGCAAAAAAAGAAAAAAAGAAACCATTTCATAGGGTTTCCCTGACTAAAGTTTTAAACGAAGAGCTTGCAAGGAAAAGGGTATTTCCAACATATGACCCACATAAAGATATGATGGAGTTCATGGTTGTTATGCCCCCGACCCCAACTAAAGATAAAAATCCACCACACAGTCAAATAGATCCCTCTGAATTTCAAGTTAGCACCCTCCAAATGGATTTTTACAAAGTACATAATGTGGACAAAATTAGTGTGTCAAAAAGGACTAACGAAGTGGTCTACACTTCACTACTAAAGGTGGAGAGAGAAAAAAATAAACTAGAGAAACAAATAGAAAAGTTATAGGCAGACCTGGCAAATCAAAAATCAAGGAAGAAAGCAACAGATAGCAAGTGCAATGATTTACAGAAAAGGATAAAAAATTCGGGCTCTGCAGTAGAAATTGCAGAGCAGGAAAAGATGGATGCAGAATTGAAGGACCTAATAGAAAAACTAGCTAAAAGCAGTTAAAAATTTGATGAGGAAAAAGCCAGTTTTCAAAAATTATACAAAAGTTATGAGTCTGCTGCTGCCGAAATGAGAAAATTACAGGACCTATTGGATCGTGGGAAGGAAAAAGAAAAACATTTGCAAGAGGAAGTAGAGGAAGAAAGAAAAAAATGTGCACAAATGAAAGAAGGCCTGCACAATGCAAATGATAAAATAAAAACTTTGAAGGATAGATTGAAAGATAATATGAAAAATACAACAAAGTATATACAAGAAAATATTTGGTGGCAAATAATGCAAAGAAGTGACATGTTGTGGGAATGGTTGAATTGAATGAAAATCTGAGAGTAATTTATATGAAAATCAAAGGGCACTTTGAGAAGAGCATACATGTTTATTCAAAAGAGGATATGGCAAAAAAGATTTTGCAAGTAGTCTACAGTTTTAGTGACAGCGACTTGGCACCCAAGGGAATTAAGAGCTGCACTGATGCCACAATTAAGACATCATCTATCATTCAAAAATGCTAGAAACTAAGGGAAACATCAGAAGTTATGGAAAATTGTGGAAAAAAGATATTTAAGCTGCAAGAAAAGAAAAATAATTTTATTAAACTTGGTTTGCCTAAGACTGTTGACCCATCAAATAAATTCATTGGAAAAGAAACTTACAAAAAAAACATGGAGATAAAAATGAAGTCTGATTTAGACTTGCTTCCTAAGGACACAACTCCCCAAAGCTTTCTGGAATTCATCCAACCATTTACAGCTCTAAATTCGGTATTGAATGAAACAGTGATGTCAAGTCAATCTTTTAAATATGGAATGTTGACGAAGTTGCAGTTGACTTTCCATAGTTTACAGAATATTGACCTTCCATCAGATGAAGAGTGGAGCACCCTACAAAAACTGGCACAAAAATCTTAAGAATCATAGTATGTATTGCACAATTTTCTTCTTTTACTCTTAATTTCAAGGTTTTATGTTTTTTCTATTTGGAATTTGGCATCGCTTGAAATAACTTTGTTTTGTGAATAGGAAAAAACCAGTACTTGCTATTGCTATTTTGCTAATCCAGCCTATGAATCTATGTTGCACATTGCAAAACTTCAGCCAATAAATTTGTATTCTCAAATTCTCACTTGCTTTAACATTTATGCATTTCTCTATTTCTAATTACTAGGTTTTAGGCACTACTATTATCTATATTTAATATTTAATTTTGAACTATTTTTTGAACAGGAGACATCAGACATGTAGCAAATGTTAAATTGCTAATACGGCCTATGATGGCCATATAAATTTGTGCTGAGTTTGTGATTTTGATGTTGAGTCTTCACATGTTGCAAACTTGCAATTCGACCTGAAGCTATTGTTGCTCCCTTGTTTCTATAAAAGGGAATTCAGAGTCATTTGCAAAGGTATCTGAAACTTTGTATTCACTTTTTCATGGACATTGGAGAATCACACAAGAGTTGTTGTATTCACTTTTGTAATTTGCATGGAGAATCACATAGATTGATGTATTACTATTGAATGAATTATATCATATGGCTATATTTTGAAAGAATTAATGAAAATCTAAGTTCTCGACATGTGTATTACTATTGAATTAATTGTATCATACGGTTCTGAAATGTATAACATAGATTTGAGACTCAAACATGTCTAAATAAACAATAAACATCTCTGTATCAATAAACACATTATGGTCTTTTTTTATTATGCTATTTTAAATCTGGAAAGAGAAAGTTGAAAAATACAATTACAAATCAATATTTTATTATGTTACCAGTAGGTCTAGTACATGAGTCAATAGTCCCACTAGCACTCTGGTTTGAAGTGTTGCCCAAACCTCTTCTTTCACATTTGAACCTCCAGATTTGCAGTGCCCTATCGTAAGGAAAAGTTTGGACACCATACCTAGATGTATAGAGCCTCAAGCAATTTTCCAAATTTTTGTCTATTTTGTTTCTTAGCTTTGATTTTAGGAACCCCAAAGCACTGAAACCTCTCTCATCTTCCACCGAACCTAATATCATGGTAAGACATAAATCTACAAGCTTCACATATTCTGGCATTGAATCACGCAACGCTAAGTTCTCAGCTATAGTTTTTCAAAGTCTTGTTACTGATCCCTCTTCACGGGGGTTCTCCATTTTGGCATATTGTTCTCTCATAGTGTATGCAAAATTGTTTTATCAAAATTAGTAGCTTACTTTGAAAATCAGATGCATTTTTGAGGCTCCAATAATGAGGAAATGTAATAGACATGGCTTCGAGAAGGTTGTCAGGGGGAAATCTACTTCTAATTTGTGAGGAAAGATCATAGGCAATTTTCTTCACAGAAGTAGTTACAGCTTCAACAATCCTGTCGAAATCTTCCCTTTTAACTCTTGCTAGTTGCTTCTTGGGGCGCTTTCCTGGTTCCTCGAGGTCGACCATGGCATAGAAGTGCATTGGTATCTCAACTCCCCGTACATTGGCACATACCTCCCAATTTGCACCGATTTGTAAAAAGTTATCCGGATTGTTCAAATCTGTGAGTGTCCGCCACTTAACAAATTTTTCATCAGATAGTGCTGGCTGATTTCGATAGAGATTGTTGAGGGTCATGCATGTCATCTTACGTAGCGTAGCATATTCTACAATATACAGAGCTCTTTTTTGGGTAGCCTTCATAATATTCCTCATTTCCTCTAGCATGGGCAGAAGAGTTGCTAAAGTTAAGTGTCTCTAAATTACTTAACCTCCGAAGAAGGTCGGGAAATTTCGGTTGATTTGATTCGTCGTGAGCTGTGTGAAATAGTCCAATCAAGGATGGATATTCTAAAAATGCTCAATGCAATGGACCATCCAAAGAGATCCATCTGGTATCATTATCCTTGGGAGGCTTGTTCCCATCAGTTATTCCATCAGCAAAGTGTTGAAATTCCATAAATCACTTGGGACTTCGATAGAATTGTGAGTAGAGCTCTTTGATTAAAATTTCAATTTTTTTAACCAAAGAAAACTTGCTCACAATTCCAAAAGCTAGATTCATTCTGTGAGCCATGCAGTGAATCGCAATAATGTATGGTGCAAATGAAGTTTCAATCTTTGTACAAAGACTGTTCTTGTGACCTTGCATTACTGAAGCTCCATCTACTCCAACACAAACCAATTTTTTGGCTACCGTCATGTCATCCATACCTCCATATTTAATTAAACTCTTTACTAGTTGAAATAAATTTTCCACTGTCACACTCTCCTTCATTTTAGCAACAGATAGTAGATGAGGTTGGCAGGTATGATTCTCTAAGTATAAACATGCATGCATACCCATGAAGTATTGTCTACTATCGTAACTTCATCTAAAAAAAATGCAATTAAGTTTGACTCTCTTATTTTTTCCTTTACATCTTCTTTTTCAACCTTAGCAAGACAACTTGCCCATTCCCATCCACTGTTTACTGACTAGTGTCTATTAGGATAGTTAGGAACTTTAAAAAAGTGTAATAAACCACTAATTGATGGGAAATCTGTCATAGCACGCCCTCTTCTTAAAATATAAAAAACAACGCTTAACTGAACAACTTTTCCCAGTTGTTCTATTTGCATTGCTTTCCCAAAAGTAGCTTCAATAGAACCTTTAACTTCAGAAGGCTTCGTCTGTATTTTCTCATGAAAATAATACTCTTCGGCATTCCTCACATGCTTACATTCCTCCTTTGTTTTCCATCTTATCACTGATTTTTCAACCTCGTCTATCATTTGTTTTTCATAAACTTTACCCATATGCTTTTCTATGGTGTCAAATTTTAGCTGCAACCTAATTTCCTTGTTATGCTTCCAAGTGCAAATCTTACACTTGCATTCTATTGGAGGCTCACCTTCAATTGGATTCTCCACTAGTTCAATGAATGGATACTTTGATGCCCAATTAATTTGAAAATTCCTCACAGACATATCCCACTCCTGATCCTTTTTTGATTGTGGTTCACCCTTTTTTGATCTGGCCTTTCTTTTCCCCTTTCGTGCATTATCATCAATGGCATTATCACCCAAGTCGATTATATCATTCCAGCTAACTTGAGCATCTACCAAATAATCTTCTTCAAGATCATCCTGATCTGAGATACTAGGTTTGCTGTCATCTTCAACATGTGGGGTAGGTGGCAAATTTTGTACTTGTACTTGTGATGATGTACCTTCCTGATTTTCACCATAATCCTTTCCAATGCCAAAGTATGAAGACATCATTCTTCTTTTTGTTGGCCTCTCATGGCCTTCCCCACATTCAGGTTTTCTACCCCTCTTCCTGTTCGACATCTCCAACGAAATAAAGGTTGCCAAAAAAATATCAATTTGTTGAAGAAGCAATAATAGACTATAATGTATAATATATGTTTCATTGGCCCTATGACCTACAATTTAGATGTCTGGGGTCTGAATGTCCCCCTGAGTCCTGACTACTTGGCACTGATGGGTCGCCACTGAATAAAAATGAACTCAACAATGCAAACAAATATAGATAAACTTAGAATAATATTATAACACTTCAAAAATATGATCATTGACCTTTAGGTCACTAGCAGACGCCAATGCAATCAACAACAATAATTTTCTTTGGTCTGAAACTTTTCTATTGATCAGAATTCAGAGCCTAGAACCCACCAGATTGTGTTGAGATAGATCTGATCTTTGCATGTATTTATACCAATCCTTATATGGTTAATTCCACGGGAATTTTATGTGGTATACAAATATTTGGTGAATCTCACGTAACTATAACATGACATGTAATTTTTGAGGCGATTATAGGTCATCCAAATACAACTTATGTAATTTTTGAGGCGATCATAGGTCATCCAAATAATTGGCAAATACAATATAGTTGACAAAAGTTGGGGTGAATGGAGACACGCATCGATAAAATGTCAGGCAAATTGGGTCCTCTTGGCTAACAAATATTCACATGCCTATAGGCAAATTATGGTCATCTATTAGGGCAACCTTGGAGAGTGTAGGTGAAAAAATTAAATTTACCGTGTGTCCACCATATATTGTATTGGCGAAATCATCACATAGAAACATTTAATTGCCTAAAACATATGGCAATCGGGCTGTGACTTTGACAGAAATTGATAATGTTCTGGCGACATGGCCACCCCCAGTCAGTACAAAATATTCGCCATTTCCTAGGTCGCCAACGTGAAAAATTCACCATTGGCGAATATTCACCACTAAAGTAATCTCTGCTATAGTTTCTATATTGTCTATTATAGCATTTAGTGCGGTTAACATTGAGGATAGATGAGGGATTCTACTGTAAATATTAGCAATGCCCCTTAATTGGTTCAAATTTTGACTAATTAAATCTTGAATTGAGAAGGGGTTTGGTAACAGAGGGTTTGGTAATGGAGGGTTTGGTGGTTGTGGATTGTCATTGTTATCACCCATTTTACTTGATTGAAATTAAAATTTTGGATTTAATTAACAAATTTCAAACAATAGTGTATTTGAAATAAACAAACATAATTCATATCAAAAAAATTGAAAAACAAATAAAAGAATGCAAATAAATCATAAAAATACAAGGAAATTAAAAAAATACACTTGTTGGTAAGATTTTGCAAAAAAATGCTTTAGAAATAGGATATCCGTCAAATCCAATACTGGATCGTTGTTTTCTGCTCAAACCCATGGGTAAAAATGACCTATGGGCTATCTCAGTTGGACATAAAAATACCCACGAAGATTGGATTTCCAATTACAATCGGATATCTGATCCATGAACCCTTTTCTGTTAAAAAAATGATTTACATGTATATTAAATATTATATAATATTTAATATTTAATATAATATATTTAATATATTTTTCATATATTATATAAATTATATATGATATTATATATTATTCATATATAATATATTATATAATATGAATAATATATAATATCATATATCATATAATATATATTATATGAATAATATATAATAAATATTATATAGTATTTATTATATTTATTCATATAATATGTATTATATGATATATTATATAATATATTATATAATATATAATATATAAAATAATATTTTAATAATATCGGATATTTGATATGGTTTGTATTGTGCCATGACTAAATATACTAACATCCTTGAGTCAAACAAAAAGTCAACACAGATTTATCGTGTCTCTGGGCAAGTGCAGAAGGCAATTTTTTGCATATCACCACTTGTTGGCCCCTCATGATCCTGCAGATACCCCTAAAAGATAACTAGTTTAAATCAACCTCTTTTCACACTAACACCCCACTTAACTGATATTCAAGGAGTAAGCTAATCACTAAATGGACGAGTCCCAACAACATGGACTGGTAAGGTACTCATGTACACATCAAAATTTCTCATAAACAAAAACCTAATGGGACAAAAATCCCCTCTAAAAGAGAGAAAGAAGGATAAGACCTCCTAAAAAGATGTCCATATGATGAAGAACTCCTAAAGCATGTCATTGGATAATATGCATATTACTTCTATTTTTGTAAAGTAGGTTACATATCCTGAATAATAATAATAATAATAATTACATTCTTATTAGACTTTAACCGGTGCCTAACTCCACAAGTGGAAAAAGTGCATACAGAAATCCAGACACCACAGTTTAGATTCACCCTTAGACAACCTAGTTTAGATTCAATCAAATATATTAAGCGGCTACTGAACCAGCCTAACAAGGGATAAAGATTCTTTATATGGAACTTGCATTCTATTCAAAAGGCCACTATTTTGCACTAATACCAAATCCATCCTTGTTCAAAAGGCCACTATTTTTCACTAGTACCAAATCCATCCTTGTTCAAAAGGCCACTATTTTGCACTAATATTGAATCCATCCTTGTTCAAAAGGCCACTATTTTACACTAGTACCAAATCCATTCTTCTATAAACTCTATCAAAAAAGAACTAATGGTTACTAAAATCAACGACCCTCCAGACATATAGATCAAGAGATACAAAACTCTACATGAGTGAACATATAGAACACTACTCAAGCATGAAGTTGAAGATGTAGATAGAACTATGATTAAATAACACAATCAATAAAGCACGAGTGACCTGGATTACACTACTAAAAATGATTGGTGTTATACATAAGTGCTATAATCTCACAAATATGATCCATTGAAATAATCCCTTCACAAGAGAGATAAAAAGAGTATGTCTATGTGACCACCTAGAAATTTGTGGAGTGCGTAAGGCTTCATTGAGGTTCCTCCACTACTCCATTGGAACAAGGAAACATTAGCATAATCATGTTATAATTTCTCTCTTAAAGATGATGAGGAAGTGAAATTGGCAAACCAACTGAAAAATTGGGCACAAATATGTGCATAGGATTGTACACGCAACATTAGGTCCATAAATGTACATGAAACTAGAAAAAAAAGGGTGTGCATGATCATTGAACACACGCATGAGACAAGAGTCACAAGGATCAATTATTGTGATGGAAAATGTAAGACACTAGACAACCCCCTAATACACTTTATAATTCAGTGTAAGTACACCATTCCTCCTTCAAGAACACACATTCAATTTTGTGTCACTTTATACAATTGCATTTACAAAATTATTTGTTGTTTGTAGAGTCCTTACAAGTTTTATCTTTTGGGGTGGACAAAGTAAGACATATATCAAGTATGTTTTTCATACCTCAAAAGATGACAAAAAATAGAAAGTGAAACCTCCATTATTGCAAACATGAACCCTCCCAAATATACAATGATTTAACACTTTATTTTAGTGTTAAATATCCAAGCAATTGAGAATGGGGTGAATCAGTTGACAACTTAAACTTTTTCTTTAATACATCCAGAATAACCAACAAAATTAATTAAAATAGATGTGACATGAAAGCACATACACAAAAGAGATCACACAATGAACACAAGATAGGACGTGGAAAACCCGAGAAGGGAAAAACCATAGAGAATGTTAGTTCTCAATATATAGCATCGGTTAAGGTGATTTTTACAAAGAGTGGCTCACTGCCAAAATTCTCACTACGGGAGGGCTCATTGCCTAGAAAAAGGCTCACTAGCGAAGGAAGAAGAAAGAAAAAGAGAATCCACCACTGTAACACAATCTGCAATGCCAGAACTATTTCTAGTGCCTTAGCAGTAATACACTTCATACATCATCAATTAGATCATTCTTTTTCAGTCTCACATATCTTTCATATCTCATACATTCAGATCGTCCACATATTTATACTGTCTCCGAGAAACATAATCTTCTAAGTTGTCCAAGATGGAAATTTGAAATAGGTCAACACTAAAAATTCTAGTGGTGGGAAGGAATGTGAAGTAGACCATACCACAACACACATCAACGATTAGATCAACTTGTTACATCCATCACATATTTTGGGCCCAAATAATGACTCACACGCTACACAAATGTCGTTACTCATCCTCAAATTCCATACCTAATATAGACCCAAAATAGCACTACCCAACTCATCAAAAATAATAATGGGACCAAGATACTCATGATTACAATCGATCAACACCATATCCAAAAAATAGAGAAATCTAGATCACAATCATCACAAACAATCAACATTGAATATCAAATGTAGCACATCTTCTGGAGCACCAAAGATTCTAGTAACACATATTTTGGATCACTAAGACCAATACCATATGTTGATATCAATGACAATCATTAATGGCAACCATCAACATCACATTTGCAACAATCTCCCCCTTTGTCATTGATGACAACATCCATCAACAACAAACACATAACACATAATTATCTCTACATCATCAGATCAACATGTATGCACATCTCTACATCTCTCCAACTCTCCAACTCAAAATATATGTCTCCAACTCTCCCCATTTGACATGAAGGACAAAGGTAGGCATAACTCCCCCTATGAAACTCACTCATGCTCCCCCTAAGAGTAAGAACCCAAACATTAGTCCAACTAGGAATATGAAAATAGTTCACTGGAGCAATGCACATTCAAATGTACATCAGTTCAAATTAGGGAGGGGTAATACCCCTAACTTATGTTGGAGATACTCAAAAGTATCTTAACACAATTCCTTTGTGAATATATCTACACTTTGTTCTTTTGTAGGTATATGCTCAAGCTTTACTTGATTATCTAACACCTTTTCCCTCAAGAATTGATACCAAATAGATATATGATTTGTTTTGGAATGTTGTACCAGATTGTTAGAAATGATTATTGCACTAATGTTATTTGCACATGGTTGAGATGGATTCATTGCATATTACACCAATATCCTTCAAAGTCTGCTTCATCCATAGAATCAGTGTGTACTATGAATATGTTGCAATGTATTCTTCTTCAAATGTAGATAAAGATATAGAATCCTACTTCTTTCTTGACCAAGCAACAAACTAAGAGATAGAAAGGAATGCTTCACCACTTGTACTTTTCTTGTCATCAACACTTTTGGCTCAATCTGCATGAGTATAAGCTATTAGAGTGAAATTTGAATTTATGGGATACCACAAGCCAAACTCTTCTATTCCTTTTATATATTTGAAATTATTTTTACTACCATAACATGTGATTCTTTCAATTTTTAATGAAATCTAGCTGCCAAACAAACCGCATACATGATATCTAATTTGGTAGTAGTCAAATATAATAATCCTCCAATCATTGATCTATATTGACTTGTATCAACTTTAGGAGATTTATCCTCTTTATTTAACTTGCATTGGGTGGTCATAAGTGTACACACTGGTTTGGAATTATCCAACCCAAACTTCTTCAACAATTTCTTAATGTATTTATACTAAGAAATGAAAATTCCTTTGTCATTCTGATTTACTTGCAAACCAAGAAAGAAGTTTAACTCACTGATCATGGACATCTCAAATTCTTTCTGGATTTCATTAGCAAACTTCTTTCACATGCCTTCATTTCCTCCAAATATTATGTCATCAACATATACTACAACAATCAAGATTTTACTTGAGTTGGTTTTGAAATATAAATTATTGTTAGTCGATCCCTTCTAAAAACTTTGATCAATCAAATACTTATTTAACCTTCCATACCAAGCTCTAGGATCTTGTTTCATTCTATACATGGCCTTCATCAATCAACAAACAATGTTTGGATCTTCTTTCAATTTAAATCCTTCTGGTTGTTCAATGTAGACTTCTTCTTTCAGTTCTCCATTCAAAAATGTTGATTTCACATCAATCTAATAAACCTTGAAATATTTAAACCCTACAAAAGCCAAAAACATCCCGATTGCCTCCATCCGAGCAACAAGTGCACATGTCTCCTCAAAGTCAATTCCTTCAACCCATGTGTAACCCCTGCAAACCAACCTTGATTTATTTCTCACAACATTTCCATCCTCATCCAACTTTTTCCAAAATATCCATTTTGTTCCAATTACATTTTTATCTACCAGTCTATGAACTGATTCCCATGTTTGATTCTTCTCAATTTGATCCAGCACTTCTCTCATTGCCTTTATCCAATTATATTCATTGTAGGCTTGTTCTATTGAATTCAATTCAGTCTCAGATAGTAAACATAACATAACTTGTTCCTAAGATGCTTTGCTTCTTGTGATAATTCCTTTGTTTTTATCTCCAATAATTTGATCTACTGAATTATTCTTTAGAACATATCTTAGGGTTTTATATGTAGATACTAGAGCATCCCAAGTTTCCTTTTCTTTCTCCCTCTCTGGTTTTATCTTCCCTTTTTCTATCAGTCGATTCATCAGATTCATAACTCGCCAATTTGTCAATGTCTTTAGAAATGTCGTTATCAACCTTCACATTTACACTTTCAACAATCTTGTGAAACCTTTTGTTGTAACATCGGTATGCCTTGCAACTTGTAGAATATCTTAGGAATACACCTTCATTTGTTGTGCTACCAAATTTTCCAAGATTATCTTCATCTCTCTAGATATAACACTTGCTTCCAAATACCTTGAAATATTTTATTGTTGTAGTTCTACCATGCCATAGCTCATATGATGTCTTTCCATGTATTTTCCAGTATAAAATTATGTTAAGAGTATAGATTGTTGTGTGGATTACTTCTCTCCAATATACTTTTGGGAGTTATGCTTCTTTGATCATTGTTCTAGTTGCCTCTTGTATAATTTGATTCATCCTTTCCACTACACCATTCTATTGTGGTGTTCTAGGGGCAGACAATTGACTTCTAATACCATGTTTCTCACAAAGATTTTTAAACTCATCAGAAGTAAATTCTCTTCCTCTATTAGACCTCAAACCCTTAATCTTTCTGTTAACTTCATTTTCAACTCTAGCCTTGAATATCTTGAGTTTTTCTAATGCTTGTAACTTCTCTCTAAAAAATGCAACCCATGACATTCTAGATAATCATCAATCAACAACATGAAATGATTCTCACCTTGTTCTTGTAGGACCATATAAATCTATGTGCACTGAGTCCAATAATCCAATGGATGATTTCTCATTTCCTCTATATGTTCCTTTCATTTGCTTTCCAACTTGACATTGTTTGCAAATATTGTTATCCAGTTTGGTTAATCTTGGTGATAGAAAAAACTATGGATCGAGACTTGAGATTAAATTGCTACAAAAGGTATATTAACTTTCTCAGTTTGTTCCTAAAATGTCAATCCGGGGATCATAGACTTGTGAAAGGTATTGTGGCTATCTGCCGAAGGGATGAAGATAGTGAGCTGAGTGGGGATGAAATACAACTAAGAAAACACCCCCAAAAAATATATTAATAAAAATATAATTTAGTTATTCTATTCTAATTCTACAATAAGAATTATGATAGTAATAACACTAACATATTAATGAAAATTAAAACACACCTCACCAAATTAAACATTAATGAAAATTACAAACCAAAATTAAATTACAAAATCTACTATCAAACTAAACTTTGGTGAAAATAATAAAATATAAATTACACTACATTCAAATCTTGAAAGCTATCATAATTAAAGCAGATTAAAAATAAATAACATACACAAAAATAATAAGCATCACCAAGCTTTCCAAAGGAGTGGGCCCTTTCTCCTGGTCTACACAGCTGAAGAAATAGAAGTTTTTCTATGTTGGTTTGATTAGAAGAAATAATAGTATTTTATTATAAAAAATGAAACAACTCGCCTCCTAATTTCCTTTATGATATTGCCTTTATATAATGAAGGCATACAACAAATTGTAAACTAATTCTATTCTCACGTTGCCTTAATTTTTTAACATTATTCATATGGTTTTCTCCAGCACCTATAGAATATTAACGTGAAGAGATATCCCCCACCAAATTAAAACTAAATATTAATATGTTATAACTATATAACCAAATTATTTTATGAACAAATAATTTCATGATTGAAATTAATGTGTTGTAAAATGCTCCCACGTTGGCGACATGAAGTTGTTGCATGATATATTTTCTCAACAGAATAGAAGTGAATATTAGTAAATACAATCTAATACTTATTATTCATATATTATATTTATAAACTCAATTAGATATTACTTATTTATATTAAATCATATGCAACATAAAATGGTGAAATGGTATGGAATGAAATAGAAATGGAATATTAGAATGGGATTGAAGGCATATGAAAATGGATAAAATGTGGCATAAAATGAGACATGGATGGCTCTCATCACTTGGTAAATCTCTCATTGCACTTGATGAGCTGATCTTTACTAGATTATCAAAGTTGATATGACACATCCTCCAGTGCCAAAGCTAGCTATCATTCATCTGAGATAAAAAACAATGTCTTGTAGCTCCTTCTACCAAATAGATGTTTCCACCAGTCTTTTTCCCTATTGCAATCACAATTATGGATCCCTGCCGGATCTCACAACCACCATATTGAAAAACAACATTGTAACCATTTTCGCACATTTTCCCAACACTCAAGAGATTATGATGCAAACCCTTCACATAGTAAACATTGTCAGTATTATATTTTTCATCAAAAGAAATAGAACCAATACCCACAATTTGTGTTGAGTGATCATCTCTGAACCTAACAGAACCTCAATCATACTTTTCAAGTTTTACAAACTTAATTTTATTGCTAGTCATATGATTTGAACATCCACTATCAATCAACCATTCATTTCTATATCTGCTGGCATGTAAGGTAGTAGCAATAGTCTTAGAAATATCAATCTTAGGTACATCCTTTTCTACAAAAAACAAACAACATCAAGAACACTACCGTCCAGTTGAATATAGCTGAGGTCTCTGAGTCGAAAGAGGATTTCAATGACTCTGAGGATGAGGAAGGCGAAGGCTATGACACAAAAGTCGAGACAGAGGATGACCCCCAAATTGTTGGGTCGAGCAGAAAAAATAGAAAAACAAAGCATGGGAAATAGAATAAAGGGTCGTCCAAAAAGAAGGAGAGAGGGGAGGATGAGGATAGTTGGTATGAGGAGGATAATGAGACTGACAACAACATGGATACTGGAAGCAAGGAGGTCCAAACCCTCATGAGATACAAGAAGAAAAAGAAGACTCCTAAAACTAAGGATGTGGGTACCAAGGATCGGTCACCTCTCATGACTGAGTCTAAGGATAAGGGCCTGATCGGGGAGGATATGGCCATGAAATAAGCTCAAGGATCTGATGTCAAGGAGGTGGGACTAGAAGTGAATCTTGAAACTGCTCGTGATAAGACCCAGGAAGAGCATCACCTGAATATTGACCTTTGCATCAATAATGGCATGGATAGCTTCAAACAGGTGCTCCTCTGGATGCATAAGGAAATTGCTAGCATTAAAACCAAGTAGGCCCAGGAAGCTGGAAAATCAAGACTTTACAAGCTTTAGGCTTGAGAAAGTTCCAATTCCCTCCCAAATTGTCTCACTGAGCTTACCAAAGCTATTGGTAACGTGGAGGAGATTATCAATGCTAATCATAATAGCTTTCTTAGCCTAGAGAATAGAGCAGGGGCCACTGAAAAAAGACTTGATGGAGTTGAGAACACGCTCAAAAAAATAGGTGAGAAAAGTCATAAGATTCTTAAGGCTACTTTGACTAGTATGAAGGCTCTTATCAGTAAGCAGGAGAATGACCATGGGGATACGACTACAGTGGGCATTACTGATGTTAAGGACGACACCCCAGATGATAAGGAAATAGGGCTTGGGAGAAGAACGCAGGTGAGCACTAAAAAGATGCAAATCCACAGAAAGAAAATTGAGGATATCAAGCGGGCAATTGATAATATGGAATAGCTAGATCTGGAAGCTACAGAAATGCTTCAGAACTTAACCTAAATCTGGGCTTCTGACGATTCTTTTTGGTTTTTGATTTGTTGTCTCTTGTTTGCTAGCATTTTGGTCATCAAATATCTTTTCTTAGTGTGCTATCTTTTGTGTTTTTTTGCGCTTTGATGTAAACATTTTGATCTTTTGGCTGTAATGGGTTTCAAGGGCCCATCAAAACCTATTTTCCCATATTAAAAAACAAACAATCACCATCTTCATAGTCTGATTCGTCATCTGAAATACCAACATCATCTTTAATATAGTAGGCTCTCTTAATATTATTCTCTTTACCTTCTCTAAAATTTTGTCTTGAACCTTTTTCTGGACATCAAGTAGCTATATGACCAGTCTTCCCACATCTAAAACATTTAAGAGGTAACATACCTTTATATTTGTCAATGCCTTTCTTCAGTTTCCTTACAAAGTTTGCTTCCATCTCATTTGAACTTTCATCTTTAGGATCTTCCTTAGAGGCTTTAAAAGTAGATTCATATTTATCTTTGTCTTTTCCAAACTTTCTCATCTCAAATGCAGACAAGGTGCCATATAGTTTTTCCTTAGTAAACTTCTTTAGATCATAAGTTTCTTCAATAGCAGAGATCTTATCACTATAGATTTTTGGTAGAGACATCAAAATCTTCTCAATTATGTCTTCATCTGTCAAGGTACCTCCAAGTTCTCTGATTTTATTTACTATACTATCAACCTTCTGAAAATAGCTTGTTATATATTCTCCTTCTTCCATTTTGAGGTTCTCATATCTACACTTAGCTGTTAGCTTCTTTGATAATTTGACTCTAGTATTTCCTTCATAGACATCTCTCAACTCTTCCTGAACCTCATAAGCAGTATTCAATGAAATAACCTTTGTCAATTCAGTCTTTGATAAAACACTAACGATAACCTACCTTGCTTTTTCATTCTCTTCATACACTTGAATCGCATCTGAAGTGGTAAGATCATTTGCCAGTTGTACATACTTATTTTTCATAGATTTCCAAGTGTTAAAGCTCAAGGAGGTTAGGTAGCCTCTCATCTTTACTTTCCATAAACTATAGTCAGATCCTTCAAAGATAGGAATGGTTAGTTTATGTGCCATTGGATCAGAATCTACCTCAAGCAGTTAAGTTCTTATCCAAGGAACCAAATCTCTGATACCAATTGTTAAATATATAGGCAATTGAGAGGGGGGGGTGAATCAATTGACAACAAAATTTTTCTTCAATACATTTGGAATAACCAACATAATTAATTAAAAAAGATATAACATGAAAGCACATATACAAAATAGATCACACAATGAACGCTAGATATGATGTGGAAAACCCAAGAAGGGAAAAAACAAGAAGAATTTTAGTTCTCAATATATAGCACCGGTTAAGGTGATTTTTACAAAGAGTGGCTCACTGCTAGAATGATTACTACAGGAGGGCTCACTACCTATAAAAAGGCTCACTGTTGAAGGAAGAAGAAAGAAAAAGACAATCCACCACTGTAACACAATATACAATACCAAAATTGTTTTAAGGGCCTTATAAAAAATACACTTCATACATCATCAATAGGATCACTTTTTTAGTCTCACGCATCTTTCATATCTCATACATTTAGATCATCCACATATTTATATTGTCTCTGGGAAACATGATCTTCTAAGTTGGCCGAGACCAAAATTTGAAATAGGTCAACACTAAACATTCTGGTGGTGGGAAGGAATGAGAAGTAGACCATACCACAACACACAACAATGGTTAGATCAACATATTACATGCATCACATATTCCAAATCTAAATCATGAATCACACGTTACACAAATGTCATTACTCATCCTCGAATTTTGGACCTAATTTGAACCCAAAATAGCACTACCGAACACATCAAAAATAAAAATGGGACCAACTCATGAATACAATTGATCAACACCATATCAAAAAAATAGAGAAATATGGATCAATCATCACAAACAATCAATATTGAATATCAACTTTAGCACTTCTTTCAGAGCACCAAACAATTTGGGAACACATTTCCAAATCAATAACACCAATACCATATGTTGACATCAATGACAATCATTAATGACAACCACCATCACATTTACAATATTTAGTGCATTACAGATTGGATTTGATGTACAATTCCTGAAAAAGAGGCATATTCATAATCTAAATAATGAAATATTGTCATAAAAAATAACACCACCACTACATAGAGCTCAAAAAATTATGCATGCTAAAAAAAAGGGAACCCAAAAAGGTGTCTATATGAGTCCAAATGAGCTTCCCAAAGTTTCAAAAAATGAAAACTATGTAAGGTGTCCTTTGAGAAATAGAAAATTGGAAGAAAAAAAAGGATACTCTATTTTCGAAAACCAATCATATGATTGGATAGAGGACAAAAAACAAAAATACAATATAAAATGAAAAAATTTCACTCAAAAACACATTTGTATGCTCAAGAATGAGCCTCCTGAAGTTGATACAAAAATCAAAACAAGCCAATAGTGAAGGCATCAAACTTAGGAGAAAGATGTTGATTTCAGCATGTGTAGGGGTTACAAATATTCTCTTCCAAATGGAATATTCTCCTACGACCATGAAAAATTATTGACATATGGCAATGTGTAAAAATTGCACATGTGATGGATTATTCCTTCCCTAGTGAACATGATAGTCCTACAAAAGGATGATGTTATGCCTATACACCATGTGCAAGGATGATTTTATGACTATGAAAAGGGTTGTTTTACATGTAAATTGAGATGAATGTTGACATAGGGGATGATACAAGGTTACACAAGTGCTACAGTGATCATAAGACTATACGGGTTTTTCATGTGAATCACTATGAATGGACTCTACAACTTAAAAAAATAACCTATCACCAAAATATCAAGTGTTATATATGGAAATTTGTTTCCCAATTGCTTTGAGCTGACCCATGTCATTCGTTTCATTCTAGCATGCACCATTTTAAAATTGATGCCCATGCCCCTCACAAATACAAGAGAGAATGGGAGAGGAGTTGCATACTTGTTCTAATGCTATGTTTGAGTAGTCGAGATCTATTTACAAACTAAAAAATCTCCACAAATAAGAAATGTACAAAATGAAAAATATCATAAATATTTAATATAAATATAGAAATAAGCCTTGTTTATAAAGACAAGCAAGAAGAGGTGAGAAGGTAGGAATGAAACTTTGACTACACTTCCAAGTGTGCAACAAGTGAAGGACTCTATGGACAAGTGTTGGGACACTTGGTGAGTCTACATTGTTGACAATATGTATTGCCATTGATGGAAACCTGATATCTGATAATATATGTTGTATGTGTGGTTATTGACTGATGTTGAAGTGTCATTGATGATTTAGTTCATGATTGATGTTGATGTGTCATTGATGATGTAGTTCCAGACTCATGAAAAATATTAAGCTGTTTATGGATATGGTATTTATGGATTCCTTCTTGCTGACCTGTTTTGCTACAATAATGTAATAGTGAAGTTGTATAGTGTCTACACTCAGATTGGCTTATGGTTTTTTATGGTGGATTGCCTACCTGCTTTTTATTGGTACTCTTGACCAAGTGTTATCACTTGGAGGAAGACTATGGATAGTATAGAGTGCATTCGACCTATTCTTATGTATATAATTGTTGTAGATTGTGAAGGATCTCAGGGATGTGTTGAGTAGATGTTTTTTGTTTGATGTCCACCATTTTGGTGTTGATATCTAGCATACTTCTGGTGACATGGTTGACAAAGCTGATATTTGGATCTTTCTCTATGAAGATAATTGATTAAGATATTTGTTATTACATAATGTTGACATTTATCCTATTAGATATGCAATGGTATAGAGATGATTGATTCTTGATTAGTGCATTGATGAGAAATGACTATTGCAGTGGTTGAGCAAGTGTTTGATGGCAGTATTGGTATGATTGACATGTATGGATTGTATGTATGGTGGTATATCATTGTTAATGTGATGGTGAGATTGCATTGGCTATTGTTTGTATTTTGTTGCCATGATTTTCTTAACTAGTATGAAGAGGTTGATGAGAGGAACAAATGGATATTGGTTGCAGATGGTCAACAAATGTCCACCTCAGTGTCTAATGTCTACAAGGTGTTGGTTGTATTAATATTGTTGTTAATGATGGTGAAAATTATGATATGTTGAGAGGTTGAGATATTAAGATGAGCACTAGATGCATGACAAGATAATGAAGATGATGTACTAAATGAGAATGTATTGTTTCTGAAATAGTTTGGTTCCTGGAAGTCTAATGGAGCAGGTTGGTATAAGAAGTATGTAGTGATGTCTAATTGGAAATATGCTTTGCATTCCTTCACTTTTGTAGATATGGTCTTTTGGACTTGGATATAATGTTTATGTTATGTGGACATTTCACTCTTATCTTTTTTGGTCCTTGGTGTTGCAGTTACTCTAGTTAGTCATTGTTATTGGCTAGTAGTCTGGCTCTTTGTCACCAGTGGGCTGAGAATTCTCTATATTTCTCTACATTAACATTTCTATTATTGTGGCTTGGAGGATGTTAGAACCCCTAATTTTTTTTAGAAATTATGAACTTCAAGCTCACATTTTACCCATTCCCCTTCCAAAATATTGATCATCTTTGAAAATCCTTTGTTTCTCAAAAATCCCTATCGTTATGACTCACAAAACCCATATTTTTCCTTCTTTGACCGCAATCATTTCATTTCATTGGCTAAATAATTCCTCACCATAGCTTACTGCAATACCACAAGTACCATGTTTTGTGACATGACAAGGAGGTGGCGGGACAGTGGTAAGGAAAATAAGTGTTCCTATAATGCATTCCAGTACCACAAGTGTTAAACTTCAAAATAATCAAGGGGTTGCGGGATGGCTATAATAATAAAAGATGTTAACACAATATACCACTATCGTACAAGTCATTGGTCAGGGATTATTAAGTGTTTGACAGTATAGCAGAAAGAAAGAAGTGACTTAATGGTCATTGTGCTATCCTAGATTCCAAATTCTAGTCCTTTTAAAGGAATTGCAAGGTAGTGATAGCGAACTAAAGTAATATTAATACCACCATAGTCTCGAAGAAGTAATACATTGAATGTTTATGAGATCTATGGTAAAGTGATAACATAACAGGTTACCATTGTACCGCATGGTGTCAGTAACTGGGTGAAAGCAATGGTGCAATAAGGTGATAAGAAGAAACTGCCAATACCACATTACCGTAGAAGGAACAAGATTAATATAAAAAGGCATTATGGTAATGTTGTAACCATTACTACAATATCGCAATGGTCAAGACAAATGCTAGGGGAAGACTTGCAATATAGCAATGAACAGAAAGATACAAATGGATGATGACATTGGTGTTGGTAAGAGACACTGTATTATGTTCAAATGTTGTTATTGATGGAAGCTAGAGTCAAATATATATCAAATCTGCTATTCATAATTCATTCATACCAGAAGATTGATTGAGGTCTGATGAGGTTCGGTGAGAAGAATAGAACATCCGATAGAGTGTATAGTGTTTTGATTAGCGGTTCAGTTATATTGAGGATTTTGTGTTTCGAATCTCAAAAGATGCATTGTGGATGTGTAATATGCCTTATTCCAAGTTTATGGCCTCCGGTAATGAGTCTTGTGCAAAATGAAAGATCTAGCAAATAGGTTTTTGAGTAGAACAGTGCTTATCAATAGTAACATGTGAAGATTCATTGTGTGGATCTTGCAGATCGATTTTGGTGATTGTTTGTGTGTTTGAGGTTAGTAAGCCGACATGTGGGAAGCATGTGGACAATTTTCTTTCATTTGTATGTTTGTTTTGGATTGGATTGAGATGACTTGGGTAATGTGTTTCATTTGTGTATTATGCATTTTTGGGATGACATGATGATGACCTAAATTGATGTTGTGGATATATAAGATTGATTGATATGATCATTTTTTCTATTGATGGTGATGTGTGATGTGTGTATGGGCGATTGTGCAGAACTTGTTGGCATGATTGGCATAACTGATGATGATGTTGACATACTGCTATAAGGACTATTGGTGATGATATATTGAAGGACTATTGGTGATGATATATTGAAGGACTATTGGTGATGATATATTGAAGGATTGTTAGTGATGATATAGTTGATATGATAAGGAGAATTATGGCATGGTGATGTATGACCGATATAGATCAAGATATTGGTTCGTGAGTTCGTGATCAATTATTTGTGTTGTCATTGATGGAAACTATGGCAATTGTTTATTCTTGATTACTTTGTCATCTAGGTTTACTAGTGTGACCTAACTAGTAATTGATTAAGTTTGTGAGATGAACTATGCAGTTGACAAAAAACGTGACAAATAGGACTTTAACCGGTAAACATGAAACAATGTTATACTTAAGCAATTGGTTCTGAAGATTGATGTGGAATTAGGTGTTTCAGTTTGAAACATGTGTTTATATAATTGTAATGAGTCTATGACTAGAACCACATCATGTTTTGATAACCGAAACTCATGTTTGTGATTTACTGTTGTATTTTCAGTGGGGGTTTAGTAGGGTTTTTTAGAATTAGTAACAAGATCTCTTAATCAGTGATGCTTTATGGTTTGGCGGTGAATTTAATTATGTTCATAACTTGATGGTGACAGGTCACAACCTGTGTGAGAAATTAAAATACTATTTTGGCATGATTATGGATGGAATTTCTTCGGAAACAATGAAGAGCATAGAAGAATGTTTTAAGGGTTTGACTGCTTATCAGATCGATGTGCGGTGATGAGTTATGATCATTCAACGGCTGTAATTGCCTTGTAATTTGTTGTGATGATATGTGTGATGATCTTTAATAATTTGTAATGATTCATGATGATCTATGATGTAAATTCATTTGAATCTTGATTTATCTAGGGTTTTATAACTGACAAAGATGTAAAGTGTATTTAGGTCAGTTTTGATGAAGTTTATTGTGTCGGTAATCTGAGAAAAGAGTGTGTAGCTGAACCAGAGGTGTGTGTCTGCAAGAGTGAAACAGATTGGAGCTGAAGTGGATCTAAACAAGCAAGAAGGAAGTGTTATTTCTATATCTTTCATCTATTGTTCCCTAACAATTGCTGTAGGTTCAAAGTCCCTTAACTGGGTAGGTCCTAATAGGCCTTGTTCATGTAAATCCCTTAACCGAGTAGCTCAACAACTTGAGTTTAAATCCTCCTATGAGGTTGCTTCTAACAAGGCAAAGCTCCTAACAGAACTCATATTGTAAATCCTTTGATCCGGTGACTCCTAACAGGGTCTACTCCTAACCGGGCATCATTGTAAGCTCCTAACCAGGCTAGGATCCTAACAAGGCGCATTCTGAAAGAGTGCATTATCTTGTGGGTACCAATTCCCACCGTGGTTTTTCCCTTTTAGGTTTCCATGTGAAAATCCTTGTGTTCATATGGTGATTGATTTGTGTTTGTGTTAAGTTGATATCTTTCTATTGCATGCATGATATGGAACACTTAAATGAGAAGTTTTGTAAATCTGATTAGTAGATTGATTTTAGTGACTACCGATACTAGTTATGATCTATTTTGGTGATCTATTTTGGTGAAGTATTGATAATTTTGGTTTAAGATTTTAGTTTTTTGTTAATACTGATTCACCCCCCTCTCAGTATTAATTGGGTCCTCTAAATAACAATTGGTATCAGAGCATTAGGTCCTCTGTGTGTAGGAAGCTTAACAGCTTGAGGAAAAGATCCAGAAGAAAATGATGAAGGGGGAGGGTCCGAAATTTATTAAGGATAGCTACACAATATGGAAAGATGGAATGGAGATTTATATTATGGGTTCTCAGTTTTGGCAACATGTTACTACTAAATATGTACCCCCTACCAGTCCTCTAACTCCAGATTAGCTTAAGGAGCAGTAGGAAAACAATCAGGCACTGGAAGCCATTGCAAGTGCTCTGTTTGATACTGAATACATTGATGTACATGGATTAGAAATTGCATTTGAAGTTTGAGAGAAATTATAACTAATCTATGATGGTGATAAACATATTCAAAAAGCTAAGGAAGAGAGTCTTAGAGGTAAATTTGATGATATGAGAATGGAAGAAGGTGAAAATATAGCTCAGTGTGGACAAAGGATTAAAGAGGTTGTCGGTGGTATTAAAAGTACTAGAGGAAAGATTGAAGATGACACTGTTGTAAGTAAGATGCTTAGAACTCTTTTGCCTACCTATGCAATTAAAGTTTCTACTATTCAAGAGTTAAGGTCAGTGATTAGTGATAAGGTCACTATTGATTCACTTATTGGTAAATTAACTGCATTTGAATTGAATAGTTTTGATAATAGTGTTTCTAAGTCATCTGAATCAACTTTTATGCAATTTTTAATCAGTACACTTGTCAAAAAAGGAAAAGATGTATGTCACAGTTATGATTGTAGATCAAGTCATGGTGGTAGCAAGGTAGATATGGATGATGAAGACAACTTGATGGAGTTTGAAGCTATGTTGGCTAAGAGACTTCCAAGAGGCACTCGTAAATATAAAGGTAAACTACCACTTAAGTGTTTCTCTTGCAATAAGATTAGACATATAGTCGCAAACTGTACTAACATCGATAGAAAGGAGAGCTTTAGAAAATATAAAGGAAAAAGGAAGAAATAATGCTATGTTGTAGTTGATGAAGGAGTGACTGATGAGGAATCTGAAGATGATGACAATGAGGAGATTGTCTTTGTTGTTGTAAAAGAAGATTTGTGTAATGAAAAGGCTTTGGTATCTTAGTTTGACTCTAGTGATGAATGGATAATTGATAGTGGTTGTTCACACTGTTGAACACTATATTTGAAATAAAATATATATATATTTCCATAAGCGTGAAAGACTAAAATATTTTCGGCCAAGAAATTGTATCGAGCATTTCAAAAGGAGTTTCATCGAAAGAGTGCTTTCATCGAAATAGAGCATGACGTGTAAAGAACTATGAAAAAGGTCTTCGGTGGAATATCACCTTCGATAAATTCAGGAAACTGCTCATCGATACTCCAAGTTTCATCGAAAAGTGAAAACAAAAAGTAATACGCAAAAAGTGATTTCGAAGAAATATAACTACCGAAGAAACTCATAAAGCATTCATCGAAATGCAAATCTCATCGATAACATAATGTCGAACATGAATAGAGGTGTTTTATCGATAGAAGAGGATATCGAAGGAAAGGGACTTTCGATGAACTTGCATGAACTTTCACCGAAGAATAGAACTCATCGAAATATGATTTCGATGAAACTTGCAAATGACTTATCGAAAGAAAGTTTATCGATGAAAAGATGATTTCGATGAGTCTTGAAGATGGCTTCTCGACATGGGTTACTCACCGAAAAGGTAATATCGAGGAGAATGGGCTTTCGATGAAAGATCAAAATGCTCGGCCGAAGACAAGGGTTTCATCGAAAACTTGAATTACGATCATTTTGGTCGAACTGTACTTCCCGCGAAAGAATTAAAGGCCCAAGTGAAGAATGTCACATCTGCAATTAAATTTAAACACTTGAGTAGCCGTTGTAGACGCAGAGACATTAACTATGCACAAGTTGCCCATACGATTACAGCTGAACTGATCGAATTTTCAAAGGAGCCAGATTGATGCCAAGAGACTGAAAATTGCGAAGAACTTGCGGAAATTTGTGAACGACAATCAGAAGAGCTGGGCATTTCTCCAAGTAAGTATTGTCTCTCGTATTTGCTGAAATCATGGAACCTTCTTCTTCTTCTTCTAAAAGGAGTAGGAAAGGAAAAGAACTAAACCCGGAAGAGAAGCCCAAAAGACAAAAGAAGGAAGGGAGAGCTCTGACTCAGGATTTGCTAGACCAATGTCCCACATCTAGTGTAAGGTCTAAAAAGATCAAAAGCAAAGAAGAAGGATTGGAGGATAGATTTGAAAATCTGGGAGACATTTGCACTGAAATCAGAGGACATGAATTATTCCTATTTAGCTACAAAAGAAGGGATGCTCCTGAGCCCATAAGTAATCTATGGAAGAAGAACTTAGGGAAATTGGTAGTCCCAAATGTGTTGGTAGATGTTGAATTAATGAAAGCTCTGGTAGATTGTTATAATTTGAGAACCAAAACCATATGCGATTACAAAGGGAATCCCTTAGTGGTGATTAACAAACAAACTATTGATATGGTATTTGATTTAGACTGGGAAGTGGAGGAGAGAATCGATATGCAGAAACTGTCACAAGAATTCTTTAGCTTGGAAAACATCTACAGGACTTGGAGACTACCTATTCACTGGCCGAAAGTGGGTGGGGCATTTGTTCCGTTCAGCAAAGATGACAAGGTGCCATTTGATGTCAACCACTTCCATCCATATTTCAAGTATACATATTATGTTGCAGCCCAAGTATTAGGCCTAGAGGCTCATCCACTCATGGATATTGGGGTTATGGTTTTGTGTGCTGATTTACAATCAAAAGACCCTAGGTCATTTGATTATGCCACTTATGTTGCAGATGCATTAAATCATGGGTTGGAGAAGTTAAAAGGGGATCTCGTGAACATACATTTTTCATTGTACTTCTTATTAATGCATATTATTCTTTATTGTGGACAAGAGATCAACTTCTGGTCAGATGATTTCTGCATTAGAGCTTATGATAAGAATGGTTTGAAGAAGCCAGTTCAGTTGTGGGTTTCTGCATGGGACCAGAGGTTCATGAACAACAAGTACTGGCACTTTTAGGAATATTTTGTGAAACCTCTTAGTGCGGCCTTTGGGCAACACAAAGATTATACTCTGTCCCCTGAAATTAAGAGATTCCTCAGGCCAAAGGATTTCTCTCTGGAGTCTCAAATTGATCACAATTGGGGTGATTGGTATTGCCACGATAATCACACAGAAATCAGGGTATTTGGGTATGAAGGAAGACCACACATGCTTCCAATTACAGTACCAAACAGGGTGGCTAGCCTGGAGATTGTAAGACAATTATCTATTGTCAGTGCCAAACACCTTACAGATTCCGGTAAGCAGTCCATCATTCCAGGTTTATTGGTTTTTTCTGACTTTGTTGTTAAAAGTTCAAAAAGCTATCATTTACTACAGAATAAGTTAGACTACTATGGCATGACTCTGGGTGAACCTAGAGAGAACTTCGATCCTGAAGGGTATATAAGAGCTGCCAGAACGTCACAAAAACTCAAAGCTGGAATACATGTGGCCAAAATGCCAGATGACTTGATTAAAAATCTTGAAAGAAAAGAGGCCAGGGTTTTGAGAGAAAAGAGTGAATTGACTTGGGAGGCCTACAAATGGAAAAGGGCAAGGGGGATGATAGATGGAGATTTACTTGGGAACCTCCAAGATCCTTTGGAAGTAGCTAAAAGGCTACTCCAACATGAAGAAGAGATCATGCATAGAGTGCCCCCGCAATTCCTTCATTTTATCAACACTGAGAAGGATAGTCAACCATTGGCTCACATGTCACCAAAATCAACTGCTAGTAGTATCCCTACTGATTCCCCTAGGGAAGATTATCCTCCTGGTTTTGAAGCAGAGATGAATGTGGACACTGGTGAGATTAACATTAAGGATGTATTCGATATAAGAATGACTGAACATGAAGATTTTGTTGCTGATGATGGATTCGCTTCTTCAAGGGAATTCCTTTCATTTTTGTACCAGTATAAAGGGGCACATGTTAAACGAAGCATGGCTGGAAGACCAGAAGAAGAACAGATGAAGAAATTGCAGGATGAAATCGATATCCTCATGAAATATATGACCCCTGAGAAAGGGAGAAAATTACTAAAAGAGGTCGGTGTAATCATCTTTTCTAGTTGGGATATAAACTCAGCACTTCTGTTTGATGGGTTCCTGAAAAGGAAAGATTTTAATCAACAGGTGTTGCCCCAAGAGATAGACAAATTATTCCTAGGCTCTGGATATGATCCTGACAAGAAGGCTCTCCTACAATGGGCATTATATCCAAAGGGGAAGAGGCCTATCATTGTGGATATTGAAGAAACCTTTGGACACCTCATGGTTCATCAGGTTGGAAAGACAGAACCTAGGGTCACTGCTAAATTAAACTTGGATGTTGCTAGATTAAACCTGGACCAGACAGAATATTTGGTCAGAGAAAATGTCACATATAAGGGGTTATATGAAAAATCCAAAGAGGAGAATCAAAAGTTGCAAGCAAAAATATTGCAACTTGAGACAGGGACTCCCATAAGCGAATACACCTCATACCCCACAGGACGTAGCTTGGATGATGTCTTCGATGCTCTGTACTAGAAGTATCAAGCAGATAAAGCCACCAAACATGCAAATAGTATCCAACAAAAGATGGATAAACTGGTCAATGATATCATCGGACATCGGTTTAACACCATGCTTTCGCATGTCGAACCATATTGGAAGGTATATAATGGAACTATAAAGGCATTAACAGAGCATGAGAGATTAAAAGCACGACTACATGAAGTACTGAATAGTGTCAATACAATGATGCCAGAGGATGAAAAATACACAATAAGAAGATGGCGATGTATGATAGCCTATAAGTTTTACAAACTTCGACGGAATACATGCTATGAATTGTTGTTTTTCTTTGCGTATGTGTTGTGGATTATTTCACTTTGTTCTGGCAATCGTCTGTGATATTATCTAAAGTGATAAGGTTATTCATATTCTTGAAATCAAATTTGTGCTTCATGTTATAAGGTTGAAACAAAAGTTTTGCTTGCGAATTGTAATTGTTCCTCCCAGTACTTCATTGATTGGTCCCTTAAAGGTAGGGTTAAATTCATTCAATCAACATATGATATAAGCATTCAAATTGATCTCAAAAGAAATAATAACCGACAGGTCTATAAAAGGGTGGATTAAAAAACTATCTCACAGGCTCGCATGATAAGTCCTGAAGAAAGTATAATGACTCTGTAGCCCAAACAGCAAGGAGGGCACTGGTTAAATTCAGATTACACTTATCACCATATTCATCATATGTTATTTTAAAGCAATAGAAGTAATTAGGAAACATAGATCGAATAGCTTCTACAACAACAATCTTGAACTCATCTGCTATGTCTCCATTCTAGGAACCTATGCCATTTTGCAACTAGGAGATATCAGATTAAGAAACTAAATCTGCTATAAAAAGCATTAGTTGAAGGAACAACTAGTGAGTAGGTATACCCGCCTAGGTCCTGCAGAGCCTAAAGTGAGAGAGTTAGTAACCAAATAGGTTCACTCTATAAGTTGGCCAAGTCAATTGGAGGGTTTGATCATAGGAGTTGGCATTTCCTTAGAATCTATCCAATCTGTTGATTTGAGACCCAACACACACCACATGACCAGTGTGTTGGATCTCAAATCAATAGATTGGATAGGTTCTAAGGAAATGCCAACTCCTATGATCAAACCCTCCAATTTGACTTGGCCAACTTATAGAGTGAACCTATTTGGTTACTAACTCTCTCACTTTAGGTTCTGCAAGACCTAGGTGGGTATACCTATTCACTAGTGGATTTTGATAACTAATGTTTTTTATAGCAGAATGATTATTTTGATCTAACTGACCCCTATCTCAGAATGACAAAGGTTCTTGGAATAGGTGTCTTTTAGATGAGTTTAAGATTGTTGTTATGGAAGCTATTCGATCTTTGTGCTTGAAACTCCTATATATATACACTATTACTAACTAACTCTATACTTCTTACTCAACTAATCCCTATTGCTTTAATGTAAAGGTGTATTCATATAATGTTAATTATGGTTTATGGATGACCAGTGCCTTCTTTGTTGTTTGGGCTAGAGAGTCTTATATTTCTCTAGAACTTAATGTATGATTTGTGACACAATTTTTAAACCTACCCCCTTTGGTAAATCTATCAGTTACTGTTTCTTCTGAGATCTGCTAAATTTTTATATCATAAACCACCTTAATGAATTTAACCCTAACCTTAAGGGACCAGTCAAGGAAGAACTACAAGGAACAATTACAATCCACGAGTAGATCTTTTTAATCCAAATTTATAATATAGAAACATAAAATTCATTGTAAGAATATGAATAACCTTATCTCCCTTAGATAATATCACAAACAACAGCCTACAAAAAATGAGATAATCCACAACACATGTACAAAAGAAAAATGACTGATTCTATTAAAACTTCAAAATGGTACAATAGTATGCCAGAGGCTATAGTATCTATCTAGTCTCCAATATTCTAATCCCCTTTTCATTTTACAAAATATGCTCATATAAATGAACGAGCAACACCTATTCTATGAGAAGTCATGTCCCTTCATCATTAATTCATTGAGCATCAGTTTATAATTCCAGTTAAGCAATGGTCACACATATATTCATTTGAATTTATGGTAATGTGACTTCACTGAGATTTGTTTTGTTTCTTCGCGGTAATAGATAATCATTTGTCTAGAAGTACTTTGAATTTTCACCGATGTTTATTCAACCTTACACCTGTGTTGTACTTTGATGAAATTATATGTCTCGATGGCTTTCTCTTATGTCTCCCTTAAACACCATATTCCATCGACTTCATTCTTTATTTCGGTGGAATTGACATCATCATCGACACTTCTCTTGGTCTCATCAATATCTTTATTTCATTGAAGCCTCGCTATAAGTGTTTATGTCAGTATAATGTTTTATCAATTCATCAAAATCTTCCTTTTTGATGAAAATCCTTTTAGCGCTAAGTCCCTCCATCATTTTATCGATGTTAGAATTCCATCAAAATAGTTCTTCATTATCGAGCCTTCTTACTAGAGTCGATGAAATTTCCCCTTTCGGCAAAAGAAAAATATTCTCCTTCAACTCCTCATGTTCAGTAGATAACAAGTCATCGATGGAAATCTCTCGTATTTCATTGATACTTTAATCTTCGATGAGAAAGCTATCTTCGGTCAACATCTTTTATGCCTCTTAGATACTCTCTTTTCCTTGAAATAGCTTTGTCGATAACATATCTATTGGTTCCTTTGATATTACTCTTTCGGCCAAACTTCTTCCCTTGGCAAGCTGCTCACATGTCTCATCGATACAGTAGTTTCATCGAAACTCTATATTTTATCGGTGGGACCACTTCTAATTTCCTCGATGTACTTTATATCGATGGAACTAATGTTTTCGGTGAATCCCTTTGGAGATCCATCATGGCCAAGGTTTGTTCAATAGGTCCCTTTAGCGATAGGATACTGGTAGGCTTCTTTGATAGAATCATTTTAGTCAGACTGGACATTTCGGTGAAGGATGAACATGTATATTTGATGGCCTTGGTTTGAGCGATAATCTTTAGGATTCTGATGTCGATGGAAATGCCAAGGGTTCTATCTCAATTATTAAGGGCATGCTTGATTTCATTTTCTTCTCAAGAAAACTTTTGTAGCTTCAATTGAAACCACGGAATTCTATTTATTAAATTTAATGCTCAATAGTGGCTTTGACTGGGGATGGAGGTATGCTATGGATTCCTTCAAGAATCTAGAATCTCTAGTAAATAGGGACCTACTAATGGTGGTTGGCGATATATACAATGGAAAATGAACCTTAACCTACTATACATGGAATAATATTTTAAGAGAAAAATCTCTTCAAGAACTATCCATGTAATGGTGATTCCTGATTGTCTCCTGTTGCACTTTGTATGTAATAAGCATCCTCCCTTGCTCTCTCTATAATCACATATGGCCCAAGCTAAAGAGCCTCAAACTTTCCATGCCTACCTTTGTCCTGGTTTCTGGCATCCCAAATCAGGACCCAATCACCTATCTCAAACTTCCTATTTGTTGCCTTTTTGTCATATAACCTTTTCATTTGATTTTGTGCCTTAACATTCTTCCTTTGGGCCTCTGTCCTGATTTCATCCAACTCTATTAATTGCACAAGTCTTTCTTGCATAGGATCAATGATATCAATCTCTTCCTGTACTATGAATTTGTGAATAGGTAAGAGGTTATCCAGAGGAAGTATAGCTTTCTTTCCATAAACTAACTCAAATGGAGATCTTCCTATAGACTTCTTCACTGTTATCTTATATGCCCAGATTGCTAGACTCAATTTAGAATCCCATACTTTCTTATTCTATCATAACATCCTCTTAATAATCTTGAGAATATTTTTATTACTAGACTCAACCTATCCATTACCTTGGGGATGATAGGGAGATGAATGAGATATATTGATGCCATATTCTCCACAAAAGGTGTTGAATATTTCAGATCTAAAACACATACCATTGTCTGTAATGATTCTTGTAGGGACACCAAATCTGACAATGATATTTTCCATCAAGAATTTGATCACTACTTTACTAGTAGCCTATTTGGTAGGGATTGCTTCCACCCCTTTAGTTAGATAGTCAGTGGCCGCCAAGATCGACATGTGTCAACCACTAGATTTATCACTCAAGTATTCTCAGTATTTAATAAACGAAATTTAGATCATTAGTACTTATAAGTTACCATTCAATTGGAACCCAAATGCAATAATTGCCCTAATCAAATCAAGTATGAGGATTTAATTCTTCAATAAAATACCCTTGATGGTAACTAAAAGAATGCCATCCATCGAGATATGTTCTTGACATGGCAAGCCGAGCAAGATAATTAGACCTTAGATGAAGGCACCATAAACAAGATAAATAAGACTGAGATAGTTCAAGTTAAGTTTTAAGCTATGTGAAATTTTGATGGTTAAAAAGATCAAGGCCATCATTGGAGACATAAATGAGGAATAATTAAAAGCAACTCCTGCGAATCTCAGATAGAAGCATTAACCTATCCTAATGACTAGGTACCTTAAGATTGTGGTCATGCTAGAATTCCTATTAAGAGCATTTGTTGGACAATGTTTGTAGCAATATAGTGGAGCTAGAGTCGGATAACCCTGAAGATAAGAACTAAAATGATGAATGGAAATTCCCTTGATCAGAAAACCCTAGTAATATTATTATAGGTAAGTTAAATAAGGAAAAAGGAGGCATGAACCTTTTGGGTAAAGAACACGTATTTACAATAAACCCTAAGTTCATCCATGGTTAGATAATTGGGAAAACAAGCAAGTAAAACCTCAACTAGTTCCTTTATGGGAAGATAATCTTGGAAAAAAAGTAAATAATGGAAGAGAGAGTAGAGTTGATTTAGGAAATCATACAAAAATCTCCATTGAAGTACAATGGGTGTAAAAGAATTAAGATCTTATAATCTAGGAATAAGTAACTAATATTCGTTCAGAAAACTAAGAAGAAAAGTGCAACCCAATTGCAAATTTTGGCACTCAAGTGTGAAAGTATGCAAAAAGATGTGGTAGGATAGAAATGGGCTAGTAAGTAAATATAAATAAGTAATAAGGAATGAGATAACTTCCCTTTTTACTAAATTTTAATGAAAAGGAGGGATGTTGGTCACTTTCGAGTGCACACCCCCTTGATTTCATAGTTGCATAAGTAAAATAGGAGAGGATAAGTCCACTCTCCGAGTTGTCTAAAATATGTCATGAAATGTGTGGATAGAAAATTGTTGTCAACCGTTATCAATCTTACTTGACAATAATTCCACCCCAAATGGCTCTTAACCATAAGTGTTAGTAAATTGGCAACAAACTCCTACCTAATGGAGGCAAGAGAATGTTAGAGGTGAAAATATAAGGAGCTGGCATAAGGTGCTAAGAAAACAAATGATGTCCCTAGTAAAATTATATGATTATATTATATGAATCCTAAGTGGCTCTAAGAAAACAAGTGTCAAATTTGTACCGAACTATCAACCGAGTGTGTAAGACATGAAAGTGTCAATACTTGAGCTACCACATAACATTGAATCAAGGTTTAACATATTAAGATAAGTAATGGAAGTTCAAGAAGAATGGACGGAGAATGGTAGAGTTAGTGCAATCACCTGTTAGATATTATTATGGATGTTAATAACCCTAAAAAGATAGCGGTTTATATCAGAAAGTGTTGCTGGTAATAGTAAGCACGTGAAGGTTAAAATGGAACATGATCTATTAACTGTCGTGCTATGTGAATTGTACCTATACCTGCAAACACAATGCACTCAATAAATCATTATAAGAAATGGTTAGTAAATTGAAACAATGAAAGAAAAAACCATAGCTAATCGACTTATTGCCTCCTAATAAATGCGAGTATGAATTTTGCTCTCAGATCTTAGTATGCAAATTCCAGTGACTTGACTACACTTAGATGGAGGATTTGAATGCTGAAAATGCATGATCTAGCAAGAATAGCATGATTAAGCTATATGAATTCATGATTGATCTAGAAAATGAACTAGAATGAAGATGCAATTAAACTAAAATGAGCATGATAACATTGCTAAGAAATTGATAAACTAGAAGCTAGATGCCTATAGTAACAATGCTTAAGCTACGAATGAGATGGGATCCATATTGTTCAAAATGAGGTCTATTTATAGGATTTTCCAAGGCTAGGGGTGAGTTGGCATGAATCAACAGTTGAGATTGATCTAAAGATATCAATGATTAAATTGGAGGAGGTTGGCAAAGGGAGTTGGATTAAAGGGAACATCTATCATCTCTATGGTGACAAGTGTCAAGAGGCTTCTAGAAGAGGTAGGATGAAAGGGAACACTTAGTGACAAGTGTCACAAAGGTTCTAGAAGATGTTGGATGAAAGGGGACATGGTGGTAGGTAGAATGGGTTAGGTTTAGGAATGGTTAGGTTTAGGAGTGGTAGAAGTTAGGAGAATTTGAATTTAAAAATTCAAATATTAGGAAAATGACTAATTAATCTCAACACTCATAAATGATTTGTTTTAATTAATTAGGAGATTTAGAAGAAATGAATTTGCATGGGGGAAATTAATTAATTTGAATTAATTAATTAAAGGGGTGAAATGAAATGAACCTATTTAATAAATCCTTAGATTTATTAATAAGTAGATGAATGAGAGATTTAATCAAATTGCTTAGTGAATTCAATTAAATTGGGTAGGAGAGATTAATTAAATAATTGTTTATTTAATTAATTATCTTCAGACCATTTTTAGGTGTATACATTTTGCCCCTCTTTGAAGTGAGGTGTGATGACGTGTTGATTCAAAGAATAATCTCATTTTGATGATGATATTGATTTGATAGGATGCCCCAGCTCTTGATTGCTAAATCTCGGTATAATGATGCCCCCTCAGGAGATCAATGGAGATAATTGATCTTTGGAGTTTTTGCGAGATTGATATCCTGATAGATTTGATTTGATTTCTGCAATTGTTGTTTGATGAAAGTGCGAGTTCTTTGATTAGCTTGATTGCCTAGATCGATAAGATTGAAAAATCTTGATTGATTTGATTCAGTCTGGTTTCAGGAAGGATTCATCCTGTATAAGAAAATGATGATCAAAGTGTCTGGTTTCAGAAAGGATTCATCTTGTATAAGACATGATCAGAACGTCTAGTTTTAGGAAGGATACATCCTATATAAGATATGAATTGGAATCAAATTGTTTGGTTTAAGGAAGGATTCATCTTGTATAAGACTTGATAGAATTTATTAGGTTTGATTGATTGATTTCATTTGATAAGATTGATTAGATAAAGAACTGACAGTTTGTTGATATCAGTTGTAGAAATTTTTGGATATGTTGATGTTGATGCATTTGAGGGAGATAGCATAAGATTTGAGCTAGGTCGATAATATCACGAAAGATATGCGTTATTTTGATTCCATATACACCTGTGATGATACTTTGATGATTCCTGCGATAGATTTAACCTTGGATAAAAGGAGCTTTTGGGATCTATGCAAGAATGAAATGCAAGCTAGAATGCAAATGAAAATGCAACGGAATGCAAAGCTATGACCAGACCAGTCACTGGATTATTTTGCATTTTTGTCATCATTGAGCTTTTGAAATGTGGGAAGTGAGTGCAAACATTGATAGTATAATTAAACCATGATGACCTGAGCACTTCTTTCCTCGATTTTGATATAGGAAGTTAACACAAGCATCGAGGTATAATTGAATCGAGATGACCTGAGTGTTGTTTGCGTAAAACAGGCAGTATTAATCATTTCAATATGCAAATCGGAAATGTCTTCAATGATATTCTACTGATCATGTCCCAAGACAAACTTGCACATATTCATGATTAATGTTCAGACAGTAGACAAGAAAAATATCATGTTTCTTCCTTGTTCCTCTAGTCAAAGACATCCTGGAGTCACTCAGAAATCATGATAGTGAAAAGCAATATAGAAAAGTTGAACAATCATGTTACAATCAATCATTCAAAAAGATATTATCCAGTGAAAAGTGTGTGATGTGCTTAGATTGATTTCGTGATATCTTTATAGTTGATAGTTTGATCTTGTGTTCAATGTTGGATGTGTCTCAGTTTTCGCTCGATAAGATTTGTCTAACTGTTTGGTCTACTTGTTTGATTAAGCTCAAAATTGATCAAAAGTTTGCCCCCAGCTAGGTGTAGGATTTTGCCCCAAGCCTAGAAACAAAGTTGTTATGATATATCCAATGATCCAGACCATGGTAAGAAGCCACCTGAGATGCTTGCATATGTATAAAGGCTTCATGATGATCAACGCTACTGGAAAATGAATGCAAGCGGAAAAATGCATGAACTAATAGACGGAAGAGCTAGCAGATAGATAGCACCTATTTGCCAAGTTTTCACCATCTGTTTTTATTGCACTTTTTCTGATATTTGATTTTTTTTCTTTTTCCGCTTTTTCACTTTTTATGATTTTTCTACTTCTTCCCTATTTTTGATTTTTTCTGATTTTTCACTGTTTTTGATTTTTCTGATTTTTCACTGTTTTTTATTTTTTCTGATTTTTCAGACATAGAACTTTTTCAGGTGCATGCTATTGATAGGTTCTTCGAGCTGATCTCCATCTTGTGTTGATAGCTGATATGCTCCTGATCCAAATATTGTTGTGACCACAAATGGACCTAACCAGTTTGGTTCAAATTTTCCTTTCTTTTCTCGATCTGCCTGGTTGCGTGGATTTTCCTTTAGCACTAGTTCTCCAACTTGAAAGATTCTTGGTTTGACCTTATGATTATAGCTCTGATACATTCTTTGCTGATATACCTTTAGATGATCAAAGGCATTGTGTCTGCATTCATGGATTAGTTCTAACTCTTGTAGTCTAGATACTCTTTGTTCTTCATCTGGGATGATACCTTTTAGTGATACATGTAGAGAAGGTATCTCTACTTCGATTGGCAATATGGCTTCTAATCCATATACAAGAGAGAAAGGTGTGGCACCTGTCGGTGTGCGGATACTGGTGTGGTAAGCCCATAGAGAAGGGTTTAGTTGGATATGCCAATCTTTCCCAGCGTCATTCACTGTCTTTTTAAGAATTTTCAGGATACTTTTGTTAGATGCTTCTACCTGCCCATTTCCCTATGGATAATATGGTGTGGAGAATTTGTGCTGGATTTTGAACTTCTCACATAACTCTTGTACATCTTGATTCTTGAATGGTCGCCCATTATCAGTGATAATGGTCATTGGTATTCCATAACGACAGATGATGTAATTCAAGATAAATGCAGCAGTTTGTTTTCCTATGATGTTTATGAGAGGTACTGCCTCAATCCATTTTGTGAAATATTCAGTAGCTACAAGAATGAATTTGTGTCCATTAGATGAGGAAGGATTTATCTTTCCTACTAGATCAAGTCCCCACTGACAAAAAGGCCAAGATGTTGCTAAAGCATGTAGTTCTTGTGTTGGTGCATGGATCAAATTCCCATGGATTTGACATTATTTGCATGTTCATGCTACCTTGAAAGAATCTCGTTCCATAGTCGACCAATAGTAGCCCAAGCGTATGAGTTTCTTCAAAAGGGTAAGACCACTTGAATGAGTTCCACAAATGCCGTTATGGACTTCATGTAAGGCCTTCTCAAATTCTTCTTGTTCAAGACATCTTAAGAGAGTACCATCTAGACCTTGTTTATAGAGGGTATCTGCAGCGAGAGTATAATGAGAGGATTGGCGAATAAAATTTCTCTTTTGGTTCTTGGATAAGTCAGGAGGTAAGATATTATCTTTCAGGTATGTGTAAGTTTGGCCATAGCGGGAGGAATCGTATCCAATAAGTTGACAGATGGTTTGGGAATCAGGACAATTACAGGCGGGATGAAACAACTCTTCAACCAGGAATTCATAACGCTCTTGATTTTCCTGTGTCTGCAATAGATAAGCAAGTGTAGCCATGGCGTCTGCTACTTTGTTGTCATTTATGGGGATCTATTCAAAATTTATTTCTACAAAGTATTTCTTGAAATCATCCACCATATTTTTGTAAGGCATGAGTTTGTCATCTTTTGTTTGATAGTCATCATTGATTTGATTAATGACAAGCTGGGAGTCTCCAAAGACTTGAAGTTGTTTAATGTTCCATTCTATAGCCATTTTGATGAATAAAATGCCTGCTTCTGATTTATGTTGTGTTCCTTTAGTGATGCTTGCCCTTGGACTATGATGTGTTCCATTATTGATGCTTGCTCTTGATTGTTGATGTGTTCCATTATTGATGTTTTCTCCTGGACTAATATTCGGGTGATGTATTGTAAGATATGGATCGAATCTTGGAATGTCTGTATATGAACAGGTAAAATTGACTTGCCACCTTTTGAAGGGTTCCAAATATTTCTGCCTTGTTGGTTCTGATAAAGAGATTGTTGTTGGATGTAGATCAGTTGTGCCAATGATAGTTGCCTTTACTGGTGCTATTATGATAGATAACTTCTCTTGATAAAATTTAGGTAAGGTGTCAAATCTCCCATCTTCCGGCGCCTCAAGGAGGTTTTCACCATTAGATGCATCCTTTATTTTTACTTTTTCATGGTCTAATGTTGCCAATAAATGGTTTTTAGCATTAGACCTGATATTGTTTTCTTTATTTTCACTTTTGCGACGAGGAGATTTAACACCCACTTGACCTAAAGATACGTTAGCAGAATCCGTGGTGAAAGTTGTTGCAGGTTTGATTTCATCAAGATATAAGGATATGGCATGGTCATTAGGTAAGGTATCAATAGCAGTAGGTCCTTCATTTTCCTAGTCCATAGGTTTAGGATAGCTTAAGGATAAAGGATCTTCAGGTTGAATCATGTCAAAGATATTTGGGGTCATGATAGAGATGTCTGAATTTTCAATAGGTATTTCGATATCTAGAACGATATTCTTGTCAGAATGACCTCGTATAAGTAAATCCTGATCGTCCTTGGTTAAGTCCATGTCAGTCAAATGTGATTCTAATTCAAGTAGGCTAGTCCCTAACATTTGTTCTGCATACATATGAACTACATCGACTACTATATCTGCTTCTTCATCCCTCTCAATTTGAAGTTTCTCTTGTTTGTTTTTCCATGATACCAAATATTCTCCATTCCCTTGATCTTTTAGTTGCATTTGTTCTTCCGTGTTTGATATAATTGATTCAAATGATTGTTCCTTGGATTGTGTGCTTGAAGGTGCTACCTCTCTGTTATGTAGAACAATGACCTCTTGAGCTGATTTCTGATTATTACAACACTGCAATGGTTTTGAGTCTACTGATATTGTGATTTCTTGTCCATTGTATGGAAATTTTAAGCACTGATGGCATGTTGATGTAGTATCTTGTATAGCCTAAATCCATGGTTTCCCCAAGAGTATATTGTATGGTAGGTCCAAGTCTAGAACTTGGCATGTTGTGTCATGTTGCAAAGGTCCCACTGTGATGGGTAATATCACCATTCCTTTAGATGAATTTTCTTCTTCATTATGTGCTTTGATTTTGATCTTTTTCCTGGGATCAACTTCATCTTCTGAATATCCTAGAGCACAGACAAGATTCATAGAGCAAATGTTCAAGCTAGCTCCCCCATCTATCAAGACACATTTAACAAGTGTTCTATGAATGAGGACTTCAATTTGCAAGAGAGGGTTATGGGTATTTTGCAATGAATCAATGCTTGGATATGAAGGAGATGAGTTTTGAATAAGATCCTTTGAAATAGGTTTGATGGCAATCATGGATATTGCTTGGGGAAATTTAGCTTTGGATGCATTATTTGGCAAGGATGTTATGGAAGGTTCTTGCAAGCTTTCAAGAGGTGTAGGAATAGATGCTTTTGGAGCGTCAATTTGTTTATGGATGGATGGATCATTGTTAGACATGGGTGTACAATTTTGATCTTCTTTAGCCAAATCCTTTAGGGATCTCTTTAAGAGGTGCATAAAAGAACCACCTTTCATTTGAGAAGTATTTAAATCCTTGTGAGGTTTTAACATAGTTGAATTTTGATTTTGAACTTGTTTGATTTCTCTGATATGTTGGTTTGTCATGTGTTCTTCTTGTGTTTTGCTTTGGTATGTCATGTCGATATGATTTTCAGCTATTTCAAATGTTTCAGTAATCTTATGTCTCTGTGCTCTAATCAAAATGGTCATTGTGTTTGATATTGTGCTAAGATTTGATTGTTTAAAGGTTATTTTGGTAAGTGATCAATAGTCAATTTCAAGGCCATAGAGTGATATGACACTAAAAGAGGATTCAAGTGTTTAAAAGTTTGCAAGTTTTTCGATCTTCGGTTTAGGAGTGCAATGATGATGATTGATAAGAACCAAGTCCAGTAGGAACGATCTATCCTATGATGTGGGACAAGATTATCTTGACCAAACATTTCAGTTTCGTGATAAAGGATGATTGATCCTGATGAGAAACTATGTTTGAGTGATCAGTTTATCAAAGAGGGTAATAATGCACTTTAAGATGTTTAGATTTTGAACTTGTTGGGGGTGAGCACTTGAAAATATTGAGGTGTATATTCTCTAAAGTCTAATTTTGACGGATGATAACTTGACCAAGAAAATCAAGCAGACAATCTAAGCACGGATTGACAGATAACAAGTGTTTATGTTTACTGCAAATTGATCAGGCAGAAATGATAAATCTGAAACAGGCATGCAGGACACAGCTCTGGACTAACAAATGCAGAGTTTCATATGATAGATTATGCAGCATAGGACGACAAGAGATACAAGATAGAATGACAGACTAGTGACTTCATGTGAACAACAGTTTTTTGTATGACATAGAACCTTGACTCGTACAACAGAAGATCAAGCAATATGACAGATACTCCTGACTCGTATGATAAAGGATCAAAAAATATGACAGAGACTTCTAACTCGTACGATGGGTACTTGAACAGTGATAAAAATTGTTTGCTTGTTTGAGTTTGGATCACTGAATTTTGATGTTTTACCTTGGTTTTCCAGTTTTAAGTGTCTGAATTTTCAATTTTAGGGATGAATACACAACAAACACACGATGTGATACATGACTCTCAGTCAAGCTAAACCCTAAGGAAGTTGGTTGAGAATGAAAACCTTTGCTTGCTGACTTAGGTACACACCCAATAGCTAATCAGAATACGGCTGCTGAGTCTCACGCAATGGATTCTCAATGTCGTATTATCCGACTCCAAACGCTAATGGGGGCACGATATGGCAAGTGTCTTGGGAGAGTTACTATCTCTCTTGCACAAAGATTATCACCCTTTCGGAGCTGAATCAGGTAACTTCTATTTTTATAGTTCTTAGTCAGGAATTTCATTTGAAATTACCCCTTGAAGTCACGCAAGCGTGATTGAGGCCTATAGCTCGACAAGGTACCGAAACAAGTTGTAGTCACGTAAACGTGATTGAGACCGTGAGGCCCTACAAAATGTCCGATATGAGAGATCTCAAAGGGAAAACTCAAATAATCCCATCCTCTGAGACTTTAATCATTAGAGACCTATTTATTATAGTGAGTTGGAATGCTCAGGTCCAGCTGTACTCACCTGGGTCATTCTCATAGGGTGATTACTTTTTCCCATTGTGACAGGCTCGCTAAAGGTATGCAATATTGATAGCAAAAAGATGAGTCTAGCTTTCTGATCACCTAAGGAAGGTGAGAGCATACTCGCCTATCATCACAAGCACATAAGACATGATAGTTCATTTCTTTAAGCCCAAATTGAAGTGTGCCTAAAAATCTTAAAGAATACACAAAGTTTTTGTTGAATCCTTAGGCAACCTGCAAAATAGATCCATTAGTAGTCATGATTGTGTTTTGAATTTGTCTTTGACAAGCATATCTGCAAGAAAAGAGTTAGGCTACAAACATCTCATAAACAGATCAGAGTTAGCATTAGTGATCCAAACTATGAAATTTTCAGAAAAATTATATGAAATTTTATCCTAACTTCAGATAGGCATAACTTTCTGCTCAGGACTCGAAATTACATGCCGTTTACCTCGTTGGAAAAGTCTCCAAGAGTTCTAGATGCAAATTTTGAAGGGCATGGCTTTTAGCCACGACCTTTTGGCACTCTCAGGGGCTAAAAATGACCAGAAAGCCTTCAAAAACGCAAATTACCGACGTATAGACAAATTTGAAATTTCTAATTTGCAGTTTTTTCAAAAAAAAACACAGATGCAGAAACTCGTACGAAATGATTTATCAGACAAAATGACAAATGATTAAATTTCGCACATGGACCAAAATTGACTCGTACGACATAAGAATTAACAGCTAGAAATTCGTACGGCACAGAATTAGCTATAGTACGACAGTGAAATTTAACTCATATGACACAGGAATGAACTAAAACGAGTAAAGAATTTGCAATCTAAAATCTCGTATGAGTCAGGATTATACCTCGTACAAGTCAAGATGAGGTGTCATCCGAGACTAAAAGGAAGTTCGTACGAGCCAGAAAGGCAACTCATACGACAATCTGATTCTGGTCTGACAGAGATGAAGTTTAAGGAATCTTGGGAGGCTGAAAATGATGATTTCGGCCTCACGGTGGGTGCCAAAATGTCATGCTCTGTGAATTGTACCTGTACCTGCAAACACAATGCACTCAATAAATCATTATAAGCAATGGTTAGTAAATTGAAACAATGAAAGACAAAACCATAGCTAATCGACTTATTGCCTCCTAGTAAATGTGAGTATGAATTTTGCTCTTAGATCTTAGTATGCAAATTCCAGTGACTTGACTACACTTAGATGGAGGATTTGAATGCTGAAAATGCATGATCTAGCAAGAATAGCATGATTAAGCTATATGAATTCATGATTGATCTAGAAAATGAACTAGAATGAAGATGCAGTTAAACTAAAATGAGCATGATAACATTGCTAAGAAATTGATAAACTAGAAGCTAGATGCCTATAGTAACAATGTTTAAGCTACGAATGAGATGGGATCCATATTGCTCAAAATGAGGTCTATTTATAGGATTTTCCAAGGCTAGGGGTGAGTTGGCATGAATCAACAGTTGAGATTGATCTGAAGATATCAATGGTTAAATTGGAGGAGGTTGGCAAAGGGAGTTGGATTAAAGGGAACATCTGTCATCTCTATGGTGACAAGTGTCAAGAGGCTTCTAGAAGAGGTAGGATGAAAGGGAACACTTAGTGACAAGTGTCACAAAGGTTCTAGAAGATGTTGGATGAAAGGGGACATGGTGGTAGGTAGAATGGGTTAGGTTTAGGAATGGTTAGGTTTAGGAGTGGTAGAAGTTAGGAGAATTTGAATTTAAAAATTCAAATATTAGGAAAATGACTAATTAATCTCAACACTCATAAATGATTTGTTTTAATTAATTAGGAGATTTAGAAGAAATGAATTTGCATGGAGGAAATTAATTAATTAAAGGGGTGAAATGAGATGAACCTATTTAATAAATCCTTAGATTTATTAATAGGTAGATGAATGAGAGATTTAATCAAATTGCTTAGTGAATTCAATTAAATTGGGTAGGAGAGATTAATTAAATAATTGCTTATTTAATTAATTATCTTCAGACCATTTTTAGGTGTATACATTAACCGATTGCGATCTCTTGTGTATAATAATTTATTTCATAAATCAATATTATAAAGAATCTAAGAACCTTAAGAGTCTAATAATCACTTCCTAACACTCTCAGGACACATGATCTTGAGTGATGTGCTGCGGTTACTCCCTATAGCATGGCTGGAATGGTCATCTTGTTTTGAGTTTGATTCGACATTAATTTTGATTTTCTTTGAAAAGTATATTGTGACCTAGGGGCTAGAACTTTCTCTTTCTTTTTATTTTTATTTTATGAAGAGAGGACCACTAAATTTATGTTTCTTTTTATATGAGCTATGGCACTTGCCATGTTTCTAGTTTTAATATTTTTCAATTGCCGGCATTTTTCTTCTTTTATTGGACTTGGCAGAAGTAACTTGTATTTTGATCTTGTAAAGCTTCAAAGTGGTCGTTTTGATGGTTGATATAACTAGCCCTAGTGATGTGATTTGTGTAAATGTCTATCATGTTCTTTGGACCACTGATAGTGTGTCACGGGAGAATACCACAAGGAGTGAAATTAGGCACAAGAATTAACAAGAATGTGTTTTATCAAATTAAGATAAAGGAAGGAAAATCCTCCTAAGTAAAATTAATTGCGAGAAATATGAAAGAATTTTTTTTTTTTATAACAATAGTGTGACCTAGACCTAATGAATTGCGAAAGTAATGATTGTCGACTGGTAAATTTGGCATGTGTATGGAGATGATTGCGTGGATGATATCTAAAACAAGTATGAATAATTTCCATCACTCCCTTAGAATGGGATTGTCGTGTACCTTAATGTTTGGAAATGGCGAATAATGTTCCCTATAAAACTTTAACCTTGGAGCCTAGAAATATAAAAACATTTTAATCCCTAGTGGTAGAAAACTACCCTATATAAGGGCGGAACTGAAGAACCTAAATTTCATTTTGCCTTGTCACCTAAGAAAGTTGGAAGAAATTATGCACCTAGGATGGTTTAGCAAATAGTGTATTAAACACCCTAAGGAGGTGCCTCGAATGTAGAATAAGTAGATTCGTTGTGCTTAAGTGTGATGTCAATTTTCTTAAGTAACATGCATGGACGAGAATATAGTAGGATAAACATGCTTTTAAACAAATCCTAAACAAAGTAGAACTCCTAGACAATTCAATATGTGTAACCTTGATTATGATTTAGAGGGTGCAATAATGTAAGTTGTTAAAAGATAGAACTTTGTAAACACCTACCTGAGATTTAAGGGGATGTAATAAAAATACTAAGAATTTAACCTTGTGTAGATAGTAAGTTAATTACAAAAAAAAAAGTTGGTTTTAGTATTTCAACCTTCTAGTAGGCAAATTAAGATTCTGAGTAACTCATTGAAGTTGTGGGAAATGTTATGTCCCTACTTCGTAAATCTACTCATGCGACTTCCAGGAGTAAGTCAAACTCTAGGGGAGGAGGATGTAAGGCCTTCCCCAAACCAAGCTTTGATTAACTTAGTTGACCATGTTTAACCCTATTAATAAATGTTTTATAATTCAATAGAATGGACTGTGTTAGATAGATAGATTGGTGAGAAAAGTAATTGAACCAAGTTATAGAGTTATTGCACCTTGTGGTGTACATTTTGATGTGTTATAAATTTGAAATCCTAAAAGATCCATTGATTGGATAATCTTGATTTAACGTATGTCAGCTATGTCTGGATGTAGAACTTATATGATTCCATGATTGGATAACATTGATGAATGTTGATGCTTTATTTATATGCTTTATGATATAGAACCCTACATGATTTTTGAATAGGAAGAATTTGCGATGATATATGTCATTATTAGATTTGTAGGACCTTACTAATGATGATAGAGATAGGATGTATATTTTATGTGTGGATCAAAACTATGAGAATTAGGATAATTGCTTATGTGAAATTACTTGGATATAAGATGTATTAAATTGTTCAAATGTAAATTGTATGCAAGTGTTTGATGTGTATTATTATTCTTATGCTTTATATTATATGAGGTTATTTGAAGTTACTAATGTGTAATTGAGATGCGCAGGAAGTTATCCATGTGACCATGGAAATATTATGGAGAACCAAACCTAGACCTATGTATGTTTGTAAAACCAGGGTTTGTCTATTTGGAGAGACAACACCCCGTTTGTGTCGTATTTTATTCGTAATAGTAAATGATGCATGTGTGTTAAATGTTATTTAATTGATTTATTTAAATCCAACAAGAGACACGATTTCATGTATAATCTTGTAAAAGTATTATCTTTGTGTCACTTGACACATGTGTGGATTTATGTTTGAGTTTTTAAATTTGTCTCTTGGAGGGAATTGTTTAACTATAGCTTTTTCAATTAATGTAATGTGATTCCATAAATGCCTTGGGTAAAGAATCTTTGGGATGGTCAACATAAGTTTGACCCGAAAATAAACTTCAGAGGGGTTATAAAAGGGTTATATGGACACCTAGGGGTAGTTTAATAGGGTTTCCTAAAGCGCATAAGGTATACCTAAGGGTTAGGGGTAATTTTAGGAAAGTTTCTACTCCCATGTGACCTTTTAGACACCCTAAAAAGTGACTTTTCTAAGTTTGTGCGAAAATTGAAATTTGAAGACTTGAACTAAGTTGTGAACCTTCCTTTTCGAATGAGAGTTCCCTTTCCCATTTTACCTTACTTTCCTTTTCAGTTTTAGAAACTTGAGAGAACTCACACTAGTGTCTTCTTAAGCAAGAAAGAGAGATTTTGGGGGTAATCACCCACTCTCCATTTTTGGAGACAAAAGAATTTTGAAAAGAAAAGATAGATTTGGGATTTAGAATTCTGGCTAAGGGTAGAATGAGAAGTCTTGTGGAATTGGGTTGCTCATCCTCAACAAAAATAGCATACCTTTGGGTAGTATAAGGTTGGTTCTACTTTCTTGTAATGTTTTTCTTATTGTATGTTGTTTTTAAAGAAAAATGCCTGTGAGAAAGATTGGTTTTCGTGCATGTATTTCTTGGAAATTTACTTAGTGTTTTGTGCTTATGCAATGTATGTGTTTTGGGAGTAAACAAGACCTCCTACTCTTGGGAGAGAGGATGGGCTTGTGGGTGGTAGAAGTGATAGCCCTCGAGTGAGAGGCTCTCGTTATGAGAGTGATCACAAGGGATTTTATGTGACCCTTGCTGCATGGCTTGTTTATGCATTGGGGGTCATAAGGAGGGAAATAAGGCATGAATGCCTTGGGGGGCATAAGGAATGTGGGGTTGTTACACTTGATGTAATTGGTCTGCCATGAGGTGACTATATGTTTTGGTTTACCATGAGGTGGCTATATGTTTTACCATACTTGCAGTCTCCTTAGGGTACTTGGTCCACTACCACCCTTGAAAAGACATCACAATGTGTGGTGCAGTGTAGCCTTGGTTGGGAATGTAATTGTGGTTGTTTTTCCCTTGCTTATTGTGTTTGCGTGTGTGTTGCCTGTCTAGGGCTTGGTTCTCCAAGCTCGGGGGTGGCTACTAGCTAGCCTAGGCTGGGAGGTGAGCACTCCATGGTCATATCCTTTGATTATTTGCAGGTTGTTGGAAGGAACGATTTAGGACAAATGGAAATTTGATGGAGTTATTTGTTGCAGAAAACTATTGGAAACATATTTATTATTTTGTTTAAAGTCCTCATTTATTAATAATGAGAGACCTATTTGTAAAATGACGATAGTGTCTTTTAAATGTAATTTAAAGAAATGTAATATTTTAGATACTGCAGCAATGAAGTGAATAATTTTGGATTTAGTTCCTAAAGTTTTGAAATTGATATTTGTTGAGTATATATTGCTGTGAAAAGAAAGAAATTTATTTCATCCCTTTATGCTTATGAAATTCATTAGGAAAATAAAAAATTAATTTAATGATTGCATGCAAGTTACTTTGAATACAAATGTTTCAGTTAATTCCTAATTGCATGGTTAAATTCAAAGGATTCTAGGTAAATACAGTTGCAGAAATTAAAATCACATATTTATTTGCAGAAATTTAAGTCTAGAAATTAAATGGTCTATCTAGTTTAAATAATCACATATTTATATAGTTGTTGTTAAAATTATTAAACTCTGTTATTTACCTTTTTGCAGAAAATAAAATCTAGAGATGAATAGCCTATTTGATTTAAATAATATCATATTCTATAGTTGCTATATAATTTCATTGGATTCTTGTCAATCATTATTGCAGAATATAAATCTAAATTATTTAGTCTACCTCTGATTTATGGTATTTAACTTCAATAAAAAAAAATAATACCTTGATTTAAATCTGAGAATTAATAATAATCTGTTCTATGTTTTTGAAAGGAAAAATAATTTATATTGGCTTAAATGAAAGTTTAGCCCTAAATCCTATGAACATTCAAAATATATGCATATAAATAAATATATATATCTATATATTTATTTATATTTACATTTAAACTATATGTATATAAATGAATATATATATATATATATATATATAAATATATATATATATATATACATATATATATATATACATATATATATATACACATATATGTATATATGTATATATATATATATACACATATATGTATATATGTATATATATATATACACATATATGTATATATGTATATATATATATATACATATATGTATATATATATATATTTATTTATTTATATTTAATTTTAAATTATATATATATATATATAAATAAATATATATATATTTAAATATATAAAATTACATTATATAAAAAAAAATAATATTACAAAGCAAAAATTTATTTTGAAAAAAAAAAAAGAAAGGGGTCGGGCTCGGGCCGAACCACTGTGCAATGCACAGTGGACGGCGGGGGCCGAACCCTGTGCACGACACAGTGGTGGCCTTGGTCGGCACCACTATGGGCATCCACAGTGGATGGCCCAAGGGCCGCCACTGTGGGCGACCATAGTGGGCGCCGCCGTTGTAGCTGTCCATAGTGAACGGCCCGAGGGCTGCCACTGTGGGCGACCGCAGTGGTCGCCGCCACTGTGGTAACCCACAGTGAGTGGCGTTGCTCCCCCTAAAACCCCCGCCACCATGGTCTCCTCCCCTGCGTGCTTCAGCCCTACGTAATACAAATTAAAAAAAAAGGAAAATAAATAAATAAATAAAACCTACCCCCAGGTAGGGTTAGGGTAAGGAGAAAGAAGTATGAGATTTTTTTTAAATGTAGAACAATTTAAAGGATATATATAATATTCTGTTAGGGTTTTACATGGAGGATTTTAAAAATGGAAACATATATATATATATATATATATATATATATATATATATATATATATATATATATATATAGTTTGAAAGTACGAATGGATAGGGTAGATCTTAGATCTAAAATTTCATTTAGTGGTTATAGAATAAAGAGAATGGTTTTAGTATCTACTAAATATATTTTTAGATAAGATGTTGAAACATTTACATTTAGAAAATAAATAATGTTCTATATATATGTGTTTGAATAAAAAGGAGATATATAGGTTAAATACATGAATGTATAAAATCGTCTATAATGTAATTGTAAAATTCATAGTTTAAAACATGATTGTATGATTTGTCTATAATGTTAGGATAAATATTTTATTAAGTGTTTATATTTAACATATGTTTCAAAATAAACATATGGGTATATTTAATTAAAAAAAAATGGTTTAAAAATTATATTAGTATTGGAGTTAATCATTTAGGAAATTTATTCTGTTGGTAGTTATTTGACTATAGGGAATAAGTTTCAAACCAACTAAATATAGGTTTTAGAGATTAAACCTTATAGAACGATTTTCGTTATGGGGTTAAACGACCCTTTAGTCGATATAGTATAAACTACATTTTAATTATATATAGACTTTCATAAACTAAGTGCTAGTAACTAATTTAATTAGTTCCTAAAAGCAATTAATGGTTTTCTGTTGGAGATTAATTATATCTTCGTCAATTATATTTAGAGAGGTTGATTAAATCAATCTATTGACTCAATTTGATGAGACAATAAAATTAATTCTTTTAGTGTTCCAATCTAAATTAAATTATTAAGAAAAGGTGTATTAACAGGATGATGGGAACTTGATAATTATTAATTACTGATGTCGAACAAAGTAAATTTACTAATGACTATTTAGTGGAGGTGGATCTAATTAAGTGCTAATAGACGCAATGGTAATGATAGGGACTTTTGAGTGAATTTAATATTACCCCTATAAATTTTAATCGTTCCACTTGATAATAGGAATTAATGTAAGTATTATGTTAGTATTTAATATCAATTTATAATTCGTTTGGAACATCTTGTTAAGACGTCTCGACTAATTAAACAATGAAATGTTTGTAATTTTAGTGTTTTAAAAAAAAAAAATTGTGGTTGTGTTTTGCCCTAAAGTTTGGGCATGACATTTCCCCTATGAAATCCAATCCCCATTGTTGAAACGGTTCTTCAACTTGCATTGGTCTTAATGGGAGTGCTCCTTGGTATTTCATTTTTCCTGAGAATCTTTGGCATGCTTCACACTTTCTAACATGTTGATAGGAATCATTAAAAACATGTGGCCAATAATACCCTGCCCTTAATATCTTCTGAGTTGTAGTTCTGGCAAAAAAATGACCACCACACACTCCACCATGCATTTCTTACAAGATTTTGTCTACCTGACATTCATCCAAACACAGTAGTAATATTCTATCTTTGTTTTTCCACTACAAGTCACCATTAATGATCACATAATTTAATGATTTCAACTTCAAGGTCCTCTTTTGATTATCAGTCATATTGTCTAGACACTTCATATGTTTAAGATAATACATAACATTTGTGTACCATACTATGTGCTTGATACTTAAACTGACTTCCTCAAGCCCCACTTCATTTATTTGAAATCCTTCAAAATCTGCTCCTGCCATGAGTTTAGCTAATCCCTGACCCTTAATGACTTGTGAAATCTTGAGCTCAATGTTAAACTCCTGGATTTGATTGATCCATTTGCACCTTTTTCCTGTTACTTCTGTTTGCTTGAAAATATCTTTCACTACTGCACTAGGAACATAAGCTATGATTTCTACCCCTACCAGGTATGGTCTGAAGTGTTTTTCCACTTTTACCAGAGCATAGGCCTATTTCTCATTTATATCTTACTTGATCTCAGATGGGCTCAATGATTTTCTGAAATATGCAATGGGTTGCTCACAACCACTTTGGTTCTTCTGTAATAATATTGTTGCTACCGTGTGACAAGAGGCAAAAGAAAAGATCAGAAATGGTTTGCTAAAATCCAGTGATATCAGTATTGGTGCCTCAGATATTGCCCTCTTGATTACTACAAAGGAATCCAATGCTTCTGCATCCCAATCTATTTTGGTTCCTTTCTTCAACATCTGCACTATAGGTTTTACAATATCTACAAAGTTTAAGATGAATCTCCTAACAAAGTTGATTTGTCCCAAAAATGACTGAATGGCTTTAACAGTTTTTGGAATGGGAACTTCATTGATTGCAGCCACTCTTTTAGGATCAATTTTGACTCCCTCTTTAGATACTATGTGTCCTAATAGCTTTCCTTCCTCAACTCCAAAATGAAATTTCTTTGGATTAAGAGAGATTCCATATTCTAAAGCTTTTCTGAATATCCTTTCAAGGTGATTGCAGTGGTCTTCAGCCTTTTTTGAGTAAGCAATTAGATCATCATGATATACCGCCATTATCACATCTATTATCTCTGCAAATGCTACATCCATTGCTCATTGGAAAGTTGTTCCAGCATTAGTTAGGTCGAAAGGCATCCTTGCATACACATACGTACCCCATGGTGTTGTAAAGGTTGTCTTGTATTGCTCAGCCTCCCTGACTTTTACTTGGTTGTAACCTGAGAATCCATCCATCATAGATAATAGTTCACATCCAGTTACCTTTTGCAACATGATATCCATATTTGGTAATGGGTAGTTATCTTTCAAAGATGATATATTCAAGTTCCTGAAGTCTACACAGAGTCTTATATCTCCATTCTTTTTTCTAATAGGCACTAGGTTTGAAACCCAAGTGGAATACCTACAAGGTTTGATTATCCTTGCATCTTTCATTTTTATTATTTCTTCTTTCATCTTAGGTAGCAAGGTTGGATTTATAAGTCTCTATTTTTGTCTAAATGGCTTGGCATCAGGTTTAAGGGGTATTTCATTCTGGAAAAGATCTTCTCTATAGGCTTTAAGGTCTTCATATGACCATGCAAAAACGTGCCTATACTTTCTGAGAAAATTTATCAGTTGTTGTTTCTTTTCAGGGGTTAATTTCTTTCCAACAAACACATGCCTTGGTGATTCCTTGTTTCCCAAATTAACTTGTTCAACATCACTTTCTCTAACTGTAGTCACTTTAGTTTCTATTTTGTCTTGTGCATTGAAGTCCTTTCTAATGCAACCAAACCTCTTGGTAGTTTGTTCAATTTCAGCTGTATGATATCCTATCCAAACAAGGTTTCTTTCCTATCAATCTCTTCCACAAAGCCATTAAAGTTAATAGCCTATGCCTGATAATGTTCCCCACACTGCAAGAAGTTTAGCAAGTTAGCATCATCTTGAAAAATTTGCCAGTTGTATAGGTTATCAAGGATAGAAGGTCTGACTTTTATCTCCACTTCCGATATCCCATTCAATGTCACATCACTTTCCTTTAGTGCAACATTTTCTGGAAAGTCGGCCATTATGTTCTTTGACCTATCAATCCAGTTTATTTGAAAGGCATCAAACAATTAAATGGTGTCCCAGACTGCATTCCTGTATTGCTTCAATCTAATATGTTTAGAAGCATATTTTTCTTTAATTTGGGACAATATCAATTTGAGTCCCCAAATACACTAAGGATTTTAATTCTATGCTTAACTGCTAGGTTCAGTCCTATGATTAAAGCCTCATACTCAGCAATATTGTTGGTACATTCAAACATTAACTTGAAAGAATACTTAAATGTTTCTCCACTTGGTGAAATGAATAGAATCCCATCTCCACTTCCTTATTGCATGAGCCATCAAAGTACATGTGCCACACTTGATCATTTGTTTCTTTAATGCAAGACTCAATTGGAGACAAATCCTTAGTCCTTGGCTTTGTCAATTGTACTTTAAAATTATCCATGTCTGAATGAATAAAACATATTGGCTCAGGCATTTCCACATCCTCAATGATATATGATGAACGAGGTTCTCTTTCAATTCTCACTTCATGTCCATTCACTGGTATGGTTGCATATGACAAATCCAATTGGGCATGTCCCCCTATTAGGTTTGACCACTGTCTGGATAATAACATTCCATGATTTGGAGGGACATCCACCACCGCGATGTCTATCTTGTAGGATACTTCAAGGCATGCTGCTAGCTTGAACTCTACATCTTTCATAACACCCACCACTGGAATGGATCTATTGTCCATAGCATAACACTTGCTAAATGTCATATCCACCCCCATTCCAAGCTCTTTCATAACTCCCAGAGGCATAACATTTATTGTTGCTCCTAAATCAATCATGTAATTTTTAATCATCTTATTATTGATCATTAGAGGCAGGTAAAAGGGATCTACTTGGGAAGGATTTTTTGTTATTGTTGACCCCAAATATATGGCTGGAACTAGATCATGTTCACCATTATTGTCCTGACCACCCTACTTGTGTTCTTTCACTTTACCTCCCGAGACATCTGTGATCATCCTTAGAGTCTTCTCTCTGTATTCTGGGAACTTCATCATCTCAAGTAATGGCACAGAGGCCTTCATTTGTGTCAAATTATTGGCAATATCAAACTATGTGGTAATGGGTATTGGGGAAGTAGCTATCATATTCTCCCTCTCTGCCTTTTGTAGTTTTGTTATCTGAACCTCTTTCTCTTTGGTTTTGCCTGGGTCCTATTCTATTTATTGGTTTAGATATTTTATTGACTTCTTTTATGAACATTCTAGAGGGCTTTCCCTGTTCGGGGTTTATGGTTTTGTTTCTGAGAGCATGGGTTCTTTTGGCCTGTTCCACTACAATCGCTATGATTCTTTCCCTTTCTTCCTCAGTGGGGACCCTGATTTTGATCTCTTCTTCCTCATCTGAGAATATTTTCTGCATACAATATTGCTGATTGATCCGTCTGGAACTTACATCACCATCCCCTTCTTCCTCAGATGAGTTATATTCTTCAAATGAGAGAAAATTTATGGCATGGTCATCTATATACCCTTCACATTCTTCTTCTTCTTCTTGTAGCTTCTTTGCCACTATACATTGGTAAGGAGAATGTGGCATGTCACAAGAAAAGCACCATAGGTCATTATCTGACACCTGATTCACAGTTCTTTTTAGAGGATCTCATAGTTGCATATTATCCTTTTGATTCTTCTCCACTGGTTTCCCATCCTTCCAGGTAGTATTGTAAGGCATATCATGTAGTCTGGGTCTATCATGACGGAAGAACTGTTATTTCTCTATTTTTTTTACCTTCACATATAAATCTTGTAAAACATTCTATACTTTGTCCAATTTGTCTTCTTCTTTAGTTTGTTTGGGAGCTTTTGGATTGAACAACCTAGTATCTTCTCTATTTCCAATTCTCCCAGCAACTTTTCTATTGTTTTGTATAGTTATGGCATCTTTCATAACCCCTTGAAGAGTTGTAGGGTTTTTTGTTCTAAGTTCATAATTTGTCTTGTTATCAAAGGCATTTATGTAATACAAGATGCTTACCTCTGGGACTAGTTTTATCCTATTAGGAATTTTGTTTATAACTCTGTTAAATATTCTATTGAAATCAACTACTGTCTCATTAGGTTCTTGTTTGATACTTATGATTTCATGTAGTGCAAACTCAGGGCTATTTTGATCTCCATACTGTTCGAGAAAAAGTCTCCTAAACTCTACAAGGCTACTTATTGAAGCATCGGGTAATGTTCTGAACCAATCTTGTGCATCTTCTATTAAAGACTGCATGAATAACTTCATTTTAACATCATCATATGGGAGGCAAAAATCTTCCATGATTGTGTCGAAATCTTTGCAATGTGCTTCTCCCATGGTAGCATTACTCCCACTGAATTTTGGTACTGCAGCTCTGATTTCATTTGGGATAGGATGAGGATACACCATCATTCCTAAAAAGTCAAATTGTTTGATACGCTCTATATTCATCAATCCATACACTCCCTAGAAGAAATTCCCATGGTTCTGACTCTTATTATAATGGGGAAATTATTTTCGGGGTTGGAATTGACTTTGATATGCAAAGTTGTTATAATGATTGTACTGATGTTCATGAGGTACATGGGTGTATGAATAGTTACCATTCCCATGATCATATAAGGGGTTCCCAGTTATCTTATATGTATTGTTCTTTACATTGGTTTCATCTTAATGATTTCTTCCCTTGTCTGATCCTTGGGTTGCATGTTCACATCTTTCTTTGTACTTATTCAGGTCATGATCAATATCATTTTCATTAACACTGATACCCAACCTAGCACATAATTCCACACACTCCCTTGTTCTTCCAGTATCTTTTATTTCAGTAGCTACATCTAACATTTGTTTCATCAAATCTGCAAAATAGTCTAGTGGATCCATCCTACTTGAACCTAAGGAACTTGATGTATTTTCTCTTGAATTTGAGTGATGATTTTCAAAACCAAGAGGGAATTTTCCTTTTTGTGCTTTATCTACAGCCACCAAATCCTCATTTCTTGGGCATAAAGGAATTGTATGATCCTGTCTATTCCAAGCTAACTATGAGTTATTTTCCGAGTAGTAATGGTTATACCTCTTATTCATGTGTTCCATTGGATTGTCTGTCGGTTCTTTGTTTGGTTTTTTTCTTGTTTCTTTTCTGATCAAAGTTTAATTGCACTATTGGATGGCCTTGTTTTATTGACCTCCTCCCATACATAAAACTTCTTCTCTTTATTTCAGAGTCGCCACCTCTATCTAGAGAGGAAATTTGTTTATATGAGTTCTTTCCCACAATAGAGTCTCTTTTTTCTTTGAATGAATATCATCACCAGCAGAGTCGCCAATCTATTGGATCTCAAATCAACATATTGGATAGGTTCTAAGGAAATGCCAACTCCTATGATCAAACCCTCCAATTTGACTTGGCCAACTTATAGAGTGAACCTATTTGGTTACTGATTCTCTCACTTTAGGTTCTGCAAGGCCTAGGCGGGTATACCTATTCACTAGTGGCTTTTGATAACTAATGCTTTTTATAGTAGATTGATTAGTTTGATCTAATTGACCCCTATCTCAGAATGGAAAAGGTTCTTGGAATAGATTTCTTTTAGATGAATTTAAGATTGTTGTTATGGAAGCTATTTGATCTTTGTGCGTGAAATTTTTATATGTATACACTATTACTAGCTAACTCTATACTTCTTACTCAACTAATCCCTATTGCTTTAATGTAAAGGTGTGTTCATATAATGATAATTATGGTTTATGGATGACCAATGCCTTCTTTGTTGTTTGGGCTACAAAGTCTTATATTTCTCTAGGACTTAATGTATGATTTGTGAGACAATTTTTAAACCTAACCCCTTTGGTAAATATGTTAGTTACTGTTTCTTATGAGATCTGCTAAATGTTTATATCATAAACTACTTGAATGAATTTAACCCTAACCTTAAGGGACCATTCAGGGAAGAACTACAAGGAACAATTACAATCCACGAGTAGATATTTTTAATCCAAATTTATAATATAGAAACATAAAATTCATTGTAAGAATATGAATAACCTTATCTCCCTTAGATAATATCACAAACAACTGCCTACACAAAATGAGATAATCCATAGCACATATACAAAAGAAAAATGACTGATTCTATTAAAACTTCAAAATGGTACAATAGTATGCCAGAGGCTATAATATCTGTCCAGCCTTCAATATTCTAATCCCCTTTTCATTTTACAAAATATGCTCATATAAATGAATGAGCAACACCTATTCTATGAGAATTCATGTCCCTTCATCATTAATTCATTGAGCATTAGTTAATAATTCTAGTTAAGCAACGGTCACACATATATTCATTTGAATTTATGGTAATGTGACTTCACTGAGATTTGTTTTGTTTCTTCGCAATGGATAATCATTTGTCTAGCAATGCTTTGAATTTTCACCAACGTTTATTCAACCTTAAACCTATTGTACTTTGATGAAATCATATGTCTCGATGGATTTATCTTATGTCTCCCCGAAACACCATATTCCATCGACATCATTCTTTATTTCGGTGGAATTGACATCATCACCGACACTTCTCTTGGTCTCCTTGATATCTTTATTTCATCGAAGCCTTGCTATAACTGTTTATGTCGGTATAATGTTTTATCAATTCATAGAAATATTCCTTTTTGATGAAAATCCTTTTATCACTAAGTCCCTCCATCATTTTATCGATGTTAGAATTCCATTGAAACAGTTCTTCATTATCCATCCTTCGTACTAGCATCGATGAAATTTCCCCTTTCGGCAAAAGAAAAATATTCTCCTTCGACTCCTTATGTTCAGTCGATAACAAGTCATCGATGGAAATCTCTCGTATTTCATCGATCCTTTAATCTTCGATGAGAAAGTTATCTCCGGTCAACATCTTTTATGCCTCTTCGATACACTCTTTTCCTTGAAATAGCTTTGTCGATAACATATATGTTGGTACCTTCGACATTACTCTTTCGGCCAAACTTCTTCCCTCAGCGAGCTGCTCACATGTCTCATCGATACTGTAGTTTCATCGAAATTGTATTTTATTGGTGGGACCACTTCTGATTTCCTCGATGTACTTTATGTTGATGGTGTTGTTCACCAAAAGTGATAACCCAAGGCACCTGTAAATCTATCTATGAGATAACCAATCTCAATCAATGAAACACCTCAGGGCTGGGACAACATAACATAGGATCCTAATGATCCTCCTGCACTTCAGGTTCTGCTAGACCTGGGGGGACACCCTTTTGATGCATTAAATACAACAATTACAGACACATAACTACATCAACACTAAGCAGATAAATCATTTCACAAGCTCAACAGGTTAAGAAACATTACAAATTGGCTAGATATGTACAAACAATAGGATGAAACAGAGCTTGGAAAGAATGGAACACAAACACCCCTAAACATGAAGGGAAATTAGATTTGTCGTTTAAAATATATATCTGAAAACATCCCCAAACTTGCAAGACCGGTGCCTTGTTCATTGGGCAACAGAGTCACAGACAGAACTACAAATATGAATCATAGATGCAAGCTTATTTTCCTTAAACAAAATATTCATGCACAAATACCTTATATTAATGTACTATTTGATTCATTCACAAATTTATCAGATCTGGATACACATTTCATCATTTATGACTGACTACAGAATTTAAAACCTTCCTTGAAGGATACCTATAAACAGTCACACAATTTCCTTAAAATTGACAAATCTTCATCCTCCTTGAGGATTCAATTTATGATAATGAAATGCGTACTTAGAGACAATACTGTGAGGAATTTACTCATGCCTGACACAAGCAAGACCTGCAACTAAAATCACATTTACAACAATGCACTGCAATCTCTGTACCCTGAAACCAAAACAGAAGCATTCACAAATCTAGGTCATGATATTCAAAAAGTGGAAGCCATCAAATCTGGAGCATTTTCCAAATTTCTGGAACCCTTACAACTAAGAAGAATTGGCAATAAAAGGGAGAGGGAACCAAATCAAATCTGCAACTGAATTGCCAAGTGTCTCCTCTCTAACTGAATTTTGTTCCCATGGAAACTGCCTCCAAAATATCCCACATTTGTCAAAATTAACCTCATAATCAGATTCCTCACTCCGAGAGCTTTCCGGCGATATATAATACTTTATATTTTGGCCAAAATTTAGACCCTGGGCGAATTAATTCCCATTTGTGCTCAGTCATTTAAATATTTCGAATTTTAATATAGTCAGAACTATATCATTTATTTATTTTAATTTTGATTTTTGCCTCCATTTGTGCTCTGACGCCTTGCCACATGGCGGCTTCTAATTGGTCGATGGGGTAGAGCGAATGCCACCTAGGATGACACCTCATCTTTTGCCACCTGTCGACCACATCACCACCACTGGGCTGCTTGCTTGTACGCCACTTCATCGCCATGTCATCACCACTGGACTGCCACCTATCACGACACGTGGACGACTCTTGTTCACTTTTGCTATTTCGCAGGGTGTAACTCACGTGCATCTTCCCTTCGCGAAATAGCGCGCACCGTCGATCTATCTCGAACTTGCTCACTCGTTAACCCGACCTTTCTCTGCAAAATTTTGCCTGTCTGCCTCGAGAAGCGTGCCCACGTGAGGTCCACCTGGTCGTCGCCCAGTCACCTCCTCTGTCACCTCGGGAAGCATGCTCACGCATGGGCCCACCTTGGGCGCCCATAGGCACCATCCATCAAAAGCCTTTATGGCTTAGACATATTATTACTGTGCGTTCTTGCTTATAAACATCAAAACAGTCCACTTCCCAGCCAGTGTGGGATAAAACATTTTGCCTGAAACTGTGCATTTTGTGAAACTTTTAATGGTGCCTTGCCTGGGGCTTCATTTTGGAGCTTCTCTCTGAGCTTTAATGGTTGCCAATGCTGAAGAGTTCTTTGCCATTCCACCATAACACTGGAAATGACACTCTGGTTGTGGATTAATCAATAACTTGCTGATTGCAATTGCTAAAGATTTAATTGAAAACCCCTCTTTTAACACCCACGCAAGAGCTAAATTGGTTTTTTCTAAGTTCATATGATGCCAATAGCATTTGAAGTGGAAGTTTGCTGCCATCATTGCAATTGTATGAAAAAAATCATACTGCTGCTCCTCCAAATTCCAGTCTGTTCCACGAAGGGAGAGGAAGACTAATTCATTTGCTTGAAATTTTCTATCTTTCCTGTCCTCCACCATCCACGTAGAGGGGAAGGGAGACACTACATTTTCCTTAGTGGTTTTTGGTTGCTGCTGGTATTCTCCATGCCACGCACCACAGCAAGGGAGGATTTTTTTTTTAAAAAAATTATGCTCTCTAGAGACTTCCAGAACAGCTCTACAAAATACAACACACAGGGGCTGCTACTTCATTTTTTGGAGGTTTCATTGCATTTTGCTCAACCACATGAGAAGGGGGAGGACCAAACACCATTAAATTGCATTGGTTAAGGTTTTAAAATATAACTTCAATGTATTTCCCCACTCACCATGCTTCTTGCTGCACTTTGCCTCTTGTCTAGCATGTTGGAAGGGATTTGGCTTTGAACCAGCCATTTGCGTTTGCTAGAAATTATTAAACTGTAGATTGGCATTCAAACCTACCAATGCATTTGCTACTAACAATTTATAAATTGCCCCTTTCTCAATTGTGCAAGGAGACTTTGGCTTCATGCCAATTGAAATTTGCTTTTGGAGTTGGATTTACGCCTGGCAAACATGCCTTTGCCATTTGCATCGTCAAAGGGGAAATGCTGGAGATACACCTGCTGATTGCATTTGATTTGAAGACTCTTTTAATTACCTCTCAAACACCACGCTCCACCTTCCTGCTGCATTTTTTTAAAATCCTTTCTCTATCGCTGAAGGAGGATTTGGGCATTAGAATCACCAATTTGAAATTGCCTGAAGGTCTACATTCTTTTCAACTCTTATGATAAATCTCGTGACTACAATCCATATTTATAAAATTCTAAAATTCTCCCAGTGAACAAAGTCGCCAATAAACTAATACGGCACAGGCATGAGCCAGGTCGGGCCCCAAAGTGGGTCCGATTAAAAAAAATTTCATTTTCATGCAATTGACCCCTGGAATGCTTCACGGACCTCAAACACACCTCTGGAATCGATCGGCACCATTTTCGGATCATAAAATTGCATTTTACGTCCTTTTACGCCACAATTTTTGCATTTAATCGCAAAGACGTAATTTTAAATGTGGTCAAAACACCTTTCTAGAGCTCGCCATCTGACAGGCATGTACTTTGATATACAAGGATGACATCTACCAAACAGTTTCTCAAGAAAAGTCCCGAGTGAAGAGATATTAATTTCCGAAAATGGCCAACTGGCTTTGTCGACACTGCGGACCTGATGAAGTCAATGTTCTGGCAACACATGATGCCTTTCTTAAAAATACCAAACGACCTCCGTGGGTCCTCAAATTCTAAACATAGGTACCTTAAAGTACATATTAAATCTTTGAATTCTCAGTTCGATCACCAGACTGACAGGATGCAAATGGTGCGCTCACCAAAACGGCTACATTAACTGATATAACACTGGAGTGCGGATAACTGAATTTTATGGCAAAATGAGCTCTTTTGAAAACCGATCAAATGGATTGGTAGAGCCTTGAAATTTGAAACTTAGCTCACCATTTATACCAACATTATCCCGGAACAAACATTCTAACATGACGCTCACCAGGACATTTTTACACTTGTGCAAACATCACAAACTACAAACGGATTGAGCTTTGAAAACTGAGCAAATGGATTCATAAGGACTTGAAATTTTGCATGTTGACTCACATTTATACATACAATTGAATCCATTTTGAATTTCTCAATGAAAATCAACAAGGCAAAAGATGTAATCGCTCAAAGTAGGCTACTCCATAAAATCTGCATTTGTGCCTAAAATGCACTTCCAACTCACCCCTCAAACTGGGTACCTCATAAACTTATCCAAAATGAATTCTGAAAGTTTCACATCACTAAATAGGCCAAATGAAAGGTGTGGGACATGAATCCTGAGCCTTACCCTCTGAAAATCAACTGGCTCCATTTTACCCCCTTGCTAACTAGGCCATTCAAACTGACTTATTTTAATCATTTGGAAATGCAGGGAAAAATTTGAAATAGGCCTACAAACTTTGACTCAATTTTAAATACTCCCAACAGTGGCTCTGACTAGGGATGGTTGATTGTGAGATCAACACAAGAATCCATATATCTTTGGTTAAGCAGACCACCCAAAAAACGGATCATTCTTCTCTTCTCATCTCATTTCAAAAACAGGGCTTCCTTATTCTACTCAAACAGCAGGGCACTTTATTGAAAACCACACAGCTGAAAGCAAAGCGACTGTACAAAATATACAACTTATAAATGGCCCAGGGCCATCAAAACTGAAATCAATTCTTACCTCTGTCAAACACATGATTTTCATTTCCACAAACTGGAGGTAAGTTGAGATCATCATTCCAATCTGCTTGATCAAAAACACTTCCACTTCTAATGAGCTAATCACATAAAACATAATCAGCAGCATGTTCATAATCATGATATCTCTGAAAATCAAACACATGCTGAAAGGGCTGATCACTAGGTGACATAAGAGTGCCATACTCTTTACCATTTTTTTCCTGCTGAGATGAAAAATAGTCTAACTCATTCTGAAAGTTGAAAACATCAGGCACATCTATATTACTAGTTTGCTCAAATGATGAACACTCCTCCACAATGATGGCTTGCAAACTAGAGAGGAAAACTTCCTCATAACATGACTGCACTTCCACTTGCTGATCACAAAAACTATCAGCATTTTGCACACATGAAAGTATATGATTTTTACTTGCCAATGGTTCATTTCCTCCTTGCAAATCTGAGAAAAACACCCCAGATCTGTCATGTCTTCTAAAAGGTAGATCCTCATAATGCATATCAAAGCCAGAATTCATATTAACATATGAACCTTCATTATCATACTTATCAACCATATATGCATTATCATTTTGTCTATCAAACATAGGAAAAGAATCAACATCATATGTATCATTTTTTACACCCTCAAAAACATCATCAGAATCAAAACATATACTGAGTGGGTATGAAAGATTGGGCACATTTTTGAATCCACATCTTTGAAAATCAATAGCTAAGAGTTCTGAAATTTGCTCACTACATAGTGAACCTCCTTCATTTTCATTTTTCTTGGCTTCATCCTCTGAGCTGTAAACACTGTCCCAATCTGATAAGGGTATTGGATCTGCAGTGCTCACGTCTCTATGCACATTTGTTTCATCATCACAACAACTTGCATCTGCATCATATCCTTTATCATGCTACTCATAATGTGTTGCTATATGTTGCAACATAGTTTCATAACTGGGGTTGCAAACATATTGTGGATTGAACTTAACAACAAGGTGATCCATACAATTAAGATCTGAAATCTCAATGGGCTCATGATTAGTTGAACAATCGCTGTTCTCACAAATTTCTTCTCGCTCTGAATACACATCTGAACTTTCATGCTGAGAATAATCACATTCAACATCATAGGAGGTACATCCACTCAGGGGCTCATCTCCTTCATTATTTTTAATCTTGTGTATATTTTCAGATTGGTTACTTTCAATTATATCTATCCATTTTTTAATAGATTCAACACATTCTTCTCTAAAGGCAGTAGACCAATTAACCGAGTTAGGCTCATAAAGCTCTAAGAATATCTCAATTAAAATAGACTCAGGGGGTCTATTATCAGTTGAAAGCTCATTCAATGCAGCTAAAAATCTTTCATAGAAGACATATGATGATTCTCCTTTACTTCTTAGCCCTACTTTCCCTTTTAACAACCAGACAAATCTCTCTTGGATCATTTGAAGACATTTTTCAATTTCTATATTGATCTCTTTCAAATTTGACAAAGGATTCTCGAATCTAGGAACTACATCTGGATCCATCAGGTTTATAGCATTCACTGAACCATTGTCATGCATCTTACTGTTTTTAAAAAATCTTTTAAAACCTTGCAGTCACTAATTTTCCAAATTTGCATACTACTGAAGATCATAAACACTGGATATTGCAGTAGCATAGATATGCAAATTAATCTTGAAATTCTTCTTTCCCTCTAGACTAGTGTTGTTCACTAAATGGGAAAACGACATTACACATTCTAATTTTCAGAACAAATATCTTTGCATTTGAAACCTCTGAAAATACCTAGAGATTTGCAGCTATAAACTCTTGTAGATCTGGAGATTTACTTCACCTTTAGCATGGTCTTTTACATCAGAGTCGCCACCTCTTGCACAGAAGATATTTTGAACAACAGAACCAGTCAATCAAAATTTAATTCTCTTTACTCCTTCGATCTCATTGCAACAAACACTCTTCCAGGTTGTTCAATACTGGTATGAACCACAGAGTCGCCACCCAACTAAGGAATTGGAAAAAATTCACATACAGCTGAAAGAACTTCTCACAACTTTCAACCATGCATTCACTGTTACTCCTTCATAAAGTATGATATGAAACACATATCATTTTGCAGATCCAAAACAAGGATCATTTTCTTCACCATGAAACCAATTTACACTCTGTGCATACACCATGGACAGACTGGTTGGATATGAAATTGATAGGACTAGGAACACATTCAACCTCTAACCATATCAATCAAGCATTTATATCCATTTAGTCCCCAGCAGAGTCGCCATTTTTGTTGTGCTGACTCGGACGGGATAATCTCAACCTTATATGAATTAATTCTTTCTTAACCAGAGGCTCTTGATAGTTCATTTACTCCCCAGCAGAGTCGCCATTTTTGTTGTTCACCAAAAGTGATAACCCAAGGCACCTGTAAATCTATCTATGAGATAGCCAATCTCAATCAATGAAACACCTCAGGGTTGGGACAACATAACATAGGATCCTAATGATCCTCCTACACTTCAGGTTCTGCTAGACCTAGGGGGGACACCCTTTTGATGCATTAAATACAACAATTACAGACACATAACTACATCAACACGAAGCAGATAAATCATTTCACAAGCTCAACAGGTTAAGAAATATTACAAATTGGCTAGATCTGTACAAACAATAGGATGAAACAGAGCTTGGAAGGAATGGAACACAAACACCCCTAAACATGAAGGGAAATTAGATTTGTCGTTTAAAATATATATCTGAAAACATCCCCAAACTTGCAAGACCAGTGCCTTGTTCATTGGGCAACAGAGTCACAGACAGAACTACAAATATGAATCATAGATGCAAGCTTATTTTCTTTAAACAAAATATTCATGCACAAATACCTTATATTAATGCACTATTTAATTCATTCACAAATTTATCAGATCTGGATACACATTTCATCATTTATGACTGACTACAGAATTTAAAACCTTCCTTGAAGGATACCTATAAACAGTCACACAATTTCCTTAAAATTGACAAATCTTCATCCTCCTTGAGGATTCAATTTATGATAATGAAATGCGTACTTAGAGACAATACTGTGAGGAATTTACTCATGCCTGACACAAGCAAGACCTGCAACTAAAATCACATTTACAACAATGCACTGCAATCTCTGTACCCTGAAACCAAAACAGAAGCATTCACAAATCTGGGTCATGATATTCAAAAAGTGGAAGCCATCAAATCTGGAGCATTTTCCAAATTTCTGGAACCCTTACAACTAAGAAAAATTGGCAATAAAAGGGAGAGGGAACCAAATCAAATCTGCAACTGAATTGCCAAGTGTCTCCTCTCTAACTGAATTTTGTTCCCATGGAAACTGCCTCCAAAATATCCCACATTTGTCAAAATTAACCTCATAATCAGATTCCTCACTCTGAGAGCTTTTCGACGATATATAATACTTTATATTTTGGCCAAAATTTAGACCCTGGGCGAATTAATTCCCATTTGTGCTCAGTCATTTAAATATTTCGAATTTTAATATAGTCAGAACTATATCATTTATTCATTTTAATTTTGATTTTTGCCTCCATTTGTGCTCTGACGCCTTGCCACATGGCGGCTTCTAATTGGTCGATGGGGTAGAGCGAATGCCACCTAGGATGACACCTCATCTTTTGCCACCTGTCGACCACGTCACCACCACTGGGCTGCTTGCTTGTACGCCACTTCATCGCCATGTCATCACCACTGGACTGCCACCTATCACGACACGTGGACGACTCTTGTTCACTTTTGCTATTTCGCAGGGTGTAACTCACGTGCATCTTCCCTTCGCGAAATAGCGCGCACCGTCGATCTATCTCGAACTTGCTCACTCGTTAACCCGACCTTTCTCTGCAAAATTTTGCCTATCTGCCTCGAGAAGCGTGCCCACGTGAGGTCCACCTGGTCGTCGCCTCTGTCACCTCGGGAAGCATGCTCACGCATGGGCCCACCTTGGGCGCCCATAGGCACCATCCATCAAAAGCCTTTATGGCTTAGACATATTATTACTGTGCGTTCTTGCTTATAAACATCAAAACAGTCCACTTCCCAGCCAGTGTGGGATAAAACATTTTGCCTGAAATTGTGCATTTTGTGAAACTTTTAATGGTGCCTTGCCTGGGGCTTCATTTTGGAGCTTCTCTCTGAGCTTTAATGGTTGCCAATGCTGAAGAGTTCTTTGCCATTCCACCATAACACTGGAAATGACACTCTGGTTGTGGATTAATCAATAACTTGCTGATTGCAATTGCTAAAGATTTAATTGAAAACCCCTCTTTTAACACCCACGCAAGAGCTAAATTGGTTTTTTCTAAGTTCATATGATGCCAATAGCATTTGAAGTGGAAGTTTGCTGCCATCATTGCAATTGTATGAAAAAAATCATACTGCTGCTCCTCCAAATTCCAGTCTGTTCCACGAAGGGAGAGGAAGACTAATTCATTTGCTTGAAATTTTCTATCTTTCCTGTCCTCCACCATCCACGTAGAGGGGAAGGGAGACACTACATTTGCCTTAGTGGTTTTTGGTTGCTGTTGGTATTCTCCATGCCACGCACCACAGCAAGGGAGGATTTTTTTTTAAAAAAAATTATGCTCTCTAGAGACTTCCAGAATAGCTCTACAAAATACAACACACAGGGGCTACTACTTCATTTTTTGGAGGTTTCATTGCATTTTGCTCAACCACATGAGAAGGGGGAGGACCAAACACCATTAAATTGCATTGGTTAAGGTTTTAAAATATAACTTCAATGTATTTCCCCACTCACCATGCTTCTTGCTGCACTTTGCCTCTTGTCTAGCATGTTGGAAGGGATTTGGCTTTGAACCAGCCATTTGCGTTTGCTAGAAATTATTAAACTGTAGATTGGCATTCAAACCTACCAATGCATTTGCTACTAACAATTTATAAATTGCCCCTTTCTCAATTGTGCAAGGAGACTTTGGCTTCATGCCAATTGAAATTTGCTTTTGGAGTTGGATTTACGCCTGGCAAACATGCCTTTGCCATTTGCATCGTCAAAGGGGAAATGCTGGAGATACACCTGCTGATTGCATTTGATTTGAAGACTCTTTTAATTACCTCTCAAACACCACGCTCCACCTTCCTGCTGCATTTTTTTTAAATCCTTTCTCTATCGCTGAAGGAGGATTTGGGCATTAGAATCACCAATTTGAAATTGCCTGAAGGTCTACATTCTTTTCAACTCTTATGATAAATCTCGTGACTACAATCCATATTTATAAAATTCTAAAATTCTCCCAGTGAACAAAGTCGCCAATAAACTAATACGGCACAGGCATGAGCCAGGTCGGGCCCCAAAGTGGGTCCGACTAAAAAAAATTTCGTTTTCATGCAACTGACCCCTGGAATGCTTCACGGACCTCAAACACACTTCTGGAATCAATCGGCACCATTTTCGGATCATAAAATTGCATTTTACATCCTTCAGGCAATTACGCCACAATTTTCGCACTTAATCGCGAATACGTAATTTTCAATGTGGTCAAAACACCTTTCTGGAGCTCGCCATCTGACAGGTGTGTACTTTGATATACAAGGATGACATCTACCAAACGGTTTCTCAAGACGAGTCCCGAGTGAAGAGATATTAATTTCCGAAAATGGCCAACTGGCTTTGTCGAAACTGCGGACCTGATGAAGTCAATGTTCTGGCAACACATGATGTCTTTCTTAAAAATACCAAACGACCTCCGTGGGTCCTCAAATTTGAAACATAGGTACCTTAAAGTACATATTAAATCTTTGAATTCTCAGTTCGATCACCAGACTGACAGGATGCAAATGGTGCACTCACCAAAACGGCTACATTAACTGATATAACACTGGAGTGCGAATAACTGAATTTTATGGCAAAATGAGCTCTTTTGAAAACCGATCAAACGTATTGGTAGAGCCTTGAAATTTGAAAATTAGCTCACCATTTATACCAACATTAGCCCGGAACAAACATTTTGACATGACGCTCACCAGGACATTTTTACACTTGTGCAAACATCACAAACTACAAACGGATTGAGCTTTGAAAACTGAGCAAACGGATTCATAAGGACTTGAAATTTTGCATGTTGACTCACATTTATGCATACAATTGAATGCATTTTCAATTTCTCCATGATGATCAACAAGGAAAAAGATGTAATCGCTCAAAGTAGGCTACTCCATAAAATCTGCATTTGTGCCTAAAATGCACTTCCAGCTCACCCCTCAAACTGGGTACCTCATAAACTTATCCAAAATGAATTCTGAAAGTTGCACATCACTGAATAGGCCAAATGAAAGGTGTGGGACATGAATCTCGAGCCTTACCCTCTGAAAATCAACTGGCTCCATTTTACCCCCTTGCTAACTAGGCCATTCAAACTGACTTATTTTAATCATTTGGAAATGCAGGGCAAAATTTGAAATAGGCCTACAAAATTTGACTCAATTTTAAATACTCCCAACAGATGGAACTAATTTTTTTGGTGAATCCCTTTGGAGATCCATCATGGCCAAGCTTTGTTTGATAGGTCACTTTATTGATAGGATACTAGTAGGCTTCTTCGATGGAATCATTTTAGTCAGACTGGGCATTTTAGTGAAGGATGAACATGTATATCTGATGGCCTTGGTTTGTGAAATAATCTTTAGGATTCTGATGTCGATGGAAATGCCAAAGGTTCTATCGAAATTCTTAAGGGCATGCTTGATTTCATTTTTTTTCTCAAGAAAAATTTTGTAGCTTCAATTGAAACCACAGAATTCTATTTATTTAAATTCAATGCTCAACACGGTGATAAAAGTAAATTTATATCTTTGAAAAATTTGATGGCGATGTGGTAAGATTTGGTAAAAAATCACCCTGTATGGTTAAAGATAAAGGATCTATCTCTCTGAACGGTAAAAGTAATGCAAATGATGTTTATTGGGTAGAAGGCTTAAAACATAACTTATTGAGTGTTGGTAAATTGAATGACAAAGGATATCACCTTGAATTTAAGAGTAAAGTGTGCAGGATCATGGGATACAAAGGAGATTTGGTTGCTACTAGAAAACAAACTAGAGGTAATCTATTTCATCTGAATGATAATATGATTAATTGTTTGGTGGCTAGAATTAAGGATAACTGGTTATGGCAGAAAAGGTTTTGTCATGTGAACTTTGATAACTTGATAAGGGTATGAAAATCTAGTATGGTGAGAGGCATGCCACAACTTGTGAAACTAGACAATGTGTTATGTAAAGAATGTCAAATGGGTAAGATGATTTCTACATCTTTAAAGAGCATATCCTTTTCTTCTGAGAATATTCTTGATCTGATGCATACTGACTTATGTGGTCCTATGAGGACTAGGAGATTTTATGGTGATAAGTATTTAATAATTTTTACTGATGATTTTTCAAGGATGATGTGGGTCACTTTTATAAAAGAAAAGTCTGAAGCTTTCAATAAATTTAAGGCCTTAATAGTAGAAAAGCAAACCGGGAAGAATCTTAAATGTTTGAGATCTGACCGGGGTGGTGAATTCACTTCTGATGAGTTTGTGAAGTATTTTGATGAGCAAGGAATAAACAGACAAATGTCAGCACCTAGGACTCCACAACAAAATGGAATTGTTGAGAGAAGAAACATGATAATTATGGAAGCAACTAGGACTATGCTGATACAAGGAGATGTACCGAAGATGTTTTGGAGAGAAGCAGTTAGCACTATTGTTTACACTTTGAATGGGTTATTGTGAAGAAAGGTAATGATAAAACACCTTATGAGATTTGGTATGGAAAAAATCCTAATGTCAACTACTTTAAAGTTTTTGGGAGCAGATGTTTTATTAAAAAAGATGATTTTATTGGTAAATTTGATGTAAAGAGTGATGAAGGAAAATTTCTTGGCTATTCCACCAAGAGCAAAGCTTTTAAGTGTTACAATAGAAGGACAAAGAAGATAGTTGAGAGTGTGGATGTTAAGGTTGATGAAATCTCTGACAAACCTAATGAGATCAGCAGATCTGAGCCTGCAGATGATGAAGAAAAACTAGTGTTTATTAAACAAGAAGTGCAGAAAAATGATGAACAAAACAATGCAGAAATAGGTGCTCAACCGGTAGATGATGAGGAAGATGATGAACATGAAGAAGCAGTCACTGCACCAGAACTGGTAATCCCAAAATATGTAAGGATAAATCTTTCAGGAGACCAGATTATAGGTGACAAGAATGCTGGTGTGCTAGCTAGAAGAAAAATCAGAGAAAATTCATGTCTGATTTCAACTGTTGAACCAAAGACAGTTAGAGAAGCATTGGAAGATGATGATTGGATTAATGCAATGAATGAATAACTAGATCAGATTGAGAAAAACAACACATGGTCTCTTGTTCCTAGACCAGAAGACAAAAATGTGATTGGTACAAAGTGGGTCTTTAGAAACAAGTTAAATGAAGATGGTGAGGTCGTGAGAAATAAGGCAAGACTTGTATGCAAAGGGTAGGCACAAGAAGAAGGTGAAGACTATGGTGAAACCTTTGCACCGGTGGCAAGACTTGAAGGTGTTAGAATGTTACTTACCTTTGCAACTTTTAAAGGTTTTAAGGTCTATTAAATGGGCATTAAATCAACTTTCCTAAACAATATTCTTGAAGAAGTGTACATAGAACAACCAGATGGGTTTTCTTTGACAGAGGATAAAGATATGGTATGCAGGTTACACAAGGCATTATATGGATTGAAACAAGTACTGAGAGCATGGTATGAGAGACTGCATGCACATCTGATTAAGATAGGATTCCAGCAAACTAGTAAGGACAATAATATCTATTGAAAGACTGAAGGAGACAAAATGTTAATTGCAGAAGTTTTTGTTGATGACATAATATTTAGTGTTGATGATGTTTTGTGTATGGCTTTTGCTGATGAAATGAAGAAAGAGTTTGAGATGTCTTTGATCGATGAAATAAAGTTTTTCATTGGGTTACAGGTACATCAACTAGAAGGTAGATTTTTTATCTGTCATACTAATTATGTGAAATAAGTTTTGAAGACTTTTGGGATTGAAGACTACAAACCGGTTGGTACTCCAATGGTGATAGGTTGTAAATTATCAAAAGAGGATGATTCACCCTCTATAGATGAGAAATAATATAGGTCTATGATTGGAAAATTGCATTATGGTGTTCACCGTAGACAGGATATTGCACATGTTGTTGGTTTAGTTGCTAGATTTCAAAAGAGTCCCAAGGAGACACACATGGTAGCAGTAAAAAGGATATTTAGGTATCTAAAAGGAATAACTGACTATGGTTTATGGTATCCTTATAGAGGTAAATTTTCTTTGAAAATTTTCACAGATGCAGACTAGGCTGGAAATGTTGACCGAAAAAGACCAACCGGTGGAGCTTTTCTTCTTGGAGGTAGACTGGTATCTTGGACCAGTAAAAAGAAAAATTGTGTATCATAGTCAACTACAGAAGCATAATATGTGGTTGGATCTATGAATTGTACACAAGCTATTTGGATAAGACATGTTTTGGAAGGATTTATGCAGAATATGACTGAACCGGTGATTATTTATTGTGACAGCACTAGTGCAATAAATATTTCTAAAAATCCGGTGTTACATGCAAGAACTAAACATATTGAGTTGAAATATCACTTTCTAAGGGAGAGAGTACAGGAGAAGCAAGTGAGAATGGAACATGCGTCTAGAAAAGAGTAGTTAGCAGATATATTCACTAAACCTTATCCTAAGGCAATCTTTCAATATCTTAGAGGTAAATTAGGGGTTAGACCCCTACACAAGATCAACTAAGATGAATGTGATGCATCAATCTAGTAGACTTATTGAATATTTTTCACTATGGATTGATGAGATGTGGGCTACTCCTCAGGGGGAGCATCTAAGATAAGGTTAGCAGAGATGATGGAGATAGAAACAACAACGATGATGCTATAAGATGCATTTGCACCTTTGGCATTGCTGTCAAAGGGGGAGAAGTAATATGACTGGGAGCAGACATGAGAGAAGTAATATAACCGACAAAAGATCATACAAAGGGAGAAGAGAAAGTAAAGCATGATCAGTTTTATGGTGATTCTTTTAGTGTTGCCATCAATGCCAAAGGGGGAGAATGTTGGCATGATTGGCATAACTGATGATGATGTTGACATACCGGTATAAGGACTGGTTGTAATGATATATTGAAGGAATGTTGGTTATTATATATTGAAGGATTGTTGGTGATGATATATTGAAGAACTATTGGTGATGATATAGTTGAAATGATAAGGATAATGATGGCATGGTGATGTATGACCGGTATAGATGGAAATATTGGTTGGTGACTTGGTGATAAATTATTTGTGTTTCCATTGATGGAAACTATGGCAATTGTTTATTCTTGATTACTTTGTCATCTAGGTTTACTGGTGTGACCTAACCGGTAATGGATTAAGTTGGTGAGGTGAACTATGCAGTTGACAGAAAACCTGGCAAATAGGACTTTAACCGGTAAACATGAAACAATGTTATACTTAAGCAAATGGTTCTGAAGATTGATCAGGAATTAGGTGTTGCAATTTGAAACATGTGTTTATATCATTGTAATGAGTCTATGACCAAAAATGCATCATGTTTTGATAACCGGAAGTCATCTTTGTGATTTACTATTGTATTTTCAATAGGGTTTTAGTAAGGTTTTTAGAATCGGTAACAAGATCTCTTAACCGGTGATGCTTTATGGTTTGGCAGTGAATTTAATTATGTTCATAGCTTGATGGTGACGTGTTAAAACCCTTGTGATAAATTAAAATATTGTTTTGGTGTGATTAAGGATGGAATTTCTTGGGAAATAGTGAAGAGCATAGAAGAATGTTTTAAGGGTTTGACTGCTTATCAGATTGATGTGCAGTGATGAGCTATGATCATTCAACCACTATAATTGTCTCATAATTTGTTGTAATGATCTATGTGATGATCTCTAATGATTTGTAATAATCTCTGATGATCTATGATATAAATTCATTTGAATCTCGATGTTATATCTAGGGTTTTGTAATCGACAAAGATGTAAAGTGTATTTAGGTCAGTTTTGATGAAGTTTATTGTGTTTGTAATCTAAGAAAAGAGTATGTAGCCGAACCAGAGGTGTGTGTTTGCAAGAGTGAAGTATATTGGAGCTGAAGTGGACTTGAACAAGAAATAAGTAAGTGCTATTTCCAGATTGTTCATCTATTGTTCCCTAATAGTTGTAGCAGGTTCAAAATCCCTTAGCCGGGTAGATCCTAATAGGCCTTGTTCATGTAAATCCCTTAACTGGGTAGCTCAACAACTTGAGTTTAAATCCTCCTGCGAGGTTTCTTCTAATAGAGAAAATATCTTAACAGAGATCATATTGTAAATCCCTTGACCGGGTAACTCCTAACATGGTCTGTTCCTAACCGGGCATCATTGTAAGCTCCTAACAAGGCACATTTTGAAAGAGTGCATTATCTTGTGGGTACCAATTCCCATCGTGGTTGATCCCATTTGGGTTTCCATGTGAAAATCCTAGTGTTCATATGGTGATTGATTTGTGTTTGTGTTAAGTTGATATCTTTTGATTGCATGGATGATATGGAACACTTAAATGAGCAGTTTGGTAAATCTGATTAGTAGATTGATTTCAGTGACTACCGGTACTAGCTATGATCTGTTTTGGTGAAGTATTGATAAGTTTGGTTTAAGATTTCAGTTTTTTTGTTAATACTAATTCGCCCCCCTCTCAATATTAACTGGATCCTCTAAATAACACAACTTCATGTGCGCAAGTGAAAGATTTGAGCTCTAGAATTTAGCAGAATATCATAATAGAGAAATATAGCAGAATAGAGTATTTTGTGCTTAACCAAAACTATTTTTGGCATTTGTAGATGTTGGTTATCAGTTTAGACATTTCAATTATTATATGTAATCATTTGTAAGACAGTGAGCCTTCTGGGGTTGTAGCCCTTATTTTAATTTGAGCAATGAGCTCTAGGTAATGTGGTTGAATGCATGTGCATTCCCCTTATGTAATATTATTATGTTGGAAACCAATAACAATGAGAGGTGGGTGAATCAATGTTATACTGGAATAGTAAGTTTTAGCCTTATTAAAACATGCATACACCAACCGGTATACCGATACATATAGAGCCAATCACATAAGTGAGAATCATAACACACTGATTCATATGTGGAAAAACTCAAAGAGGAAAAACCACGGTGGGATTTGTGACCCACAATATCAATCCACTGGCCATATGAAGAGATATTACAAAATATGAGGGGCCTGCACTTGCAGGAAGGCTTATAGCCTAGAGCACACTACTCAATCACAATAGGAGCCTCACTGACTACATAAAATTCTAGACTACAATCCAAAGAAGTGAGAACTACTAAGATAACATCTTCTATGCCAGAATACAGTTCTGGTTTGAGCTCTGTCTAATCTAGTTTGAATCCCTAAACCCTTTACCAGAATAACCCTTACAATAATTTCCTCACATAATCTCTCTGAATTATTTCACATGATATTACATTCGCATATCCATAATCTCCTATCACATGTCTCTTCTATCTCTATTTCAAAAATGATCTATCAAACTATCCTATATACCCTATACAACGTTTCATGCCTTATGTCGCTTACCAAGATATATACAATATCAAATTACATGTCGACCAGATAACGTAAATGCATAAACATTAAAATCAATTGTCGATGTCGGATCCAATATATGTCGGCCTCCAATACCGAGAACCTTTACTAAACCATGTTGGCCTGCATTGCTAATGACGAAATAAATCCTTATATCCTACCAGTGCTGGTGTAGTATTTGTGAAGTGCCTTTGGGTACACCATAGAACCAAAACATGAAGCCAGAACACAATACCATGTTACATCAATGACAACATAGTGAAACCAATCAATAGAGTATCAATTGCCAACAATCTCCCCCTTTGGCATTGATGGCAACACTCATGTGAAAAATGGTCAAGGTTTCATCTGCCAATTTCATTCTGCCCTCCTCCCTCTGAGTTGAATATGCAAAATACTCCATATCTCCAAAACTCCATAACTCCCCCTAATGTATACAACTCTTTTTTATTCTTTTTCACATCTATACTATGCCCCCTTTGACATCAATGCCAAAAAAAATTCAAAAAGGAATGTCAAAGAATAAGACCTGTGCAATGAATATCCCCAAAAATGTCTTAGCGGAGCTTGACCAACTTCAAAATTTCTGGATAAGTCTTCTCTAGTAACTCCACATAAGTATCCTAGCCAGTTTTGAATGTCCAAAAATAGATACAAGTCCACTCAATAAATGTACAAAAGACTCTTTCTCATTTACCTGTTTCAGTGTGGGATTTCCCACCATATCCATACATTCTTTCTTGTGTACACAGAGTGAATCCAACTGGGGACTCACCAAACCTCTCAGACTTCTGGCTCTTTTAATTATTTTGTCTCTTTCTTTCTCAAGAACATAAATTTGGTTTTCCAAAATCAAAATTTGACCATCAATTGATGTAGTCAATGAAATCAATCCGTCAAAAGAGTTAGCTATACTTGCAATTTTCTCCTGAATCTCTTTTTTCTTTTTATCCATATTAGTTGTAAGTATTTCAGTGTTACAACATACCCTATATATATTTGTACATTGTTTCAAAGAGTTTTCTATTAGGGTCAACTTCTCCTCAATCCTTTTCTTCTCAGTTTCAATTACCTGATCAAATGCAACTCTCTTATCCTAAGTAAATCTTTCTAGTGCTTGCCGGTTTGAGATTTGTTTTAAGGATTGAAAATCCTTTGAAATATGCTCAGTGATTACCTTAAGCTTGTTAGATGGGCTCGCTTCATTTTCAATCTTACACCCTGGGACTATTTTGTGTAAAACAATGATTGATTGATCTATAATCCCTTTAATTTGTGGATCCCTCCTTCATTAATTTTTGTGCTACCATCATCATCAATTCAGTAGGATTCATCTCTGTGATGTTTTTCTTTTCTACCTATGAAGTGTCAATTGACAATAATGATGGACCAACAACTATTTCCCTGTCGAATTCCCATGTCTTCTCCTCTAAAGATTTATCCTTTATAACCTCCTAACTTGCATTGGTGTCTTCACCACTTGGTGTAGTCTATGTAACTATCAGTTCCTCTGTAGGAATAGTAACCTCAACCTGTACATTTGTATCTGGAGGATAATTATCCTCAATATTAGTATCTTGTACAATATTAGCTTGTTCACTCTCTATATTAACCAGTATCTCAATATTTGTCTATATATTTGTATTTACCCGGGGCTCAATTTCCACTATCTTAATATTTTTCAAAACTAAGGGTGAAGTACCCATAATCCCCTTTCCTTTTCCTTCAACTGGGGTATCTACAGTGTCTGTCTTGGTTTACGGTGAAGTAAAGAATCCTCTATTTTCTCTAATAAATTTAACACATGCTTTTTAAGTCTCTTTTATTATTTCATTTATGCTTTCTAGCATCAGACTAGTTATCCTATGTTTTCTATTGAAAACTTTTCAATCTGTCACCTCAAGTGTCTTTTCCATTTAATTTGGAGCAATAGTAACATAGATAGATAATAGCTCTTGAATTTTAATGTGTTTATCCTCTTGCATAGCTAACAATCTTCTAGCATCTAACATGTTATATAACTTAGCCGGTATTTGATTTTCTATCTCTATTATGGCTTTCTTATAAATATCTAAGTATAATAGGACTGCTTCCTCTACCTCTCTTTGTTCATCATCTTCTAAGTGTTCATAATAAAATTGAACATTCTTCAACATGCCATCTTTAGTGATTTCGTCTACTAATTTTGCACAAATTTTAGGTGGTATGATAGTCACATTACCAGATTCAATTGCTAAGTCGATGTCACTCTTTGTCTTCCTCTTGGCAGTACTGGATGCAACTACAGGTGTAGCTTTAGGTGCTTACTTCTGTGCTGGTATTTTGATTGTGACATTCCTAACCGATTGCTTCTTATCTTCTGCCTTTGTTTCCTCTGGTTTCTTCCTAACAACCCTCTTAAATGCCAACAGTGTATCATCATTAGATTCTGATTCTACAATAACAGGCTCAATATGAACTTCAGGATCCTTCCTCTTTCTTCCTTTCTCTGAGACAACATCAATTAGTGCTCTGATATCCTTTAAGACCTTCTGCACAAATTTCCTTTCTTTTCCTTCCTATTTCTCTCTTTTCTTTTGGTTGAACTCTATTTCAACCTCTTGAGTTTTCTGTTGTGCAGTACCACAATGCTTCTCTGCCTCATCAATTGGTGCATCAATCGGCATTTTTGTGTAGGCATCAAGGATCTATGCATCCACCTCATAGCCCATTTCTTCAATCCAGATCTTTCGGGGCTTAACTGCTTCCATGAGTGTCTCATCCTTCTTTACCATAAAGCATATCTCAGTAGAATATTTTTCTACAATATGCTTAGGTACCCTTACCCTAGACCTCATAGATTTTTTGAATGCCTTAAAATACCCCCATACCTTATCATCTCTCTAACTTCCTAAAGCAGCAATTGACTGTTTCAATTGTCTCCCTACAGGATGTCAAAAGCCCATTGCCTCTTACCAAAACTGGTGTATCATTCATGAAATATAACTTCAGGAAAACTAACAAGTTGCCATACCAGAATGTACCCTTCTTTTCACCCTTAATCTTCCCTAGATTTATTAACAACTCCTCAAGCATCCAACCACATAGATCTAATTTTACATTCTCTCTCATCATTTTCTATGCATCCAAAATGCATGAGCTCGAAACAAAATTCAGTCGATTTGACTGAGTTACCTTATACCCGATGATCATGCTACCAAATTTAATGTTCATGTTAGTGATAGTGCTCACTTTCATGGATCTTTTGTTAGATGTTGCACCAGTGATCTTACTCATGAAATCATTTGAAACCTTCTTGTCTGGATGTTTCCCAACCGATTGCAAACCAGTGATTGCTTGAATGGCTTCCTTGGTGATTTTGTAAGGTCTGTTCAGCCATATAAATTTCCCATGCACTCTGCTCAGAACATATCTAATTATCTTATCCTCAAACTCTGAAATATATAGAATGTCTTTAAACCCTAGGTCTTCAATATGTTTGTATGTTGGTTTGATCTTTCCAGATTTCCCATCATCTCACTCATATACATTCCCTTAATTTATGAAGTTCCCAAGTCCTCGATATGACAATGAATATATGCCCTAACATCCTCTACATAGACAACTCCCTCCAGAATGTGAGAAAATGCTCCAACCAAATTTTCCAGGGTAGCCACATGTGGATACTCCTTGAAAATCGGCCTGCGGATTCCTTGACCTCTACTACAATCAGGTTTACAACAAAAATAGGAATAGATGATGATCCTTCTTCCATGTTAAAGATAAATACCTTTTGATCACTCTCGGTGAAAACCTCCAACAAATTTTTCCAGACGCTTGTGAGATCGCTCAACAAGAAATCATATTGCTCTGAATTGCCTTTGATCGCACCTAGTCTCTCTTTATCACTCTTTATCGCTCTAAATTTAAGGTGATTAATAATGAAGTGTATTCAACCTTTTAACATTTGAGAAAAAACCCTAATCTTCCATTGACATAAATGACCACTGGTGAAAGATACCGGATCTCGCTCAGAACATATCCATGCCGAATAATCATTTTTAATATCTGAAACATCTTCTAGAACCTCTTCCTGGGGCATATGCAACATCTTCATGAATTTTTTCTACCCCTAAGGCATCTACCTTAGATACTAGATGAGCTCCCTGTTGGTGTAGGAGCAACCTATTTTGTCAAATAAGTAACTAGGACATTCCCATCTGATGATTGTTCTTCAATCTTCCTAACCCATCTCTGAGTATGATCTTACCAAATTTTAGTAACCTTGTCTTTTCCTTTCTCATCCGATCCTCTATTACTAACCAATGGGTTTCTACTTTTACAAAACTTAGCAATATGTTTAACCTCATTACATGCATAACATGCAACATTGTTCTTTTGAATTGCTTTGCTAAAACCGGTGAAATCGCTTGACCTGCACTGATTAGCCATATGTCCAAATTTTCCACATGGATAGCATTTAACATTCATTCTACAGTCTTCTATCTTATGACCAAACTTATTGCATTTAGAACATTTACCAAGAGCAAAATTAGGGTTTTGGTTTTCTCTGTTTCTACTTTGCCTAGCCATGTGACCAAATCTATTGCAAACAAAATAGATACCATTGAATTTATAAGTATTAAATTTCCTTACTGGTGCCTTATGGTTTTGATCTTCATTAGCAGTATCGGAACTCTGTCCTTGCTCAAATCCAAGTCCACTGGAATCTCCAATCTGCCTTTGTCTCTTCAATAACTCATCAAGTTGTGCTGAGCTGATCTTGATTTTTTCTTTATACTCACTTGCAGTAGTTAAATCCTCTCTCAGTATTATCATTTGTCTCTCAAGCTCTTGTTCATTACTCTGGGATTGTAACAAATTAGTTCTCAACATATCATTCTCATGAACCAACCTACCACATTCTTCAAATTTGTTCTTCAGGGATACAACAAGATTTTATTCCTTCTTCTTTCTGTCCTCAATCTCCTTAGACATCCTCATAGTTATAACTTACATTTCATTTTTCATAACCATGTTTTCTTGACTCAATTTCTAACATTGTTCCTTAAGTGCATCTTTCTCTTCGTCATCTCGACTTTGCAAAAGTTCCTTCCTCCTATCTTGAACAAATGATAGCCTCTCTTGTAGGACAAGAATGAATTCCTTAGCAAAATTCAATTCATCTTGTAGCTTTAATTTTTTAAACCTTTCAGCATCACAATCTTCAAGTTCCATCTCAAGTTGCTTTTCTAAAGCCATATCCATGGATTCTGATTACAAGATCTTCCTCAAGCTATTAAACTTCCTCTGAGGCACAAGGATCTAATACTAATTGTTGGAAACCAATAACACTGAGAGGAGGGGGGGGGTGCGGTGAATCAATGTTATACCAAAATAGTAAGTTTTAGCCTTATTAAAACATACATACACCAACTGGTATACCGGTACATACATAATTGAAATAAGTAAAGCAAATAATAAGCCAAACACATAAATGAGAATCATAACACAAATATTTATACGTGGAAAACCTCAAAGATGAAAAACCATGATGGGATTTGTGACACATAATATCAATCCACTGGCCATATGAAAAGATATTAAAAAATATGAGGGGCCTACACTTGCAGGAAATCTTACAGCCTAGAGCACACTTCTCAATCACAATAGGAGCCTCACTGACTACATAAAATTCCAGACTACAATCTAGAGAAGTGAGAACTACTAAGATAGCATCTTCTATGCCAGAATACAGTTCTGATTTGAGCTTTGTCTGATCCGGTCTAATCCCTAAACCCTTTACAAGAATAACCCTTACAATAATTTCCTCACATAATCTCTCTGAATTATTTCACATCATATTACATTCACATATCCATAATCTCCTATCATATGTCTTTTTTATCTCTATTTCAAAAATGATCTATCAAACTGTCCTATATACCCTATACAACTTTTCATGCCTTATGTCAGCTTACAAAGATATATACAATATCAAATTACATGTCAGCCAGATAACATAAATGCATAAATATTAAAATCAATTGTCGATGTCGGATCCAAGATATGTCAGCCTCCAATACCGATAACCATTACTAAGCCATGTTGGTCTGCATTGCTAGTGACCAAAGAAATTCTTTTGTCCTACCGGTGTCAGTGTCGGTACCAGTGCTGATGTAGTATCTATGAAGTGCTTGCCGGTACACCATAAAACCAAAACATGAAGCCATAACACAATAACATGTTGCCATCAATGACAACATAGTGAAACCAACCAATAGAGTGTCAATTGCCAACATATTATACTTCTAACAAGGTATATTAATATTGTGGGTCTCAATCCCACCATGGTTTTTCCCTTAACTGCATTTCTACATAAAAATCCTTGTGTTATGGTGTTATTGTTATTTGCTTTGTGTTTTTGCACTCTACTTTTATTCATTTTTATTAAGTGGTTTAAAGGACAAATTAAGAATGTTAAAAATTGTAGAACACTGATTCACCCCCCCCCTCTCTCAGTGTTCATTGTTTTCAACAATTGGTATCAAAGCCTAGTTCCTCAGAAGAAGCCTAACAACTTGAGGAGGATCCGAGAAGGTGAGTCAATGGATTCCAAAAGTCTAAAATAAAAGCTTGTTGTAGCACTTGAGGATCTTGATCATGCCCAAGTTGAGGTCTGGAAAGTAAAAGAAAACCTTAAGGATGTTGAGACCTTCATTGAATCATTGAAAGATGAGTTGAGAAAGTCAAGGGAGAAAAGAAAGGAACTTGTTGATAAGCTAAAAGAGAAATAAAGTCAAAGCATCAATGGAGAAGCTCTGAAGGAAAAGACAAAAGAGTGTGAAAAGCTTGCTAGAGCCAATATAGTCCAGAAGAATGAGATGGAGTCTATAGTGATGAAATTGACAAAGGAAATGGAAGAAAGGAAGAAGAATGAGGAGAAGCTTGCTCAATCCCTAAAAGACAAATCTGAAGAATGTTGCAGACTTGAGAATGAGAATGATCAACTAAAGAAATATTTGCATTAAACCAAGGAAGATCTTGGAAATGAGATTCTTTTTCTTAAATTTGATCTTGATGTTGCAAATAAGTACAAGGAGAAGTTTTGGGTCAGCTCAACCAAGCTTGATGAGATGCTTGCAAGCCAAGATAATCCTAATGATACTCAAGGTCTTGGATTTGAGAAAGGTGAAAGCTCCAAATCAACACAACAAAAGAACAATTGAAGAAGGCCTTCGACAAGACAACCTAATGCTCATAAGTTCAATGGTAACTTTTTTATTTGCAATAAATTTGGTCATATGGCTAGTCAATGCAGAAATAGGAGTCTATCTTTTACCGATCAATGTTTCAAATGCAATAAGTATGGTCATAAGGAAAATGAATGCAGAAGTGTGATGACCAAATTTTAAAATAGGAGAAATGTCAAATGTTATGCATTTGGTAGGTTTGGACATGTTGCTAATCAGTGCAGATCAAGAGGAAATCGGATGAACTTTAGGCCTAGACAAGGAAATGTTGTTTTCCATGCTTGTAATAAATCCGGTCACATTGCTAAGTATTGCAAAAGTAGAAATGTTAATAGGAGAGGTCTGGAAGATAAGAACAAGAATGAGAAGTCAGACGAGAAAGGAAAAGAAAAATTTTAAGAGATCATAGATCAGATGAAGAAGACTTGGGTGAAGAAGAGTGATGATAATGCAGTTAATGGGTCTGCACTTGATTCTGGTGCTGGAACCTCATCCAGTAACAAAGCTAAGGCATCTGGCCTTAGGGGCAAGTTTTCATGATAAGCTTACAAACCCCCTATTGGAGATCTGTACCTAGTTCCAATAGGTTGCAGACATTTATTTAATGATCACTAATTTAGTGGAAGGTTTTTTAGAAGTGCTTGGTGATCCACAAAAGATTTCTTGAAGATCTGTCTGTATGCAAGGAATCTAGAAGAGTTAGGGTTAAGAGAAATATACCTAAAATTTAGGTATGCAGAGGATAAAAAGCAAATTAACCTATTCGTTTCTCACTTTATGTTCAAAGAGAGAGAGTACAAGAGCATAGTGAAGTAGAATTTCCAGAGATTCAGAGTGAAAAGAAGATTTGTTGTGCGATCTTGCATCCGGTTGTAAGGTATTTCTCAGTTAGCACTTTTTTAGTTTGAAGCTTAAATTTTTGAATATAGAATCATCTGGAATTGCGACCCCATTGATATTAGATGTCTATGAAAGGTCAAGACCTAATTTTAAGAAGCATCCATATAAGCCAATGGAAGATGATCTGAGTGGTACTTTTTCATCAGTCCCATACAAAGTATTGCATGTGGAAGACATTAGGGCTTACATCCACTATAAAATTGAGGATCCCAGAAGTGCTCAAATGATGAAACTATACACGTAGTACATGATTGATGGAATGGGAAACCTAAAACCTAAATTTAAGTCAATTGAAGAGAAGGGTTTCACGCAATTCAACTTTCTGGTGTTCGATGAACCTAAGTGGGTACAATACATTCTAAGTAGAATGCATGATGAGTTCACATGGCTTGGAAAACCCCACAAGATTACCAAGAGTGCAATTAAGGTGATGACTTGTTTGATCTTAGTCGGTGACATGCGTGCTTTGAGGAATGTTAAGAATCAGATGGTAACAGAGGCAACTGGTTCTCAATTTGACAAAAGGTCGATGACATTCAATGATATCATTGCATATAATGTCAGGTTTGCATCAATGGTGATGGGATACAAATTGATATATCTTTCTAGTCAAGACAATCTAGTATCTGGTATGACTATATATGTTGCCTATTAGATATTGAAGGAGTATAAGAAATATGACTTATGTGAAGTGCTCCAGAGTGATCTATTGAGGAACTTGAAGAAAATTAAATAGGATAAGTAGCATGTATTCAAATTTGGAACTTTGATTATATGTTTATACTTATATTTTATGAATGAGATTCCAGAAGTGGGAAAATTTCAGTGGGCCTATGACAGACCAGTGGCAGTGCAAATAAAAGAAACACTTCATGGCCTTGGAGATGCTACAGTCCAGAATGACATTCTATGGGGATACTTCAAGACATTTCAAAGAATAATGTAGAGTAGAGAGAGAATTCCTAAGGAGAGTAGAAAAATATGAGAACACAATCTGTTTTATGGTTGATATTGATCAGTGCCTTATGGAAGCTGTAGAGCCAAGAACTTCATGGATCATGCCCATGGGGTATGAGGTTGAAAGACATATTCTTGATGCATATGCTCAATACTTATTGAGAAAACCAGTAGATGAATCTGAGGAGAGGTTTGGAACCTACAAGGAAAAGAACTTAGACCTACACTCTAAGTTTAAGAAGCCTGAATCTATATAGTAAGGCTCTAATTGAACTTAAGTTAGTTATACCCAAGAGCTTGTATGAAATTTTGGATGCTACGAGACAAATGACAAGTAAAGAAGATGAGAGCTTGAAAGAATATATATTAGTCAACCTATGTTTGGTAAATTCTAAGGAAGAGATAGAAAGATTGCTCAAGTTAGCAAAGAATGAGTTTAGGAGTAAATACAAAGTAAATAAAATCATGTTTGAAAAAATAGATGAGGTTACAAAGGAAACTGAGAAAGTTTTGACAAAAATTTTGTTAGATAATGAGTATGAAGTTAATAAGGCAAAAGGACAAGGAGAATCTCATCTAGGAGAGAAAAACATGCCAAATAATACTTCTATCCCAGAAGTTCAGACTGCTAAGCAAGTAGAGGTTAATGTTGTGGGTGAAGTGGATGTAGGAAAAGTAGATGAGGGTAAGGACAAGAGTGATAAAACTTTAGTTGATGTAGCTAACCCTCCCATTCTTTAAAAGGAAGAAAATACAAAGAATATAGAAAAGAAAAAGGTAGAAGTTAAGGTTGAAGCTGAGGCAAGAGACACTGAGGAATTAGTGAATGGGAATCATATTTATGTAGAGGATATAGAATTAACTCAAGGCCCCATCAACCTAGCTTCTTTTTCCCTTGTCTAGGCACTCAAATTGGTTGCATTTGCTCAAGACAAAGCTAGTGAGGACTTGCTAAAATCTCACACAGAGGATAGTGAGTTGGTGTAATGTCACCAAAATGTAATGGTGGGTGAAAAATAAGTGAATGAGAGATCAAGAGGAAAACTACCCTTTCTCTCCAAGGAGAGATAAGAGTTTCACTATGGATTTCCCTTCAAACACTTTTCACCTATTACATTGGAAGAGGGGAGGAAAATTCACTAGATTCAACCTCCAAAGAAGAAGATAGAATTCTGAATGAAATGGGAATGATAAGTTAATCTCCTCTTCCTATTTGAAATGGAAAGGAATTGATTGAATTATGTAGTGCAAAAGTGACAAAGAACTGATTATAACTTGAGATTGAAGCATGGGATGAAGTTGTGCACCTGGATCTGATAGTAATATATCAAGACAAAGTCACCCTGCAAATTTGAGGAAAATTTGCCTAGACCATGGCGGGAATGTACACGGTCCTCCGAAAAATCCATGAAATGAAAAGGGTTTTTCTACCTCTACAAATGAAGTCCAAATCTGAAAGTACAATAGCGCACCTGCAACCTACACACAAAATAGAGAGGAAAATGGGTTGGGATTGGGGGTTTGCCTTCAGGTCAAACCCCAGTTTTGGAATTAACCAAGTAATGAAAGAAAGTACTTGCAAGTATATGTAAATGAAAGACTGAAATGTAAATCACCTCAAGGGAGGTTGTGATAGAAATGTTGATAGAAATGCTTGTGTGGAATTGAATGTTGGAATCAATCTCCTCTTCAATGGTTGAATCCTTGAATTGAATGCAACACCTAGCCTTGAAGGGAGACTTGAGAATGCTCAATGCTATAAATAAATGCTTAGATGCTTGAATGCTCTTGAATGCTTGATCACATGTAAATTTCCCACTCATCCAAATTATTGAACTTATTAAACTTCTTGAACTTTTCCAAATGAGAGGGAAAATGCAACTTAAATACATGTCAATTAGGGTTAATGAAACTAATTTTTGTCACAGGCCGATATCGGGGAAGTTTTCCCACTCATTGCACAACCTACAATGCAAGCTCAGGAAAGGGTCATGCCCCAAAATAGGGCAAGGACAAGGGCACCATGCCCCTATCCTAGGAGGACAAGGGCACCATGCCCCTATCCTAAGGGGACAAGGGCACCATGCCCCTATCCTACCCCTTTCTACAGGGTAGAGTGCAGACAGGGTGGTGTGGAGGCCAAGAGAGAAGTAGATTCTAAGGGTTGAGCAATCTCTGGTCTCTAATTAGGTTAGGAAATTTGATTTTGAATGCGGTTGAAAATTGCTAGGGTCACAATTTTACGACACTACATTTAGCCCCCACTTTAGCAAGACTATGAGTGTATGCCAATACTATCAGTAAAGTACAAGGAAACAAGATTGAAAGACTTTTACCACACCAAGGAGACAAGATGCGCCAAGCCCCTAGTGGACTTAGGATCTTACGACTTTGATTGGAAAACTAAAAGGGAAGATCAAGAAGGGGAGAACCATGACTACAAGTAGAAAATTTCCCCTCACTATGAGTCATGAAAGCAAGGATACCAAAGATTACATAGAAACATAAAGTTCACTAAGTAATTCTAAGTATCAAGAATGAAAATATGAGCAGAGTGTATGCCCCCATGTTAAAGCGATTGTGCATGCCTTATCGAGAGTGATTGCTTTAAGGTAGGATACACCCAAGAGAGAGAAGAGAGGAAGCACGTTATCGCAAGGATTTTGCCCCCAATTGAGGAATAAACCCAAAGATAATGAATGCAAAACATGAGATATGAGGTAGACTCGCTTTCCTCGGGGTTAGTATGTTGTATGATAGCTCATGTATATCATATATGTATATGTGCATATAATAATTGTCATTCCCCAAAGAAGGACACTACCTTGGAAGAAAGGGAAGAGAGGATGTATTTTGAGTCAACATGAAAGAGACCAAGAAAAGATCTCAATGTTTTGCATCATCCCCAAATAGACATTAAGGGAACAATAGAAGAACATGGATACACATAGAAGAATGGTCACAAAAGAGAAAGAAAGGAGAGAGAGAGAGAGAGAGAAGATCTACAGTGCTAATATTGCTAATCTATCACGAAATCCGCCTCTAGATCTTGCTGATTACTATTTCGGGAAGGTGAGTAACATACCAAAGGAGCAATATTCAGCACAACAGATGGAGCTATCACAAGATCCAAACAAGGACTATGCTCATGTTATAAGTCACTTTGTTTGATTCTAGGAGATAGGATTAGGGTTTGTGAAAATTTAGTTGATAAATGCTTGTCCACATAAACATAGTCATACTCACTATCAGAAGCATTAGGAGTTTTATTTCCATCATGAATAATATTTTCACCCATTTCTTCATCAAATTTTAGAGAAAGAGAAGCAAGAACATGAATAGGAGTAAAACCATCACATGTTTTGTGCAACTTATGATTTGGAGATGTAGGTTGAACATGTTGCTTAGGAGAAAAGGGAATCATGTCAACTATTGGATTCTGAGGAGATTGAGTATTTTGAGGGATAGCTTCATGAGCTCAAACATAGCGTCTTCATCGACGTTCTCTCGCACAACGATTCCATCAAGTCTTAGTGGAAGGCTGAGAAGGAGGAGGAACACTTTAAAAAGTAGGAATGTTTCTCTCCTTGATAGTTGAAAGTTTAGGTTGAGGTCTTTTAGGTTGAATAAGAGGAGAAGCATGCCTCTTCTCTTGATAAGAGGAAGGAGGTGGAACTGTGTTATACAAAGGAGGAATATTAGGGGTAGCAAGGAGACGAGGTCCATCATGAGGATGAGGTACATGTCTAACCTTAGAAAGAATATTGTTGTTCTTCTTACGAGAAGGTATAGTCACATCCATAGGAATAGGTCAATGATCTTTCTTAGGAGGGAGATTAGTTCTATCCGTGAGGGGATCAACCTCATCTTGAAGAATAATAGGAATGTCAAGTGTTGGGGATCTAGGTTGACTTAAGGATAAGATCATATCTTTCTTCCATTTTTGATAATATTGAAAAAGAGCATCACTCCTTGATGAAAGAGATTGACATTATTTAGGCCAAAAGAAATCAATAGGAACATGGGGGCTTCTTTCAGATGGACGAAATAAGGTATGGTTCATGGTTATGATTTCTTCATTGTGAGGAAAATTAATACACTTGTGGATTGGAGAAGAAATATCCTTCATGGAAGATAGCCAAGTGGTGCAGGAGCACCTAGCTTCATTTCATCACAAGTTTGATAGCAGATTTGATTTTTATTAGTCTTGAGTTGGAAAGTTTGTCTAAGACATTTTTGAGTTGTTCTAAGTTGTTTGGATGAGTTTTGAACTCATTGTGTGGTCATGTTTCCTGTTTTCATCTTTTTGCTCAAAGTTGCCAGTTTGGAGTTGCTTGGCAAAATGTTGTAAAAAATGAGTTTTCAATGTGTTTTTGTTTTGAAAACTTTTTAGACATGCTTTGTTTTCGGTTTTTAGGTGTGAGTAGTGTTCTTAGGTGATTGGTAGTCTTTGAGATCAACCTTGCATCATCTAGGCATTAAAAGTTGTCATTTTAGACATGAAAATATCAAATTTGAGTGCTCTTGGACATGTACATGTCCATATAGGAGGATAAATGACTTGTAGAGGTATGTATTCTCCTGCTTTAACCATTGTAAGGGTTGATTACTCGGAGATATCAAGCATTTTGAAAGTTTGCACTAATTTAATCTTGTTTTTCTCTATGTTTAAGCTCCATGTGAGCAGCAGTCCGTAAACCTGCTGTACGTGGCCATACTGTTTTTACATTTTCAAGTTCTCTTATGCTTCCTGAAGCTTTTCCCTTTGGTGGCATCAAATTTCATTAAGTTTTGAGTTCTAAGAAAAATTATTTGGTTTTGACAGTTTCACTGCCTTGTCTAGGAATTTGGCAAGGATGCTTGACCAACTTGGCTTCTTGAAACCCTAAATGTTCATAGCTTCCCAAGAACTATTTGGTCAACTTGTAAGATATGTAAATACATGTTTTGATTTCAAAAATGTAGGTGCAAGAAGTTTTGTGGCCATGGAGCCCTAGGCAAGTGTGCCATTTGGCTAGGGTCTTTGAAGAAGTTTGATGCTTTGCTCTTCTATAACAAATGCATTCATTAGGTGGACAGAGCTGTCTTGTTGTTCAAGTTAAATGTGAAAGCAAAGAGGCTTTCTAAGCCATGATAAAGAGGTGCGCATATTTCAGTTTGTGAAAATTGTGTAAAAAATAGTGAGTCATTGCTTTGGTGTTGGTTTCCATTCATTTGCTTACTGTCCGCCATATATTGGAGTTTGTAAAGCCTTGTACCTCCTTCTATTTGTTTGCAAACAAGAACAAGGAGTGGTTTTTGACCCTACCCATGGGTTTTGAGTTTGCCAAGATCAATTAATGATCCCTTAGGCAAAGTTGTAACGCCCAGCTGGCAGCAACAGTCAATTATGACCGATTTTTGCATTTTAGTTGAGTTATTTTTTTAATCTTCATCTTCCAAATAGAAGGTATGAAGGTCAAAAAATATTAAAAGGTAGAGCATTGATTAAAATAATCAGATGGACCTTTGAAAGGGATTTTTTGATAGTGGTAAATGCAGGTTGAAGTGAAAATGCAGTGAAGGAAGCAAAGTGCAGTGACAATAAGCTTTGACAGTGAATGAATTATTTGTTTGTAAATTGCCTAATGCCTTTTTGTGCAGGGCTAATGTGGTTCTCCTTTGTTTCTAATGGAAGATATGTTTACATGTTTTGAATGTAATTGGTACTCATGCATTAATATGTTTGTGGAAAGCAAGAAAAGGAAAAGTTGTAAATGTTGCATACTCCTTATGAGCATCTTTTGTAAAACCTTGTTCTCTAACCTTTGAAGGTGTAAAAATACTTCATCTTGGCCTAATTAGTATGTGACATGGTAGAACTAAGGTTGCATGATTCACATTGAAGGTTTCTAGCTTGCAAGTTGATTCTTGCCACCAAAACCCTTGCAAACCCTTCTTTTTACACCCATTTTTGGGACAGTCATGGAGGAGGCCTAATGGATCCTAAAACTTAGAAAATCCTCAAGAACTTCCAAAAGGGTATCATAATATGTGGTTCTTTTTGTCTAGAAGTCCATCATTGGAGCAAGATGAGCACAAAACCCCAAAAGGAGGGCTAATTCCTTGTAGCCCGTTTTAGGCCTAAAACATGTTTTTTTGTCAAATCGGGTACACAAAGGAAGGTTGTAAAGCATAAAACCCATCAATTAAAGTTGAAACAAGTTAAAATTGCATGAATTTAACCCATTTGGTGTGGTAGACTCCATAAGTCGGTTTGTAGCACTTGTGAAGGATTACTACGCTCCAAACCATAGAAGACCAAAGACACCCATGGGGGTAGAACTTGACACAAACTTATCATTCATCAAGAGGAGACCTTGTGCAATCAGAGAATAGGTCAGGGATAGAGGTAATAAATTCCAATTAAGAGAGTAAGGTATTAGACTACAAAGCCTAAAACAATGGAGTTGAAGCCTTTGAGCAACCAGGGAGTGTTTGACTTAGGGAGGTGGATCAAGGAGAGTTGCTAGGTTGGCTAAAAGCTTTTTTCACTTTGATTTGATGACTACACTTTGGAACTAGCAAAGAACCTATCACTTAGTAAAAATACAAGCCTAATTGGGCAACCCCCTTGCCCTACCTCCCTATCATAGTGGTATCAAAGCACAGTTACACTTGGGAAGAAGTAGCAATTTGGCAACCATGGTGACAAATGTAGAGTTAGCTAAGAAAATGGAAGATCAGGAAGAAGAAAATAGGTTACTCAGAATGAAGCTAGACCTCCTAGAGTAGAAATTAGGAGAAGTAGAAGTGAAGGCAGATGAAGCCAGCAATAAGATAGGTGGAATAGAAGATAGGGATAAGCTATTAGCTATAGAGGATGAAATCCCTCTACTAGACCCTTTGATAGAGAATGAACCCTTTTTGAAAGCCTTGAAGGCTATGAGTGGAAGAACACTAGAAGGAGTCCCACTATTTAGTGGTAAAATGGACCCAAAAGTGGTCATGGAGTGGATTGAGGGTCTTGAGAGCCATTTTGAATGTGATGGTGTGACAAAGGCCCAGAAAGTGAAGGTGGCTAAGTCCAAGTTGAGAGGAGCTGCCTTAACATGGTGGAAGTTCATTCAAGATGAACGTGAGAAAGAGGGCAAAAAGACCATAGCAACTTGGAAGGGAATGTTGTCCAAGATTAGAGAGACTTACATTCCTGAGGACTATGAAATACAACTTCATAGGAAAAGGCAAAACCTTAGGCAAAAAGAGTTAGATGTCAGTAGCTACACTGAGGAGTTTTAGAAGCTATGCCTTAGGTCAAAGATCCAAGAGGATGAAAATGTCAAGGTTGCTAGGTATCTCAATGGCTTGAGATGGAACATTCAGGAAGAGTTAAGTTTGTTGTGTCCTACAATAGTCCAGAAGTGCTATCAACTTGCACTCAAGGTAGAGGAAAGGAGTAGGAAGAAGCAAGAGCAACATAACAGAGGTAGAGGAAGAGGCAGATATGGTAGAGGCCATAGACGCAGTTTTGGGGGAAGACACATAGATCAAAGGTCCCAGGGAGAATCTAAACTTATAGAGCAAAGTGGGGATTCTCAAAGCAAGCCCAACTATAGGGGTAGGGGATCAAGTAACCCAGGAAGGGGTAGATCTAGTGGACTAGGTAGAGGGTCTTACTTCTCCACTATGAAATGCTATAATTGTCAGAAATTGGGTCATCCTACTTATAGGTGTCCAGAAAAGCCTAGCTCTTCCCATGGAGGTGAAAAGAGAGTGAACTATGTTTAGGAGGAAGGAAGTAGTACACAAACTCCAGCAATGCACCTAGCACCCGAAGATGGTGAGAGTCTAATGATGAGGAGAGTATTGATGCAAGAACCTCACAAGTGTGAAGCGTCTTAGAGAAGAGCATTGTTCAGGATCAAGTGCAAAATTTTGGGCAAGGTATGTAAGGTGGTTATAGATTCAGGTTCCATAGATAACATTATCTCAGAGGAGGCAGTTAGCAAATTGAACCTACCTAGAATGAGGCACAGTGAACCCTACAAGGTAACTTGGTTAAACAAGGGGCAACATGTCCTAGTTAATGAACAAGCATGGATAGACTTCAACATAGTTGAATATAAGGATAGTACTATGTGACATCCTTCCTATGGATACTTGCCATCTACTATTGGGTAGACCTTGGCAATTTGATAGAAAGGCACACCATGATGGTGAAAAAAACACATATTCCTTTCAAAAGAATGGCATTGTCTACAAAATTCAGTCCCTTAGTGAAGAGACAAAGAATAGAAAACCATAGGGACCTAAAGTGTTATTAGTCAATGAAAAAGAGTTCATCCAAACCATGAAAGAGGGAGATGGGATTGGTTATGCACTTGTAGTGAAACCTAAGGAGGAGAAGAAAGAAAAACAAGTTGAGATCCCACAAGAAGTGCAGCAAATTCTTGATAACTTTAAGGACATCATCACTGATGGACAACCAACAACATTACCTCATCCTAGAGCCATTAGTCATCAGATTAACTTTATACCAGGAGCTTCTTTGCCAAACAATGTAGCCTATAAGATGACTCCTAAATAGAACAAAGAGGTAGCTAGGCAGATTCAAGAGTTGTTGGATCAAGGATTAATAAGAAAGAGTATAAGTCCTTGTGCCGTACCCACAGTGTTAGCACCTAAGAAAGGGGGAACATGGAGACTATGCACAGACTCCAAAGCCATCAACAAAATCACAATAAGCTATAGATTCCCTATTCCTAGGATAGAAGATTTGATGGATTGTTTAGGGGGTGCAAGGTATTTCACAAATATAGACTTAAAGAGTGGTTACCATCAGATAAGAATAAAGGAGGGTGATGAGTGGAAAACTGCTTTTAAAACAAATGAGGGTCTTTATGAATGGTTGGTTATGCCTTTTGGACTCTCTAATGCTCCCAGTACCTTTATGAGGTTAATGAATGAAGTATTGCAAGATTTTATTGGTAAGTTTGTGGTAGTCTACTTAGATGATATTCTCATTTTTAGTAAGACTAAAGAGGAGCATTTGAAACACTTAGCCATTTTTTTGCAAAGATTATCTGATGAGCAGTTAACCATAAATCTTGAGAAATGTGATTTATGAAGAAAGAGCTAGTCTATCTTGGTTTTGTTGTGTCCAGTGGAGATCTTAAGATGGATCAATCTAAAGTTGCAGCCATAACAAGTTGGCCAACCCCACAATTAGCCAATGCAGTTAGGAGTTTTCATGGTCTAGCCCAGTTTTACAGAAAGTTTGTCAGAGGGTTTAGTGAAATTTGTGCACCCATGTTAGATACAATAAAGGGTGGTCATAAGTTAAGTTTCAATGGACAGAAGCAACCAATAAGGGGTTTGAGTTACTCAAAACTAGAGTTGCTACATAGCCAGTGTTAATCCTTCCTAGTTTTGATAAGCTCTTTACTATAGAATGTGATGCTAGTCATCTTGCAGTAGGTGCAGTCTTGAGTCAAAATAAAAGACCAGTTGCTTTCTTTAGTGAGAAATTGAATGATGCAAAGAAAAATTACTCATCTGATGATTTAGAGTTATTTTCATTGGTGCAGGCACTCAGGAAGTGGAGGCATTACTTGCTTCCTAAAGAGTTTGTTGTGTATACAGACAACCAGGTAGTCAGTTTTTTGAATTCTCAGGATAAACTCAACCATAGGAATGTGAAATGGGTAGAATACCTACAAGCATATACCTTTACTCTTAAGCACAAGAAAGGTCAATGTAACAAAGTAGCTGATGCTTTGAGTAGGATATTGTTGACTATTCAGGAGATTCAAATTAAGAGTATTGGTATTGATTGCTTTCAAGATTTGTATCCTAATGATGATGATTTTGCTACTGCTTATAAAGTTTGTCATGCTTTTGAGAATCATTTCCATAGTGAGTATGCTGACTATACATTGTAGAATGGTTTGTTATTTAGGGGAGGACAGTTGTGTGTTCCTAAAGGTTCCATGAGAGAAAACCTTATCCAAGAGAAACACAATGGGTGTTTGAGTGACCATTTTGGTCTCAATAAGACCTTAGAGTTGGTTCAATGCTTCTATTACTGGCCAAAGATGCAGAGAGATTTCAGAAGGTATGTTGAGTAGTGTATGGTATGTCAGAAGGCCAAAGGTAATAGCACTAATGCTGGTTTATATCAGCCACTTCCCATTCCTTCTAGGCCATGGGAGTGCATCAACATGGATTTTGTTGTAGGTTTACCAAAGACAAAAGTAGGGTATGATAGTATTTTTGTGGTTGTTGATAGATCTAGCAAAATGGCTCACTTTATACCTTGCAAAACTACTAATGATTCTAGTCATATTGCTTTCCTTTTCTTTAAAGAAGTTGTCAGGATACATGGTTTGCCATCTAGCATTGTGTCAGATAGAGATGTTAAGTTTTTGGGTCATTTTTGGAAGACTTTGTAGAAGAAATTGGGTACTAACTTGTCTTTTGGCTCAGCTTACCATCCATAGATAGATGGCCAAATAGAAGTGGTGAATAAAACATTTGGTAATCTACTTAGATGTCTCACCAAGGAGTATGGACAAAGCTGGGATCAAGTCATTCCACAGTCAGAATTTGCCTATAATGATAGTGTAAACAGATCCACTGGTAAGAGTCCATTTCAGATTGTTTATGGTATGCATCCAAAAGGTGTTTTTGAGTTACATGATGTGACTAACTTGCAACATGTTAGTGGGATAGCAGAGGATATGGCACAATCTCTAAAAGAGATCCATGAATAGGTTAAGCAGTCTTTGCAGGACATCACAACAAGAGTCAAGGCAAGGGTGGATGCTTCAAAGAGGGATGTCCAATTCTCAGTTGGAGATTTTGTGATGGTGCATCTCAACAAGTCCAGATTGAAAAAGGGAGTTCCTACCAAGTTACAGATGAGAAGAATAGGGCCTTGCAGGATTTTGGCTAAGTATGGCCCTAATGCTTATAAGATTGATTTACCTACTGATGTTTCCTTGTCTCTTATCTTTAATGTTGCAGATTTGGTACCTTTCAAGGGTCAGCCTCCAGAAGAGACTCAGAGAGCTTCAAACATTTCACATTCCCTTTCCGATCTATCTCTCCCCTCTTCTTCATTTCCCATTCCTAAATAGGTACTTGATTCCAGAATCATCAAGAAGACTAGACAACATGACTACTTTGAACATTTGGTCAAGTGGAAAGATCAACCAACCTCTAAAGCCACTTGGATACCTAAAAGTGACTTCCACATGGCTGGTATTCCTCTCTCTTTTCTGCCCAAAGGAGTCACATGACTTCTTTGTCATTGGGGGAGTATGGTGCAGGAGCACCTAGCTTCATTTCATCACAGGTTTGATAGCAGATTTGATTTTTATTAGTCTTGAGTTGGAAATCTTGTCTAAGATGTTTTTGAGCTGTTCTAAGTTGTTTGGATGAGTTTTGAACTCATTGTGTGGTCATGTTTCCTGTTTTCATCTTTTTGCTCAAAGTTGCCAGTTTGGAGTTGCCTGGCAAAATGTTGTAAAAAGTGAGTTTTCAATGTGTTTTTGTTTTGAAAAGTTTTTAGACATGCTTTGTGTTTGGTTTTTAGGTGTGAGTAGTGTTCTTAGGTGATTGGTAGTCTTTGAGATCAACCTTGCATCATCTAGGCATTAAAAGTTGTCATTTTAGACATGAAAATATCAAATTTGAGTGCTCTTGGACATGTACCTGTCCATACAGGAGGATAACTGACTTGTAGAGGTATTTATTCTCCTACTTTAACCATTGTAAGAGTTGATTATTTGGAGATATCAAGCATTTTGAAAGTTTGCACTAATTTTACCTTGTTTTTCTCTATGTTTTAGCTCCATGTGAGCAGCAGTCCGTACACCTGCTGTAGGTGGCCGTGCTATTTTTACATTTTCAAGATCTCTTATGCTTCCTAAATCTTTTCCCTTTAGTGGCATCAAATTTCATTAAGTTTTGAGTTCTAAGCAAAATTATTTGGTTTTGATAGTTTCACTGCCTTGTCTAGGAATTTGGCAAGGATGCTTGACCAACTCGGCTTCTTGAAGACCTAAATGTTCATGGCTTCCCAAGAACTAGCTGGTCAACTTGTAAGATATGTAAATACATGTTTTGATTTCAAAAATGCAGGTGCAAGAAGTTTTGTGGCCATGGAGCCCTAGGCAAGTGTTCCATTTGGCTAGGGTCTTTGAAGAAGTTTGATGCTTTGCTCTTCTATAGAAAATGCATTCATCAGGTGGACAAATCTGTCTTGTTGTTCAAGTTAAATGTGAAAGCAAAGAGGCTTTCTAATCCATGATAAAGAGGGTTGCATATTTCAGTTTGTGAAAATTGTGTAAAAAACAGTGAGTCACTGTTTTGGTGTTGGTTTCCATTCATTTGCTTACTCTCCACCATATATTGGAGTTTGTAAAGCCTTGTACCTCCTTCTATTTGTTTGCAAACAAGAACAAGGAGTGGTTTTTTACCCTGCCCATGGGTTTTGAGTTTGCCAAGATCAGTTAATGATCCCTTAGGCAAAGTTTTAATGCCCAGCTGGCAGCAACAGTCAATTATGACTGATTTTTGCATTTTAGTTGAGTTATTTTTTTAATCTTCATCTTCCAAATAGCAGGTATGAAGGTCAACAAATATTAAAAGGAAGAGAATTGATTAAAAGCATCAGATAGACCTTTGAAAGGGATTTTTGGACAGTGGTAAATGCAGGTTGAAGTGAAAATGCAGTGAAGGAGGCAAAGTGCAGTGACAATAAGCTTTGATAGTGAATGAATTATTTGTTTGTAAATTGCCTAATGTCTTTTTGCGTAGGGATAATGTGGTTCTCCTTTGTCACTAATGGAAGACATGTTTACATGTTTTGAATGTAATTGGTACTCATGCATTAATGTGTTTGTGGAAAGCAAGAAAAGGAAAAGTTGTAAATGTTGCATACTCCTTATGAGCATCTTTTGTAAAACCTTGTTCTCTAACCTTTGAAGGTGTAAAACTACTTCATCTTGGCCTAATTAGTATGTGACATGGTAGAACTAAGGTTGCATGATTCACATTGAAGGTTTCTAGCTTGCAAGTTGATTCTTGCCACCAAAACCCTTGCAAATCCTTCTTTTTACACCCATTTTTGGGACAGTCATGGAGGAGTCCTAATGGATCCTAAAACTTAGAAAATAGTCAAGAACCTCCAAAAGGGTATTAGAATGTGTGGTTCTTTTTTTCTGGAAGTCCATCGTTGGAGCAGGATGAGCACAAAACCCCAAAAGGAGGGCTAATTCCTTGTAGCCCATTTTAGGCCTAAAACATGTTTTTTTGTCAAATCGGGTACACAAAGGAAGGTTGTAAAGCATAAAACCCATCAATTAAAGTTGAAACAAGTTAAAATTGCATGCATTTAACCCATTTGGTGAGGTAGACTCCATAAGTCAGTTTGTAGCACTTGTGAAGGATTACTACGCTCCAAACCATAGAAGACCAAAGACACCCATGGGGGTAGAACTTGACACAAACTTATAATTCATCAAGAGGAGACCTTGTGCAGTCAAAGAATAGGTTAGGGACAGAGGTAATGAATTCCAATTGAGAGAGTAAGGTGTTAGATTACAAAGCCTAAAATAATGGAGTTGAAGCCTTTGAGCAACCAGGGAGTGTTTGACTTAGGGAGGTGGATCAAGGAGAGTTGCTAGGTTGCCTAAAAGCTTTTTGCACTCTGATTTGATGACTACACTTTGAAACTAGCAAAGAACCGATCACTTAGTAAAAAACAAGCCTAATTGGGCAATCCCCTTGCCCTACCTCCCTATCACCAAGGATAGCCCAACTTCACATGAAATTGCTCAGAAGAAGAAATGATAACAAAGTCAACATCGATAGATTTAGTATGAACTTCAACAAGAAGGGTGATAGAGCCAATGGTAGGACAAGAGAATCCATGAAATAAATTTACAACCACATTAGAAGCATCATATATTGGTTTATGAAATCGTGAAGTGAAAAGATACTCCTCAGTGATGATATTAACCATGCAAGAGGGATCAATAAGGGCACCACGACAAGAGATATCCTTAACCTTTGCAACTATCTATAAAGGGCCATCGGGTCCTCTAATGGTCTCACTAGGGTCAAATGTAATACAAGGATCCTTAGGCGTAACTTGTTTTTCTACCATATTTACCAAGTTCGGAGCCATAGAGGTGAATTCCTCAAAAGAGAAAGAATTAGGAACAATCTCAATAATGTTAGGGGTATGAGAAGGAAAGGGGTCTGTGAAAATATTAAGATTTTGATTAGGAGGAGCTACTGATTTATTCCCTTTATCATTCACACCTGCCATAGATATAGTATTGTTATCAATTAAATATTGAATCTTATTTTTCAATGCGAAACATTTCTCAGTATCATGACCAGGATGACGATGAAATTGGCAAAATGAGTTGTTATCGAAATAAGGGGATACAAGTTTAGAAGGATCAACTGGTTTTGTAGGAGGAAATTTGATAACATTTCTTTGCAACAACTGAGACATAATACTATGCAAAGATTCATTCAAAGAAGTAAACTGTCTTTCTCTTTGGAAAAATTTAGAAATAGAAGGCACACCTGTTGTAGCATTCACATTGTTGTTGTTGATTGTATCATTGAAATTGATGAATCTTTTTGTTGGTTTGAACTTCGCAAATGGTTTTTGAACACTCTCCCCCTTATCACTCGGAGCCATAGGAGTGGATTTCTCCATTTGACTCACAACCAGTTGATAATTGTGGAGTGTTGCACACAACTACGAAAAAGAAGTAAACTCAGACAAAAGAAACTTTTCCCTGATATCTTTTTGTAAATTAGAAATGAAAATTATTTGCATATCATTATCAGGTACATGAAAAGAAATTTGAGTACACAAATGCTTATATCTACCAATGAAATCAGCCACTTTTTCTTTAACACCTTGTTTACAATGCATTAAATCAGTCAAAGTGATTTTAGGACCAATGTTGTTTTGAAATTGTTGGATGAAAGCATTTGCTAGTTGTTGAAAAGAAGTGATAGAATAAGAAGGCAAAGAGAAATACCATTGTAAAGCCTTATCTCTTAGTGTTCTTGTAAACAATTTTGCAAGCAATATTTGATCATAAGCAAAATCAGTACACATGGTTTGAAATGTTTTGACATGCGTAAGAGGATCACCTTTTCCATTATAGAGTTCTAATTGAGGGACCTCAACATGTTTAGGTGGCACGAATTTAACAATATCAAGAGAAAGTGGGCTCGCAACATCAAAGGTGGACACAATAAACTTGGATTGACTCATAGAAGCAATTTGTTGTTGTAAGGAAGACACAGTTTGAGCAAGATTGTTAATTGTCGCTTCGGTAGAAGAATTGATGTTAGACATTGTTGATTGAGAAGGTGGTGTGATGTTATTGAAGGAAGGCATGGATTGAGAATAAGGTGGTGGGAAATTATGATAAGTAGGCATAGGTGATGATTGGGTAGGAAAAGGGACACTTAAAGGAGGAACAAAGTTGTTGAAGGAATTTCCCCCTTGTGTCACATTGATTGGTTGAGGAAAAATAGGAATACTTATGGAAGACATAGGTAAAGATGGAGGATTAAATGATGAAGAGGGATTACCCCCATGACCATTTGTTGTAGGAATGACATTTTGAGTTGATGTAGCCATGATTTTGGAGGTAAAAGTAGGAATACTAGTCAAATGAATTGAAGGATTGGCTTGTGTTGAAGGTTGTGAATCAACCTAGGGTTTCAACACAACTCTTGATAGGCATGACATTAGAATAAAAAATATGTGCAATTCCACGCAATATATCAATTCCATTCTTATCACTTTGAATAATGTGCTTAAGACCTTCAATTAATGGAAGAGCTTCACTATTAGGGTATTCTTGGGATATCTATTGTTGAAAGTTATCAAATTGATTGTCCAATGTTGAACGGTGATCTATAGAGACCCTAGTTAAATCTTCTTCTTCATCATGGGATTCATCAATGGGGTGAACAGGGACATTATTAGGATGGGAGGAATTAGCATGATCCTCATTAAAGAAGTCACCCAAATTAGGCTCCATCTCTTTAGTAATTAAACCTTGGGAGGCGTTAATTCTAATGCTCGTCTAATGGGGATAGTATAGGTAGGAATAATAGTGGTGAAACTCATGCACTAGAGGGAAATTTTGAATTTTGAATTTTGAAGCAAAGCTTACAAAATTGATTAATACAGAATGTAAGAAAATATTGATTAAATAATTTGAACTTTGTTGGAAGAAGAGGATGGTACAATTTCCAAAAATGAAAGGAAATTGGAATTTTAAAATTAGGGCCAAGGGAATACCACTTAATTTTAAAATCAGGGCAGACTATAATTAACCTCTTAATTTTAAAGATTTTCTTGAAACTTGAAATGTTGAATTTTGGAGGTATTTCTGATTCTAGAGGGATAAAAAATTGACAAAATCAGCCAATCTTCTAAATTTAGGCTATTAAATATAGTAATAATAGTCTCCCGAAATTTCAAGAAAAAAGTTAAGGACCGTGGTGAGAATGCACATGGTCCGACCAACTTTTTTGAAAAATTTTCAGGGATGAATATTTACGATGATTTCAAAGATAATCCCAGAAAATTGACGAATTTTATGATTTCTAGATGGGCGAAATTAAGGTTCAAATGTAAAAATAGGACCCTATTAGGGTTTTGAAGAAAAAGAGGAATTGAATTGCAAATTTGAAAAATGTCAGACCTAATGGATAGGGACACCTTGGAAAATGTTTAGAAATCTGAATTGGAATGAAATTGATTGAAATTTGCAAAAAATTAATTAAATTTGAAAATTAGGGTTTTATGACCTAACCACTTAATTTTGAAATTTGAATTTTGGGAAAAAGGAGGGAAATTGAAAATTTGAATTGTATAAATGAAAACAAGTCTGAGTACAATCAAAAATCTAAAAATTAAATGGAAATCCAATTTTTGCACAAGTTCAAGATGATTTTTGAAAACTAGGGTTCTAACAAGTAACTGCTTAATTTTTGTAAATTTGATTTGCAAATTGAACAAGACAATGAGGAAATTGAATTTGACAAAGAAAACAATTTTCAGATCTAAGATAACCACAAGCAATTTTTACAAATCACAAGTTCAATTTTAATTTTAAAAACTAGGGTTTTTAATGATTTAACCACTAAGTTTGTAGAAACTTGAAACTTGCAAATGAAAAATATGCCATTTTGTTCAAAGGAAAGCATGCAAGACATCGGGTTCACCAGAATGTAATGTCACCAAAATGTAATGGTGGGTGAAAAATGTGTGAATGAGAGAACAAGAGGAAAAATACCCTTTCCCTCCAAGGAGAGATGCGAGATTCACTACAGATTTCCCTTCAAACACTTTTCACCTATTACATTGGAAGAGGGGAGGAAATTCACTAGATTCAACCTCCAAAGAAGAAGATAGAATTATGAATGAAATGGGAATGATAAGTTAATCCCCTCTTCCTATTTGAAATGGAAAGGAATTGATTGAATTGTGTAGTGCAAAAGTGACAAAGAACTGATTATAACTTGAGATCGAAGTATGGGATGAAATTGTGCACATGGATCTGGCAATAATATGTCGAGATGAAGTTGCCCTGTGAACTTGAGGAAAAGTTGCCCAGACTGTGGCGGGAATGTACACGATCCTCCGAAAAATTTGTGAAAGAAAAGGGTATTTCCACCTTTGCAAATGAAGTCCAAATCCGAAAGTACAACTGCGCACCTACAACCTACACATAGAAAAGAGAGGAAAATGGGTTGGGATTGAGGGTTTTCCTTCAGGTCAAACCCTAGTTTTGGAATTAACCAAGTAATGAAAGAAAGTACTTGCAAGTAAATGTAAATGAAAGACTAAAATGTAAATCACCTAAAGGGAGGTTGTGATAGAAATGCTTGTGTGGAATTGAATGTTGGAATCAATCTCTTCTTCAATGGTTGAATCCTTGACTTGAATGCAACACCTAGCATTGAAGGGAGACTTGAGAATGATCAATGCTGGAAAGGAATGCTTGGATGCTTGAATGCTCTTGAATGCTTGATCACATGTAAATTTCCCACTTATCCAACTTACTAAACTTATTGAAATTCTTAAAATTTTACAAATGAGAGGGAAAATGCAACTTAAATACATGTCAATTAGGGTTAATGAAACTAATTTTCATCACAGGCCGACATCGGGGAAGTTTTCCCGCTCACTACACAAGCTACATTGCAAGCTCAAGAAAGGGTCCTCCACCAAAATAGGGTAGGGAAAGGGGCACCATGCCCCTGTCTTGGGAGGACAAGGGTGCCACACCCCTTTCTTAGGGGGGATAGGGGGGACACGCCCCTGTCCTGCCCATTTCTCTAGGGCAGAGTGCAGACAGGGTGGTGTGGAGGCCAAGGGAGAAGCATATTTTGAGGGTTGATCAATCTTTGACCTCCGATCAGGCTAGGGGATTTGATTTTGCATGCATGAGGACCATAATTCGGTCAAAAATTGCTAGGATCACAATTTTATGACACTACAACTAGTTACTATGGCATACAGTGTTCTGGAGAAATTCATGCCTTTATTTTAGAAGGACCCATTAGACACTCCATCCGGGCAACTGAAAATTTTAATTAACTCTATGAAAAGTCATTTTCAATCTTTTGAAATTTTTTTTGAATAGAAGGTCCACAATGAGTTCAATGCAAGAAGGCTCCAGACACTAAAGAAGATGATTGTTGATGACAAAGTCACTTTGGATACTTGTGTAAAGGGCATTTAGGATGCACTATCTGAGGGAGGAAGCATTTATAAATCATGTCTAATACTATCTAATTTCACCTAGGATATTAAGAAAAAGGCTAAAGAGCATGCAGATTAACTTGCCTAGATGTCTCAGTCATTTTATCCCTTATCAATCTCCTTGAGCAATCACAAAGACCAAGTAATATCCTTTCTTGAGAAAATTAGGAGTTTGAGTCTGGAAAAAGAGAGAATAATCGGTAGAGTCTGTGAGCTTAGGAGTCTCATTACTCCCAAGTTGGATATCATGCTTAGCAGTCTGGAAGATGCCTAAAGTTCTAAGAAATCCACAGAGCCAAAAGATCTCAAGTCTAAAGAGGTACTTGCATACTTGTTTAGTGGGCTTATAACTATGTTGGAGAGTCTCAAGAAGGGCTTGGATAGCCACCTAAATTCTTTGAAGAATTCTTATGTATACGTCTTCAAATTTTTGTGAGTATAAAAGGACTATGTGTACATATATAAATAGCATTTTTGGCTTGAATTTTTGGTTTCCAGAACCCTACCTTTTCCATTGATGTCAAAGGGGAGAGTAGATAAGTGAAAAATGTTGATCTTAGGGGCAGTTGTTGATTTTTGTAGTCCGACAGTTAGATTTTTGGTTGCAGTGTATATATCTTGGTTTTGATCTGACACTTAGTCATTTTTCGTGTTGCCATCAATGACAAAGGGGGAGATTGTTGGCAAGAGACACTACATTTTTATTTATATGTTGTCATTGATGGCAACTAGAGTTAGATATCCAATCTGTGGTTCATAGTTCATTCATACTGGAAGATTGATTGAGGTCCGATGAGGTTCGGTGAGAAGAACAAGACATCAAATAGAGTGTATAGTGTTTTGATTGGTGGTTCAGTTGTGTTGAGTGTTTTGTGTTGTGGATCTTGGAGATGCATTGTGGATGTGTAATGTACCTTATTCCAGGTTTATGGCCTCTGATAATGAGTCTTGTGTAAATTGGAAGATCTGGTAGACAAGTTTTTGAGTAGAACAATGCTTATCAACAATAACATGTGAAGATTCATTGTGCGGATCTTGCAGATCAATTTTGGTGATTGTTTGTGTGTTTGAGGTTAGTAATCCAACATGTGGGAAGTATGTGGACAATTTTCTTTGGTCCACATGATTGTTTTGGATCAGATTGAGTCAACTTGGGTACACATTTCATTTGCATGTTATGCGTTTTTGGGCCGACATGATGATGACCTAAATTGATGTTGCAGATATATAAGACCGATTGATATGATCATTTTTTGTATTTGTGGTGATGTGTGATGTGTGTATGGGTGATTGTGCATAGCTTCACATGCACAAGTGAAATATTTGAGCTCCAGAATGTAGCAGAATAGAGTATTTTGTGCTTAACTGGGACTATTTTTGGCATTTGTAGATGCTGGTTATCAGTTAAGACATTCCAATTATTATCTGTAATCATTTGTAAGGTAGTGAGCCTTCTGGGGTTGTACCCCTTATTGTAATTTGAGTAATGAGCTCTAGGCAGTGTGCCTGAATGTGTGTGCATTCCGCTCATGTAATACTATTATACTTCTAACAAGGTATATTAATATTGTGGGTGGTTTTTCTCTTAACTGGGTTTCCACATAAAAATCCTAGTTTTATGGTGTTATTGTTATTTTCTTTGTGTTTCTTCACTCTATTTTTATTCATTTACATTAAGTGGTTTAAAGGATAGATTAAGAATGTTAAAAATTGCAAAACATTGAACCCTCCCTCTCAGTGTTCCTTGTTTCCAACAATTAGCACTTCATAGACAAGTTTTTTTTGGAAAAGGTGGTGGAATTAAATCAGCATGCATGAATTAAATGTTGAGGTGACAATCACATACCCTCATTAAAACTATAATTCTCACTTGAAAATTTAATTTTGCACCCAAGTAATCAATGATTAAGCTCTACAATGGCAAAGGGAGATATAATTTGACTGCACACTCAACAAGTAAGTACTGTAATTCTCAAAGCTCTGTGAATTGTGAAAATTTTGATGGATAATCAATGAAATTTAAGCTAGAGATAGAGTAGTGAAAATGCCTAAAAAGGGGAAGAACTCAAAGAAAAATAGTGAGTCATCAAACCCTAAGAAAAGACCCCTTCAAAAATATCTATTAAATTCTTTATCATAGTCAGAAGATATTGAGTCAAGGAATGTTTTGAAGAATAACATGCAAGGGTGTAGAGATTCTTTGATTCCCATAGCTGGTAGAGTTTAAATTTTGGTATTTCTATAGGAATCGGGATGGGAAGGATCCAGTGTCAAACCCTTGGACCCTGGATTTGGCCAAATTTATAGGTACCTACTATATTTATTGATGTTGAGCTAATTCAAGTGCTAGTTGAGAACTACGACCCTATCAATGGGATAGTAAGAATGCCAGGTAGAAACCCTTTGCTGGTAATAACTAGGTCAGCCATTATAGATTGCTTTATGTTAAACAAAGAGGTCATCGCTACAATTGAGTTGGGGAAATTTGAAAAAGATTATAACAGGTTAAGGAAGACATATAGAAAAGATGAGCTCTTGCTACACTATAAAAGGGGTTTCAATAAGCATACTATGGAGATTTTGGGGAATAAGCCTTTTCCTATTGATGAGTTTCAAGTGTACTTTCAGAGAACTTATTTTCTTTGTGCCAAATATTGGGTGAGGATGCTAGAGACAAGATATCAATTGCCATGATGTATATGGCTATGAGGATCCAAAATATAGAGCTGAACTTGGAGCTTGACTTTTCTTTGGAACTTTAGAGAAAGAAGGATTAATGTGTAGCTAGTCGCTTTGAAGGAAAAGAAAGGATCTCATGATTTACACCATTATTCATTATTGTGCTATTTAATATTGTATCAAAACAGACAAGTGTTACAAGATAAACTAAAGTTGGGCATTGTTGATAAGATGGGAAATAGGTTACTGGTGTAGTTGTGGTGTTATTTATGAGATAAAAAGTGTGTTAACAATGATTACAAAGTTTTCCATGATATTTTTGTTGTGTAAATTTTTCTTTCTTTCAATCAAAAGGTTAATAGATTGTCATCATAGATAATGGAATTGATAACCTTGGATAAAAAGCCAGAAGCAAGACATGCTCATAATTTCGGTGACTGGTTTTACATGCCTGATCATACTCTTATCAGAGTATATGGATGGTCATTGACCCCCCACCAACTGCCAATATTTGCTTCTGATAGGGTTTCATTTTTGGAGTTCATATGGAAAATGATGTGGATGGAGAAGGACATGGAGAGAATGAAGAAGGGGACCTTTTTACCCCATGTGGCTAGATGTGCAGGATTCTCCATTGGTTCATATATGCTTGAAGATCTCCAGGGTTACCTGAAAACAAATTATTCTTTGAAAGAAGGTAAGGAGAGATTGTGTGACCCTGAGGGTCACATTAATCATGTGAAAAGAAAAGTTATAACCAACCAGGGTGTCTCCCATGAAGTGCAATTAGATGAATATGTTATTAGAAACTATTAAAATTTTGATGAAATTTTTCATAGGAAAAAAGAAAAAAGGATCCAAGCTTCCCTAGATTCTACTCCGAGGAGCCAAATATTCTTATAAGATTTGAGTTGTATATAAACATTTTTGAAAAAATATATGGAAAATTGGTTGGTGATGATCCCTCACCCAAAAAGGAAAAATAGCCTCTGAGAAGCCCAAAGGGATTGTGATTGCAAATGCTCTAGATTCTATTTATATCTAGTAACCTTCACCCAGTCCACCCCCACCAAAGAGGTAGAAAAAAGGATGAGCTAGTGTCATTAGTGTCATATAATGACACTGAAGGAGCATGTGATACATATGAAGCCATCGGTACCTTGATGATTTTGAAAGGAGAGGGAGTGTATCAGCCCCAAGGGTCACCCTATAGGTATGAGGAGGAGACACATGGGCATGAGGCTCGGGCTGAGGGGAATGTGCCACCAATAGAGGAAGAAGATGAGAGAATTCAATTTATTTAAAGTTTATTGAAGATGATGAATTCATAAAAACTCCCAAATTTAAATCTTTTTGGATATAAATAAAAATGGAGTTTGAAGGAACAAATGAATATGATGGGTGCTAATGAAACTCAACATGATGAAATTATAAGGACTTTTAAGGAGCTTAGATTCGATGAGATAGATGTCACCCCTAAATAAGCTAGAGAAATGGTATTGAAAAGAAACATGTTGATTTTTCCCATGATGACTATGAAGTAGATGTTCTTGTTAGTGTTAGTGTTTTATAGCTACAGGAGGTATTTCTAGAAGTAATTCAGCCTATTGCAAATTATTGTTTTATATTTATAAGGGCCAATCCAAGATGAAAAGTCACCTTGGTTCTTGAGTGAGTCCAACTCTTGTGAAGAGTCACCTTACTTGAGAAAAGACACCTTACTTTGTATATATATAAGGTGATGATCATTTCATTTTGATCAATCAATTTAATAGAAGAGATATTCTTGGTTGGGTTTTCCCAGGATATGTGGTGTGTTCTATTTTGTTCATGTGTTGTACTTTTTGTGTTAAAGTGTTTATCAATTCTTTATTTCTATTTATTTCATATATGATCATAAAAACAACATGGTATTAGAGTGGGTTTAAGATAAGACCCGATCAGATTTGTGTAAGCAGTAGAAGTCAACATCCTTGGAAATATTTGCCTCCCTCAGAGATTTGAATATATTTCCTGGCACTATTCTTATTGAACATTATAATGCAGAGTGTGTGATATACTCATAGATTATGGCTTGACAGAATTTTCAGTTTCTATGAAAGATAGTCTTAAAATGTCTTCATCGCCATAGTAGGGGGGTTGTAGCTATAGAGGAAGAGGTTGATATGTGATCTTGCCAAAAGGGGATGGAATTATGTTTCCCTATATATGGTGTTGTCATTAAAATTAAGTGTGATAATGGGAATTCATGGTGGCACCACTTCATGCACCATTTGCAAGAAAATTGGATGTCTTCCAACAATCTATAAAGAGCAGTGATTACACAAGTTAAATAGAGTGAATTTATTAAGGATCGAGTTTATTTGACTAAAGATAGTGACTATGTATTGCAACAACTATACTACTCAGTAAGCTAATAGAATGGACATCGACTTCAATTTGTTAATAGGTAAACAATTCATTATTGAAGAGGTGTGATTCACTAACAGTTAATAGAGTGATTTGCATATACATAACTAAACGCAGTAAGTAATAAAAGTTATTAATCAAATGGCATGAATAATACTTGATGAAATCATGCAACTCCATCAAAATGGTGTGACTTTAGTGTTTTATTAGACAATAAAACATAATAATTGTTTGTGAGGAAGATCGACTTTGTCTAATTAACAAAGTTGATAAGTTGTATAAAGGTTGCTTCATTTTAGAAGGTTTCCATGATTGGATAAGGCACTTCATATACCAAAGGGTATTGTCTCTTAGAAAGAATCATACTCCTTTTAGACAAATGAAGAAGATATAAAAGGGGAGATTCAAATCATAGTTTCATGTGTGAAATGAGTGCAAGTGAGTAGATTGTGTTGAATGAAAAAAAAATCAAATCTGATTGAAGTTATGGCAGGCCTATAGTGTGAGGCGAATTGATTATCCAATTTAGTGAAGTCTATCCTAGACTCAGTGATTCAAATTTACCACTACTAGTCATACCGAATTCTCACACAGTGAAGAGAGATCCTAATTATGAAGTTACAATGAACCTTTTCCTTGAATAAGTTTGACTTTGATTGAGATTGTAGCAGGGATATTTTGTGAGGTGAAATTGTTATAGAAAATCAATCATATTTTACAGAAAGCTTAACAAATCTTAACTTCAATCAAACATGGTCATTATCATTGATTGAGAACTTCAGTGAATTCACCTCTTAAGGGAATGCGATTTTGGCTTAAGATTGATCCAAGGCTATTCAACATATTGAATCAAGTGAACTCTAGGAAAGATCATCAAATTTATATCAGACAACACTAGCAATTGATTGGACAAGCATATCCATTTGAAAGGAGGCAATTTGATTCAAGTAAACAATCAGATTCATAAAATTGGTGTATTTTTGAAGTGTTTACAAGTCTGAAATGAGGTAAAGCATGGTCTAAGTGCAGGATATAAGGATAAATCACTTAACAGATGAGAAGAAACTACAAGAAAAGCCCCTGACTGCCTCTGTAGAATGTACCAACAATAAAGAGATAAGTATTTATTGTTTGTACCTTTGACTAATGATCATGAATTTTATGAGCCATAAAATTCATGCAATAACATTGGTAATAGCGAATCATGTATGCTTCCAACATTGGTCTATTTCTTTCTCTTCGGATAGTTTAATTCTATGAACTATTAGTAATCTCTCTCTAAAATGCTTCCAAGATGGATCAAGGAGCAAAAGGATGATGAGAGATCGCATTCAAGGGAGGAAGAGCTTGATGCAACTTATGAAGAAGTCACACAAGATAAAGAATGGAGACACAACTTGCTACCATGGGACTAAGTTGGTGGCACATAATTGGAGACACCTCTCGAAAAGGAAGAACCTATTTAGATTTTCATTGTGATCCGTTTATTCAAACAAGAGGAATTAACATTTAGAGGAAGTCTGACAAACCAACAGAGGCAACCTTGGACAAGGAGGTTAGGAGGTTGATACAAGAACTTGGAGCTTCAGAGGGAGTCACATTATCATTTGTTAATGCATTTTTTCTTTGAGATGAATAAATTTGAGGTGAAATCCCTTGTTAATGCATTTTTCTCTGAGATTGAGAAATTTGAGGTGAAAGCCCTTGTTAATGCATTTTTCTCTAAGATGGAGAAATTTAAGGTGAAAGCCCTTGTTAATGAATTTTTTCTCTAAGACAAAGAAATTTGAGGTGAAAGCCCTTGTTAATGCATTTTTTCTTTGAGATAGAGAAATTTGAGGTGAAAGCCCTTGTTAATGCATTTTTTCTCTGAGATAAAGGAAATTTGAGGTGAAAGCTCTTGTCCATCTCCGAGATGGAGATGTGGTTCTATCCACCCTCTAGGAGTAGCCATGGTGGATGTCATATTGAGAGAATCCATGACAAAATCATGTTAAGAGAATTCGTGAGGAATCCTTTGTACTTGTGTTTTTCCACACATGTGAGTATCCATGGTGGACGTTATGTTGAGTGACTCCATGATGATGCGTTTCTTTCCATAAATGGGAGTATCCATTGTGGGCATCACATTGAGAGGCTCCATGATGAACCTTTGTACATCTCTGATGAGACTGAGATGTGTCTTTTCCACAAATGGGCGTAGCCATTGTGGACATCATATTGAGAGACTCCATGATGAGGATATTTGAAAATACCTTCCTAGCTAAGAGGGAGTGTTAGTTTTTTATAGCTATAGGAGGTATTTCTAGAAGCAAGTTAGCCTATTGCAAATTATTAATTTATATTTATAAGGGCCAATCCAAGATGAAAAGTCACCTTGGTTCTTGAATGAGGCCAACTCTTGTGAAGAGTTGCCTTGCTTGAGAAAAGGCACCTTACTTTGCATATATAGAAGGTTATGATCATTTTATTTTGATCAATCAATTTAATAGAAGAGAGATATATTCTTGGCTAGGTTTTTCTCCCTCAAGAAGGAGGGTTTTACTAGGATATGTGTTGTGTTATATTTTGTTCATATGTTGTACTTGATGTGTTAAAGTGTTTCTCAATTCTGTATTTCTGTTTATTTCACATGTGATCATAAAAAGAATAGTTAGATCAAGTTATACATTGGGAGGACCCAAATCTAGTAGTTGAGTTTGATTGAGAGCAAGGAGTAAGTGGAATAGGGTATAACCCCAAAACAAAAACTCTACCAACTTGGGTAAGATTTAAAAGTACAGACAAGACAAAACTAGTTGACAAGGTCCAAGAAACCCAAGGTGTTGCAATATTGAAAACACTTAAAGATGCCTCCCCATTGGAGGTGTCCACCATGACAATGCACTCTGCTATGTTCATTAGGGATGCTACGAAAAATATGCAGCAAAAGTTAATTGAATATGAAAAAATTTGGGTTGATCTGAATGAGGAAATTAATAGGTTGTACATTAAAAATGTTAAATTGGAGGATCACTTGAAAGGTGGAGAAGCAAGTCAAAGTAACACATTGGTCCTCCATAGTCATGCACCACCAAATCCGATGAACAAAAGTATTGGTACTCAAAAATGGATTGAGGAAAAACAAGGGTATGAAAAGGAATTTGGAGAACTCAAGAAATTAAATGAAGAAATCCAACAAAGGATGTCACAACAAATTATCTATATGTTTGAAAGGATACTGACACATAGAGTAAGATATATCATGGATAAAATAGAAGATGTGTACAAAGGTTATGAATCACTCTTGAAAGCACTAGAAGTGTTTAAGGAGCATAAGCCTATATTGGAAGCACTATCCAAAAGGTGGCAACCAATGCATCATAATTTGATCACATTATGTAAAGTGTTGCAAAGAGACCAAAGTGCTCCCCCTACTATTAAAATGACTGATAATATGGTGAATAATGTAATTGAGGAACTCAAATATATCTCTACAGAAGAACCAAGGATAAGGGCCAAGATTGATTCCTTGCACACATTCAAACACTAGACTATTCCCTCAATTGTGGATAAGGATAAACATATCAGAGATCTCAATAATTGGAAAAGTGACTTTACTCAGATGGTGCCATAGATCATCATTCATATGAAGGAAGAGAAAGATGTCAATGTGCAGAGTCTCAATATTTTTCTAGACAAGGTAATAACACTTGGTAATGGATATACAAAGTTTATCTCAGAGGTACAAGTCATAATGGATAAAAGATAGAAGGACCACATGGTGAATGTTCTAGAGGTGCAGAGGTATAATGGCCCAGTGATTATGATATTTACCCATTGGAAAAATGAGTACTTGAAGCCCTCTGATGATTGATGTTGTGCCAGTTGGTGGATATGAAGTTTACTCAATTGAAAATATAATCTTTTCAAATCCATTGGTCATGGGTTGCTATTAAAATCATGAAGATAAGGAGTTGCACTTATATTCACTGGCTATTCTCATGTTTTATTTTATCTTATCACTTGTTTCAAAAATTGTTTTAAATTACAAAAATTTCAAATATATGCTTTATTATAATTAATGAAAAGGTATAACCTTTCATTTTGGGAGGGTAAAATTGAAAAGTCATTTTGTAATTGTCTAAAGCTTGTTGCTTCTCTCATTTTATTTATAAGGGAGATACCAAGACCGATAAATGGGTTAGAAGAACTCATAAGATAGAACACTAGCGACAAATCTTTGTACCTTTTTTTGCAGTGGTGATAATACAAATAAGAAGGATCTTGTCCTGCTCTCAATTGTTTGTATGATAGTATTTGATATATATTATATGGTTATCTCCAATTTGGTTTCTTTCTTATTATTTAAATCAATATATCAAGGATATTTTCTATTTATCAAAGCAACTTTCCTATTTTGTGTGATTTATTTAATTGGCTTCTACAAGAAAAAATTAAAATCAATTTAATAAGTCACAGTAATATGAAAGAATCACTTAGATTTAGAAGAATAACATAGTAACATTAAATTTATGCATGTTTATGCAAGTCATAAATAATTAAGGTGCCAAAAAATTTGAACTATGACCGGGTTCATAGGTTCACATGGTTTAGGCTTCGTTGCCCTATAGGAAAGGGACCAATCTTTAATATTCATAGAGTTTCTTTCAACTAAATTTAAATCTATGCTCTTTTCATTTTTAGTATTAGGAAGTACAATAATTTTTTCTTCCTTTAAGTTGTTTATTTCAATATACTCATTGCTATAAATGAAAGAGATAGAAGAGATAATTGCACTCATAAATTGTGTAAGGATTTTAATCTAATTTATTATCATTTGAAGGAGTGAATAATTATTGATGATAAAGGTACACCCACCAAGGCATAACAGAGCCTAAAGAGCAAAAGATATCAACCTTCGGGATATTCTTGTTTATTGGCCAGATTAGTTGTAAAGCCCGATTATAGAATTTGGCATACTCTTAGGGTTTTGAAATATGTTGATTTGGGAAATAACAAAGGACATGTTTACCAAATTTGTGTTATGTCTCAGCTTAATTATTAGATGGTGTTGTTGTATGCAAGTAGTGATATTGTGTTATTTTTGTAACTATCTCTTTGAATAAAGTATCTAGTATCAGTTATATGTGTCAATATAATTTGATATGAAGAAGTGAAGGCAGGATTCGAGATTGTTGTTTCATGTTCATGGAACATCTTGGTGTGCTCCACATGATGTGAGGTAGTTTGTTTATTGTTGCATGGTGATTGTAATCTGTGTTTTAGGGTAACTACTTTGGTTCGATTGATTGTGTGGTTCCTTGGCATGCAGTGAATCATCAGATGTCTCTTCTTTCTTAGAAGTTTGTGTTGCATTTATTTTGGATCCTACCTTGGTAGGTGTGGATCCACATTGGGATTTCTCATCTAGATGATATATTTTGGGTTGACCTATGGCATGTTGGTTAGTGTTTTTTACATGTTACCTTGCTGTCAACCTTTGGAGAATGATTGATAGCATGTGAATTGTTTCTACCTACTTGGAGAGAAGTGTTTAGATTTTTTGGGTCCTCTCTATCTCCTCAATTGGACCATTTTCACCATAATTATGTTTTGGTGGCTGATTTGAGAGGACCTATGGTTGTCCTTTATTTTGGCCGACCTAACTGATGATTGTAATGAAGAAGATAACATACATATAGAAGATCAAATTAATGTTGATGGTGTGTGTGTGAGTGGATGTACAAGTGTGTATGTGCAAAGGAGTGTATTGTGCCAACATGATTATATCAATTGCAAATGTCAGTTGTGACTGTGTGGTGATTGTTATGGATTTAGTCACTTTAGAGAGTGATTCAAGAATAAATTCATGTTTAGAGACTTACAGAGGATAGATTGATGAATTTCTACCTAGTGTTGATTCATATATTCATTGTATCCTACTCTAGAGAAGTGATCTTTGTATGGTAGCTTTGTATAGTGTCATAGGGTTGTGATCTCTATCCTACAAGTCCATCAAGGAGTAGTTTTCTTCCTTTGTACTGAGCATAAAACAATATTATAATAATTTTACATTTTGTGTGTTGACTCTCACCATGGTATTTCCCTTTTTGTATTTTCCACATAAATCTGTTGTTCTCTTATGCATGGTGTTTTATTGTTATATCTTTCATTGTTAATAATAAGAATAAGGTTAAAGAGTTTGTGGATTAAGAAATAAAGTTTAAGTATAATGACTAATTCCCCCACTCCTCTCAGTATTAAGGTGTGTTCAAGAATTGGTATTGTAGATAAGTTTCATTAGAAGAATCTTATTTTCTTGAGGAAGATCCCAGATGGTGCAAGATGGATCCTACCAAATTCCCAAGTTTGATGGAACAAACTAATCCTTCTAGAAGATGTGAATGGAATCATATTTGAGCTCTATGCCATTAGGAGTTTGTAATTATATGGTAAATACTTATAATCCTCCCTCTACGCTGCCTACTACTCCAAATGAAATCAGAATGCATGAGAACAATGCAAAGGCACGCAACTCAATCATAAGTGGTGTAAGAAAGTTAAGTAGCAGAACAACTTCCTACACTAACCTCGAGAGGAGGATAATGCAAAAACTTTTATAGATCGTTATAATAGTTACATAAACTTAACATAAATAATCAAAATATCATGCATACCACAAAACAACAACATAGTGATTTACATGGGGAAAACCCTTTGGGGAGAAAATCCCCACACTCCAAAAACAGCTCAATATATTATTCAGCAATCAATAACAGATTACAATATACTTGTAGAGAAATCCCTTCATAGGAGTAACACTAATCAGAGACTCAGAGGTAACTCAATCACCATAAGACTCTTACACACAACCTCTATCTCACGCACCTCATATATAAGAGATACAATACAAGAAATCTTCAAACAGTATTACAAAACCATGGGCTAAAACCACCCAATAAAGTAGAGTCGGCCTTATCTCCCTTCTACATGCCATATGACATGTTAAAACACACATCAACATGTGTCCCTCCCTTTTACAGCACATTTATGTGTCTGACACATTTTATATTTCCTATTTCAAGAGTAAAAACTTTCGGAGGCCATAACTTGAGAATCGTGTGTCCTATTGACAAACCGTTTGAAGCACTAAAAAGATCGCGAAGTGCTCTATTGCCTCGTAAATTGCTACACTATTTATGCCCACTTTTTAGGGCATTTTGGGTTATCTAAAGTCCTCAAAATTAATTTTAAACCTTTCATCACACCCCTCCAAAATAAAAACTTTAATATTTTCAAAACTAGCTACAATCGTGCGATGTAACTTTATCGGAATGCTTATCTAGCCAACCAAAAGCTTCGGGGAGAATTTCACACTATTTCATGCTCAAATGAAAACATAATATAAATAGTAACCTCATTTAAATGCAAGGTTGAGACACCATTTTTTCTAACATTCTCCCACTTGTCGAACACCTTGAAAGAGAAAAGGGATTATCAACACAATAAATCAATTGCTAGGGGCCATGAGGCTCATAGACTTACCATCTAAACTTCTCTATGCTCACAACCTTAGTTAAAGCATCTGCAATATTCATCAAAGTTTCTACCTTAACCCAACTTCACCTTGCCATCTTCGACAATATCTCTGACAAAATGATACTGAACATCAATATGTTTGGTCCGAGCATGAAATCTCAAGTTCTTAGCTAGGCAGATTGCACTCTAACTGTCACAATAAACTGTCATTGCACCTTGTTTTATTCCAATATCTGAACATAGTCTCTTAAGCCAAATGTCTTATTTACAAGCATGAGTAGCTACCATATACTCTACTTTAGTAGTGGACAAAGCAACCATACCTTGTCTCTTACTCATCCAACTAATTGCACATCCAAATAAAGTAAACACATAAACACTAGTGGATCTTTTGCTATCAATATCACCTACCCAGTCTGAATCCACATAGCCATGAATATCAAGGGAAGTCATGTCCCCAACCAAATTACCATGATATAACAAAGAATAATCTGAGGTACCCTTCAAATATCTGAAGACTCTTTTAACGACATCCCAATGAACTCTACCAAGATTAGACATATATCTGGAAAGAACTCCCACTTCTTGGGCAATGTCTGGTCTGGTACAAACCATAGCATACATCAATATTCCAACTGTACTCTTGTAAGGCACTCTGCTCATGTCTTCCATCTCCGATGGGGATCTAGAACAATCTGAAGTAGATAATTTCATTCCAACTACAAAAGGAACACATAATGGTCTACAATCTTTCATGTTGAACCTCCATAAAACTGAATTCACATACTTACTCTAGCCTAGCCATCACTTTCTGTCCACTCTATCTCTTCTAATTTCCATCCCAAGAATATGATTTGCAACACCAAGATCTTTCATTTAAAATTTAGCAGCGAGCTGAGACTTTAGTTCTGAAATCATACCTTTCCCTTTACTAATGAATAACATATCATCAACATACAATGCAATGTATATGAAATGTTCACCATCAGATTTATAATAAACACAATGATCTGATTTAGAACACTCAAATCCCAAACTCAACACATATGTATCATATTTTTGGTACCACATCCTAGGACTCTCCTTGAGGCCATACACAGATTTCTTTAATTTCAGACCAAATTACTTTTACCTTTCACCACATAGTGCTCTGGCTGTGTCATATAAATATCCTCCTCCAAATCACCATGAAGGAAAGTAGTTTTCACATCCATTTGCTCAACCTCAAAAACATAAGAAACAACTATAGAAAGAAAAAATCTAATGCATGTTGTATACACCTAAAAATGGTCTGAAGATAATTAATTAAATATGCAGCTATTTAATTAATCCCCCTTCTCGATTAATTGAATTCGCAAATAATTTGATTAATTTCCCCATTCATCTACTTATAAATAAGTCTAATTGGTTTATTTATATAGTTCATTCAAAAACCCCCCTTTGATTAACTAATTCTAAATTAATTAATTCCCCCCATCAATTTCAGTCTTCTAATTCCTAATTAAGATTAACAAATTCTTAATTTGTTGAGATTAATTACCATTTTCCTAAATATTTGAATTTCTAAAATCAAATATGAGCACATGGCTCCTAACTTCTAACCACCTAACCTAACCTCCCCCTAACCTAACCCATTCTATCTAATCCTGGATTTAACTAACCCTATCCTATCTTGCACATCCTAACCTCTTATGAGTTGGATATTCTCCCCTTGAGACACATGACACTATGTCTCCTCCCTTGGACACTTGCCCTCTCATGAGAAAGGTTCCTTGACACTTGTCACCATAGAGATGACATGTGTCCCTTCCTCCAATCTCTTCTCCAACTTCCTCACTCTTACCCCTTGATATCTTTAGCTCGAATCTGGGCCATCGATTCCTACCACCTTAGCTTTGGCCTTGGAATTCCTATAAATACCCCTCATTTTGGAGCAATAAAGATCCCTTTCATCCTATATTTTAGCATCATTACTATAGGCATTTTTATCTCAATCATCTAGCATAATTAGCATTTTAGATTAATCATGCATACAATCATGCTTCTTATATCATTTTAGATTAATCTAGCTTAATTTTATTAATCTTGCATTCATTTAGTTTGCATTCATATATATTAAACCCTTCATCTTGGTGTAGTCTAGTCACTAGTATTCCTTAGATAAATCTAAGAGCAAATCTATACTAGCATCTTTTAGGAGGCAATAGGTCGATTTGTTATGGTTTTTACATTTATTAATTTTGATCAACTAACCATGCATGCAATGATTTATTGAGTGTTTGTGTTTTAGATACAAATTCCAAATTTCACACACACATTTAAGTGGCGCCCACTGTGGGGCCGAAAACTCAATTTTTCAGCCTTGCAGATCATCAAATTCTCATCTTTTGGATTATGTTCATACATTCTTTGTAAAATCTCATACGACATTCAATTTATTATGGTACGATATTTTATTTTCTATTGTATCAGTAGGTGAGAATTATTGTATGATTAGGTGAGAAAGTTCATACGATTTTCTGCTTTCTTGCATGAAAAACATAGTACATTTTGGGGTTTTTTTATTTGATTTTTTCTAGCACTTGTGCTAACATTGATCTGTTTTTTGCCTATCTAAGTTATTTTCACAACTTGATAAGTTTTTGTAGAATGTTTGTCCAAGAACATGCCTGTATCGCTCAAAAACAATATGATTACTGATTCGTTGTTTTTGCAAGTTGCCTAAGGAGATTCAAGCAAACTTTGTGTATTTTTAATTGTTTTCTAGGCACCTAAATTGCGATGTGGTAAATAAACAAATTTGTTTTTTGTGTTTGAGAAAAGTCTAAAAGGTAGGAGAGTATTCTCTTGTCTACATAGACAATAAGAAATCTATACCCTTGAAGCTTTTCTAGTTTGAGATTTGTGTTCCTTTAGTGGGCCTGTCACAGTGGGAAAAAGTAATCACCCTATGAGAATGACCCAAGTAAGTACAACTAGCCCCCCAACTCACTATAATAAATAGGCCTCTTTGAGATTAAAGTCTCAGAGGATGGAGTGATTTAAGTTTTCTCATATCGGGCATTTTGTAGAGCCTCATAGTCTCAATAACACTTACGTGACTACATCTTTCTTGGTACCTTGTCGGGCTATAGGCTTCAATCATGCTTGTGCGAATTCAAGGGGTAACTTCAAACATAAACCCTTACTAAGAACTCAAGGATAGAAGCTACTTGATTCACCTCTTAAAGGGGGATAATCTTTGTGCAAGAGAGATAGTAACTCTCCCATGATACTTTCCATATCGTTCCCCCATTAGTGTTTAGAGTCAGATAATACGACATTGAGAATCCATTGTGTGACACTCAGTGATCGTATTATATTTAGTATTAGGTTTGTACGTAAGTCTACAAGCAAAGGTTTTCTCTCTTAGCCAGCTTCCTTAGGATTAGTGTGTTGTGTTTGAATTCACTTTACATCTTGTGTGTCTGCCATGTCTTTATCCTTGAACTATCTGAAACTATCACTAAACAACATGAAACTAAAACTTGAAAACCTAAATAATCAACTGAAGCATCAAACTCAATGGTCAAAACCTTGTTTCCTATAAAAACTTGTTTCTTGTTTGATCCTATTCCGTACGATTCAAGACCTCAATTGCCCAGTTTGGCATACTACTATCTGAGAATTGTCATATGAGCCTCTGTGTATTGTCGTACGAGCCTGCAACTTTCACTGTCTACTTTGAATAACTTTTGAACACTTATAACAACATCTTGTATGAGTAACCTAGTTTGTCATCTGGTTACCTTTAGTTTGTCGCATAAGCCTCTGTGTATTGTTGTACGAGCCTACAAATTTCCATGTCTGCTTTGAACATCTTTTGAACACTTATAACAGTATCTTGTATGAGTAACCTAGTTTATCATTTGGTTACCTTTAGTTTGTCGTATGGTCTTGGGCATTTTATTGTACGACAATCTGTCTTTCTGAGTCCAGAAAAATTTGTTTGCATGATTCTGATATCTTTTACAGACTTGTATCATACTTTCATGGTTAGTCCTGATACATCATAAGACAACATATACCTTGTATTTTTCATCCTGAGCATATTATCTTGATAGTATGCCCCTTTCATTGTGTTACATGATTGCGTCGATTATATCCTAGCTGGTCCAATCAATCTAATCATCTTAGATCACATCTTATACAGGATAGATCATTCCTGAAACTAGACTTGATCTCAAATCATCACCTCAAATAAACATCTAGCTTCAATTTGATCTTGACATCTATATCACTTATAGCTCTCGGTCACATCAATTGTACATGCTCATTTTAACCAGGGCTTAGAGACAAAAGATCAAAGAAATAGAAATAGAAACACTTGAAATGATAAAAGATCATGAGGAAATGGCACAAGGAAATGAAATACAAGAAGAAGAGATAACTGATCAACACATCAGAGAAATCCAACAAGATCCTAAATTTGATAAATTCATGGAGAAAATATTGGAGGGTGCAAAAGAAAAATACTTCCTAATGTTAGCAAAATGAGGTGCTAAACTTCGCCAATATTTTGACGTAAACAATGTAAGACAAAGGGAAAGATCAAGTGAGACTTACGATGACAATGAACAAAATGAAGAAATTTTCAGTCGCAAAAAGGATGACACAAGAATTCTTGATGATACAAGAGCTCATGAGGTTACATGAAGAGCTAATGATGACACAAGAAGGAATCGTGATGACATAAGAGATCATGAAGACACATGACAAACTAATGATGACACAAGAAGGAATCATGATGGTACAAGAAGAGATCATGATCACACAAGAATTCATGATGATATAAGGAGAAATCGTGTCGATGATCCTCTCCTAGCTGTCACGCAATGGGTATAAAATCTTCAAACACAAATTCAAGATATACAAAGAGGAGCTACTAAGAGATATTCAATTCAATAAATTTGTCCTTATCCATTTGACAGAAGTCTCAACATGATACCCTTTCCTCCAAATTGTGAAACTCCTAGATATGACAAATATAATGGAAGAACTAATCTCCAAGATCATATAAGAGAATTTTGCACAATGAGCATGGAATTCGCACATGAGGACACATACTTAATGAGTTTATTTCCAAAGAGATTAAGTGGACAAGATATGGAATGGTTCTCAAAACTTCCACCTAGAATTAGATCATTTGTAGAATTGGTGGACAAGTTTGTTTCACAATATGCATACAACAGACAACATGAGATAACAATGCTAGACTTGTGTCACACCAAGCAAAAGAGTGGAGAACCTTTAATGATGTTTCTACAAAGGTGGAGATGATTAGCTGCACGATATCCTCTATGGTGGAAAAATATGAAAAGATGGACATATTCATTGACAATCTAAATGAACAAATGAGTTATTACCTAAAAATGAAATGTCATGCAAGTTTAGAAAAGATGATTGATAATGGAATCAAGATTGAGGAAGATATGCTAAAGAAAGGAGAGTTGAAGATATACAAAGAAGGAGTTAATCCCCCTCACAACAACACTACTAATAATAACAAGAATGATAAGCCCAAGTTTTGGAATAGAAATCGAAACATCATCAATGATGGGATAGTGGATAATAATATTGTGAAACCAAAGCAACCAGTGTTCAATTTATTAAATCACACAACAATGATTCAATAAGATAACAATAAACCAAAATCATCATTTAATAATTTCTTTCACAGGAATTTACCAACATTGGTGAACCACTTGGGTCAGCTTTAAAGACACTTCTTGCAAATATGTTGATTACCTTGCTAGAAGCAAGAAACTTTGAACCCAAGGTAAAACTTGCTTGGTGGAATGATAACCATTATTGTTATTTTCATCGAAACAAAGGATACCAAACAAATGATTGCCAACAGTTAAAACATGTCATCCAATATTTGGGCATAATAACTATGGATGGGCATAAGACAAACTAATCACACACAACTTTCAAAACTTTGTTGCCTAATTATGAGAAGGGTGAATCATCAGCAGGGCAAAATGGAAAGGGTAAAGCACAAGTGATCTATGATCATACTTATGATAACATGGTCAATGTGATTTTAGTCAAAGCGAAACAACAACAAGAACCTAGTCATGTTATCACAAGAAGAAAATCCAAGGTTACTTTGTCGGGTCCTACAACTGACACATCATCCACTTTAAAACAATATAGTATAGTGGAACAACTACAGAAAACTCTTGTACAAATATCAATTTTAGAACTTTTAAAACTTTCACCCACACATAAAGAAATTTTAGAAAGAGCACTAGTAGATACAACAGTATCCAAAGATCTTGGTGTAGATCAGTTCCAAACTTGGGTGGGATACCTCACAACTCCTCAATGCTTATCATTCATAGAAGAAGATGACATGTCTCTACAACATTCCCATAACACTCCCTTGCATATTTAAGTCCTTATTCATAAAACGTGCGTTAAACATGTCCTAATAGATGAAGGAGCTGGCTTGAATATTTTCTCATTAAGTCTTGTTTGTGCTTTAGGTTATTCTTGATGAGTTGAGACATTAGCATATTTTTATCCTTAGAACTATTAAGCTTTTGTCATATTTTGATTAACATAATAGTAATGATGTATCAGAAGTTTACTATATGTATTTCAGATGTTAGCTTGAATCTATTAAAACATGTTTTGTCTTTGCCAGTTTATTCCTACAGCCATGTTATTCATTCCTGTTGCCATGCAGATTGTTTAGGCAGTATCATGTGTGAAATTAATAGATGTTTTGATTAATTAAAAATAAATGTGTATGTTCTTGTATGTTCTTTCTTTTTGAGATTGCAGGAATAAATTGATGATGTTAGGAAGACTCTCCTGTCGCGCTAATTGTAGTAGGAGACATTCAAGGAGGGACTGAAAGATCAAATCAACAAAAATGCTGATGAGCATAAGGAATGGCAGAGGAAAAGTAATTGCGCAAAGTTTACTAATTGAAGAGGGAAAAATAGATTTGAAAGGTAAACTGATCAAAACATAACGAAATAAACATGCAGAATGCTAAAATATCATTAAAAGACCATTTCACCTTGCTATTTTACATTTTGCCCCTCTTTGAAGCGAGGTGTGATGACACATTGATTCAAAGAATAATCTTGTTTTGATGCTGATATTGGTTTGATAGGATGCCCTAGCTCTTGATTTATAGATTACGGTATGGTGATGCCCCCTTAGGAGATCAATTGAGGTATTTGATCTTTGGAGTTTTGCGAAATTGATATCCTGATAGATTGGATTTTATTTGATTGATAAGATCTAGATTCAGTCTGGTTTCAAGAAGAATTCATCCTGTATAAGACAAAGATGATCAAAGTGTCTGGTTTCAGGAAGGATTCATCCTGTATAAGACATGATTGATCACAACGTCTGGTTTCAGGAAGGATTCATCCTGTATAAGACATGATAAGAGCATCTGGTTTTAGGAAGGATTCATCCTGTATAAGACATGATCGGAGCCTCTGGTTTCAGGAAGGATACATCCTATATAAGACATGATCGATCACAATGTCTAGTTTCAGGAAGGATTCATCCTGTATGAGACATGATCGATCACAACGTCTGGTTTTAGGAAGGATTCATCCTGTATAAGACATGATCGGAGCATCTGGTTTCAAGAAGGATACATCCTGTGTAAGACATGATCGATCACAACATCTGGTTTCAGGAAGGATTCATCCTGTATAAGACATGATCGATCACAACGTCTGGTTTCAGGAAGGATTCATCCTGTATAAGACATTATTAGAGCGTTTGGTTTCAGGAAGGATACATCCTGTATAAGACATGAATCAGAATCCGAATTGATTATGTGAGGAAAAATAGAGGAAGAAAAATTAGGGTGGAAGGGATAAATGAGGAAGATAGATGAAGTAGTCGTGAGGTATTTGGAAAGAAGAATAAGAGATGTGAGACCGTGAAGGAAAATGGGGGAAATTGAGAATTCCATGGGTTTATTGAGTTTAGGATTTGATGGAATGATGGTGAGATTTTGTGCACAATAAATGTGGAGAGCCAACCTAGTTTGATGTTGCCTTGAGTGACTTGCACCACTGATTATAGAAATTAGGATGCCATGAGAAACCCAGGGCATGGATTGACTCTACAGACAAACGGGAATTTCTTGCACACAACAATGCAAGTGTTAAGAAACACTAATACAAAGTTGTGGGTTCGTGCAAGGAAACCCTCAAACACACCAATACCTCTTGTACATGAGAAGGTAAGTGTTGATAAACACTAGTACCAGGTCGCCAGTTTATACAAGAAGGATCCAAAACATGCCATACTATGAAATATGCCCCAATATGCACCTATCATAACATACCTGGATATGGAAGAACCCAGGCAGTCGTAAATAGTGGCAGTCGTAGGGCAAAAGATGCAAGCCTATATGAAAAGATCTAACAAAATCTAACAAGTCTCTTCCTTGCGACCAAATGATACCTCTTTCCAAGAGTAGAACTAGGATGGACTTGGGATTGTTTCTCAAGACTTCTTGAAGCTTATACAGAGGCATAAAAGCTCAATTTCACTGGGACATTTCTTGTTCATGACTTAGGTGAAGACTCATCATCATACGCATGTTTTATTGGGAGGCAAAAAAGAAGGAATGTTGTGCATGGGTGGGCTAGATGGCAGATGATTTGTAGTATCGACATGATAGATAGTGGATCTGGTTATTTACCTTGGCTCCTGCATAGAGGTTTTCACCAAGATACTTGCCCATAGTGCCACGAATTGTTTTTCTTTCTTTTTCTGATTTTTTTTTTTTTTTCTTAATTTTTTTGTATCATAAGGTGCCTGTTTGCCAGGTTTGCACCAAAGTGACGATTTTTTTAGGATCTTTTTTTCTCATTTTTTTATTTTTTTGACAATTTAAGACTTTCTGAGGACTAAGCATAAAACCTTTTGAGGTGCATGATATTCATCGGATCATCCAAAGGATCGCCTTCAGGAGTAGCCAACTAATAAGCTCCTGATCCATATTTTGCTGTGATTACATATGGTCCAAGCCAATTAGGCTTGAACTTGCCTTTCTTTTCTCTTTCTTGTAGATTTTTCTGATTCTCCATGAGGACAAGATCACCAACTTGGAATTCTTGGGTTCTGACTTTTTTATGATAACTCATGCACAGACGGTTTTGATATACCCAGAGATGATTCAAGGCCTTGAGGCGCCTTTCATCTAACAATTCTAGCTCTTGTAAGCGGGCAATTATGTATTCTTCCTCTGGTAGGATGTTTTGTAGTGATACCCTTAGAGAGGGGATCTCGATCTCAAGGGGAAGGATAGCTTCAGAACCAAATACTAGGGAATAAGGAGTGGCACCTATGGGGGTGCGGATGGAGGTGCGGTAGGCCCAAAATGCAGGATGGATTTGGAGGTGCCAATCACGACCCGCTTCATTGACTGTCTTTTTGAGGATTTTTATTAGGGTTTTATTAGAAGCCTCAGCTTGGCCATTGCCTTGGGGATAATATGGAGTGGAGAAGCGGTGTTGGATGTTGAATTTTTGGCAAAGTTCTTTGACATCTTGATTTTTAAATTGTTTACCATTATTTGTGATGATAACTTTTGGGATGCCATATCGGCAGACTAGGTAGTTTAGGATGAATTTGGATATTTGCTTGCTGGTGGTGAAAGTAAGAGGGATAGCCTCTACCCACTTGGTGAAGTATTCGGTGGCGGTGATAATGAATTTATGTCCGTTGGAAGATGAAGGGTGGATTTTCTCAATGAGATCGAGCCCCCACTACGAGAAGGGCCATGGTGTAATGAATGGCTGCAATTCTTGTGATGGTGCATGAATCTTGTCACCATGCTGCTGGCAAGGGATGCATTTCTTCACATAGTTGTATGCATCTTCTTCCATTTTAGGCCAATAGTATCCTGTTCTCAAAAGTTTTTTAGCCAATGTGAGTCCACTTGAGTGTGCCCCATAGATGCCCTCATGTACTTCACGTAATGCCCATTCAGCTTCTTGTTTATCTAAACACCTTTGAAGGGAACCATCAAAATGCCTTTTGAACAAGGTGTCTGCAAGGATGGTGTAACGGGCACATCGGCGGATGAAAGTTTGTTGTTGGGTTTTGGTGAGATGTGGGGGAATGGTGTTGTCTTTGAGGAAAGCGAAGGTTTCTTGGTACCAAGGGGACTCGGGACCAACGAGAACACACACCATTTCAGACTCTAGTAGGTTGTATGCCGGTATAAACAATTGCTCAACCAAGAACTCACGCTTTTGACTGTGTGCTGGAATTTGAAGGAGGGAGCCAATGGTGGCCATTGCATCTGCAACCCTATTGTTTGTTCGTGGGATTTGATCAAACTTGATTGCCATGAAATTTTGCTTAAGATCTTCAACCATGGTATGATAGGGAAGGAGTTTATCATCTTTTTTCTAGTATTCATCATTGACTTGTTTTATGACGAGCTAGGAATCACCATAGACTTGTAATTCCTTTATTTTCCAGTGGATAGCCAAGCGTAAACCTGTGATGAGGGCCTCATATTCTGCTATGTTATTAGTACATGCAAAGGCTATCTTGTATGATTTGGGGATGCCATCTCCTTGAGGTGTGACCAATAATATTCCTGCCCCCGATCCATTTTGAGTGTAGGAGCCATCAAAATACAATTTCCATGTGGAGGATGTGGCAACAGTCATAATGAACTCATCTGGTAATTTTGTGAGAAGAGGATGGTCGCCTGGAAGTGGAGCTTTAGCCAACTGATCTGCAATAACTTGTCCCTTGATTTCCTTTCTGTCCACATATTCGATGTCAAACTCACTTAGAAGCATGACCCATTTAGCCGTTCTGCCAGTGAGAGCAGCTTTTGACAGGAGATATTTAAGTGGATCAATTTTAGCAATTAATTTTGTCTTGTTGTTTAGCATATAGTGTCGTAGTTTCTGTGTGCTGAATACTGATGCCAAACATTCTCTTTCAATGGGGGTGTAGTTGAGTTCATATCCTACCAACGTCTGACTGATGTAGTAAATGGCGTGTTCCTTCCCTTGATCATTTGTTTGCGCTAGTAATGCCCCCAATGCCACTATAGTAGCAAATATGTACAAAATGAGGGGTTTTCTAGGGGTAGGTGGCATCAAAACTAGAGGTGATGCTAGATATTCTTTTAATTTTTCAAAGGCCTTTTGACAGAGGCAATCCCATTTGAATTTTGTGTCTTTATGTAACAGGTGTGCAAACGGATGGCACTTGTCGGTTAGCTGTGAAATGAAACGCCTGATAGACTGGAGTTTTCCCTGGAGACTGCGTAGTTGTTTGAGAGTTTTTGGCGGAGGCATTTCCATAATAGCTTTTACTTTTGCAGGATCAACCTCAATGCCTCTACGGGAAACAATGAATCCTAGTAGTTTTCTCGATGTGACGCCAAACACACACTTTTTAGGATTTAGGCGCAACTTGTATTTTTCCAATCTTTCGAAGATCTATTTTAGAATAGGGATGTGCTCTTGTCTTGTCTTGGATTTGCCTAGCAGATCATCCACATAGTCCTCCATAATTTTGTGCAAGAGGTCATGAAAAATTGTTGTCATTGCCCATTGATATGTAGTTCTAGCATTTTTAAGGCCAAAAGGCATGACCCGGTAACAGAAAGTACCCCATGGTGTTGTGAATGTGGTTTTATGCTGATCCTCATCTGCTATCCTAATTTGGTTGTATCCAGAAAACCCATCCATTAGCGATAGCATTTTATGTCCTACTATAAGATCCACAATCATATCTATGTTTGGGAGTGGGAAATCGTCTTTAGGACAAGCTATATTTAGATCTTGAAAATCTGTGCAAATGCGGATGCCCCCAGTAGGTTTGCTGACAGGCACAATGTTGGAGACCCATTCAGCGTAGTCTATGGGTTTGATAAATTCTGCGTCTAACAACTTTTGAAGTTCTGCCTTGACCAAGAGAGCAATATGCGGGTGCATTTTGCGGAGTTTTTGTTTTACAGGTTTTGCATCTGGGCGGACGGCGAGATTGTGAACCACCAAGGAAGGATCCAACCCTGGCATATCAGAATAGGACCATGCAAAATTGATTTTAACCTCTGTAAGGAAGTTGATGAAGTCTTGTTTCTTGATTTCGGTGAGGAATTTGGCAATGAGCACATTTTTCGGAATGACTTCGGTGCCCATGTTGATGATGTCTGTTTCTTCTATCAACAAATTTGATTTGTCCTATGGAAGGTAATCAATGGTAGGGAGGTCAAATCCCTCATCGTCAAGTGCCTTTTCTAGGTTTTCACGTTCAGATACGCCCTTTGTTTTTATTTCTTGTTTATCCAAAGGCGCCTCAGGGAGGTTTTCACCTAGGAAATCATATCTTTTTCTTTTATTATGTTTTTTGTGGATAAGGGAATTGACTTAACTACCAAAGTATCCCTTTTTGTGTAGTTGAATACCCTCAATTCTATTAAAGTCTTCCATATTTTGTGTTGTTAGGAGATAAATGAGAGCATTATTGTCAACGCAGATATCTAAATTAGGTTTGTCTTGTTGGCCCTAGTCAATGAGTTTAGGATGGACAAGATGTAGCTCATGTGAAGTGGGAGGGGTTATGGGGGTGATGGTATTGATGTAAGCATCGAAGAAGGTATCTTTCTCGTATTCATAAGGCATTTCATGGAATTACTCTTCGTCAGCGCTTTCGATATCTGAAGAAGGACTAGAAGGGGTACCGGCGATAGTAATCTTAGGCACCGGGGTGTACACCAAGCCTCTATTGTATCTGTAGGAGATAAGATTTATGGGTGCTTTTCTTCCTTTCTCCTCTGGTCCCAGACTGTGTCCTTTGTAACCCATTTTTTCAACTATGGCAAATGCTTTTGGGTACATTTCTTTGGATATTCTTGTTGGATCATCATCCTCTTCCCGGTACAACCATGAAGAGATATCTACTTCGAGGTTCTCGTTATCAAGTGGGCCCCATTGCTGGAAGGTGGTGTTTTGGCATTGCGTGACTGGTTTCGGGTCTTTTTTTAGCTCTTTTGGTTTACCAAATGACTTAGGAGAGAGAGGGAGGTTGGCTATTAATAAGACGTCCTCCAATTTGTATTCTCCACAACCATTGTCCAAGATCTTGATTTGATTATTTGGTTGGGATGATGTGGAGGCAACATTTGATGTGTCGGATGGAGGCATTGGTGAAGGTCTATTTAGTGGGCAATGATACAGATGCTTCCCCTCTAATAGTTTGCAATATTGAAAAGGCTGGGGATCACCTTTGACAGTGATCACTTTTCCATTATAGGGGAATTTGATGCATTGGTGATAGGTGGAGGGTATGACCTGCAAGGAATGAATCCATGGCCTCCCAAAGAGAATGTTGTAGGGGAGATCAAGATTGAGTACTTGGCAAGGGGTTTCAATTGTAATGGGGCCCACTTGAAGAGGTAAGGTGATCACGCCCTTTGAAATTCTTTCCGCATCATTATATGCCTTTATTGTGATCCTTCCTAATGTGTCTATCAGATCCTCAGAAAGTCCCAATTGTTTTATTAATTTGTATGTACATAGATTAAGCCCGGATCCACCATCTATCAGGATACGTTTGACCTTATGCTTGTGGATGAGAGCTTCGATGTGCAAAGGTTTATTATGGTCCTCATTTGCGGGAGCATCTTGGGAGTTAAATACAATGTGCTGCTGGGTAGCAAGGTTTCCAATGAGGGTTTGAAATTGGGTGGCGTTGATGTTATCAGGAACGCGTGATTGGAGAAGGGCTTGTTCCAAAATTTCTTTATGCACTGGAGAAGTCTTGAGAAGTTCCAAAATGGAGATCTGCATGGGTGTCTTCCCAAGTTGATCAAGGAGGTCATATCAGCGGGTGGAAGATATGGGCGGGGGGTTTGGTGGGGGAGGAACTCCTTGGATGGTGACTCTTCCTCGGCGTGTAGTTGCATTACAGTCATTCTGGAAATGGGAGGTGGAAGGCGTGGCACCTTGAATGACTATTCTAGTCGGATTTGGTCTGCTTTGGGAAGAAGGAGGATTAACTCCTTGGATGGTTATGACATTGACATGATTGTCTACAGGTTCAATGTGACTTACTAGAAAATCAAAACCGATTATGTGATTAGCGTAGTCATAATCCATTGTGTTAGATGATGAGACTTTTCCTTTATCATGCTTTGGGAAGGGTTCCTGGTACATTTTGAGTTTGTCATTGTTATTACCAGGTTTTGCATTTGCTACCTCAATCTCACCTCTATCAATGAGATCTTGTATGTAGATCTTCAGTTTCATACACTTTCGTGTATCATGTCCCTTGATATGATGGTATTCATAATACTCATTTTCATTATACCATCTTGGTTTAGTTTGATTGGGATCAAACGGGCGAGTGATTGGAAAAACCACTATATCTGCTTGGACAAGTTTTTGAAACACCACTTCAATAGGCTCAGCAAGAGGAGTGAAATCTCTTGGAGTCCTGTTATTTGATCGGGATGGTCGTCCCTGGATTGAGACATTGTTGTGAGGTTTTTGAGATTGATTTGAATTGTTTTGATTGTTGAATTGATGAATATTGGTGGTGGATTTTGGGGGAGTGGCCATGGTTTGGACCCGCTTTTCATCAGTTACACCATCATTGACCACGTTTTTATTTTTAGCCCAAAATTTTGGCTTGTCGTTATGATAAGAGGAAGAACTTTGTGATGACTTCTGGTAATGTTTCAAGGTTCCTTCCTCCAACAAGACACGTTCGAGGGCGAGACCCTTATCAATCAATTTTTGGAAGGATTTGATACATTGAGATATTAAAGGTCTTAAAAGTTTAGGCACCAAGTTCTTTTGAAATAGTTCAATTTGATGTTGTTCTGGCATGTCCCACTGGAATTTTTTGATAAGATGTCGCCATCTTTGTAGGAAATTGGCGAAGGTTTCTCCAGGCCTTTGTTTTGTATTACATAGGTCCATCATAGAAACATCATTACCCATGTTGTATGCATAGTGGGCCACAAATTTTTCTGCCAAGTCTGGAAAAGAGACAATAGAACCTCATGGTAAAGATGAGAACCATGTCAGGGCGTCTCCCGTGAGACTCTTGGGAAAGAGTCTGCGAAGATAAAGGTCACTATAGGAGACTTCTTGGCATAAGATGTGGAATTATCGGACATGGTCGCGGGGGTCTCCTTTGCCTTCATACTTGGTGAATTTAGGGATCTCAAATCCTAGGGGATATGGTGCAACTGATATAGATGGGTCGTAAGGACAAGGGCAAAACTCTTTGAATGAGTAAGCTTTCCTTTTATTAGTCTTTTCTTTCATGTTTTTCATGATATTCTTCATGTCTTGAATTTCCTTGATGAGGTCTTGTTGTGGACTTTGATATTGATGGATTGTATTTGCCCCAAGAATTGGATGAACTAAAGAAGGTGCGCCACCACCAATATATTGATATGATGAGGAGGTGGGAATGTGGGATGTGATGACCGATGTTGCTGGGGTTCATGTGATAGTTGGTTGCGGTCCACCAACTATTGTGATGGGATTGAATGTGATCTGGATAAAATTTGCGACATTGTTGGGAGAAAGGGAAGTTTGTGGAATAGAAATATGTGGTTGAATAGAAGGAGGTGGTATAGAAGTTTGTTGGAGAATGGATGAGATTGGATTTGATAGTGGTATGGATGGTAAGGAGGAAGAAGGCGGGATGGAGACTGTGGTGGGAGGTGTCGTGGGTGGCATTGATTGGGCTTGGATGATTGATGGGGCTGCAATTGATTGAGTTTGAATAGTAGGTGCAACACTTTGTGTGGGAGCGAGGTCTCCTTGTGGTTGTTGGATGAGAGCAGATCTATTAAATTCAGGTGGAAGTTGAGCTCCATGTTCAAGAAGAGTTTTCAGAAGTACAGTAGGATTGTGTTTAATAAAATTTTCTATCATCTCTTGGTTATAAGAATCCACTAGGAAAGTTTGCACTTCCGGACAAAGTTCATCTTGGTTAACCATGTCAAGATTTTGGCTTTGATCTTGATCGCTTGGTTGCCCACTTTGTGTATGATCTTGCCTAGGATCTGTTGAAATGTGGCAATTGATCAGCAAAGTACTGTACACTCAGCACGTATCCTCGTTGGGGTCCGGGGCCGGGCCGGCAGCCCCCGAGAAATTTTTTTTTGCCATTTTTTGTTGATGAAAACCGACATTGTAATAAAACCCTAAAAAAGGCTGACTTTGTTTGTTGCCCTAAAAACGCATGTTATAAGCGGTTGGGATGCTTAAGGCATTGTAAGGTTGATGTACTATTTTTGCTAGATAATAAGAAAGATTGGACGACTGTGTATGGCGGACGTAACCCATTCTGGGTGAACCATGTTAAATCTCTGTGTTATCTGTGTCCTATTTTATTTCTTTATCTTTTGTATTTAAATCTGCATATAATTGTTAGTTCATATTTGCTTCGGATCTGCTTGAAACCCTAACAATTGGTATCAGAGCGAGGTTTTCTGTAAATTGGCAGGACTTTCAGATTTGAGTGGAAGCAATGGAGGATTCCAAATTCAAGGTCGAAAAGTTTAATAGCCAGAATTATCAGTTATGGAAAATGCAGATTGAGGATTACCTATATCAAAAGGATTTGTGGTGGCCATTGGAAGGAAAGGCAAAGAAACCGACCACAATATCAGATGAAGAGTGGGACATTTTAGATAGAAAGGCACTGGGATCCATTCGATTGTGTCTTGCATCATCTGAAGCATTCAATATAACAGAAGCAAAAATGACTGTAGATTTGATGGCAACATTGGCTAAGTTGTATGAGAAACCCTCAGCTTCGAATAAGGTATTTCTTATGAAGCGTTTGTTTAATTTGAAAATGAGTGAGGGAGGATCTGTAGCGGAGCACTTAAATGAATTTAATACAATTACCAGTCAATTGTCTTCAGTAAAAATTACCTTTGTAGAAGAGGTTAGGGCTCTCTTGATTTTATGTTCTTTGCCAGAAAGCTGGAATAGCTTGGTTATGGCTGTAAGTAACTCTGTCTCTGGTAAAAATACTTTGGTATTTGATGATATTGTTGGTGTTATCCTAAGCGAGGAAATGCGAAGGAAAAGTACAGGTGAGACTCCAACATCATCGGGTAGTGTTTTGAATGTGGAGAATAGAGGAAGATCAAAGGAAAGAGGAAAAGGCCCTGGGAATGAGAAGTCACGAGGGAAGTCAAAGAAAGGACGCTCTCAATCTAGAGGAAAGAAAGATTGTTGGTACTGCGGAAAGCCTGGTCATCTAAAGAAAGACTGTTGGTCTCGGAAAAACAAAGAAGGAGACAAAAATGAAAATGACAGTAAGGAAGCTAATATTGCAAGTAATACTTTACAAGATGCTTTAATCTTATGTTTGGATAATGTTAATGATTCCTGGGTAATAGATTCTGGGGCTTCATTTCATGCTACACCCCATAGAAAATATTTTCTAGATTATGTTCAAGGTGATTTTGGACAGGTATATTTGGGTGATGATGAGCCCTATCAAATTATTGGAAAAGGAAAGATAAAGATCAAGTTGCAGAATGGTAATGACTGGTTTCTGCAGGAGGTAAGACATGTTCCTAATTTAAGAAGAAATTTAATTTCTGGAGGGCAACTAGGTAGTGAAGGTTGCATAGTTACCTTCTCAAACAGTATGTGGAAGGTCACTAAAGGATCATTAGTAGTAGCTAAAGGTGCAAAGGTAGGCACATTATATCTATGTACTGGTAACACTTACTCTACCTTAGCTGCTACTGATAAAGTTACTGCAGGGACAACAACAATAAATGTTGCAAGAACAGATTCGATAATGTGGCACCATAGGCTTGGGCACATGAGTGAGAAAGGGATGAAAATCCTTCACTCCAAAAATCTATTGCCAGGACTAAAGAAGATTGATTTAGAGTTCTGTCAAAACTGTGTTTATGGTAAACAGAAAAGAGTTAGATTTCTCAAGGTTGGGAAAGAGAAGAAGAGTGAGAAGTTAGAGCTTGTACATTCAGATGTATGGGGACCGGCTCAGGTATCTTCTCTTGGTGGCTCTTGTTATTATGTTATTTTTATTGATGACTCAACCAGAAAAACATGGGTATATTTCCTAAAACAAAAATCAGATGTTTTTGAAACTTTTAAGAAATGGAAAGCTTTGGTTGAGAATGAGACAGGAAAAAAGTTGAAGTGTCTCAGATCGGATAATGGAGGTGAGTATTGCAGCAAAGCATTTGAAGATTACTGTTCCTTAAATGAGATTCGAAAGTAGAAGACAGTTCCAGGAACTCCACAGGAAAATGGTGTGTCAGAGAGAATGAATAGGACCATCATAGAACGTGCGAGGAGCATGAGATTGCATGCTGGATTGCCCTTACATTTTTGGGCAGATGCTGTACATACTGCTGTTTATTTGATAAATAGATGACCTTCAACCCCTTTGGATGGTGGTATTCCAGAGGAGGCATGGACTGGTAAAAAGGTAAATTCTTCTTTTCTAAAAAATTTTGGTTGCGAAGCTTTTGTCCATGTTGATAAAGAAAACAGAACCAAGCTTGATGCTAAATTTCAGAAATGTACCTTCATTGGATATGGGATAGATGAATATGGCTATCGGTTATGGGATTTTGAAAATAAGAAAATAATTAGAAGTAGAGATGTTATATTCAATGAGAAGGTTATGTATAAGGAACAGATGCAGGAAAAGAAGCATGAACAGGACAAACAAGAATATGTGGTGTTGGAAGAGATTCCTGAAAATGAAATGCCACAGGTACCTGATGCTCAGCAACAACAGATTGTCCCACAAACTCCTGCAAGTGTTAGATGTTCTACGAGGACAAGTAGACCCCCTGAAAGATTTTCTCGTTCTTTGTATTCTATTTTATTAACGGATTCTGGTGAACCAGAAGAATATGAAGAAGCAATGCAGGTGGATGCCAAACAACAGTGGCAACTAGGTATGAAAGAGGAGATGGACCCCTTGATGAAAAATAAGACTTGGGACTTAATCTCTTTACCTACAGAAAAAATAGCCTTGCCTAACAAATGGGTTTATCGGCTGAAGGAGGAGGAAGGAGGTCAGAAAAGATATAAGGCCAGACTTGTGGTAAAAGGTTTTGTACAGAAAAAGGGTATAGATTATGATGAAATATTTTCTCCAGTTGTAAAAATGACTTCAATTAGAACTGTACTTAGTCTTGTGGCTTCAGATGATTTACATCTTGAACAATTAGATGTCAAAACAACTTTTTTCCATGGAGATTTGGAGGAGGAAATTTACATGTTGCAACCACAGGGATATGAGGTCAAAGGTAAGGAGAACTTGGTGTGCAGGTTGAAGAAAAGTCTGTATGGCCTAAAGCAAGCACCCCGACAATGGTATTTAAAATTTGATAGTTTCATGGCTGAACACGGTTATCATAGATGTCATTCTGACCATTGTGTATATTTTAAGAGATTTGATAATGGTAGTTATATTATCCTGTTGCTTTCTGTTGATGACATGCTTGTTGCTGGGTCTAACATGCAACATATAAATGATCTTAAACAGAAATTAGCCAAGTCATTTGCTATGAAGGATTTGGGTGCAGCTAAGCAAATTCTCGGTATGAGGATTACACGAGACAAGAAAAATAGAACCTTGAATTTGTCCCAAAGTGAGTATATAAAGAAGGTGTTGAAAAGATTTAACATGCAGGACGCAAAAGCAGTTAGTACACCTTTGGCTAGTCATTTCAAATTGACTAAGGAGATGTGCCCAAAGGCACAGGAAGAGGTTAATAAAATGTCTAACATCCCGTATTCATTAGCTGTTGGCAGTCTGATGTATGCAATGGTATGCACAAGGCCAGATATTGCACATGCAGTGGGAGTTGTGAGCAGGTTTATGAGTAATTCGGGTATGGAACATTGGAATGCTGTGAAATGGATTCTTCGGTATTTGAAAGGAACTACTACGAAGGCATTATGTTTCAAAGGATCTAATGCTGCTCTAAGTGGATTTGCTGACTCTGATCTGGTGAGTGATATTGATTCACGGAGGAGTACTACAGGGTATGTTTTTACTATAGGGGGAACTGCAGTCAGTTGGATTTCTAGGCTGCAAAAGGTTGTTGCACTTTCAACCACTGAAGCTGAGTATGTTTCTGCTACAGAAGCCAACAAAGAGATGATTTGGTTGCAATGTTTTCTGAAGGAATTGGGTCAGACACAAGAGGATAGCCCATTGTATATTGATAGCCAGAGTGCCATTCATCTTGCGAAGAACTCTGCTTTTCATTCAAGGACAAAGCACATTCAGCTCAGGTACCACTTCATCCAGACTATTTTGGAGGAGGGTCAGTTACGGCTTGAGAAGATTCACACAAGTGAGAATCCTGCCGATATGTTCACAAAGGCAGTTCCATAGGAGAAGCTGATTTCTTCATCAGTTTCTGTTGGTCTTCTTGATTGATAATTGTGGAATTTATACCAGTCAAGTCCTAGTGTTTTATCCAGCGGATGTTACATGTATAGTGGTGTTGTGTAGTATCAGTCTCCAAGTGGGAGATTGTTCGGTGTGGAGCCTGATCAGTCTCCAAGTGGGAGATTGTTGAAATGTGGCGATTGATCAGCAAAGTACTGTACACTCAGCACGTATCCTCGCCGGGGTCCGGGGCCGGGCCGGGCCCCGAGCAGGGGTTTGGGGGTGGCAGCCCCCGAGAAAAGCGAGGGTTCGGGGACGGCAGCCACCGAGAAAATTTTTTTGCCGTTTTTTGTTGATGAAAACCGACATTGTAATAAAACCCTAAAAAAGGCCGACTTTGTTTGTTGCCCTAAAAATGCATGTTATAAGCAGTTGGGATGCTTAAGGCATTGTAAGGTTGATGTACTATTTTTGCTGGATAATAAGAAAGATTGGACGACTGTGTATGGTGGACGTAACCCATTCTGGGTGAACCACGTTAAATCTCTGTGTTATCTGTGTCCTATTTTATTTCTTTATCTTTTGTATTTAAATCTGCATATAATTGTTAGTTCATATTTCTTTATCGCTTGGTTGCCCACTTTGTGTATGATCTTGCCTAGGATCTTCATATAGGACACCAATGCCTAACATGCCATATTGTTGATCAGCCATCTTTTTCTTTTGGGATCGAGTTGCGACCATACATGATATTTGTGATGAAAAGACTTAGGAAAGTTGTGATGAAATGACTTAGAAAATTTGTGATGGAAGGATTTTAGAAATTTGTGATAAAAGGACTTAAGAAATTTGAGGATGAAAGGACTTAATAAATTTGTGGATGAAAGGATTTAAGAAATTTGAGGATGAAAGGACTTAAGAAATTTGTGATGAAAGAACTTAAGAAATTTGAGGATGAAAGGACTTAAGAAATTTGTGGTGAAAGAACTTAAGAAATTTGTGGATGAAAGGATTTAAGAAATTTGTGATGAAAGGACTTAAGAAATTTGAGGATGAAAGGACTTGAGAAATTTGCGATGAAAGGACTTAAGAAATTTGAGGATGAAAGGACTTAAGAAATTTGAGGATGATTGATGAAGAAGGTATGGTAGTGATGGTTTAGAAGAAAACTTGATGACTAGGTTGTCTTTGGCATGAACATGAAGGATCTATTTAAATGGCAAGTTGTATGAAGGGATATGACCACCCTGATTTGGACGATAGTCGGTGTTTCAAAGGACAAACTTGAATGTTGATGTAGAGGATAAACTCTTAGCTTCTCTCTTAGGCTTATGAAAAATGGGACGGACGGAGTTTTGATGCAATTTTGGACTTGGTGTGGGTAATGACTTGGACAATTTGTTTGTGTCTTGACAAATATTTTTGCAAAGTGTTTGGGGATAGTGATGTGTTTTTAGTCTACTCTTGGCAAGTATGTATCAAACAAAGCAAACACAATGATTAAATGCATATTATCTCAAAAACACTCATGCTCATATACAACATTCTTAAGGCTGGCAAGGACAATAGTCATTGAATCCCAATTGGTTTCCCATCTACGCTTACCTAGAGCGGACACTTAGATACTTGACCCCACTAGCTCCCCTCCACGGCACTCACTTCTCGGGGCAGCCAAGCATCAATTCCCATGAAAACTCCTCATGGCAAAATTTGTGTCTCTACTAAGGACCGTAAGAATATGGGCCGCTTCAGAGGTCCGACCTCCTGCACCAATGACTAGAATGTTTTTGGCCAATATGAACAAGGTGTTTAGTAAGTCTTCCCGTTAGGAGCTACCCTTCGAAGTTGCGCAAGTGCAATTGAGGCCTATAGCCCAATAAAGCACCAAGAACTTAGTAGTCACGCAAGCATGATTGAGATCTCTAGGATCCTACTAAGCACCCAATGTGAGAGTGAACTCTCATATAGCCCCAACCATTAACCCTTTCGTAGTCAATGGCCTATTAATTATAGTGAGTTGGGAACCCCAGGTCCGGGTGTACTCACTTGGGTCGTTCCCCTCTTACCTTTTAAAAGAGCAAGTTGGGAGGGCAGGCCCACTAGAGGTAAACAAACAATCAAACAAGAAAAGGTTGGAGGGTCTGGATTTCTGATCGTCTAGTAAGACGAGAGCATACTTTCCTACCTTTACGCTTTTCTTAAAGACACATAAGACAATGATTCATTCCATTTTAATTAATATCTAGGTGCCTAATTTAAATAAATGCACAATATTTGGTTGAATTAGCTAGGCAACCTGCAAAACCACTTGATTAGTAGTTTGAAAAATAGTGTCTTCAAAAAAACATCCTGCAAAACAACTTGATTAGTAGTTTGGAAAAATAGTCTTCAACAAGCGTCTTGCAAAAATCAACAAAATGACAAAAATATTAATTTTTTTTTATTTTTTTGGAAATGAACAGAAAAACATGAATAAAAACTTTTTTACTAATGACAAATGTGGATTTGAAGAAAGCTTTGATGGGTAAATGGGGTTTGACTAGGTTTTTACCACTTTCCAAGGGATAGGCAAGCGAAAAATGGGGATTTTGGAGGAGAGATGAAGGAATAGGAAAATTTGTCCAAGAGGGACAAAGAAGCAAAAGTTGAAGATGGATAATATGGAAAAAATTTGGAGGTGATTGGATGAAAAAGGAAGAAGTTATGGCAAACCCTAAAAATAGAGAAATATGGGATTTTGGGCTTCAAAAAGTGGATTTTTGAGATAAGGCCTCCAAAGAAAAAAATGTGGAAAATGGCAATGTGGAGAATCTGGTGAAGTTTGAAGGGAAATGGAGTCAAGATAAAGAAGATATGGTGAAAAAACAAAAAAAATTTAACAACAGAAACCCTAGATTTAACGGAACATAAACCCTAAATTTAACAGAACAGAAACCCTAAATTTAACAAAACAGAAACCCTAGATTTAACAGAGCAGACAGAAACCCTAGATTTAATGGAGCAAATTGTTGCACTAAACATAAAAATAAAAATGTCAAAGGTCCGAATTTCTGATTGTCTAGATAGACAAGAGCATACTCTCCTACTTTCACACTTTCCTGCGGGGGGACAGATTATATTTAAACAGAGCAGATAACAGGAAATAAATAAATTAAATGCAGACTACAGTTAGCACCTAAAATTTTCAGACAGATTAACAGAGCAGATAGTAGCACTACACAGATAGAAAAGTGTCAAAGGTCTGGATTTCTGATTGTCTAGATAGATAAGAGCATACTCTCCTATTTTCACACTTTCCTACGGTCAGAGCATAAACAGAATAGAAAAGTGAAAGGTCTGGATTTCTGATTGTCTATATAGACAAGAGCATACTCTCCTACTTTCACACAGATTATACTAAAACAGAACAGACAACAAATCAAATAACAAATCAGATAACAGAGTTGTCATGCTGCAATAGAAATAGAAACATAATAGAATAAGGAGGAGTTGTCGCGCAGAAATGCAGAGCCGCGATTCTGGAACCTACGAAAAAGATATATATATATATATATATATATATATATATATATATATATATATATATATATATATATATATATATATTCTACAATCGTGCTATTTTGGAACCTGCATCTCACAACTCACAAAAACCTAAAAAACACAACAACATTAGTTCTCAGGGACGTGAGTCCCACCGGGCGTGCTAAAATGAAGAGGGAAAAATAGATTTGAAAGGTAAACTGATCAAAACATAATGAAATAAACATGCAGAATGCTAAAATATCATTAAAAGACAATTTCACCTTGCTATTTTACCTTTTCCTTCGGATTGAGCTTGATGGAGTGAAGGCACCCCTTGATAATGCTCCACTTGATGTGCTCCTTTGATTGCTGGATGTGGATGGCTCTCCAATATTGTGCACAAATGATAAGGATGAATGATAAGGATGAGATGATCAAGTTGCCAAGATGATTTCCTGGGCTCAAAAGGGCAACATAAGCTTACTGGATTTCAGGATGTTTTGAATGAATGGATGGAACCCTATTTTATAGGAAGAGGAGAGAAAAATGGATGGCTAGGATGAATTTGAGATGAAGGGCTAAGATTTACTTGTGAGGTCACACAAGGTCCAAGAGAGGGTGTGGAGACCAAGAAATATGCCTTAAAGGCATTTTGTATCTCTACACTCTACAAGATGCATTAGAGGAATTAAAAATTCTCCAAAAACGGATATTATGGGGATTAGAAGAATAAAAAGGAATTAAAAATTCTTTGGGAGAGGGAAATGCCTAGAGGAATGTGAGATTTCGAAATTTTATATTCATCTAGAAAAAGAGCATTTAAAGCTAGTGGCTGGATGAAAGGACACAGAGTTGACTTTGTGGCTAATCATGATGATTAGCCATTAACGACTCATTAGGAGGGGGATTAGAGGAAATGTTAGGTGGGATTTATATTTGTAGGAGAATTTGACTAGGAGAGAGAATGAGTGGAGGGAATAAAAAATTAGAAGAATAATGTTAAGTGAGTTTAGGGAGTTTCTAGAAGAATTTATTAGGTTAATGATGAATTAAGAAGATGATTTGTAGGAATCATGTAGGTTAACTAATTAATTGATATTAATTAGCTAAGAGGAAGATTTGTGAAAATTTGATTTTTTAGAAGAATAAAGAAAGGGATTGATTTATTAAATAAATCATATGCTATAGTGACAATATTAATTATATTTAATTAATTTTGAGAATAATTTTAATTAACATAATTAATTAATTAATTATGTGAGGAATTAGAAATAATTAAAATAATTATTTTTAAGTGTCTACACTAATGTCTTACTCAAAGTAGACATTATTGTTGAAAATACCACCACAATGTGTTATGACTGTGGTTTAGTTTAGATCCACATTATCAGCGACTTAACTCTAGTTGTTTCCTTTCTTGATTAGTTATCCACCTCTTCTAATTGGCGTGATCTGTGTAATAGGAAGTAGTTATTTTCTTTTAAATAAAGGTCTTTATCTCTTTTTTGAGGTTAGATAGAAAAGAGAGAAAGCAAAGCAGAGGATTTTGAATAAAGTTACAAGTGTTTTTTGTTTCTTTTGATGTTGAATCATGTAATGACTTCCGAAGAACAATAAATAAAAATATGTTATTCTGAGCACTTAGAGTTGTTTTTGGGAAGCCTAGAATCACTCATCCAAGGGGGCCCACTTGGTGAGTTTTCCTGTGCCTTTGTTAAGATTAGTTTTCTTCTTTAGCTACAGTAGACATTCTTGCATTGACTATTCTTGCAACCATTGGAAATAGATCCACTGATTGTTCCTGCAGCCAAACCAAAATAGAGTAATTTTTGTTTATTAGCATTGAACTTAGCTAGTATTACTTGAATGAAATTATGTTTTCCTGTAGCCTTTCAATAGTTTTAATTATTGCTTATCTTTTCCGCATAATGTTAGTTGATGCAGGAATGCAGAGTAGCTATTGCAGGAACTTAGTGCATATATAGTGCAAACCCATTTCAAGTATTACGTCCCTGGGTTGACAATCAAATGAACTCTATCTATGGAAATAATGACTTTACCAAGTGAATTTCCAAACTTTGGGTTGAGACTTCAACTAGAGTTATTATTCTTATTGTTGGGTTGAACATTTTTAGTGTCACTGTCGGGGATGGTGTCAAGCTAAGAAGCTGTTATGGTTATTGTCTTTTCAATTTTTAGTTAATTGTTTTTTTAGCATACTTGATTGTTAAAAAAAAAATTATGAACCTGCATGCATAGGCGAAGAAGAGATGTTCTAGGTAGATTTTTACCCAATCATCCTATTCATGTAGAAATTAATTCCCTAGATATAAATATTTTTGCTGAACTTTATCAAACCCCAGAGAATTTGAACCACCCTAAATCTGAATTTCTAGAAGGCAGTATTCAGTTCCTTTTTGGAATACCAGAAGAAGGATTTCATTTGGTAACTCCCCCCACTAGTCCAATGCAAGTAAATCCACCTCCTAGTGGGAATAATCCACCTTTGGTTCCAACATTTGAGTTCCCCATATCTGATCAGCATGATAATACTAATCTCAAGAACATTCCAGCTTCTTCCCTCCCTAAATTATATGGATTAGTGGCAGAGGATCCATACACATTTCTGTTTGAATTTGATGTTCTCTGTAGGAATTTTGATTATACTACAAATGCCCATAGACTCAAAATATTTCCTGCCACTTTGAAAGAATCATCTTTAAGATGGTTTATGAGTTTGGGTAGTAGTACACTCAATACATGGGATGAGATGAAACGATTTTTTCTTGCAAAGTATAAAGACTATTGTAGAGGCATTGATCACCATGGGGATGATATTTTTAGAATAACACAGAAAGAAGATGAGAGTCTTGAAGATTACCTGGAAAGGTTTCTGTTTGGTGTCAAAAAGTCCAAGCATAGTACTCTAAATGAAGATTTCCTCAAGCTGATATTTTTAAGAGGAATGAGTGATGAATGCACTGATGCTTTGGGTCTTATGGGAGGAGGTAACATTATACAATCTACATGGAATGAGATAGGATAAATTTGTAAGAAGTATTTTAGATCACCCTCTAAAAAAAATAGGTGTTTCAAGCCAGGAGTTCCTTCATCAGCATCTAGTACTGGAGTTTCTAGAATGGAAATTACCATTTGTTGAAGGAATTTAAGGAGGACATCATAAACAATATGGCTACTCATTTGCATACACTCTCAGCTAAGAAGAAGCATAAAGAAGCTAATGCATTTCTTGCAGAATTTTGCCCTCATTGTAGACAGAGAAAAAAAGACTGCAGATGTAAAATGGTTGCAAATCTTGAGGTTCCTAACTACAAGCCAATACAAGGTGAGGATGAACAAGTTTTCTATGTTGATCAAAGAAGGCTGAATTTCCAAAGACAAGGTATGCCTCCAGATCCACTTTCTTTTTCTGGTTATAGTGGAAATTCTTATGTACCAGATAATCAATGGCAATCATGATATGCTCAAAATTTTGGTAATTATCCAAACTTGTATGGTCCTTAAGGCCAAGGGCAACATTTTGCTCATCAAATGCCATAGTGGCAGTAGCCATAGGAAAATTGGTATCCACCTCAAGCACAAGGGAACCAATTTCAAGGTAATTGGCAACCTACTCCTCAATGGAGGGGGAGTCAACCATGGAATACCCAATCTTCTGGATATCAATAGCCTATTCAACAACCACAACCGCCTGCAATAATGCCTCCCCCTACAGCCACTATTGTTCCACCTAAACCAATGTAGTTGCCCACTCAGCCAATGCCAAATCCTAATATTAAATCTCAGCAACAACAACAAGCTTATTTAACTGACCCTAATCAATACCCAACCTATTCTCTATCTATAAGTGATATTCACCTTAGATCCGAGACAAATCTTCCTAATCCATCTCCTCTAGTTATCATTGAGGTTCAAGAAGAACAAGAAATCTCTAATCCAATAGCTACAATAGCTCTAAAATAGAGATTACCACCATTTCTCTAGAGATTGCAAGAAAAGGAAGTTCTTGCAGAACAGGAGCAAGGTTTTGATATCATAGATCAATTGAAACATGTATGTGTTAAAATCCCATTGTTGCAAGCAATAAAAGATGTTACTATATACAGTAAGGCACTTGGGGAGGCATGTCTAAAAAAACCTAGCAGGAAGAAGAAGGATCCACTAATAGTGCATGTGAAGGGTCAATTGGCAGATATTATGCTAGGAAAGGTTTCAATTCCTAAATATTTTGATCTTGGTAGTCCTGTTGTGAATATAGTCATTAATGGCACCCAGATAAGGAATGTTTTAGTTGATTTAGGGGCAGCCATTAATGTGATGATAAGAGAAGTAATGCAGTATCTTGAAATCAATAGTCGTAGGCCTACACCTATAGTCCTACAACTTGCTGACAGCTCTACAGTGCGACCTGATGGTATGATTGAAGATGTGATTGTTACTTTGAATTCCTGGGAATACCCAACATACTTTATGATTTTGTCTCCAAAGGCAACATTGGGAGGATATCCAGTGATTTTGGGAAGACCTTTGCTTGACACAGCTGATGCATATATTGGATGTAGATCAAGGGATATGACTATTTCAGATGGGAACTCTACAAAAACATTATCTTTGTATTCTCCTGCTCAGCCCCAATTTGATCAACGACAAGCTGTTTGGCCTACTTTGGGAGAAGAATCTGAGGGAGTTGACTCTATTAATCACCTTATGATGATTAATCGAGGGCCATTCATGCAATTACATGATGTAGACTCAATTCTTTATAAAATTCTGACAAATGAGTTAAAACAAGAACAACAATTGCAAGAGTTGGTACCAAATATTGCAGATTTAGACTTTCCTGTAGCCACTGATATATTGCATACTCTGATGCCACAGGAAGTCAGTACTTCTCATTTTTCTGATATATCCCAGATTGATCTTACTATCAAAATAGAAGTTGATTTGAATAAATTTTTGAATATCAATAGTGATCTTGTGGATACTCAAAAAGTAGCACTCATGGACTTGCTTAAATGTCATAAACATGCCTTTGCATGGGATTACAAGGACATGCATGGAATAGATCCAACAGTTTGTACCCACTATATCTATATAAAAGAAGAATCAATCCTGCATTAAAAGAAATAGTTAAAGAGGAATTGCAAAAGTTGTTAAAGGCTGGGTTTATCTATCCTATCTCTGATAGCCAATGGGTATCACCTTTGGTAATAGTTCCTAAGAAAGGAGGAAAATGGAGGGTATGTGTTGATTATAGAGCTTTGAACTTAGCAACAAGAAAAGATCATTTTCCATTACCATTTGTGGATCAGGTATTAGACTCTTTGGCTGGGAAGAGATACTTTTCATTTCTTGATGGATTTAGTGGTTACAACCAGATTCAGATAGCCCCAGAGGACCAAGAGAAGATTACATTTACTTGTCCTTGGGGAACATATGCATATTCTATTCTTCCTTTTGGATTGTGTAATGCTCCAGCCACTTTTGAAAGAGCAATGATCAGTATATTTTTAGATATTTCTCAAGATATCATGGAAATTTATATGGATGAATTTACAACTTATGGTTCTGAATTTGAAGAAGCATTAGGGAACCTGAAGAAAGTTTTGCAACGGTGTGGAGACTATAATTTGTCATTAAACAATGAGAAGTGCTTCATAATGATGCAGGAAGGAATATTCCTTGGTCATCATATCTCTATAAAAGGAATACAGGTTGACCCAACAAAAATTGAAGTCATTTAGAATATCAATGCACCAGTAAAGCAAAAAGATGTTAGAAGTTTCCTTGGTCATGCTGGATATTATAGAAGGTTTATCAAAGATTTTAGCAAAACTGCAAGTCCCTTATATTCTCTACTTGCCAAGGATATGTAATTTAAATGAACTTCTTCATGTAATTAATCTTTCTTGAAGCTTAAGAATGCTTTGACACAAGCACTAGTTCTCAAAGGTCCGAATTGGTCTTTACCATTTCAAATTCATACAGATGCATCTGATTATGCAATAGGAGTAGTCTTAGGAAAAAATATTGATAACTTGGAGAGTGCAATATATTATATTAGCAAGAACTTGTAGGGGCCTGAGTTAAATTACACAGTCACTGAAAAGGAAATGTTAGCAGTTATATATGAACTCAACAAACTTAGGCACTATATAACAGGGTATCCCATATTTGTGCATACTGATCATACTGCAATCAGATAGCTCGTGAATAAGCCTTCAATTACCTATAGATTGGCTTGCTGGTTATTGTTGATGTAGGAATTTGATATCACAGTTATTGATAAACCAAGAAAGTCCAATGTGGTTGTAGATTATCTTTCAAGACTTCAGTTACAGGAAGATCCTACAGCCATAGATGATGCTTTTTCGGATGAACATCTATTCCTTATACAAGCCCACACTCCCTGGTATGCTGATATTGCCAGCTATTTAGCTGCTGCTAAAATGCCACTTCATTTCTCTCCTAAGGAAAGAAGGTTGTTAGTGGAGAAAAGCTTTAACTTCTCATGGATTGTTGATTGTTTGTTTTACACTAGACTTGACCAAGTCATGAGAAGATGTGTAAGGGAGGATGAAACATATGATATCCTGCATGCATGTCATGATGAGCCATGTGGAGGACATTTTGCTGCTAAAAGAACAACACTCAAAATACTGAATACAGTATATTATTGGCCCACATTATATAAGGATGCAACACAATACACAATAAAATGTGACAGATGCCAGCGCATGGGGAGACCTACTAAATCTGATGAGATTCCATTGTATCCACAAATATTGGTTGCACCGTTTGATAAATGGGGATTAGATTTTGTTGGCCCAATTGATCCCCCTTCTAATGGAAAATCCTACATTTTAGTATGTACAGATTATGTAACCAAATGGGTGGAAGCTTGCACCATGACACATGCAAGAGATAATAAGGTAGTTGAGTTCCTTTATGAGGAGATATTTACATGATATGGAGTACCAAGGGAAATTGTATCAGACCAAGGTCCACAATTTACTTCAACATTGATTGCAGCCTTGGTCAATGAATACAATATAAGGCAAAAAAAATCTATCCCATATCATTCGCAAGCTAATGGACAAGTAGAGGTTACAATAGGGAGCTTGAGGCTATTCATACCAAGACAGTAGTTGTTCATAAAAAAGACTGGTCCCATAGACTTTCAGAAGTAATTTGGGCATACATAACAACTTGGAAGACACCAATTGGTTTTACACCTTTTGAGATGGTGTATGGAAAAGCAGTAATGGTGCCTATTGAGTTTGAGCATAAAACTCCGAGGACAACTTTGCAATTAAATATGACACTTTCTGAAGCACAAAAGGAACGTATTCAACAATTGAATACTTTGGATGAATGGAGAAAAATAGTTGTCTAGCAGACAGAACTGATACAAATCGGAGAGAAAAGTGGCATGATAAATACATCAAAGAGAAAAAGTTCAAAGTAGGTGAGTGGGCAATATTGTATGACTCCAGATATAAAGATACTATGGGAAAGATGCAACCAGATGGTTAGGTCCATATGAGATAGAGGAAGTTTTCAATAATGGAGTTGTTCATTTGACCATAATTGACCCGGTTCGGTTCAAGATTTTGGTAAATGGTCACATATTGCGTCTTTATCATAAGCTGGCTAGCAAAGAGGAGTTCCTGCAACAATTTGGCTAAAAGGATCAAAAACAAGTTCCTGCAGCAACTGATCAAGTTCTTGCGGCCACTGATCAAGTTCATTCTGCAATTGAGCAAAGTATTGGAGGTAAGGTTCCTGTAGCCACTGCAGTGAACATGCTTGCCACTTCATAATTCTCCATGCGTCATTTCACAAAAATATTTCCATGTCTTATGGAAATATTATTATTCTCCATAAATAAATTTTTCCATCCACGTCATCCCATCTCATTTCCTTATCTGTCATTTCATTTCATTTCGCTATTCTTTTCGCGCAACTACATGTACATATTTTATTTTATTTTAATTAGGCACTTATGATTTTATTATGATTATTGCCTTTGCTAAATTTGTGTACACTTCCCTAAATCCTTTCAGCCTGTGTGAACACGTGCCAAAGTAAGTTGGGGGGGGGGGTGTTTTATGGTTTGGTTTCCAAAATTAGTAATTACTCATCCTTTTCGATACCTTGATTTGTTTGCTTGCCATCATTTCTTTAATAAGATATTCTTTGGCATAAGAAAGTAATGAACTCTTCCATAAAATTTGTAAATAGGTAAGGAAGTTTCAATTTTCAGTCTATAGAGTATTTTGGCTCTTCGTTTCTCAGCTACAAAGTTTGCTACATTAATAGATTAAGAAATGGGTGGAGATCCAATCCGCCATGAACCAACAGTCCATGATGCATTGCTATAGGATGCTCTTTGTGAGCATTATTTCAGGTAGCATGGTTGGATTGTCTACTTTATGAAAATAAGGGATTATAATGAAGAAATTGCCTCAGAGTTTATGCATTCATTCAACGAAGGAGAGGCTATTGTTAAAGGATTAAGGTCATTGCTATAGAGTAGTGGATAGTTGGAGTTACAGGGTTGCCATAGGAAGGAGAATTGTTTCCAGAATCAAAAGACACCAGAAGAACCAGAGCAAAATTTACACTCCCCATAGATGGACCTCTAACAGTGGACAAGCAAGGAACTAGGAGCGTTTCCCTTCCAGCGGAGTGGCCCCAAGTGGCTTTATATGTAATGAAGTACATTAATTGTGAAGGGAGGTATTCAAATTTATATTCACCCCATTTCAAATTGCTTAGTCATTTACGACATGGCCAGAGAGTGAATGTTCCTAATTTTTTATATCACCTCATTTTCACAAGTGCCAAAGAAACCCGGAAGAATGGAAATTGTTCTATCAGCCATCATGGTTTGATAAAATTACTGGTAGAACGTTCTCTTAGGAATTTTTCATAGATGGAATGGGGGGTATTTGAAGACATATCACAGTTTAGGGTTGAAGATGCTCCTGTTGCAGATGAGTTAGCAGTTGAAAAGGAGGAAATGGGAGAACCCTCTTCTCCCATAATTTCTATAGAGAATGAATTGTTCATCGCTGAAGGAGTTGTGATTATTATGGAGGAATAGATGGTTGAGACAAACATAGAGCAGCCCTCCACTTCTTTTCAAAGGGAATCAACATCTTCTAAAAGAAAAGGGAAGGAATTAGAAGGAATTGATGCAGAAGATGAACCTATGGTTCAACCATAGGAAATTCAAGTTTCTCCTATAGCCAATAGGCGTAGACCAAAGAGAAAAACTCCTGTAGCAAAGCCGCAGGTAGAAACCATTCCTGTAGCCACTCCAATGGTTTATGTAAGAAGAACTAGGAGTAATACCCAAAAAGTCCATCCATTAAGTGATGCAACAAAGATTATTTCAGTAGAAGCATCACAAGAATAGAGCCCAGCAGAGGTTGAAATTCATAAGGAGGATGATGTTGACAGACTTTCAAGTCTGGCATATGTGGTAGGACAGCTTGAGGAACCTATTGAAGAAATTCCACGTCCAAAGGTAACAGCTATTAAGCCTCCATCATCTCTCAATAGTTTATCTATTGCATTAACATTTTATAAGCAGTGAGAGATAGAAAGGGCTAGATTACATGGGATTATTGACAAACAATAGAAGGAAATTGAAAAAAGGGATAATAAAATTGAAAAATTAGAAGCCAAAGTTGATACAATCACTAATATGGTCCCGGAGTTAATGCAATGTAGGGCACCGCCAAGAGTTTATGCTTTGCATTTGAAAGAGCGGTATTTAAATTTTAAATTAAACCACATTGTTAGGGACCTTAGCCCTTCTTTAGAAACCCCTGAGGAATTTTATTATGCCTATCAGACTTCCCCAGCAGCTGTAAAAAAATTATTGTGTGAGCTTTACTTGCATAACTATGATGTAACTTCTGATAGTGAGTGGAATCCCTTGTTATACATTGGGGATATCCAGATAAAATCCTTAATGTCATGGATTCAGAATGAGACTAGCATGGGAACACAGTACAGATAGGGATGTTGAATTTGATTGTCCATTACCACTAAGGAAATAAGCAAAAGAGCCAAGAGTTCTCTATTATGAATGGCATAAGCTATTGGTAAGGCAAGATGTGAGGAATCAAGTGTTGCTAATGAGGGAAGAAATATTCCAAGCATATGAGCATTTAGTTCAAAATGAAAGTGCAGCTACAATTGAAGGCCTAACTCAATGCTAGAATAATTTGCCAGAAGAATTGAAACAAGGATAACCTCATTCACTGCCAAATTTTCATGCAGCTATGCAAAGAGCCCCTAAATATATCCAATTGGACAAGATGAAAACCAATAACTAGCTGCCTTTGATCTTTCAGACCCCTATACTTATGTGGCCATTGTTGAGATGTAAAGTTACAGATCACCCTTATGACACAGCTACAGAGGAGGCCAGATGGTCTAGATTAGAAAAGATGAAGGGGTTTTATTGGAATCTTCCTTCAGGAGGAACAGGTCAAGGAATCGTTGGTGACTTAAGAGTTAGTGCCAGAATCAGGAATTTTCCTCTTGCTGGAGGATCAACAAGACCTTAAAGTTGGGGGGCATTATGAGTTGAGACATTAGCATATTTTTATCCTTAGAACTCTTAAGCTTTTGTCATATTTTGATTTACATAATAGTAATGATGTATCGGAAGATTACTATATGTATTTCAGATGTTAGCCTGAACCTATTAAAACATGTTTTGTCTTTGCTAGTTTATTCCTGCAGCCATGTTATTCATTCCTATTGCCATGCAGATTGTTTAGGTAATATCATGTGTGAAATCAATAGATGTTTTGATTAATTAAAATATATGTGTATGTTCTCTTATGTTCTTTCTTTTTTATATTGCAGGAATAAATTGATGTTGTTAGGAAGGCTCTCCTATCGCGCCAATTGTAGTAGGAGACATTCAAGGAGGGACTGAAAGACCAAATCAATAGAAATGTTGATGAGCATAAGGAACGACAGAGGAAAAGTAATTGTGCAAAGTTTACTGATGTCTTACTCAAAGTAGACATTAGTGTTGAAAATACCGCCATGATGTGTTATGACTGTGGTTCAGTTTAGATCCATATTATCAGCGACTTAACTCCAACTGTTTCCTTTCTTGATTAGTTATCCACCTCTTCTAATTAGCATGATCTATGTAATAGGAAGTAGTTGTTTTCTTTTAAATAAAGGTCCTTATCTCTTTCTTGAGGTTAAATAGAAAAGAGAGAAAGCAAAGCAGAGGATTTTGGAAATAAAGCTACAAGTGTTTTGAGTTTCTTTTGATGTTGAATCATGTAATGACTTCCGAAGAACAATGAATAAAAATATGTTATTTTGAGCACTTAGAGTTTTTTTGGGAAGCCTGGAATCACTCATGCAAGGGGGCCCACTTGGTGAGTGTTCTTGTGCCTTTGTTAAGATTAGTTTTCTTCTTTAGCTGCAGTAGACGTTCTTGCATTGACTGTTCCTGCAGCCATTGGAAATAGATCCACTGATTGTTCCTGCAGCCAAACCAAAATACATTAATTTATGTTTATCAGCATTGATATTAGCTAGTATTGCTTGAATGAATTTATGTTAATGCAAAAAATTTCCTGTAGCCTTTCAATTCTTGCTTATCTTTTTCACATAATGTTAGTTGTTGTAGTAATGTAGAGTAGCTATTGCAAGAACTTAGTGCATATATAGTGCAAACCCATTTCAAGTATTATGTCCCTGGGTTGACAATCAAATGAACACTAGCTATGGAAATAGTGACTTTACCAAGTGAATGTCCAAACTTCGGGTTGAGACTTCAACTAGATTTATTATTATTATTGTTGGGTTGAATAATTTTGAAGATGCATTTGATCCCCGTTAAAAGATCACAATCAAAGCATATGATGAAGAAGAGTTCCTCCAAAGGAATTGTGATATTACCAATCAGAGTAGGACCCTTGTAGAAAGATATATCATGCCAAGTTCTAGACCTAGATTTATCATACAACATACTTTTGGGAAGACCATGGATTCATGACATACAAGCTATTCCCTCAACTTATCACTAGTGCCTGAAGTTTCCGTACAATGGATAGGAAATCATAATTTTAGTAGACTCGAATCCATTCCAATATTGTAGCAATTTGAAACCAACACAAGAGGTCACGGTTCCACATAATAGAGAGGCATCCTCTTCAAGCACACAATCCAAGGAAAAATCATTTTCTTCAATCTTGTCAAGTTTTGAAAAATAGATACAGCTAAGGGATCATGGGAACAGAGAATATTCACTGTCACAGTTGCCCCTTTCTCCTAAATCTTATGGTAAACCATCAAACTCAAAACAACAACCAGTTGTAAAACCTCTTCAAATATTTGATGGAGCATTTGTTAGTGCTGGGACATTATCTAAAGAAACAAAGGACAAAGATGTGCTACAATGGCTATACAAGGATGAAGAAGTTCAACAAAAACCAATAATGTCAAAATACCCACAGAGAAATATGGAACGGGATTTAACATCCTTCAGAAAATGTGATACATTGGAATAGGTCTTGTAGGAAAAAGAAAAGAAGGTATCTTAGAAACCATACAACCTCATACTCAACAGGAAAAGACAAATCAGGCTTAGGGTATGAACAAGTTACTCCATAAGAAGAAACATCTTCTATGCAACAAAAAGATTAACATGACAAAAGACAAGAGAAACTTGTAATCAAAAGAGAGGAAGCATTTTCCAAACAACAAGAACAAGAAAAAATAAGATCACAAAAAGAGAGAGCTTCTAATCAGCAAGAAAGACAAAATAATGGCACTTCCCAAGAAGAGTCAATTTCTAATCAAAATAGACAAGAAAATGGTATGAAGCAAGGAGAAATAATAGAAAGACTAACAGAACTAAATATCAGCCTAGAAGAAGTTGAATATGAGAGAAGAAAAGAGATAGCGAGGAAAATAGAAGACAAACCAAAAGATATATGAACAAATCTCCAGATTGCAAGCTGCCAGTGAGACAAATTCCAAAGAATGGGAATGGGATTCCTATCATTCTAAACAATCAGTTGAAGAAACCTGCTATGAAGAAGATGTGGGTGTTGATGTAGTTCATACGTATGCATGACAAATGTTTGGAACTAGATCACTTGAATTAGAATCACATTCGATCGAATTGGATTTAATCGAGGATGATTGGGAACTACTTGCGAGAGGTCATTCTGATGAGAGTATCATCCTAGACATTGAAATATGTATTGAAGACTTTAGCATTTCTATCATGACTCTTAATGCCTTTGAAACATCTCAACCTGAGGATCCCTTACCTTTAATACATCCTGAACTTATTGACTGGGATAACGAAGGACATATTGAAATTGATACCTTTCCTAATGACCACGCTATTGCCTTATACCTCAATGCAATTGAGCCCACAATAACTTCCACCAGCGATTTCACCAACGCATCTTCCAGTCAAGCGGGTGCCAAATCTCCTAGTCGCAAAAGTAAAAATAAAGAAAACAAAATTAGGTCTAATTCTGAAAACCATTTATTGGCAACATTAGACCAAGAAAAAGTAAAAAGAAAGGACACATGTAATGGTGAAAACCTCCTTGAGGCGCCAGAAGATGGGAGATTTGACACCTTACCTGAATATTATGAAGAGACATCATCTATAATAATTGATCCAATGGAAGCAGTCAACATTGGAACAACAAATCAACCAAAGATTCTACATCTGGCAACCTCTCTATCAGAACAAGAAAAGCATAAATATCTAGAATTTTTCAAAGGACAACAAATCAATTTTGCCTAGTCATATGTAGTCATGCCAGGGTTGTATCTAGATCTTATAATGCATCACCTAAATGTCTCTCAGGAGCCAAATCAGTAAAACAAAAATTGAGAAAGATTCATCCTCATATAGCTCTCCTTGTCAAAGCAAAACTGAAGAAATTACTAGACGTGGGATTCATCAGACCTATGGCATATCCCCAATGGGTATCAAACATAGTTCCTGTTTCTAAACTAGATAAAAGTATCAGAGTGTGCACAAACTTAAGAGATCTCAATAATGCATGTCCAAAGGATGACTTTCCTTTACCTAATATTGACATCATTGTAGATTTAACTGTTAGGCATTCCATGTTTTCTCTAATGGACCATCTCTTAGGATATAATCAGATTAAAATAGCTCCAGAAGATCAAGAAAAGACAACTTTCACATGTCTATGGACTACTTTCTACTAGAATGTTATGCCATTTGGACTAAAGAATGTAGGTGCTACTTATCAGAGAGCTATGACAATAATATTCCATGACATGATGCATACATTCATGGAAGACTATGTAGATGATATATTGGAAAAATCATACAATAGAGGGGAACATCTAGAATATTAGAAAATATCTTTGACCGGTTACAACAATACAAGCTAAGGCTAAATCCCAAGATATGTACCTTTAGTGTCACTTCAGGTAAGCTATTGGGATACATTTTTTCAACTAGGGGTATAGAAGTAGATTCAGATAAAGTTAAAGCAATCATGGAAATGGCATCTCCCAAAAATATCAGTCAACTCAGATCACTTCAAGAAAGATTGCAGTCAATTCGAAGATTTGTTGCTCAGTTGGCAGATAAGTGTCAACCATTTACTCATCTATTGCACAAGAATGCTCATTTCAAATGGGACAATCAATGTGAAGAAGAATTCAACAAAATCAAGGAATATCTCATGCAACCACCAGTTCTAATGTCACCAATTCAAGGTAAGTCATTGTTACTATATGTATCAGCCACATAAGTATCATTAGGAGTTTTGCTCGCACAACAAGATAATGAAGGAAAAGAATGAGCTATTTACTAAATCAATAGAAAATTAGTGGGATACGAGCTCAATTACTCACCAGCAGAAAAAGCATGCTTAGCAGTAGTGTTTGCTTCTCAAAAATTGTGACACTATCTACTCTCCCACTCAATCATCCTGATTGCTAAAATATATCCATTAAAGTATTTGCTTGGCAAGGCAACATTAACATGAAGATTATCAAAATGGGTCATGATCCTGAGCAAATTTGATATTGAATATGTGGACAAAAAATCTATCAAGGGACAATTCATTGCAGACCAGCTAGTAGAATCACCACTTCAAGATGATCATCCCTTAAACATTGAATTCTCGTATGTTTATATTCTTGCAGTCACCAAACATACATGGCAATTGTAATTTGATGGTTCATATACCCAGCATGGATCAGGAGCGGGCATTTTATTCATCACACCCCAAGGTCACACAATTCCAAAGGAATATAAATTGAGTTTTCCATGCACCAACAATACATTAGAATATGAAGCTTTGGTCACAAGAATCAAGATGGCCATAGAATGGGACATCACGCAACTACAAGTTTTTGGAGACTCTCAGCTTGTCATTATTCAAATTAATGATGATTATCAAACAAAGGATGACAAACTAATGGCCTATAAAATGATGGTAGATTATTTCAAAAAGTATTTTGTAGAAATTACTTTTGAGAAGATTCCATGAAATGACAACAATGCAGCAGTTGCCATGGCAACACTTGCTTCTCTACTTCAGACAGAGGAAAATCAAGAGCGTTATGATTTTCTGGTGGAAGAGTTGTTTTACCCTGCCCATGACTGTCCCAATTCCAAAATTATATGTCACCTTGTTGGGCATGATTCCTCCTGCTATGTCCAAATTTATATATATCTTGTCGTGGATACCCTTTTTAAACGAGGTTTGGATGGTACTCTCTTAAGATGTCTCAAGCAAGAAGAATCTAAAAAGGCCTTAAACAAAGTCCATAATGACATTTGTGGCACTCATTCAAGTGGTATTACCCTTTCGAAAAAACTCATACACTTGGGCAATTATTGGCCAACTACGGAACGAGATTCTTTTCAAATAGCTAAAACGTGCAAGCAATGTCAAATCCATGGCAATTTAATTCATGCACCAGCACAAGAGCTTCATGATTTGGCAACATCTCGGCCTTTCTGCCAATGGGGTCTTGATCTAGTAGGAAAGATAAATCCTCCTTCATCTAATGGTCACAAATTCATCTTTGTAGCTACATAATATTTTACAAAATGGATTGAGGCAGTACCTCTCACAAATATCATAGGAAAACAAATTTCTACATTTATCTTGAACTACATCATATGTCGCTATGGCATACCCATGATCATTATCACTGATAATGGATTACCATTCAAGAACCAGGACGTACAGGAGCTTTCTGAGAAATTTTAGATCCAACATAGATTCTCCACACCCTACTATCCACAAGGGAATGGATAAAGAGAAGCATCAAACAAAACAATTTTGAAAATTCTCAAAAAGACAGTGAATGATGCTGGCAGAGATTGGCATGTTCAATTGAACCTTGCTCTATGGGCCTACCATACTAGTATCCACACTCATATAAGAGCCACACCTTTCTCTCTTGTCTATGGATCAGAAGCAATACTGCCAATAGAAGTAGAGATACCTTCTCTATGAGTATCATTAAAAGGTGTTATCCCAGATGAAGAACAACAAGTATCTAGACTGCAAGAGTTAGAATTGATCCATGAATGATGACAAAATTCCTTTGATCATTTGAAGGTGTATCAAAAAAGAATTTGTCAAAGTTATAATCACAAGGTCAAACCAAGAACATTTCAAGTTGGAGAACTAGTGCTAAAGGAAAATCCACACAACCAGTCAGATCGAGAAAAGAAAGGAAAGTTTGAACCAAACTGGTTGGGTCCGTTTGTGGTCACAACAACATTTAGGTCAGGATCCTATCAGCTATAAATGCCAGACGAGGATCAGCTTGAGGAACCCATCAATAGCATGCATCTGAAAAAGTTTTTTGTCTAAAAGCAAAAAATTCAAAAAGCAGTGAAAAAGCAGAAAATCCAAAAAAAGTGAAAAAGCAAAAAATCCAAAAACAATGAAAAAGCAGAAAATGCAAAAATAACAAAAACTGTGAAAAAAAAACAAATATGAGAAAAAGTGCAATAAAAAGAGATGGTGAAAACTTGGCAACATGCGCTATCTGTCAGCTAGCTCTTCCATCTATTAGTTCATGCATCTTTCCGCTCGCATTCATTTTTCATCAGTGTTGTTCATATCCGTAATAAATCCTTTGTAAATATGCAGGCATCACAGGTGATTTCTCACCATGGTTTGGATCATTATATATACCATAATAAAGTTTGTTTCTAGACTAGGGGCAAAATCCTGAACCTAGCTAGGGGAAAAATTTCATTGAGCTTAATCAAACAAGTAGAACAATAGTTAGGCAACACTTGTCAAGAAAAAAATGAGAACATCCAATGTTGAACACAAGATCAAATTATCTACCATCAATTATCAACTATCGGTCTCAACATGACAAACACTTATCAATGGATGATATCTTTTGACTAACGATTTTAATACTTTATCAACAATGGTTCAACTTTAATATCTTGATTTTCACTATCGTGATTTCTGAGTGAGTCCAGGATGTCTTTGACATTTTATTGACTCTAGGAAGGAACATGATATTTTCTTGTCTTCTATTGATAAATTAATCGTTAATATGTGAAAATGTGTCTTAGGACATGATCATCGGAATATCACCAAAGACATTTCGGATTTGCATATAGAAATGGTTAATACTACCTATTTTATGCAAGCAACACTCAGGTCATCTTGGTTCAATTATACCTCGATGCTTGTGCTAACTTGCAATATAAAAACCCAGGAAAGTTGTGCCCAGGTCATCATGGTTCAACTATACTATCAATGTTTGCACTCACTTCCCACATTTTAGAGGCTCAATGATGACAAAAATCAATGACCAAGTGACTGATCCGATCGTAGCATTGCATTTCATTTGCATTGGCATATTTAAAGTAGATTGCATTTCATTTTGCATGGGATCACAAAATCTCATCCTTTCCATGGACAAACGCTTCAACAGGTGTTGTCTCTCTTATTAAGTGATTGAGTACATTGGACATTAACAAAAATAATCAATTCATTCATCCTACATGATAAGTTAGTTCATTTCATCACATGTAAGCATTGCATAATAAGATATCATTCATATATATCATTCAATAATTCATGGCATAAATATCAATCATGTAAAGTGACATCATCATTGCATTGCATCCATCTCATATCAACATGCATAGATAAAATCATAAAAGCATCATAAAAATAGAAAGAATTTCATTGCACATGAATCACATAGTACATATAGCATCATCTTGCATCATCATATAAGAAGAATGCATCCATAATCTCATAAATCATATAAAGCAAATAGAATTGACTGCATATCATATCATTAGAAATGATCAAGGTCCAATGTACAATGATATCAAAAAAATGTTAGAGATACATCACAGGAATCATCAATGTCTCATCAATGGTGTATACAAAATCGGATCAATTATCAATCTCTCATATCAATGTCAACTAGGACGATGAGATGAAGTTTATTTAGATGTTGTCAACCTAACCAAATCCCATGCTCCTCCCCTGAATGCACCAACATCACATCTAAATCCTCCTGCGACAAGATATCAACAAAATATCAGTTCTTTATCCAATCAATTATTTTGCTCAATTGATCTGCTATCATATCTGCTCACTAGAGATTTCCATCAATCTCTTTGATCCCTCATCTGTGATGCTCATTCATCATGAAGTCACGCATCTAGTCTATCCAATGATCCCTCATCCGTGATGCTCATTCATCATGAAGTCATGCATCTAATCTATCCAATCTTAAGTTTACATCATTGACACTCATCAATCATGAAGTCAATCAAACTCATCCTATCAGATCATCCAATGTTGAGTTTACATTATTGATGCTCATCAATCATGAAGTCAATCAAACTCATCCTATCAGATCATCAAATATTGAGTTTATATCATTGACCCTGATCGATCATGAGTTCAATCAAACTCTATCAACCATCAAATTAACCAAAACATCAAAGTAATCAGAGAACATTTTCATCAACCAAAGTTGTAGGAATCAAATAAATTTTATCGAGAAATTGATTTCGCACAAATCCAAACAATCCAGTCATCAATTCTCTCAATTGATCTCCCAAGGGGGCATCATCACATCATAATCTATCATTCAGTGTCTGGGGCATCATATTGAGATTTATCATCTCAAAATCAAAATCGCATAATATCAAGATTTATCATCTTGAATCAAATCAGTATCATATCAAGATCAAATCTGCAGCGAATAATATCACATCACCATTATCGAATAAAATTTTCTTTGAACCAATGCATCATCACACATCACTTCAAAGAGAGGAGAAATGTATACACCTAAAAATGGTCTAAAGATAATTAATTAAATACATAGTTATTTAATTAATCTCCCTTCTCAATTAATTGAATTCACAAATAATTTGATTAATTTCCCCATTCACCTACTTATAAATAAGTCTAATTGATTTATTTATATAGTTGATTCAACAATCCCCCTTTGATTAATTAATTCCCCCCATCAATTTCATTCTTCCAATTCCTAATTAAGATTAACAAATTCTTAATTTGTTGAGATTAATTACCATTTTCCTAAATATTTGAATTTCTAAATTCAAATATGAGCACATGGCTCTTAACTTCTAACCACCTAACCTAACCTCCCCCTAAGCTAACCCATTCTATCTAATCCTAGGTTTAACTAACTCTTTCCTATCTTGCACATCCTAACCTCTTTTATCCTAACTTCTTATGGGTTGAATATTCTCCCCTTGAGACACATGGCACTTTTGCCACATGTTTGCTCCCTTGGACACTTGCCCTCTCATGAGCAAGGTTCCTTGACATTTGTCACCATGGAGATGACATGTGTCCCTTCCTCCAACCTCTTCTCCAACTTCCTCACTCTTATCCCTTGATATCTTTAGATTGAATCTATGTCGTCGATTCTTGCCACCTCAGCTTTGGCCTTGGAATTCCTATAAATACCCCTCATTTTGGAGCAATAAATATCCCTTGCATCCTATATTTTAGCATCATTACTATAGGAATTTTTATCTCAATCATCTAGCATAATTAGAATTTTAGATTAATAATGCATACAATTATGCTCCACATATCATTTTAGATTTATCTAGCTTAATTTTCTTAATCTTGCATTCATTTAGTTTGCATTCATATAGATTAAATCCTCCATCTTGGTGTAGTCTAGTCACTAGTATTGCTTAGATAAATCTAAGAGAAAATCTATACTCACATATTTTAGGAGGCAATAGGTCAATTTGTTATAGTTTTTACATTTATTGATTTTGATCAACTAACCAATGCATGTAATGATTTATTGAGTGTTTGTGTTTCAGATATAGATTCCAAATTTCACACACAGAGATGTCATTTTTGCAACAAGAGGAAATATCTCACCATAATCAACACCCTCAACCTGAGAGTAGCCTTTTGCAAACAACCTTTCTTTTTACTTCTCAATGGTTCCATTTGAACCAATGTTTTTCTTGAACACCCATTTGTAACCAACAAGCTTTTGTCCTTTAGGAAATGGTACAAGATCCCATGTATTATTCTTTTTCAAAGCTGTCATTTCTTCTTCCATATCAATCTTCTAGGATTCTGCATCATTCATACCTAATGCCTCTTCTACAGATCTAGGTTCATCCATATTAGTATTCAAAGAAAAAATACATCTTCAATCATCAATTGAATACCTTTCAAGTGGTTGTCTATGTCTTGTAGACCTTCGAACAAACTGAGTTGGAGGTTCTTCCTCCTCTTCTGGAGATTCAGAGCTGGATGAGCTCTCCTCAACTTCTTGCATATCAAGTGGTCTTGATTCAACTCTTTCAGGTGTATAAGGGAATTAAATCATATCTTTCTATTTAGTTTGTTCCAACTGTAATGTAACAAAAGGAGACTTAATTTCTCTAAAAATAACACTTGTACTATGAATTACATTTTGTGCAATAAGGTCCCAAAGGTTGTATCCTTTCACACCATTACTGTATACTATGAAGATACATTTCACAACCTTGTTCTCCACCTTTGTTCATTTCTCCTTTGGCACATGTGCATATGCCTTGCAACCAAAAACTCTAAGATGTGTCAATGAAGGCTTGTGACCTGACCATGCTTCCATAGGCATTTTATCAGCAAGAGTTGATGTACGAGACCTGTTAATCAGGTAGCAAGCAGTTGCAACAGCTTTAGCCCAAAAATTTTGTTCTAGACCAACACCACTCACCATACTCCTAGCCTTCTCCATCAATGTCATGTTCATTCTGTCTACAACTCCATTCTGTTGTGGAGAATAAATAATTGTCTTATGTCTATTAATACCACAATCTTTATAGAATCTATCAAAATCGTTAGAGCAAAATTCACCGCTATTATCAATACTTAAATATTTAATTTTCTTTCCAGTCTACAACCAAAAACTTCATATTTACTCTTTATTAAGTATACCCATGCCATTCTACTAAAATCATCAATAAATGAAACATAATATATGGATTCTCCAAATGAAGGAACATCTACAAGACCAAACACATCAGAATGAATAAGATCCAAAACACCACAAGATTTATGAGAACTCAAGTAAAATTGAACGTGGTTTTGTTTTCCATAAATGCAATGATCACATAAATAAAAGTCAAGATTACAATCATTCAAACCTTCAACAAGGTTTTTATTTTTTTAGGTCCTTAAACCATCTTCTCCAATGTGACCAAGTCTCTGGTTCCATAACATAGTCTTCTCTGTAGGTAATTTTTCTTCAGAAGAAAAAGCACCCTTGGGTACCCAAAATCCATGTCCATCCGTTGAAGGTGAAACCCTCAAATCTTCTGACAGAGTATCCACATATTTACTTTTTACAGAAGTGCTATTACACTCAACAATGTATGCCTCTAGCCTATAAAAACTATCGAACCTGACACCTCTAGCAATCACCATAAAACCCTCAATCATCTTACATCTTGCATTAGAAAAGACTATCTACACACCCACATCTATTAGTTTTCTCACAGATAATAAATTTTATTTTAAATCAGGGATATTTAGCACACTGCTAATCTTTTTTATTCTACAATTAGGAAACCTGACCCTAACTTTACCTCGACCAATAATGTTTAAATGTGAATCATCACCCAAGTACACCTTTCCTCCATTAAATTCTTCATATTCAAAAAACCAATCTTTATTGTAATCCATATGAAAAGATGCACCTGAGTCAATTAACCATGCATCATTACCTACATGAGTAGCCAAATCTGCAATGAATTAGTTTAAAAAATCCAACAACCCACAACTTAAACCAAAGGTGATCAAGCTCTAATACCACTTGTAAGGAAGTTAAGTAGCAGAACAACTTCCTACACAGATTTTGAGAGGAGGATAATGCAAAAAAATTTATAGATCATTCCAATAGTTACATAAGCTTAATAGAAATAATCAAAATATCATGCATATCACAACACAACAACACAATGATTTACTTAGGGAAAACCCTTTAGGGATAAAAACACCACACTCCAAAAGTAGCTCAATATATTATTCAGCAATCAATAATATATTACAATATACTTGCAGAGAAATCTCTTCACATGAGTACCACTAATCAGAGACTTAGAGGTAACTCAATCATCATAAAACTCTTACACACAACCTCTGTCTCACGCACCTCGTATATAGGAGATACAATACAAGAAACCATCAAATGATATTACAAAACCATGGGCTAAAACCACCCAATAAAGTAGACCTGACCTTATCTCCCTTCTATATTATGTTAGAATCAAAGATCACTGAGAGGGGGGGTTATTCAGTGATCTACCGGAAATCAAATCCACAAACTTATTCTTTATCCACCGGTTAGCAATGCATAACAAAAAAGAACATAAACATGCAATAAATATACCACAAATCCACAACACCGGAATTTTTACATGGAAACCTGGAAAGTGAAAAACCACGGTGGGGCTGGAACCCACAATATTCATATACTATGGCCAAGAGTACATAAATATTACATAGATGGGGAATGAACTTGTATTCAGGCTCACTGCCTAAATCTTATTGCTCAAAATCTATTTTCCTAGAAGGCTAAAACCCTTTGGGAAGTCTCACCGACTTACAATGAGAAAATATAGTAAAATGAACTCTGAGATAGCATCTGACAATGCAAGAATGAGTTCTGATTAAGCACTAGATCTTTGACTATCCTTGCTCTGCAAATACTCTATTTCTGTCTTAGTCAGCTACTAGATTGTCTATAAGCCAAATGCACATGTGAAACTATGCTCAATCAGACAAAAATAGATCACCATTGTATTATACTGAAAACCAATCGCCGATTCGATCTTATATATCCGATCTAAACATAAAAATAATCTCCTTCAAGTTGGCTTCAAGAAGTGTAATGTGTAGCTCCAAGTCGGCTTCAATATCAAACAAAACATAGCACCAGACCAAAAGGTTATAATCAAACACTTCCTAAGGATCTTCCCATTCATTGAGATCACAAAATCAATCACCAAAAACACCACAATCACCGGAAATCTTTCCAAACCAAACCATTACCGAGATAGCCCTATTTTACTAGTTAACTCCTACTTCTGGATAGGATGAATCATGATCACATGATCAAATCACCAAGAAGAGTTGTCATCAATGACAACCCTAGACCTTAAATCAAGCATCGAAAATCATCGAATGAGTGTCAATTTCCAACAATCTCCCCATTTGGCATTGATGGAAACACCTTTGAAAAATGACTAACACCTTTGAAAAATGACTAAGTATTGAAACCTATACACTGGATCAAGAATAAAGAATTCTAAGGCTCCACTTAGATCAACAATCACAATATTACCAAACTATACACTCCATACACAATCAGTCTGTACATTTTCACCTCATCTCTCCCCCTTTGACAACAATGCCAAAGATAGGGTGTGCAACAAAATATTCTGTACATATATACACACACACACCAGATGATCAAATCTATACATGCTTGAGTATATCTGCATATGCCAACTTAAGGAACCCAAGATAGGTGGTCCATCCTGCCCACAACTTCTCCAAAATTGAAACAAAACCATTGAAAACATAAGCATGAAATTATATAGCTGTAATCTCAGTTGGAGTCTCCTAGGACATGTTTTGAATGCAGTCCATCTTATGATACACTTAGGTGTATAACCGGGGACCAATTAGGTTATGGATTTCACCTGTCCACCTAACCATTCTCTCCTTCTCCTTCTCAAAATTCCTAATCTGATCCATAATAGTCAAAATTTGGCCTTCAATACTGTCAGTTAAGTTAGTCGCAGGATCATAAACCTGGGAAATATGAGCTAACTGTCCTCTGCAATTATCTATTTGCTTGTCTATTTCAATAGTAAAAAATTTCAAAACTAGACAAGAGTTATAAATCTTACCACCTTTCGTTAAGGCCTCATCAATTAATTTTAATTCCTTTTCAAGCTAGGCCTTATCATTGCCGATCATTTGCAAAAATGTTTGAAGTTTTATATCTTTAATTTTTTCCATATCCTGCCTAGGTAATGTCTTGGTCAAAGAATCAAATTGAGTGGATATATGATCTATCAAGTTCTAAAGCTTACAGGATGAACTGGTATTAGTATCAAGTTGTAGTTCTGGTACCACCTGTTCCAAAACTAAAACTGTTTTCTCAATGAGTCTCTTCTCTTCTGATTCAGATTGCACTAACTCCTTACTAGCTTGTGCTTGGAGAGCAGCATCAAAAATCATCCTTTCTGCTGGAGACATTTGATTGAAAGTCATGTTACTATTCTTAAGAGGATATTCAGATATCTAAAGGGAACTATGGATTATGGTTTATGGTATCCAAAGAATCATGATTTCATATTGTGTGCCTACATTGATGTAGATTGGACTGGTGATGTTGATGACCAGAAGAGTACTACCAGTGGAACATTCTTTTTAGGTAAGAAATCGATTTCATGGGCTAGCAAGAAACAAGATTCAATATCCTTATCTACTATTGAAGCTGAGTACATTTCTTCTTCTAGTAATTGCACTCAGATAGTGTGGATGAAGCAAATGTTGAAAGATATCAGAGCTTGGTCATAGGTTCAAACCCCTCGCTTGCACTGGGGGTGATTGTTGCAAGGTGTGTTCCCTTGGTCTCCTTGTGATGTGTAGCACAACGCTTGGGTTTGTGACATGGCTTAAATGCATCCTCTAGATTATATAAGTCTAGTGGTTGTATTGGGAATTAACAGGTTGATCTTTTGGTGCAATGGCAACCACACTTGTAACAAGAGACTCCAACTAAGATTGCAACTATAGAATTTCATGCTTGTGTTTTGAATGGTTTTGCTTCAATTTTAGAGAAGTTTCAAGTAGGATGGAACACCTATCTTGGGTTCCTTAAGATGGCATATGCAGATATACTCAAACATGTATAGATTTAATCATCCAGTGTGTGTGTATATATGTACAAAATATTTTGTTGCACACCCTATCTTTGGCATTGTTGTCAAAGGGGGAGAGATGAGGTGAAAAATGTACAGACTGTTTGTGTATGGAGTGTACAGTTCGGTGATGTATATTTTTTGATTATTGATTTAAGGGGGAGCCTTAGAATTATTTATTCTTGATCCGCTATACAGGTTTCAACACTTAGTCATTTTTCACAGGTGTTTCCATCAATGCCAAAGGGGGAGATTGTTGGCAATTGACACTCATCCGGTGATTTCCGATGCTTGACTTATGGTCTAGGGTTGTCATTGATGGAAACTCTTCTTGTTGATTTGATCCGGTGATTGTGATTCATCCTATCCGAACACAAGAGTTAACCGGTAAAACAGGGCTATCTCGGTGATGGTTTGGTCCGGAAATATTTCCGGTGATTGTGGTGTTTTTGGTGATTTATTTTGTGATCTTAATGAATGGGAAGATCCTTAGGAAGCATGTGATTATAGTCTTTTGGTCCGGTGCTATGTTTTGTTTGAGATTGAAGCCGACTTGGAGCTACACATTACACTTCTTGAAGCCAACTTGAAGGAGGATTTTGTTATGTTTAGATTGGATATATAAGATTAAATTGGCAATTGGTTTTTGGTGTAATACTATTGTGGTGATCTATTTTGGTGTGATTGAGCGTAGTTTCACGTGCACATTTGGTTTACAGACAATATGGTAGCTAACTAAGACAAAAACAAATTATTTGTAGAGCGAGGATAGTCAAAGATCTAGTGCTTAACCAAAACTCATTATTGCATTGGCAGATGCTATCTCAGAGTTCATTTTACTGTATTTTCTCATTGTAATCAAACTGTAAGTCAGTGAGACTTCCCTGAGGGTTGTAGCCTTCTGGGAAAATATCTTTTGAGTAGTGAGATATAGGTAGTGAGCTTGAATGCAAGTGCATTCCCCATCTTTGTAATATTTATGTACTCCTGACCATAGTATATGAATATTGTGGGTTCTTTCCCCACCATGTTTTTTCACTTTCTGGGTTTCCATGTAAAAAATCTGGTGTTGTGGATATGTGGTATATTTATTGCATGTTTATGTTCTTTTCTATTATGCATTGCTAACTGATGGATAAAGAATAAGTTTGTGGATTTGATTTTTGGTAGATCACTGATTCACCCCCCCCTCCCAGTGATCTTTGATTCTAACAAATGGTATTAGAGAGTTGGTTCATGGGTTCAAATCCCCTCGGGTAACGCTGAGAGGGAGATTATTGGCAAAATGGTCAGCACTCCCCTTAAGATTCATGACAAGAGACTAACCACCTCCCATGTGATCCATATCTCTACAATTTTTATTGGGCATTGATAGATCAGTCTTTTGATGCAATATTCATATACTATGGCTAGGAGTACATAAATATTGCATAGATGGGGAATGCACTTGCATTTAGGCTCACTACCTAGAGATCACTACTCAAAAGATATTTGCCTAGAAGGCTACAACCCTCAAGGAAGTCTCACTAACTTACAATTTGATTACAATGAGAGAATATAGTCAAATAAACTCTAAAATAGCATCTAACAATGCAAGAATGAGTTCCAGTGAAGCACTAGATCTCTGACTATCCTCACTCTACAAATACTTTTTTTCTATCTCAGTCAACTACCAGATTATCTATAAACCAAATGCGCACATGAAACTACGCTCAATCACACCAAAACAGATAACCACAATAGTATTACACTGAAAACCAATCGCCAATTCAATCTTATCTATCTGGTATAAATATAAAAATAATCTCCTTCAAGTCGGCTTCAAGAAGTGTAATGTGTAGCTCCAAGTCAGCTTTAATCTCAAAAAAAAATAGCACCAGACCAAAAGATTATAATCACACGCTTCGTAAGGATCTTCCCATTTACCGAGATCACAAAATCAATCAAAACACCACAATCATTGAAAATCTTTTTAGACCAAACCATCACCGAGATAGCCCTGTTTTACTGATTAACTACCTACTAGTTAACTCCTGCTTCCAGATATGATGAATCACGATCACCAGATCGAATCACCAAGAAGAGTTGCCATCAATGACAACCCTAGACCATAAATCAAGCATTGAAAATCACTGAATGAGTGTTAATTGCAAACAGATTCCATATGACATGTTAAAACACACATCAACATGTGTCCCTACCTTTTACAACTCATTTATGTGTCTGATACATTTAATTTTTCCTATTTCGGGAGTACAAACTTTCGGAGGCCATAACTTGAGAACTGTGTGTCCTATTGACGAATTGTTTGAAGCAGTAGAAAGCTCACGAAGTTCTCTATTGCCTCACAAACTTCTAAACCATTTACATCCACTTTTCAAGGAATTTGGGGGTCTCTAAATTCCTCAAAATTAAATATAAACCTTTCATCACACCCCTTCAAAATGGAAACTTTAATATCTTCAAAACTAGTTGTGATCTTGTGACGTAACTTGACTAGAATGTTTATCTATCCAAATAGAAGCTTTGGGGAGAATTTCACACCATTTTGTGCTCAAATGGAAACTTACTATAAATAGTACCCTCATGTAAATGCAAGGTTGAGATACCATTTTTTCCAACAAGTGGATTGTCTAAACTGCAAATCTGCCAAAGATGTATGGGAGAAGCTTAGTAGCATATATGAAGGAGACAAGAAGATAAATTAAGTAAATTTAAAGAGTCTCAAAAGAAAGTTTGAGAGTTTAAGGATCTCTGAAGATGACAATATTAATAGCTACATGGGTAACTAAAGTGGTTAGTGGGATAAGAAAAGTTAGTGGAAAATTGGAAGAAGATGTAGTAAAAAAGGTACTAAAAACCTCTCCTAAATCATTTGTTCCTAAAGTGTCTATTATTGAATAAAGTGAGGATTTGGACACTTACGCAATGGCCCAACTCTATGGAAAAATTACTGCAGTTGAGATGAGAGATATTGAGTTAGACAATTCCAAGAAAGAAGCTACATTCAAAGGCAACAAGAAAGTAGAAGAAAATGCTAATCCTAATGAATAACTTGATGCAAAAGCAAAATTTGTAAGAAGAGTAAATAAAGGCACTAGAAAATATAGAGGTAAGTTGCCCTTCAAATGCTTTAATTGTGGAAGAAACAGTCATTATTCTTTTAGGTATACTTTTAAGGATAATAATAATAAGAGAGGAGAAGATAGAAATAAAAGAGAAGACAAGATAGAAGGGGTATTCCTAAAAGAAGTTTTTACTCTCAATAATGTTAGTCTTGTGAGGATGAGGATTGTGAGGATTCAAATAATGAATTATTGTTCATGGTTGTGAAAGTAGGCAATAATGAATAATGTAAGCAATCCGGTATTTTGCATGCTGATTGAAATAATGAAAGATACTTGATTGTCTAGAATGCTTTTCATGCAAAAGAAGATCCAAATGTTTGGCTGATTGATAGTGGCTACTCAAATCACATGACCGGTGATAAAAGGAAATTCATAAATCTTACAAAATGGGATGTCATATTATTTAAATTTGGTGGAGAATAAGTTGCCTAGATTTGTGGAAAGGGAAATGTTACAATTGATGGGAAGCACAAAACAAAGGATTTTCACTATGTTGAAGGCTTGAAACATAACCTTCTTAGTGTTAGTTAGATGTGCAATTAAGGATACAATCTTATACTTCACAAGAGTGGTTGTGATAGAAAAAATAGGTATCTCTAAAATATTGATTGAAAAAGGAATAGGGACTGATGGAAACATCTATCAAATTGAGGCAAATTCATTCATAGCCTTAAATAAAATAGCTTAGGAAAACCCAGCGGAATCTAAAGTGGTGAAATCCCAGAGAGATGATAATAGATTGATTGAAATTATTTTGGTTTGGATGAATATGAAATAGAGTTTGAAAAAAATTCTTTGGTTTTATCTTAATTACCTTGCTACTACAATTATTGAATGTGAAGAATACAAGTTAAGACTAAGAAAAGTAGAAGATGAAATTATCAAGCTAAAGTCAAACTTTGGGAAAAATAGAGAATACGAGGACAAACTCAAAAGAGATGAAATTATCAACCTAAAGATTTAGATTGAAGAAGACAATATGATTGTGGATTGTTTAGATTCCAAGCTTCATGAAAATATCATTGAGTGTAACAATCTTGATGAAAAACTTGTTGCTTCAAAGAAAGAATTGGAGGATGCTAAATGCACTAGTATATCTGATAGAAATAAAGATGACTCTAAAATTCTCTAAGATAAACATGGTGGATAGCAAGGATGAGGAAGAAAAATCATATGAATACAAGAAGACTAGTGTGAATGGAAATGAACGCAGACAGCTCTAGAGCCAAAGAAAACCTACCCCAAATCAAACCTGCTCCAACCAAGTATCTTCAATCCTTTAATGTAAATTGTTTCTGTTTTGGTGGTAACATTAGGGTTTCACCAATTAAGATAATAAGACCACTAATCTTACCTAAAGGATCAAAAATCAAAAGATGGGGGTAAGTTCCCTAATCAAAATAGGAAAAGGTCTCAAACACTAATTAAATTTACCAATTTGTTGTCTCCCTCTTTTGAGTTGAAATTTAGATGTAAATTGTGAAGGTAGGGTAAAAATATTACCATTTTTTTATCACATGCCAAAACTTTTCTTATTATTAAGTAAATTTTAAGTAATATCTAAAATATGTATAAATGGCCTTGTATTTCTCAATTCCAAGTGATTTTCATAAGTAAGCCTTATTGTTTGAAAATTATCCTTGAATCCAAAATTAGAGTCATATGCTTAATATTAAAGGAGCCAAGTATTCCAAAAAAGAGAGTATGCTCTAAAGTGATATCTCCACATTGAAATAAAGGTCACAGTATTTTGATTATACATTTAGAGGAAAATTGAATTTTTAAAAGAAAGAGGCTTCCAACATGGTAAGAGTATTTGAAAGACTATTCCACATAGCATTAAGTGAGTTAGGGTTTACTCAAGAAAGATTAAGTTGTTTCACAAATAGCCTCTATTTTTCATAAGTTTTCTTGCTGATACAACTGCATTATGACTGCTAAGGTATTGAAGACCCTAACATAAGTTTGAAGGCTTTTATGTCATTGATTCATTTATGCATTTCGGTTATATGATTGAAAGGAAGGGAATTCATCCATTATATCTTTAGTCTTATTAGTCTGAAGATACTATTTTAAGAAGCTTGGATGTGAAATAAGGATCTCAATGGCATATTTATCATAGTAGATCTCTATTTGAATACTAAATAATGCCTATACTTGAGCCATGCTACCCATGAACCCTTTCAGTTTGGGTTTACTTTATCCTAAAAGAGGCAGTAAGAAGCAAATTGAAAATAAGAGCATCAACAAATCTACCACATAAGAAGCAAATATTGGAATGAGCAATAGTTATGCGAAAAGGAATAGTTATCTTCTTGACAAAGGCCCGTATATATAAAAAAGATATGAATAGTTTTAGGAGAAGAGCCCCAATCTAGAGGTAAAGTCATAAAATTAAGTCTTCAAACCTTACCATACACTATCTCCTTATACTTATTTTTTAATAATTTTCAAATAATATTTTCAATAAGTGTGAGTTGTGAATCTTCCTTGAAGTTTCATGATTGAGCACTTATTGGATCAAGAGTGTGGGTTTCATATAGAAGGGAGGATATTTATCTCACTATTTTATTGCACCTTTATTATTATTATTGTTACCTATCTTTGCTAACAAGCTCAATCAAGGAGTAGGAAGAAGACTAGGTCCATTATGAGGAGAAGGAATATTTATGGGTGTAGGGTCTATAGGTCTAATCAAGGTCATGATCATCTCATTTTTCCATTTTTGATAAGATAAGAAAAGGATATCATTTCCATGTTTTAAGGGCTCAAGTTGTTTAGGCCAAAATTAATTAAGAGTGAAATTTCCCGCTTTGTTATTGGTTGTTAAGGATATGATTAATCAGTATAATAGTGCTATTATGAAGGAATTTCAAACATATATGAACTGTAGAATGGATAGCTTTCATGGAAGAGAGACAAGGATGTCCCAACTTCATAGGAAATTGATCTGATGTTGGAATAATAGCAAAGGTAACATCAAAGAACTTATTACCAACCTCAATAGGAAGAGTAATGGAACTGATAGTAGGACAAGAAAAACAATCATACACCTTAACCATAACATTAAATTTATCATATGATACTTGGTGTAATTGTTGAGTAAAAAAGATATTCTTCAAAAATCACATTCACCATACATGATGGATCAATGAGAACCCTTCATGAGAGTTTGTCTTTGATCTTTGCAGTAATATATAGTGGGCCATTAGGTGAAACAAAAAATTTCACTAGGACCAAATGTAATGCACAAGTTTATTATAGGTTGAGGTTTGTCAATGAAGTTTACAACACTATTAGATTCTATACCAAGGTCATTAGGAGAAAAATCAAGTGGCTCAGACTCAACAACACTAGTAGAATGAGAAGGCAACAAATTGGTGAATATTTGGAAGTTTTGGTGAGGAGGAGATATGGACCTATTCCCTTTGTCATTCATACCAGCTCTACAGATATAGTATTGTTATAAATAAAGTATTGAATCTTATTTCTCAACTAGTAACATTTCTTGGTATCATGACCAAGTTGACAATGATATTAACAAAAATCTTTAGGATGATGAGAGGCTAGAAATGGTTTAGAATACTTAATTGGTTTAATGGGAGGAATTTGAAACAAATTAGTATTGATGTTGTCATTTATCTTGATGAAACCTTTGTTGGGTTTGAACTTCATAAACAATTGTTGATCACTCTCATTCTTATCAACTGGAGCCATCGAAGAGGATGATTCAAATTGAATCACTTGAAGCTGATAATTATGAAGCACTACACAAAATTGTGTAAAAGAATTAAAATCATAAAATAGAAGCCTATTTCTGTTAGAATTGTGTGAATGTTAGTGATATTGTTGTCATTGATGTCAAACCAGCTATCCAGTTTGGACCAGACAATATATGTAGCTCGGATTGGTCCAGATAACTATGTAGATGTTGTATGCAGTTAGTATGTAGATCTTTTGTTATGGATAGATGTTATGATGCAGTATGATGGAGCTAATATAATGTGGTAAACTTTGGAAGATCCTTGTTCTAGAATTTTGAGTTCTCATTGATCCCGATATTAGTTGTGTCATAGTATTAGTTGTTTTGATCATATTAGTAGTATCTATTCGAGTTTCATGTTTCAGTATCCTTGGCATGTGTGGAGTCTATATTTTGGAGATATTATGCTTAGTTTTTCTTATAATGGGTCAGTATTCTTGGGTCCAGATGACCCTACCCCACTCCGATAATCTCGGCATATGCATTGGTAGATGATGTATGTAAAGGGAAGCATGTAGAGATCTTGTGGAGACCAACATGAGTGTCTTGTTAACATTTTGGTCCTGGCCGACACACTATTTTGTATTTGTGCCCTCCAATATATATATATATATATATATATATATATATATATATATATATATATATATACATATATATATATATGTATGCATACATACATATATGTATATATGTATGCATACATACATATATGTATATATGTATGCATACATACATATATGTATATATGTATGCATACATACATATATGTATATATGTATGCATACATACATATATGTATATATGTATGCATACATACATATATGTATATATGTATGTATATATGTATACATATGTATATATATACATATATATACATATACATATGTATATATATGTATACATATATATACATATGTATGTATACACATATATACATATACATATGTATACATATGTATACATACATATACATATATATACATATATGTATATGTATATGTATATATACATATATATACATATACATATGTATATATATATGTATATATACATATGTATACATATGTATATGTATATATATGTATATATACATATGTATATATATATATACACATATATACATATATTTACACATATATACATAGTCACAACCCAAAACGAAACACAAATGAACTTAAAAACCTTAACATGCATATCAAGAGAGATAAAAAGCACACAATAAGAAGTCCCACATGGGTGTAGCTCTCAACTTTTAACACTATCCATGGATGTCTTATGAAGATTAAAGATGGTTGTGAAAATGAAAACAAATGCTCATTGAAGTGTAAATAAGTTACTATGAGAAAGCACCTAATTAGTCTATGTAAATTTTAGTAAAATAACAATGCAAATGCTTCTAAATGCTCTCTTAAAAATGACTATAAGTTTGATGCACCAAGATTTTTGATTTTGAAAATGAAGAATAAGAGTTCTATTTATAGGGAAAATAGGGTAATGGATGGTTAAGATTGAGTAATCTTAACAAGGGCCAAGATTGATGGGTTTATGATCCATGTGATGGATTTCAACCCAATCCCATGATGACAAATGTCAACATGAGATGGCTTGAGAGGAGATGGAAGAAGCATTAAATGCTTGAGATGACATGAAGGTTACCTTGGGAGGGTTTGGTTAGGCTTGAGTTAATGAATAAAGCTTTTATCCAATGAATAATGCCTTTATCCAATGGATAAACTCTTGTGCAAGAGTTAGTTGGGATAACCATGGTCAAAGCAATGAATTCTTGAAGAGACCCATGAGTTAAATGAGGGTTGAGTTAGAGGAAAATCCTCTAACCATGTGGGTGAGTTGAGTTTAACCATTAATGGTTATGTAAGAGCCATAAATGGTTTAGAAGACTTTGGGGGTTAACTTGTTGAAGGATAAAAAGCCTTTAATGCATTTCAAAGACTTTGGAGGCTTTGAGAAGTGACTTCTCTTTTCTTAGGAATGTGACAATAATTAGGGAGGGGGATTAGGCCAATTTGGAATGGATTAGAAGAATCTAGAAGGGGTTTATGATGCAAGTGGGTTTGGTGGGTGAGAGAAAATAGGATTTTAATTAAAATAAAATTCATTTATTTCAACTAAAATTGTGCAACTTGCATTTGTAGGAGAATGCAAGTGGAGGGGGGAAGTTTAGAGATTTTAAATAAATATTTATTTATTTAAATGAGGAAAGGGGGTTAAATGAAACAAATATGCTTTATTCATTTAATTAATTATTTTGAATATGGTTTAATGAATTAATTTAAATAAATTGAATTATTTAATTAATTAATAGGAGAAGAGGTTCAAGATGAATTAATTAAATATTGATTTAATTAATTGTTCTGATTGATTGAAAAATAGGTTTTAAGGACCCGAAACCTTTACACCATAGTTAAAATAAAAAGCTAAGATTATAGAGTCCACATACAAAGCGACTAGTCCAAAAAACGAGCGAACAGAAAAAACAGCAAAACAACAAAAAACAGCAAAGAACCTAAGGAGACACTATATAGTAATTTTCTTTAGTAGCTCCTCTGCCTTAGTCACCAACTCATCATAGGTCGCCCCAACTGCCTTTAGCTCCTCCAGGTCCTTATTCACTTTCTTTTCCTTCTTCTTTCCACGGGTGCGAGTTCTAGGACCTTGGGCTTCCCCGGTTTCTTCTGCATCCAGGTCAATTTCCTGGGTTTCCTTTTCATCATCGAGCTTGTTGATGAGGGTATGGGTGTTGTTGGCTGAGATTTTTAGAATGCTGAGACTCTGCTTTGCAATGTTCTTGAGGCACTCCTCTATCTTGTCCACTTTGGCAGCTGTATCCGAGAGCATTTTTTTGTTAGTTTCCTCCAGGGTTTTTCTATCTTGTATCTCCTTTTCAATTTTCTCAAACTGAGGATTAAAGGCATCTCTGATGTCTTCCGCTTTGGCAATTGTATTCTTCAAATATTCAATATAATTGGCCATAGTGTTCCCCTCTCCAATGTTAATGGTCTCCAGGATCATGACTCTGTTGCAGAGTTTTTTGTATTCATTCACAGTATTCTTATTCCCATCAATAAGCCATTCAATGGTTTTTATAAAACCCTTCAAAGCCTCGGGGTGAGGACCAGGAGAAGGAGTAACTTTACCAGGGGTTATCTGTTCATCTTTAGCAATATGGAGGGTAGAAATAGTATCAACAACCCTGAGGGTCTCCTCCATAGTCTCCATCTCTAGGCTTTGTTCAGCTTCCAGGGTTCTTGTTTGCTTGTCCTCTTCCGGTTCCTTGCCTGTGTCCTCCGGATTTTTCCTAGTCTCCTCTATTTTCTTTTGCTTCTTCCTGGGTTGGGCTTGGATTTTACTTTTTTCCTTCGGCACTCTCTTAGGGTTCTTCTTCTCCTTAGGGAAATCAGATTCCTCTTCTTTTGAAGAAATACTAATCAAGGGTTTGCTTTGGGGTTTTTTACCCTTAGAAGAAGTGGGTTTTGATTTCCTCTTCTTGCTCCTCTCATACTCTGAGTCGTTAGAGCTTTCATCATTTTCAGTCGAGGAATCATTATCTGAATCCTCCTCCTCCGAGAAATCAGAATCAGACATTTCTTCTTCCAAATCCACAAAGAGCTGCATTCGATTGATTTTATTGGCCTTTAGATGATCATAAATGAGGACCATAAGTCCCTGGTGCATTGCAGTGTCACCCCGAGGATTTTCTTTATATGCTTTTAGGGATGCATTCATAGAACAGAGCAAGAAATAAGGGAAATTCACCTTATCGTTATGCCTAAAATGATTTAAGAGGACAAAGTGATATCCATATACTTTTGTAAACCTTCCATCTAGATTAATATATCTCATTAAAACAAAGAGAATTTCCCGCCAGGGCTTTGCAAAAGCCCTAGGTGGGAAATAGGTTTTGCTCAACTTTACCAGTCTTTTCTTCTCTTTCTCTGTGATTGGGTACCTTTCAATGGCTTCCTTGCTAACCTTCCTATCTCTGTAGAAATTGCAGCCCTCCCTTTTGAGTCCCGTAGCTTTAGCTATTAACTCTTCGTCAATTTCCACCAGTTGGTCGCCCATTTTAAGCTTGCCCTTCTTCCAATTTTTGCAAAAGAAGTTGGTTATCTTTCCATCACGGCCATGGAGTCTCTCAAGGAAGCTCAAAAGATCGCCCTTCTGCAAAATTTCCCACACCTCTTCATTCTATTTCCACTCCTTGCAACTTCTTGGCTCATATCTTCTCCTATTTCCGCCCATGGTGTCATTTCTCAAAGTCAAGTTCAAGTTATAGAGCTGGTGAAATAGAAAGCTTTTTGAAGCTAAAACAAAAGCCTAGAAACCATGCGTAGCATTAATGATTTGACAAGTTATAATGCACGATTTTCTAACTTTGATGTTATAATGAGTAATTCCCTCATTATCGAAGTAACTCAAAGTGCTTGCTTCAGTACATATCATAATTGCCTTGTCAATCAAGATTCTTTGGGGTACTTCAATATCTTTCATTTATTATGATTTGTCTTACATCTCCGGGAAGACCGCTCTCACCTGTCCATGTGGTTATTGTATCATTCTTCACCACCACGTTTGCAGCCTGATCAGCAGAACAGTTGGCCTCCTGATATATATGGGATATGTGGCATTTTTTGAAGGTTCTGATGATGTCAATGGCAGAAAAAATTATATTGTGGATCGACCAAGAGGGCTGAGAGATCCCATTGAGACACTTAATAATATTGTTGGAATCCCCTTCGATCCAGAGATGGGTACAGTTCCATTTTTTGGCTAGAATAATGCCTTGAAGGGCTACCATAGCTTCCGCCTTATGATTGGTTTGAATGCCAATAGGGATAGCAACCATACCTTTGCAAATGCCTCTGTCGTCTCTGAGAATAGCTCCACAACCTGAAGGACCTAGATTTCCTTTGGTTGCTCCATCAAAATTGATTTTAAGCCAACCATGGGGAGGGGTTTGCCATTTAACTTCAAGCATTTTATTATGGTTGATATTATGACCATCAGTGATCTTAATATTCCAGGCTCTTAAGATATTTGACTCCAAAGAGTTGTTTGAGTAACAAGAGACCTCCATAAATCCCATATTTTCCTGAATAGCCCTTTGAATTTTCTGAAAAACAATGTCTTGATTTAAGGACACATCCCTGAAGATTCGGTTGTTTCTTTCCTTCCAAAGACCCCACAGAATGTGAGGTAGAGAGAGCTGCCACATACACCTTAGAAAAGAGTTGGTCCAATGAATTTGCTAGGAAGAGAACAAATCTCTAATGTTACTAGGAAACACCCAAGCAAGACTAAAGCTTTTGAGGAAGCTTTCCCAAACAAAGGTTGAGAAAGAACAGTGGAGGGCAAGATGATCCACTGACTCTTCCTCTTGAAAGCACAGCACACACCTGTTAGGAAGGGCAAAACCTCTGCATTTAAGGTTGTCAATAGTAAGGATCTTATTCTGGAGAATAGTCCAGAAGAACATATTGATTTTAGGAGTTAGCCCTTTTAACCAAGCTTTAGACCAGAAAGGATTCATAGGAGGGGAGGGGGAGAGGATACCATACATCAAAGAAATAGTAAAGGTACCTTTGGGGTTATATCTCCAGATCAAGGAATCCTCTTCCTTATTCAGCCAGATAGCAGATAGTTGGGTTTTGAGCTTGGAGAGACTGGGATGAATACTATCAATGTTCTGTCAGTTGTTCCCATCCCAGTAATCTGCCACTAAGGTACCAAAAGAGCCAATACAAGAGGGGGCATGGGAATCCCACTCATAGAAATCCATTAGGGGTTTGTCAAAAAGCCAGGGATCCTCCCAGAATCTCACTTTTCTACCATTTCCAAGTTTCCATGTCACTTTAGCAATCACCTTTTTACATTTAGAAACATGATTCCAGATATGAGATCCATTTATACTAAGATCCGAATTAAGAAAAGAAGATAGAGAAGAGGATAGAAGAGAATACTTACTTCTCCAAATTTTGCACCATTCAGAATCAGAGTTAAACCATCTCCAAACTTGTTTTGACAAGAGAGCTTCATTTAAAGTGCGAATCCTCCTAATCCCCAGACCACCTTTGCTTTTTGGCTTGCAGACCCGATCCCATGCCACCAAGGACATTCTTTGTTTTTCCTCCACCCCAGACCATAGGAATCTTTTTTGAATTTTCTCAATAGCTTCAGCATACTTGACTGGAATTCTGAATAAGCTAAGAGCATAAATGGGGATACTTTGAAGAGTAGCCTTAAGAAGAAGGAGCTTATCGACTTGACTTAAGAGAGCCCCTTTCCAACCTGCAAGTTTTTTGTGAAATTTATCAACCAGCGAACTCCAGTAGGTGTCAGGAGGGGCAATCCCCATAGGGAGACCAAGGTAGGTAGCAGGAAGGTCAGCAATCTTACACTCCGAAATTCCGTTGATCCTTTGTTGTCTTCTCTCTGGAGTATTAATGAAAAAGACATCACTTTTGGCCCAGTTAATAAGCTGCCCCGTTGCAGAAGCATATTTACACAAGGTATTCTTTAGAACTTTAGCTTCTGAGATGATTGAATCCCCCATAATTATTGTATCATCAACAAACTATTGGTGTGAACAAATAAGGTTAGCAGAAGAAGGTTGGAGACCCTTAAAGGGTCCTATTTGCACCAAATTTTCCATGGTCCGTCCAAAGCATTCTGCCATTATAATGAATAGGATGGGGGAGATAGGATCTCCTTGCCTAAGACCTCTCAAAGCTTGGAAAAAAGTTGAAGGAGAACCATTGACAAGAAAAGCAAAGGACGCAGTAGTGGTAAGTTGGGATAAAAGATCCACAACTCTTGGGGCAAACCCAAAAGCAGTGAGGACTTTCTGTAGAAGAGACCAGTCCACCCTATCATAGGCTTTGGAGAGATCTAGCTTAAGGATGAGACCTTGCTTCTTCGCTTTAACAAGAGAGTGAATATTCTCATGAACAGTAATAATGGAATCGAGAATTTCTCTTCCAGGAACAAACCCATTCTGCTGGTGTTTAATAAAAGCCGGGAGAATAGACAAGAGTCTAGAGGTCAGGACCTTAGAAATGATCTTGTAAAAGGAATTGTAGAGGCTAATATGTCTGAACTTGTCTAGAGAATCAGCACCTTGAATCTTGGGGATAAGAGCAATAAAAGTACCATTTATTTCCTTTAAGAGTTTTCTAGCCCCAAAGAATTCCTTAACCCCATTGGCAACATCAGTCCTGATAATGTCCCAGAACTCTTGAAAAAATAGCATTGGGAAGCCCTCAAGACCAAGAGCTTTGTTTCCATCAAAGGAGAAAACATCATTTTTAATTTCTAAGGTGGAAGGAATGGAAGAGAGAAAAACATTATTTTGGGCATCAATGACATGAGGAATGTTCTAAAGAAAAGAGGACTGAGCTTCAGCATCCAGAATTTGATCCCTTGAAAGGAGGTCTGAGAAATACCTCTTAGCTTCATTCCTTATTTCATCTTCCTTAACCAACTCCCCACTGTCCACAACTAACTTGTTCATCCTGTTGGCAGCTTTATGTTTGATAGTTGACATATGGAAGAGTCTTGTATTCCTGTCTCCTTCCTTGAGCCATTTGCATCTCGATCTCTGCTTCCAGAACATTTCCTCTTTAGTAATAATATCATGGTATTTCTTAAGAATCTCATTCTCCTCAGCAATAGAGACAGTGCTAAAACCATCCTTCTGGATCTGGTCCTGTATCTCTTTTAGGTTTTCCTAAATTTTACTCTTAGCCTCAAATATATTCCCAAAGCTATTCTTATTCCAGATTCAGATGTTGTCCTTCACACTTTTGAGCTTCTTAACCACTTTGAACATTGTCGTTCCCTCAACTTGGATACTCCAGCATTTTTTAATATACTTTTTAATATCAGGGTGAAGAGTCCACATTTTTTCAAATCTAAAGGGATAATTTTTTCTTCTGTTGATCAAATCAGCATTAAGAGTAATTGGAAAGTGATTAGAACCAACCCGGATATGTGCAGATAAAGAACAGAAATACTGACTGTACCAATCATCATTAAATTAGAGTTCAGTCAAGACACACTTGAATAAGGTCATTACCATTTCTTCTATTTGTCCATGTGAAATTACAACCCTGTATCTCCAAATCATTAAGAGCTAGAGAATTAATAAAATCCATGAGAGCCAATCTACTTTCCACCTGAGGCGGGCTGCCTCCAAATTTTTCCTCCTCTTTTAAAGGTGTATTGAAATCCCCCATAACCATCCAACTTAGATTTTTGAAACTTTCCCTAGCCTATTTTATCCTTTTCCAAAAAGATTTTCTAGCCTTTAAGGTATTAGGAGCATAAATGTTTGTGAGAACCCATGAAAAACCATCTTTAAGATGCAAAAATTTAATACAAGAAAAATTACCTTCCTGAATAATGACCTGACCTTTAACAGTGTTAAGATTCCAGATGGTTGCAATACCTCTAGAAGCACCCTCAGAACTTCCCCCACTAATTTTACCATTTTTGAAAAACTTCAAAGATTCAACTTTTTCCCTACTCATTTTGGTTTCTTGAATGAGAAAAATGTCAGGATTGCTATCTCTAATCATATTCCTAATAATATCATGTTTATGGGGATTGTTAAGACCCCTTAAATTCCAAGAGATTATCTTCATAGTTACTTACCAATTCCCAGCTCCTTGAGAGTTTTCTGAGTTCCATCTGCTATGTTCTTGCTGGCCTCCATGTCTCTAACTTTGTGATTAGATGGTCACCCTGGGGAAGAGGAGACGTATCCCACATCAACTTGAGCTATTCTACTAGATTTCCTAATCAAGGATATCGAGGGTGTTTTTGCTTTCTTACTCCTATGTTTAGGCTGCTTCCATTCCGTTTCTGACACAGGAGCCACTTTCGGAATGGTTAGGATTTTGGAAATTTCATCTTCATTACCCCACTTAGGAGTTCTGGACTCAGTTGAAATAATGTTTTCTATTCTTGAGTGCTGATCCGAATTCGAAAGACTCAATCCCAAAATTGCACACTTTTGGGCTTCTTTTATTTCAAAACTAGGTATGGCTACAGAAGAGTCTGTCCTTTCAACTTGTGGATCTGGGATCTCACCTTCCTCTGGTTGATAGTCTCTAGCTTCTACTGCCTGATTTTCATATGTATCATCCACCACTTCATATTTTGCTTTTGGAGGATCATTCTGATCGTTCAAATCCATTTTCTGCGTAATCTTTATGGGACTAGCTTTGGTTGTTTCATTCCTATCTGCCTCCTGAACAGCTGCCTCCTGAACAGTGGGACTGAGGATAGAGTTTGAGGCTTCCTTTTGTTCCCCCAAAGGAGAAAAGCGATTTGGATTTTTTTCCTTATTTTCTATGTTTTTAACTTGCCACACCCTTTTCTCTGGCATATTGTGGCTTTCAATCTGAGGTTTTAACTAATTAGGCTCTGCCTTTTGCTTTTTCGGACAAGATTTTGCCCAATGTCCTACCTTCTTACAATAGAAACAAGCAAAAGGAATAGTTTCATATTCTATATGTTGCTTCCAGGTTCCCAGTTTTGAAATTAGATCAATCTGTTCTGACATATCTGCCTCAGGGGCTACTCCAACGCAGAACCTTGCATGGGTTAATCTTCTTTTTGAAGCAGTGACTGGGTCAATAGAGAGCAGCTCACCAAAAGAACTTGCTATTCCAGAGAAGATGCTTTCTGCCCAATACTCAAGAGGCAATCCTGGGAGTTTTATCCACACTGGAACCTGCGCCAGAATAGAATCATTCATATTTAATTTTGGATGCCATTTTCTTAGAACCAGGGCTGTCTTTCCCACCATCCAGGGACTCCCACACAAGATCTTAACCTTATCTTCTTCACATGAAAAAGAGAAAGACAGAAGACCTGTGGGAAGAGCTGAGACCTCTACATTTCCTTTTAGTGCCCATTTTCGATTAACAAAGGCCCTAACAACTTCAATATTTGGGCGTGGACCCATAAACTTCCCTACCAAGGAGTTCAACATACTGTTGATATTATGGTCCAGAACTTGGTCAGGGATGGAGATAGCAAACTTACCACCAGAAGGGTTAGAAATGTTCTTAACAGGAGGAAGGGAGGATTTACTAGTTGGTCTAGATCCAAAAAGGGAAGACCATTTTTTTCCCTCCCTCCCGTTATCCATGGAGTCTACAAGTGGCATAGGCCCCCCATTGGACCCTACCCCCAGATGCCCTAAAGAATCTGCTGTCATGGCAAATAGAGTACCACCGGACTGTGAGTCAGCAACCGGAACTAGGAGGTCCGGGGGCTTGTCCTTATCGTCCATAGGACTAGCACCATTGATCTTGCCTCTCTCACCATTGGAACCAGGGTTCCCGCCTTGATGGAAATTTGAAATTTGAAATTTGACTGATGGTTAAATAATCAAATAAATGCTAGATATTCATTTAATTAAGTGGACAGATTTATGTGTCTACATTTGCCCCTCTTTGAAATGGTCCAGTTTATCGCGTCATTTCAAAGAAAGAAAGATAGGTATGAGAAATATGTCCCAAGAATATTAATTTAGTGGGTGGTATGCCCCCTCGAGAGATGGGCCAAAAAAAATTGAAAAATTGGGCAATCTCTTGAAAAAGAGAAAGAAGTTGGGGGGGAGGTAGAATAGAAGAAATTAGAAATAATGGTGAAAGAATGGGAGAAAACGGAGTGACTACGGAGAAATGAGAGGATTTCAAAGTTCACAGGGACCACGTCAGTGAGCTGGTTGAAGTAGGGTTAGGGGTAGGGGGGGTATATTTGGAGGGGAAGGAGTAAAATTGTCTCATTTGCACCTATCTCCCTGGCAGTTTGGAGCTCTGATAGTGACCTGTGGCAAAGGAGTGAGGAACAATCATCATGGTCGTGCCCATAGCAGATCACCGGCTAGAGTGGATCCGCCGATACCAGCGGCCAGAGGACTACGGACCGCCGGTACGCAAATGCTTAATTTTTCTTTTGATGCATTTTTATCATGTTTTTTCAAGCGTCAAAGTCCAAGGAAGGCAATAGCGCTAAACCTATGTTTTAGCGCTTTTGTCGCCTAAAGTAGTGCTATGGTGCCGCAATGGCACTTTTGTATAGTCGTTTTAGCGCATTTGCCAGTTTAGCGCCTTTGTAGCATAGATATAGTGCTTTTGTAGGTCTAGAGTATTTGTGCGCTTGTTGTAGAGCTTTTGCTATAAAATAGCGCGATGGTATAGCTTTTGTAGTGCTATTGTCAGCAGAGTGGCATGATTGTGCTAAAATGCCCCAATGTTAGATAAAATATCACTTGATGCCTTTGTTGATTTATTGATTGGTTGTTTTGGTGAATCATAGCAGCCCCGTTGAGACTAGGTCATTTGTGATAAATGTCCATTGTAGTCTAGGATTGCCATAATCGATTACGTGTTGAGACTTGAAGATACTTGATTAAAAATTATCTATTGATAGTCTAGGTTGAAACTTAAGAAATTTTGTAGCAAAACAACTGATATTTGTGGATATGTGTAGGAGGATCTTCCTATCTTACAGATGTGGGAGTGGCATCCCGCCACACAACAGTTGTGTGAGTAATTGAATGAGGCGGAGATAGATTGTATATGTGCAGCTGGGTTATATGATATGGTGTACCTACCCATGATTTGGACGAATCGCAGACTACTGACAAGGTTGGCCGAGCGATGGCACAATGAGACATGCTCCTTTCATTTAGCGATGGGAGAGATGACTGTGACACTAGAGGACGTTTGGAGGATATTGCATATCTTGATTAGAGGGGAGATTGTGACATATGATCATCACCTGGGGATGACAGTCATACAAAGGATATTTGTCGAGGATATATACATTGAGGATGGCTCCGTGGCGTGGGAGGATATAGAAACGCTTTATGAGCACCTACCATTAGTACTAGTAGGTATCATCGGGGGTTTTCTTTGCCCCGATTGACGCTCGCATGGATTGGTCGTTGGCTTGGGCCAGGTGATAGAGGAGATGGTGACAGAGGGGACCCGTTATGCATGGGGTCCATGTGTGTTGGTGCACCTCTACAAGGATTTACACAAGGTCATGTACTGAGAGAGTAGATCACTAGGTGTAGGGATCACTTTGTTACATATCTAGGCTTGGGAGCACTTGCCAGTCACATGACCGGTATGTTTTAGGTTTAGGGTGATAGATCAGCCCTATGTTTTCATGTATGGAGGTTTGATGACCCAGCCCCATTTGGGGAAGTTGGAGTTTTGGCGGCAGGCATTAGATGACTTAGATACGGTCATATGGGGGCCTTACACTGATTGTGAGGACTCAGAGGATGATGGAGAGGCCTTACCGTATGTATATGTGACTCATTTTTTAATTGGTCACACATCCTATGTTGTGGAGAGATAGTTGCTAGGGAGAATGATGAGACAGTTTGGGCGGAGGCAGAGTATGTCGAGGGGTTCAGGAGAGTATGCACGGGCAGTGCAAGAGAGATGGCAGTGGGGGTCAGGTTTTTCCTATGATCAGGCCCTTGTGGAGTTCAGGATATTACAAGCGAGACCATGGCAAATGAGGCCAGAGATTGTAGATGCGGGGGTGACAAAGGAGTATACACAGTATCACGTCGCTTATCTGATTCCATGGTTTTCAGATCCTGTAGAGCCCATACCACCATTTGAGGATGACAGCACTGCGATGGAGGAGGAGAGTAGGTAGGGGTGGCAGAGGTGTTTGAGGAGGAGTAGGAGGTGGAGGTGGAGCACGTGGGGGAGGTTTTGGAGGAGCAGGAGGAGGTGGAGGTGGTGGGGGAGGACGGTTACAGAGGAGAGGAAGAGGTGGGAAGCCTTTATGACTCTCACAGGGTCCACTGATACAAGGAACATTGAGAGCAGGAGGGAGAGATGTCGATGGTGGAGAGGAACCTATGGAGATGAGACAGGGAGCTGCAGGTGGTGGAGAGGAGCCTATGGAGATGGGACAAGGAGTTATAGGTGGGGGAGAGGGAGACCTACAAGATTTTATGATATTATGGTTGCAGAATTGGCTAACAACAGTAAAGGCACAATTAAAGGATAGAGAGGCAGAGATTGCAACCAGAGATGTCCAGCTTTTTGTATGGGAGGCTGAGTTGACTGCAGTTATGCAAGAGAGAGATGATGCGGTGGATAGAGTGATGGAGCTACATGATAGAGTTCAAGTTTTGGAGGGAGCACAGAGACAGGGTCCAACTGAGGAGGTGCTGAGGGAGATGCGGCGGGTAGGGGAAGATATTGACTATTGGCGGGGATTATATGAGCATTTTGTGCCAATTAGTCAATGAGCAATGAGCTACTCCCAGATGTGGTAGGCAAGACCAGAGCGGTCATAGAGGGGTTAGAGCGGTGTGATGGGTCCTCCTTGGCGAGACGGTGAGGGTGGTGGGAGAGAAACATCGGGCCAGAGTGTCATTTGAGAGTGTTTTGTGCATTGTTGCATTGTTTATTAGACTGATACTTGGATGTCTCTTTTTAGCCGATATTTTGGACATCATTGTATTCTGATACAGGTATTCTTTGTTATGCGATATATGAAGAGATCTCATTTTTATGATGATATGATATGTATGTATGTGATGATATGTGCACTTTATGCAGGATGATGATATGAGTTAATCTTAGATACATGATATGGAGATGTTTGCTTTCTAGATGTACATGTTGATGATACGTTTTCTATATGTATGATATGGATGATTTTCTAACATGTGGATGCAGGTTAATAGATGGATGATGCTTTTGTAATGATGTCAATGTGATGAAATGATGATGATTTATGCTAAATGATGAGATTTAGATAATGACATATGATTTTTGATAGATAATATTATACATGTTGAAATGATGAGATGATGATATGAGTAAACTATGCATGTTTTTAAGATGAATCTAAATGAATGAAATGTCTATGAAAATGTCATGTATGTGTTTAAATGAATGCACTAAATGGATAGATGAATGTTCTTGATGATGGATAAACAAATGTACTTAAATGAATAAAATGAATGCACCTAAAGGAGTAAATGAATGAAACTTAGTGATTTAAAATGCAACTAAATGATAATAAATGTACTTTAAATGAAGGAATGAATGCAAGTATTTAAAATGCAACTAAATGATAATAAATGCACTTGATGTAGGTAAATGATAATGAATGAATGTACTTAATGCAACTAAATGTGTATTAAATGATTTGAAATGCAATTTAAATGGTAGTGAATGAATGAAATGATTTGAAATGCAATTTAATGATGATGAATGCACTTAATGGATAAATGCACCTAATGCAAGTAAATGATAATGCATGAACTTTAAATGAAGGAATGCATGCAAGGATTTAAAATGCAACGAAATGATAATAAATGCAGTTGATGACTAAATGACTATGAAATTATTTGAAATGAAATTACATGATAATGGATGCACTTAATGGATAAATGCACCTAATACAAGTAAATGATAATTCCTGAACTTTAAATGAAGGAGTGAATGCAAGGATTTAAAATACAAAAAAATTATAATAAATGCACTTGATGACTAAATGACTATGAAATGATTTGAAATACAATTACATGATAATGAATGAACTTAATGGATAAATGCACCTAATGCAAGTAAATGATAACGCCTGAACTTTAAATGAAGGAATGAATGCAAGGATTTAAAATGCAACAAAATGATAATAAATGCACTTGATGACTAAATGACTATGAAATGATTTGAAATGTAATTACATGATAATGAATGAACTTTCATGAGTTAGTGAAAGTAACTAAATGATAATGCTATTCCTACATGATATGTGAATGTCAAGTTGGTGAGAAAATGCAAATATGGAATGGAGATGTGAGATGATGTATCAGAGAGCTCCATTGTGATTGTACCCAAGACAAAGTTTATAGGCTTAGCTTTCTCATAGAAACCTGAATTAATTGCATGCGAACGACATATATGAACAATGAATGAGCAAATGAATGGGTTATATGCAACTGAATGCAATATAAACAGATGAGATAAAATGGTGATCCATGGATAATTCACAGTGCTTAATTTTCATCATTGAGCATGGTAGTATCGATCTTGGTCAAGGTATCTGAAACCACGGTTGAGCGTTTCACCTGTAAGCAAACATCGCAGACAAGGAAAGTTCCCCTCCATTCTAGTTCATGTACAAATGGTCAAGGTATACGCTGTAGTCAGTAAGCCATAGTGATAAATGACTATATTTTTGCATAGGATCGCATAGCTTAATGAAATTCCCACGTAGACACCATTAGTAGATGCCCCAGAACTTCATTGGAACAATCTGCAGACAATAAACAAAGAAAAAGATATCAAGAACCATCCCGGCTACTCTAATCGCTTGTGGATATCTTGGAGTAGCGTAGGAACCTGATATAAAGAAACAAATAACAAATCGACCAAGTACTTATTAGCCAAACTAAATTTTCTTGTCAAGGAAAATGTTATGAGGAAGGATGCATCCTTGTGAAGACGGTTGTGTGCAGATGTTTTGATTGGTTGGTTGATATGATAGGTGGTCATCGTTTCAATAGCTCAAAATGTTGTATTGTGTCTCTTGCGATGTGTATGTACAAGGAATAACATACATTGAAATGTTTTTTATTGATTTTTTATGTTTTTGTCATGTTTTTGGATTTTTTGAATGTTTGTAAATGTTTTTGGTATTATCTTTAGGACTTTTTGCAAATATTTTTGGGATTTTGAAGATTTTATGAATATTTTTGGTATTATGTCAAGATATTTTTTAATGAGAAATTCAATGAATCACAAATAATGGAGAATCCACTCCCATCATTAGGTTTAAGCACATTTACCCCTTGCTAGATGTCATTATGAAAGCATGACGCAAGACACATGAAGTAACAATCCTGATTGCAGATCAAATAACAAGCCATGGTATAAATGATGGGTGAATGGATTCAATGGATATGATCACAACAAGTCTGAAAGACAATGGAGCCATAGCCTTTACGAATGGCACTTTCTTGCTAGGTTTTCAACACCGTACTTACCCAAGGTGCCACTAAAGTGGTTTTCACCATTTGGATGAATGATTTTTCTTTACTATTTTCTTGATTTTTATATTTTTGTAGTTTGTTCAGGACTATTTTCTGAATGTTTTTGGTATTTTATGACATTGGAGGAGCTTGATGCTCTGCACAGCTTAAGCATGAAACCTTTTTAGATTCATGTTGTTGATCGGATCTGCTAGTGGTTCTCCTTATGAAGTTGCTAACTGATATGCCCCCGACCCAAAGATGACAGTGATAACATATGGACCCAGCCAATTGGATTCAAATTTTCCTTGGTGTTCTATGTTCGGTTGATAGCAAGGATTTTCCCCTAGAACCAGATCCCCTACTTCAAATGTGAGGTTTGACCTGATGATTGTAGCTTCTACTCATGGGTTACTAATAGGCTTTTAGGTGGTTGTAGGAAGCTTGTCACTTTTCATCAAGCAGTTCCAAGTCTTAGAGATGCGAGACTCAATATTCTTCATCATTTATTAGATTGTGCAAGGAGACTCGTAGAGATGGTAATTCAACCTCAATAGGCAAGATGGATTCTGCCTCATAAACCAATGAGTAGGGGGTTGCGCCTGTAGGGGTTCAAATGCTAGTTTGATATGCCCATAGTGCTGGATTCAAACGAATGTGCCAATCACGACCAGCATCATTGACTATCTTTTTGAGGATCCTCAATATATTTTTATTTGATGCTTCGGCTTGACCATTTCCTTGTGGGTAATATGGGGTGGAAAAATGGTGTTGGATATAAAACTTCTCACAGAGTTCATGGACATCTTGATTTTTGAAAGGGATCCTGTTATCTATGATGATGGACATGGGTACACCATACTGGTAGATGATGTAATTGAGGATGAATGAGGTGATCTGCTTGCCGGTGACGTGGGTAAGTGGAATGGCTTCGATCCACTTTGTGAAGTATTTTGTGGTGGTAATGATAAATTTATGACCGTTGGATGAAGATGGATGGATTTTACCCACAAGGTCAAGTCCCCATTGACAAAAGGGCCATGGTGTTGCAATTCCTGTGCTGGGACATGTATCAGATCTCTATGAACTTGGCACTTCTTGCACTTTCTAACAAAATAGTAGGAGTCTTTTTCCATGAAGGACCAATAGTATCCAGCTCGCATGCTTTTCTTTGCTAGTGAAGGACTGCTTGAGTGAGCCCCATAAATTCCTTCATGTACCTCTTCTAAGGCTTTCATTATCTCATCTTGTTCCAAACATCGAAGGAGAGTACCATCAAGACTTCATCTGTATAGGGTTTCGACAATGATGGTGTATCAAGTGGTTTGGCAGATAAAAGTTTTTCATTGGTTGTTTGATTGGTTAGGGGGAATTGTGTGACACATAGGTAAGTGAAAAATTCACCGTACCATGGGGAGTCCGAACTAGTAAGGCGACATATCATTTCAGATTCAGGGATATCATAAGCAGGGATCCAAAGCTATTCTACCAAGAATTCATAGCGTGTCAAATTTTGTGGAAGATCCAGAAGATATGCGATTGTAGCCATTGCGTCGACAGCTCGATTCTAATCTTTGGGTACTTGCTCAAATGTGATAGTTGTAAATGATTATTTGAAACTATCCACCATCCTTTTATACGGCATGAGCTTATCATCCTTGGTTTGGTATTCATCAATGACTTGTTAGATGAATAGCTGGGAATCTCCATATACTTGTATCTCTTTTAGATTCCATTTTGTGGCCAATTTGAGTCCTGTGATCAAGGCCTCATATTCTGCTATATTATTTGTGCATGGGAAAGTGAGCTTGTATGACTTCAGGATGATGTCACCTTGAGGTGTGATAAAAAGAATACCTGCACCTGAACCATGTCTGGTGTATGAGCCATCAAAATATAGCTTCCAGGGTTGTGTAATTGTGATCATGAAAATTTGTTCATCCAGAAAGTTGGAAATAAGAGGATGGTCACCTTTGAGTGGTGCATTAGCCAACTGATCTGCAATAACATATCCCTTGATATCTTTGTGGTCCACATACTCAATATCAAATTCACTCAAGTTCATAACCCATTTGACCAAGCGACCTATCAACGCTGCCTTGCTGAGTAGGTACTTGAGTGGATCTATTTTGGCAATAAGTTGTACTTTGTGCGTTAACATGTAGTGCCTCAATTTGGTGGCTGCCAAGATAACTGCTAGGAAAGCTCGCTCAATAGGTGTGTAATTGAGTTCATAGCCTACCAGTGTTCGAGAGATGTAGTAGACAACACATTCTTTTCCTTTCGTATTATGCTATGCTATCAATACTCCTATTGTCGTGGTTGTAGCTGAAATGTATAACAATAGAGGTCTACTTGGATCTAGTGGAATCAACAATGGTGTATTTATTAGGTAGTCTTTAAGCATTTGGAATGCTTGCTGGCATTTTGCATCCCATTGAAATTGGATATTTTTGTGTAACAGATGGGTGAAGGGATGACATTTATCAGCCAATTATGCAAAGAACCACCGAATGGATTGTAGTCACCCTTGTAATGTCCTTAACTGACTGATATTATTTGGAGGTAGCATGTCCATGATTGCCTTGACTTTCGTCGAATCTGCCTCAATTCCTTTACTTGAGACAATGTATCCTAAGAGCTTCCCGAAAGTTACTCCAAAGACACATTTCTTGGGATTGAGACACACGTGGTATTGTTCCAATCTGTTGAAGATTTTATCCAGTATTAGAAGATGACCCTCTCTTGTTAATGATTTAGCTAGTAAATCATCCACATAATCTTCCATTATTGTGTACATCATATCGTGGCAGATGGTGTTCATGGCTCTTTGATATGTTTCCCCTGCATTCTTTAGACCAAATGGCATTACATTCCAATAATATGTTCCCCATGGACATGTGAAAGGAGTTTTGTGTTGATCCTTTGGAGCAATTTTAATTTGGTTGTATCCTAAAAAAGCCATCCATAAGAGAAATCATTGCATGACTTGGTGTTAGGTCGACAATCATGTCGATGTTTGGTAATGGAAAGTAATTTTTAGGACATTCTTTTTTTAAATCTCTAAAATTTGTATAGATACAGATTCCCCCATTAGGTTTACCAACAGGTACAATATTGGAGATCCACTCCACATAATCGATTGGTCTAATGAAACTAGCATCCAAGAGATTTTTAAGTTCAACCTTGACAAGAATGGTAATCTGTGGGTGAATCTTTCTGATATTTTATTTGACAGGTTTAGCTTCTTCTGCTACAATTAGGTGATGCATGACCAAATTTGGATCTAAGTCGGGCATGTCTGCATAAGACCATGCAAATTTGATTTGGTGCTTCTGGAAGAATTTCACAAATTTTGGCTATTCTTCTGGGTTTAATAGAGATGCCAAATGTATTTTGTGAGGAGTCTCAAGGGTCCCCACATTGAATTCTATTGTTTCTTTTATTAGGATGGTTGATCTCTCCTGATTCATACTAAATGGGAGGATGTCAAACCTTTCATCCTTAGGCGCCTCAGAGAGGTTTTCACCTTTGGATACACTCTTTGTTTTTACTCTTTTGGGATGAAAAAGTGCCACAGTGTGGTTTTCACTAGAAGATCCATGCTTTTTTATAATATTTTTGTAGCTGAAAGGTTTGAAATCTGCCCCAAAGTAAGTTGCACTATTAATTTCAATGGAAAACCCATCTTAATGATCCCCGCTTGGTATGTTATCCCATAAATCTAGAAACTCAATGAGTTCCTCATCGTTTTGGAAATGGTCAAGGCATGGGGGATTTGGTTGGTTCCATTCAATGAGTTCGGGATGAATGATAGGAATTACTTCATCGATTAAGTTGAGTTCATAGGAGGCATTAGTGAGGGTTAATATGTAGGCATGAAGTTCATCGATGGTACTCTCCTTGTCAGATTCGGGCACAGGATTTGACGTAGATCTTGTGGAAGTTTCTTCTAGCTCAGGAACCCAAAAATTTTTAATCCATACTTCTCCATAAACTGGTATATCCTTACGAGGTGGTGGAGGTGATGTGTCTTCCATGTCTGAAGTATTTAGATGCACTAAATCCCATTCCCACTCATGTGAGTCTGTCTCAGAATCACTCTCTAGCATCTGATTACTATACCAAGCTGGGATGTCTTTTGAATTGAATAGTGCATTAGTTATTGGCTTATGTACTATTGGAGGTAGGGTTGTTGTTGTTGTAGATATAGTCAAGGATTGCATACTTGGAGTAATCAGATGATGCACAAATTTGCTGGGTTTTCCTTTGAATCAAAGCTTAGGAAGAGATTATTTTTGAAAACCTACTCTAGTCTTATCTCTTGGTTTCAACTCAGGTTGTAAGGGTTCTTGTTGTCCTTACTTGCAAGGTCCCAAAGCACTATGGCCATCATATCCCATTCTTTGCATTATAGTGAAGTCTTTGCCATATTTATCAATGGGGAGCTTAGTCTTAGGGCTTTCTTTATTGAGAGGGTCTTTGTAGATCCATTCTGCCAGGTCTTCATCCATGGTTTCCTCCTCTTGACTTTTACCAGGGGTGAATTGTGCCAAAGTGAAAGTTCTTCTGGCCAATGGTGTTTGAAGAAAACCTCGGGGTTTGCCATGAGTTCTAGGGGATGTGAGTAACTGACCAACACAAAAGAGTTGGCTGAGATTATATTCACCGGGACCTTCCTCAGCTATTTTCATTTTCAATTTCTCCTGCTTTCGTGTAGGGGTTGTTAAGCTAGAAAGAGAGGCTATATTAACATATGATGAGGAAGGGATAGCTTCTTTGTTGTTAGGTATGGTGATCTATGGCGGATGGTGAATATTATTACAATATGAAAATGGATTAGCATCATCAAGGATTGTAATTTCTACCCTATTATGTGGAAACTTGATACATTGGTGATAGGTAGATGGAACAGCTTGCATGGCATGTATCCAATGTCTCCCTAACAAGAGATTGTATGGAAAAGGAAGGTCTAGAACTTGGAAAACTATATGCTTCACCATTGGCCCAACCCTGATGGGTAATATAACAACTCCTCTTGAAGAGCCTTATGCATCATCATATGCCTTGATGGTTATCTTTTTGCTAACATCCAATGATTTTGTTGCATAACCCAATGTTGTGACTAACTACAAGGTGCATATATTTAAGCTAGCTCCATTGTCAATTAAGACTCACTTGATTCTATGTTGGTTTACAAATCCTTCAATATGGAGGGAGGCATTATGGGGCTGTTGGAAGGATGTGTTGTCACTTTTGGTAAAAGTAAGACATGGTGATGAGTTTAGACTACTAACCATGACCTTAAACTGATCTTTGTTGAGGTTGGCGGGGATAGATGCTTCTTGGAGAGCTTGATCCAAAATTGTTTTATGTGAGGGGGATAAGTGTAAAAGCTTTAATATGAAGATGAGGGTTGGCGTCTTATCCAACTTCTATACAAAATTATATTGTTTAGGGAGGGGTGTCGTTTCTTGTGGTGCCACTCAAATAGTTATCTTGCTACAACGTGTAACAACATTGCATGTAAGATTTGGATCTTTTATGGTAAGAGTTGCAACTTGTTCAGCCATATCATAAAGGTGATTCACAGTATAATTGTATGCATCTTGTGTGTAATTGGTTGTGGTATTTGTGTTTCTCCCTGAGGTGGAAGGACCCCTTTGATCATGTGATGGAAGTGGATTCTTGAACATTAAGTGATCATCATTGGATTTTTTTGGGTCATGTCCCTCAATTTTGATTTTTCCTCTATCAATAAGATACTCAACAAGATCTTTTAGCCGATGGCAATTACTTGTTTTATGCCCTCTTCCTTGGTGAAATTCACAATGTACGTGATCTCGCCACCATGGTGGCTTGACTTGAGGCTCATAATTGGACGTTTTTGGTAAGGTCACAATATTGGAGGATATTAATTATCATAAGATTATTTCGATAGATTCCCCTAAGGGTGTATATGTGCGTTTTGGATTGTAGTTTTGTTGCTTTTGTTTTGGTTCCCCTTGTTGTATATTGTGACCTTGATTTTGTGGATTATTGATGGTGTTGTTGTTAAGAGGGGGATTTTGTCCTACAAACCCGACGATAGGTTGTGCAATTTTCACTGTTCTTGCATCCACTATCCCGTCATTGACAACGTTCTTGTTTTGTTGAAAATTTTTGTTTTTTTGCTATTATAATGTGGATGAGGACCATCTTTGGGTTCATTATAAATTTTGATAAGTCCCTTTTTTATGAGGGCTCTTTCACATTTGAGCCCTTGATTTATCATTTCTTTAAAGGATTATGTGCCCTTCATGTCCAAATAAAATTCCATTTCATCATTTAAGTTGGAAATGAAAATTTCTACTAATTATTTCTTAGGTAGATGAAGGGAGCGTCTGCTAGACAGTTGTCTCCGCCTTTGTAGGAAATTTGAGAACAACTCCCCTCATTTTTGTTTTGTGTTGCACAAATCTACCATGGTGATATCACGTTCTATGTTGTGTGCATAATGAGCAATAAATTTTTGGACTATTTCTTCAAATGTTCTAATACCGCCTGGCAGTCGTGAAAACCATTGTGTGGTTGTGCCTCCCAAACTTTGAGGAAAGAGGCACATAAAATATGTGTCCTCATAGGCCACCTCTAAGAAAGCGGAGTGAAATTCTCGCACATGGTCCCTAGGATCTCCTTTGCCTCTATATTTTTCAAATTTGGGTGTTTCGAACCCTCGAGGAAAAGGTGGCATAAGCATGTTCCTATCAAAAGGATAGGGACACATATTGTTAAGTGAGAATCGAGTGGTCTTCACACCATTGTTCAATTGTTGGGTGAGATTTTCTACTTGTTGCCTCAACATGTCTATTTCTGAAGGAGGAGGAGGAGCTTGACGATTCCCTTGATGATTAGGGTCATAGCGGAATTAGTCTCTACCTCCTCCACCATCATGATGGCTATGTTGCTTGGATGTTTGTCATAATTGTGCTATATCGAAATTGGAGGGAATTTTGGCACCCTCTTGAGTGAGTCTTAAGAAATAAGCATTGGCATTGTTTCTAAGAATTTCATCAAAGAGTCTATTGAATTTGGGATTATGTTGTGTTCTTTCTATATCTTCTAGAATTGGAGTGTTGGGTTCTTCATCATTAGTGCCTCCTTCAAAGGCCTCATGAAAATCGTTGAGGTTTTCTTCCTCCTCTTCAATTTCTCATTGATCTTGTTTGAGCCATGATTTTGAAAGTTGATGTTGTAAAAATAACTATGAGGTTGTGATGAAATGTTTGATGGAAGACAAGTTTTGTGAAATGTTTGGTGGTAGATAGATCTCTAATACTGAAGGCTGGATGTCAATAGAGTTCTTTGTGAATTTCTTTTGTGTTTTTTAATAATTTTGATGCGATGAGGTATAGCAAGGTTTGAGATGTGTTACAATCCAAGCTACCTAGTAATGAGAGGATGCACTCATAAACTAGTTTTAACCTATCTAGATGTGTAGAAATGCCTCGTAGGATGATCGATCCTAGATGTAGAGACACTCTAAAATGATTTGTTGGTTTGTTTAAGAAATATTTGAAAGGACTAGGGACAAGACCTCTTTGTGTTGAGAGTTGAGTTAATTTGTGATTTTTGAATGTGAAAGTGGGTAGTATATGTGTCTCAATAAAATTCTTCCGTTATGAAGGGGGTTTCTACTTCTTCCTCTCTTACATGGGTTGGTGGTTCCTCTTGAGCTTCATTGTATGTGATACAGATTTGAGGAAATAAAGAAGGATTAATCTTTCCCCCTCTATTCTTGTTGTAATCAAAAGCTCTATACTGAGTGAAAGCTCTATTGCTCAAAGGCTCTTTGTCAAATTCGTTGGATTTGCCCTGAAGGTACAAGTGCATATTGTTGGGACTGATTAAAATTGAGTCAATTTTTGAGGCCCACTTCAAATTTTTGCTTTGCATCTCCAAATAAGTCAGTTTTAATGGCCTAGTTAGCAAGGGGGTAAAATGGAGCTAGTTGATTTTCAGAGGGTAAGGCTCGGGATTCATGTCCCACACCTTTCATTTGACCTATTCAGTGATGTGCAACTTTCAGAATTCAATTTGGATAAGTTTATGAGGTACCCATTTTGAGGGGTGAGCTAGAAGTGCATTTTAGGCACAAATATAGATTTTATTGAGTAGCCTACTTTGAGTGATTACATCTTTTGCCCTGTTGATCGTCATGGATAAATTCAAAGTGGATTCAGTTTTATGCATAAATGTGAGTCAGTCTACAAAATTTCAAGTCTTGATGAATCCATTTGCTCAGTTTTCATAGCCAAATCCGTTTGCAGTTTGTGTGTTTTGGCAAGTCCCTGTTTCGACAGCTAGTCGGAGCCCTGTTTCGCATAAGTGTAAAAATTGCCTCACTAAGCGTCATGCCATAATGTTTGTTCCAGGATAATGCTGGTATAAATGATGAGCTAGGTTTCAAATTTCAAGCCTCTATCAATCCGTTTGATCGGTTTTCAAAAGGATTCATTTAGCTATCATTTTCAGTTATCCACACTTTCAGTGATATATCAGTTAATGTAGCCATTTTTGTGAGTGCGCCATTTGCATCCTATCAGTCTAGTGGTCGAACTGAGAATTCAAAGATTTAATATGTACTTCAAGGTACCTATATTTCAAATTTGAGGACCTACGGAGGTCGTTTGATATTTTTGAGAAAGGCGTTATTTGTTGCTAGGACATTGACTTCATCAGGTCTGCAGTGTCGACAAAGCCAGTTGGGCATTTTTGGAAATTAATATCTCTTCGCTCGAGACTCGTCTTGAGAAACCGTTTGGTAGAAGTCATCCTTGTATATCAAAGTACACGTATGTCAGATGGTGAGCTCCAGAAAGGTGTTTTGACAGGTTTGAAAATTACGTCTTCATGATTAAATGCGAAAATGTGGCGTAATTGCCTGAAAGTCGCGAAACTCAGTTTAATGATCCAAAAATGATGCCGATCATTTCCAGAGGCGTGTTTGATGTCCGTGAGATATTCCAAAGGTCAGTTGCATGAAAACAAAAAAAAATTTAGTCGGACCCACTTTGGGGCCTGACCTGGCTCATGCCTGTGCTTTAATTTTAATGGTGAAATGTTTTTTTTTTCCTGGCAATATATGTGTATCCATATTGGCTCGATTTCAATTTTCCAACTGGACCGTGAAAGAGCAGAGAGACTCCAACACCAAATGCAAATTCGAATGTGGCGAATTAGAATTTTTTATTCAAGGATGCTACTGATGAGACTCTTCAACTTGGAATTAATGAAAGTTATTCTCTTTATTTGCCTGTAGGCGATGAACACTTAGTTATTCAAGGTGCTTATTTGGAGGCAAAGACTGTGTATGGTGCATTGTGTGGCTTTGAGACATTCAACCAATTGTGTGCATTCGGCTTTATGACAAATAATGTAGAAATCATCAAACAAATAATTGATTCCATTTCATATGCTAACCTCAATGTGTTCCATTGGCATATCATGGGTGAGGAAATGAAACCTTTCAGCCAATACCATACTTGCTGGCCTCCTCCTTTCTTGTAAATTGGAAGCCCCACGTGACTACTGTTTAGAGAAGAGCATTTAAATTCTATGCAAATGAGTGATATAATGCTGCCTCCCCCTCCTTGTGTTGAACATTTTGTAGAGAGCAGCATTAAAACCAAATGCAAATGCTAACCAGAGACCTCCCTCCACGTGATAGGTGAGTTACAAAAGTAAAATGTGGTGGAGGAGGCATTGAAGTTACCAGCAGGAGCAGATTCTAAATTTCCAATCCACTTCAGCAACCCTCACGTGCCCTCCCATCTGCTGCAAGCAAGTGCGTGGAGGATGGTGAAGGAGCTGGGTAGAAATCCTTGAAGAAAATGCATGGAGAATGGAGGGGTTGCAGTAAAAAAGGAAGCCAATGGGTGTTTCCCCAAATTCAATGATGGCCAGCATCCTCCCTGCGTGGTGTATGAATTAGCACTGTTCAAATTTCAAAGGAGAAATGCAGCAATTAAAACTCTCCCACTACTTTGTCTGGTGCTCTTAGTACTCTTATTGTTATGACTATGCTATTAACTGGATTAGGGCAAATAGTTCCAATTTTGATCTCAAGCAGAGCTCCTGTGCAGCATTTGATTTTGAAAAGGATGATTGAGGTATTTGTTTTGTAAATTTAAATGGTAATGCAATTGGTAGGTCTCCAGCATCCTCCTCACGTGAAAAAATGGAGAAGAAAGACCATTGATTTCCAATCAAATGCACAGAAAATGCCATTAAAACTCAGAGAGAACCCTCTAAAATGCATTCACAGGCTTAATGTTATTATCCCACATTGGCTGGGAAGTGGTATTTTCTGGTATTTATAAGCACAAACGCACAGTAGTAATATGTCTAAGCCATAAAGGCTTTTGACGGATGGTGCCTATGGGCGCCCAAGGTGGGCCCATGCACGAGCACAGATCCCGAGGCGACGGAGGAGATGACTAGGCGGTGACCAGGTGGACCCCACGTAGGAACGCTTCTCGAGGCAGATAGGCAAAATTTTGTAGAGGAAGGCTGGCTTAACGAGTGAGCAAGTTCGAGATGGATCAACGGTGCGCGCGGTTTCGCGAAGGCAAGATGCACGGAAGTTAAGCCCTGCGAAGTTGCGAAAAGGGTAAATGTCGAGAATGTTAGATGGAGATCGACGGCCCACGCAGTTTCACAGATTGAAGATGCATGAACGTTAGACCCTGCGAAGTTGTGAAATCCAAGTGGCGCACAGGTGGCGGGTACAGTCAGCGATCCAGTAGGCGGGTCCTGATGAGGTGGTGCCCAGTGGCACTGAAGTGGCGATGACGTGGTGATGATGTGGCGTACAAGCAAGAAGCCCAGTGGTGGTGATGTGGCCGACAAGTGGCAAAAGATGTCGCCACATGGCAAAAGCGTCAGGACCAAATGGAGGCAAAAATCAAAATTAAAATGAATAAATGATATAGTTTGAACTATATTAAATAATTCAAAAATTTAAATGATATGCACAAATGGGGAATTAATTCGCCCAGGGCTCAATTTTTGGCCAAAGTATAAAGTGTTATATGTTTTCGGAAAGCTCTTGGAGTGAGGAATCCGATTATGGGGTTAAGTTTGACAATTGTGGGATATTTTGGAAGCAATTTGGCCGGGAGTAAAATTCAGTTAGAGAGAAGATATTTGATATTTTCAGTTGCAGATTTGATTTTCTTCCCTCCTCTTTTTATTCCCAATTCTTCTCAGTTGTAGGGGTTCCAGAATTCTATGAGGAAGTGCTCCAGTTTTCATGGCTTCCATTTTCTAAAATTCTTGACCCAAATTTGTAAATGCTTTTGGTTTGTTTCAGGGTACAGAGGATTGCAGTGCATTGTTGTAAATGTGATTTTAGTTGCAGGTCTTGCTTGTGTCAGGCATGAGTAAATTCCTCACAGTATTGTCTCTAGGTATGTATTTCATTATCATAAATTGAATCCTCAAGGAGGATGAAGATTTGTCAATTTTAAGGAAATTGTGTGACTGTTTATAGGTATCCTTCAAGGAAGGTTTTAAATTCTATAGTCAGTCATAAATGATGAAATGTATTTCCAGATCTGATAAATATGTGAATGAATCAAATAGTGCATTAATATCAGGTATTGGTACATGAATATCTTGTTTAAGGAAAACAAATTTGCATCTATGATTCATATTTGTAGTTCTGTCTGTGACTCTGTTGCCCAATGAACAAGGCACTGGTCTTGCAAGTTTGGGGATGTTTTCATATATACCTTTTAAAAGATAAATCTAATTTCCCTTCACGTTTAGGGGTGTTTGTGTTTCATTCTTTCCAAGCTCTGTTTCATCCTATTGTTTGTATAGATCTAGCCAATCTGTAATGTTTTCTAACCTGTTGAGCTTGTGAAATGATCTATCTACTTAGTGTTGATGCAGTTATGTGTCTGTAATTGTTGTATTTAGTGCATCAAAAGGGTGTCCCCCCTAGGTCTAGCAGAACCTGAAGTGTAGGAGGATCAATTAGGGTCCTATGTTATGTTGTCCAAGCCCTGATGTGTTTTGTAGACTGAAATTGGCCATCTCATAGAAATATTTGTAGGAGTTCTTGGGTTATCACTTTTGGTGAACAACACATATGATGCAAGAATACTCTATGTGAGAGAAAGAGTTGTCTATTGATATAGAAAAATTTCCTTTTCTTGATAAAATCCTTTGAACCAAGTTGTCTCTTCTTCAATTTGGTCTTTTGATGAAGATTTCTTTTTCTCAAGATATGAGTGATGGTCATACAAACTGATCAATGTTCCAATTGTTGATGTTGTTTTGTTTATCAATGTTGATGTAGATTTGTTGGATGGATACTTTGTTTCAATTGTTTTTGAACCCTTTGACAAGAAAACACAGAAAACACACAAGCATATAGTTTTGCCCCTGTTCAATAAAGGTATAATAAGTGTGGGTCTAAACCAACCCAATCATGAACTTTTTGACCCTTATGAATGTATTTTATGTTCCCAAGGCCTAAAGTCGGTCCAAATTTTTACTGGTCTGAAACAAGATGAAGACAACTCAAACACTTTTTATCCCTAAGGTCATGGCTAGTTGTGATATTTTCAGCCCACATCTTGATATTTCTTCGACTTTGGTACTACATACCCTATATATCCCACCATGGCAGGTAAGGATGTGATATACTAAGTCTTGCGCGAGCATAATAGATAGATGATCCCTATGATGGGGGAGTCACCACTTTCATCAAGCTACAAGTAGCCTTTCAAAAATCCCTATTTTTACTCAAGGAAATATGTATGGTGAGTATCTTGGGAGAAAAACCATCTATGCTCTTGCACTAAACTTTTCACAAATATCCTCAATCAATAGAATGGGTGGGCTTCTAAAATAAGAGGTGTCTAGTAATGTTCGATGTCTTTGGACGTAAGTTCATTCTGTAGTGACTCACTGAAGAGCCTTGTAACTCACGGTGAGGCCCATATGTCCTTTCGGCAAGTTACATTGTAGGAACAGCTACACCCAAGGCTACAACTTTCACTCTCACCTGATTTCTATAGTGGCTCGAAGGATTTACCGCGCAAGGTTGTTCCCAAGAGTGATGTGTCTCTTGGCAGGCCTCTCTTAAAAATAGAAAATTTAGAGCATTACTAATACTTTTCTCTTGCACCGAGGACCACAAAATCCAAGGGAGAGGATAGTGTGTGTTAGAAATGGGACCACTCTACAGATTTGCGCAAGCGTGCCAAACATGAAAAACACTTATTTTGATTAAGTAAAAGCAGGTATGAAAAACACTTGTTCTTTTTAACATTTTATTGCAATATGATCTATTTGCTATTTGGAGATGTTGCTCCAAGAGACATGATGTTCTTTTTATTCCACAAAGCAATTTGTTTTCTAACTAGGAAAGTGAAATCCTGGTCAACAAAATGAAAGCATGTTTGCTTAAAAGAAAATTGCTTTTGCAAATAAATGGATAGGTTTGATTGTTCTTTTTAACTTGCAAATAAAAGGTTGATTGTGAATTTTACCATTGCAAGAAATGAAAGATTGTTGTTCTTTTTAAGCCCAAATTGAAATGTTTTTCCCTAACTTGCAATAAAGCAAAGTGTTTGATTTGTTGTTCTTTGTACCTTACAATGAGATTATTTTAAACCAAATGAAGATGTAGTTGATTTTTAGCCCAAAATGAAAGATGAGATTCTTTTTTAAACCAAAGGAAAATGAATTCTTTTTACCCAACTTGAAAACATAGAAAGAAATCAAACTCATAATTCTAACTCCTCCAATCCTGTAAGAAAATGTTAGTGACCTACAAGTAAACAAATTAGAAAAATCCTAGATTTTATGTGGGCTTCCACAAGCCTAAGTTTAATTTTTCAGTTATAACTTTGAGCTCTCTATTACAAAAGCACTACTTCGAACAATAGGGTCGAAGTACTCACAAAAGCGCAAAACAAATAACAACAACACTAAAATATTAACAAAAGTTCTAATTTAAAATGTTTGACAAAATTAAAGGACTGACAGACAGAGAGCGCAAAAGCGCTAGATTATTACAACAATGTTAATTAATGAACAAAAGCGCTAAAACTATAACTAAAGAGCTAAAAATATTCTGACAAGGGAACCAAAACATGAGACAAAAGCGCTAAAGCGCAACCTGCATGTAAGAATTATAAGAAAATCACAAAAACAAAAGTCAGACTGAATAATCAGAAGGTTGCGTGTTCGAATCACATTGGGTTCACCAAATGATGCACATCAAAAAGGCACAAAAGACAAGTCCAAATGTTAATATGTTAGTCACAACCCAAAATGAAACACAAATGAACTTAAAAAACTTAAAATGCATATCAAGAGAGATAAAAAGCACACAATAAGAAGCATACATAAATGAAAAAGGGAAAGAAAACCCCCCAAGATGCTCCCCAAAATGCTCATAGATGCTCCTCCCTTGTTCCTCTCCTCTCCAAGTCCCACATGAGTGTAGCTCTTATCTTTTAACACTATCTATGGATGTCTTATGAAGATTCAAGATGGTTGTGAAAATGAAAACAAATGCTCATGAAAGTGTAAATAAGTTACTATGAGAAAGCACCTAATTAGTCTATGTAAATTTTAGTAAAATAACAATGCAAATGCTTCTAAATGCTCTCTTAAAAATGACTATAAGTTTGATGCACCAAGATTTATGATATTAAAAATGAAGAATAAAAGCTCTATTTATAGGGGAAATAGGGCAATGGATGGTCAAGATTGAGTAATCTTAACAAAGGCCAGGGTTCATGGGTTTATGATCCACGTGATGGCTTTCAACCCAATCCCATGATGACAAATGTCAACATGAGATGGCTTGAGAGGAGATGGAAGAAGCATTAAATGCTTGAGATGACATGAAGGTTACCTTGGGAGGGTTTGGTTAGGATTGAGTTAATGAATAAAGCTTTTATCCAATGAATAATGCCTTTATCCAATGGATAAACTCTTGTGCAAGAGTTAGTGGGGATAACCATGGTCAAAGCAATGAATGCTTGAAGAGACCCATGAGTTAAATGAGGGTTGAGTTAGAGGAAAAGCCTCTAACCATGTGGGTGAGTTGAGCTTAACCATAAATGGTTATGTAAGAGCCATAAATGGTTTAGAAGACTTTGGGGGTTAACTTGTTGAAGGATAAAAAGCCTTTAATGCATTTCAAAGACTTTGGAGGCTTTGAGAAGTGACTTCTCTTTTCTTAGGAATGTGACAATAATTAGGGAGGGGGATTAGGCTAATTTGGAATGGATTAGAAGAATCTAGAAGGGGTTTATGATGCAAGTGGGTTTGGTGGGTGAGAGAAAATAGGATTTTAATTAAAATAAAATTTATTTATTTCAACTAAAAATGTGCAACTTGCATTTGTAGGAGAATGCAAGTGGGGGGGAGTTTAGAGATTTTAAATAAATATTTATTTATTTATTTAAATGAGTAAAGGGGTTAAATTAAACAAATATGCTTTATTCATTTAATTAATTATTTAGAATATGGTTTAATGAATTAATTTAAATAAATTAAATAATATATTTAATTAATAGGAAAAGAGGTTTGAGATGAATTACTTAAATATTGATTTAATTAATTGTTGACTGATGGTTAAATAATCAAATAAATACTAAATTTTAATTTAATTAAGTGGACAGAATTATGTGTCTACATATACACACACACACATATATATACATATATATATACATACATATATATGTATATATATGTATATGTATATGTATGTATACATATATATACATATACATATATATATGCATATATGTATGTATATATATATATACATATATACATATATACATATAAATGTATGTATATACATATATATATACATACATGTATATATATATATGTATATACATACATTTATATGTATATATGTATGTATATACATATATATACATACATATATACATATACATGTATGTATATATATACATACATACACATATGTATATATATACACATGTATATATATATGTATTTATATACATATATATATATACATATATATATATACATATATATATATATACATATATATATACATATATATATATATACATATATATATATATATACGGTATATATATATACATATATATATATACATATATATATGTGTGTGTGTGTGTGTGTGTGTGTGTGTGTGTGTGTGTGTGTGTGTGTGTGTGTGTGTGTGTGTAGTAGCATGAGACAATGGCATGGCATGAAGGTTTGTGTGAGAAAGAGACTCAGGAAGTTCATGAGATATGTGAAAGAGAGTTAGCAGTGATGGTAGTAGTGTGTGAAGTGTGAGATGTAGACAACGAAGATAGACAATGTTGCGTAGTGCAGTAGTCCTTCATTGGATCTTCTGCAGGACCATTGTACAAAGATCTCAAACTAGATCTACTGTAAGAGTTTGTAAATTGTAATCTGAGATTAATATTCAAACTGATCATATGCATTTGGAGATGTGATCCTTTTAAGTTCAACCTTTTTTGTTGTGGTGAGCATTCTGACAGCAAGTCATTCCTTTGTATCTTTGCAGTGAGCAATACGATAGTGAACCACTTTTGTAATCTGGCTGTGAGCCACCCCTTTTGTAAACACCATATAACTAGTTATATTCTCTTGAGAGTTAACATACATACATACATATGTATATGTATTGTATATGTATATGTATATCTATACATATACATATACATATATATACATTTATGTATGTATATATATATATATACATGTATGTATGTATATATATATGTATATATATACATATATATATATATGTGTGTGTGTGTGTATATATTTATATATGTATGTATATATATACACATATACATATATACATATATAAGTATATATATATACATATGTAGTAGCATGAGACAATGGTATGGCATGAAGGTGTCTGTGAGAATGAGATTGAGGAAGTTCATGAGATATGTGAAAGAGAGTTAGTAGTGATGGTAGTAGTGTGTGAAGTGTGAGATGCAAACAATGAAGATAGACAATGTTGCGTAGTGCAGTAGTCCTTCATTGGATCTTCTGCAGGACCATTGTACAAAGATCTCTAACTGGATCTACTGTAAGAGTTTGTAAATTGTAATCTAAGATTAATCTTCAAACTGATCATATGCATTTGGAGATGCAATCCTTTTAAGTTCAACCTTTTTTGTTGTGGTGAGCATTCTGACAGCAAGTTGTTCCTTTGTATCTTTGCAGTGAGCAGTCCAATAGTGAACCGCTTTTGTAATTTGGAAGTGAGCCACCCCTTTTGTAAACACCATATAATTAGTTATATTCTCTTGAGAGTTAACATACATACATACATATGTATATGTATTGTATATGTATATGTATATCTATACATATACATATACATATATATACATTTATGTATGTATATATATACATGTATGTATGTATATATATATGTATATATATGTATATATATACATATATATTTGTGTGTATATATTTATATATGTATGTATATATATACACATATACATATATACATATATAAGTATATATATATATATATATATACATATGTAGTAGCATGAGACAATGGTATGGCATGAAGGTGTCTGTGAGAATGAGATTGAGGAAGTTCATGAGATATGTGAAAGAGAGTTAGCACTGATGGTAGTAGTGTGTGAAGTGTGAGATGCGGACAATGAAGATAGACAATGTTGCGTAGTGCAGTAGTCCTTCATTGGATCTTTTGCAGGACCACTGTACAAAGATCTCTAACTGGATCTACTGTAAGAGTTTGTAAATTGTAATCTAAGCTTAATCTTCGAACTGATCATATGCATTTGGAGATGCAATCCTTTTCAGTTCAACCTTTTTTGTTGTGGTGAGCATTCTGACAGCAAGTCGTTCCTTTGTATCTTTGCAGTGAGCAGTCCAATAGTGAACCGCTTTTGTAATCTGGAAGTGAGCCACCCCTTTTGTAAACACCATATAACTAGTTATATTCTCTTGAGAGTTAACACTCTTTGTGGTTTTTCCCATTTGAATTTTCCATGTATAAAATCTGGTGTTTGTCTTGTGGTTGTGTTATTCATTTGCTATTTTATATCTATTAAGTTTGTTTGATGAAGATTGATATCTTTGTGGCAGATTAAAGTTTGATTTTTTTTTTTAATATCTATGGGAATGCTAATTCACCCCCCTTCTCAGTATTCCAATCCTTTCGACCTAATCAAAAATTGGTATCAAAGATTTTGTCCCTTTCTTGGAAGCTTAACCTCTTGAGGGAGATCTGTGTTGGTTGAATCATGGCACCTATATGCATGACCGAAGATTTTTAAATGGATAAAGATTTTAAGACAACTCTTGAAGATTTGGAAAGTGTTGAATCAGAGAATGAAGAATTGAAAGAGAATGTGAAGATAGCAAATGAATGTGTGCAAAAGATGAGAGAGAAAATATGGAAGTTCAAAATGAGGCATAAGGAGGTTAACAATCAGTTGAAGCAGGTGAATGAGACTATTAAAGATCTAATGCAAAAGATTGAGGAAAAAGACAAGATATAGAAATTCCTAAAGGAAACAATAAAGCATAAGTTTAAGGAATGTGAAAATCTTGTGTAGGAGGTGAAGAATTTAAAGGCAAAAAATAAGATCATTGAGAGTAGTAAGCTCCTAGAAGATTTGATCAGCATGCAACAAGTTAATTCGGATAAAACTGGACTTGGTTTCCAACCCGATATGTGTTCAGATTAGAATGATAAAGATGAAAACAAAGAAGTCAAAGCTGAAGTGGAAAAAAAGATACAAGATGAAAGAAAATCCTGGAATTAGAATCCTAATGCAAGAAGACCAGTGGTTCCACAACCTAATGTATAAAGGTACCCATATTTTAATGGCCATTGTTTTAATTTGCAATAAATTTGGACACAAGGCCATAAATTGTAGAAGCATTCAATGTTATAGTTACAAGAGTTTTGGACATAAAGAAAGTCTTTGTAGAAATCATGTTATGAATCAGAATTATAATTTGGTTGAAACAAACAATAAGGGTTACAAGTTTCATGGATATTGTTACATTTTCAATAACTATGGACATAAGGCTAATAAATGCATACACAAATCACATCCGATAAGACTTGAAAGGAAAGTTATAAGTTGTTTCAAATGCAAGCAGTCTAGACATTACTCTAATCAATGCAGAAGTGGAAATGAGGAGAAATCTGGTGAGAAGAGTGTGATGAAGTATGGTGAATCAAAGAAGAAATAAAATTTAGTCTAGATAAAGAAGAGTGAGAACAAAGGAAGCGAGTCTGATGTACTGGAATCTAGTGTAGGAACCTCTTCCTCTGGTAACTAAGTATAGAGCTTTGGGTCAGGGGGAGTTTATTCTGCAAGAAAATATTCTATCCTCCCAATTTGAGTGGATAATGTCATTGATTTGGCATGATAGTGTTTTAAGTTCTATCCAGTAATCAAAGGAATTTTTACTGACATCATCAAAAAAACAATTCTTGGCAGAAAAACCTTGAGAAATTATTTTTGGTGAGATAAGCATTGACTATTTGAATTCATTCTTTCATATTAGTTATTTGTGTTTGAGATTATTGTGAATAGTAGAGGAGTAGTGCAAGCAATCATGAAAAGAGAATCAACCATCAGAGAATCTAGCAATGAGAAATTTCAAAATTTGGACAAGGTGCTCCTAGATGAATTTAACCCAGAGAAAATTAGAGATGTTGAAGCTAGTCTGAGTGATGTTGAGTTGCAAAGGGTAAAAGGATTGGAAATCAAAGGTTTGAATCTTTGGATAGATTCCCTTGGTTTAATAATCTAGAAGTTATCAGGATGATCCTTATCCATGTGCAGGATGAAAACATAGTGTTGGATAAACCCCATCCAATCACAAAGGAAGTTATTTATGTGATCACTGGCTTGTGCGATAGTGGAGATTTTTCAGCAAAGAATTCAATATTGAATAGAGAAGTGGAAGCCCTAACCGGTGTAAAGGGTGATCAATGATATTTAATCATTAACACAATTGTCAACCCTGTGGTGAGGTATGTTGGCTACGACATCTCTTATAAAATCTATTTCAAGAATAGGGAAGGTTCCACCTCGGTAATTGCAGTATATATGAAACACATGCTTGCAATGGAAAAAAAATCGTTTGACTTGTGTGAATTATTGAAAGAATTGTTGTTAGAGAATATCAAGATGACAAAAGAGAATAATTATGCTTTCCAATTTGGGTCATTGCTTTTAAATTTGGCTATTTACTGTTTGGGATCCCTTCCAGCAAAAGATAATGTCATATGGGATTCTAGTGTTAGGAGTGTGAGGTAGATATTTAGATATTTCAACAATATGAATAATAAAAATAAAGAGGAATTATGTGATACCTATTTCAAAGTGTTTCTAGACATGTGGAGTGTTGGCCTAGTATCTGTATCTTTAATTTCCAGTTCTAGAGGTTCCTCCTCTAGAAAGAAAAAAAAGGAGACAGATTGTTCCTGGTATTTTGAAGAAAAAGAGAAGCAAAGAAAAGAATGTTGTTGTGATTGATGATTTGAAATCCCTTGTAGCTAGAGGAGATTTGGTTTTTGTAGAGCATGAAGCTAGAGAATCAGATGATAAATTTAATTTTCTGAAATTGGTTGACAGTGTGGATGGAATCAAGAAGAATGGTGTGATGTGGCTGACTTTAGTTGAGTCAGATAGAATTGAAAGTGTTCTATTTAATCATTTAATCTAGAATAACACGAGCCTTGAAGATATTAGTAATCTATTTTTGGAATCTTTGAATGAAGTTCTAAAGGAGAACTCAGTCAGTCAAAGAAAAAGGTTTGGATTTGCAGAATCTATTGAATGAATGTGTTAATTTGCAAAAGATCTTATCAGCATGTATTGAGGAATTGAGGAACTGTATCCATAATGCTAGCATAGTCTATAGGGATTATATCTCTTGGCCGACAATTGTAGTGAAGCACAAAAAAAAAAATTGATGCTATTGAAGATAAGATGACAACTCTAGGCAAATCTTTTGATTTTTTGAATGATAAGGATGGTGAGCATAGGAAAAGAATCAATTCTCTTCAAGTTGAACTCTTATTGTTGCAAAGGCAAAGAGCAGAATTTGTGAACATGTTTTGGAAGGTTAAGGAGATTGTTGAGGCCAAATTGGAGCATTTTTTAGCATTTCTTGGGAATGTAGTTGAGTATGAGCAGAACCCATATGCTTTGGATAGTTTTTCCCATGTAAATGATCTTTTAGTAGAGTGCAGAAGCCTTTCAGTTAGCATTAAATTATCCATACATTATTAGGAATTTCTTCCAAATTTGAAGGAGAAATTCAAGTTAATCTTTCTGAAGAAGAGCAGTTGAAGGTTCTTGTACAGTATTCATGTTCTGACATTTTTGTAGTTGTATATATTATGTTTTCCTTCCATTTTCTTTTCATTCTTTTTTCGTCAAAGGAATCCTTTGTCCTTGATGTCAAAAGGGGGAGAAAGGAATGTGGTTTCTTGGATTTGAGGAGTTGCATGAGTAAGGGGGAGCAGTACACAATTATGTTTTGGATATGTTTTGCCATCAATGACAAAGGGGGAGATTGTTAGACTTGTGTGAATATTGTTGATATTATTGTCATTGATGTCAAACTGGCTATTCGGTTTGGACCAGACAATATATGTAGCACAGATTGATTCTAATATCGGTCTAGATGTTGTGTGCATTAAGTATGTGTAGTTATTTTTATTATAGATACATCAAGGATAACTTTAAGAAACTCCCCCTGGGTAAAGGTGTGAAATCCTGGTGAATCTTTCATTATTTTGGGGGAAAATGTTATTTTTTTTGGCAATTTTGTTTTAAATAGGCAAAAAATATTAAATTTCGTTAGTGAATTTTTCTCAGTTGCGTAAGAATTGTACAAAAATTAAGGCGAATTTTTCATTTTTTTGGGGAAAAAATTACTTTTATTGGCAAATCTTTTTCTATTGCATGAATTTTTTTGAAAAATTAAGGCGAATATTTCATTATTTTTTGGGGAAAATAATTATTACATTGGCGATTTTTTTCATATTGCATGAAAAATGTAGAAAAATTAAGGCGAATCATTCATTATTTTTGGGGGAAAATAATAATTACATTGGCAAATGTTTTTCAATCATGTATAAAAATTGTAGAATAATTAAGATGAATCTTCCATTATTAATTGGAGAAAAAAACTAATATAGAAAACACATCACATCTTAGTTTTAAGTGTCCTGCATATCCGTATGAAATCTTTTACAAAGTTGTTTTTTGACACGTATGAAATCTTGATCAAGGATTCTCTGCTATCCTTTTACATAGAAAACACTGCACGTGTTAGAGGAAGAAAAATACAGAGGATATCACAGATTTCATATTAAATGAGAAGCTACCAGTATTAATCCTTGTTGAGGTTCATGAGTCATGTATAGGTGTCAGGACTATTGGAATGAAAACTTTCTTGTGGAATGATAGAAAAGTACATCTCACACAAATTAATACAGTACATGGAATAATCCAAAGTATAGACTTGATTGTCAGTTGCTACCAGTGCCACTTTGCAAATTGAGAAATAGGGTCATTATTTGCATGCTACATTTCAGAATGTAGAAGATAGAAGTTATATAATTCACATGTTGCATTTCAGATTGTAGAAGATAGACATGTTTCTAGGATAAGTTTTTAGTAAATGTTTGTTGCCTTGCTTTCAGAGGTTTTAAAATGAAGTGCATAGAACGTGCAGCTGAATTCTTGCATAAGGGGATATGGTTGAAGGTTTGCAAATGCCATGAAGTAAAGTAGATTTATGACTTACCTTGTACGCAAAGGGATTTTAAAATAGTCAAAGGTTCCTAGAGAGATTTTAAAAGGTTTGAATGCAACTACAGACTTTGGTTGCAGTTGCAAATAATTATGATCTCTTTGCCAACCGCCATTTCCCTCTTATAATGGGTGGAATGCAGAGAGAAAGTAAGTGAAGACAATGAAGATGCAGTTTTGGAGTCAAGCATCCCTATTTGATCAAAAATCTCAAAGTTGTCCCCTACCAAGAAATGCAATGAGAATCTTGTATCCTGGTACTCTCTACATCAATAACCACAATTGTGAAATAGTGTATTGGCTCATAAGGTAGTTGGCTTTCATGGAAGCTTTCTATGTCTTGACACTAAAGCTTTCATGTATGCTGGCCTAGCGGTTTTACGATATTGTATACATGCAATACATGTTACACATTCTTGTAAACAACCAGTACCTTGTTACATTCCTTATGATTATAAAAGGAATACCAAGGCTGTAAAGAAGGATTCTAAAATTTTCTTATCTCCAGGGAGAGTAGAAATGGGGATTTATCTTGTCTATTTGTGTAGGGTGGTTTCATGGTGAAAGAAATTAGAATGTACACTTTCTCTCAGTATTTTTTTCAATTACTTAATGCATAGACTACTATATTGTTGCTAAGATTGTCTCCATTTGTACTTTTAGATGTTACATGAATGATGAATCATAATATTAAGGATATTTTGTTTTGTCTTGGCAATTTACTTGTCAATGTGTTAACGTTAAGCATTAATTCTTGAGTGGTTCACACTTCACTCATTTGAAATGATCTTTTGCTTGGGTTTACATTCTTGATCTCAAATTCGACTTTGTCACCATAACTTGTATAAAAATTTAGAAAAATAAAAAAAGAAGATATATATACTATTAATATATACCACACAAGGCAACTTATGGTAAGTATGCATTTAATGAGACATTTAGGATGAAGCCGATGGATTGCCTTTAAATTAGGCATTGGGGTATTAATGTATTTCCACATTACATGTTTGAGTTGGAAACTTAGAGGTGGGAGTGATGAACATGTCGATTATTCTTAGGGAAATGAAACAATAGACAACATTTGTAGGTGAAGTCACTGATAAATGGTTAGGGGGGGTCTTGGTGAATGACCACCCGTGCATAATGCATGTAATAAAGACAATGTTGGGGTTGGAGTTTCTGATGGTGTATCATAGGCATAGGGTCAGTTAGAACATTCCAGCCTTTTTTCTTTCCATGGTGTAATATATGAGGGTTTCCAAGGAGTGGGTGAAAAAACTCACCCAGATATTGTTTGAGCATGCATATTTGCATGACATTGATGCCGACAATGTGAATGAGAACCTCCTCATTCCCCTCCCACATAAATATTACATTGGGAGGGTTTCTAAATTTCTGATAGTGCAAACACAAGATGCCTAGTTGCTGCAGGGACGGAGGAGTGATATACTATGTAGTATCAATTCCCTCCTGTATATAGCAAAAATAAAGGAACCCGAGGAGGACAATTGGCATTGGGACTACCTAACCACTAAAGGGTTGCTAGATTAAGTTGAAAATGATGAGGTGAATGTGGTTGATATTCTAGGAGAGATGCAGTTGAGGAGCGGAGAGGAATGGATTGAGGACGACAAACACATTGTGGAGGAAATTGCAGCTGACGAAGCCCATGCTAACTGTGGACAAGACTTCTCGCTCATCTTACAAGCCAAGAAAGTCAAGCAAAACAAAATGAGGGAGGAACATGAAGCGGCAAGGCAGGCTTAGAATATCTCCTAGTCCTGAAGTATGGTGCAACTGCTTCATTTTGTTTTGAATTTTGTATTGTGGGCTACGAGTTGTTAAGTATTTTTGTTAAGTACTTGTGCCATATTTTATGTCACTACTGGACATTCAATGGGAATATATTTTTGGCTACAAGCCAAATACTATTGTATCTTTATTTTTAATGTTATCTTAATATAATGGGTGCTGGCCCTAACCAGCTATTAACCTATTATATGCAATTTCTTTCATGATAATATCATTTCTAGAAATTTTTTATGTCTGGTTTGCTTCATTTTGGAAGTTGGTGAAGTTGTATTTGTATGAGATATAGGTAACAGCTAGGGTTTCAAAATAAAACAAAATGATTCACTCTGCAACTCTATTACTATGTATGATCAATTAGGCTAATGAAATTGAAAGACACAGAGAAAGAAATGATTAATGTAACAAATGCAACTATAGCCCGTGCAAAAAACACTAAGCATAAAGCCTTATAATGGTAAATTCAAATTACAGGCAATGTCTTTAATTTTATTACTTTTAATTTGCCTTAGTTTATAAAAACCTTCAGCATTGCAGAGTTAGATTCATCGAGCACTTTCGGCTAACTCTGCAATCGCATGAAGATCTTGTCCATTGATCTTATAGAATACAATCGCACATTATCACACTTAGGAGACGAACATACTGGACCCATGTCCTAGCCATGTTATGTGGCTTTCCATGTGTCATTCATTTAGTCTTGAAGTGTATGTCATCGTTGTTGGTAGGGCCTATATGGTCGAAGTTAGTTTTGGTAAGCAACTTTGATTAATTGCACAACTGCACAATGATTTGGGTCATCAGATAAACAGGAGGTGACTGCTCAATACTATGGCTTACGAGGAGGATAGATTGGGACAACCCTTTTTGATGTGTCCTTTGACCTCTAGCATGCATAATCTTATTGGTCCACTTAATAAGAGACTGGCATTAGCAGGGCCCGTGTACCATGTGTGCAGATAGGGATACAGAATTAAGGTGAACGAGCATCTTGATCTAACTGTGCAATCGTGTGGTGATCTATTTATAATATTTCTACTTTTGAATATTTTTAATTAATAATTTTTAATTTATTAGTCATAAAAAATATTTAAAATTTAATTTTTAACAATATTTGTCTAGTGTTGTGGTGTAATATTTTTTTATATTGATTATAGAGTTATCAACATAAATTACAGTACGAAAAGGAATCTCAAGTTTTTCAACTCCGGAGGCATGCCTCACACGGAGAGAAAACAAAAAACCGAGTATGCTAAGCAAAAGTTACATCAATACACCATACAGAGACAGTATTACAAAATGATAATTAACATATACAAAGGTTTAATGTAACAGGTCTTCATATTGTTCCATCCAAGCGGTCCATCCAAGCAGACCTTCCATCCAAGCGATGCTTTTGTTGGCTTGAATTTGGGCTATCATTTTTATCTGATCATCGGTCGCATTCTTATTCTTGACGATTTCTTTGTGTAGCTTTTTCACCATTTTGTTGAATAGGACCATATTGTTCATGTGGTTACGATAGTTGTAACTGTCTTTCATTTCAAAAACGAACATAGCGGAGTGACCCATCTTGAGGAATCTGCTCAATTTCTCCTTCTCGATCATCATAGTGATACAGACCTATGAAGAAATTTTCAAAAGGGTGAGTTTTAAGAATAACTCAGTAAGAGATCTATGCACGCCTTGAAACCTTTCTTCATTCCTGCACTTCCATAATTGCCACAAGATGTTAGACGAGATAATAAACCATAAAATATTAGAATCATTTTTGAGACCATGAATATATCCAGTCAGTATTTCTAAAATATCAATGTACTTGGGATAAGTTACTCCACACAGAGCCCACACCTTCTGAGCAAATTTACATTCAAAGAAAATATGCCTGTAAGATTCCTGTCTATTACAAAGCTTACAGAGATCATTAGGGACCAAGTAACTGCTGATAGGAAGCCTATTGATCAAAATAAGCCATTTAAAACATTTGATCTTGGGATCGATGTAGGATTTCCAGTTTCGATAAAAAAATTTATTCCATTGCTTCGTATCCAGTGAGGTATACCAGCAAGTATTGACATGCTTAATAATCTCCTGATTGTTATTCATGGTATTGTACACATTTTTAGCTTTTGTTTTCCCTAGCACAGTTCCATCCGGCCATTTACTGTTTATAAATCTATGCGAGTCTATGAGACATATTGAAGGTATATTGGTGCAAGCTCTAGTAATCATGTTATATGTTTTTTTATGAGCAGCAGGAAGATTGTACTTGATTCTTAATTCATCCCACTTAATCAGACAGTCATTCTCAAATAAATCGATGAAGGTGGAAATACCTAATCTATTCCAAATTTTAGCCGAGCATCCTTGAGTCAGGGCAAGCGGCTTCCCCTGGAGAAACAGATTCCACCAGATGGATCTCTCACCATGAAGAAGGTTACCTGTGTAGAAGAGGTTATCCGTAATATAATGTCTCGAATCCTCCCAAGCTTTCCATATGGTTTTAAAAATAGCAGATCCATGTACAATAGAGGTAAATTTACCGAATAAAATATCAGCAAATGGGAGATTTTTCCAAGATTTAGCCTTCTTGGGGTAGCCTCTTAAAATATTGTTTCGGATAAGCACCTTCCATGGTTCTTCACCATCAACACAGTGAGAGACCCATTTGGTGGCCAGAGTGATGCCTTGGAGTTTGAGGTCCTTCAAACCTAATCCCCCAAAAATTTTATCAGTTCTGCACCAATCCCATTTTACCGCGTGAAGTTTTTTGTTGCCTTTACCATCAGACCATAGGAAGTTCCTAATGGCCTTCTGAATTTCCACAATTTGGTAATTGTTAAACATCCATACCGAGGCATAGTAAATGTTATAAGATGATAGAATTTTTTGACAAACTTGGAGTCTACCAGCGAGCGACAGAGTTTTGTTGTACCAGCTATTGAGTTTTTTTGTGATTTTTGACTTGATCCAGAGCCACATGTCCTTAAGTGAAGGTTCAACAGTAAAGGGGATACCCAGGTGACGGACTATATTGTTGGGGCCTCCCCACAGAAAACCATATTGCATAAACCAATCCGGAGGATGTTCGACCTAGCCAAGACAGATACACTTGGCCTGAGACAGTTTAGCTCCGGAGATTGAGTAGAAGAGATCAAGTTTTTTTTTAAGGTGACAAAAGTTTAAATCTTCCAATTTAACAAATAAACTGGTATCATCAGCGAATTGACATATGTTCAGCTCTTCATTGTTGGGCAATGTGATACCTTTGACAGCCGAGGAGAGAGTATTGTCAGTGATGATGAAAGATAAAGCTTCAGAGGCAATCACAAAGAGAGCAGGGGCAAGTGGACAACCCTGTCTTATAGATCTGGTCAGGGAGAAGGGATCAGAGAGAGACCCATTTATATCAATTTGAGCCATAGCATCTTTTAGTAGAATCTTGATAAAATTGCGGAACAGGACAGGGAAACCAAAAGCCATAAGCATAATGTCAATAAAGCTCCATTCTATTCTATCATATGCTTTCTCGAAATCTAGGAGAAGTATCACAGCATCCTGATTGGAAGACTTCGCCCAGTTCATAGCTTCCCAACTGGTTATAAGGTTTTCCAGGATATATCTTCCTTTAATAAATCCTGTCTGGGTAGAGCTAACAAATTTAGGCAGTATGGTTTCCAGCCTGCGAGCCAATATTTTAGCAAGTATTTTATAAGATACATTTAAGAGAGTGATTGGCCTCCAGTTTTTTATAATAGTTTTGTCTCCCTCTTTAGGTATTAATTTTATTATGCCTCTATTAATCATGTTACCCAAAGTACCTTTCTCATAGGCCTCGTTATAAAGGTCCAGGAGGTCAGAGCTAATCCAGTTAACATTGGCTTGATAAAATTCAGCCGGGATACCATCAGGTCCCGGGGTTTTATCCTTTTTAAGAGAGTTGATAGCATTAATAATCTCCTGTATAGTTAATTTCTCCCCCAGAGAGTCATAATCTGTTTGGTTTATCTTTTTAGGTATAATGATACTAATCTTGTTTCTTAGCTCCGAGGACACACTGTTATCCTCAGAGGTAAAAAGTTTACAATAATAATTAGCAAAGGCTTTCTTGATCTCAATAGGGTCTGTGATCTCCCTGTTATCAACCAAAATGCTAGTTATATTCTCATTGGTATGCTTTTGTTTAAGATAATTAAAGAAGAATTTTGAGCCTTTGTCACCATGTTGTAGCCAGTGAGCCCTGCTCCTAATCTTGGCACCATCAACAAGTTTTTGTTGATGCAACCGAAGATTGTTTCTAGCAACGGAGATCATAGGGACCAAACTGTGGTTTGACGGGTTGTTCTGAATAAGAGTTTCCACAGATTTTAGCTTATCAGAAAGAGATTTCTCAAGGAGTCTGAAGTCTTTTGCTTTCTTTTGTCCAAGAGTTTGGAGTAAAGATTTCCAGGCAAGTAAGTTTTTATGCCATTTGCCTCGGCAGGAAAGGGAAGGAAAACTATTCTTATTGAATGCACTGATAAGATGAATAGCAGCCAGGATATCATTATCAGCTAGAAGAGAGGTGTTGAGGATATATCTGGATTCTCCTGATCGAGGGGCATGATGAGCATTCAAAAGTTTGATATAGGCAGAGATGGGATGATGGTCAGACAAGGTAGTAGGATGCACAGAAACAACATTACCGAGATCATCAGGCATGAAGGCAAAGCTATTTGAGTGGGCGTAAAATCTATCTAATCTAGCATATATTCTGGAATGTCCCTGCTGAAAGTTACACCAAGTGAATCTCAGATTAGGATCTGTATTATCATTGTTCTTGAGGGGGTCAAAGAGTTTTTTTCTTTGTATCATATTATTCCAAGGAACCATCTCTACTGGTTTCCAATTGAAAGGTCTGCCACCATATTTATCTTTTTGCGATTCAATCATGTTAAAGTCACCCCCCAAGATCCATGGGATGTCTGGCAGGGAGTCTATCCAAAGCCACAGGGCAGCTCTTTCCAAAGGATCATTAGGAGCGTAAACAGAGCAGATTCCAAATGTCATATTATTGCTACAGATAGATGCCCACACAGCACCATTGCATGGGGATCTACCTGAACCAATAATATGCTTGGACCATTTCGAGTTGATTAACAACGCCGTACCTCCTTTTCCTTTAGAGTGGGCAGAGCATATTTTAATGGAATCCTTCCATATTAAGTCCAAACTAACATCTAACATAAAGTCAACAGCTTTAAGTTCTTGAAGCATAATGAAATTTTTGTTAATAATTGTGTCCATAAAACATTTAGCAATGTATTTTCTGTCCGGGGACTCAAGACCCCTCACGTTCCAAGATATAATATTCATCCTAAATTGTTTTCCGTGGGGACGCTGTTAAGGTCCGAAGACCCACTTGTATATTTGATATTGTTTTGTAAGGAGGCTTCATCTCCCCCAATTCCACTTGGGCTTTTGTTTTTTGACCCAGGAGGTCTGCCCCGTCGTTTAGACCTGGGGAAATCTTTTTGCCAATCTAGGTCATCAGCTTCCGCATCTGAGATTATTGAGTTTACATTTCCACATCCAGGTCTACCCGACGAAACAGACTGACATAGGTCATTTGTGTGCTCTATTGGTATAGTTATCATGTTTCCTTTATTAGCAGGGAGAACCTCTAGATAGTACCCATCGTCAATTTCTTTGAAGATCTTATTAACAACAGCTGTGGGGTTGGTTTCAGCAAGGGTGGGAGGGGCAGCTGGTATAGGATTCACAGGAGGTGTATTCGCTTTGTTAGTTTTAACTATATGAGCTTCTGTGTTCTCCATTTTCCTTCTTCTTTTTTATCTGATTTCTTTTCCACAATTTGAAATCCATCTATCATGTTAACCTCTGGAGAGGGAACAGACACGAGGGGAGGTGCTTGTTCCATGTTAAGTGTAGCAGATGGGGAAGAACTCATAAGAGGTACCTTAGTAGTCTTGTCAGAAGGTTCAGAGTTATTCATTTTCGTATTATCAGTAGATTTTTGGGGAGGGATAGCCTCGCCTTTCCTTTTGATGATGGGGCAATCCCTCCGAAGGTGCCCTTCTTTTTTACAGAGAAAGCATGCATTCAGCCCTCCCAATATTTCCAAGGGGCAAGAGATTAAATCTCCAGAAATGTTGATATCAAGGGCCGCTGGAATATCAATACCAGGTTTAAGCGAAATTAGGGCTCTGGCGTCCATATGAGGAACCAGTCGAGTGGTTTCATCTAACCTAATAACTTTCCCGAGAGGTTCCAACAGTTGCGTAATAAAACGCCATAGATATGGGGGAATTTTTTTTATAACTATCCATCTAGGAGCCGACAGAGCAAGCACTTCTTCTTGTATAGCTTCCGGGGTCCAAGCTAATGCGCGGAAAGAAGTGTTGCCCACGGTCCAGTACTGTCTTTTGAGGACAGCCTCTTGTGCATCGGCGGATTTAAAGAAGATAACAAACAACCCCTTCTGCAACTGCCTACAGAAAGAGATATTGTAACCTAATTTGATATTCCAATAGTTATAAAACCAATCATCCAAAAATTTTCTTGTAGGGCATCTTTCCACATCAACAGCAGCAAAGAAAATGGCAAGGTTTTGTAACCTACTTTTTTCCTTCGCAATCTCACCAAGCATTTCAGTGTTAGGGCATACGGTAAAAGGTCTCAACGTCCAGAGATCCCTTACCTTGTTCAGCCTCTTCATGGTGATGAACAGCACTAAACTTAGCCGAAGTAGCGATGACAGAGGAGTTACCCACCACTTCGAAGAAAGTCTTCGTGTTAGAGGAAGCATTTTGTTTAACAGAGCCGAGGTCATTATTTTTAATTGCAGGGGAGGAGGTGGTGATGGAGTTAATGGGAGTTAACGCAGGTTCTACGGCTTCTGCCGTGGGTATTAAAGGCGGACCTAACATAGCTAATTAAAAACGAATCAGAACGCGCACACCTGTTTTCATCGGGGAGAGAGACCTCGCCATTCGGGATGCCACATCGGAGATCAGACCACCTTCGCCTCGCGAAAAAACGCAGAGCAAAACAATCATGGAAAAAATATTACGTGGCGTAATATTTGAAATTTAATATATTATTTATATTTTAATAGTGATTTATAAAATATAAATAAATAATGGCATTGAGGACAATCAAGTTTTATTATAAATTCACTTACATTTGTTTTAGAAATTGAAATAAATTTTTTTTGCTTTATAATAATATGTTATTTTATTCATATTCAAAGAGAAAAACATCACAGAAGAAGTAAAATTTTCAAAAGAGGCCACAAAAGTTCCAAAAACACCCCAAAACTAAACCAAACATCCACCCAACAACCACAGTACCACTACGTATGAATTTATGAAAACACCCTATCCACCATTATCGAGCTTTTGCAAAAAATTCACTCGCAGTATGCATGTATTTTATTAATATTTAAATAATTAGATTACAAAAAGTATAGTATCCACCTTGTTCATCCAAAAAAACCACCTACCAGATCTAATTCTGAAACCAGCACCAAAAGACCCCCCGTATGATAGATGCCAAAAGGAAGAAAACAACAATCTAAGCATGTATTCTGCTCGATCACAGTCAACATACATCCATACATTAAGTTACAAAATCATAGACTTAAACCGAGATGACTAGAAAAATAAAGACATGACATATCATTATGTAATTAGTTGTTTTGAGCAGACTCATCTTGAAACTTTGATAGATCCATCACCACGTCCAATGTACATTTCCTCGATCTTAGCTCATGACTTGCCTCCACCCTAGCCACCTTGTGTGCCACCCATAGTACCTCTTCCACACACATCAACTCTACAAAGGTTTGCAAAGCCTCCCAACCGCGTTTGGCCAGAGCCCTAAATCTTGCTTTCAATTCATCTTCTTACCATCATACAAATGGTATGGGATTCACCGACACATTCAAACCTTCATAGACATCAATCCCCACTCCTGGGATGACCCATTCAAATATAGAGTCCATGCCTCTCAAATACTCTTCAATAATTAATTCTTACAACATCTTCTTCACCTTATCCATTGAGTCCTCAAATTCTAATCCCCACGCTGTAATTAGGGAATACATCTCCATATTTGTGTGATACCGATGACCCACATGTGCAATTTCCTCTCCCATAATTAGCTTCACCGCCTCCATGAGTCTCTCATATTTGAAAAGAAATATACCCTGCACTCATTTGTTTGTGACTTTACTCACAAAAGGCACTAGCTTCTTCTCTGTTTTGAAAGTAAAACTTGCCTCCATTACACTAGTCTCTACAGCGACACCACCTTTCACTACTTACCTTTCAAGAAATGCAACTCAACCTCTGCTCAAGCTGTAAAAGGGTGAATGAGTAATGTGAGGCCGACAAAGGCAAATATAACTATGAACCTAGCTTCATTACATCTAACGCCATCATCCTTCTCCACCGACAATTACCAAATTCATTAATACATTATCATAAATGTATTATCCTTTCTTTTCCCTCAAATCTATCTACTCGTTATGGCATTAAATCCACCACCACTATACACCAATTAGCCTGGCCAACTCCCATCACTTCGAACTTGCAAAAATCAAGGAGTTGTCATAAAATCATTCTCTGCCACCATGTCATTCACTGACATACTATGAAAATCTTCAAGCTGATATTCCTGATGTTTGAATTGTGCTTCTACATTCAGCAATGACAGATCATCCTATCTAGGCCCATGAACGGGCCTAGAAATTTATTCATTACTTAGATTTAAATATTAGATTAATTTATTCACTTGTTTACAAACTACATTAAATTTTATCTTTGATTTAATTTTAATATCGGCAAGGTGCAAGTGCTAGTTAACAATAAGTATATAATTAATTAATCAAACAATTTAATGACCATTAGATGATCATGGATCAACAACATAAGCTCAATTTTGGTCTAAAGTTCTGAAGGACAAAGGTTTCTTCAAAAAAGTTTGCAGAATATAGACACGTGTGCATTGTCTAATTAACTTTTATATACTATATACTTAATTAACTCTAAGTCTATACTTAATTAATTTTAATCAATTTAGTGATCATTGAATGATTGCAGATCAATGACATAAGCTCTATTTTGGCCTGAATTTGTGAAGGACACTAGTTTCTTCAAAAGTCATTGGAATAGAGACATGTGTGAGAACTGTCAAGAATGAAATGTTTTAATAAATGAATGTTTGAATGTTTTTAATAAAAGAAATGAAATTTAGCCATGGTTTTTCCCTTCAAGGAAGATCTGTTTCTCTTGAAATTAAGGGATATTGGACTTTGGAGTAGCGAGATAACCAGGGAGATTCAGAAGTTAGATTCTAGATTTGGGGATGCAACAAAGTCTGCCCACACCAGATTGTTTCTTCATCGTTTCAAATTAATTTTTTTGGGTAAGTTCTTGAGAGACATACAGAACACCTACATCCCACATTTTTTATTTTTTCAAACTTGCAGTTTAGATTAAAGAATTAGGGGCGATGGGAAAATCCAAAGAGATACAAAAAATAGACTATGCCCAATTCGTTAAAACCATAGGTTTCTCTAATAAATTCCATGATATTTATGATCCTGTAATCCATGGTAGGCTAACCAATACTCTTAGATTTTCATGTGAGAATAAGGCCGTAGGGGGCATGCCTTGTAAGGAATGAAAGATCGTGTATAATAAAACATTAGGCCAAGACATAAATAAAACTGCAGCATGGGATGTTGGATTGGGATGCATGATGCTACCTGAGGTTTTCCCATGCCCAAAAATTGTCATGATCTGTGCCCAAAATTATGATGAAAATAGATGAACAATTGTTAATAAAAATATTCAAAAGGAAATTTAATCCATTACTGAGGAAGAATTTAAAATTTTGTTGGACTCAAGGTTTGGAGCAGAAGATTTTGGACACTCAAACATCCACATTGACCTATAAAAGATTGCCTATGATTTTGAAGCAGTCGATGAAGAGTATAGAAATAATTATCTCAAAGCGATAACAATGGTTGGTAAACAACTAGATCAAAATCATAAGCCTCCTTATAAAGGAGATATTTTTGTGTCATGGGTTCGAGATACTATTGCCATGCTAACATTTTGCCTGGGATTGGAAAATAATATGGAAGTGGGTGCAAACCTCCTTGAAATGGTATTCAATATCCATTCTGTTAATCAGCCTATTAGATATAGTTTTATTGAGAATGTTGTTCAATTCATGCATGAACAATTTGTAGAGATTAAAAGAGGTTCCTCTAACAAATTTATGTTTACAACCTATCTGTGCCATCTTCTTCTAGTGAAATATAGTGGAACGTTCGAGTCCAACAAGCTTCAGATTCAGGTGTATAAGGATGTTGAGGTGAGAACAATGGGTCCAATATATGAATGGACCACTAAGATAAGGATGCATGATAACAGAGGGAACTACACCTATATTTATAGATTTATTTCTGGCTCCAATGTATCATGCAATTACAAACACTCCAATGCCTAGATTGCCCGAGTCTTGTAGAGATTCTATCCAATTGGGACATGAAATACAATTTGTTGATTGGTACCTCATGGAAGAATATACTATTGGCATTGTGTTGTCATTGATGTCAATTGGTGTGGAATGACTACCGGTATGAGTGATGTATGTACAACACTATCAAGGAGGAGTACAGGTTGAGATATCTTTGATATCACCTTATGTTGCAGGATACCAGTATGGTAAGGATGAATGACCACTAGAGTCACCGGTACACAAGTTAGTGCCTGAATTGTGTGGATGGAATGGTAAGGTGACCGGTACTAGTACAGTATATCACCAGTAAGGAAAGGATATCAACTGGTAAGTGATGTGTTGACATGGAAAAGTCAAATCAACCAAGTGAGTGGTTGTCAGCCAACAAATCTCATGACCAGTGTACAAGCTAGATGGCCAAGGTGCTTGAGCTATTGTTTGTGATGAAGAGGTAGAATGTTACCTAAATCACATCAACACTAGAAGAGAATAATGAATAGGTCACCGATATGCAATAAGGTTATAGGACAACAGGACTCCCACCAGATGAAGATGTCATCATCATGAGAAACAATGACTGATAGTGAATGTGACCACACTGGATCACATGTGCCTATTTGAAGATATGTTGCACAAAACAAGGAAGTCACATGACTACATTGCAAGATGCAGAAGACAAGGTGTCACTCCATCGGTAAGTGGAACTTATCTCCTATCATGTATTGTGTGCATCATAGTTTTGTGAGATAAGGAAGAAGAGGTGTGCATCAAGTGCATGAAATCAGGGATATGCATTGAACCAACTGAGAAGGCATGTTGAGATACCAGTACAAATCAAGAGTGTTTACTGGTATGAAATTCCACCGGTAATATGAGAAAGGTGCAGATGCAGATGTCCTCCCACATTGTGGGAATGTGCATGCTTGGGATAGACGTGTCTGAAGACCGGTTTAGGTGTTCCACTGACAGTTCAATAAAGTGCAGACATGAGTCAGCTAATAGAATGTGAGATACTGACAGGATTAGTAAATTGACAAAAACGAGGAACCGGTAGAGTGTTTGGTCAGTGATCCTATCTGGATTGACATGGAGAACCAATCTGACAGTTGGTCAACATGAATGCCACATGGATTCAAGGTGGTGGACTTGCATGCAGTGGTAGATGGAATGAACATCGATAAGGTAGTTACAGAGTTGGTCAACATTAATGGTAGATCCCACAAATCATGGGACATGTTGCAGAGGTTTGCGGCTCGAGGTCTAAAGGACAACTAAGAACCAGCTCAAATTGATTGAGAAGATCGAGGAAGATGAAGGAAACAACAAGACCAATCTAGGTGCTTGACCAAGAGATCTGTCAACAAGGTAAAAAGCATATTGCCAAAGATAGAAGGCGTGATCAAGAAGGAAAGACAATGGGGTGATGAGGAAACAACTGTTTGGGTGATCAAATTGGGAAAGATCCGATTGGATTTGGTTTTCCTTGAGGTAAGTGAGGAAACCCTAATCACCCTAAGTTTGAATCATTTTTTGGTAGGAAAGCCAGTCCATAAATATGCAAGACAAAAATAGAGATGGTTGCCACCGAATGAGAGAGTAGTGTTGCTGCATAGAAGAAGAGAGGGCTACTACAGAGTGATTGGGTGTTACTCCTACAAGTAAGAGCAAATCAGTCAAGTACTCAACAAACATTTGAGAAGAGACTGAGTGAGAGGGAGAACCATGTTGAAGTGTTAAACTGATAGCATAGCAGAACCGATAGTGTCCATACCGACAAAGCAGAAGTGAAGGAAGCTGCAGAGTAGGCAGACATAGAACCAACAAAGAGTAGTACCAGTGAAGAGCAGAATAGTGAGGAGGAGATCTAGCAGAGAAGAAGGAGAGTATAGGTGAACCGATAGAGTTTACCAGCAGTTATGCATCATATGAGAGCAACAGGAGAAGTGTACCAGGGTAGTAGAGAAGGTATCTCATCGGTAGAGTAAGGCATATGAAATGGTTACAAGATTCACTTGTAACAAGATAAGTACTTTTGTAATTGATGTTTTCATTGTGATCACTGAGTTGTAGCTCAGTGCAAGGGTTGTAGCTTCTTTAGGTTATATCCTATAAATTGTGTAGGGGCTAGTACTCCTTTGAGTTGAAGCTCATAAATCAGGGGTTGGTGCTCCTTGGGTTGGTGCCCTAAATCAGGGGTTGTAGCTCCTTGCGTTGGTACCCTAAATTGTGTAACAGAGTTTCATTGTGAGGTTGGATTGGAGCAGTAGACTCCAACAACATTGCTCACCAAGGTTTTTCCCATCTTGGGTTTTCCTCATATATGCTGGTGTTATGTGATGTCCCCTTATGTGATTGCATTTGTGATTGGTCTCCCCACTAACCGGTAAGTTTGTTCTAAGTTAGATCTAATAACCAATATAATCACATAAGTCAGTTAAAGGGAAACAGTTTGAGAACCACTAATTCACCCCCCCTCTCAGTGGTGCATTGTGTCTAACATATATTGTGTTAAGGTTTTATGGATCAGGAGTAGAACCAAACAAACTTCCAATACATGTGACAGAGAGGATTTTGCATTAGAATATGTACGATAGATGGAGAGTACAGATAAGCTCTACTTTTATGGTTAGCAAAAGAAGAGCATATTTCTTTCATTACCTTTTTCATGTGGAGGGTACACATTTGAGAGAAAAGCATTCAGTGTGGTATATGAAACTTTGAATTTTTTTAATTTTAATGTTGACAGTTATTGGCAGTATGATCCACGCGACATCATTAAGGAAATGGTTGTGGTGAATAAGAAATTTGCAAGTGAAATCCAACATGTAAGTAAACCCTTGTTAGATATGTTGAAAAACAAGGATTCTTGGGATGAGGTCAACAAAGAGATGGGGGAAACTGCTGTTGAGAAAATTATTTCTCTAGAATAATTATCAGCACAAATTATGGCATTGCACCCACAGAGAACAATAAAGCAAGAGATCCAAACCAGGAGGTCAAATATTTTTTACAAAAGAGATGATGTTTAATCTACTATAATAAGCATCCCAACTTTTCTATCACAAGCTTGTACAAAGGCAAACTAGACACGAAACAAAATCAAGGATTTTTGGTCTATGAGGAAGAATCTAGATGAACCAAAGACTATTGCAGATTTTGAAGATATTCTAGAGGATTATGAGTTTAGAAAATTGTGGAATATAAAGAATCCCTCTGAAGCATATGATGATAGTGATGATGATAGAGATCATCAAAGTGATAATGAGATACCCTTAGGTCAAACTCCAACAACTGTTATAGAATCTACAAAAATGTCTATTTTAAGTGAGGCCATGGTTGAAAAATATTCTTCAGGGGCAGCCATAATGGAAAAATTGGGTTATCAAGGTGGTGTTCTAGGGTACAAAGGACAAGGCCCTTGGATGCCACTGGAGGTAGAGTTACAAATAAAATTTTCATATCATTGAGGCATTAGAGTTGAATCAATAAGAAAAGGTGATAATTATAAACTTGAACCTCATTTTGTTATAGCTTCAAATCTCGACACTCGGATTCAATCACAACCAAAACATGGTGGAGAATCAAGTGCTACTACCATTCGTGGGAATGGTATGGGTACTAGTACTAGTTGTGGTCAACAAGTGCAAGGACAAGAAGACACTCAGAAGAGGCCAATAGTAGAAGATAATATACAAAATCTCAGTGATCAAGGCATGTTGAAGAAGCAAAATCTTATGACAACAATGACGAGTATCAATACAACTCCAACTACATCAAGTTCTACCATGAAGGTATTGTTTCCAGCTTCAAAACAAGTCCCTTGCCCTCAAACAAGTCTGATAACCCCAACTGTAAGTCAGAGTGGGATAGGATTAGGAATGGGTTTTGCATCTTTTGCTAGACCTCACAATGAAATAGTTAGAGCCACAAGCATAGGTGGAAGTGCCTACGTCACTACATGTGCTATTTCACCATTCAAACATTCAATAGCATCAACAACCCCATATTTTAACAACAATAATTTTTTTGATGAATTTAGAGAGAAAAAAAAAAAGGAAGCTAATGATGAAGGTTGCAAGTACTACAACTATAGAGGAAAAACCTACAATGAACAGGGTATTTCCCACATATGACCCAAATAAAGAAATGATGGAGTACATGGTTGTTATGCCCCCAATTCTAAATCAAAATAAACTAGACAATCTGATTGATCCCTCCCAATTTCACATTAGCACCATCCAAATGGATTTCTTAGGAGTTAAAAATGTTGACAAAATTAATGTGTCAAGAAAGACCAACGAAGTTGTGTACACATCATTTCTCAAGCAAGAGAGAGAGAGAGAGAGAGAGAGAGAGAGAGAGAGAGAGAGAGAGAGAGAGAGATAGAGAGAGAGAGAGAGAGAGAGAGAGAGAGAGAAATAAGCTAGAGAAACAAATACAAAAGTTATAGAGAGACCTAGAAAATGAGAAAGCAAAGAGGAAAGTTGCAGAGAACAATAGAAGTGAATTACATATAAGGATTTAAAAAATCTGCCTCTACATCTACAAGTGAAAAGAATGAACAGACAAAGGTGGAATTGAATGAACTGAAGAAAATCTTAGCTGAAAGCATCAAAAAAATTGAAAGTGAAAGAGCCTCTTTAGTACAACTATACAAAATCTGGAGAACGTCGTTGCCTCAACAAAAAATTTACAAGACCAATTGAACAAAGAGAAGGTAAAAAAAATGGTGGGAAGAAAAAGCAGAGGAAGAAAGAAAAAACAATGAAAGACTAGCTTAAGAGCTGCATGAGGCATACAATGATATTAACCCTCTCAAAGACAAATTGACTGGATCTTGGAAATAAACAATGAGGTTTATAAAAGAAAATAATTGGAAGAAAATAATGTAGAAGGCTGACCAATTGTGTTAGTTGTTTGAATTGATTGGCAATCTCAATGTATCTTATGTGAAGCTGATTGAATACATTTCTCTCTGGAACAAAAAGTTGAATTTAAGAGAGGAAATTGCAAATCAAATTTTGCAATAGTCTACAAATCCAATGACAAATATTTGTCATCCAAGGGAATTCACGACCACATTGATGTCTCAGTAAAGGCTTCATCTGTCATTCAAAAATATAAGAAACTATGGGAATTGCATGAATGTTTGGATAAGGATGCAAAAAAGATGAAGAAGTTGCATAGAAAGGTGCAGAGATTGATAGAACTTGGTTTGTCGATGAGTTTTGATACAACAAAACAATACATTGGAGATATTCCTTTTAAATATAAAATGGAGGAGAAAATGAAGCTTGATTTGGACTTGTTTCCCACTGACACAAATGTGGCTAACTTTTTTTCCATGACCAAGCCATTGATAACCTTGAATGTAGCTTTGGATGAAACATTGATGTCAACTTCCACTTCCAATTATGAATTATTGACAAATTTGCAAGTCACTTCCTATATGTTAGAACAATTTGGAGTTCTATCAAATGGAGAGTGGAGCATACTATATAAGCTCAAACAATGATTTCATAATATGTATTGTATAATTTGTATTGCCAAATAAATTTAGGCTTTTTGATTTACTTTGTTTGTAATTCCAAGAATATTGTAATTTGTTGTGGCTTGAATTAACTCTATTTTAGCTTTGTTTTATGATTCTATGAATATTTTTTCGTGGCTTGAATTAACTATTTTATCTTTGTTTTATGATTCTATGAATGTTTTGTCATGACTTGAATTAACTTTGTTTTATCTCTATTTTAATTCTAGAAAGGTCCTTAGATCTAAATCAGAGTGGAAGGTAGACCTTAGTGTTGGGATGTTTTTGAATTTTTTTTCCATATGGTTTAGAGTTTATCTTCTATGTTTTAAAATGTTTAAGACTAAAACCCTAAACCCCAGGTGCTAGCCACACTGTATTCTCTTTTTGATCTATTTTAGAGGTGACCCTGGTAGCCAGTTTCTGATTTCTTAATTTATCCATTGAGGCCCATTATATCATCATATGACTGGTCCTTTGTGTTATCCATCCGGTTTTCCCCTCTTTCCTTTTTTGTTTAACTGTTCTTCATCTTCAATTAGATCCATGGCCTGTTTGCATGCAGTTGTGTGATTAGATTAATGGGCTAGAAAATGTTAACTCTGCAACCCTGTCGCTTATGTGGTAGATGGGACCTACTCAAGCTTGCTATGGATATATGTGGTCGTTGACATGGTGGAAAGGTGGGCCCAACACGATCGCATCCTTTGTGGTTTACTAAGCAAATATATTGGCAAAGATCAACGACCAAAATTTATTGTGCGACTACGCAACTAATCAAGATGCATCCAAAGTCTAATCCTAAAATGTCATTGCAGATGTGGCATGTGTGGCATGTGGGACCCATGTAGGCTGACAGTAAATGTCTTGACCAATAACTAAAGAGAATATGGATAGCTAATCCACTTAATAAGAGTGTATGACCTATGTCCCAATTTTATAAGTAAGATAAAGAGAGACACTTTCACAAGAGATCTACAATTGAGATTGTCGTGTGATTGCGCAATTGGGAAAAGGTGCACGACCAAGATAACTCTACAATGTTGAGGAGGCTTAAGAGGTAACGATGAAACAAAAAATATTATATATACTATGTTATTTCTTCCAATGTCGACTGACCATCACACCTACGTACATTCTCAAAGTTAATGAATCCATTTTGCCCATTATGATCAGAATTTCTCTACTATATTAACACCGATCTCCCGCTAATTTATATTTTTTTTATTGAACAATGATTTTTGAGATTTGAACTTAAGACCTCCCATGTAGGAGGCTTGTAGCTAATTTGTATTTATAGTGCTATGCATATTCTAAAAATTATTTTGTGCTTTTTTCTATCATGATTAGGGTTTCTAGGAAGCGATTGTTGTCTGCACTTTCATTACACTCCTGCTAGATTTTGACCTTCTCTGCATAATTACATATTGTCAATGCTCATTATTGTCTAAATGTCGTAGGGTTTAATTAGAGCCAAATTATATAAGCTTCTCATTTATGTTAGTCTATAGAACCCTAACCCTAGGAATGGCAGAGTCTTCTGATTTGGGGAAGAGAAAGTTGTCTAAAAAAATAATTGCACATCTCCCTGGATCATCAAAGAGACAAAAGAGATCCAAGCCTGGGTCCCAACTAGATGAGTTCATCATTGATCACTCTATTGGAATCAGGGATGCATTGATTCCACCATTAGGTTTCAGACTCTGGAGGAGAGGCTATTGTTGTCATAAAGGATTGCGTCATGATGCTAAGTGTAAAACCCAATAGTCCTGTTAAACATGGGAATACTTTCAGGCCTATAGGTTGCCTATATTGAAAGTAGACCTCCAGAGATCAGGCCGACTTACTATCTGATGAATCTCTTGCAATTAACCTCATCTAAGAAAAGGAATAGAAGGAATACTAAACTTAAACCTATCCTACAAGGTGATGCACCAAATGTTGCTTCTAAGACCTTGCAACTACTTAACTCAAAAACACCTTCAAAAAATAACTTCAATTACTCACAAATCAACTAAACATGTAAATGCATCAATATTTCATAGAAAGGATTGAATTCAGAATCTGGTTGAAGGAGAACATATTGTTCTCACAACTATAAATCATTGGAAATCAGCTTGCACAATCTATAACCCGCACCTATCATGTAACTACTCACATTAAATTCTGATTGAATGAGACAAATTAAAGGATCAGAAGATAAATCACAATAAATAATCAAATCACTCATTCATAACACAACACAAGAAGTATAAAGAAGGAAAACGTTGCTATTTTATTAAAAATATAGGAACTGTTGCTGCTACAAACTCAAAAAATGAGTTATAATGCCTTCCTTGAGCATGAAAGGGTCTAAAAGTAGTCCACAATCATGCTGAGGAAATAAAAATAACTCTCTATTAATGTGGAGGAGAGAAGAATAAATAGATATCATGAATAAAATCTCTTCAAAAACCCTAAAATGAAAATCTGCATGAGAAAAAACCTTTGGCGAATCTGCCCAAAATAGCATAAAAAACTCATGCGTAACCCTACCAAAAATAGTCTCCGTTGCCAAAAATAGGTCCCCAACTGATACTGCATGAAAAAGACTCCCTCTGCTATATATAGAACTGCCACACTACCTAAAATAGTCCCCAAAAAGCATCCTCTAAAAATTTGCATGTCATTCTCGCCAAAAATAGCGCTAAGAAAAAGAAAATGTTGGCATGATGGATGAATTGATTATGTGTTGCATTGATGTCAACACTAGCTATTATGGTTGGTTACCGATAGACAGGTTTTGGTTACCGGTAGAAGATCTAGTGTTACCAGCAGAAGAGACTATCTATTGGACACTTCCAACATGTTTGGATCAATGGAGTATGTTTGATTTTATGTGTTACATGCTTCTGGAGCATGTTTTTGTCAGTTGGTATTGACTTGGTAATCAGATGCTATCATACACTCTTGTAAACCCATACCAGTATTGGTTTAAGGTTTAACCGATAGAGCTTTCACTGAGAAATCTTGACAAGATGCATAAGTGGTGTTGGTACAGATTCTAGATGGATTTCAAGATGCTGAAGATGTTCATTGATCATGCCTCAACTGAGTGAAGACATTGCTTTGTCATGGTGGACCCAGATTAGGTCTGGTGCCTATCTAGGTTATGGACTGGTATCATGTTAACATGTTCTCTACACATTACTAGGATGATTTATGGATTGGTTATTGTTCTTTTGGTCTTAAGCAACATGGCATATCATTGTAAAATGGATGTATGTAATGATCTTATTGTAATATCTTTTAGGTGGCCAACCTGATTGGTTTAGGCCTTAGGGTTGGTATAAAATGATGTAAGATCTCATTATAGATTGTGTGTCATGGTCTTGGAATGCAATATCATATGTGAAGGAGATTTGGCTGATCATTGATGATCGAATTGGGATTAAGGAAGAGGTCAAAGGCCTTTGGTATTGAGCTTAACCGAGACTGTAATCAGGCATGGTAGATGCTATCTCTGGCAGTTCATTATTCTAGCTTGTTGTCCATTTATCTTGAGGTGGTTATAACCTCTCTGCAGTCAGTGAGACTCTTTTGTAATGAGCAGTACGCTCTAGGTAATGTGCCTTCTTGCATGTGCAGAACCCTCATTGTATCACATACTTTCTGCAGAAGTATCATCTGACTGTGGGTAGGCTTCCCACCGTGGTTTTTCCCTTTTCGGGTTTTCCATGTACACATCATGGTATTATGTGGTATGGTTGCATTGTGTTGATTATTTGTTTCATTGTTAAGTTTTATTTCTTACCGGTATCTGTTTTTTATATTTCGGTACTTAATGTTTATGTGATTTGGTTAAAGGTTATTAAGTGGATTAATTGATATAATTTGTCAACAACTGATTCACCCCCCCCTCTCAGTTGTTCACCGATTATCCTAACAATTGGTATCAGAGCTTTGGTCTTCTTTTGCATAAGCTTAACCACTTGAGGTAGATCCTATGGCAGCTAACACTTCAAATCCACCGATACCTATTTTTAGAAGAGAAATCCCTAAGCTTGATGGAACAAATTATGGGATATGGAAAATTTGAATGGAGACTCATCTTAGATGTCTTGGTAAGGATATTTGGGAGATCACTGAGAAAGGATACACACCTTATGATCTGACATCTAGGAATCCTACTCCTGCAAACCTGGACAAGAATATTGAAAATGATTGTAGAGCTAGAGAAGCCCTCTTGTGTGCACTTACTGATCATAAAATCATGGGATTGACCGATAAATCATTAGCAAAGATATGTGGGATAAATTGAAAACTCTGAATGAAGGTGATCCTACTATCAAAATTGCTAAACTTGATGGTTACTAGGTAAGGTATGAAAACTTGAAGATGGAAGATAATGAAAGAATTGTTGTGTTTATGGAAAGAGTAAATGAGATTGTTATGGTAATTCAATGTTGTGGAGGATCTCTAAGTGAAGATGAAATAGTTTCCAAAGTCTTGAGATCCCTCCCACTAGCTTACAAGATGAAGGCAACTATAATTAATGAGCTGAGAACAATGGAAAACACTTCAGTTAACAAAGACATTTTGATTGGGAAATTATTTGCTTTTGAGCTTGAAGAATTTGGATCTTTTGGAGCTGTAAAGTCTGAACCTACTTTTCATGCATCATCATCATCATCTACCGACAAAAGTGATTGGAAAGCCCTATATACAAAGTAATTGGAAGATATGAGGAAATAAGATGAAGAATTTGAGCAACTTGAAGCCTTATTTGCTAGAAGAGTACCTAAAGGACCGACAGGAAGTAAGTATGAAGGAAAAGTACCTTTTAAAAAATTTACATGTAATAAGACTGGTCATTTTGCATCTAGATGTAATGAAAGGAATGCAAAATTTGAAGAGAGAGTTAAGAAATCATTTAAGCCTAATCAAAATAGATATAGATTCAAGAAAAGTAAACAATGCTACATAGCAGATGAGGAAGGAGTAAGTGATGACTCTGAGGATGAACTGGCAGTAGACTTTGCTAGTGGATCTGACAATGGAAAGGAATGGGTGTTCTATGCTTTAAAGAAAGATGAACCAGAATCATCTATCATGAATAAAGAAAAGGCCTTGGCAGAAAAAGTTGAAGATAAGGATGAATGGGTAATTGATAGTGGATGCTCACATCATATGACTGGAGATAAAAGAAAATTTATGTCCCTGCAAGAATACAATGGTGGTCAAGTGAGATTTGGAGATGAGAAGGCATGTATGATCAAAGGTAGAGGTATTATTTCTCTAGATGACAAACATAATACTGATAATGTCTATTATGTAGAAGGTTTAAAGCATAATCTTTTGAGTGTTGGTCAATTGGTTGACAAGGGTTTCCAACTTCAGTTTAAAGATAGAAAATGCAAAATCATTAAAAAAACTGGTTTGGAGATTACAACTGGTACTCAAACTGGAGGTAATATCTTTCACTTGAACACTGGTAATAAGATATGTTTGATTGCTCGTATATATGAGAGTTGGTTATGACATAAGAGATTGTGTCATGTTAATTTTGATTGTATTGTTAAGATCAGTTCAACTAAGGCAGTTAGAGATATACCTAAGATTATGAAGCCTCATAATCCGGTATGTAAGGACTATCAATTGGGAAAGCGAGTTAGAACTTATTTTAAGAGAATACATGATAAATCTAATGATGTACTTGATTTGATTCACACTAACTTATGTGGTCCAACAAGGACTAGAAGCTTTCAAGGTGATAGGCATTTCATGCTGATAATTGATGACTATTCTAGAATGATGTGGGTGACTTTTCTAAGGGAGAAGTCTGAAGCCTTTGAGAAATTCAAGATCTTTAAAGCAAAGGTTGAAATAGAAACTGGATTGAAAATCAAATGTCTAAGATCAAATCAAGGCGGCGAGTTCACTTCTCATGAATTTAATAGTTATTGTGAGACAAATGGAATTAGGAGACAGTTATCTGCACCTCGAACTCCTCAACAAAATGAAATAGTGGAAAGAAAGAACACAACCATTATGGATGTAGAAAGATCTATGATGATGGAAGCCAAATTGCCTCACATCTACTAGAGAGAAGCAATGAGTATAGCAGTCTACACATTTAATAGAGTTCACATCAAAGGTGAAACTGGTAAGACCCCTTATGAATTATGGTTTGGACATACACCTACTGTTAAATATTTCTGAATTTTTGGAAGTAAATGTTATATCAAAAGAGACGATTCAATTGGAAAGTTTGATCCTAGATGTGATGAAGGGATATTTCTTGGTTATTCAATTCAGAGCAAAGCATATAGATGTTATAACAAAATATTGTAGAAATTTGTGGAGAGCGCTAATTTGAAAGTGGATGAGCAGTACAAAAATCAATCTATATCATATGATAGGGAACCGAAAGTGGAAATGGTCATAACTGAACCTGCAATGCCTCAACTGGTACAGGAAACTAAGATAGTTACATTGGCACAATCAAAAAATTCAACTATGACTGATGATCAGAGCAGTGAACCTGAAGTTCAAAAGACACCAAGGTATGTAAGATTAAATCATTCTGAAGATCAAATCATTGGAGATAAGAACAAGGGAGTTATGATAAGAAGAAGACTGGCAAATGAAGAGGTATGTCTTATTTCTCAAATTGAACTGGCATCTCTTATTGAAGCCTGTAAAGATAAACATTAGTTAAAGGCTATGGAAGATGAATTAGATCAGATAGAGAAGAATGAGACTTGGACTTTAGTTCCCCAACCTAAAAATAAGAAAGTTATTGAAACTAAATGGGTTTTTAGGAATAAACCGAATGAGTATGGTCAAGTTGTAAGAAACAAGGCTAGATTGGTTTGTAAAGGATATTCCCAAATGGAAGGAATTGATTATGGTGAGACATTTGCACCTGTAGATAGAATTGAAGTTGTTAGACTATTTCTTGCCTATGCAACTTATCAGAACTATAAGGTTTATCAAATGGATATTAAATGTGCATTCTTGAATGGTGAACTTGAAGAAGAAGTATACATTGAGAAACCTGATGGATTTTCATTGATAGATAATAAATATATGGTTTGCAAATTGAAGAAAGATTTATATAGATTGAAACAAGCTCCTAGAGCTTGGTATGCAAGGTTGGATAAATATCTTTTGAAGCTTGGTTTTACTAAAGGCAGTGTTGATAGTAATTTATATTATAAGATCACTAATGATAATATTCTGATCATTGAAGTATTTGTTGATGATATCATTTTTGGAGGAGAAAATAAATTGTGCATGGAATTCTCTAATAATATGAAGAATGAATTTGAAATGTCCATGATTGGTGAAATGAGATTTTTCTTAGGTTTGCAGATTACTCAAACTGACAAAGGCATTTTTATCTGTCAAACTAAGTATCTGAGGGAATTGTTGAAGAAGTTTGGTATGGATAATTCCAAACCGGTAAGTACTCCTATGGTGACAAGTGAGAAATTATCTATCAAGGATACTTCTACACCAGTAAATCTAACAAGGTATAAGTCTATAATTGGTGGTTTGTTATATCTAACTCAGACTAGACCGGATATTATGAATGCAGTAAGTATTGTTTCAAAATATCAAAGTAATCCTAAAGAAAATCATGAATGTGCAGTAAAGAGGATATTCTAGTATTTGCAAGGAACAATAGAATGTGGCTTATGGTATTCTAGAGATGATGATTTCACTTTATGTGCATATACTAATTCAGATTGGGCAGGAGATACTGATGATAGGAAGAGAACTTCTGGTGGAGCTTTCTTTCTTGGAAAGAAACTGGTTTCATGGATTAGCAAAAAATAGTGCATTTCTTTATCTACTGCAAAAGTTGAGTATGTTGCAGCAGCAACTAATTGCACTCAAGCCTTGTGGATGAAGCAAATGTTGAAGGATATCAAGGTAAATTATAGTGAACCGGTAGTTATCTTCTGTGATAACTCTGCAGCTATTGACATGTCTAAGAATCCAGTATTTCACTCTAAGACTAAACATATATCAATAAAGTATAACTTTCTGAAGGACAAGGTAGAAGGAAAGGAAGTCAAATTGGTTTATGTGAACACTAAAGAATAGATTGCAGATATATTCACTGAACTGCTATCTAAGGAATCATTTGAGTATTTGAGAGATAGGTTAGGGGTTTCTGCCCCTCCGACGTAGACTTGATTGATGTAGTTTGTCATCAGTTTGACATGTATTATCAAAGATATTATTCATTCTGACACTGATAAGTGGTGCTACTACTCAGGGGGAGTAGTCAGCTTTGAGATTCAGAGGTTTATATTCTTGCTTTGATATTTTTGTTAGATTTCTGGCATTGATGTCAAAGGGGGAGAGATAGTGATGTGAAAAATAAATTCAGAGATATCATTCACAGGGGTAGAGTTATTGATATTCAGGAGATTGTTGGTTGTCTTCCCAAGGGAGAGACTTGTTTGGCATTTTTTGGTACTTAGATGTTTTTCACATCTAGTGTTGCCATCAGTGCCAAAGGGGGATATTGTTGGCATTATGGATGAATTGATTATGTGTTGCATTGATGTTTTGTCATTGATGTCAACACTAGCTGTTATGGTTGGTTAATGACAAATAGGTTTTGGTTACTGACAGACAGGTTTTGGTTACCGGTAGAAGATCTAGTGTTACCGGCATAAGAGACTATCTGTTGGACACTTCTGGCATGTTTAGATCAATGGAGTATGTTTGATTTTTTGTGTTACATGTTTCTGGAGCATGTTTTGGTTAGTTGGTATTGACTTGGTAATCAGATGCTATCATACATTCTTGTAATCCCATATCGACATTGGTTTAAGGTTTAATCGACAGAGCTTTCACTAAGAAATCATGACAGGATGCATAAGTGGTGTTGGTGTGGCTTCTAGATGGATTTCAGGATGCTGAAGATGTTCTTTGATCATGCCTCAACTGAGTGAAGACATTGATTTTGCATGGTGGACCCATACTAGGTCCAGTGCCTATCTAGGTTATGGACCGGTATCATGTTAATGTGTTCTCTACATGTTACCGGGATGATTTATGGATTAGTTATTATTGTTCTGGTCTTAAGACGACATGGCATATCATTGTAAAATGGATGTATGTAATGATCTTATTGTAATATCTTTTAGGTGGCCAACCTAATTGGTTTAGGCCTTAGGGTTGGTATAAAATGATGTAAGATCTCATTATAGATTGTGTGTCATGGTCTTGGAATGAAATATCATATGCAAAGGAGATTTGGTTGATCATAGGTGATCAAATTGGAATTAAGGAAGAGGTCAAAGGCCTTCAGTATTGAGCTTAACCTGGACTATAATCAGGCATGGTAGATGCTATCTCTGGTAGTTCATTATTCTGGCTTGTTGTCCATTTATCTTGAGGTGGTTATAACCTCCCTGTAGTCAGTAAGACTCTTTTGTAATCAGCAATACGCTCTAGGCAGTGTGTCTTCCTACATGTGCAAGCCCCTCATTGTATCACATACTTTCTGTAGAAGTATCATTTGAATGAGGGTAGGCTTCCCACCATGGTTTTTCCCTCTCCAGGTTTTCCACGTACAAATCATGGTGTTATGTGGTATGGTTGCATTGTGTTGATTATCTGTTTCATTGTTAAGTTTTATTGCTTACTGGTATCTATTTCTGATATTCTGGTACTTAATGTTTATGTGATCCAGTTAAAGGTTATTAAGTGGATTAATTGATATAATCTGTCAACAACTGATTCACTCCCCCTCCCAGTTGTTCACTAGTTATCCTAACAGAAAACCCCCTCTACTAAAAATCTGCATGATGTTGATGCCAAGTATATCTCTTGAGTGGAAAAAAAATCACCCCCTTTCTTCATGCATTCCGAAATGCCAAATATAGCTCTTAAAAACAATCTTGCCCTTCTTTTAAAATAACCTTATTTTAAGTTTTTACTTGTAACAAATAATTATATTGTTTTAAATAAAAACTAAAATAGAACTATTTTTTGTTTTATTTTATTTTTCTTTTTTAAAAAAAATAATTCTTTTAAAATTTTTAATAAAATAAATCTTAATAGGATTATATTAAAATATAAAAGAAAGAGAAAAGCAAAATAAAATAGAAGCCTGAATAATCTAGGCTGGTGACTTTAAAGTCATCACCCCGGTTAACAATACATGTATTATTTATTTTATGAAAAATAAATAAAAATTCCATCAAGCTCAAATTAGGGCATATCAAACCCTAAAAATATGAGATTTGCTCATTATTCTTATTTGCATCTTTTGAAACTACTCGGAGAAGATTTCCAGTTGTAGTTGACATGTAGGGCGTTCTTGGGTCGAATTAGGGTTAGAAGTGGTGCTAGAACTGATCTTTTTACATGGTTTTCCTACATGATGGGTGTGGTATGTATTCTTTTCTTCACCCTCATGTATTTTTCCTCTTTGTGCAAAAGAAACCTTGCAGGAATTTTTCTCTTTGAGCATGCATGTAACTAGGGTTTTATTTCAATATCTCCTATACATGGATGAATAAGAGCAGTAGCTTTGATATTTTTGCATTTAGGTTTTTTTGATGCAGTAAGGACTGTGTTGCATATATTTGTGATTATCTTTCTCGAAGGCTATGATTTCACTGTTAAAAACCCTGTTTGTACTGCATTTTGACTGACAAAGTCTTATAAAATCTGCTATATCATCTTGTTGAAGATGGTTTCTTTTCAAAAGTTGCTTGTGAAGGGGTTTATATTATTCTAACTTGATAAATTGAAGTACTAATCTTAGACTAGATCACAAATTTTTCTTATAATTTACACATTCTCTATGACTAATGATTCTCTTTATTGTTCTTGAATGTTTATATTCACCATTCTATAAGGCTGCTATAATTTTCTGAAAGTCACAATCATGTCTTCACATGGCATGGTTTCCAATCTTATTCTTTAGATCTGATATAGAATGGGCTTTATTTTGTGTTTGAATCTTGCAGTTGCTATATTTCTATGTTTGCATCACCACGTGACTATCTTACATGAGTTGCTCATCATTGAGTACTGCTTTGTGGTATTTACTTGGATTGTAGCCATGATTCAATGTTCTATCTATCTTCACTGTGATAATGGCTTGAAAATTTGTACATTGAGCTTTTATATCATTTTTTTCTCTATAAGTGCTTGTGCATTGATATATGCATGCCTTACTATTTGATATTTGTTGCAAATACTATGGATAACTACATTATGGTCTACTTATACTGAAGATGACACTCTTTCTTTTGACTGTGAATAGGAATTGTAATAGATTGCACTGTGATTGTATCTTGAATGTCCATATGTTTGGTTGATACTAAGGATGTCTTTATTATTGCTTTGACAAGTTTTGACTACTAATATTCATTGCCCTAATCCTTGTCTCATGGTCTTTTACTTCATGGCTAAGTGTAGACCATTTTCTGCTCTTTTGTTGTCTTTATTCACTTCTTCTTGTGAGTATGTGTCTTTAGTACATATTCTCTATAATATTCTTATGAAGCTTGATTCTTCTTTTGAATTCCTTTATTGCTCCATTAATGGTGATTGACACTCTATATGATGTGATTGTAAAATCTCTTGACCTAAGGTTTTGTTATGCACACATTGTCTCATATTGTTGATAGTATTGTCCTTTCTTATTGACTGTAATGATATCCATTACTGCCAAAACCTTATGTTTAATCCCTAATGCCATAATAAAGTATTCTTTGTTGTCTTTAACCTGCATTATATACATGAACTTTCATTGCTTTGTGCAAGGTCTTTGTTCAACTTCCCCAAATGGCAATGACTGCAAAATGTGAGCTCCTTTCAATTGATGGTGCATTTACTATGTCATAGGCCTATGGCTATGGACTGGTATTACAATTCTTGTAAATATTTAATCACTGTCAAATGGTATATGAGACTGCTTTCATAAGGTTGTATGCTAGACTTTGAACTTTTGACATGACTTCCCTGGAAGCTTTGATGGCTTCTATGCCTTGATTAGATGCTTTCTCACTCTAGTCTTCATTAACCCTATCATTATTCATTATGCACATGTCAATAATGAATTTTTCTGAATCTTGGACTGTCCTTAAGGAACTATCTTTTTACTATGAAATGTTTTCTTTTATTGTAATATCATTCCTTAACACATCATTCTTTAAGATGGTCTCTATTTGTATTTGATATGACTATTTATATCATTGATTTTGGCTTTCTTGTCACTATCTTTATGTGGTTGTCCCTTTGCATACTTGTTTCAGACCTTTATTTAATCTCAAAGCAATGACACATGAGTGCTACTTTTTGTCCAAAGGATGACTTTATTGATTTTGTAATTATGATTGGTGCTTGGTGGGATTTTGGCACTGATATCTCTCACTGTTAGTATTAGTTGCTCTAATAGTGGTTGGAACCTATAAGAGGGGCTACATCTTTCATTTCATTATTTAGTACTGCATATGCTCTTTTGGATCTGCTATTTCTATTAGGGGGACTATACTTTATTGTTGGGATTGTCAAAATCATAGACTGTATCAGTTTTTTCTTCTCTAGGATCTGTCTTGTGTCCTTTACACAAGGACTATAGGTGCTCTTGAAGCTGATTACTTGCTTCTTCCATTGTCTCTATCCATTGTGTCTTATAGGGACTGTATTTTGTATCTTAAGGTCATGAATTTGATCATGTCTATTTCTCCCTTTTATTGTGAAGTGACTGCAAGATTAATCTCTAACTCCTTATGTGTCCCTCAAGACAGTGTTGGCAATATAGCTTTATAACAGACAATGAAAGATTGTTGGCATTTCAATAAGGATATTGAGAAGGTTGTTGATGATTATGGATATAATTGATTAAAGATGTTTACCTGTCTTGATATTATTATTTTGTCATTGATGTCAAGAAATTGATTTTCTAATTCAGTATGATGTTGCCATATCTTGAGAAGTATGATTTGAAGAGTATAAAGATGTCGGTAAAAGACAGAAAAATAATATGATGAATAAAGGGATGAATAAGGTATTCAATGGGCAACTATTACAGAGTCAGACAATGATGAGATCATGATGTTTAGATTGTTTTAACATCATACATATGTTGTAAATTGTAAAGTTAATACTATACTATGTTATCAAGCAAAGAACCTAGTCGGTAAACCCTAAGGAACCTAGTCTATAAACCCTAAGGTTATCGGTATCGGTTAATGAAGGCGGAATGTCTACCGAGTGAAGTATAGTATTTACGGAGTTGTAACTGAGTTGTAACCAAATGCATTAAATGTTTACATGTGATATTTAATGAAGGAAGCTGATGAGCTAGAACTGATTAAATGATTGGTATGTCGTGCGTGAAGTTTGTTAATGAATCTAAGGCAATGGAAAGTCGGCATGAAGATCTACAGTGCAGATTGAACTGCAATACCCTAGCACAAGTTCCAAGAAATGTATGCAAGTTCCAAGGTGGGGTAAAACATTTTTCAGATCAGAAGATGCATTGAACCTGGATAAGATCGAAGATCTGATGGCTATGATTGATCATGGGAAATGTGATCAAGGAGATTATGCGGTTACCTAATTGTTTATAAATAGGAAACTGTTGATAAACAATGCATGCGGGCAAGTGTATGCACAGGGATGCTACATAGTGATTAACGAGCACAGAAGCTTGAAGACTTGTTTGAATAACAGAGTATAGAAGCCCAAAATATGGACAAGATTAGTTCTATGTCTAGATTGTATTGAGCAAATATGAATCTGCTTTAGCATTTTAGATGTGAAGTTGTAGATAGATTTTTATTACTGTTATTTTGTGAAAGTGATAGAAAATCTCTTAACCGAGTGGACCTAACAGTCTTATTTGTAAAACCCTCTAGCAAGGTGACATTTTGATTGAGTGTTTGAAATCCTTTAACAAGGTCACTTCTAACAAGGTGAAGATCCTAACAGATCTGAGGGAAATCCCTTAACCGGGTCACATCTAGCAATGTGTTTATAATCTTTAATAGGATTTGCTTTTAACCGAGCATACTCTAGATGAGTATATTTCTTAGTGGGTCCGAAATACCATAGTGGTTTTTCCCTATTTGGGTTTCCACATTAAATCTGGTGTTATGAGGTTTATGATGTTTATATGCTTTTGAGTTTGCATGTTTAACAGTTTTGGTTATATTACTGAAGTATATGTTACCGAGGTTGAATCTGATGTTTTTATGGAAGATTAAGTTTGTATGATTCACCCCCCCCCCTCTCATCTTGTTGGTTATTGGATCTGTACTTATATTAAGTATCATAACTATCAATTGGTATCAGAGCTTTGGACTCCGGAAGAAAAGTTTAAAGGCACTTGAGTTAAAGATCCAAAGATGTATAAGAGGGATGCACCGAAGTTGAACAAGTCAAGTTTCTCTACATGGTAGAAAAGAATGAAGTTGCATCTATCAGGAGTTGGAGAATATGCTGTATACTATCTGGAAAATGATTTTGTTACACCGAGTACCTATCCATTGACTATGGAAGAGATAAAGGCAAAGCAAGAACATATTCAAGCAATGATTGAAATAACATCTGCATTGACCGATTCAGAGTTTAATGATCTAGAAGGTTGCAATGATGCAAAGGCAATGTGGGATAAGCTCATATCAGTATATGGAGGAGATGAACATGTTCAAAGAGAAAAAGTAGATAGTCTAAGAGGACAACTTAAATCTATGAGGATGAATGGAGGTGAGAACATATGCAATCCGAGTCTCTGCAATCAATGAATTGAGGTCTGTACCTAATATGCCAGTTTCTTTAGATGCTACTATTGGTAAGCTACATGCATTTGAGTTAAGTAACTTTGATAACAGTGGATCTTCGGTAAATAAAGTTGAATCTGCATTTAGTTCTTTTCATCTTGATGAATCTAACGATTACAATGAAATAAAGTATAAGTACTCTGAAGGAGATCACAGTGGAGAAAGTGAAAGATTTCCTAATAACATAGAGGAAGTACACAAACTATATGAAGAAATCAGAAAGCAAGAAGAGTTTGAAGCACTATTAGCCAGAAGGTTACCGAGAGGCAAAGGTAAGTATAAAGGAAAACTACCTTTGAAATGTTTCAATATTGATAAAATAGGACATATGGCTTCTAACTGTCCTGACAAAGATTCTACTGAAAAGAGAGATTACCGAGATGACAGACAGAAAGATAATCATTACAGAGGACACTGAGATTTCAGAAGAAGAGATAGAAAGACATGCTTAATAGCTGATGAGGAATCCAATGATGATAAATCAGATGATACTAATACAGAGGAAGTAGTTTATGTGGCTATCAAAGATGGATCAGATGAAGAAAGGTATGAAGAAAAATCCCTAATATCACACATAAACACTAATGATTCTTGGATCATAGATAGTGGATGCTCACATCATATGACAGGAGATAAACACAAGTTTGTTACAATAGAAGATTATGATGGAGGCTATGTTAGATTTGGTAATGATGCACCATGTCTGGTAAGAGGTAAAGGATCTATAACACTTCTTGACAATGCAAGATGCAATGATGTTTATTGGGTTGAAGGTTTGAAATACAATTTGTTGAGTGTAGCATAGCTAAACAATATAGATTACTGAATAGAATTTCAAAAAGGAATTGTCAAAGTTCATGACAAGAATGGAAAGTTAGCTGCTACCGAGACACAAACAAAAGGTAACACATTTCACCTTGACTCAACTCAGAATAAGTGTTTGTATGCAAAGATAGATGATACCTAGTTATGGCATAAAAGGTTTTGTCATGTAAATTTTGGTAATCTGATCAAAATAAGTAAGAAGCACTGAGTAAGAGGTCTACCGAGTCTTGAAAAACCTGAGGATGCTATGTGTCGAGGATGCCAAATGGGTAAGATGACGAGATCAAGCTTTACAAGTAAGTCTTACACTTCTAAGGGAATTTTAGATCTTGTGCACACTGATCTTTGTGGTCCTATGAAAGTTGAAAGCTATTATGGTGATAAATATTTCATATTATTTGTGGATGACTATTCAAGGATGATGTCAGTAATGTTTTTAAAAGAAAAATCAGAAGCTTTTCAAATGTTTAAATGGTACAAGGCAAGAGTTAAAAATGAAACAGGAAGACAACTGAATTGTCTTAGATCAAATAGAGGAGGAGAGTTCACATCTGATGAGTTCAACTTATTTTGCAATGATCATGGTATCAAAAGACAAGTCTCTACACCGAGAACTCCACAACAGAATGGAATAGCTGAGAGAAGAAACAGATCTATTGTGGATTGTGCTAGAACACTGATGATTGAAAAGAAGGTGCCACAAACATTTTGGAGAGAAGCAATAAGTATAGTAGTTTACACCTTCAATCGAGTACAATTGAAGAAAGGTACTTTGAAGACACCATATGAAATCTGGTATGACAAGAAACCTAATGTAAGTTATTTTAAAATCTTTGGAAGTAGATGCTATGTTCACAAAGATGATAGAAATGGCAAGTTTGATCAGAAAAGTGAAGAAGGAACATGTCTAGGTTATTCTTCTAGAAGCAAAGCATTTAAATGTCTGATCAAATCATCTAGCAAAATAGTAGAAAGTGCAAATGTGAAAATTGATGAATTTGCAAAAAGAAATGATGAAGGAAATTCCAAGGAACTAGAAGACTATGATGAATTTGTCTATGTTCAACCGACAAGTCTTATCGAGAAAACTGTTGAAGAAAATGAAGAGAATATCCAGTTACCGAGTGATGAAGAAGATCATACAGAGCCTACCGAGCATGTATTAGCCAAGTATGTCAGAAGATATCATGCACCAAGTCAGATTATAGGAGATAAGGATGATCCAGTGATGACAAGGAACAAACTGAGACAGAACACATGTCTGATATCTGAATTTGAACCGAGAATAGTGAAAGAGGCATTTAACAGTGAAGATTGGATAAATTCTATGACAGAAGAGATTGATCAAATCAAGAAGAATGACACATGGACACTAATCCCAAGATCGAAGGACAAAAATGTAATCGGTACAAAGTGGATTTTCAGAAACAAGCTAAATGAAAAAGGAGAGGTCATTCGAAACAAAGCAAGACTAGTTTGCAAAGGTTATGCTCAAGAAGAAGAAATTGATTATGGTGAAACTTTTGCACCTGTTGCTAGACTTGAAGGAGTGAGAACATTGTTGGCATATGCTGCTTTCAAAAATTTCAAGGTATATCAAATGGATGTCAAATCTACATTTCTAAATGGAATATTAGAAGAAGTTTTTATTGAACAACCTGAAGGATTTGTTGAAGACAAGAATAAAGATCAGGTATGTAAATTGAACAAAGCTTTATATGGTTTGAAACAAGCACCTAGAGCATGGTATGAAAGATTGCACTCTTATTTGATTAAGATTGATTTTATAAGAACAAGTGAGAACAACAATATGTACATGAAGAATGATGAAAATGGAATACTAATCTCAGCCATATTTGTTGATGATATTATATTTTGTGGAAATGACTCTTTATGCAAGAACTTTGGAAATGAAATGAGCAAAGAATTTGAGATGTCATTAATCAGTGAGATAAAGTATGTAATGCCCAAAATTTTATCAGGCAAAACATGACCAAATTTTTTTTTGTTTCTTTTCTTTTTATAATTCTAATTTTCATGCTTGATTTACTTCATTGGGTATACACTAATAATTTATTTTATATGCTTAACTAATCACTTGTTTAACACATGGATGGAGACCTATTACTGACATCACAAGACATTGTATAAGAAGGTCATATCATTTCACAACATGATATCTCAGTGTAGTAATGAACACGGGTACGTATTTGTACATGGTTGTCTCCTATTGTCAAGTAGTAGGTTGTGATTGACATTTTCAATTTAGCCTTTGCTAGTGTTGCACTCCAATGGTAACATTCTTACCTCTTGCATCATTTTAGCATTACTCACAAAAATAGTATTACAATTCTTTCTTTTATATGTTATGGTTTACTATTAATGTTTAATTCTAGTGTTCATAATTCAATTGAAGTTGCTAGTTTATTTTCACATAAGATAGTCTCATTATTACTAAAGAAAATAACTAGCATTCCATTAACATTATAGTTCTAAATCCATAATAACATTCCCTTAAATTTGATGCAATAAATCTTAATATCTATGATATTTAATAAAAATAACCCCTTATCAAATTGACATTTTCTCATTGATATCATTATTGACAATATTATTAATACTTTAATTGTATTAACATTAGTAATGATGCCCACCAAGGAACTTAGTTCTCTCAATACACAAATAATTTCATCTAATCCCTTTTTACATTTTTCTATAATTATTATTATTATATGTTATTTCATTTTTAAATAATGAATAGCTAGTTTCCTTTATTCTTCAAAGAATAACCAAATATTACACATAGTTTTCTTTCTAATCATATATAGTTTTATATATGTACATAATAAATGATTTAGTTTCTAATTTTAAAATAATGATTAAAGAATATCATTGATTTATATTTTATGACATATATTGCATAAGATATTAAATTTGAATTCTTAAATTCTCAATTTAGAAACATAATCAAAACACATACAAGAAATGAAGATTGTAAATTTAGAAACAACTGTGTTAAAGAAAAATTAGAAACATTCAATAACTTTTATATATTTTTCATTCATATATTTTGTTTTATCTTTTAATATCTATTTTAGATCTCAAAGTAAAGAGGGGTTTAAACTTGAAATTTTATAAAAATTAGAAACATCTAAGTTACAACTTAGCTATATCTAATAACATTAATAATTGATAATATGTATTAATTTAAAAGAGAAATATATTTCCTAATTTCTTTGTTCTTATCTATTTATTTACTTCTTTATTTATTTATTTATTTATTTATTTTTTTTACCATTGTATTTTGCACATATTTTCTTAGTTGCAGGATATGAATATCAGTCGGTTGCATCCCAGACAAGAGAAGGTAAAGTCTTATCTAATGATACAGAATTCTGGAGACATGCCCATTAATTAGGCTCATCGATAAGGAGATGGCTTATACCTGTCGGAGAATTAAATACTCACACAGAGTACCTGGTTACACCCCCAACCTAGCTCCATGTTGACTATGAACCTGGGACCAAAACATTGTGCAAATCCAGAGGGAAGCGATTACGATCATGGTTGTACTTCATTTAGGCACTGACCATTTCTTATCAATTTAAGAGAGAAGAATGGTTTTCAACTGGAATTTGTACTATCACGTGAAGGTAGATAGGTAAGGCAATAGAGAGCATATGAATTTTTTTTTTTACTTCCTTTGAGTACTCTTCGAAGCAGGTTTAACTTAGTTTCCCACATCCATTTGACCAAATGTCCTTGTTCCTCTTTATCTTCAGAGCAGGTTATTTAGTCTACTATGTGCAGCCATAACCACTGCTGCAACGTACATCTTTATGTCGCAGTCATTTGATGTCAACCATAATGAAGGTAACATCGACTCATTCCATTATCAACTCGAGTTAAAAGGCCTCCCTCCTATTAAATTGATTTAGGTACAACTAGGAGGTAATGAAAGGAGTTCTTTGCATCTACTTCTACTTGGTCATGTTGCCTATGTGATACATGAGTCGGTCACAATGGTGCGCTAATTATTACATTGACTAAGGAATCACTTTAGATTTTTTTATTTTTTTTCAGTTTATTCATTTGTTCTTCTGTCAATATAGATCTTGGCTTGTTGCGTAGGGGAATGAGCTCTCATAAAATCCATTCACCATCCTTCTAACTCATTTATTAGCAGCAACAGTTGCCCTACCAAAATGAATGTTGGCCTCCTTGATACAGCTGTCTATTTCTATAACCATCTATCATATTTCCTTTATTTTTATCTGTATTGAAGTGCTAAGAATGTTCATGTAACCTTTGATATACTGTTCAAATGCATATGTTCTACCTGATTTTAAATAACTCCATTAACGACTCCTTGAGGGTTGTTTAGTAACTCTTTGTAAATCATGTTTCCTAAAGAAATGGACAAATATGTTTACATTTGCAGATAATTATACATTGTTTAGTGTTCGTATATTTTATTATCTTTTACGGTAACCAAATATGTATACTTGTTTCCACCAAAAAATAAAATAAATATTGTAAGGATAGATCTTCAAAACAGGCTTTCTCTCAATACAGTTAGTATCGGTGCATTATTGTCCATACAAAAGCAATATCTTACCTTCAAAACATCTTAGGTAATCCACAAATAAAATAAAATAAATACATCATTCCATGCATTATTACGATAGGTTCATTGATGCTACAAGCTATACCCTTGACTTTGCAGATGCATCGATTTAAACATCTTTTAGTGAATTTAAATGGTGTATACCAAAAATTAAGGTTATGTGAAATTGGTTATAGACCATTCTAACAGTGTAGGCATCTAATATACACAATTTATTCCATTCCACTACTAATCTTTTAGTCATCGCTTGGTATATTTTACACAGTCCAAGCAGGGAGACAACATGCAATATCTTCATATAGTTGTACATTCCTTTAGTTCTTCTCCTAAACCACTAAATCCTGTTCATAAACATAGCATGATCATAAAGTATCAGTGATGGCAGATTTACTTGCCAACTTTATCCTCAAAAAAAAAATACGAGGTAAAGAAATGAGTTGACATTAACAATGATATCACTCTTACAAACTATACAGATTTATATAACCATAATAACGCAACCAATTCCTATAGTTTCAGCTAGTAAATCAAATGATCGGCATTGAAAGAGGAAATACAAAAGAAACAAATCTTGCTCTTATATTGTTTGAATAAATTTCTCAGCCAAAATGTCATAACATATCTCTTAAATTACCATTTTCAAATAAAACACATAATCTTCATTAGATGTATTTTAATGGAAAAGAACTAACAAAGGTTTGCTCTCCTCCCAACCTTATTTGGCATCATGAAACCCCATAGGCTCTAGCCAAACCCCCGAGCAAGATAAATATTTTATACACCATGAAAATCTATGGTGAAGACATCCTAGTATAGAAGAATCTTTCTTTAACACTTTTTTTTTTTTTCTTCTAACATTCTCACAACTCAAGTCTTCCATGATTTTCTATCCTCATAGTATCATCTATGCTAAAATCAACAAGGAGGGTGAAGAATAACTTATCTTTCTTCCAAGCCCACAAGATGATCTCCTTCTCCATCAAGAACCCTTTTTCTTCTTCTTCTTCCATCTGCATTTTCTTCATAATCCAAGTTCTCCAAAAGGAGAAGTGGGTAGTAATCTCTCTAGCTTCTTGCTAAGACATATATGGGTCTCAACTGTAATCCCGTCACTTACAAACAAGTGGGATTTTGAAGGGTCACATCAAGCCCAGAGGACACTATCACATGTTCTAAAGGTCCCTAACCCCAAGGTATTGACCCTAGGGGTCTATTTTTGCACCAAAACCCATAAAATGGACCACACAACACCTTTTTGAAACCCACACAAAGACCCATTCGAGTTTTGGCTTTACCCAAAGGGTTTTTCAAACTCAAATCTCCTCTCTCCCCACATGACCTAAAGTTGTATGCCCTCTCAACACATTTAAAATTGACTCTAAATAAGATAAATATATTCCTTCATCCATTTCTATGCAAAATAGGTTACCCTCCTAACACCTTCACAAGATATTTGATTTGGAGTAATCCTCTTTTCTTCCTTATATTGTACACCATCTATCCTACATTATCCACCCACAAGCACAATTAGATCATCATAATATTGCATATAAATTGTTGTCCAAATTCCCAATAATTTTTACTTGTGAATTATTTAAACATCATTTCTAAGCAAACCCATATTAAATCATCATTTCATATGCACATATGCAATTGTTAGTTATCAATAATCAAATCAATACATTGGAAACTTATATGTTAATGATATTTAACTTTCATCATAATTAGAGCGATGCATAAAAAAAGCACAACTAATAGAGTGGCATCACTTCCATTCTACCACCATTTTAGTTTAACTATGATTTTTTTTTTGCAACAATTAGGATTGTATTAATGGCGTGGGGTCTTACAAAGTATTTTATAGGTTTACAGATACTGCAAATGAAAAATGAGATTTTCATTACTCAATCCAAGTACATAAAGGAAATCTTGAAGAAATTTGGAATGGAGGATTCAAAATCAGTAAGTACTCCTATGACTACCAACTGTAAATTATCAAAGAATGATGAATCTACATCTATTGATGAGACACTTTACCGATCCATGATTGGAAAGCTAGAATATGTTGTTTACAGTAGACCAGACATAGCACATGCAGTAGGTATAGTTGCAAGATTCTCTGCAAATCTTAAGGAAACATGCATGACAGCAATCAAAAGAATTTTTAGATACTTGAAAGGGACAGAGGATTATGGCTTAGTATATCAGAAAGGAAATGATTTTGATTTAAAAGTTTATACTGATGCTGATTGGGGAGGCAACATTGATGATAGAAAAAGCACAAGTGGAGGAGCTTTCTTTTTAGGAGAAAGACTAGTGAGTTAGCTTAGCAAGAAACAAGGATGTGTTTCATAGTCAACAGCAGAAGCTGAATACGTTGCTGCAACATTGAATTGTACCAACATTGCATGGATCAAACAAGTGTTGGAAGGTATAAATGAGAAAGTTACCAAGCCAGTAACTATATTCTGTGACAATACTAGTGCCATTAACATTTCAAAGAATCTTGTTATGCACTCTAAGACAAAGCACATCTCTATCAAATATCATTATCTTAGAGAAGAAGCTCAAGAGAAGAAAGTGGTGTTGGAGTATGTTAGCACAAAGGAACAAATAGCAAATATCTTCACCAAGCCACTACCAAGGGACACTTTTGAATATCTCAAAAGTAAGTTAGGGGTCCTACCCCTATCTTCTATTCACTGACCGAGTTTGGTGAAAGCATCAATCTGATGACTCTATCGAATATCTTTTAGGAGTTGATGCTGATTTACACCCTTTAGGATGTTTTCTAAAGGTGTACAGGAAATAATACAGGAAACAATATAGGGAACAAGAATTGAAGACAAAATGCTTTGACCAAGACTGAATTGACACACAACAGCAGGAAATCACTTCATACAGGAAGAAATTATGTTTTAGTTCTTTACTTTTTGGCATTGTTGTCAAAGGGGGAGAAGACTAATATCAGGGGAGAAGATTGAGAGAAGACTACAGATTGGAAAGAAGATTGAAGAGAAGAGGTGAAGTCTAATGTATGGGGGAGAGCATTTCCGCATTTTAGAATCATAGCAATCCGAATCTTTTAAGGTCAAACCAATTGGTTTTGCCATCAATGCCAAAGGGGGAGATTGTTGGCAATATAGCTTTAAAAACAAATAATGAAAGATTGTTGGCATTTCAATAAGGATATTGAGAAGGTTGTTGATGATTATGGATATAACTGATTAAAGATGTTTACTGTCTTGATATTATTATTTTGTCATTGATGTCAAGAAATTGATTTTCTAATTCAGTATGATGTTGCCATATCTTGAGAAGTATGATTTGAAGAGTATAAAGATGTCGGTAAAAGACATAGAAAGAATATGATGAATAAGGGGAAGAATAAGGTATTCAATGGGTATCTATTACCGAGTCAGACAATGATGAGATCGTGATGTTTAGATTGTTTTAACATCATACATATGTTGTAAATTGTAAAGTTAATACTATACTATGTTATCAAGCAAAGAACCTAGTCGGTAAACCCTAAGGAACCTAGTCGGTAAACCCTAAGGCTATCGGTATCAGTTAATGAAGGTGGAATGTCTACTGAGTGAAGTTTAGTATTTACCGAGTTGTAACCGAGTTGTAACCGAGCTATAATAGAGTGCATTAAATGTTTACATGCGGTATTTAATGAAGGAAGCTGATGAGTTGGAACTGATTAAATGATTGGTATGTCATGCATGAAGTTTGTTAATAAATATAAGGCAATGGAAAGTCGGCCTGAAGATCTACAGTGCAGATTGAACTGCAATACCCTAGCACAAGTTCTAAGAAATGTATGCAAGTTCCAAGGTGGGGTAAAACATTTTTCAGATCAGAAGATGCATTGAACTTGGACAAGATCGAAGATCTGATGGCTATGATAAATCATGGGAAATGTGATCAAGGAGATTATGCGGTTACCTAATTGTTTATAAATAGGAAACTGTTGATAAACAATGCATGCGGGAAAGTGTATGCATAGGGATGCTACATAGTGATTACCGAGCACAGAAGCTTGAAGACCTATTTGAATAACAGAGTATAGAAGCCCAGTAGATGGAAAAGATTAGTTCTATGTCTAGATTGTATTGAGCAAATAAGAATCTGCTTTAGCATTTTAGATGTGAAGTTGCAGATAGATTTTTATTACTGTTATTTTGTGAAAGTGACAGAAAATCTCTTAACTGAGTGGACCTAATAGTCTTATTTGTAAAACCCTCTAGCAAGGTGACATTCTGATTGAGTGTTTGAAATCCTTTAACAAGGTCACTTCTAACAAGGTGAAGATCCTAACAGATATGAGGGAAATCCCTTAACCAGGTCACATCTAGCAATGTGTTTATAATCTTTAACAGGATTTGCTTTTAACCGAGCATACTCTAGAAGAGTATATTTCTTAGTGGGTCCAAAATCCCATAGTGGTTTTTCCCTATTTGGGTTTCCACGTTAAATCTGGTGTTATGAGGTTTATGGTGTTTATATGCTTTTGAGTTTGCATGTTTAACAATTTTGGTTATATTACTGAAGTATATGTTACCGAGGTTGAATCTGATGTTTTTATGGAAGATTAAGTTTGTATGATTCACCCCCCCCCCCTCTCATCTTGTTGGTTATTGGATCTGTACTTATATTAAGTATCAGAACTATCAGACAATGTGGGTTGCTCTTATAGACTGTGACTACTCTTAATAGCATTATCACTTGATACAAAAAAGAAGTTCATGACTATCAAAGATCTTCTTTATAGACTATCCTTGTTACTCATAACTGAAAATTTGCTTGATATCAATGTATATATTAAAATAGTCATGGATGTAAGGATGATTGCTTATTTATTTCTAGTGACTGATCATTAGACCTTACTCAGCTTTATGGCTGCTAATAATGCCCTTAGCTTGGTGAATAATGCTTCTAGTTTTCCCTTTGGTTTTTACTTGCTTCTAGGGCTATGATTTGGTGTCTTGGTTGTACTGAGGACAATCATTTACTTTTCTCTCAAATGTTTTACCTTTCTTGATATAGATAAAAGTGATTCTAAAGTTCTTTTGACTGCTCTATTTGATGACCATTGTCTTAACAAACCCTCAATGCTATCTTTGAGTCCTCATAATTGTAGGTTGTCATGTAAGACTTAAAGACTGTATTAAGGTTTGTACCTTCTCCTGATCGCATGATGGCTCTAGTTAGTTGTTTTTCATTGAATGCAATCACGTACATTGTTGTATATGTTGCCATTGGATGGCAGTTTATGCTGTCATTGAGTGTCAGTATATGGGACCATGGACGTTATTGTACTCCATGTTTGACAGCTGATTAGTGTCACCTTGTGAGTGATGACTTATATGCTAAGCTGAACCCTTGTGGGAGCCCATTTTAACCCCACATAATCTATGATTAATCAGTAATGCACTATGTATTTGTACCTGTATCTGCACATGAAACAAACACGTTAGATAAAACATGGTATCTATTGTAATCTCACGTCAGTCTCTCTGCATTGATTTTTTGCCTTTGATTATGACATATTGATAGATGTAGGTATATGTTTTGATATCCTTATGTTGATGAACTATATTTCCATTGAGTTTTGGGTATGAAAGTATGATAATTCTCATTGCTCTAACATAAATATCAACTCTCTTGTAGGTACTCTTTGAATGTGAGCATAAGACGCAAGAGTGGATGAGCAGTTGTGGCTCGACAACTCTCTCAAGTTTAGACTCGTCATTCCAAGAAATGATGGGTTTCCCTATTCTCATACTCTTTTCTTCTTTTGTTGTATAGTTTATTTTCATAATGGTATGAAAATATCTAATTATAGTTTCACTTTCAGCTATTCCCATGGCTTGTGTGGGACACCTTACACATTTTGTAAATACAAAGTTATTTCTATGCAATCTTTTGGTGTTATTTTCCTGAAATACTTGCATATGTGAAATGACCTTCAACTTTTAAAACATGATGTGCACAATGGAGAAATTGTTTGAATTTTTTTTGTGTACCTTTCTTCAAATGCAATGTGTAAGGCCTTTAATAGGCCACCAAATTTAGCTATAGCAAAATTTGGTAATAGCTAAAACAAGAAAGAGAGAATTCCAGTGTCTAACATATGGAATTACAATTTGGCAAAACTTGTGGTGCCCAATGTCTATGTGAATACTAAATTGATTTCTACAATTTCTGCAAATTACAAGCCTGATTCTAGACAGATTGTGTCTAGTGAAGGTGTCATGTTAACAAAGATCACCAGAGATGTTATCAACAAAGTGTTCATGCTCAATGCTAACACAGATTGGGTTATTGATCCCCAAGAGCTAGATATGGAGTATAAGAAAAATGAGTTCTTTAATAGAAGAAGATTGGCATAATTCAGGCCTTTACACATAAAGGGAGATGATAGAACGTGGACATCAAAGTAGACTTCCCCTTACAACACATACCTATTTATCAATTACTTTTTGGATACATACTATGTTTTATGTCAAGTCTATGTTGTAGGTGCAAGGAATTTGATTCCAAACTGGATCTTGATGGTTTGTATGGATATCCAAATAAGGGATATCAATAGGCCTTTCAGCTATTCTTTTGTGGTAGCTCAAGGTTTCCATAATGCCTTGTGTGATTTCAAAATGGGAAAATAATTTTTTTTCAAATATTACTCTCTCCTGATGCATATACTTTTTCTCAAAGGTCTTAAGGTATGGCATCCTAATTTGCATATTGTAACCATGGCTAAAGGAGTGTCACTTCCTGTTCAAGAGTGGACCTATAAATGAGAATCACATATGAATGAGTCAAACTATTTGGTTTTTGAAAATTGTTTGCAAGAAAGCTTTTGAGTATTTTGCATAAGGAAGTTAGGTGCACGGTCTAAGCCTAATGGCTAAGGAATTTCTCTGACCCAAAACCCTTAAGCCTAAGTTAGGCATCACCCACAATTGGGGATCTTGGTTTTACTTTAAGGATCACACAATATTAAGGGTTTTTGGTAGTCCTGTTACTCCTAGGATTTTGCCTATCACTATTCAGGATAGGGTGGCCTTTTTAGAAATCATGCATCAATTAAATGAGGGCTATATGTCTTTGATGAGAGGATCACACAAGAAAGGATCAATGATCCCATCTTAAGTTGTGATTTGGATGTATCACTTTTTAAATAGGAAATCATATGATATCTTAGATTTTATGCTGAACAAGTATAGACTTCCTCGAGCTAGATATAGGTTTTATGACTCTGAATGGTTTGTCAAAAAGTTTGGGAAGGCTAAAACACTAGAGCATCAATGGCATGAGGAAGATGATGAAGACCTCATAAGGAATGCAGACAAGTATGAGGAAGTATTGAAAAGAAAGGAAAGGTGGTATAAAATCCAATATGAGGAAAATAGAAGAAAGAAGGAGGATAGTTCTTACTCTCCAACATGGGAGATTCAACTAATCCCAGAAACAAGGATGAGAGAAATTTTTGCTACTTATGTAGATATTGACAGAATGTCCCTGGCTCATGAGATACCCCGATTGGATGTTATACCCCCAGTGCAGGTAGTACAGGATGAAAGGAAAGAATCTCCTCAGTCAATTGGCTCTCCCATTGGCCCCGCTTCCCCTCCCCTGAGCCCTCAAGAACCTCCATCCACATCTACTCTTAATCTAGAATCATCACACCCTTTGGACCCCTCACAAAGATTTCTTGCAGAAGCTACCATGAAGAGGCCCATGAGTGCACCATCTTTGAGTGGTTCTATTTTTCAAGTCCCAGAGAGCCCTAGGGCTATCACTCCCTTGCATATATTGTCTCTGGGAAGAGAAATCCATTTCCAGTCATATCAATGTTTTGAATTCCAAGGGAATGAGCCCTTACCTCCTCATAGATTTGATACAAGGATAGGGGTTACCATTCAAAATCATCCTAAGGAGTGGGCCCTTGATGATTTTAAACTTGGGGGAGATCTCAGTGGAGATGTGAGATTGAATGCTTGTGAACAATTCATGAGCGATGTTGATTTCATAAATACTAGGGAATTCAAATATTTTGTTATAAGAAATTGACACATGAAATGGAAAAGAGAAGAGGTATTAACTTTGATAATTCAGGGAATGAAGAAAGATTGAGAATGAAAGATGAGGTCCTAAGAGATGCAAAGGAACAATTTGCTACTATGACCCTAGAGATAGGAAGGTAGATTGTAAAGAGGAGAAGGGTACTCTTTTTGGAAGGATGGGACATCTCTTCTGCTATTATTTTTGATTAATTAAGAAGGAGACATCACATAGATCTATAATCAATAGATCTAGTGCAGAGAGAGGAAGTACTTTCAGGAGCACTATTTGATGATCATCTTGATCATTTAGTTATTTGGTGTCTTCATAGAGTCACAAAAAGGCCAAGTATGAGCTATGAAGTTGATCAATTATTTGGGGGTTTGTTAGTCAAAAGAGTGGTTGGCCCTTCCATTACAGAGGCAACAAGCCTCCATCTAAATGTGGTAAAATTTACTCATAAGGTGGTTATGAAGATAAACAAAGAGGACACAATTTTGAGAGAGAAGGTGACTGCTCTGGAAGAACAGTTGAGAGCATGACCAACATACACACCTATGGGAAGGATTGAGAATACATATGATGAAGGTATGGGATTAAGGAATGATCAAGCTCAAGCTAGATTGGAGATAGTCAGTTTGAGAAATGAAAGGGATTCACTAAAGATGGATGCTTTGTAGATGGAGAGAAGAATAAAGATAGACATGGAAAAATCACTATTGGAATCAAAGAAATAAAAAGTTTGACCATGAGCAAATGGAGTTGCTAAGGTTTTCTCAAGAAAATTTGAGATGGCAATGTTTCATGGCCTACTCATATCTCATATGAGCAAGAAAATTACAGTGTTGGAGATTTCATTGATTAAGCCTCTCCCAAGTTTCTTACATGACATGATCAAAAGTTTTTAAACTAGGTTTGAGATGTTAAATCAACTCTTTATTATTCACAGGATGTATACACAGAAAATTAGTGGTGAACTCAGAGGCTTTTAGTGTTTAGTCGTCAGCCTCATGCCTACTTTGTTTGATAGAGAAAGAAGCAAAACAAGAGGAGAAAAGGTCCTGAGATACAAAGTAGATTGGAAAGTTGATATCAAAATATTTTAGGATCAGATGTTACCAGATATAACGTCAGATGATACATAGTTCGTTAAGAAGTTAGAATCCTACATGGATGCACTGTCAAGGTTCAACAGTGATATGACCAAAATAGAGGTGATCAGGCCAGAAATTGAAGATGACAACTATCAGCAGCATCTCAAGGCTCTTCATGACCTCAAACAATATGAATTTGAAGACTTCTAATCCTTTATTCTCTCTTTTCTATGTTTCTTCTAGTTTTGATTTGATCACTTCTGACCCTTTTCCCTCTCTTTTCCTTAGTTTTTAAATTTTTATATTGTAAAAGGCTCGAAGCTTGTTGCATCCTCAATTTTTCTATAAGAGGATAATCAAGGCCTTGCTTTTCCCTCTCCTTCTTTGACTTCTACATATACTACAAAAGTCCAATAGAAGTAGATATACTAATTCACTAAGGGTGAATAATATACAAAAAGACCACAATTGTTATCTAGAATCTTATATGAATCAATGAAATTGAGAACTTTTTGGTTGAGGTTCATATGTCTACACTGTGTTGTTGAGTTTGAATGGGTTTCAGCTTCTTCTAAAGTAGAAGATTAAAATTTCTTACTCTATTCAAAGGGAATCTATGTAGAGAACAAGTAGTAAGTTGCAATTGGGAAAATTCATCTCATGTTATGGTCGATATCAAATATTAATCATATTTTTTGATACTAATGCAATTAACTGTCTCCATGATCATGATGTAATTACTAATGCAACACTACACTTTTTTGATACTTGAATTTTGAATCAAAATTATCAAATAAATAATTACTAATGCAACCTTATTCTTGAACACTGAAAAATAGTAGTATGTTAATTTATTAACTTGTAAATAGAAATTTGAAAAAATGCAATTGCATATCAAAATTAAATGACATTGATAGAAACATAAAATATCATCAAGAAAAATTAGGATTTTGTAATGTGATAGATTAAATACATTATACAATATATGCAACCAAAAATTTAATAAATACCTAGTAACTGTTGTAGTACCCCTCCTCGATTAGCCTCTTTTGTATGTCTTGAGTTACTTCAGTGACTATTCTGTGGAACATTATTGTATTTTTGATTCGGATATTATGCAATGTTATTTCATGCTTTATCTGGATTTATGGTGTATGATTTTATGCAGTATTTCAGTGCTTATGATTAATGTTATTTTATGGATCATTATCATGGACTAACACTTTTCCCTTCTATTGTGATGCGTCATTTATATGTTGCATGTTTGTAAGTGTATTGGGATGCGAGGGGACGATTTTCCTTCACTCACTCCGATGAGACAGGGAACGTCATGATTCTCCTTCATCGATGTGTTTACCATGTCTGTATATATATCTATATTGATCTATATGCACGTGTGGTTCTTTGGTGCAGGACATTGTAGGTACTAGAACCGAGAAGGTACAGGGTATTGACTCCACCTGGTTTCGCAGGTCTGAGCATGCCTTATATATCTGATGGGGGTGGAGGAGATAGTTGTTGTACCCTAGCTTGACCGCAATTACGCTCGTGTGAGTGTTGTCAGTCAGTTGTGTTTCCCCGTCTGGCTGTTATGCATGTCCTGGTGCCTTGGTTTGGTCATTTGAGAGTCATCATTTGATCTATCTTAGTTTCGCGTGGTTCCGTTATTTAAATGGTTATTTAATTTAAATGAATGATGCTATCTTGTGTTGGTGTAATCATTTAATTCATATGTTTTGTGATTATTGTTTATTTAAATTAATGATTGCTAGATTTAATGGTTGAAATGGCTTAATTTATTGTGTAAAGTTGCATTGATATTTTTGTGAAATAAATAAATTCCCTAGCCATTTAAAAAGGTAAATGCTTATGTTGGAAGAAAGTAATTTGGAAAAATAAATTAATAAAAGCTTTCCCTTTTTGCTTTCCTTTTTTGACTTTTACTTTTCATTTTAGTTGTTGGAAAGAATTATTATTTTATTTTGGAAAAGAAATAAATCTGATTGCCTTTTAATTTTAAAATATTTAAATTTGATTGGATGAAAAAAAAACTTTAACCTAAAAGCTTGGGTTAAAAGATATTTTGGGCATCCATTCAAGGATTCACGGCAGGAGAAGAGGAGAATTTTTGGAGAGAAAATTCTGGAAAATATTCTTGGAGGAGCTGTAAATTTGTCCTGGTTGCAAGACTGGATTTGCTTCATTCCTTTGCATGCTAATAGCTTCAAGGTTGGAGGTTTCCTTCTTGTGTTTGAATTTGTTTTGTAATTTTCAGTTTGTGCATGGAAATTTATTCAATCTTCCTGTCGATGCTTGTGGAATGATTGGAATGGAAGAATTAGTGTTTATTACTGTTGTTTTGTGAAATCTATATCATATGGTTGCATTCAGGAAATAAATGGTTCATTTCTCTATCTGTTGTGTGTTTTGTTCTAAGAAATCAATTTATTGATCTACCTCTTCTTTTGAAAGAAATAATTTTAGATTGGGCTTGCTGGGTGTATCCTTGTTTCTATTATGTCTTTATTTGTCTATCTATTCTTTCCAGCATGTTTATTTCACCTTTTTCCTTGTTGCTAACCTCTCCCTTGAAATTTTGGAAATTGGCACTGTATGTGTGTGTGCCCATGAAATAATTTTGGAAGTGGTAAGCTTTACCGGTTTGTAGTGGTAAGCTTTACCGGTTTGTAGTGGTAAGCTTTATCGGTTTGCAATGGTAAGCTTTACCGGTTTGAAGTGGTAAGCTTTACCAGTTTGCAGTGGTAAGCTTTACCGATTTGAAGTGGTAAGCTTTACCGATTTGCAGTGGTAAGCTTTACCGGTTTGAAGTGGTAAGCTTTACCGATTTGTAGTAGTGAGCATTACCGATTTGAAGTGGTAAGCTTTACCGGTTTGAAGTGGTAAGTGTCACCGGTTCGAAGTGGTAAGTGTCACCGGTTCGAAGTGGTAAGTGTTACCGGTTCAAAGTGGTAAGTGTTACCTGTTCGAGGTGGTAGTGTTACCGGTTGGTAGTGGTAGTGTTACCAGTGGTAGCAACACTACTGGTAAGTGGTGTCTGTTGTCCAGGCAGCAGCACAATGACGGGTTGTTTTGACCCCTACTTGGTTTTGAGGTCTCACCAGCCTCCAAACCGGTTTATGTTAAGAACTTAAATTGTATAAATGGAATGTTTAAAGTGGATTTGTGTGATGTAATGTGATTTTCATGTGATTTTATTATGTGGTTAATAATTTTACCAATGGAAATCAAGGCATGAATTAGAGATTCAAATTGGTAGATTTGTATATATTCTGAAAATGATTTAAATGCCTATTTGGAATTCATGTTATAACCGGTTGAATGTTTAAATGTGGATTTCATCCCTGATGGAATATCGATTTGGGAATTGAATAATGTGACTATTGCAAGAGTGTTATATTTAATTTCAATCAATGATGTTGCAAGTGCTTATGATGTTGATATTCTCAAGATTGTCTGAGTGTGGATTTGATGTATTTAGCTGTCCTTGCAAGTGTGTGTTGTGATATTTTGGTCTGTGGTTCAGTCATCCTGTGGTGGTGCAATTGGTACCTTTGACCAAGTGATATATGTTGGCTCTGTTGTCTTAACCATGTAGTGTCTTTGCCTTATGGTTAGTCAAGAGTTAGTATGTCCCTGTTTGACCACTTGTTTTTTTGATAGTGGTGTTATGGTTGTCTGCTTCACCATAGGGTCCTCAGGGAGTGGCCATGCTTGTGTAGTGTCCTTTAAGAGAGTGGCCTTCATTTGGGCGTTGCACCCAAAGTGGTAGGCATTACGACCCAACGAAAGTTAGATAATAACTGGTAATCTAATGAAATGATTAGGTGGGTAGTATCATAACATTAATAAAGATAATTGTACCTTGTGCATAGGTGAGTGCTAGTATAGGGCTCATAATGTTTCGAGAAGGCCTGGAATGACAAACCAGCCACCTTGTCTTCACGAAAGGTCGATAGGGTCCGCATGAGACTTAGTTGGAGCTGGAGGTTCGGGAGAGGTTACCAGGACAGAGAGCCGGGACCTATGAGGGCCTACCAAGGTAACCATCTTAAGCTATGCAATGACACTCTCTCATTTGGTTCACTTGTGTTTTGTGATGTCAGTTCACTTGTGTTTGTGAAGTTGAGTCACCTGGATTCTTGTGGAGTCTTATTGTGCTATCATGGAGTCATATTGTTTTGTAGACCATGTCATGTTTATGCTTGTTTGAGGGTCCTCAACTATCTCCTAGCACGATAGGGTGATCCTTTTAGGAATTACATGGTTGGGTGGTAGTGCCACTTCCCATCGGATGTTTGAATTTGTGCCTTCATGCAAGGATTGGCTTCACAGGTGTTCTTGTGGTTCGTGACTCATGCTTCATCCCATATTTTGGAGATTATTGGTATTTGTAGACCTATGTGGTCATTGTATCATTGTAATATTGATCTTATGTAACCTTGTAACTGGATGAGATCTATCCTTATATGTTTATTGGGAAGCTATGTATTGAAAGAGCAATGTAATCCTATGTTTGGATGTTTTTATCAAGTTTCCTTGATGAAGTTAGTAAATGCTTATTTGAAGTGGAAATTATGTTGTATCCTTTCTATCTTTCTATGATGAATCTTTATTGCTTATGGCTTCTTGAGATCACTGAGTTAATGATGCATATGTGAATATTATTCTGGAAGTTAATTCTTCGTTGGTAACCCTTAAGGAATTCTGGTGTAAGTCTTCCACTTGTGTTATCATGCATGTTGTGTAAATGCACTTATGATGTTTATACTTAAAAAAAAAAAAAATTGTTTCACCCTTGTTATGGGTTTTCCTTCGGGGTTCCTGGCGGGGCATTACAACTGCTAGCACTAAATCTCTTAAATTTACCAAATCATCTCATCATCTTGATCATTAAATCAAGAAATTCCTTGATTATTATCTGTGTTTTCTTCAATATGAATACCTTCGCTTGAGCGCATCTCAAAACTAGTAGTACATGTGTCACTGGCATTCATTTTGTCATTGTCAGTTGTCCCATCTTGGTTTGAGGTGTTTCCCAACCCTCTTCTTTTAGTTTTGGACTTCCAGATTCCCAGTGCCCTTTCATAAGGAAAACTTCAAACATTATACCTCTATGTATACAACCGCAAGAAATTTTCTAAATTATTGTCTATTTTGTTCCTTAACTTTGATTTTAAGAACCCCTAAGCATTGAAAGCTCTCTCATCCTCCACCAAACCCAATATCATGTTTTGACATAAATCAACAAGTTTGAGATACTCTGATAATGAATTAGCCAATTGTACACTCTAACTTATCTTTGTCCAAACCTTTGTTACTGATCTCTCTTCCAAGGGGTTCTCCGCTTTTTTCGACTCATCAAAATGATGCCTCATAGTTAATGCAAAATGGGTTGATTGCTCTCTAAGAATTGTTTCATTTACAATTCCTTCTATATTTTGTCCATTGATTTCTATAAATTTGCAAAAATGATTTATCAAAGTCATTATATGACAAAAATCAATTGGATTGTTGAGTTCCCAATTTTGAACAAACACAATAGACATGGCTTCAAGTAAATCATCATGAGGGAATCATTTTTTAATTTCTGAGGAAACAGGTGAGGTGATTTTCTTCAGACTAGCAGTAATGGAATCAACAATCTTTCTAAAATATTCCCTTGTGACACTTCTTGCTTCTTAGAGAATTTTCCTAGTTTTGTGATTGTGGCAAGTTGGTGCATTGGTATCGCAAATCCATGTACACTGACACATAACTCCCCATTTACATTAAACTAAAAAAATTGTTAGGATTGTTCAAATGTGTCAATGTTCGTTAGCTAACAAATTTGTAATCTACAAATGTTTGTTCTGATTGATAGAAATTATCGAGGGTCATGCATGTGATTTTACATAGCTTAGCATATTCAACAATATACATAGCTCTTTCTTGGGCTTTTTTCACAAGATGGTTCATTTCCTCTAGCATGGGGAGAAGACCTGCTAAAGTTAGGATTGTCTCTATATCACATAACCTACGAAGCAAGTCAGGAGATTTGTCTACTATGTGGCGATGTTCGTACATTACTCCAATAAAGGTTTGATGTTCTAAATAAAATCGATGCGCCAGACCATGCAAGGAGATCCATCTGGTATTGACATCCTTCAAAATCTTATTCCCATCGGTTATTCCATCGACAAAATTTTGAAATTCCAAAAACTGCTTGGGACTTCGATAGAAGTATGAGTAGATCTCTTTGTTTAAATCTTCAACATTTGTTACTAATAGATACTTTCTCATAATTTTAAAAGCTAGATTCATTCTATGGGCCATGCAGTGAATGATAGTCATGTAGGGCGAACAAGAAGTTTGTAGCTTTATGAAAAGACCATTCTTATGACCTTGCATTACTAATGCTCCATCTGCTCCTACACATGCCAACTTTTTTGCAATTTTCAAGTCATCCATACCTCCATATTCAATTAATGAATTATTGACTAGTTGAAATTGAGTTTCCATTGTCGCACTCTCCTTCAATTTAGAAACATATAGTTGATGAGGTTGGTGAGCATGATTCTTTACGATATAAACATGCATACATACCCAAGACATTATCTATTGTCGTAACTTCATCCAAAGTCAATACAATAAAGTTTGACTCTCTAATTATTTCCTTTATATCTTATTTTTCAACCTCAGCAAGATAACTTGCCCATTCCCAACCACTATTTACTGACCCGTGACTGTTAGGAAAGTTAGGAACTCCCCAAAAGGATAATAAAGTACTAATTTCAGGGTAGTTTGTCATAGGACACCCTCTGGTCAAAATATGAAAAACAACACTTAACTGAATAGTTTTGCCTAGTTGTGCGACTGACATTGCCTTTCCAAAAATAGCTTCAAGAGAACCTTCAAATTCAGATAGCTTTGCCTGTCTTTTCAAATGCGCATCATATTCTAAGGCACACTTAACATGCTAATATTGCTCCTTTGTTTTCCATCTTATCATTGTTTTTCAGTTCCATCTATGATTTTCTTTTCATAAACTTTCTCAATATAATTTTCAATGGTATTAAGATTCAATTGCAACCTCTTATCCTTTTTTATATTTCCGACTACAAATATTACACCTGCGTTCTATTGGAGGGTCACCTTTGTTTGGATTCTCCATTGGTTCAATGAATGGATACTTTGACACCCAATCAATTTGAAAATGCCTCACCATATCCTACTCCCAACATGTTTTTTATTTGGATTTTATTTTCCCTTTTCCTGCATCATCATCATCATCTACGTCATTTTCAACCAGGTCGATTATCACAGTCCCGTTGTTAGCCCCGATTTGGATTTCATTAAAAGAACATCAAAGATCTAATAAAGTTTTGAATCACATTTGGCAGGACTTCTTATCTCGGTCTTTGGCAGGATAAGTTATAATTTAGAGAGGCTAGTATCATTTAGAAACTGGCCCCAAACCCATTGCCTACAAGGATCAACCAGTAATATGTCAAGGAGTCAACATATTTTCAAAAGGATAATGAGGTTTTGAAATATGGTGACATGGCGGTACCTTGAGATGAAACTCGGTGCTCAGCCAAGGATTCTTCTTATCTTGGTCAAGTCTCAAGTTGTTCTATGTAAACCTGAAGCTCAGTCCTTAGTGGGATTTTCTTTTAATTCGAGCGAGTGATGAGTATGGGTAAGTTGTCGAAGCATTGAGGTGGGACCACTCAAAACTTGGCGTGGGTGTTTTTCCAACTCCGACGAGCCCCAAGTAAGAATAAGATGCACATTGTACAACAACCACCTAGACGTCTGAGATGTCAGCTCAACACTTGACAACATAGATGATAGAGCTTCAACAAGTCCCGAGTAAAGGGACAACTCCTCATGACTTGAATAGTTTCCATAAGAAAAGACAAACATAAAGGTTAGTCTCCAATTAAACGTAAACCTGATAATCAGAAGGAAAGGAGATTCGAGGCATGAGCTTTGTGACATAAGGGTAATAAAATCACAACAAAATCACTTGTTCAAGATAAACTTGAATTGAGTGACTGAAAAGTCTATTTTAACCTCGGGCATAGGGAATTCAAAGCAGTGGCGAATCACATTTAGTACCAATGGCTAAAATTTTCTGAATTGATGGTTAAGAAGTATGAAGGGATTTTTAAAGCATAAACCCTAAAAGATAATTTGTATGTGCAGATAACTTAGGATAGATTATTTTCTGAATTTATGAATGTTCTTATAAATTCAGTAGGTCTACTTTTCAGCCAATGGAGATTATGGAAATTTTTCTACAGGATTGTTTGAGAATGGTTTCAGAGATGGAGAAGTCATCCATTAAGCAAGACAATGCATTCATAACATGTAAATTTTGTCACACGAGATGGAGAATATTCAGACTAACTATTTTATAGCTAAAGGGGCCTTGAAAATACATTGGATAACCGAAGGGGTCTTGAAATACTTGTTCAGTTGCAAGGGACCTTTCAAGGGTTATCCATTTTTTCTCCTTCACCACGAAATGGTAACGATGCATTGGAAGAGGAGATAGAAGTGATAAGAGCATGAGGTGGATGGTTCAAGCACAACAATTTGTTGATTTTGAGAGATTATTGAAGCTACAACCCCCCTTCTGATTAGAATACTTCTCTTTGAGCTCCTCTTTCCACTTGAATGGCTTCCAATCTAGAAGTATGAGCTTCTCCTTTAGTTTTAGGGTCGATCCACCTCTTTTGTCATGGAATTCCTCTTCAAGGGTGTGGATTTCTTTTGCTAGTTGGAATGGTGCAAAGCACACCTCTATTGAGACATCTGCAACGTGATGGTGACAAGACTCAAAAAATGGTTAGGCTACAACAACAAGTACTCTTTAATAGAATATATACATATTTGCATTATATAGTTGAATATGTTTATCATGTTTCTTATTGTTTTATGGAGTACTTTGAATATAATAAAAAATGTCAAAGCTGTCTAAGAGTTTCCAACTCTTTCAAAATATTCAAAGTACTCCATAAAACAATAGGAAACATGATAAACATATCCAACTATATCATTTTCTGCAAATATTTTAATGACCACCTTACGAAGGTGCCCTCTTTCTCTTTCAGACGAACGGCTCCATCTATTTTGTCTTCATAAGGAAGAGGTATGTTACTTGTTTCCGTTAAAATGTTCACATTTGTGTCGCCTATTCCTTTTAAGTTTACTCCATGTAGAATAGATAGGGAGTGAATCCTCTCAATGCCAACAACAACACTATCAAATGGATCCAACAACCTAACTTTATCACCTTCATTGAATTTATCAATATGTTTCTACAAAAAGAAAAAATAACACGTTATATTAATACATATGTAATGATTACTCTTATTTGCATAATAAAGCAACCATTAATTTAATAGTACATGTGTTAAAATAACTACAAAAAGAAAATTTCAAAAAAATTATAATGACTCTACAGCTGGAAAAAAAGACATCTAGCAGACCAAAGTTATGAATTCACTGTAATAGTCATACAATTATAAGAAATATTGCAATGTCAGTAAAAGTAGTTTTCTGCACACATTTTCTTATATTATTTTGTATAACAGTTTGAGTACAGATGTTATTTCATGTCATAGACTTAGTGCCAGGTTATGAAACCTATTGGGTTGGATGGAGGCATGAATCCACTTCATTTTGTCTTTTGAATCACCTAATTCCATTAAATTTTGGCTGAGATATTCACATTTTAGTGGAAGGTTGTCAAAACCCTCATTAGGGTAACCCGAGAGGCATTAAAATGTAACCAGAAAATCCTTTTGGTGAAAGAGAGATGTTGAGGAAATAAAAAAGGCACCTAGCGACACTAAAGTTTCATCAAAAACCCAACATCGATGAAAGGAACAATGGTCTTCCCGAAGCAAACTTTTTTGATGAAATGATGATGTCAGAAGAATCAAATGAACTCTTGGCAAAGGCAAAGTTTCATCAAAATATGTATTGCGATGGAATCAATGCCAAATTTCAGTGAAAGGAACTCATCGATAAAACAAGGGTTTTGATGAATGGGATAAACAACTTATCAAAGCAACGTGTTCCATCGAAACAAAAAGAAAGTGATACAAGCACATCAACTTGACTCTCAAAGTATCTATCAAAAGACCGAGTTCCATTAAATTATCTAGTTCGATGAAAATGGGCATGGTCTCATCAATGAAAAGGACATGTCGGTGAAATCCCAAAAGAATCTGTTGAAGCATGAGACTCATTGAAGTGGATATGAAGTGGGTCCCTCTTGCGGGAGTCACATATCGATGAAATGGAATGAGATCTCATCGAAGTAAAAGGGGTTTTGATGAAAACAATCTATCGAGAAAAGCATTAGACTACATGGTGAAATGGGACCTTTCATCGAAAATCCAATATCGATGAATTCAATGGATAACTCGTTGAAATATGGTTGTCAATAGAAAATGCATATTGATAAAAGGTGAAAACACTTGAACGAAGACAAAGTTTCATCAAAACAAAATAAATAGTATTAAGTCTATACTAAAGATGTGCATCGATGAAACTAGGGCATCGAAGAACATGAAAAGAAAGTCATCGAAAGAGTATTTTTCATCGAAATAAGAGTGGCCTACGAGAAATGTGACACTCTCATGCATCAAAAGGCATAAATCAGCAAAAAAGCACAATCAATTTGAAGAGAAATATTACACGAATCCAAATGAGTCACATCATGATAAATTCAAAACACTTTTCTTAATGACCATTGCAATACCAGAAGTAATCAAACTACTCAGATAGCAGAATTTTGTCAAGGAAAGAAGGAACTAGTGCAGCAGGGGTCACAAAATTCTTCACAGAAAGAAGTAAAAACTATAAGTGCTTCTCTGAATTTCTTGTCTTCTTTTGAATTGAACATAAAGATGGAAGCTTCATCATCTAGGAAAGCTAGAACAAAGAAGAACAAAGAGCCTCACCCTCCAGAAACCAAAGAAGAAAATCTAAAATGATAGAAAAAAGAAGGTCGACCCTTAGACCAAGACCTAATAGACTAATTCCCTCTCTCAAGTCATCGGTCTAGAAAGATTAAGAATGATGATGAGGGATTGGAAGATAGAATTTAAAATTTAGGGGACATTTGGACAGAGAATCAAGGGCATGAATTGTTCATTTTCAGCTATGCTATAAGGTTTGCAGTACAACCCATGTGCAATATTTGGAAGTTGAATATAGGGAAACTTGTCATTCCCAACGTCTTTGTGAATGTAGAGCTGATAATAGTGTTGGTAGATAGGTATGACCCAAAAATACAAACCATTTGTGACTATAAAGAAAACCGCCTGTTTCCGATTACTAAAGAGTACATTGAGCAAGTTTTCGGTTTGGAATGGGGGCATGCTAATAAGGTTTACCTAGCTTGCTCACACTTCTCCTATTGGTGTTGCTCAATCCACCAACTCCACTAGGCCTTTCTATGCTTCAATACCTCCTAGTCCTTCTCAAATTTTGCTAGGACTATTGCTTTTCCCACCTTAAGGTGACATTCAACAAGTGTCTTCACTAGGAACTCTACCAATTCAATGTTCTTCACTAGTTCTCAATCCTTTGAATTGACATTTTGTCACTCTCACCCCCATTGCAGTCATGTGTTTTATAGAGGTGTGGAGGTGTTCATTCAACATGGAATTTGGTCAAAAAGGTCCATGTGTTCTATTTCTAAACTCATCTTCCTTGCCGATTTCAAGAAAATGCTCAAAAAGAGGGCTACTAGGAAAGAGCCCCAATTAGGCCTCCTAATCCGGGTTTTCAGGAATTTTTGGTCATACAGTCCAAAAGACCCTGAAAAGAGTTTTATGATTCTTCAATCACTCATTTAACCCCAAGATATTTTGTTGGTTTTAGACCCCCAAGTGTCTGTACAATGCCCTAACCCAAAAATGAGGTTTTGCTAGGGTTTCAATGGCTTTTAGGGTTGTGACTGTTCAACTTTGTGAAAAGGCCATCAAATGGATTTTTCAAAGCTTCTCCTTTCATCTACAACTCTGTATGGACCTAATGAACAATGCCAAATTCTTAGGTTAAGGTTTTGGTTTCACCCCTGCAATCTTTTGTCATTTTTTCACCTTGTCTTTCCTAGTCAGGTTGCAACAGGACTCGCCTAGGGCAAGGTGGAAAAAATAATAAACTTCACTTCTATAATTCCTCCCTAGATATTTACAATGTACATTGGGTTTCCTAAAATGTCCCAATAGGTTGTGATGATTGCACGGTGGGATTTTATGGGGAACCATTTTTTAGTGATATGTTATTTACAAGCCAAAACTGGCTGTTCGAAAACAAAATAGTAAAAGAACTAACAAAACCTAATCACAAATCATGAAATGGACTATAAGAAACTAGAACACACCAAAGAACAATAACCCAAGTTTGGATCAATGGATTTAGTCCATTTGTATTAACTCTTTAATGCAAAATAAGACAAAAAATAGTTTTAACAGTTTGAATATTGAGTGGTTTTAGATTGTCCATCACAATAATTAATGCTTCCAACCTTGGTATCCATACAAGAGAGGATTTAAATAATCTTCCCCATGTGTGGAGGCATCTTAGGTCAATTTTTTAACCCTAACTCCACCGCTAAGCTCCTTTTAGGACCAACTTGTCATGACAACTTTTATAATTTTCCACATCTTGCCTTTCTAACTTAGGAAACCTATTACAAATCATTAATAACTTCTTTTTCAACATTTCTAAGATTATTTTGAACCCCTCTAATACTTTAATAAAGCTATGCCTCTTTTGACCATCTAGAGGGCATCATTGACTACTCAAACCAAGAACAACCAACAAAGTGCAAACCTAGAAAGAAACTAACTAAACTAGGCATACACTTGACTCAACCTAGACTCTAATCACACACATTGGACCCTCTTGGAGTCCTTATTGGAAAAATGACTTAGCTAAGGTCAGTACAAGCCAAAACTAAAGAAGGACTATTAACCTAAGTCCTAGGTGCTCCTGCACCATTCTCCCAAACAAAACAAAAAATGAGTCACCTCTTTTGGGATCAGATTCTGATCAATGCCTAACTTCTTGAACTCTGTCTTAGGCACCCATGTAGCCTTTGCATCATCCATACCCTACCACTTAACTAGGTTCTCCCAATAAGTTTGGTGTCTTGTCTTTTTTGCGACCCTTGAACTCATTATCTTCTCAGCTTTTGGAGTTGGTTTTGCTAGCATTTGAAGGTTATTTGGATCATCTGCTATCTCTGTTTGACTATGATCTAAATCTAGAATTGGCCCTTTGTAAGCCACTAAATCTACTACATTGAAAACCAGTGACAATCCTATTTCACTTGGTAGGTCTTCCTTGTATGCATTTTCTCCATACTTGGCTAAGATGGCACATGGACCCAACCTTCTCATCTGCAACTTATTAGGTATCCCTTGCTACAACCTTTCTTTGTTGAGGTGCACCATGAAAAGATATCCTACTTGAATTGTAGGTTCTTTCTTCTCTCATCAACCTTTTATTTGATCTTAGTTGTGTTATCTTTCAATTCTTGTTTAACTGATTCATGTATCTCTTTCATAGACTGAGAAAAATCTTTAGCATATCCACTCCTTGTTGCTGCATTCCCTAAGTCTCTTAGTTGAATAATATCCCTTGGGTGAAGACCATAGATCACCTCAAAAGGGCTCTTTCCTGTGGTTCCATTTATGGTATCATTGTAAGCATATTCAGCTTGTGCCAACACTTGATCCCATGTCTAACCATATTCCTTGGTAAGGTACCTCAATAGGTTTCCTAAGCTCCTATTTACCACCTTGGTCTATCCATCCGTTTGTGTATGGTATGTAGACCCAAAAGATAGATTGGTGCCAAGCTTTTGCCACAGTGTTTTACAAAAATGACTCATAAACTTTGAGTCCGTGTCTGAAACAATGCTCATTGGCAATCCATGTATCCTTATCACTTCCTTAAAGAACAATTAAGCAATATGACATGCATCATGAGTGGTCTTGCAAGGTACAAAGTGGGCCATCTTACTAAACCTTTCCACTATCACATAAATGCTATCAAATCCCTGCTTTGTTTTTGGCAAACCCACTACAAAGTCTATACTAATGCATTCCCAAGGTCTATTTGGTATGGGAAGAGGTTGGTATAAACTGGCATTTGAAGATGTGCCCTTGGCCTTTTGACAAACAATACAAGTTTCCACATACTTCCTAACATCTTCATTCATCCTAGGCCAATAGTAATACCTTTGGACTAACTCTTGAGTTTTGTTGACTCCAAAATGACCACTAAGACTGTCATTATGCTTCTCTTGGATGAGATTTTCTCTTAATGAACCTCTAGGCACACAAAGTTGCCCTCCCTTAAACAATAAAGCATCTTGCAAGGTATAATTAGAAAACTCACTATGGAAATGGTTTTGATACTCTTTGCATACCTTATAAGCATTGGAGAAATCTTTATCATCCGGGTATAGCTCTTTAAAACTGTCAATACCTATACTTCTTAACTAAATTTCTTGGACTGTCAAGAGTCTCCTACTTGTGTGTGTGAAAAAGTGAACCTGTAGCTGCAAGCACAACACTTCAATTAAGTCATTATATGCATGGTTAGTAATCAATAATCAATAAGAAATAAACCATAGAAAAGCGACTAATTGCCTTTTAAAAGATGTGAGTATAAGATTGCTCTCATATTTTTATAAGCAATACCAGTGACTAGACTACACAAAGACGAAGGATTTAATCTATGATATTAAGCTATATGGATGCAAGATAGATGAATAATTCAAGCAATAATAATCAATTCAAGAAAACAATGGATGCAAGCAATAATGGATGTAAATAATCTAAAAAGCACAATAATCTTCAATGACTCCAGAGCAAAATTAGCGTGATAATAATCTCCAAGCGTGTTCTCAAAAATCTCTGGGGTGAATTGGAATGAGAGCTGAAGACTGAATTTATAGAGAATCACAAGAGAAAAAGCTTAATTTAGGATTAATTGAAAATAATTGAGAAATCAGATTCAGTTAACCTTGAGATAGATTCCAATTATAGTTTAATTGAAATGCATTCAAATTAGAAGTCCAAGTTGCATTGGAAAATAATAATAAATTAATTCCATTCATATAGGATAAAAATAGATAATTCTTTAATTTATTCAAGAAAAGGGTCTTTTCAATGCAACTGAACTTCTTTTTCTGAAAAGCTTTGAGTTCTAATTTTAGAGAATAATTCAATAATTCAATTAAATTGCTTTTCTGATTTCAAGTTCTAAATTTAGAAAAAGAAATAATATGTCAAGTTTGATTTCTCTCTCAATTCAATTCTTTTTGTTTTATTTTCAATTCAACTCTTTGTAATAAATTAATTCATCTTTTGTAATAAATTAATCCTTTTTGCATGATTGAATGGCAAATTTATTAATTAATTAAATATGCAAGGATATTTAATAAATTAAAATGGGATAATTGATCAAAATGATATTCTTGTAAATGATTCAATTAATTAAATAAATATTTAATTAATATTGAGTAGTTGATTTGCCATGTGATTTTTGATAATTAAAGAATTAATAATGTGCTCAAGATTGATTTAATTGCCTTTGGTTAGGACCTTGGTGATGTTGTCAAGATTAGGGGCCCATGGTTTAGATGACCAATTTTAGGGTATTACATTTGCCGCTCTTTGAATTAATGTGTGAGCAGTGCATTGGTTCAAATAATGTGTGATGTCTAGGAGATGCTAGTTCTGAACTTGATTGATCACGAACTAGATAAAAAGCAAGGTGTTTAGCTTGATTCAAAGTGACAAAGTTGAATGAAGTCTGATTAAAGTTATATCGATCCTGAACTTGATTGAACTGAGGAACGATAGAAAACAAAGATATCGAACTTGAACTTGATTGATCAAGAAGCGAATCTTACTGATCTAGAACTTGATTGATCTTAGATGCAGTGAGTGATGATAAAAATCGATCTTGAACTTGATTGATCAAGACACGATGAGCGAAGAATGAACCATTCATTTTGATCAAGAAACGAATACTGAACACCTGCTTAGATTTAGTGTGATCAAAGAAACTCTTTAAACTTTTGATTGAGTTTAAACGAATAATTAGTTTGATTTGAAGCGATGAAACTGATTAATGTTAAGAGATTAATTCAGATGAAAGACAAATATTAGCTTGATTTAAAGCGATGAAACTGATATGCCCCTAGCGATTGATTTGATTCAGATGATCGAGAGATCTCAACTTGATGTGAAGCGATGAAGCTGAGATGCCCCTTAGCAATAAGGATTGATTTTCTTTAATTGAAAATATTTTGCTCGACTTTTGATGAAGATTTGAAAAAAAATTCTCGATCGACTTGTGAGATGTGAAGTCATAAGGTCGTGAGTATGCACCCTCGACAGCGAAATTGAAAGATAGCGAGGGTACTTGATTATAGGCAATTGTTTGGCGAAAATAAGTTATTTGAGCACAAATTGATTTTGAGGATTTTTTTGAACATTTTGGCATTGATTGATGAGAAATTGAGCGTAGAGTTGATTGAAATGTTGATGTGTAGAACGAAATTGAATTAAGATTTAGCATTGAAATTTGAGCACAATTTGAAGAAAGAATGAGTATTTGATGAAAAAAGTGCTAAGTGGTCAAAATTGTGAAATTGACTAGCAAAATGATCTCGAATTTTGATTTCGATCCCAAAAATGGAATCAGAGCAGGCAAATTAGCTAAGGGTACAATTTTCATAACCATCGGAGCAAGTTGAAAAATTAGGTTTTAGGCTATATATAGGATGAAAGTGTCATTTTCAAATCATTTTAACCCTCCAAGTTTGAAAATTCAAAAATCCTTCTGCGAAGAAAAATGGTGGTCCCTACTCGTCAGCATCGATTTGAGCACCAGAGATGTCACAATTGACCCCAAAAATATGAGCTAGCGGTAAGTGATCGATCTTTAGCCTCTTTATGTTTCCAATTTTGAAATTTTTTGTTTATTTTTCACATTTTTCACGGGTTTTGGGTCGGGTGTCGCGGTTTATCGTGCGAGATAGGATCCTGTCTTGTACGAGAAACTGGCAAATTTTATTTTATCGTTTGAAGCCATTAGATTTGTTGTACAAGAGTCACCCTTGTGTCATACGACAGGTCGGTTAGAAGACCATTTTGTCGTACGATGTGTAAAAGTTTTTCGTTCGAGGTTGTTTTCATGTACGAGAGCCATTCCTGACTCGTACGAGATGCTGTTTGACTGTGTTTTGTCGTTCGAAAAAAAGTGATCATTTTTGAAAGTGTAAACATGAAATTTTGCTTTTGCATTTGACTTATTTGGATTTGTGTGATGTTTAACTTCTCTTGTAGACTCATGTGGAATGTTTTTTGATGCTCGTTGTTGGGTTTTTCGCAGGTGTGCTTACCTCTTGTGCTCTTCAGATGCATATATCCTCCCACTATGGCTTTAGTTTGTGATTTGTCTGAGGTTGAGCAGGCTCATGTTGATATGTGTGGCTTGACTCACCTGATGAGGTTATCTAATATCCATGTGAACCACGGGATGCTCACAACATTGGTAGAGCGGTTTCATTCAGAGCATAATACCTTTCATTTGCCAGTTGGGGAGTTCACTATCACTCCCGAGGATGTGTATAGGATCCTTCGTATCCCTTTTGCTAGGGATAAGGTGGATTATGATACTACATTGTTACCTGGACTACAGGCTCTTACGAACGTATTCAGGGATCTCGATATCTTTACTCGTTCCATGAGTTGGGATATATTGATGAGCAGGTATAGTGAGGAGTATCCACTGGCATGTGTCCTAGCAGGTTTCATTGGTTGCTTCTTGATGCCAGACAGAGGGCAACAGGGTTTCTAGAGCAAATGGGGCCGTATGGTGGAGAGGTTGATAGAGACCCCTCAGAGACCTAGCTGGGGCTCTTGTTTGTTGGCCCACATGTATCGGGAGATGCATGAGATTATTTATAGAGATGAGTGGAGCATGGCTGCAGGGGTGTACATTTTATAGGTGTGGGCTTGGGAGCACCTTCTCATTTGTCGGCCGATTGTTGATGATAGCAGAGAGCCAGCGCAGTCGATTATTTACAGGTATGTCGGATATATTACGCAGCCCCATCTGGGCAAGACAGACTTCTGGCAACGATAGCTCGATGATCTGATAGCTGTCATATGGAGACTGTACAGAGGGTTGGAGTCATGGGATGACTGGTGAGCGGTTCAGAGAGACCTTTTTGTTACATGCCCACTAATTGGGAGGTCACAGACTGTTGTGGAGTGATTCATTGTTTCACTAGTGATGAGGTAGTACGGCCAACCTCAGGGGATCTCTCAGGAGTATACAGCATATACTCGATATGCCGATGAGGAGAGACAGGGATAGTCACCTAGGCTATCCTATGCTTTAGTGATGCAGGAGCTGATAGGTTTACACCGCCTAAAGTGGGATTACCTAGATGATATAACAGATGCGGGGGTATTGCCCCAGTACAGGGATTACTTTCAGCATCATCCATTCCCTCGGTTTATAGATCCAGGAGAGCATGCTCCTCATATTGAGGATGTGGAGGATGATGCCCCCGCACCAGCATAGGGATAGGTACAGAGATAGGGCCATAGGCAGGGACAGGGCCAGAGACCAGATGCTCCATGACGGACTGGTGGTGATCCTGGTGCTAGCAGCAGCGGGGTGTGAGTTGATGTTGGACAACAGAGGGGTGAGGGTGGATCCCTTGGGAGAGTAGGTGTGAGGTTGGGTGGCGGAGAGGAGGAGCGAGTAGCCTCAAGGCAGGTCCGGTAGTGGCAGGATGAGCAGGATGGAGCCACAGGTGGAGATGGCAGTGGAGATGGTGGTGGGGAGCCTACGAGAGAGCAGGGGGCTGATACCGGACAGTCGATGAGAGCACATATTGCAGAGATATAGTCATAGTTGACAGTGGCTCAGACTCAACTGGCAGAGAGAGACCGACAGCTAGTCGAGGTTAGGGCTGAGCATGATCAACAGATCATAGCATTGAGAGTCGAGTCGAGAGTAGAGATAGGGTCTCTATGACAGGAGGTGCTTCTCTAGAGCTGTAGGGCTGCATATTATGTGGCGACATATAGTGTCATAGTTCCTATTGCACAACAGGTGCAACCCTATTCACAGTATATGGATAGATCAGAGGGAGCACGAGCACCGCACCAGGATCCCAAGAATCAGGCTCCTCCTCCTCCACCAGGCGATGAGGGAGAGGGAGCCAGCTAGATGATTCTTTTTGTAGCTAGGATATTTTTTGTAGACACACCCATTTTTTTGTAGCCGATACGATTCTTTCTCCGATGGGAGTTTGTATATGTCATTGGACATCATTTTGTACCCTTATACTTGACATTATATATATACGAGATCCATTTTGACTTCATTGTACTTGTGTCAATCGACTATGAGATGTTTCTATATGCTTTATTCTATATGTATGCATTTATTTCAGCATGAATGTATGTAATGCAAATGAATATGGATGTCTATTTTTTGGTCTATTTTTATATGCAAATAAATGAATGAAAATGAGTAATGAGTAACGCAATTTTTTTGTTTTTCTATGCAATAAGATCAATGTAAATTAAAAATGAAATGAATGAATCTATATGAAATGTTATGTATGCAACTAAACATATCAAAACACAATTAATCAATCGAAGAAATAATGATAAAAAGACCACTTAGCAGAAGAAATGATGATGTTTTCATCTCTCATTCAGAAGATAAAGAGATTATTACTATACCGAAATCACTCTAGATTCACAAAAGTGTAGAATGAAATGCAAAATAATATGCGAAATGCAACCTAAACCTAGTCACTGGATTTAAAATACTTAAGATTCATCACTGAGCATAACGAACACAATAGGAAGGTTAGAGTTCCTTTCTTTTTCAATGTGCAATTTTAATTATCTTGTCCACAATGACCCTTTTTTTCGTTCATATCCTTGGACAGATTTCGCAGGGACCCGGATTGCATCATAAAGAAATTCCCTCAAAACAAACAATGAAATGATATGGACCTCCCTGTAGCATACAAATAAGTGGAGTCGAGGTATGTGAGGTGATTTCACCTTAATGTGAAGGCTCTTATCATAGACACCCAGCTAATTTATATGTTTCTGGATCATCGAGATCATTCCTACAAGCAGAAAATAAAGAAAATATTATGCCCCCAATCCTTGTTTCTCTTAGTCACAATAGACTTCCTCGAGTTACTCAGAGGGAAAATAATCAAAAATCAATATAAAGGACAACATACAAAGAAAATTTTCATTCATAGCTCAAACTGTTTAGTAATTTTTTTTCATTATGTTGTTTTGCTTGTGAACTCAGTGATAAAAACTCTACAGTAGTCAGGAGACAGGTGACTAACTCGGAGTGGACGATCAGGTTTCACTGACGGAATAATGACTTGGTTGACACTACTTAGGATATGTAATATGCTCTGTCGAGTAACCTAAGACTAGGACATTGATTAGTTTCAAGTCATGAGGGTTCCAACGAACCAAGATGTCACAAAAGTGACTGAAAATATGTACAAGTGAAAGCAAAAGATGCTTGAAAGCGGGAAATGCCAACGTTGTGTTGATAGATGGAGCGCTTGAGTACAAGAGGAGCCTGTTTGCCAGGTTTTCACCTACTTGGCAGAGATTCATTTTTTTTAGGTGCCTGTTTACTAGGTTTTCACTAGGGCAATTTCTCTCTTTTTATATTTTTTTTTTCTTTTTTGATTTCTTCAGGACTTTTTCTGATTTTTAGGACTTTTTCCAACTGTACAAGTTTGCTGGAGCAGAGAGTGCTAAGCGAAGAATTTCGTCAAATGGATGGTGTTAATCAGTTCATGAAGCTGTTCTCCTTCTGAGTTTGAGAGTTTATAGGCACCAGAGCCGTATGTTGCAATAACAATGTAGGGACCCATCTAGTTGGGTTCAAAGTTCCCTTTATTGTCGCGAAACTGTTGATTTTTTGGATTTTCTCTCAGAACTAGGTCACCAACTTGAAATTCTCTTTGTCAAACCTTCTTGTTATACCCTCTAGACATTCTCTTCTGATACACTCTGAGATGATCAAATGCCACTTGCCGACGCTCATCCAACAATTCGAGTTCTTGCAATCTAGATATTCTATGATCTTCACCAGTAACAAGACCTTGCAATGAAACTCTTAGAGATGGTATTTCTACTTCAATAGGTAATACTGCTTTAGACCCATACACCAAAGAGAAAGGTGTAGCCCTAGTAGGTGTTCTGATAATGGTTCTGTAAGCCCATAGTGCAGGATTGAGCTGCAGATGCCAATCCTTCCCAGACTTGTTCACTATTCTGTACAAGATAGTCAGTAGGTTTTTGTTAGATGCCTCAGCTTGTCCATTACCTTGAGGGTAATACACTAATGACCAGTGTTGCTTTATTTTGAATTTCTCACAAAGCTCGTCCAGATCTTTATTCTTGAATTGTCCTCCATTATCAGTCACGGTGGATGAAGGTATCCCATACCTATAAATTATATAGTTTAGGATGAATAAGATGACTTGTTTACCATTTGCTTTGGTGAGCGGAACTGCCTCTACCCACTTGGTGAAATACTCAGTGGTAGTTATAATGAATTTACGTCCATTGGATGAAATCGGATATATCTGACCAATGAGATCAAAGGCCCATTGCTAAAAAGGCCAGTGTGTTATAAATGGTATGAGGTCCCTTGCTGAGGCATGTATGAGATTTCCATGAAGCTGACATTTCTCACAAGTCTTAGCTAATTTAATGGCATCTTTTTCTATATCTGGCCAGTAGTAGCTAGCTCATAATAGTTTCCGAGCTAAAGTAAAACCATTCGAATGAGATCCACAAATACCTTCATGGACTTCCGATAATGCACATTTCGATTCTTCAGTTTCTAGACATCTAAGCAATGTACAGTCCAAACCTCATCTAAATAAATCATTAGCTATGATAACTGTAGCGTAGAAATTAGGAATCATCAAAACATAAGTAGATCAATCAAAACATTAAACATGATAGCTCAATCAAAGAAATACTCATTGCAATGAACCTAATCACAATGCACATTCAATGAAGGTATGAAAATGAAGCATTCAAAAGAAAACATTATGCAAACCAGACTCAAGATTGAATACTCCTTCCATGCGGCTCCATTGTTGTTCTTTCCTCTTCAATAGTTTTGTGGATCTCACCTACAAGTGCTCTCACAATTGAAAGCAAAAAGCTCAAGAGTACTAGAACTAAAATTTGATAGTTTGACAACAATTCGGATTTCAAGAAGTAATTGGAAGGGACTTTGATTGAAAAAAACATCCAATTTATAGAGAAATTGGATAAATGACAAGATTAGCATGATGCAATTCAAATGGAAATTGCAAATCAATATGACAAATTATGACAAATTATGCACTTTCCATGCACAATTTGATTGATTGTTAATTGATGACAAATTATGACACATTTCATGTCAAATTGATTGATTATCAATTATGACAATTTCATGACAAATTGAAATGCCACTCCCATAGAACTAGGAGATGAATTAGGAGGGAAAAAGAGTTAGAAATTTGAAAATTAGGAAATTGAAATTGATGAAAAATAGGATTTAGTGAATTAGTGAATTAATTAATAATTTTTCATTTATTAATCAATTCACAAAGAGGAATAATTAGCCAATTAAATAAAGATTTAATTGTAATAAGAAGACTTAGGATAAATAAGTAATTTATTTAATCCTAAAGGAAGAAATGACAAATTAGGTTAAATGACTAAATCATAAAACCCTAGAAGACGAATTAGAAATGCGAAGATGACAATTAGGTCTTGATTAGAGATAATTAATGTCATGATTTTGAATTGATAAAGGACCAATGCGACAGAATGATTTGATTGATAGATGCGCCAATTGACAAGGAACAATGACAAATTGATCCAACTTGACATAATTGAGACAGACAATGATCGATAGCAAAATTGATTGCAAAATGACAAAATTGACAAAATAGATTGCAAGATGACAAGATTAGACATGACCACGATCAATGACAAATTGATCGTAAAACGACAAGATTGAAGGATTGATGATAAATCGACAAGATTGATAAGAGGACAATGATCGATGACAAATTGATCGTAAGATTGACAGGATCGATAAGAGGACAAAACCCTAATTAGGATTGACGATGTCCAAAATGATGAGATTGATGATAAGATTGATAAGATTGACAGGAGGACAAAACCCTAATTAGGATTGACGATGTCCAAAATGATAAGATTGATGATAAGATTGATAAGATTGACAGGAGGACAAAACCCTAATTAGGATTGACGATGTCCAAAATGATAAGATTGATGATAAGATTGATAAGATTGCTAGGAGGACAAAACCCTAATTAGGATTGACGATGTCCAAAATGATGACAAATAAGCATGCTCATTGATGCAATAAGATAAAAATCGATCAAAATCATGACTAGATAATGTTGTCGACAAGACCAAATTCGAGGATGAGATGATTGAAAAATGTAGAAGAATGACTCGATGTTCGCAAATGATAAAGACCAAGTGCGTGACATAGGAGAAATGTTAATGCGATGCAAAAACCTAAAATGAGGCAATGCGCAAATGTTAAAGTATGACCTCGCAAGCGTTGACCATTTTTGGGTGTCTACATTTTGCCCCTCTTTGAGACAATGCGATTCTGAGCGTTGTTTCAAAGAACAATAACGAAAATGCCTCAGATAATAACAATGACACATGCATGCCCCCTCGAGGAATTGGCCGGAAACATGCAGAAAAGAGGCCAATTGATCGATAAAAATGACAAGATCGAACGGACTGACAATCGGAGATCGGATGCATGACAGACAATCAATTTAATGTGCACAAGACCACGACCAACATAAGATGGAGAGGATGCACGTCTATCTATGCAATGACAAAGAGCTATAAATGAGACCAAGAGGGTGAAAATGACTCATTTGCACTAGCTAAAGAGGAGGATTTGTTGCTCTGGACAAGGACACTTGCAAACAGATGGCGAACATTCCAACGACGGATCACCTTGGAGAACGTGTACGCACATTCAGACGACCGGAGGACGCAGGAGCAGCGGTATGTATCTCGAAAACCCATGTTTTTGATTTCATGAATTTTGATGGCTTACGGGACATTGCGGGACCCACAGGGGACACCAAAATGGACATCTGCGCTTGTGTCATCTAAACCTGCGCTTGTGTATGATGTTCTGCGCTTGTGTAGGAAGACACAAGCGCAATTCACCTGACACAAGCGCAATTTATCTTACACAAGCGCAAGAGTTGAAAAATGACTCACTTTTGATTGGAAATGGCATGCAAAGGACCTGACAAGGGGGGGGATGGGTAGGATAGGCCAATGTAGATGAAAAACACCCCGATTTGGACATGAAAATGAGGACATTCAACCCATAGGAACAAACCCGAAAACTGACAAAATGATGCCCCGATTGTGATACAGAGTCGACAATATCCATTGATCGCACGGGAGAATCGACCGGACTGTTTCATGCTACGACATAGACTCAGGAGCACAGATAGAGACACATTAGCTGGACTGGGATTGTATTACATCACATATATGCCCGAGATTAGGGCAAACACAGGATTGCTTACCGCATTGGCAGAGCGATGGCATTCGGAGACTTCCTCATTCCATTTGGCGACTGGCGAGGCGACAGTGACTCTAGAGGATGTATGGCGCATCCTCCGCATTCCTATACATGGGGAGATGATAGAGTACGACCCAGTGACAGGGAGAGACGCGTTATGCAGACTGTTTGAGTGTGACGCAGAGGATCTAGACATTGTCGAGAGGGAGATTCGGTGGGAGACTATGGCAGCCGAGTATGAGCAGCGATGTGTGGTGATAGCAGTGGTGATAGCATGTCTTCTGGCAGGTGACAGACGAGGACATGGATTCCCTATTGGTTGGGGAAGAGTATTAGAGCAGATGGTGACAGAGGGGACAGTGTATGCATGGGGACCATGTGTACTTGCTATGTTATATTTCCAGCTACATCAGATAGCGTATCAGGGAGTGCAGACGCTGAGTTGTGGAGTGACATTGCTTCAGGTATGGGCATTTGAGCATATTGCCATATGTCGGCCGATTACAGATAGACAGGTTGTACCACACCGACCATATGTGTACAGCTATGGTGGAGCACTGAGACAGGGTCCATTTGGATACATATTATACTGGCGACATGAGCTAGACAGACTGAGAGAGTTCATATGGAGGCCATATCGAGATTGCCCCAGATGGTCAGATGATCATGAGGAGCTACCATACTGCAGACAGGAGAGGTACCTGATTGGGCGACCAGTAAACCGTTAGAGAGTGATTGAGTTATACCTGCCAGAGAGGGTCAGACGACAGTTTGGAGAGACACAGGATGTTCCTTGGAGGACTGCATGCTTTGCCCGATCTCACCGAGAGACGAGTCAGTGGGGTAGTATGATTCAGCCACGTATAGCATATGCCGACTTTGCACAGTTACAGCAGAGACAGTGGGATTGGATGTCAGATGTGGTAGATGCTGGGACTACAGAGGAGTATGAGACATGGTTCACACAGCAACGGCCAGTGCCTTTGACCGATCTGGATATTCCAGTACCGAGGAGACAGGAGGACTTCCCACTCACAGGAGAGGAGGGAGATGATGAGGACGAGGAGGATGACGAGGCTGATGAGGATGAGGGTGATGGAGAGGAGGACGGAGCTGATGGAGGTGATGGGGAGGATGAGGGAGATGATGGTGGGGAGGATGATGAGGAGCCAGACACAGCGGATTAGGAGACTTTGCAGGATATTCCCATAGAGCGAGAGATAGCTAGGACAGAGGAGATAGACATGTACCGGGCTACCATAGCGAGCCAGCAGGATTATATTGCAACATTGGAGGGACAGTATGAGCAGTTTAGAGCGGAGATAGCCAGACTCACAGAGGCTCGGGATACAGCCATAGCTCAGGCACAGCGAGAGGGACAGAGAGTCACTGAGTTCATTGGGTCGATCAGGGATGCCAGTGCATGGGAGATGGCACAGATGCTGGTAGAGACCTGCGAGGAGAGACTGTACTGGAGGACACTATATGAGGGTGCAGTTCCACCGGAGCGGAGAGCACCTTCATATAGGGCACGATCAAGGACAGAGAGTAGGTCACGCTCTCGGAGGTCATTGAGCAGCATAGGAGGGAGTGGACCGATGAGACCACAGCAGCCAGGACCAGGACCAGGTACATCATCTGCGAGACATGGCAGGGATGAGGAGGACAGAGGGAGCACCCAGTGACAGAGGCAGGTGCTCCATATGACAGACAGTGGACATTATGTAGTTTGACATTATGTAGTCAGCCTGCGGGCCATACTTAGGACAGACAGTCCGATTTTGTACTCCGACATTATTATGATATGTGATATGATATGCATCGATATGATGGATGCAATATGTTATGACTTATGGTTTTTTGCATGTATGGATGACTTTATGCACTGGTTTATGAACATGTATGGATGCATTTTTATGTATTTTGGATATCTTTATGAAAGGAAATGGATAAAAAATGCTTGATGTAATATACGTGATGGAATGCAAATGTACTAACCAAATGGATGTAGGATGCAGTATATGTGTTCGAATATCGGAGCACTAGATCGAACTGACTATCCGACCGAATGGAAGAAGTGTTAGTAAGAAGAAATGAGTCAGAGGGAAATTAGAGATGAAGAAAAATTTGCTTTCAGTAATGCACTTTGTAGGTGAGAACCTTTATTTTAATATAGCAAAATGGATGCGTAGCATCATGGCATGGAAGGCCAGAGCTGAAATGCAACCTTTTTTGCAAAAGACAGACACAGCATAGACAAGCAACAATCACAATCAAAAAAGAAAAGGATCATGAGCCATCCCGATCACCCTAAATCACTCAGTGACATCATCGAGCAACATAGGAACATGATCAAAGCCAAAGATAAATCAATAAAAAGATAAGATGCACAAAGTCAAGCAAACCAAACAAACATCTTGATCTTCATTGTCAAAAGTTGAACGGACTGATAGGACGATCATGCTGTCTGGTTTTAGGACATGTGGTACCCCGTCTAAGACAGGACACAGTCTGGTTTCGAGTATACCACACCCTGTATAAGACCCATGATAATGTGACAAGGACAGCTGATTTGGATGCTGATATTCGATTGATAAGACAATTTGGATCAGTTTGAATATTTGATTTTATTGAAAAGGTTCATCTGGTTAAAGCATGATTTCATTAAAGCACAGCGTTGGATTGATTGCGAGTGTCGTTGGATGAATGCTCAGTGATTTGTTTTTGCATAAAGGGAATACTTTATTGCAAAATGCGTGTTTTGGTTTTTGGAGTTTTACAATTTTTTTGTGTTCATTCTTTTTTTCAGGACTTTATTTGATTTTTATGGATTTTTTCAGGACATTATTTGATTTTTTTATGGATTATTTCAGGACATTATTTGATTTTTTTGAATTTTTTCAGGACATTATTTGATTTTTTTTGGATTATTTCAAGACATTATTTGATTTTTTTGAATTATTTCAGGACATTATTTGATTTTTTTTTTGGATTATTTCAGGACATTATTTGATTTTTTTGAATTATTTCAGGACATTATTTGATTTTTTTTGGATTATTTCAGGACATTATTTGATTTTTTTGAATTATTTCAGGACATTATTTGATTTTTTTTTGGATTTTTTCAGGACATTATTTGATTTTTTTTTTGGATTATTTCAGGACATTATTTGATTTTTTTGAATTATTTCAGGACATTATTTGATTTTTTGTTGGATTATTTCAGGACATTATTTGATTTTTTTTGGATTATTTCAGGACATTATTCGATTTTTATGAATTTTTTCAGGACATTTTTCGATTCAAAAGCTCCAGTGACCGATCATGACAAGGGGAAGGCACCTAATGCGCACTCGAAAAACACATAAACCAGGACCAAAACATATGTACAAGACACTGGAATAAGCAAGACAGTGATGTTGACCAATAACAGGCTTGGAATAAAACATTGGGTTGAGTGAACGATAAGCATAATAACTGGCCGAGAGAAAGCATGGGGAGGAGTCATGATAGATGACGGAGCAATAATCTCATTACTCATGGCGCCTGATTGCCAGGTTTTCACCATGGTACTTGCCCAAAGCGCCTGTTTGCCAGGTTTTCACTAGAGGGCGAATCGTTTATTTTTTTGCTTTTTTTTTTTGCTATTTTCATTTTTTTGTATTTTTTGCTTTTTTCATTTTTTTGTATTTTTTTGCTTTTTTCATTTTTTTGTATTTTTTGCTTTTTTCATTTTTTTGTATTTTTTTAGGATCATATATGAAGAAATATCTGACAAAAAACTATGCCCAGTATTTGCGAAGATGCATACTATTGATAGGATCAGACAAAGGTTCACCTTCGGGAGTCGCAAGCTGATATGCCCCCGAGCCATAGGCTGCAGTTACTATGAAAGGCCCAACCCAATTGGGTTCAAACTTGCCCTTGATGATGTCAGTAGACTGTGTATTCTTGGGATTTGCCTTTAAAACCAGGTCTCCCACTTCGAAGTGTCACCCTTTGACCTTCTTATTATAAGAGCGACGGAGATAGTTTTGGTATGCTTGCAAATGTGTCAGAGCTGTCTGACGTTTTTCATCTAACATCTCAAGCTGATGCAGCCGAGAGACTCTATGTGTCTCATCATCAATCAGGTGTTGCAAGGAAACTCTCAAGGATGGAATCTCGACTTCCAAAGGTAAGATGGCTTCCGCACCATACACCAAGGAATAAGGTGTTGCGCCAGTAGGTGTGCGGATAGAAGTGCGATAGGCCCACAGTGCTGGATTTAACTGTACGTGCCAATCTCGGCCAGCGTCATTGACAACTTTCTTCAGGATCTTGATAATGGTTTTATTTGATGCTTCAGCTTGACCATTACCCTGTGGATAGTATGGGGTAGAAAAACGGTGTTGAATATGAAATTTTTCACAAAGCTCTTTAACATCTTTATTCTTGAAGGGTCGACCATTATCTGTGACTATGGCAAGGGGAACCCCATATCTGCATATGATATAATTTAGCAAGAATTTTGAAATTTGGACACCCGTGATATATGTCATGGGGATGGCTTCAATCCATTTTGTAAAATATTCTGTAGCTGTAATAATAAACTTGTGTCCATTTGCAGATGTTGGCTGAATCTTGCCGATAAGATCCAAACCCCACTGAGAAAAGGGCCATGGAGATATGACAGAATGAAGCTCTTGAGCTGGTGCATGAATATAATCTCCATGAATCTGGCACTTGTAGCACTTTTTAACAAATTCATGAACATCTTTTTCCAAAGTGGGCCAGTAATACCCAGCACGAATCAACTTTTTGGCTAGGCTAAGACCATTGAAATGGCCCCCACATATACCATCGTGAACCTCGTGTAAAGCCGTTTGTGCTTCGTCAGAATCCAAACACCTGAGGAGGGTATGGTCAAAAGAACGATGGTAAAGGGTGTCGGCGATGATGACATATTTGGATGTTTGTCGAATAAAGGCTCGGCGTTGGTTAGCGGAAAGGTTAGGTGGTAAAGTCTGGGATTTCAAATACTGATATATATCATTGTACCAAGGGTAATTGGGACCAACAAGAACGCACATCACCTCAGCAGTCGGAATGTCAAAAGAGGGGACTAGCAATTGTTCGACCAGGAATTCACACTTGTCCATATTCTGCGGCATATTTATCATAGAAGCAATTGTAGCCATCGCATCTGCCGACTTATTTTGTATTCTTGGCACTTGACTGAAATGGATAGCTGTGAATTTGGTCTTGAAGAAGTCTACCATGTGCTTATAAGGAATAAGCTTTTCATCCTTTGTCTCGTAGTCATCATTGACTTGTCGGATGACTAATTGAGAATCTCCATAGACTTGCAAATGCTTGATGTTCCAGTGAACTGCCACTCGGAGTCCGGTAACCAATGCTTCGTACTCTGCAACGTTATTGGTACATGGGAAAGTTATTCTGTACGACTTTGGAATAGCATCACCTTGAGGGGTGACAAACAAAATGCCTGCGCCGGATCCGAACCTGGTGTGAGACCCATCAAAGTATAACTTCCATTCATTGGATGGTGTGAGAGCAAAGACTGATTCATCTGGGAAATCAGTCAACATGGGATGATCATCTGAAATAGGAGCATTTGCTAGTTGATCTGCTATGACTTGTCCTTTTATCGCCTTTCGCTCCATATACTCAATGTCAAATTCACTGAGAATCATGACCCATTTTGCTAGGCGACCTGTCAAAGCTGCTCGGCTGAGCAAATATTTTAAAGGATCAATTTTGGCAATCAACAATGTTTGATGGCTTAGCATATAATGTCGGAGCTTTTGTGTTGCAAATACCACTGCTAAGCATGCCCTCTCAATAGTTGAATAATTTAGCTCATAGCCTACCAGTGTCCGGCTGATATAGTAAATAGCTCTTTCTTTGCCATTCTCATCTTGTTGAGCCAAAAGAACTCCTAATGCTGTTTCAGTTGCAGAGATGTACAATAAGAATGGCTTGCCTTCGATAGGAGGCATTAGGATAGGCGGCGACAACAAATAGTCTTTAAGAGCTTGAAAGGCTGATTGGCATTGCTCCGTCCATTTAAAAGCGACACCTTTGTGCAATAGATGTTGAAATGGATGACATTTGTCAGCCAACTGAGCTATGAAGTGACGAATTGACTAGAGCTTTCCTTGCAGACTTCTTAATTGCCGGAGGTTGGAAGGTGGAGGCATATCCATGATTGCTTTGACTTTTGTAGGGTCGACCTCAATGCCTCGGTGGGAAACAATGTATCCAAGCAACTTGCCAGCTGTAACACCAAAGACACACTTTTTTGGATTGAGCCTGAGTTTGTAGGTTTCCATTATGTCAAAAATTGGGCCCAGGATGGCTAGATGACTATCTCTGGTAACAGACTTGCACAACAAGTCATCAACATAATCCTCCATCAAAGTGTGCATGAAATCATGAAAGATTGTCGTCATTGCTCTTTGATATGTTGCACTGGCATTTTTGAGGCCAAAGGGCATCACATTCCAACAATAGGTGCCCCAAGCACAGGTGAATGCGGTCTTATGCTGATCTTCGGGTGCAATGCGGATTTGATTGTAGCCAGAGAAACCATCCATTAATGAAAGCATCTCATAACCAGTTGTCATGTCCACTATGATGTCTATATTTGGCAATGGAAAATCGTCCTTAGGACATGCTTTATTCAGGTCCCTAAAATCTGTGCAGATGCGGATGCCCCCAGTTACTTTGCTAACTGGCACTAGATTTGAAATCCAGTCTGCATAATCAATGGGTCTAATGAAGCCCACATCTAGCAATTTTTTCAATTCCACTTTGACCAAAAGAGCCACTTGAGGATGCATTTTTCTAAGTTTTTGTTTGACAGGTTTAGCACCTGGTTTCAGTGGCAAATGATGAAGGACTAATTCTGGATCGAGGCCAGGCATATCTGCATAAGACCACGCAAAGCTGATCTTCTTCTCCAGGAAAAAATTAATAAAATCAATCTTCTCTTGTTTTGACAAGGTGGCAGCAAAGTGAATGACCTTAGGGTTATCAGGTGTACCCAAATTGATTTCCTCGGTCATCTCTACCAACAATGTGGATTTGTCCTAAATTGATAGGGGTACGTCCACTCTTCCACCTTTGGGCGCCTCAGAAAGGTTTTCACCCGCAGGTACGTCTTTTATTTTTACTTTTGTACGATCAGAGAGTGCCTTACGGTTTTCACTCAAAGATCTATTCTTTTGATTTTTTTCTTTTTCTTTTTCTTTTTCATGACTGGAAGAGGGAGTTGACTCCCCAAAATATGCTGTTGAATCCAGGTCAATAGCAAAGCCTGCCTTATGGTCGCATTGTGGTATACCTTCACGTAGTCCCAGGAACTCTGCAATTGCTTCGTCATTCTGAAAACAGTCCAACGTGAGCGGTTCTTGTTGGTCATATTGGATAAGTTGGGGATATATGAGGGGCATGTCATCATCGATTGTAAGGATAGAATGGGCTGATATGGTAAAAATGTGAATGTCTGTGGTGTCACTATCCGAACTGCTTGTGTCGGATTCGGAGCTGGGATCCCAAAATGACTCGATCCAAGCATGAGGAGAGGTTTTAGGAAGAGGAGTTATTTCATGTTTATCCTCCATAGGCAAGTTATCAGGGTTAATGAAGATATTGTCAATGGCATAGGAGCTAGAAGAAAAAGAACTCCACTCCCATTCATTAGAATCAGTCTCGGGTTGGGTAGCCTCAGGTGTTATTTCATCGTCAGAATCACGCCCTTTTCGACACGTGGACCTTTTGGTAGATGTGGATCCAATTCGTAACGGTACAAAACCTAACCCTAAAGTCGGGGGTCGCCTCTCAGGTATGATGGGTTCTATCCTTCCATTGTTTTTCAAGCCTAAGCCACTGCAGCCATCATATCCTTTCTTCTGCAGCATAGTAAATCCTTTGCCATATAATTCCACTGGCAACTTGACAGGTGGAGTTTCAGTTGGATCCTTATAGAGCCAATCTATGGCATCATCATCTATAGTTTCTTTGTCAAGTTCTCCCCATCTTGCAAATGTAGTGGGAGGCTGATATTGAATAACGACCTTGGGTTCCTTTTGCAATAAATGCGGTTTTCCATATGACTTTGGAGACATCGGCAAATTCCCAATGAGGAATGTTTGGTCCATTGAATATTCTCCACACCCTTGGTCTTGTATCTTCAGTTTTCCTTTAACAGCATCCAACAATGCATTGGGATCCACATAACTGTCTGGTTTGGCTTCTGTATTGACTGGTACTTGCCGCTGAGGAGTATCCCTTAGGGTAGCACAAAACTGGAACAGATTAGGATCTCCTAGAATGGTTATCTCAGTTCCGTTGTAAGGGTATTTCAGACATTGATGATAAGTGGACGGAACTGCTTTCATGGCGTGAATCCACGGACGGCCAAGGATCATATTATAAGGGAGGTCAAGGTCTAGGACTTGTAGGAAAGTATTTTCCGTCACTAGACCAACTCTGATGGGCAATACAATTATCCCTTTGGATGGGCGCTCAGCATCATCATAGGCTTTTATTGTTATCCTTTTGGAAGCATCAATGTCATTTTCTGAATATCCGAGGCCAATGACCACTCTTAAGGTGCAGATATTAAGACCCGCTCCGCCATCTATCAAGACTCGTCGGATTTTGCAATTGTGGACAAAGACTTCTAGGTGCAAAGGGTCATTATGGGGAAGCTTGTCAGGTGAGATGTCACTATCGGAAAATGCAACACTTCGGGAAACGGCTAAATGTCCAATCCGCGCTTGAAATTGGTCAACATCAATATCTGTTGGGACAGTGGACTCAGTCAAGGCTTTATCTAGGACTGCACGGTGCATGGGAGACATTTTCAACAACTCTAGGATGGATATTTGTGCAGGTGTTTTTCCTAGATGATCCAAAAGATTATATTGACTCGCAGGCACTGGTTTGGGAGGAGCTGCAGGGGCTCCTTTTACGACTATTTTGGATCGACGAGTGGTGACTGCACAAGAAGGATCTTGTCCTTTTATTCTCAAGGTAGACACATACTCATTTGACGCATGAAAATAATTAATGACATTGTGATAACTGATATTTGCATAATTAGCCATTTGAGCAGAATTGGAAGAAGACGCTTTACCCTTGTCATGATCAAGCAAAGGAGTTTTGAAAATAGTATGATCAGTATTAGAGGTCGGATGGGTTGGATCTATCTCAATTACTCCTTGTTCCAATAAATCTTGAATCATATGTTTTAATTGAAAACATGAAGCGGTTTTATGTCCTTTAGACCGATGATATTCACAGTACGCATTATCATTCCACCAATGCGGTTTTTCCGCTGGTTCTGCCTTAATATCTGGTAGTTTGATAAACTTTGCTTGTATTAATTGCTTCATGACTGATTCGATAGGCTCTCCCAATGGTGTAAACTGTCGAGGAGGCCCATCCCGCGATCAGAAGGGTTTGCGTTGTTGATTTTGTTGTTGGCCTTGTTGTTGATTGCATTGTTGAGCATACTGTTGTTGAGCATGTTGTTGATATTGTAGCTGTTGAGCATGCGGTTGATATTGCGGCTGTTGAGCGCGTTGTTGATATTGCGACTGTTGAGCATGCTGTTGATATTGTGATTGTTGTGTATGCTGCAACTGTTGAGTAACATTGTTCCTAGGTACTTGATTTTGTTCCATAGTCGACATATTAGGAATACTCAACTTCTTGATTGTGAATGGGGGTTGATTTGCATTTACCACTCTCGCATCAACAACACCATCATTAGTGACGTTCTTGTTCTTATACCAAAATCTGTTTCTATCCCCTGAATAATTTGTGTTGTCACTATCCTTATTGAGCTTGATAATTCCTTTAGCTACAAGAGCTGCTTCAATATTCATTCCTTTCTTAATGAGTTTTTCTATAGTACTAGGACTTTTCAATTTTATCTCATACATCATTTCTGGGACTAGATTCTGGATAAACAGATTCACTTGCTGTTCTTCAGGTATATCGAGAGAAGAACGACTATACAAACTTCGCCATCGTTGCAAAAAGGTCACTAATGGTTCACCTTGCTTTTGTTTGGTATTGCATAAATCCGACATAGTCACATCGCTATCGATATTGAAGGCGAAATGAGATATAAACTTTTGTGCCAGTTCTGACCAAGTCTTTATATTTCCTGGAAAATGTGAATACCAATCCATAGCTTGTCCAGCAAGACTTCGTGCAAATAATCGCATTAAATATGTCTCCTCATAGCTTACTTCTGTGCATGCTGCGTAAAATGCTCGAATATGATCTCTTGGATTGCCATTCCCTCTATATTTCTCAAAGTGGGGTGCCTCAAAATGCTTGGGGAATGGAGGCATGTATACACTCTTGTCAAAGGGATTAGGACATAAATCTTGATCTGTATACAACTTCTTTGTTCCTTTAGCTTCTAATGCATCAATTTTTCGTCACAACATCTCAAGTTGTTGCGCAATTGTATCAGATTGTAGAAGTTCATCATTAATCCCAGTTGGTATTCTTTGTTGATATATCGTATTTCCGATTGGTTGTTGATACTCCGCAATGGCCATTTTTGGCGTCTCTTGCATATAAAGTTCTTGGTACTTTTCTTGTTGTTGCGGTTGTGCTATGCCTTGATATTGACTTTGTTGTTGTGCTTCTTGGAGCCCAGGTTGATATTGCAATTGAGTAGGCTGTTGATATTGCATAGGCACCACTTGCGGTTGTGAAGTAGGATAACTTGTTTGTCTTGGCACATATTGCGACACATATTGTTGGTGTTGATGAGTTGGAATTTGTTGACTTTGTGCCAATTGTTGTCGCGGTGTATATCCAATCATTTGTAAAAAAGCTTGTTTAGATGATTTTCGTTGCTTCTCCTTAGGATGGGGTATAGCACTTACATTAACTTGCTGTGTTGTTTGTCCAATCGCTTGTGATGGTTGCAAGTTTGTGTTAACTTGTAATGGTGCCGAAGGCGCTGCAATTTCTTGTCGAATGCGACATTGTTGTTGTTGCACTTCATTTGTTTGCACATTCGATCGTACCTTCTGCGTATTACTCAATTGTTGCAACAATTGTTGATGGTGCACACCACTATCCATAGCTCTTTGTGTAGCCATTATCGAAGGATTTGTCGCAATAGTGTTTGACAAAGATACATAAGAACTTTGTTGCATCATGGAAGTGCTTTGGACATTATTGACATTAGGCATTCCAGTTGTGAAACTTTCTTGTATCTTGGATGTTGATCCAATTTTATGCGTATGAGGAACCACTTCTTGTTGAGGAACTGCTGTCAATATTTGCATAGTCTTCATTTGATCTTGTATTGCAGGCGTTGTATTGAATAATGGATTATTTATCGTCTCAAACAATGACTTTTGAGGAATAGTCACTGACAATGCCTTTGAAGTACATTTACTCATCAATGTAGATTGAAGCTCTTGTTGCACATTTTCTTCATTGAGATGCGAAGAGAAACTTAACGGCTCACTGCCTTGTTGTGTTTGCACATTAATTGGTTCATTTAAGGGAACCATATCACTCATCATGTGAAGATACTTTTGAGGATACGTTTTAAAAACTTTGCTCAGGAATTTATCGATCCTTTTTATTACCTTTGGATCTTGAAGGAACATGTCAACCTCATCAGAGGCATCAGAATCAGATGAAGAATCTGGTTGGACATTTGGATTCGTTTCTTGTTGAATACCTTGGTCTGAACTGAATCCTTGTGAAAGAGTTTGATCTTCATATAGTGTTTGCGTTCGAATGTCATGTTGCAAATTTGATTGATCCCAATTAAAAGGTGCACTTCCTCTTGGAGTTGGTGGAATACTCCCATGTCCTGGTTTCATGGGTACAAATACTGGTTCATATAATGGTGGTGGTCCAAGTTGAACCGTTCCATATGGTGGTAGAGAGGTGTTTGATGAACCTTCAACTTGCATTGTTTGACTAGTTTGAAACTGCGAATTTGCTATGTTATCCATGGATTGATACATTGGTTCACTCATTTTCTTAGATCTTGATCTTGTCTCAACTGGCATGTCACTTATGCAAATGCAAATTTTATTTTTTTTGTTTGGAATTTTTCAAAGACAATATATGATATGTAACTAAATGCAAACTAAATATATGAAAATGCAATCTATGTTTTTGGTTGTTTTTGAAGATCTTGATAAACTTATGAATGCAAATCTAAAAGAGACCCTTAGGAAATTGAAATGATACCTAGACCTCAAAGAACAAAAGGACCAAGTGACAAAAGGACAAATTGATAATGTCTCACCTATATGCTTGGATACTAAGCTAGGTTTGACGAAATGATATTGATGACAAAAAGGACAAAAGACTTGATGAGGTCTAGACTTCTTAACAATGACTTGGGGTTTATCAAAGATTTGGATTGCTTAAGTATGACAAGACCTAGGTTTTGAGACTATATGCGAAAGGATAATTAATATGTATATGATCTTAATATGATATGATAATGACTTAGGTTTAATGAAGAGACTTGGGCTATGCAAATGCAAATGTATGACAATGTCAACCTAAGATGAAACCTAAGGTTTAATTATGAAATGATATTGCTCTTATGCAAGAGGACTCATGTAAATGGATGACTTTTATTGATATGCAAAAGAAGTATGACTTAGGTGAAACCTAACCTTGATACTTGATAATGACTTTGAAAAATGCAACCTAGGATGAACCTAAATGTAAGTGACATAAGAGTTGAGACAAGTTTTTGAACATTGTTGGATAACCATGCTTGAAGTATGATCTTTGAATCTTGTTGAATGTTTGTTGGATGAATGTCTTTGGTGTTTGATCTTATGTTATATCAATGTGCTTGTTCTTGAAATGGTATTTCAACTTTTGACAATCAAAGAATACAAGATATTGCAACTTAGACTCAAGACAATCATGCTCATTTCCACATTCCTTATGGTAGGCAAAGACATTAGGTACTTGAGAGGTAGACTCATTATGGGATTCAAGGAGAATACATAGATGCTTGACCCCACGGGCTCCCCTCCACGGCACTCACTTCTCAGGGCAGCCAAGCATCAGTCCCCATGGAATCTCCCCATGGCGAACTTAGTATCTCTTCCAAGTATCCGAATTTGTCCTTCTCAAGCAACTAGAAGGGTTTTTGGCCTCTAAGAACAAGGTATGTAGTAAGGATTTCTGTTAAGCATTACTCCTTGATGTCATGCAAGCATGATTGAGACATTAAGCCCATCAAGATACCAACAAATGTAGTCACGCAAGCGCGATTTAGACCAAGAGGCCCTACTTAGATGTTGATATGAGAAAGAGTTTCAAGGGGCATCACTTCCCAAGTAACTACAATTCCCACGTAACACTTCCTTCAAAGCTTTCGCTCATCAGGTATTTGTTTATAGTGAGTTAGAATGCCCAGGAATTCTAGCCGTACTCACTTTGGGTCGTTCCCTTCTCACGATTATCACTTGCTTGCTAAAGCAAAGTGGTCGGGAAGGCAGGCCCTCTAATGGAGACAAACAATCAACAACACAAGCATGGTATTGAAGATCTGGATTTCTGATCACCCTATAAAGGATGAGAGCATACTCTCCTACTCCAATGTCATACTTAACAAACAAAGCAAACAAGGGTTCATTTCCACCTACTTAAAAAAATCACTAAGTGCCTAATTAAAAACTCAAACACACAATTTGGTTGTTTCTCCAAGGCAACCTGCAAAACACATGTCAGAAGTTTGATTTGTTGTCTTTGACCATCGAATCTGCATAACACACGTTAGTAATTTGATTTTTAGTCTTTGTCATGCGTAAGCCAAGATCCTGCACAAATAATCAGTACCAAAATCCAAAACACAGATGATCTGATTTATAAAAACTATCAAAATTTCAGTCCACTTTGAGAAGGCATAACTTTCTCATCCTAGCTCCAAATTACAAACCATTTAATGCGTTAGAAAGGTATTCAAATAATCTAGAACCAAATTTCAGAAACATTGAAGATATCTCTTCATGTTTCCGGGCACAACATTTGTCCAAAAATGCACTGAAGACCCTCAAAATTGCAATTTACTAAAACATAGAAAATTTTTCAAGTAAAAACTGCATTTTTTACCTCTGTTCTGGACTTTACACAGGCGCAAAAGTCATGACACAGGCGCAAGATGTTTGACACAAGCGCAGAATGTCTTGACATAGGCGCAAGATGTCTGACACAAGCGCAGAATGTCTTGACACAGGCGCAAGACTCTTCAACACAGGCGCAAGATGCTTCACACAGGCGCAGAAGTGTCCAGAATGCACTGCACGGCCCTGTTTTTGAGTTTTTGACCTGCAAATCAGCTTAGAAGCACTCCAAAACACAGTAAGATGGTTAGAAGGTTAGTATTTCACGTCAAGTTCACCATTTAATGTAGTGTAGAAATTAGGAATCATCAAAACATAAGTAGATCAATCAAAACATTAAACATGATAGCTCAATCAAAGAAATACTCATTGCAATGAACCTAATCACAATGCACATTCAATGAAGGTATGAAAATGAAGCATTCAAAAGAAAACATTATGCAAACCAGACTCAAGATTGAATACTCCTTCCATGCGGCTCCATTGTTGTTCTTTCCTCTTCAATAGTTTTGTGGATCTCACCTACAAGTGCTCTCACAATTGAAAGCAAAAAGCTCAAGAGTACTAGAACTAAAATTTGATAGTTTGACAGCAATTCGGATTTCAAGAAGTAATTGGAAGGGACTTTGATTGAAAAAAACATCCAATTTATAGAGAAATTGGATAAATGACAAGATTAGCATGATGCAATTCAAATGGAAATTGCAAATCAATATGACAAATTATGACAAATTATGCACTTTCCATGCACAATTTGATTGATTGTTAATTGATGACAAATTATGACACATTTCATGTCAAATTGATTGATTATCAATTATGACAATTTCATGACAAATTGAAATGCCACTCCCATAGAACTAGGAGATGAATTAGGAGGGAAAAAGAGTTAGAAATTTGAAAATTAGGAAATTGAAATTGATGACCAATTAGGAAATTGGAATTAGAAATTGATGAAAAATAGGATTTAGTGAATTAGTGAATTAATTAATAATTTTTCATTTATTAATCAATTCACAAAGAGGAATAATTAGCCAATTAAATAAAGATTTAATTGTAATAAGAAGACTTAGGATAAATAAGTAATTTATTTAATCCTAAAGGAAGAAATGACAAATTAGGTTAAATGACTAAATCATAAAACCCTAGAAGACGAATTAGAAATGCGAAGATGACAATTAGGTCTTGATTAGAGATAATTAATGTCATGATTTTGAATTGATAAAGGACCAATGCGATAGAATGATTTGATTGATAGATGCGCCAATTGACAAGGAACAATGACAAATTGATCCAACTTGACATAATTGAGACAGACAATGATCGATAGCAAAATTGATTGCAAAATGACAAAATTGACAAAATAGATTGCAAGATGACAAGATTAGACATGACCACGATCAATGACAAATTGATCGTAAAACGACAAGATTGAAGGATTGATGATAAATCGACAAGATTGATAAGAGGACAACGATCGATGACAAATTGATCGTAAGATTGACAGGATCGATAAGAGGACAAAACCCTAATTAGGATTGATGATGTCCAAAATGATGAGATTGATGATAAGATTGATAAGATTGACAGGAGGACAAAACCCTAATTAGGATTGACGATGTCCAAAATGATAAGATTGATGATAAGATTGATAAGATTGACAGGAGGACAAAACCCTAATTAGGATTGACGATGTCCAAAATGATAAGATTGATGATAAGATTGATAAGATTGCTAGGAGGACAAAACCCTAATTAGGATTGACGATGTCCAAAATGATGACAAATAAGCATGCTCATTGATGCAATAAGATCAAAATCGATCAAAATCATGACTAGATAATGTTGTCGACAAGACCAAATTCGAGGATGAGATGATTGAAAAATGTAGAAGAATGACTCGATGTTCGCAAATGATAAAGACCAAGTGCGTGACATAGGAGAAATGTTAATGCGATGCAAAAACCTAAAATGAGGCAATGCGCAAATGTTAAAGTATGACCTCGCAAGCGTTGACCATTTTTGGGTGTCTACAATAACATATTGCGAAGCATTTTGAGTTAGGTTTCTTTTCTTGTTACGAGTAAGGTATTCAGGGATAATTTGATCACATAGATAGGAGTAGATGTGGCTGTAACAGGATGAGTCATGTCCAATAATAGAATAGACTATTTGGGTCTCAGGAGAATCATAAGCAGGGTAATATAACTCTTCCACTAGGAAATCAAAGCGAAAATTGGACTCCTGTAACTCAGGTATAGATGCCAAGGTAGCCATAGCATCTGTTTCTCTATTCACTGATCTAGGAATCTGTTGGAATGATACAAAAGAAAAGTACTTCTTGAAATTGTCCACCATCCTCTTATAAGGCATCAATTTCTCATCTTGAGTCTAATATGTATCGTTGATCTGATTGATAACCAGCTGAGAATCTCTATAGATATGTAATTTAGCAACCTTCCATTCAATGGCTAGTTTTATTCCATTCACCAAAGCTTCATATTCTGCAATGTTGTTTATGCAAGGGAATAGAATCTTATAAGACTTTGGAATTGAATACTTTTGAGGAGTAATGAATAGTATGCCAACACCTGAACCATTTTGAGTAAAGAAACCATCAAAGAACATCTTCCAGGGTTGTTGAGTAAGATGCATTATTGATTCATCTAGGAACTCGATGTTTATTGGTTGAGTATCCTCAAGTGGAGCTTCAGCAAGTTGATCAGCAATTACCTGTCCTTTTATGGCTTTGTGTTCCACATATTCAATGTCAAACTCTGTAAGGATCATTACCCACTTTGCCAATCTTCAGGTGAGTGTTTCTTTATTAAGAAGATACTTGAGTGGATCAATTTTGGCCACCAACTTGACTGAATGTGCTAGCATATAGTGCCTCAATTTTTGTGATGCAAAGACTAATGCCAAGCATGCTTTTTCTATTATACTGAAGCTCATTTCATAAGACACCAATGTCCTGCTGATGTAATAAACAACTCTTTCCTTTTTGTTGTCATCTTGTTGTGCCAGAAGTGCCCCCAGTGATGAATCAGTTGCAGATATATATAAGATTAGTGGCTTACCCTGAATAGGTGGCATCAATATGAGTGGATTAGACAGGTAATCTTTTATCTGCTGAAGATGTTGTTCACACTGCTGATCCCAGTTGTGTATTATTCCTTTTCTCAATACTTTTGTAAAAGGTTGAGCCTTGTCTGCTAGTTGAGAAATGAATCTTCTAATGGATTGGAGACGTCCCTGTAGACTTCTCATTTGACTGATGTTCTTTGGAGGCGGCATTTCCATTATAGCTTGGACCTTCTTAGGATCAACCTCAATGCCCTTCTCTAAAATGATGTAGCCAAGTAGTTTACCAGATGTCACTTTGAATGCACACTTCTTTGGATTTAATCGGAGCTTAAACTTTTCCATTCTGTCAAGTATAGGACCTAACTCTTGAATATGCGTTGATCTTTTCATAGTCTTCACTAAGGTGTCATCAACATAATCTTCTATATTCTTATGTATCATGTCATGAAAGATAGTTGTAACTGCTCTTTGATAGGTCACCCCTGCATTCTTTAACCCAAATGGCATGATGTTCCAGCAAAAGGTTCCCCATGCACAGGTGAAAGCTATCTTTTCTTGATCTCCAGGAGCGATTTTAATCTGATTGTAGCCAGAAAATCTGTCCATTAGTGAGTACATCTCATACCTAGCTGTCATGTTGACTATCATATCAATATTTAGCAATGGAAAGTCATCTTTTGGACATGCTTTGTTGAGATCTCTAAAATTTGTACAAAATCTGATAGATTTATCTGCCTTCGACACAGGCACTATGTTGGAAATCCATTCAGCATAATCTATTGCTCTGATAAATCCAGCTTTGAGCAATTTCTCTAGTTCAGCTTTGACCAATAGTGCTACATGCGGGTGCACCTTACGGAGTTTTTGTTTAACTGGTTTTACTCCTGGTGTGATTGAGAGATGGTGCATAATGAGATCAGGATCCAAGCCTGGCATATTAGAGTATGTCCATGCAAAGTTTATTTTCTTTTCTAAGAATAGCTGAGTGAAATCCTTCAATTCCTCTGCTGATAGTGATTGAGCTACGTGAATAATTTGTGGTGTCTCTTGATTCCCAATATTCACTGGTTGAGTTGGCTCAATCAATATGGAAGACCGCTCCTGAAAATGATTGGGCAGTATACCAAGTATCTCACCTTCAGGCGCCTCAAAGAGGTTTTCACCTTTAGGTACGTCCTTTATTTTCTCTTTTTTAGATTCTGACACCGCCACAATGTGGTTTTCACCATTAGATCTTTTATTTTTATTTTTCTTGTTTTTGTGACTAAGATACTTGATATCCTTTTCAGTTATATTTTCACTCTATTCATTGGTGGAAGAGTTCATAGGTTCAACTACATTGAGATAATAGGATAATGTATAGTCATTGGCAAAAGTAGGTATATCCATGGGTTGATTCTGTAAAGTACAGTCAATCAATTCAGGATGTACTAAGGACAAATTTTGGATAGGTTCAAGAGCGTTCACGGTATTGTTATCACAACTGCGGATCGAAAAGTTGAGTTCCAGAATGTTACCTTGCATAAGTGTCTCGAGACCAGGAAGAGTCAGATCATGATTATTAAAGTTCATGTTAATATTTAATCAATCTAATCCAATAGACATACTTGTAACATCGTTTACTACGCTGGACTGAACGTCATATCGTGGTTTAACAACAATAAGACTAGTAGGCAACTTTTCATTGTTTGTATCAGATGATTCAGAATTTGAGGCTGAGTGGATATCATCATGAACAAGACTGTCATCAGAGTCATCAGAGCCATCGGATGATGTTTCCAAGTCTCTTGTAGGTGATTTAGTAAGCATATGTATGGTATCAATACTAACATCTTTAATGCTACAAGTTCCTTCATGTTGTGGTTCACTTGTCATTTGTATCTGACACACCTATTGACATGATCTCATTGTTTCTATGATTTTTTGTTGTCTACTCCATTCAGCTTCTTCTGGACTGATGACTAGTTCTTGTTCTGTAGCTTCTAACTCTTCCTGTGTAGTGCTATAACTGATTTGTTCTATTTTAGGATAAGGACACATAGATGAGAAGCTTTCTGGTATTGTTCCTTCTTTCAATCCTTGTTCATAATTTGTTTGCCTCTTTTGTCTAATTTCTTGTATTTCCTTCTCTAGTTTTATGTGCATCAGTTCTTGAGTATCATCTATGACACCACTAGATTCTTCTGGAGTTTTTGTAGTGGATGTGTCTGAAAGATAGTCAGGACCCCATTCATACTTGTTTGAATCAGTCTCTAAATCATCTACTTGTTGCCTGCCAATATATGTGACTGGAACTTTTAATGCTGCAAACAATTCTCTGATTCTTACGACTTCATCTCTTATATCCTTAGGAACCTCAACTTCTTGTATTATCATAGCTGATACCATTGAAGTTTGAGCACTGACTATTTCTTCTTTCTTGATTGTTGATTCCTATTTCTCTTGTCTACACTCTACTTTTGTTTTTTTGGTGTCTGCTTCATGTAATGTTAAAGGCGATACCTTTTTCGAGCATTTAGACTTAGAAACATGTTTTTGGTCTGATGTCTTTTTAGGATTGTATCCCAGTCCAACCTTATCATGTGTGGATTTGGTTTGTAGCTGAATTGGTTCAGTAATACCTTCTTTTTGTTTGCCCAAAGGACCAGTACCTGAGTACCCCATGCACTAAATCATTTTGTAACCACGACCATATTGGTTTGAGGAAATCTCACAATGTCATACCTCCTCATTTGGACTATCTTCCTTAAAGAGCCAGTTAAGCACAACATCCTCTTCTATTTCATCCACCAAGGAGGTAGAAGACTGTATAAAGAGACCATCATATATAGTATTCAGAGCTGAAGTTTGTGTTCTCATAGCCTCTAATGGCTTGCCCAACTATTTTGGTGATGGAGGGAGAGAAACTAATGATAGTACCGGTTCTATCTTGTAGCCATCCATGCCGGTATCTATAATATTCAATCTTTTTTCTAAGTCTTTCATCAATGTTTCTAGATCTTCATTTGGAGAGGCTGCCCTATTATGAGGCACAAAAGTATCTGCACCTTTTGCCAATGCATTATAGATGACATTTGTATCAGTAGGAATACTGACTTCAGCTCCGTTATAAGGAAACTTTAAGCATTGGTGATATGTTGATGGTACTGCCTTCATTTCATGAATCCATGGCCTGTCCAATAAAATATTGTATGACAATGGAATATCGAGAACCAGGAAAAGGACATCTCTCTCTACCAGTCCCACTCTAATTGGTAATGATACCAGACCTTTGGAGGTCCTCTCTTCTTCATCATAGGCTTTAATTGTTATTTTCTTGCCTGGATCAATGACATTTTCAGAGAATCCTAGTTGAGTAAGTAGATGATAAGTATAGATATTCAACCCTATGCCTCTATCTATCAAAACACGTTTGACTCCGTGTTTGTGGATCATGGCTTCAATATGCAATGGCTGGTTATGTGGATGATTTAACAAATTGTCATCTTCTTCAGAGAAGGTCAAATAGTGAGGTGAAGTCAGATGACCCACCATAGACTGAAATTGATCAATGTCTAAATCTTTTGGAACGTTGGTAGTGAGCAATGCTTTATCTAGGATTTCCTTGTGAGCAGATGAGAGTTGTAGTAATTCAAAAATTGAAATTTGAGCATTTGTCCTTTTTAACTATTCAACCATGTTGTATCTAGTGGATGATGATGAGGTTAATCTTTTAAATTTGTCCAAGGTTGATTCCTTTTGTTTGTTTGGCAAGGCTGTTGGATTTGATGTTTCTTGAGCCGGGTTGGAAGAACTAGCTCCTTGGAGGGTAACTTTCTTCTAAGATCAAGTCAGATCTCTTGCATATCGTGATTCATTTTGTTTATCTTGAACTATAATCACATTGCAATATTCTGAGTGTGAAGGTTCAATCATGTTGATAACATTGTCCTGGCTGGCATAAGTATAATTTACCTTAGCACCTCCTTTGGTCTTTGAGGAATCATCGTGTTCGTAAGCAAGAAAAGGGTCTTTAAATGCTTTATGATCAGCATTGGTTGGATGATTCCCAACAACAACTTTACCAACGTCTATGAGATCTTGAATCTCATGTTTTAGCTTCATGCGATTGTTTATGTTATGACCCTTATTCCGATGGAAGTCACAGTATTCATTTTCTCTCCACCATCTTGGTTTGACATCTGGATCATATGGTCTAAAGTTATCTGGTAGTGTTATCAAGTTGTTTGCCAATAGATTTTTGAAAGTGGATTAATATGATTCTTCAAGAGGAGTAAAATCATGCTTAGGTTTGGAAAGCCAAGGCTTTTCTTTGAACCATTCCTTTGTTTTCTTTGGTGAATTCTCTGCTGCAATCTCAACAGCTTTAAGTTCTTGTGTACCACTAGCCAAGTTGAATATTGTAGATTTTGAGTTGGTTTTGATAGTGTCTACTACTCCATCATTAACAACATTCTTGTTATTGTCTTTGGAAAATTTCCAATACTTGTTCTTCTCTTTAGAGCTAGATCCTATTTGTGTTTCTTTCCAAGGTGTGATATCCCCCTTCTTTATGAGCACATCTTCCATTCGAATGGCATTATCTACCATTTTGTTAAATTATGGGTGTACTTGCATTTTTATGCTATATTTTAGTTTAGGGACCAAGTTATTGACAAATATATCCATTTTTTCAGAGTCTGGAATAGGTCGTGGGTACCTAGAGAACATCCTTCTCCAGCATTCGAGAAAAGTAAGAAGAGGTTCCTCTATTTTCTGTTGAGTATTACAAAGATCGATCATAGTCACAGGATGTCGAATGTTGTATGAGTATTGTTGTAAAAATAGTTGGATTAGTTCTTCGAATGTTTTTATTCCTTTGGATAGACTTGAGAACCATTCCATTACTTGACCCCCTAAACTCCTTGGGAAGAGACGCATGAGGTATGTTTAGGATCTAAGGTACCGTCATATTTGACAAATTTTGGGATTTCCACTCATGAAGGAAATGGAGGCATGTGTAGATTCTTGTCAAATGGAAGACATATTGCTTCCAGAGAATATTGTTTCAGGGACTTGTCCTTATTCTTCAGTTCTGTGACCTCCATCCGCAAAGCTAGTAACTGTTTGTGTACCATGAGTATAGGTGAATCTTCCCTTTTAGTAACAATTGTCTGAACATCATATCCAATAGGAAGTTTGGCACCTTGTTTTGCTAGTTCTAAGAAATAGTCTTCCTTCTCTCGGGTCATGATAGTTTTCATCATTTTTCTAAAGTCTTTGTCTTTCTGATAGTCATGGATTTCTTTTTCTGGAGGTTCATCATCTTCATCAATCTCACTTGATGATGAGGAGTCATTATGATTTTCGGGAATATTACGATCATTTTTGTTTCCATCATTGTATTCTGTCTCATGTATAGTGGGAGATTTTGGTTCATCAAATATTGGTCTGCCTGATGATGATGGCATGTTATTGAGTGGATCCTTCACGTAGAATGGATTATCTTGATAGGTGAAAGTTTGTTCTTTGCCTTTGGCTTGTTTATTATGAGAAATCCTGGTTTTAATAGACATCTTTATGGATTTGTGTGACCTAAATGTGTTTGTGATGCAGAGGTCAAGATCAATTTAAGAGCTAGTTGTTCTGTTTAGAGTATTGTTTAGGAGAAACAACTAAGATTTAGTTTGATTTCAGGAACGATCTATCCTGTCTAAGACATTATCTAAGTTGATTCTAAGCATAGTGTAAGATTCAGTCTGGTTTTAGGAATGATCTATCCTATATAAGACGTTATCCAAGGGACTAAAATTTGATAGGTAGTTGATTGAACTAGCTGAAAGGTGATCGACCAAATTGTGCAACGCAAATGACAGAGGTACACTGTCTTGATCTGTCTATGCTCAGGAAAATGATAACCAGTATTGTGTTTGCTATAAGCCATTTTTAGGCAAGTTTGACTGTTCTGATATAGAATGACAATTGAGTAGATTCATACGACACAGGACTGGTGCAGCACGATAAATTATCAGACTCGTATGACTGTTCATAGGGCATAGACTAAAAATTATGAGTTTTCTGACTGTTGAGTATGACAAATTCTAAGATGGGCTGATTTTTGACTAGGATTGATACAAACAGAGTTTCGACTTAGGATGGACTAGTTTCTGACATGGACAGAGTTTTGACTCACTGAGTTGTTTCTGGTCTTCACTGATTTTTGGTATTTCAGTTTTTTTTTTGTTTTAGGGATGAAAAACACAGAAAACAAGTAGTATTTATAGTGACTCCAATCACAGCATGCAAACCCTAAGGAATTTGGTGAGGAAAGAAAACCTTTGCTTGTAGACTCAGGTACACACCCAATAGCTAATCAGAATACGGCCGCTGAGTCTCACGCAATGGATTCTCAACGCCGTATTATCTGACTCCAAACGCTAATGGGGGCACGAAATGACAAGTATCTTGGGAGAGTTACTATCTCTCTTGCACAAAGATTATCCCCCTTTCGGAGATGAACCGGGTAGCTTCTAATTTTAAATTGGATTTAGTCAGGGATCCTTTTGGCGCGTCGAGGTATAAACTCAATTAAGAGGTCTCCTAGCCTTGAAAACCAAGGTTTAATATACCTGAAGGTACGGAGGAGAGCTATTCCCGAGCACTGTCATTGACTTGATTTTCATCAAATCACATTTATTTTATAGTGGGTTGGAGTACTTGGTGTCTAGCCATTCTCACTTAGGTCATTCCCCTCACACTGGCCGTAATGGCTTTAAGAGTTTTTCAACCCCTCGGGAGGGCAGGCCTGCTAAAGATGTACAAATCTCAAACAAAGAAAAAGCTTCAAGGGTCTGGATTTCTGATTGTCTAGAAAAAGACAAGAGCATACTCTCCTACCTCTTGGAATATTCTAGAAGCACAAAAGATAGATTTTTTCTTTAACTAGATAGCAAGTTAGGTTCCTAAAAAATGAATTTAAAGAATACATGATGTTTAGTCAATTCTCCTTAGGCAACCTGCAAAGACAATGAATCAGTAGTCATATTGTCTTTGTGCGACAAGCATATTCTTTGACAAGCGTTCTGCAATAACTAGTTAGGCTGTGAAAAAATCTGAGATAGACAGATAAATAGTCAGGGTCAGTCATCAGAATAATCAATGAAAAAAAATTATGAAATTTTCCTCTTTTACCAAAAAATACAGAATCATACGACAGACACTTGACTCATACGAGACAGGATGCAGTATCGTACGAAAAAAGATTGCTGATGATGTCTGCTCGTACGACAGAGGATTTCTGATCGTACGACAGAGGATCTACTCGTACGATAAGATATTTTTGCAATTCATGCGACACTTGCAGTTTGTCATTTTAGTCTATAAAAATTGTCGTATGAGATGTACAGACGAAAAACCAAAAAATCTGAAACCTGGAAAATAACAAAAAAATAAAGTAGTTAGTCTTGGAGGTCGAAAAAAAAAAATGTAGTCTTTGGGCCCCACAGTGGGTGCCAGAGATGTGTGTGTGGAAAAGTGAACCTGTAGCTACAAGCACAATACTTCAATTAAGTCATTATATGCATGGTTAGTAATCAATAATCAATAAGAAATAAACCATAGCAAAGCAACTAATTGCCTTCTAAAAGATGTGAGTATAAGATTTCTCTCAGATTTTTATAAGCAATAGCAGTGACTAGACTACACCAAGACGAAGGATTTAATCTATATGATATTAAGCTATATGGATGCAAGATGGATGAATAATTCAAGAAAACAATGGATGCAAGCAATAATGGATGTAAATAATCTAAAAAGCACAATAATCTTCGATGACTCTAGAGCGAAATTAGCGTGATAATAATCTCCAAGCATGTTCTCAAAAATCTCTAGGGTGAATTGGAATGAGAGCTGAAGACTGAATTTAAAGAGAATCACAAGAGAAAAAGCTTAATTTAGGATTAATTGAAAATAATTGAGAAATCAGATTCAGTTAACCTTGAGATAGATTCCAATTATAGTTTAATTTAAATGCATTCAAATTAGAAGTCCAAGTTGCATTGGAAAATAATAATAAATTAATTCCATTCATATAGGATAAAAATAGATAATTCTTTAATTTATTCAAGAAAAGGGTCTTTTCAATGCAACTGAACTTCTTTTTTTGAAAAGCTTTGAGTTCTAATTTTAGAGAATAATTCAATAATTCAATTAAATTGCTTTTCTGATTTCAAGTTCTAAATTTAGAAAAAGAATTAATATCTCAAGTTTGATTTCTCTCTCAATTCAATTCTTTTTGTTTTATTTTCAATTCAACTCTTTGTAATAAATTAATTCATCTTTTGTAATAAATTAATCCTTTTTGCATGATTGAATGGCAAATTTATTAATTAATTAAATATGCAAGGATATTTAATAAATTAAAATGGGATAATTGATCAAAATGATATTCTTGGAAATGATTCACTTAATTAAATAAATATTTAATTAATATTGAGTAGTTGATTTGCCATGTGATTTTTGATAATTAAAGAATTAATAATGTGCTCAAGATTGATTTAATTGCCTTTGGTTAGGACCTTGGTGATGTTGTCGAGATTAGGGGCCCATGGTTTAGATGACCAATTTGAGGGTATTACACTACTCAATTCATCAACAACCCTGTTTAGTTGACCCTTTTTGTGCTTGATTGTAAATGTGTAGGCTTGCATGTATTGTACCCATTTCATGTGCTTGTTACTAAGCTTGTCTTGTGAGTTTAGGAAGCTTAAAGCTTGATTGTCTGTGTAGACTACAAATTCCTTAGGAAGGAGATAGTGTCTCCACTTCCTTAATGCTTGTACTAATGCATATAACTCCAAGTCATATGAGGATTATTTTCTCTTAGAATCACTTAGCTTCTCACTATGAAAAGATACTGGTCTTTCTTCCTAACTTAGGACAACATCTATTGTAACATTTCTTGCATCACATTCCACTATGAAAAGTTTCTCAAAACTAGGCAACACCAAAACCGGTTGAGTGCATATCCTTTCTTTCAAGGTTTCAAAACCTTTATTTGCTTGTTCATTCCATTGAAACTTTTCCTTCACTCCACCTTTAATAGTGTCCAACATTGGTGCACATATAGCACTGAATTGCCTAATGAATTTTCTGTAATATTGAGCTAGACCATGGAAGCTTCTCACCTCTGTTGTTGACTTAGAAGTAGGCCAATTTACTATTGTAATACCCTAAAAATGATCATCTAAACCATGGGCCCCTAATCTCAACAACATCACCAAGGTCTTAAAAAAAGGCAATTAAATCAACCTTGAGCACATTATTAATTCTTTAATCATCAAATATCACATGACAAATCAATTACTCAATATTAATTAAATATTTATTTAATTAATTGAATCATTTCTAAGAATATCATTTTGATCAATTATCCTATTTTAATTTATTAAATATCCTTGCATATTTAATTAATTAATAAATTATCCATTTAATCATGCAAAAGGAATTAATTTATTACAAAAGAAGAATTAATCACAAAGCAAGAGTTGAATTGAAATTAAACAAAAAGAATTGAATTGAGAGAGAAATCAAACTTGAGATATTATTTCTTTTTCTAAATTTAGAACTTGAAATCATAAAAGCAATTAATTGAATTATTCTCTAAAATTGGAACTAAAAGCTTTTCAGAAAAAGAAGTTCAGTTGCATTGAAAAGACTCTTTTCTTGAATAAATAAAAGAATTATCTATTTTTATCACAAATGCATGGAATTAATTTATTATTATTTCCAATGCAACTTGAACTTCTAATTTGAATGCATTTCAATTAAACTATAATTGGAATCTATCTCAAGGTTAACTAAACCTGATTTCTCAATTATTTTCAATTAATCCTAAATTGAGCTTTTTTATAATTCTCTATAAATTCAGTCTTCAGCTCTCATTTCAATTCACCTCAGAGATTTTTGAGAACACGCTTGGAGATTATTATCATGCTAATTCGCTCTAGAGTCATTGAAGATCATTGTGCTTTTTAGATTATTTGCATCCATATTTAGTTGTACTCACCCATATTGCTTGAATCCATATTGCTTGAAATCATTATTTGCTTGAATTATTCATCCATCATTCATCCATATAGTTAATATCATATAGATTAAATCCTTCATCTTGGTGTAGTCTAGTCACTAGTATTACTTATAAAAATCTGAGAGCAATCTTATACTGACATCTTTTAGAAGGCGATTAGTTGCTTTGTTATTGTTTATTATTGATTGATTATTATTTACTAACCATACATGTAATGACTTAATTGAACTGTTGTGCTTGCAGCTACAGACCCTTTTTCACACACACATCTCTGGCGCCCACCGTGGGGCAGAATACTACATTTTTTCGGCCTCCAAGACTGACTGCTTTGTTTTTTGTTATTTTCCAGATTTCAGATTTTTTGGATTTTTCATCCGTACATTTCGTATGACAATATTTATAGGCTGAAACGAAAAACTACAGGTATCGTACGAGAAAGAATCTTGTATTGTATGAGAGGGAATCATGTATCGTACGAGCTAAAACTTTGTCATACGACTCTATATTTTTTGGTTAAAAAGGAAAATTTCATGATTTTCGTTTTCTGTTCAAATTGATTATTCTGACAACTGACCCTGGTTGTTTATCTATCTATCTTAGAATTTTTCACAGTCTAATTAGTTTTTGCAAAACACTTGCCAAAGAATATGTTTGTCGCACAAAGATAATATGACTACTGATTCGTTGTCTTTGCAGGTTGCCTGAGGAGAATTGACTAAACATCATGTATTCTTTAAATTCATTTTTTAGGAACCTAACTTGCTATCTGGTTAAAGAAAAAATCTATCTTTTGTGCTTCTAGAATATTCCGAGAGGTAGGAGAGTATGCTCTTGTCTTTTTCTAGACAATTAGAAATCTAGACCCTTGAAGCTTTTTCTTTGTTTGAGATTTGTACATCTTTAGCAGGCCTGCCCTCCCGAGGGGTTGAAAAACTCTTAAAGCCATTACGACTGGTGTGAGGGGAATGACCTAAGTGGGAACGGCTAGACACCAAGTACTCCAACCCACTATAAAATAAATGTGATTTGATGAAAATCAAGTCAATGATAGTGCTCGGGAATAGCTCTCCTCCGTACCTTCGGGTATATTAAACCTTGGTTTTCAAGGCTAGGAGACCTCTTAATTGAGTTTATACCTCGATGCGCCGAACGGATCCTTGACTAGTTCCAATTAAAATTAGAAGCTACCCGGTTCATCTCCGAAAAGGGGATAATCTTTGTGCAAGAGAGATAGTAACTCTCCTAAGATACTTGTCATTTCATGCCCCCATTAGCATTTGGAGTCGGATAATACAGTGTTGAGAATCCATTGCGTGAGACTCAGTGGTCATATTCTGATTAGCTATTGGGTGTGTACTTGAGTCTAAAAGAAAAGGTTTTCTTTCCTCACCAAATTCCTTAGGGTTTTCATCCTGTGATTGGAGTTACTCTACATACTACTTGTTTTCTATGTTTTCATCCCTAAAACAAAAATTGAAAATTGGAGAAAACAAGAAACAAACTCAATGATTAGAAACTCTTTCTGTGTCAGAAACTAGTCCATCCTAAGTCAAAACTAGTCCATCTTAAGTCGAAACAAAGTCCGTGTCCATGTCAGAACTTGTCCATCTTAAGTCAAAACTTTGTCCATGTCAGAAGTAGTCCATCCTAAGTCAAAACTTTGTCCGTGTCAGAACTTGTCCATCCTAAAGTCAAAATTATGTTCAAAACTAGTCTATCCTGGTCCAAAATCAGTCCATCTCAGAATTGGTCATACTCAGTTGTCATACTCCGCAATAAAAAAAATCAGAATCTTAATTCTCTTCCCTATGAATAGTCATACAAGTCTTCTTATTTATCATCCTAAATCACATCTTGTCTCGTACGAGTTTTTTTATGTGTCATCCTGTGTCAGATCGTGTCTCGTACGAGTCATTTCATCTATCATTTGGCTCTATGTCCTGTATCATATGAAACAAAACTTCCCTAAGTCTTTTGTCATCCTGCACATACCCATCTGTCGTACAGTACAAAGCAGCAACTCGTACGAAACAAAACTTTTGTCATCCTGTAGCTGCTAAATTGTCGTCTAGCTCAGAAAAACCTGTCATATGAGTCTCTGGTTTTGTCAGAACAGAACACTTAAACTTGCCTAAAAATAGTCTACAACAAACATAATCTTGGTTATCATCATTCTAAGCATAAACAGATCAAGATAATGTACCTCTTCCATTTGCGTTGCACGATTTGGTCAATCATCTTTCAGCTAGTTCAATCAACTACCTATCAAATTTAAGTCACTTAGATAACGTCTTACATAGGATAGATCATTCCTAAAACCAGACCAAATCTTACACTACTCTTAGGATCAACTTAGATAGACATCTTATACAAGATATAACTTTCCTGAAACCAGATTGAATCTCAGTTGTTTCTCTCAAACAATACTTTAACAAAACAACTAGCTCTGAAATTGATCTTGACCTCTCCATCACAAACAACTTTAGGTCACACTAATCCATCAAAATGCCTACACAAACTAGGAGTTCTCATAAGAAAGAAGCCAAAGGAAAAGAAAAACCCTTCAAATATCAAGATAATCCATTCTACATGAAGGATCCACTCACTGACATACCATCGTCATCAGGTGGGCCAATTTTTGATGAGCCTGAATCTCCCACTATGTATGAGATGGAACACAATGACGGAAACAAGGATGATAATAACACTCCCAAAAATGACAATGATTCCTCATCAAGTGAGGCTGACGAAGACACAAAACCTCCAAAAAAAGATATCCTTGACTGTCAAAAGGACAAAGACTTTAGAAAAATGATGAAAGCTATCCTGAATCGAGAGAAGGAAGACTATTTCTTAGAACTAGCAAAACAATGTGCTAAACCTCCTACTAGATATGATGTTCAGACACTCATTACTAAAAAGGAAGAATCACCTATACTCATGGTACACAAAAAATTACAAGCCTTATGGATGGAGGTCACAGAATTGAAGAATAAGGATAAGTCTCAAAAACAATATTCTCTGGAAATAATATGTCCCTTTCCATTTGACAAGAATCTATACATGCCTCCATTTCCTTCACGAGTGGAGATCCCAAAATTTGATAAATATGATGGTACCTCAGATCCTCAAGATCATGTGAGAGAGTTTTGTGCTTCCTGTATGGAGTTCATGCACGATCAAACGTACCTCATGCGCCTTTTTCCAAGGAGTTTAGGGGGTCAAGCAATGGAAGGGTTCTCAAGTTTGCCCAAAGGAATAAAAATGTTTGAAGATCTAATCCAACTATTTTTACACCATTACTCATACAACATTTGACATCTTGTGACTATGATCGAGCTTTGCAATACTAAACAAAAAATAGGGGAGCCTCTTCTTACTTTCCTCCAACGCTAGAGAAAGATATTTTCTAGGTATTCTCGACCTATCCCAGAATCTGAGAAAATAGATATATTTGTCAATAACTTGGTCCCCAAACTAAATTATAGTGTACAAATGCAAATACACCCATCATTTAACAAAATGGTAGATAATGCCATTCGAATGGAAGATGTGCTCATAAAAAAGGGAGATATCTCACCTTGGAAAGAAACACAACCAGGATCTAGCTCTAAAGAGAAGAACAAGTATTGGAAATTTGGCAAAGACAACAACAAGATTGTTTTTAATGATGGAGTAGTAGATACTGTTAAAGCTAACACAAAGCCCACAATATTCAACTTGGCTATTGGTACACAAACACTTAAAGCTACTGAGGCTGCAGCAGAAAATCCACCAAAGAAAACAAAAGAATGGTTCAAAGAAAAGCCTTGGCTTTCCAAACCTAAGTGTGATTTTACTCCTCTCAAAAAATTGTATGAATCCGCTTTCAAAAATATGTTGGCAAACAAATTGATAACACTACTAGATAACTCTAGACCATATGATCCAGATGTCAAACCAAGATGGTGGAGAGAAAATGAATACTGTGACTTCCATCAGAATAAAGGTCATAACATAAACAATTGCATGAAGCTAAAACATGAGATTCAAGATCTCATAGACGCTAGTAAATTTGTTGTTGGGAATCACCTAACCAATGCTAATCATAAAGCATTTAAGGACCCTTTGTCTGTTTAAGAACAAGGTGATTCTTCAAAGACCAAAGGAGGTGCCAAGGTAAATTATACTTATACCAATCAGGACAATGTTATCAACAGGATTGAACCTTCCCATTCAAAATATTGCAATGTGATTATAGTTCAAGATAAACCAAATGAATCATGATATGCAAGAGCTCTGACTCGTTCTTAGAAGAAAGTCACTCTCCAAGGAGCTAGTTATTCCAACTCGGCTCAAGCAACATTGAACCCACCAATCCAATCAAACAAATAAAAGAATCAACCTTGGACAAATTTAAAAGGTTAACTTCACCATCATCTTCTGGATATAGTGTTGTTGAACAGTTGAAGAGGACAAATGCTCAAATCTCAATTTTTGAATTGCTAAGATTCTTGTCTGCTCACAAAGAAATTCTAGACAAAGCATTGCTCACCACTAACATTCCAAAAGATTTAGACATTGAGTGGTTTCAATCTATGGTGGGTCATCTGACTTTACCTCACTATGTGACCTTCTCCGAAGAAGATGACAAATCACTAAATCATCCACATAACTAGCCATTGCATATTGAAGCCATGATTCATAAACATAGAGTCAAATGTGTTTTGATAGATGGAGGCGCGGGGTTGAATATCTGTACTTACAGTCTGCTTACACAACTAGGATTCTCTGAAAATATCATTGATCCCGACAATAAAATAACAATAAAAGCCTATGATGAAGAAGAAAGGACTTCTAAAGGTCTGGTGTCATTACCTATCAGAGTGGGACCTATAGAAAGAGATGTCCTTTTCCAAGTACTGGATATTCCTTTGTCATACAATATTTTACTGGGCAGCCTGTGGATGCATGAAATGAAGGCAGTTCCATCAACATACCATCAATGCTTAAAGTTTCCTTATAACAGAGCTGAAGTCAATATTCATGCTGATACAAATATCATCTATAATGCATTGACAAAAGGTGCAGATACGTTTTTGCCTCATAATAGGGCAGCCTCTACAAATGAAGATCTAGAAACACTGATGAAAGACTTAGAAAAGAGATTGAAGATTACAAATACCGGCATGGATGGCTACAAGATAGAACCGTTACTTTCATTAGTTTCTCTCCCTCCATCACAAAAATAGTTGGGCAAGCCATCAGAGGCTTTGAGAACACAAACTTCAGCTCCGAATACCATGTATGATGGTCTCTTTGTACAGTCCTCTACCTCCCTGGTGGATGAAATAGAAGAGGATGTTGTTCTTAACTGGCTCTTTAAGGAAGATAGTCAAAATGAGGAGGTACGACATTGTGAGATTTATTCAAACCAATATGGTACTGGCTACAAAATGATTCAACGCATGGGATATTCAGGTACTAGTCCTCTAGGCAAACAAAATGAAGGTATTACTAAACCAATTCAGCTATGAACAAAATCCACAAATGATAAGGTTGGACTGGGATACAATCCGAAAAAGACATCAGACTAAAAACATGTTTCTAAGTCTAAGTGGCAAAAAAGAAGATCGCCTTCAACATTACAGGAAGTAGACACTCAACAAACAAAAGTAGAGTGTAGAAAAGAGAAAGAGGAATCAGCATTCAAGAAAGAAGAAATAGTTAGTGCTCAAGCTTCGATGGTGTCAACTACAATAATACAAGAAGTTGAGGTCCCAGAAGATATAAGAGATGAAGTAGTAACAATTGGAGAATTGTTTGCACCACTAATAGTTCTAGCCACATATATAGGCAGGCTGCAAGTAGATGATTCAAAGACTGACTCAAACGAGTATGAATGGGGTCCTGACCACCTCTTAGACACATCCACTACAGAAACTCCAGAAGAGTCTAGCAGTGTCATAGATGATACTCAAGAGTTGCTGTGCATAAAACTAGAGAAAGAAATACAAGAAATTAGACAAAAGAGACAAGCAAATTATGAACAAGGACTGAAAGAAGGAAGAATACCAAAAAGCTTCTCATCTATATACCCCTATGCTAAAATAGAACAAATCAGGTATAGCACTACACAAGAAGAGTTGGAAGCTATAGAACAAGAACCAGTTATCAATCCAGAAGAAGCTAAATGGAGTAGATGACAACAAATCACAAAAATATCAAGATCATGTCAACAAGTGTGTCAGATGCAAATGACAAATGAACCACAACATGAAGGAACTTCCAGTATTAAAGATGTTGGTGTTGATACCATACATACACTTACTAAATCGATTGAAGAAGACTCAGAAACTTCATTCGATGACTCTGATGACTCTGATGGCTCTGATGACAATCTTATTCAGGACAATATCTACTCAGCCTCAAATTCAAAATCATTTGATACAAACAATGAAAATCTGTCTACTGATCTTATCGTTGTTCAACCACATTATGACGTCCAGTCTGGCGTAGTGAATGACGTTACAAGTATGTCTATTGGATTAGATCAATTAAATATTAACATGAACTTTAATAATTATGATCTATCTCTTCCTGGTCTCGAGACACTTATGCAAGGTATTCTTTTGGAACTCGACTTTTTGAAATTTATCCTTAGTACATCCCGAATTGTTTGACTGTACTTTACAAAACCAGCCCATGAATATACCAATTTTTGCCAATGACTATACGTTAGCCTATTATCTCAATGTAGTCAAACCTATGGACTCTTCCACAAGTGAACAAAGTGAAAATATAACTAAAGCGGATATCAAGTATCTTAGTCGCAAAAACAAGAAAAATAAAAATAAAAGATCTAATGGTGAAAACCACATTGTGGCAGTGTCAAAATCTAAAAAAGAGAAAATAAAGGACGTACCTAAAGGTGAAAACCTCTCTGAGGTGCTTGAAGGTGAGATACTTGATATACTGCCAAGTCATTTCTAGGAGAGGTCTTCCATATTGATCGAGCCAACTCAGCCAGTGAACATTGGGAGTCAAGAGAAACCACACATCATTCATGTAGCTCAATCACTATTAGCAGAAGAATTGAAGGATTTCACTCAGCTATTCTCAGAAAAGAAAATAAACTTTGCATGGACATACTTCGATATGCTAGGCTTGGATCCTGATCTTATCATGCACCATCTTTCAATCACACTAGGAGTAAAACTAGTTAAACAAAAACTCCGTAAGATGCACCTGCATGTAGCACTATTAGTCAAGGTTGAACTAGAAAAACTGCACAAAGTTGGATTCATCAGAGCTATAGATTATGCCAAATCGATTTCAAACATAGTACATGTGTCGAAGGCAGACAAATCCATCAGAGTTTGCATAGACTTCAGAGATCTCAACAAAGCTTGTCTGAAGGATGACTTTTCATTGCCAAATATTGATATGATAGTCGACATGACTGCTGGATATGAGATGTACTCACTAATGGATGGATTCTGTGAATATAATCAAATCAAAATATCTCTTGAAGATCAAGAAAAGACAACATTCACCTATGCATGGGGAACCTTTTGCTGGAACGTCATGCCACTTGTGCTAAAGAACGGAGGAGCAACTTATCAAAGAGCAGTTACTACCATTTTTCATGATATGATGCATAAGAATATGGAAGATTATGTTAATGACACCTTAGTGAAGACTATGAAGAGATCAATGCATATTCAAGAGTTAGGTCCTATACAAGACATAATGGAAAAGTTCAAACTCCAATTAAATCCAAAAAAGTGTGCATTCAGAGTGACATCTAGTAAACTACTTGGCTACATCATTTCAAATAAGGGAATCGAGGTTGATCCTGAGAAGGTCCAAGCCTTAATGGAAATGCTACCTCCAAAGAACATCAGTCAAATGAGAAGTCTACGGGGACATCTCCAATCTATCAAATGCTTCATTTCTAAGGTAGCAGACAAAGCTCAACCTTTCACAAAGGTATTGAGAAAATGAGTAATATACAACTAGGATCAGCAGTGTGAACAACATCTTCAAAAAATCAAAGAGTACCTATCTAATCCACCGATATTGATGCCACCGATTTAGGGTAAACCACTAATGTTATATATATTAGCAACTGATTCATCACTGGGGGCACTTCTGGCACAACAAGATGACAACAAAAAGGAACGAGCCATTTATTAGATTAGTAGGACATTGGTGTCTTATGAAATGAACTACACTATAATAGAAAAAGCATGCTTGGCATTAGTCTTTGCATCACAAAAACTAAGACACTACATGCTAGCACATTCAGTCAAGCTGGTGGCCAAAATTGATCCACTCAAATATCTTCTCAATAAAACAACACTTACAGGAAGATTGGTGAAATGGGTCATGATCCTTACAAAGTTTGACATTGAATATGTGGAATGCAAAGACATAAAAGGATAGGTAATTGCTGATCAACTTGTTGAAGCTCCGCTTGAGGACACTCAACCGCTACATATAGATTTTCTAGATGAATCAATAATGCACCTTACTCAACAACCCTGGAAGATGTTATTTGATGGGTCCTTTACCCAAAATGGCTCTAGTGCTAGAATATTGTTTATTACTCCTCAGAAGTATTCAATACCAAAGTCTTATAATATTCTATTCCCCTGCACAAACAACATTACGAAATATGAAGCTTTGGTAAATGGAATGAAGCTAGCCGTTGAATGGAAGGTTGCAAAATTATATATCTATGGAGATTCTTAGCTGGTAGTTAACCAAATCAATGATACATATCAGACTCGAGATGAGAAACTGATGCCTTACAAGAGGATGGTGGACAATCTCAAGAAGTACTTTGCTTTTGTATCATTTTAGTAGTTTCTGAGATCCGCAAACAGAGCAGTCAATGCTATGGCCACCTTGGCATCTATACCTGAGTTACAAGAGTCCAATTTTTGCTTTGAATTCCTGGTGGAAGAGTTACATTACCCAGCCTATGATTATCCTAACACCCAAATAGTCTATTCTATTATTGGACATGACTCATCCAGATACAACCACATCTACTCCTATCTACATGACCAAATTATCCCTGAAAACCTTACTCGTAATGAGAAAAGAAACCTAACTCGAAATGCTTCATGGTATGCTATTATAGCTAACGATTTATTTAGACAAGGTTTGGACAATACATTGCTTAGATGTCTAGAAACTGAAGAATCTAAACGTGCATTATTGGAAGTTCATGAAGGTATTTGTGGATCTCATTCAAATGGTCTTACTTTAGCTCGGAAACTACTATGGGTTGGCTACTACTGGCCAGACATGGAAAAAGATGCCATCAAATTTGCTAAGACCTATGAGAAACGTCGGCTTCATAGAAATCTCATACATGCCCCAGCAAGGGATCTTATATCATTCATTACACACTAGCCTTTTCAGCAATGGGCCTTTGATCTCATTGGTCAGATATATCCTGCATCATCCAATGGACATAAATTCATCATAACGGCCATGGAGTATTTCACCAAGTGGGTAGAGGCGGTTCCTCTCATCAAAGAAACCGGTAAACAAGTCGCCTTGTTCATCCTAAACTATATTATTTGCAAGTATGGGATACCTTCATCCATTGTGACTGATAATGGAGGATAGTTTAAGAATAAAGATTTGGACGAGCTTTGTGAGAAATTCAAAATAAAACAACACTGGTCATCGGTATATTACCCTCAAGGTAATGGACAAGCTGAGGCATCTAACAAAAACCTACTAACTATCTTGTATAGAATAGTGAACAAATCTGGGAAGGATTGGCATCTGCAGCTCAATCCTGCACTATGGGCTTACAGGACAAGTATCAGAACACCTACTGGGGCTATGCCTTTCTCTTTGGTGTATGGGTCCAAAGCAGTATTACCTATTGAAGTAGAAATACCATTTCTAAGAGTTTCTTTGCAAGGTCTTTTTACTGATGAAGATCATATAGTTTCTTTGCAAGGTGAGAAAATCCAAAAAATCAGAAGTTTCGAGACAACAAAGGGAAGTTTGAACCCAACTGGCTGGGTCCCTACATTGTTACTGTAGTATTCGGCTCTGGTGCCTATCAACTCTCAAATTCGGAAGGAGAACAGCTCCATGAACCGATTAACACCATCCACTTGAAGAAATTATTCGCTTACAATTCTTTGTGCCATCAACTTGTACAGCTAAAAAAAGTCCTAAAGAAATCCTAAAAATTGAAAACAATCCTGAAAAAAAAAAGAAAAAAAAGAAAAAAAGAGAAAAAAAATTGATAAAGTGAGAAAATTCCCTGGTGAAAACCTGGTAAATAGGCACCTTGGTAAAAAAAAAATGAATCTCTACCAAGTAGGTGAAAACCTGGCAAACAAGTGCCTCTTGTACTCAAGTGCTCCATCTATCAATGCAACGTTGGCATTTCCTGCTTTCATGCATCTTTGCTTTCGCTTGTACATATTTTTTAATCACTTTTGTGACATCTTGGTTCGTTGGAACCCTCATGACCTAAAACTGATCAACATCCTAGTCTTAGGTTAATCGATAGAATACATTACATATCCTAAGCAGTGTCAACCAAGTCATCTTTGTTTTCTGCTTGTAGGAATTATCCCAATGATCTAGAAACATCTAAATTAGTTGGGTGTCTATGATAAGAGCATTCACAACAAGGTGAAATCACCTCACATACCTCAACTCTTCTTATTTGTATGCTACAGGGAGGTCCATATCATTTCTTTGTTTGTTGTGAGGGAATTTCTTTATGATGCAAATCGAGTCCCTATGAAATCTGTCCAAGGATATGAAAAAAAAGGGTCATTACAGACAAGATAATACATATTGCACATTGAAAATGAAAAGAACTCTAACTTGCCTGTTGTGTTCGTTATGTTCGGTGATGAATCTTAAGCATTTTAAATCCAGTGACTAGGTTTAGGTTGCATTTTGCATATCATTTTGCATATCATTTTGCATTTTTGTGAATTTAGAGTGATTTAGGTATGTAATAATCTCTTTATCTTCTGAATGAGAGCTGAAAGCATCATCATTTCTTACACTAAGTGGTCTATTTATCATCATTTCTTCGATCGAGTATTTGTGTTTTGAAATGTTTAGTTGCATACATAAACATTTAATATAGATTCATACATTTCATTATTCACTCATCTGCATTCATCTTATTGCATAGAAAAATGAGAACATTGCATTACTCATATTACTCATTACATACTCATCTATTTTCATATGAAAAGAAATGCATACATATAGAATAAAGCATATAAAAGACATCTCATAAACGAATCAACACAAGTACGATGAAGTCAAATCAGATCTCGTATATATATATATATATAATGTCAAGTCTAAGAGTAAAAAATGATGTCGAATGACATATACAAACTCCCATCAGAGCAAGAATCATATAGGCTACAAAAAAATGGGTGTGTCTACAAAAAAATATTTGAGCCAACAAAAATAATATCAAGTTCTGGGCCTCTCCCTCATCGCCTGGTGGAGGAGGAGAGCTTGATGACCTGGATCCTGTCGAGGTGCCCGAGCTCCCTCTGAGTGTGCCATATACTATGAATAGGGGATCACCTGCTGTGCTACTGGAACTGCCATGCTATATGCTGCAAAATAGTAGGCTGCCCTGCTGTTCTGATGCAAAACATCCTCCTAGAGGGTGTCTCGCTCCGCTCTCATCGCCACAACCTGATGATCGTGCTCTGCTCTTAGCTCCGTAAGCTGACAATCTTGCTCTGCCAGCTGAGTCAGAGCCACTATCAACTGTGACTGCAGCTTTGTAAGATGTGCTCTCATTGACTGCCCTGTGTCAGTCCCCTGCTCTCTCGCCAGCTCTCCACCCCCATCTCCACCTATAGTACAACCCTACTCATCCCTACGCTATCGGACCTGTCTTAGAGCTACTCACTCCTCCTCAGCTCTACCCAATCTCACTCCTACTCTCCCAAGGGATCTGCCCTCACCCCTCTATTTTCCAACCTTAGTTGGAACCCTGCTGCTACTAGCACTAGGATCACCACCTGTCTGCCTCGGAGCCTCGACTCTCTGTCCCTGTCCCTGTCTCTGGCCCTGCCTCTAACTTTGTCCTTGTCCTAGCACGGGAGCATCATCCTTAATAACCTCTATACAAGGCACCTACTCACCTGGATCTGTAAACCTAGGAAAAGGATGTTGCTGGAACCACTCTCTGTACTAGGGCAATACCCCCACATCTGCAACATCGTCCATATAGTCCCATCTAAGGTGTTGTAGACCAGTCAGCTCCTGCATAGCTAAGGCATAGGACAACCGTGGAGACCATCCCTATCTCTCCTCATCCACATAGCACGCATATGTTGTATACTCCTGCGAGATCCCCTGAGGCCGACCATACTACCTCATCACTCAGGATATGATGAACCGCTTGTGATCTCCCAATAAGTGGGCACGTGACAGAAAGGTCCTTGCGAACCAGCCACCAGTCATCCCATGGCTCCAAACCTCTGTACGGTCTCCACACTATGGCTATCAAATCATCTAACTATTGCCGCCAAAAATTTGTCTTGCCTAGATGGGGCTGCGTGACATAACCAACATACCTATATATAATCGGCTACCCAAGATCTCTACTATCATCTACAATAGGCCAACAAATAGTAAGATGCTCCTAATCACAAACCTGTAAAATGAATACACCTGCCACCATGCTCTTGTCATCTCTATATACAATCTCATACATCTCGCGATACATGTGAGCCAATAAGCAAGAACCCCAGCCAAGCCTCTCAGGGGTCTCCATCAATCTCATCAGCATCCTGCCCCAACCACACTGGAAACCCTGCTGCCCTCTATCTTGCATCAAAAAACAACGGATAAATCCTGCTAGAACAAACGCTAGAGGAAACTCCTCACTGTATTTGCTCATCATAATGTCCCAACTAATGGAACGAGTCAAAATGTCAGGATCCCTGAAGACATGCCTCACTTCTTGTAATCCTGGAAGGTGTCCTGAATTGTAATCCACCTTATCCCCAACAAAAGGGATACGGAGGATCCTATAAACATCCTTAGGAGTGATAGTCAACTCCCCCACTGGCAAATGAAATGTGTCATGCTTTGAATGGATTCTCTCTACCAATGCCGTGAGCATTCCATGATTCACATGGATATCTGGTAAGCCAAGAAGATGAGTCAAACCACATAAATCAACCTGAGCCTGCTCAACCTCAGATAAATGTCAAACTAATGCCATGGTAGGAGGATAAATGCATCTGAAAATAACAGGAGGTAATCGAACCTGCATAAACCCAACAACGAAGCATCAAAAAACATTCCAAATGAGCCTACAAGAGAAGCAAAACATCACGCAAATCCAACTAAGTCAACTGGAAAATCAAAATTTCACGTTTAGACCTTCAAAAATGTTCACTATCTCCCAAATGACAAAACACAGAGGGACAACATCTCGTATGAGTTAGGATTGACCTTCATATGACAAAACAACCTCAAATGACAATTTATTAGACCTCGCATGAGAAAATGGTATTTTTACAGACATGTGGTACGAAACAAGGGTAGGGCCTGAATGACAATTCTAATGGCCTTAAATGACAAAAGAAATTTTAATAGTTACTCGTATGAGATAGAATCCTATCTCGCATGATAAAATGTAAAAACCGACCCCAAACATGCGAAAAACTTGAAAAATGAGCAAAAAAATTCAAAATTGAAAACATAAAGAGGCTTAAGATCGATCACTTACCGCTGGCTCATAGTTTCGGGGTCGATTATGACATCTCTGGCACTCGAATCGATGCATACAAGTAGGGACCACCATTTTCTTCACAGAAGACTTTTTGAATTTTCAAACTTGGAGGGTTAAAATGATTTGAAAATGACACTTTTGTCCCATATATAGCCAAAAACCTAATTTTTCAACTTCCTCTGATGGACATGAAAATTGTACCCTTAGCTAATTCGCCCATTCTGATTCCATTTTTGAGATCGAAATCAAAATTTGAGATCATTTTGCTAGTCAATTTCACAATTTGGACCACTTAGCACTCTTTTCATCAAATGCTCATTCTTTCTTCAAATTGCGCTCAATTTCAAACGCTGAATCTGAATATCAATTTCAATTCTACACAACAACTTTGTGCTCAATTTCTTATCAATCAACACCAAATCTTCAAAAAATTCTCAGGATCAATTTGTGCTCAAATAACTTATTATCACCAACAATTGCCTATAATGTACCCTCGTTATCTTTCAATTTCGTTCCCAAGGGGGCATACTCAAGACCTTATGACTTCACATCTCACATGTCGAGAAATTTTTCAAATCTTCATCAAAAGTCGAGCAACATCTTTTCAACTAAAGAAAATCTATTCTTATTGCTAAGGGGCATCTCAACTTAATCACTTCACATCAAGTTGAGATCTCTCAATTATCTGAATCAAATCAATCGCTAGGGGCATATCAGTTTCATCACTTCGAATCAAGTTGATATTTGTCTTTCATCTGAATCAATCTCTTAACGTTAATCAATTTCATCACTTTTCATCAAGCTGATTATTCGTTTAAACTTAATCAAAAGTTTAAAGAGTATCTTTGATCACACTCAATCTAAGCAGGTGTTCAGTATTCGCTTTGGATCAAGCTGGACAGTTTATCTTCGCTCATCGTATCTTGATCAATTAAGTTCAAGATCGATATTTATCATCACTCGTTGTGTCTAGATCAATCAAGTTCTAGATCAATAAGATCCGCTTCTTGATCAATCAAGTTCAAGTTCGGTATCTTTTGTTTTCTATCATTCCTCATTTCAATCAAGTTCAGGAACGTTATCGCTTTAATCAGACTTCATTCAGCTTTGTTGCTTCAAATCAAGCTAAACACCTCACTCTTCATCTAGTTCATGATCAATCAAGTTCAGAACTGGTATCTCCTAGACATCACACATTCTTCAAACCAACGCGTTGCTCGCACATTAATTCAAAGAGAGGCAAATGTAATACCCTAAAAATGGTCATCTAAACCATGGGCCCCTAATCTCAACAACATCACCAAGGTCCTGACCAAAGGCAATTAAATCAACCTTGAGCACATTATTAATTCTTTAATCATCAAATATCACATGGCAAATCAATTACTCAATATTAATTAAATATTTATTTAATTAATTGAATCATTTCCAAGAATATCATTTTGATCAATTATCCTTTTTTAATTTATTAAATATCCTTTCATATTTAATTAATTAATTAATTTGCCATTTAATCATGCAAAATGAATTAATTTATTACAAAAGAAGAATTAATCACAAAGCAAGAGTTGAATTCAAATTAAACAAAATGAATTGAATTGAGAGAGAAATCAAACTTGAGATATTATTTCTTTTTCTAAATTTAGAAATTGAAATTATAAAAGCAATTAATTGAATTATTCTCTAAAATTGGAACTAAAAGCTTTTCAGAAAAACAAGTTCAGTTGCATTGAAAAAACTCTTTTCTTGAATAAATAAAAGAATTATCTATTTTTATCACAAATGCATGGAATTAATTTATTATTATTTCCAATGCAACTTGGACTTCTGATTTGAATGCATTTCAATTAAACTATAATTGGAATCTATCTCAAGGTTAACTAAACCTGATTTCTCAATTATTTTCAAGTAATCCTAAATTGAGCTTTTTTGTAATTCTCTATAAATTCAGTCTTCAACTCTCATTTCAATTCACCCCAAAGATTTTTGAGAACACGCTTGGAGATTATTATCACGCTAATTTCGCTCTGGAGTCATTGATGATCATTGTGCTTTTTAGATTATTTGCATCCATATTTAGTTTTACTCACCCATATTGCTTGAATCCATATTGCTTGAAATCGTTATTTGCTTGAATTATTCATCCATCATGCATCTATATAGTTAATATCATATAGATTAAATCCTTCATCTTGGTGTAGTCTAGTCATTGGTATTGCTTATAAAAATCTTAGAGCAATCTTATACTCACAACTTTTAGAAGGCAATTAGTCACTTTGTTATGGTTTATTATTGATTGATTATTATTTACTAACCATACATGTAATGACTTAATTGAAGTGTTGTGCTTGCAGCTACAAACCCTTTTTCACACACACATCTATGGCTTCAACCTTTCTAGGATCCATCTTGACACTTCCATGTGACAACACAAACCCAAGATAAATCAACTCCTGCTTCAAAAATTGACACTTGTCCAAGTCCATGGTTAGCTTCTCCTCATACAAAATTTGCAGTACAATTTCCAAATGTTTAACATGATCTGCCTTATTCCTACTAAAAATGAGAATATCATCTAAATATACCACCACAAATTTACCTATGAAGTCCTTCAACACCTCATTCATGAGCCTCATGAAGGTTCTTGGGGCATTTGATAAGCCAAATGGCATTACTAGCCATTCATAAAGACCCTTTGTTGTCTTGAATGTTGATTTCCATTCATCACCCTCCTTAATCCTAATTTGGTGGTATCCACTTTTAAGGTCAATCTTGGTAAAGTATTTGGCTTACCCTAAACAATCCATTAGGTCCTCTATTATAGGAATTGGAAACCTATATCTAATGGTGATCCTATTTATAGTCCTAGAGTCAGTGTACAATCTCCAAGTACCACCTTTCTTTGGGGCTAAGACAATAGGTATAGCACAAGGGCTAATGCTTTTCCTAATTAGGCCTTGGTCTAAAAGCTCTTGAATTTGTTTAGCAATTTCAAGATTTTGTTAGGGAGTTATTTTGTAGGCAACTTTGTTAGGTAGGGATGCTCTGGGTATGAAGTCAATTTGATGGCTTATGGCTCTTTTAGGAGGTAAGGTGGCTAGTTGTCCATCACTCACTATCTCTTTGAACTATTTCAATAGGTCCTAAACCTCTATTGGCAAATCTAGTTTCTCCTTCTTATCTTCCTCATTAGGTTTCATCACTAATACAAACCCTATTGCTTCACCTTCCTCAAGTGTCTTCAAGAACTGTTTTTCACTCACCAAAAAGAAATTAGGACCTGCTTCTCTCTTTCCACCTTCCTCAAAGATAGATTCTTTCTTGAATGAATATGCATTCTTGGCTCCATCATGAATAGCTTGTCTATCAAATTACCATGGTCTTCCTAATAGAAGATGGCATGCATCCATGGGTAGGACATCACATATCACTTTTTCCTTATACCTCCCAATGGTGAAATCCACACATGCTTGCTCATTTACCAAGACATGTTGGCCTTTATTCAACCAAGTGACCCTATATGGGTTGTTATGAGGAATCCTTTGCAACTTGAGATTACCCACTGCCTCTTTTGACACAATGTTGTCTATTGACCCTGAGTTAATTATCACCTTACAAACTTTGCCCATAATCTTGAATTTGATTCTAAATAGTGATCTCCTTTGGCTAGGCTCTTCCTTGACAGGTTCTTTGATCAAAGTTCTTCCTATCATTGATGAAGATCCCTTCTCTGGACATCTATATGCTGGATGAACAAGCTTATTGTAATGGTAACATTTCATTGAGGTAAAATATGATGAACCTCTACCTTGTCCACTAGTTCTTCCTCTAAAACCATTGTTTGACCCCCTTCCTCTACTAGATCCTCCTCTACTTGAACCAACTTCTTGTTGCTTAGTGAGTTTAGACTCACCTTTTGTTCTTTCCTATGAATTTCTTCCTCCAAAGCCTTCCCTATGGCCTCTATTTTCTTTTCCTCTACCTTTGCCCCTGCTACTACTTGAATCATGTTTCCTTTTCAGTTTTTCTTCCACTTTAAGGGCAAGTTGATAGCTTTGATGTACTATCTTTGGGCTCAATAGACTGATTTCCTCTTGGATATTCCATCTTAGTCCATTTAGGTATCTAGCTACCTTAAGGCTTTCTTCTTCAACAACATGAGACCTAAGACTAAGTTTGTGAAACTCCTCCATATAACCACTTACATCAAGGTCTTTGTGTCCTAGGTTTTGTCTTTTCCTATGGATCTGCACTTCATAGTCATCAGGGAGATAAGCTTCTTTGATTTTAACTAACATCCCTTGTCAAGAAGAGGTGGGGGTTTTACCCACTTTCTTCCTCTCATCCTGCACAAATTTTGACAATGTGAGAGTAGCTCCCCTCATCCTAGACTTGGCTACTTTGACTCTTTGATCTTCAGTTATGCCTTCATATTCAAAATGGTTCTTTATGCCCTCTATCCATTCTAGAACCACTTCTACTTCCATCTTACTAGTGAACAATGGCAATCCTTCTAGTGATTTACCACTCAAGGCTTTCAATGCCTTTAGGAAAGGTTCCTGTTCCAAACTAGGATCAGGTTCAAACACTTTGTCTACTTCTGACACCTCTTTACCCTTCCCTTCTACTCCTTCAACCTTTACCAATGCTTCATCTGCCTTGGTTTCAATTTCACCAAGCTTACCTTCCAATTCTGCCAATTTTTCCTTCAGGAGCATATTCTCTTCCTCCTGATCATTCACTTTCTTTTCCAACTCTGCATTGGTCACCATGTTGTCTCCAACAGACTCTTCCAGTTTTAAGGACATCAACTTTACCTAGCCCAAATCTTATATGCTCTGATACCAATTTGATAGGGTTTACCTAGCTTGCTCACACTTCTCCTATTAGTGTTGCTCAATCCACCAACTCCACTAGGCCTTTCTATGCTTCAAGACCTCCCAGTCCTTCTCAAATTATACTAGGACTATTTCTTTGTCCACCTTAAGGTGACATTCAACAAGTGTCTTCACTAGGAACTCTACCAATTTAATGTTCTTCACTAGTTCTCAATCCTTCAAACTGACATTTTGTCACTCTCACCCCCATTATTGTCATGTGTTTTGCAGAGGTGTGGAGGTGTTCATTCAACATGGAAGTTGGTTAACAAGGTTCATATGTTTTATTTCTAAACTCATCTTCCTTACCGATTTCATGAAAATGCTCGAAAAGAGGGCTACTAGGAGAGAGCCCCAATTAGGCCTCCTAATCCGGGTTTTTAAGAATTTTTAGTCATATAGTCCAACAGACCCTACAAAGAGTTTTATGATTCTTCAATCACTTATTGAACCCCAAGATATTTTGTTGGTTTTAGACCCCCAAGTGTCCGTACAATGCCCTAACCTAAAAATGAGGTTTTGCTAGGGTTTCAATAGCTTTTAGGGTTGTGATTGTTCAACTTTGTGAAAAAGGCCATCAAATGGATTTTCAAAGCTTCTCCTTTCATCTACAACTCTATATGGACCTAATGAACAATGCCAAATTCTTAGGTTAAGTTTTTGGTTTCACCCCTGCAATATTTTGCCATTTTTTCACCTTGTCTTTCCTAGCTGGGTTGCAACAGGACTCGCCTAGGGCAAGGTGGAAAAAATAGTAAAATTCACTTCGAGAACTCCTCCCTACATACTTACAATGTATATTGGGTTGACTACCATGTCGAAATAGGCTATGATGATTGCACAGTGGGATTTTATGGGGCAACCATTTTTTCAATGATATGCTATTTACAAGCCAAAACTGGTTGTTTGAAAACAAAATAGTAAAAAACTAACAAAACCTAATTACAAAGCATTAAATGGACTATAAGACACTAGAACACACTAGAGAACAATAACCCAAGTTTGGATGAATGGATTTAGTCCATTTGTAATAACTCTTTAATGTAAAATAAGACAAAAAAATAGTAATAACAGTCTGAAAATTGAGTGGTTTCAGATTGTCCATCACAATAATCAATGCTCCCAGCTTTGGTATTTGTACAAGAGAGGGTTTAAATAATATTTCCCATGTGTGGATGCATCTTAGGTCAATGTTTGAACCCTAACTCCACCGCTAAGCTCCTTTTAGGACCAACTTGTCATGACAACTTTTACAATTTTCCACATCTTGCCTTTCTAACTTAGGCAACCTATTACAAATCATTACTAACTTATTTTTCAAAATTTCTAAGGTTATTTTGAACCCCTCTAATACTTTAATCAAACTATACCTCTTTTGACCATCTAGAAGGCATCATTAACTACTCAAACCAAGAACAACCAACAAAGTGCAAACCTAGAAAGAAACTAACTAAACTAGGCATACACTTGACTCAACCTAGACTCTAATCACACACATTGGACCCTCTTGGAGTGCTTGTTGGAAAACTAACTTGGCTAAGGTCAATACAAGCCAAAAGTGAAGAAGGACTATTAACCTAAGTCCTAGGTGCTCTTGCACCATTCTCCCAAACAAAAAAAAATAAAGCCACCTCTTTTGGGATCAAATTCTGATCAATGCCTAACTTCTTGAACTCTGTCTTAGGAACCCATGTAGCCTCTGCATCATCCATACCCTACCACTTAACTAGGTGCTCCCAATAAGTTTGGTGTTTTGTCATTTTTGCCTTGAACTCATTATCTTCTCAGCTTTTGGACTTGGTTTTGCTGGCATTTGAAGGTTATTTGCATCATCTGCTATCTCTGTTTGACTATGATCTAAATCTAGAAATTGCCCTTTGTAAGCCACTAAATCTACTACATTGAAAACTGGTGACAGTCCTATTTCACTTGGTAGGTCCACCTTGTATGCATTTTCTCCATACTTGGTTAAGATGGCACATGGACCCAACCTTCTCATCTGCAACTTATTAGGTATCCCTTGCTGCAACCTTGCTTTGTTGAGGTGTACCATGACAAGATCTCCTACTTGGAATTGTAGGTTCTTTCTTCTCTCATCAACCTTTTGTTTGATCTCAGCTATGTTATCTTTCAATGCTTGTTTGACTAATTCATGTATGTCTTTCATAGACTAAGAAAAATCTTCAGCATATCCAATCCTTGTTGCTACATTCCCTAAGTCTCTTAGTTCAAGAATACCCCTTGGGTGAAGACCATAGATCACCTCAAAATGGCTCTTGCCCATGGTTCTAATTATGGTATCAATGTAAGCATATTCAGCTTGTGCCAACACTTGATCCCATGTCTGAACATATTCCTTGGTAAGGCACCTCAATAGGTTTCCTAAGCTCCTATTTACCACCTCGGTCTATCCATCCATTTGTGGATGGTATGCAGACCCAAAAGATAGATTGGTGACAAGATTTTGCCAAAGTGTTTTCCAAAAATGACTCATAAACTTTGAGTCCATGTCTGAAACAATGCTCATCGACAATCCATGTATCCTTATCACTTCCTTACAGAACAATTGAGCAATATGACATGCATCATGAGTGGTCTTGCAAGGTACAAAGTGGGACATCTTACTAAACCTATCCACTATGATATAAATGCTATCAAATCCTTGCTTTGTCCTTGGCAAACCCACTACAAAGTCCATACTAATGCACTCCCAAGGTCTATTTGGTATGGGAAGAGATTGGTATAAACCGGCATTTGAAGATGTGCCCTTTGCCTTTTGACAAACAATACAAGTATCCACATACTTCCTAACATCCTTATTCATCCTAGGACAATAGTAATACCTTTGGACTAACTATTGAGTTTTGTTGACTCCAAAGTGACCAGTAAGACTGCCATTATGCTTCTCTTGTATGAGCTTTTCTCTTAATGAACCTCTAGGCACACAAATTTGCCCTCCCTTAAACAATAACCCATGTTGGAAGGTATAATCAGAAAACTCATTATGGAAATGGTTTTGATACTCTTTGCATACCTTATAAGCATTGGAGAAATCTTCATCATCTGGGTATAGGTCTTTAAAACTGTCAATACCTATTCTTCTTAATTGAATTTGTTGGACTGTCAAGAGTCTCCTACTCAATGCATCAGCAACCTTGTTTTGTTGACCCTTTTGTTCTTGATTGTAAATTTATAGGTTTGCATGTATCCTACCGATTTCATGTGCTTGTGACTAAGCTTGTCTTGTGAGTTTAGGAAGCTTAAAAATTTGATTGTCTATGTAGACTACAAACTCCTTAGGAAGGAGATAGTGTCTCCAGTTCCTCAAAGCCTGCACTAATGCATATAAATCCAAGTCATATGAGGAGTACTTCCCCTTAGAATCACTTAGCTTCTCACTATGAAAAGATATTGTTCTTTCTTCCTGACTTAGGACAAAACCTATTGCAACATTTCTTGTATCACATTCCACTGTGAAAAGTTTCTCAAAAATAGGCAACACCGAAACCAGTTGAGTGGATATCCTTTCTTTCAAGGTTTCAAAACCTTTATTTTATTTTTCATTCCATTGAAACTTTTCCTTCATTCCACCTTTAATAGTGTCAAACATTGGTGCACATATAGCACTGAATTGCCTAATGAATTTCCTGTAATATTGAGCTTGACTATGGAAGCTTCTTACCTCTATTGTTGACTTAGGAGTAGGCCAATTTACTATGGATTCAACCTTTCCAAGATACATCTTGAGATTTCCATGTGACAACACAAACCCAAGATAAATCAACTCCTGCTTCATAAATTCACACTTGTCCAAGTTCATGGTTAGCTTCTCCTCATACAATCTTTGCAGTACAATTTACAAATATTTAAGATGATCTGCCTTATTATTACTAAAAATGAGAATATCATATAAATATAACACCACAAATTTACCTATGAAGTCCTTCAACACCTCATTCATGAGCCTCATGAAGGTGCTTGGGGCATTTGATAAGCCAAATGGCATTACTAGCCATTCATAAAGACCCTCTATTGTCTTGAATGTTGTTTTCCATTCATCACCCTCCTTAATCCTAATTTGGTGGTATCCACTTTTAAGGTCAATCTTGGTAAAGTATTTGGCTTCCCCTAAATAATCCATTAGGTCCTCTATTCTAGGAATTGGAAACCTATATCTAATGGTGATCTTATTTATAGCCCTAGAGTTCGTGCACAATCTCCAAGTACCACCTTTCTTTAGGGCTAAGACAATAGGTACAACACAAGGGCTAATGCTTTTCCTAATTACGTCTTGGTCTAAAAGCTCTTGAATTTGTTTAGCAATTTCAAGATTTTGTTGGGGAGTCATTTTGTAGGCCGCTTTGTTAGGTAGGGTTGCTCCAGGTATGAAGTCAATTTAATGACTTATGGCTCTTTTAGGAGGTAAAGCGGCTGGTTGTCCATTACTCACTATCTCTTTGAACTGTTTCAATAGGTCTTGAACCTCTATTGGAAAATTTGGTTTCTCCTTCTTATATTCCTCGTTAAGTTTCATCACTAATGCAAACCCTATTCCTTCACCTTCCTCAAGTGTCTTCAAGAACTATTTTTCACTCACCAAAATTACATTAGGACTTGCTGCTCTCTTTTGACCTTCCTCAAGGATAGATTGTATCTTGAATGTGACTCCATCTTTCTTGAATGAAAATGCATTCTTGGCTCCATCATGAATAGCTTGTCTATCAAATTTCCATGGTCTTCCTAATAGAAGATGTCATACATCCATGGGTAGGACATCACATATCACTTTGTCCTTATACCTCCCAAACGTGAAATCCACCCATGCTTACTCATTTACCAAGACATGTTGGCCTTTATTCAACCAAGTGACCCTATATGGGTTGTTATGAGGAATCCTTTGCAACTTGAGCTTACTCACTGCCTCTTCTAACACAATGTTGTCTACTGACCCTGAGTCAATTATCACCTTACAAACTTTGCACATAATCTTGCATTTGATTCTAAATAGTGATCTCCTTTGTCTAGGCTCTTCCTTGACAGGTTCTTTGATCAAAGTTCTTCTTATCATTAGGTTGTTACCTACCTCTCATTCTAAAGCCACTTATGAGGTCTTACTACTTGAAGACTCTTCTTGAAGGTAGTTTACCCTTCTCTCACCACTTTGTGATGAAGATCCCTTCTCTGGACATCTATATGTTGGATGACCAAGTTTATTGCAATGGTAACATTTCATTGAGGTAAAATATGATGAACCTCTACCTTGTCCACTAGTTCTTCCTCTAAAACCATTGTTTGACCCCCTTCCTCTACTAGATCCTCCTCTACTTGAACCAACTTCATGCTGCTCAGTGATTTTAGACTCACCTTGTGTTCTTTTCTCTGAATTTCTTCCTCCAAAGCCTCCCCTATGGCCTCTATTTTCTTTTCCTCTACCTCTGCCCCTACTACTACTTGAATCATGTTTCCTTTTCAGTTTTTATTCCGCTTTAAGGGCAAGCTGATAGCTTTGATGTACTATCTTTGGGCTCAATAGACTGATTTCATCTTGGATATTCAATCTTAGTCCATTTAGGTATCTAGCTACCTTAAGGATTTCTTCTTCCACAACATGAGACCTAAGACTAGGTTTGTGAAACTCCTCCATATAACCACTTACATCAAGGTCTTTTTTTTTTATGTTTTGTCTTTTCCTATGGATCTGCACTTCATAGTCATTAGGGAGATAGGCTTCTTTGATTTTAACTAACATCCCTTTCCAAGAAGAGGTGGGGGTTTTACCCACTTTCTTTCTCTCATCCTGCACAAATTTCCACCATGTGAGAGTGGCTCCCCTCATCCTAGACTTGGCTACTTTGACTCTTTGATATTCAGTTATGCCTTCACATTCAAAATGGTTCTTTATGCCCTCTATCCATTCTAGAACCACTTCTACTTCCATCTTACCAGTGAACAATGGCAATCCTTCTAGTGATTTACCACTCAAGGCTTTCAATACCTTTAGGAAAGGTTCCTGTTCCAAAATAGGATCAGGTTCAAACACTTTGTCTACTTCTAACACCTCTTTAACCTTCCCTTCTACTCCTTCAACCTTTACCAACACTTCATCTGCCTTGGTTTAAATTTCACCAAGCTTACCTTCCAATTCTACCAATTTTTCCTTTAGGAGCCTATTCTCTTCCTCCTGATCATTCACTTTCTTTTCCAACTCTGCATTGGTCACCATGTTGTCTCCAACAGACTCTTCCAATTCTAAGGACATCAACTTTACCTAGCCCAAATCTTATAGGCTCTGATACCAATTTGATAGGGTATACCTAGCTTGCTCAGACTTCTCCTATTGGTGTTGCTCAATCCACCAACTCCAATAGGCCTTTCTATGCTTCAAGACCTCCCAACCCTTCTCAAATTCTACTAGGACTATTTCTTTGTCCACCTTAAGGTGACATTCAACAAGTGTCTTCACTAGGAACTCTACCAATTTAATGTTCTTCACTAGTTCTCAATCCTTCAAACTAATATTTTGTCACTCTCACCCCCATTGTTGTCATGTGTTTTGTAGAGGTGTGGAGGTGTTCATTCAAAGTGGAAGTTGTTCAACAAGGTTCATATATTTTATTTCTAAACTCATCTTCCTTACTGATTTCACGAAAATGCTCGAAAAGAGGGCTACTAGGAAAGAGCCCCAATTAGGCCTCCTAATCCAGGTTTTTAGGAATTTTTGGTCATACGGTCAAAAAGACCCTACAAAGAGTTTTATGATTCTTCAATCACTTATTAAACCCCAAGATATTTTTTTGGTTTTAGACCCCCATGTGTCTGTACAATGCCCTAACCCAAAAATGAGGTTTTGCTAGGGTTTCAATGGCTTTTAGGGCTGTGACTGTTCAACTTTGTGAAAAGGCCATCAAATGGATTTTTCAGAGCTTCTTCTTTCATCTGCAACTTTTTATGGACCTAATGAACAATTCCAAATACTTAGGTTAAGGTTTTGGTTTCAGCCCTAGAATATTTTGTCATTTTTTCACCTTGTCTTTCCTAGCCGGGTTGCAACAAGACTCTCCTAGGGCATGGTGGCAACAATAGTAAAATTCACTTCAAAAACTCCTCCCTAATTATTCACAATTTACATTGGGTTTCCTACCATTTCTCAATAGGTCATGATGATTGCACAGTGGGATTTTATGGGGCAACCATTTCTCAGTGATATGCTATTTACAAGCCAAAACTGGTTGTTCGAAAACAAAATAGTAAAAGAACTAACAAAACCTAATTACATTGCATGAAATGGACTGTAAGACACTATTACACACCAGAGAACAATAACCCAAGTTTGGATCAATGGATTCATTCCATTTGTATTCACTCTTTAATGCAAAATAAGACAAAAAATAGTTATAACAGTCTGAAAATTGAGAGGTTTCAGATTGTCCATCACAATAATCAATGCTTCCAACCTTGGTATCCATACAAGAGAGGGTTTAAATAATCTTCCCCACATGTGTAGGCATCTTAGTGCAATGTTTGAGCCCTAACTTCGCCGCTAAGCTCCTTTTAGGACCAACTTGTCATGACAACTTGAAAAGTTGTCATGACAACTTTTACAATTTTCCACATCTTGCCTTTCTAACTTAGGCAACCTATTAAAAATCATTACTAACTTCTATTTCAACATTTCTAATGATATTTTGAACTCCTCTATTACTTTAATCAAACTATGCCTCTTTTGACCATCTAGAAGGCATCATTGACTACTCAAACCAAGAACAACCAACTAAACTAGGCATACACTTGAGTCAACCTAGACTCTAATCACACACATTGGACCCTCTTGGAGTCCTTATTGGAAAAATGACTTGGCTAAGGTCAGTACAAACCAAAATTGAAGAAGGACTATTAACCTAGGTCCTAGGTGCTCCTGCACCAATGAGGATGAAGTTGACGCTAAAAAGCTGGTGGATGAGTATTTAAACATGGAGAGAACATATAAACGATGGAGACTCCCACCACACAGACCGAAGACCGAAGGAGCTATGACTTTTTTGTAGATACTAACAAAGCCCCATTTGATGTTAACTTGTTTTCTCCCTACTTTAAGTTCACCTATTATTGTACTATACAAGTGTTGGGCATGGAAGCCTCCCCATTAATGGACATTGCTGCTATGGTGATTTGTGTCACCATCCAATCAAAGGACCCAAGGACCTTTGATTATGCTTCTTACTTAGCTCGTGCCATCAACCATGGGTTAGAAAAATTAAAGGGAGATAGGGTTAATGTGAATTTTATATACTACTCTCACCAATTGCATATGTTTCTATATGTTGGTCAATATTGATGGTATGATGAAAGAATAAGTATCTGGTAGATTACTGAGAGGGGGGGTGAATTAGTAAATAGAAAAACTGATACAAACTTTCCCAAACTCAATCTCAATCACACAAAGTAAACTTATCAATGAAATACCACTGTCAAGATCAATACTCATAAGAATATTGGTTGACTGTTACAACAACTTAATAATAAACAACATCAAACTTTTAAACATCCAAATGCTTTATCATATGTCAAAATACTTCATTCCTCAATGCTTTCAGTTATCATGCCTTATCAGAAATAGTTAAGTAGTTAATCAAATCAACCATAAGATCATAACCACAAAAACATTGACCACATGACACAAGTATTTATATATGGAAAACCCAAATAGGTAAAAACCACGGTGAGATGGGACTCACAAGATAATATCTAAACTCTTTTGAAGTTCACCCTATTAGGAACCAAGCCTGTTAAAGATTTTACAAAAGTCCTGTTAAGAATTGATCTTGTTAGGAATCACCCAGTTAAGGGATTGACTACAAATGCCTTGTTAGAAGAAAATACCCTGTAGGGAGTAACCTCAGTAGAGGATTTGAAAATCCAATCTAATAGACCACCTTGTTAGAGGATTTAATAAGTAGCCAAGCTTGTTAGAGCTTACCCAGTTAGGGGATTTCAATTCTACTGTAATTGTTAGAAAATAACAGGAGTTTGCTTGATCTATCTGAATGGAACTACATTTGCTTGATCAAATTTTTTTTGAGGGGGCATATTTATGCCCCAAGTGACACCGGGGCATACTAGGGTAGAAAAGCTTTCGTTTTCTTTGAAACAACATTGTTTGAAAATTAAGCTCAAGATCCATCTGTTTTCGGTCTGGTTGAATAAAGAGGAAGACTCCCTTATTTGGAAACATGAACCCACAGGTACTTTAACTATTTCCTCTATGTATTGTGTCCTTTCCCCCACCCCTCATGATAATCCTTACTAGTCTAAAGCCTGGATTAAGGGTCATACCCCCAAAATCAATTTTTTCTACTAGAACATCCTTCAAAATAAGATCTTGACCCTAGACAACCTAAAGGGTAGAGGCTTTGCCTTCCCTAATAGATGTTCTTTGTGTCTTCAGGAGGAAGAGTCTGTGGACCACCTGGCAATCCACTATTCCTATTATGCCTCAGTGTGGGAAAGATTTCTTAAAATTTTTAGCATTGATTGGGTGTTTCCTAACACTATCAGTGAACTATTTTCCTCCTGGAATTTTCATTGGACTAACTCCTTTTTGAGATCTTTGTGGCAGCTATCTCTTCCTCACATCCTATGGGGTCTATGGAAAGAAAGAAACAATCACATCTTCAGGGACTTATCCCTCAATCAGGATATTGTGTTCTAGAAAATTCAATGGGCGATTTTGGAAAATATTGGGATCATTGAGGGTCCCTGTTTCTCGAACAACCCCCTGGAATCAAAAATTTTAAGCTCATGGAATTTTAAGATTGTTGACAGTTCTGACCCCAACTAAAATAAAAGACCTGAAGCTAGATGGAAAACCCCCCCTTATGGTTGGTTCAAAGTTAATTTTGATGGTGTTGTAAAAGGTAACCCTGGCCCTGCAGGTTGTGGAGCTATTCTTAGAGATGATAAAGGAATTTACAAGGAAATGGTTGTTATCCCAATTGGAAGCCAAACAAACCATAAAGCTGAAGCAATGGCAGCTCTCCAAGGTATTCTCCTTGCTAAAAAATGGAATTGCCCTACCTATGGATTGAAGGGGATTCAAACAATATCATTAAATGTCTTAAGGGGACCTCAAAGCCCTCATGGTTGATCAACAATATCATTAAAGCCGCTAAAGACCTTATCAACACTTTTTTAAAAAGTTATATATCCACATCTACTATGAGGCCAATGGCTCTGTTGACTGGGCTGCCAATGCGGTAGTTAACAAAGATGAAAATTACGTGGACGGGAGAATAAGGACTCCCTAAAAATGTTAGACTAATCATTTTTAAGGACCGATATAGAAGCACTCCAAATATTTTTGATGGACAGAATAATAATGAAAAGGACTAATTGGACTACTTCTAGTTACTATAATAATGAGAGCCTCATTTATTATAATACTTATTTCATCACTTCCCACGCTTGCTAGGTAAATTTGATAGTTTCGATAAGCTTTCTGGCTAAATCGTTCTGCAAGTTTCAAAAATTGACTTTGAACAGTGAAAATATGGGTGGTAACAGGTGGCGATATGAACCAAGTAGCTGCAAAGAATGGAAACAGAAGGAGGTCTGGAGCATCCTGCAGAAGGGTGGTTTTTTGAAATTAATGGAGAGACTCCATAGACGGGATGGCACGGTTACCAGTTTTTTTTGCAAAAACTGGAGAAAGGGTATGATAAAAATGGGAGACCAGACTATTGAAATTGATGAAGACCTTATTGCCCAAGCCACGGGCCTCAGAAGAGAAGGATGCAACTTCTATAGAGACAGGAAAGTCAGTAAGGAGGCCATTGACAGATATCTAGAAATTGAGAAGGAGAAAAAATGCTTGGTGAAGTTAAGTAAAACTTACTACCCACCTAGGGCTTTTGCTAAACCCTGGTGGGAGGTCCTCTTTGTTTTAATGTGCTACATTACATTAGATGGTAGGTTTACAAAAGTTTATGGTTACCATTTCGTCTTGCTGAATCATTTTAGGCATGATGAGAAGGTTAATTTTCCTTATTTTCTACTTTGCTCGATGAATGCCACTATTAAGGCCTACAAAGAGAACCCTATGGGGGACACTACCATGCATCAAGGCTTAATGGTCCTTATTTACGACCATCTCAAGGCCAATCAAATTGCCCACATGCAGCCCTCTATAGAGTCTGAGGAGGATGGGTCTAACTCTGCCTTTTCAGTGGATGAGGAGTCTGACAGTGACCCATCGAGTGATTCTGAGGAGAGCATGGATGTTTTGGATTATGAAATTGGAAAGAAGAGGAAACACATTAAAACTAGACCTTCTTCCTCTAAGGGTAAAAAACCTAAAGGCATAATCCTCCAGATTAGCCTTTCCTCGAAGGAGGAGGTCTCTAAAGACTCAGAGAAGGAGAACCCTCAAGGGTCACTGAAAAAGAAAACTAAAGTTCACACCCAGACGAGAAATAAGCATAAGAGAAAGGAGGAGAATGTAAAGAAGCTGGAGGTTTATAAGCAGGAAAGGACCTCGGAAGCCAAACAAAACTCGAAGAAGGTGACCACGGGCGAGGCTCTTAGGGTTGAAGACACAACTACTATTCAGGACACCTCAAAAAAGGAACAGGATATCCCTGGTAAGGTTGATCCTCTCCCTAACCCTCTTCCAGAGGGTATGCAAGGTTTCATGGATACTATGGAGTGGCTTATAACTAGTTACAAGAAAGTTGTGGACGACAACAAAAAACTCAGTAATATAATTCAGATTTTGGAAACCATCAACACTGGGGAAGGGAAGACCATGGCTGATTACATAGAGGACCTAAAAAATACCTTTGCAAAAGCTGAAAACATAAGAGACTCCTTTAACCCCAGATTTGAGAAAATAGAGAAAGATTTGTTGGAAAGGAAAAATCTTGTTGACGCTAATGATCAAACTATCTCGAATACTGCCAGTAAAGTCAGCAAAATATAGGAGTGCCTGAAGAGTATTACGGAATAGAGTTTAAGCATCCTGAAGATTTCTGCTAGCAACACTAATACTCTCATCAGCAAACTGGATGAAGAGAAGGAGATCCTGGATATTGACCCGGACACTGAAGGTACAGGGGAAACACAAGGACCCAGAACCCGAACCAGAGGCAAAAAGAAAGAAAAGAAACCTAACAAGGACCTGGAAGATCTCAAAGCTATTGGGGCCACCTATGACCAGCTAGTGAAGGAGGCGGAGGACCTGCTGAAGACTATAGCTGTGTAGCGCTTTCCTTGTTTCTTTGTTGTTTTTATCTTAGCTGTCTTTTTAGTTAGCTGGCTTTTTTGCCAGTCGTTTTGTAAGTGGTTCTTAAGCTCTGGACTTTTTAATGTCTTATCTTAATCTCCTTTGTTAAAGTTTTCAGGTCCTAAAAACTTGTTTTTCTAAATTAATCAGAACATTGTTTGAATATTGTCTCAAAGAGGGGAAAATGTAGACACCTAAAAATGTCTCATTGATCATGTACTAATTATTCATCTTAATTAGTTAAATAATTCTTTAATTATTTAATCAAGCTAATTATTCATTCTTATTAATCAATATTATTCTTCTATTTCTTCTAATTTTCCATCATCTTATTAATTAATTATTATATTCTATCCCCATCATTCATATCATTAAAACCCTTTTCTAATATTAATTAAATATTTATTATTTAATTAATTGTGATTTAATTCATTTAATTGAATAATATTTATCAACTTCAAAAGCATGCAAGATAAAATTGAATTTCAATAAAATATCCTACAACACATTCTAAATTAAACAATTCAATTAATTGATTAATGAAATCAATTATCTTTCCAATCTCTATTTCTATCTTCCACTTTGCATTTTTTCAAAAGCATTCAATCAATCATCTTCGGTTAACAATTCAATCTATTTCAATCTTCAATTCAATTAATTGATTAATTACACATTTCTTTAATTCTCCTCCAGTCATTCTTTTTTATCTTCCAGCCAACTTTTTCTCAATCAGTTAACTTATTTATCTATTCAATATATTTTGTTCAACCTCCAAATCAACAGTTCAACTATCAATTAGCATGTGAGCTCACTAGAGTTCCATGTCTTAATAAATCTCCTCCAAAAATCTATAAATTCAGCTTCCAATCTCCATTTTCAACAATCACAAACTTTGAAATCTTGTGTCATTTGCAAGTTAGTAGTGCAATATCTAAGAGCCATCATACCACAAGAAGTATAAGAACAATGGAAGCTACATGCAATCATGGAATAGGGATTTTTGATTGAAGATTATAAAACTCTATTATTTTGTTTGCATTATTTCATTGATATTTGTTAGAATTCTTTAAGTAGATAGGGATTCATGATTTCCCTTTAACTCTAGTTAAGAAATGATGAATTTTATTGAGTATACACACATCTCAAAGCCAAAGTCAGTTTCTCCTCTGCCAAACATGCCTTCTCTACGACTACCTCCAATGACTTAGGCCCATGCATCTGAACCTCACTATTGATGCAGTCACTAAGACCTCTAACAAAATGTTGAATCGACATCAACTCATCATCACCTATCCCAGTGTCTTGCTTAAGTTCAAAGAACTTACACTTGTACTGCTCAACCAACATACTCTGCTACCTTAGATCATGAAACTCGTCGACCTTCCTCTTCCTCCAATGATCAGATAAGAAATGGGCACTAAACCGCTCAAGGAACAAATCCCATGAAACTGTTACAATATCAATTCTGCTCCTTCATACGCCACCAAGAGGATGCAAAGTCACAAAGATGCATAATCGCACACCTCACCTTGGTATTACTACTATACGGGTGCATAGAAAAACACTTATTCAAATCCAACAACCAAGTTTCTACCACCATGTTGTTGCTAGAACTATCAAAAGTAGGAGGATGAGCTTGCAAAATATCTCTCATGTGACTAGCTGCACTAGCATCTAGATCTACCTCAACTCTCCTCCATGGTGAATGTGAGTGCTCTCTCCCCTGATGAAAAGAATAGTGAGACTCCTCCTATCAATTGTCCTCCTGACCTGGTCCTAATCAATTAAGAAGATTCCGTAGAGCATTAACCAATTGTGAAATCACATTACCACCCTGTTGATCCTACTACTGCTGCTCCTCATGGTGTGACTCTTCAAAAACCTCAAGGTGAGGATTCCGTCAAGTACCCATATGACCACCACTATCACAACCTCTACCTCTGATAGGCATCTTGTCAGTAAATCACAAAAGAGATTATAAGCTAATGTTAAGATTACAAATGCAAGAATAAAACAAGAAAGGATAAACTGCTGGGCTACCCCATGCTAAGTGCTAACACATACAATGGGCTCATGTGAGACTAGAGTACCCAGTGTATGAACATGGGCTCTGATACTAGATGTAATGCCCACCAAAATATCTAAGAAAAATAAACATAATCTAACCACAAATAGAGATAATTTAAAAAAAAAAAAAACATCTACTAATCAACATATGCAACTATGAACAACTACCATGTGCATACCAAATACATCAACTACTATCTACAATAACCCATAGGAAATCATAAATCCTAACCATAACATCATATAACACAAGTAGAAATAAGATAACATAACATCCATTCCCCTAGGGTATCTCAACACCACTACTCAATGAATAACACCTGAATCTCTAAGTTTATTTTACAATACCAAACCAGGTGTTCCTAATTACCATTCTTACATAATTCATACAATACATTATGAATCTATATATATATATATATATATATATATATATATATCTATGATTAAGAATAGAACATTTCCTGGAGAATTTCATTACATATCATCAAGATTACTAATCATATGCATGTACATGAATTATAACCACAAGCATTAACCTTTCTAAACATGATTCCATATAAGTTAACATATAAAAAATCTAACACAACTTTAAACATAATGAACATTTCCTCAATATGAATAATATGATATTACATCATCTTATAACATCCCAAAATCATAGTCTTTACAACATCATATTACATAATGTAACAATTAAAAGACTACTTACTCTTCTTTCACATTTACAATGCCATCATAAATACAACTTATCCTAAATACATAGAATTCAGCTACAAGTCTTCTCGCATAGTGATGAACAATAGAATCCATATCCACGCACGCCAACACCAACAAAGAACATCTCAATGGAAGGAGGCATCAAACCGCTTGACCATGTGAAACCAAATAGGAATCACCCCCCATGATAGGAGATGACATGAGGTTCCAACTCTCACTCAAGACCTAGGATGACACCTAAGAACCAAGGGACTCAACATGACATCACAAAGGTTAACAACAAGATTAAGATAGCCAAATCACTTCACAAGGCTAAATATAAATCAATGAAAGTCTCTTCCAGAGGCGCAATACAAAAGCAAGGTATAAGGACCATGGTCATATGTAGGAATGGAGTGTCACCACAGTTTATCCTCACATAGAAGGGAACATGGACAACCATGATAGACACACCTCTACATTATATCCTCACAAAGAAGGTAAATATACACCCATAGTAGTCATGCATGCTATCCTTACTCATGATATGCATACAATCTACTCTCACATAGAATGTTTAAAATCAATCCCCGATAGACATGTGGAGCCATCTCAACCTATGTGAGAACAAGGGAGATTAGCTTGCCATATCAATGGCCTTAACAAATTAATATTATCTTATTAGGTGAAACCCAACCCAATCAATTTAATCAATAATATTATCACTTGTTTATATCAATAAAACTTTCAATGTGGCCTACCGGTCTAGGTACCAAACAACCTATCTCACTCAACCCCAGTCATCACATGAAATCCCACTCCATCTACCATATGCCAAGACCTTAGGGAACAAAAATATCAAATAACATCATAAACACATAATGAATGCTCATAGGAGACATAAAAGTGATCATAACATAATTGAGAACATACTGATCACAATAGGATACATAAAGCCACAAACAAGGCAAGAGCCTTCACCAATGCATAGCAATCAAAGAACCAAAGCATAAACATGATCCAAAGATTAATCCATATCCATTAAAATCCTCAATGGTGAGGCAAAACACATCCCATTGGAGCTATGATATCAATCCTCAACAACAAGGAAATTCTCCCTCTTGCTAGAGAAATACAATACCTAGGAAACCACATCAATGCTTTGGCACAAACCTTCTTACTGAAGCATAAAATCTTATAATAAATTCAAAATGAATCCATACACATCACTAAGAAACTCAAAATAGACATGCAAATCCTCTGGAAGAACCCCAAAATTAAACTGACAAAACCCAGATCTTGGAAACCCTAAAAACTGCAAACTGCCAGTAGAATTACACATCTGAAACCCATAATAGTGCATATGAGTCATGTTTTAGTGAATCTGCAAATTATTTTAGTGCATATGACCTCTGAAATAGCGCATTTGAAACAGAGAAGAAAACGGGCATAAAATGGACTCAGAACTTAACGAAAAAGACCATTTTGATTCCTAGGCTCACAAATTGATCTACTAACGCCCCTAGAAGGTGGAGAATGATGAAAATCATAGGTAAAACACTTAATCAAGGATTCATAGACTCTCTAATAAAATTTAATCACAAATCACAATTGCATACGCACTCAAAAGTGCACTGTAAGACATGCAGTTTTCTAAATCATAAGGGAAGTTGTAATAATGCATTAATATGATAGACGAAGCATTACAAAGGCTGTCTAAAGCTCACACTCATCTCAATAATTACACAAATGATTTATAGCCAGAATTTCAAGTCATTGATGAACAAATATCAACTCCGAACAAGCTACAGGAGACTCAAAATTCATAGATTGAATACAATAACAAGGAAGATGCAATAGCACAATAAAGGAGAAATCAAAGCACCAATCCAACTATTAGACTCAACCAAATCATAGGGAGATGGAAGTAGGATTTTAACAGAGAAATAAAAACACAGAGAACCATTCATGGCAAGCATCATTTCAAGAATTTGCAAATTAATCCAATACTAATATCAATTTTCTCAAATCTTCACCCAATCACAAATTTAATCTTTATATATCAATTCAAATCCCAAAACAATCTTTCAAACAAAACTAGAAGACAATCTTTGATCAAATGCATGTAGACAATTTCTTTTAAAAAATCAAATTCAAAAGATGAAGAAGCCAACCTAGAAATCACAATCCAATAAAGGTAGATTCGAAGAAGAGAAACAATCCAACACTTCAAGAAATCCAATCTTCAACCAAGCTCAGATTAAGAAAAACCAAAATGTAAATCGAAATCTTCCTCATGGTAACCCGGTAGCCTTCACAGAATGCTCAATAAATAAAAATCAACCTCAAATTATAAGAAAATTCTGATCAATCAGAAAATTTGGAAAAACAATATATCATACCTACCATTACAAGTTTCGTGGCAAATATTATTTAGAAGTATTATTTACTTACCCATTAGAAATAACCAATCAAATAGAAGGGTAGGTAAACTTTATGTTATAACTATTTATACAAACAATACTAATGTAACAATATACTTACAAATAGATTATTAATCAATGATAAATAATTAAATGGTCAAATTAAATAATAAATCAATAATAAAACCATAAATAAATAATACAAATAAATTAAATCAAATAAATTAATCTCAACAATAAATTTTAATTATCAATAAATCAATATAATCAATAAATAAATCATTAACAATAATAAATCAAATCAATCAAAATAATGAATAAATAAATAAATAATATATAGATCAATAATCAATAAATCAAATCAATTAAATAGATTAATTAAATTAATCTCAATTAAATAAACACAGACCTCTACAATTAATAATCAAAAATTTTAATTAACCAAATAAATAAACAATACTCATACTATAGGATAAATTAATTTTAACATTAATAAATTATCTTATCCCATCCATTAATCAACTAATAAACATACTCACATCACTAAAAGTAACCCAACGAAAGGGGAACATCGATACAAGACTAGCCACCAACTTAAGCCACAACACAACTGACAAGGTGAACAACTAAGCCTAGAGTGAGTGAGGGAAACTCATGCCATCTCCAACAACTTGGCATTGGGATAGGACATGCTCAGACCTGTGAGACCAATGGAGTCAATTTTTGGTACCTGCAATCCTACAATCACCACTAAAACATAATATGATACATATAAAACATATATGCATCATGATAAACAAGCAAGTGAAAAGAGAATCACAACACCATATTATGCTTGCAATGAGTGATACGACATTGTCCCTTTCATGAAGATAGTCACACAATAATAGCATCAATACATCGCATGAACCATAATCACAAAATAGGGGTTAGAATCATCATAAAATCATTAATCATATAGACCACATAGGAATATCAAATTCATATAATCCATCCATCAAGTAATCCTGAATGTAAGATCAGTCTCATGAATCATCAAATAGCATATGTCCATATAAAGTATCTAGCATCACAGTATCATCTAAATAGAAATAAAGTCATAAGTAATCATCAAAACATCATCCATATGTCTAAATAGTATTGAAGCATAAATAAAAAGGTGAGTCTAGGAGGGCCACTGCATCCTACCCCCTTTGCCTAGGCTTACTCCTGGAAGCCTAAGAATAAATAGGGGTACAAATCTCTCATCCTCATAGCATCATCCCATCTCGTCAAAGAATCATCACTTGGGTCCCATTGGACCCTTACCTTCTCTATGTCCTGACCCCTGAGGGTTAGCCCTCGATGCCAAATAATGAGCATGGGTTCCAAAGCAACCTACCCATCCTCGACCTACAACAAATGCCAATTCAAAACATGCAATATATCAGGATGATAAAGTCTCAACACAAACACATAAAACACATCATGGATATGGGACAAGCTAGGTGACAAGGCAAGGTGATATGCTACATGAACAATCTGCCCCAAAATCTCAAAAGGTCCTACAAATAGAGGCATCTACTTAGAGCCTTTTCCATAACAGATAGGACTCTTTCATGTATGCTCTCAAAAACACCTTGTCTCCAATAGCAAATTGTCTGTAGACACAGTTAGCATCAGCATATTTCTTATGTCTATAATGTGTTGTTGTCAAATTCTCTCTGATACGCCTCACCTACTACTTCATGTCCTACAACATCTCTGAACCAAGAAGCATGTTGTTTTCCAATCTATCCCAACTCAAGGGTGTATGACACAGTCGACCATATATTCTTGCAAAGGAGACATGATAATAGAACTATGATAGCCATTATTATAGGCAAACTCCACCAAATGAATGTAATCCTCCGATTTGGACTACTGTTTTATTACGTACATTTGCAACATATCCTCCAATACCTAATTAACACTCTCTATTTGACCATCTATCCCAAGATGATATGTCAAACTGAAGATCAGTTGTGCTCCTAAATAATGCTAAATGGAAGTCCATAATGTTGACATGAAGTGAACACTGGATCATGGTCTGATATAATCTGTCAAGGAATACCATGTAACCTCACAATTTGCTCCATGAAAATATGGGCCACTGATGCTACTATGTATGAGGATCTAACTGACACAAAATGTGCCACCTTGGTCAACCTATCAATGGTGACCATGATAGCATCATGACAACGTGAAGACAAAGGCAAACCAATGATAAAATCTATAGATATAATGTTCCATTTCCATATTGGAACCAAGTTCGATTGCAACAAACCTGCTGGATGTCGGTGCTCTGCCTTCACTCGCTAACACTCTAAGCAACATGACACAAAATTTTTTATCTCTCCTCATGCCTACCCAATGATATAGTTGTCACAAAGTCATGTGTATCTTATTGACACTAGGATGTGCTGAGTAAGGTGCATGATGGGCCTCCAACAAGATCAATGCCCGAAGATCATCTAAAGGTGGAACATATATGTGTCCCAAATGTTGAAGAAGACCATCGCAATCCAAAGAGAAACCTATATATCTACCATCCAAATCTCTCTCATGCAATCTCTACACTAACCTCTTGATACCAACTGTCAAAGGGAAGAGCACTAAGTATCCTGCTCCCCAAGTCAACACTGAGAGACGCCATTGAAACCTCATGCCTCCTCTGACTTAAGGCATCTGCAACCACATTCTCCTTACCCTAGATGTATCTCACCTCAAATTCATACTCACACAAGAACCTAATCCGATGTCATTGCCTAGCATTCAAGTTCGACTGCGTGAAAATGTACTGCAAACTACGGTGGTCATTGTGCAGCTCGAATAGATGCCCAAGGAGGAAATGCCTCCAATGAACCAAAGCATGAACTACAGGAACTAGCTCTAAATCATGAGTAGGGTAATTTAACTCATGATCTTTATGCTTACATGACTCATATGTTATCACTCTGCCATCCTACATAAGAACCACTCCAAGACCCTCTAAGGATGCATCTGTGCACACCAAAAAATCATGCAAAGAATCTGGCACTACTAGAATAAGTGCACTAGTTGGACGCTCCTTAAGGATCCAAAATATTGTCTCACACTGATCTGACCACACAAACTTCTTCCCTTACCTCTGAAGAGAAGTGATAGTGTGATAAATCCTCAAGAAATCTTGAAAAAATCTATGATAATACCCTACAAAACACATGAAGCTTTACGTGGGTGAATCCACTATAGCCTGAATCTTAGAGGGTTCCACTGTGATACCCTCTTCTGAAATGACATGACCCAAATATCTCACCTTTTTCTGGAATAACTTTCACTTTGCCACGTTGGCGTACAACTGATTATCTCATAAGCACTACAAAACCTATCTCATATGCTCATCCACTATCTCGAGAAAACCAATATATCTTCCAAGAATGCAAGCACAAACTTGTCGAGATACATCTTGAAAACTCCATTCATCAAGCTCATAAAAACCAATGGAGAATTAGTGAGACCAAAAGGTACCAATGTGAACTCATAGAGTCCATATCTAGTGTCAAATATTGTGCGATGAATATCTTCCTCATGAATCCTCAATTAGTGATACACCAACTTAAGGTCTATCTAGGAGAAGACCTTCACATCCTTAATCTGATCAAACAAATCATCAATCCTTAGCAAAGGATATCAGTTCTTCACCGTCACCTTATTAAGTTGCATATAATCAATACATAACCTAAGAGAACCATCTTTCTTCTTCACAAACAATACCAACATGCCCCATAGAGAGACACTAGAGTGAATGAATCCCTTAGCCAATAACTCCTCCAACTACAATCTCAACTCACTCAACTCCTGAGTCGTGATCCAATAAGGAGCCTTAGATATAGGATCTGCACCTAGAATAAAATCCATTCAAAAATCAATGTCGTGCTTCAGGAGAAAACCTGGAATCTCACTCAAGAAAAAATCAGAAAGCTCTTAGAGAGTGGGATGTTGATGAAGGAGATCATCACGATTCACTCCCTCATCTAACTCATCCAATTTTACTATAAATAGCTGACAACCCTACCACACACACCGCTTCAACTGCATGTTGGAAATCATGTGAAGAGAAATAGGTCTCTGAACACCCACTATCTCCACACTTTTCCCATTGTCATCTAAACACTGCACCCTCTACCCACGATAGTCAATACTAGCCTGATGAAACTAAAGCTAATCCATGCCTAGCACAACACCATAAGTACCTGAAGAGAGAACACAAAGATCCACTACAGTGGTACGGACTCCCAAATCCAACTCACAACCATGCACAATGGAATCAACTACCACCTTGGATCCCGTAGCCAACTCAACCTGCCACCTATCACCTTGCTTTGCCACAACAAGCCCACATTTCTCTACTACTGAAGGTGAAATGAAAGAATCAGAAGCACCTAAATCAAATAGCACTGAGCAAGAGATACCACTTATCTCACATGTAGTCTCAACCATTGTAGCCTTGTGTTCATCTTGATAGTTATCAACCACTACAAACACACAATGGGATCTCCCTTCATCACCTACTGTAGGCTCGGAAGCTACCGGTCTCTGTCTTGACATCTATGTGGGTCTTTGAGGAAATGGGATGCATAGTGGCCCTGCTATCCACAAGTAAAGAAACTCCCTCTGCTAAATCCCCAAATATCTGGAGGTCCAATGGACTAGTGAACACTACGTCTACTCGACTACTGAAAACTCCAAGATGGTTGAGAAGGAACTAATCGCCTATTGGGCTACCTGCCATGATCTCTATCCTACTGAGATTTATCACCATGCACAAAACTCTGACTCTAAGGGAACTTCTTCTAATATCGTAGACCACTCCGAAAAGAAGAGGGGTAACTCTTGGCAACACCTAAAGACTGTGGTTGTGCACTCCTCACAAATGGTCCTGAAACTAGAGCACTAATTGTGTGCACACCCGGTGCATGTCCCAAAGATAAAGTTAGGTTATCCTATACCAAACATGCATTCTCTACAACTACCTCCAATGACTTAGGCTCGTGCATCTGAACCTCACCACTTATGCAGTCATTGAGACCATTAACAAAATGTTGAATCAACATCGACTCACCACCAACTATCCTAGTGTACAGCTTAAGTTTAAATAACTTACGCTCTTACTTCTTGACCAACATACTCTGCTCCCTCAAATCATGAAACTCGTTGACCTTCCTCTACCTCCAATGATCAAATAGGAAATGGGAACGAAACCGATCAAGGAAAAACTGCCATGGAAAAGTCGCAATATCAAGCCACAGATTTTGCTCCATTATATGCCACCAAGTGGATGAAAAGTCACAAAGAGGCATAATCACACACCTTGCATTGGTGTTAATGCTATACGGGTGCATAGAAAAACACCTACTCAAATCCAACAACCAAGTTTCTACCTCCATTTCGCTGCTAGAACCATCAAAAGTAGGAGGACGAGCCCACAAAAGATCTCCCATGTGGCAAGTTGCACTAGCATCTGGATCCACCTCAACTCTCCTCTTAGGTGAATGTGAGATCTCTCTCTCTTGATGTCAAGAATGGTGAGACTCCTCTTGTCGATTATCCTCCTAACCTGGTCCTAATCAAAGAAGATTTTGTAGTGCATTAACCAACTACAGAATCGCATTACCACCATGTTGATCCTATTGTTGTTTCTCTTCATGGTATGACTCTTCAAAAACCTTAGGACGAGGATTCCGTCGAGAACCCATACAACCACCATGACCATGACCTCTACCTCTGGCAAACATCTTTTCTAGAAATAGCAAAAGAGACTATAAGCTAATGCTATGATTACATATGCAAGAAAATAACAAGCAAGGATAAACCATTGGGCTAACCCATGCAAGTGCTAACATGCACAATGGGCTCATGTGAAACTAGAGTATCCAGTGTATGAACATGGTCTCTGATACCAGATGTAATGACCGCCAAAATACCCTAGAGAATTAAAAATAATCTAACCACAAATAGAGATAACTTTAAAAAAAAAACATCTACTAATAAACATATGCAACTATGAACAACTACCATGTGCATACAAAATACATCAATTACTATCTACAAGAATGCATAGAAAATCATAAAACCTAACCATATCATTACATAATGCAAGAAAAAATAAGATAACATAACATCCATTCCCCTAGGATATCTCACTACTACTACTGAATGAATAACACCTCAATCTCTAAGTTAATTTTACAATACCAAACCAAGTGTTCATAATAACCAACTATAGAATCGCATTACCACCATGTTGATCCTATTGTTGTTTCTCTTCATGGTGTGACTCTTCAAAAACCTTAGGGCGAGGATTCTGTCGAGAACCGATACAACCACCATGACCATGACCACTACCTCTGACAAACATCTTGTCTGGAAATCACAAAAGAGACTATAAGCTAATGCTATGATTACACATGCAAGAAAATAACAAGCAAGGATAAACCACTGGGCTAACCCATGCAAGTGCTAACATGCACAATGGGCTCATGTGAAACTAGAGTATCTAGTGTATGAACATGGTCTTTGATACCAGATGTAATGACCGCCAAAATACACTAGAGAAATAAACATAATCTAACCACAAATAGAGATAACTTTAAAAAAAAAACATCTACTAATAAACATATGCAACTATGAACAACTACCATGTGCATACAAAATACATCAATTACTATCTACAAGAACGCATAGAAAATCATAAAACCTAACCATATCATCACATAATGCAAGCAAAAATAAGATAGCATAACATCCATTCCCCTAGGATATCTCACTACTACTCAATGAATAACACCTCAATCTCTAAGTTAATTTTACAATACCAAACCAAGTGTTCATAATAACCATTCTTACATCATTCATACAATACATTATGAATCTTTGTATATATCCATCTCTATGATTAAGACTAGAACATTTCCTGAAGAATTTCATTACATATCATCAAGATTACTAATCATATGCATGTGCATGAATTATAACCACAAGCATTAACCTTTCTAAACATGATTCCATATAAGTTAACATACAACAAATCTAACTCAACATTAAACATAATGAACATTTCCTCAAAATGAATCATATGATATTACATCATCTTATTACATCCCAAAATCATAGTCTTTACAACTTCATATTACATAATGTAACAATTACAAGAGTGCTTACCCTTCTTTCAAATTTACAATGCCATCATGAATACAAGTTATCCCAAATACATAGAATTTAGCTACAATTCTTCTTGCATAGTGTTGAACAATATACTCTACATCCACGCACCCTAACACCAATGAAGAACATCCCAATGTGACACAGTCAAGGAAGGGTGATCCAATGAAGGACAACCCAAACTTGCAGCTTAAATCATAAACCATGCAAAGCATATCGGTAACCGATAACAAGGTGCCAGAAATAGAAGAAAGGACAACTGATAACAAGACATAACACATAATCGGTAAACAATATGAATGAATCATATTATAATCTAGAAAAATATACATGTCACATGCTGGATCACAGTCCAGGATACAAACAATGCTTATAATGCAATTACAAAATCCATAGATCATCCTCATATCAAATCGGCCTCTGGTAACATTCTAACAGTTCTATCCTAATCCGGACCTCAGCCTTCTGACCTCAATCCTACTGGATCAGAATCTTGTCGGTTCTACATCTTCACTCAATCTCAAAGCTTTATCTTCAATCTTCTAACGTCTCTCTGTTATCTTCAAATGATTCACAAGCTTCCATTTATACCATCTCCAAATAATTATAACTCGAGCACGTCATCCCAAAGACCAACCAGTTCATGAAATGTGCAATGATAACATGTCGGCCCAAATCACTAATAACACTCCAAACAATGCACACACTTCTAGGAATACCATCCAAGGCCCAAAGCAACACCTCAAACTATCTGCAAGTCATGGAGATCAACCGCAACCCAAAATCATCTTCACTCAACATACAGCCAGGCTAACTGGTAAGAACACACCAATCAGGACAATACTGGAATCCACATCTTACCGAAAACAAGGCCAAATGCTATAAAACTTGAACACAACAAAGACCATGAACACAAGGGAATAAAACCAAAACCACAATGCTAAACACTCAAACAAGAAGAAATGCCACGCTCTCAAGCAATTTCACTAAAAACTGCCCAACCGATAAGAACTAGACTGGTGCTCTTGGATCAGATTCTTGAGGTTAATTGAAAAGTGAGTCCCATCACTTACTATGGTTCAGCAATCGGTCAGTAAGCACTTGCGACTACCTCAAGAGATTCGACGATCTAACCATAACTCTTGGTTGCCTCTCCATGATGATCTACCGATATAAACTATAGCCTGCCTCAATCGGTGATCTGTTCAAGTCTTCACCCCTTAATTGCCTCAAGATCAAGCTCTAGGATTGGTGGTCTACCTGCAAACCTTTATCTGCCTCATGTTTGGCAATCTGAACAAGCCCACAAGTTGCCTCAATCTTCTCTCCAACCAACCGGTGCACAAACAACACTCTATCCAACAACAGGTTCACGAATCAGCTCTGATACCATTTGACGTAGTCAAGGCAGAGTGATCCAATGAAGGACAACCCAACCTTGTAGCTTAAATCATAAACCATGAAAATCATATCAGTAACCGGTAACAAGGTGCTAGAAACAATAGAAAGAATAATCGGTAACAAGACATAACACATAACCAGTAAACATTATGAATAAATCTTATTACAATCTGGAAAATTATAGATGCCACATGTTGGATCACAGTCTAGGATACAAACAATGCTTATAATACAATTACAAGATCTGTAGATCATCCTCATATCAAATCAGCCTCTGGTAATAGTCTATTGGTTCTATCCTAATCTGAACCTCAGCCTTCCAGCCTCAATCCTACCGGATCAGAATCCTGTTAGTTCTACATCTTCACTCAATCTCAAAGCTCTGTCTTCAATCTTTTGACTTCTCTTTGTTATCTTAAAATGATTCACAAGAATCCATTTATACCATTTGCAAACAATTACAACTCAATCAAGTCAGCCCAAAGACCAACCAGTTCATGAAATGTGCAACGGTAACATGTTGGCTCAAATCACTAAGAACAATCTCCAAACTATGCACAAACCTCCAAGAATATCAGCCAAGACCCAAAGCAACACCTCAAATGATTTGAAAGTCACGAAGATCAACCGCAACCCGAAATCATCTTCTCTTAACATACAGCCAGGCTAACCGGTAAGAACACACCATCCGAGACAATACCAGAATCCACATCTTACCAGAAATAATGCCAAATGCTATAAAACTTGAGCACAACACAAGTGCATAAACCAAAAATCACAATGCTAAACACTCAAACAAGAAGAAATGCCACGCTCTCAAGCAATTTCACTTAAAATTGCCTAGTCAGTAAGAACTAGACTAGTGCTCCAGCATCACAATGGAAGAAGGCATCAAACCACCCGACCATGTGGAACCAAATAGGAACCACCCCTCATGCTAGGAGATGACATGAGGTTCCAACTCTGACTCAAGACCTAGGTTGACACCTAACAACCAAGGGACTTAACATGACATCACAAAGGTTAACAACAAGATTAAGATAACCAAATCACCTCACAAGGCTAAATATAAATCAATGAAACTCTCTCTGAGAGGTACAACACAAAATATAGGTATACGGACCATGGTCATATGTAGGATTGGAGTGTCATCACATGCTAGCCTCACATAGAAGGGAACAAGGCCAACCATGATATACACGCCTCTACGTGCTATCCTCACATAGAAGAGTAATCCTTACTCATGATATACTTACAAGTTACTCTCACATAGAAGGGTAAAAATCAATCCCTGATAAACACGTGGAGCCATCTCAACCTATGTGAGAACAAGGGAGATTAGCTTTCCATCTCAATGGCCTCAACCAATTAATATTTTCTTATTAAGTTAAACTCAACCCAATCAATTTAATTAATAATATTATCACTTGTTTGTATCAAGAAAAATTTCAATGTGCCCTAGTGGTCTAGGTATCAAACAACCTATCTCACTCGACCCTGGTCATCACATGAAAGTCCACTCCCTCTGCCATATGCTAAGACCTAGGGTAAAAAACATTAAATAACATCATAAACACATAATGAAGGCTCATAAGAGACATAAAAGTTCTCATAACATAACTGAGAACATACTGATCACAATAGGATACATAAAGCCACAAACAAGGCAAGAGACTTCACCAATGCATAGAAATCAAATAGCCAAAGAATAAACATGATCCAAATATCAATCCATATCCATTAAAATCCTCGACATTGAGGAAAAACACATCCCACTAGAGCCATGATATCAATCGTCAACAGGAAGGGAATTCTCCCTATTGCTGGAGCAATAGAATGCCTATGAACCACCTCAATGTTAGGGCACAAATATTCTTACCGAAGCATAAAATATCATAATAATATCAAAATGAATTCATACACATCACTGGGAAACTCAAAAAAGACATACAAAGCCTCTAGAAGAACCCCAAAATCAAACTGACAAATCCTAGACCTCGAAAACCCTAAAAATTGTAAATTGTCAACAAAATTGTGCATTTGAAACCCAGAATAGCGCATATGGTTTGTTGAATAGAACATATGACTCATGTTTCAGCGCATCTGCAACTTATTTTAGTGTATATGACCCTTGAAATAGCACATTTGAAACAAAGAAGAAAACAAGCATAAAATGGACTCAGAACTTGATGAAAAAGCCCAGTTTGGTTCCTAGGCTCACAAATTGATCTACTAACGCCCCCAAAAGGTGTGAAATGATGAAAATCATAGGGAAAAAAATTAATCAAGGATTCATCGACTCTCTAATAGAATTTAATCACAATCACATATGCACTCAAAAGTGCACTGTAAGACATCCAGTTTTCTAAATCACAAGGGAAGTTGTAATAATTCGATAAAAGGATGGAAGAAGCATGAAAAATGTTTTCCAAAGCTCATACGCATCTCAAGACTTACACAAATGATTTATAGCCAAAATTGCAAGACTGATGAACAAATATCAACTCCGAACAAGCTATAGGAAACCCAAAATTCATAAATTGAACACAATAACAAGGAAGATGCAATAGCACAATAAAGGAGAAATCAAAACACCAATCCAACTATTAGACTCAACCAAATCATAGAGAGATGGAAGTAGGAATTTAACAAAGAAAGAAAAACACATGGAACCATTCACGACAAGCATCATTTCCAAAATTGGCAAATTAATCCAATACTAATATCAATTTTCCCAAATCTTCACCCAATAAAAAATTTAATCTTTAAATATAAATTCAAATCCCAAACCAATCTTTCAAACAAAACCAGAAGACAATCTTTGATCAAATGCAATGTAGACAATTTCTTTCCTAAAATCAAATTCAAAAGATGAAGAAGCCAACTTGGAAATCGCAATCCAATAACGGTAGATTCAAAGAAGAGAAACAATCCAACACTTCAAGCAATCCAATCTTCAACCATGCTCAAATTCAAAAAAACCAAAATGCAAATCGAAATCTCTTGGATGGTAACCCAATAGTCTTCACAGAATGCTCAATAGATAAAAATCAACCTCAAACTATAGGAAAATTCCTACCAATCAAAAAATTCAAAAAAACAATATATCATACCTACCATTACAAACTTTGAGGTAAATGTTATTTAGAAATACTATTTACTTGCCCATTCGAAAATAACCAATCAAATAGAAGGGTAGGTAAACTTTATATTATAGCAGTTAATACAAACAATACTAATAGCAATATAATTACAAATAGATTATTAATCAATGATAAATAATTAAATAGTCAAATTAAATAATAAATCAATAATAAAACCATACATAAATAATACAACTATATTATATAAAATAAATTAATCTCAACAATAAGTTTAATTATCAATAAATCAATATAATAAATAAATAAATCATTAACAACAATAAATTAAATAAATCAAATAATGAATAAATAAATAAATAAATAATATATAGATCATTAATCAACAAGAGCTGTGATATAGCTAGAGTCCCTGCCTATTTGCTAAAAACTAATGAGTTATTGTTTTTGTGTGAAAATAATAAAAGGATTTCTTATTGTTTAGATTTCATAAGGAGCATAGTGATTGATGTTATGTGGTTTTTGGCTTGTCTAGTACCTTAGGCTAGTTGTCTTTTTTTTGCTGCCATTTTTGTTTTGGCATTGAAACAAACATATAGATATTTTGGCATTGAAAGTGAAAGAAGACATTAGATGGAGGAATCTAACATTAGCATAAAACTAGCAATTGCATCTTGGTATGCAATAGGTACACCAAAGAGGTGTGGAAGGTCAATTAGGCAATTTTTTGTCTATTAGTTGCATACTCTTGTGTATTAAATGAGGTCAACTGGTAGACCATTTAGCAAGTGATGTTGTTTATGCAACAAAAGTCTTAATGAAGAAATGACATCATCAAATCAACTATACATCCACTTACAAAGATCCTATCAGGAGTGAAATAAAACCTATGAATCAAGAAGATAAATAGGCTAATTTTATGTTCATAATAGAGAGGGTGGGAGAGATGGAGTGTGGGAGAGTGGGAGAGAGGGGGTAAGGAGATAGAGATAAAAAATGTGTACATAAAGATGAAGATTGAGGAAAGGGATATGGAGGGAAGGAGAGAGGGAGAGAGATAAAGAGATGAGATGGGGATGGATAGAGATGAAAGAGAATAATACATAGAGGTAGAGATCTAGGGAGAGATAGAAAGATAAATATAGAAATAGGAAGTGATACATAGATAGAAATAGAGTGAGAGAGATATATAGGGGTGGAGAGAGGACAAGATAACAAGATTGAGATAAAGGGAGAGTTGAGAGAAGAAGTATGTAGAGATAGAGATAAAGTGACAATGAGATATAGATATAGAGGCCTAAGAATAGTGAGGGACGGAGAGGGAGAGACATAAATGAATAGATGGACACATGTCTAGAGGTAGAGGGAGTAAGAGGAAGATAGAGCAAGACAAAGAGGGAGACAAATAGATATGCATATAGAGAGAGGGAGAGGGAAAGATAAAGATAGAGAGAGGTAGGAAGATAGAGAGGGGGATATAAAGAAGAGGAGATAACAAGATGTAGAGGAACATGGAGAAGGAAATATAGATCTACATGATGATATAGAATGATAAAGAGTAATAAGGATCCATTGCCAATATGCACATGTTATGTTTGCAATGGGGAGAGAGGAGAAGAGGAAGAGATAAAAGGGGAAAAGATAAATATAATTGAATAATAATTTTATATAAATATTAATTATATAACATTTAACTATATAATATGATTATATCAAGATTTTTTTTTTTTTTAAATGGAGCATGTTTATATATCATATTATTTTATATTATAATATTATATTGGCTAACCAGATTCTATTTCTTAATCTAATTTCAAATTTTCAAAAAATGTAAAAAATATAAAATATTGATATTACAAACAATAACAACATTAATTGAAAGATAAATTCAATATTAACAGATAATTTTTTATTATAAAATTGGACGTAAATATAGAACAAGTAAATCCTTAAATAAATTAAATTTGAAAAATTAAAACTTTAATTCAAGTAATAGATTAGAATTAAAATGAATTATATGAAAGTTGGTACAATATAAAATTTATTTTTTACATAAAAAATTTCAAGTAAAATCATAATAAAAAAAGCTAAAAATACAAAGAAACATATTAAAAAAGATTTAAAAAATTAATTTTGTTCATGTAATTTTTTTATTATCTTTTGAAATCATAGATAATGTCAAATATTATTAAATTTTTAAAAATATTCTATAAAACAATACTAAATTTTTTTAAAATATAATAATTAATAAAAAATTAAAAATATAATAATAATATTGCTTATTAATGTTAAATTAATACGAAGTTTTGAATTTTTGATATGAGATTTCTATATCTTATAAAAACTAATAGAAGATCAAATGAATGATAGTGAAAACAAATTAGAATAATTTAATATTTTTAATTGAATTATCTATAATTTTTATCTAAATTATTTAATATAAATTAAAAATTTATCTTTAAAATTATTTTAAGAATCACCATGTGCTAAAAAATGCTTTATTAAAAAACAGAGTAAATAGTAAATACAATATATAGATAATTAATATCTTTAAAATGTTTTCATCACACATTTCACAATTAATCTATTTATGAGAAATTGTGTGCAACATTTTTAACCTATGGTTTGTAACAATTTTGCTATTTAAATCAAATTTATGCTAAATTCTCATATTCGCTGATTGGCTGACAGTATTTTTCCTAGTGTTTTTTTTGGATTTGTCTATTAAAATTGAAGAAAATAATCTTTGACCAGTTAAAGATTATTATGTGCTCTGCTAATCCAAATTTTTCGTCGTTGTTTTCCCAAGGACATGTAGTGCATTCAAAGAGGTGGTAGTTTTAAAATGTTTCATGGTGTGCCTTGTCTAGGATTAGTGTATTCAAATAGATGGCATTTTTAAAATGTTTCACGTACCTTGTCTATGCTTCCAATTTTACATGAAAGGTTAAGTAATATTTTTCCTGTAGAGTGCCCATTTTTTTCTTCATGAGCATTGTTGACTGCATCATAGAATTTGTGCAGAATCTTGAGGGTAAGTTTTTAGATTTTAGTTTTTTTTTAAATGTTTGAGTTCTGTGATATTTTTCTTGGAAAATCTATCCTTTTCTTCCTCATTGATGTGCTTCGCTTCAGGTAGTTCAGGTACTACATGATTCTACACCAAATTATTTGTAAATAGTAGTGAAGTGATTTTACATAATTATGTTTTCTTCATGCGGTGCTAAGTGCTACCATAATAACGAAATTTCTATCTGATGATAATGGCAGAATAGATACTGACCCTTTTTAGGAGATTGCAAGCTACCGACTTCTTGTGTAATGCCCCACCAGGAACCCCGAAGGAAAACCCACAACAAGGGTGGAACATTTTTTTTTTTTAAGTATAAACATCATAAGTGCATTTACACAACATGCACGATAACACAAGCGAAAGACTTACACCAGAATTCCTTAAAGGTTTCTAATGAAGAATTAACCTCAAGAAAAAATTCCACAAAACTATAAATCCACATATGCATCATTAACTCAATGATCACAAGAAGCCATAAGCAAATAAAGATTCACCGAACAAAGATTGAAAGGATACTAAATAAATCCACTTTAATAAGCACTTGCAAACACCATAAAGGAAATTGATTAAAACATCCCAATATAGGGTTACATTGCTCTTCCAAAACATAGCTTCTCAATATACATATAAAGATACATCTCAACCAAATACAACGTTACGTAGGATCAATATTACAATGACCACATGGGTCTCCAAATAACAATAATCTCCAATCATGAGATGAAGCATGAGCCACGAACCACAGGAACACCTGTGAAGCCAATCCTCGCATGAAGGTACAAATCCGAACATCCGATGGGAAGTGGCACTACCACCCGACCATGTAATTCCTAGAATGGAATCACCCCACCATGCTAGGAGATAGCTGAGGACCCTCAAACAAGCATAAGCATAACATGGTAGACCAAAACAAAATGACTCCATGACAACACAAAATGACTCCACAAAATCCACGTGACTCAACATCACAAACACAAAAGTGAACCAAATGAGAGAGTGTCATCACATAGCTTAATATGGATACCATGGTACAACCTCCATAGGTCCTGGCTCACTATCCTAGTAACCTCTCCTGAACCTTTGGTTCCAACTAAGTCTCATGTGGACCCTACCAACCTTTTGTGAAGACAAGGTGGTTGGTTTGCCATTCTAGGCCTTCTCACAACATTATGAGCCATGTACTAGCACTCACCTATGCACGAGGTACAATTATCTTTATTAATGTTATGATACTACCCACCTAATCAATTCATTAGATTACGAGTTATTATCTAACTTTCACTGGGTCATGATGCCTACCACTTTGGGTGCAACCCCCAAGCGAAATCCACTCTCTCAAAGGACACTAAATAGACATGGTCACTCCCCGAGGACTCTATGGCGAAGCAAGCAGCCATAACACCACTATCAGAAACACATGGTCAAACAAGGACATACTGACTCTTGGCTAATCATAAGGCAAAGACAGTACATGGTTAAGACAATGAAGCCAACGTATATCTCTTGGTCAAAGGTACCAAATAAGCCACCACAAGACGACTAAACCACAGACCATAATAACACATAATACACTTGCAACATCATTGATTGATAAATTAAATAAAACACTCTTTCCAACAATCAAATTGTTCAATTTCCAAATCAATATTCCATCAGGAATAAAATCCACATTAAACATTCAACCAAATAAAAACATGAATTCCAAACAGGCATTTTAATACGTTTCTAGAATATAACCAAATTAACCAATTTGAATTCTTAATTCATGCCTTGATTCTCATTGATAAATTTATTAACCACATAATAAATATTACATGAAAATCACCTTTATTTTATTCAACACAAAATCCATTCTAAAACAAATATATTTCATTTATTATAAATTAACTTAAAGAATTGACCAGTTTGAACCGGTAAGGTACCTGGTAACACGGGGGTTAAAGTGTCCCGCGTGGTGGGACTAGCCCGCCACAAGGTAGGGAAAAGCAAGGAGATAAAACAAGATAAAATACATGCCTCCCAAGGCATAAAATCCATACACCGAATCGTTTAACATGAAAATGATTCTTTTCCAGAACATTTCATGGGCACAGACATACACTGTGCCAAATCCAATTTTCTCAAATGGATATCTACCAGCAAGGTAGAAGATGAAATATAGTCCCACAAGAAACCCCAATTCTATGCAACATGAAACTAGAAAGCACACAGCAAGCTAAATCTAGTTCATTTTTCCAAATAGAAGAGGTATAACAAGAACTTGATTTCCAAGATCAACACACACAGCAGATAGAGAAATGAACCATTTCCTTCCTAAAAGCAAACATGTGACCCAGATTTCACAAAACCAACAATAATACACACCATTTCTTCCATTTAAATCATTCCACAAACGTCTACAAGAAGATTGCATAAATTTCCACACACAAGAAGCAAACTAAAAATTTCAAAATAACAATTTCAAAACAAGAAGAGAACCTCCAACCTTGAAGCAATTAGCAAGCAAAGAGATGAAGAAATTCCAGTCTTGCAAACCAGGTTGAATTTTTCAGTCCCTCCAGGAAGTTTTCCACAATTTCTCTCCCAAAATTCCCCTCTTCCTTCTTCCCATTCCTTCTAGGAATAGCATGAAAAATCCCTTTTAACCTAACTTTCTAGGTTAAAAAGTTATTCCAACCAATCAGATTTAAATATTTTAAAAGTGAAAACAACCAAATTTACTCCTTTTTCAAAATAATTCTCTCCCAACAATTAAAATGAAAAAGTCAAATGGATAAGCAAAAAGGAAAGATTTATTTATTAATTTCTATCAAGCAATTATTTATTTCATTCCACAAAACACATTATGCAACTTTACACAATAAATTAAGCCATTTAACCATTTAGTCTAGCAATTCATAAATTTAACTAAATCAATAATCGCAGAGCTTAATAATTAAATAATTACGCCAACATAAGATAGCATCATCCATTTAAATTAAATAACCATTTAAATAAATGGAAACACGCAAAACCAAGAATGATCAAGTGACGACTCTCAAATGGCCAAACCAAAGCACTATGACACGCATAACAGCCAGACGGGGAAACACAACCAACTGACAACACTCACACAAGTGTAACTGTGGTCAATCTAGGGTACAACAACTATCTCCTCCACTCCCATCAGATATATAAGGCATGCTCAGACCTATGAAACCAGGTGGAGTCAATACCTCGTACCTACCCGGTACTAGTACCTGCAATGTCCTGCACCAAAGAGCCACACATGCATATAGACCAATTAATATATACAGACACAACACGCACACCGATGAAGGAGAATTGTGGTGTTCCCTATCTCACTAGAGTGAGTGAAGGAAAATCATCCCCTCGCATCCCAATACACTTGCAAACACGCAACATATAAATAACGCATCGCAATATAAGGTAAAAGTGTCAATCCATGATAATGATCCATAAATAACATTAAACATAAGCATTGAGATACTGCATAAAATCATACACCATACATCCAGATAAAGCATGAAATAACATCGCATGACATCCGAATCAATATACAATAATGTTCCATAGAACAGTCACTGAAGTCAATCAAAACATACAAAAAGAGGTTGATCGAGGAGGGGTACTACATCTTGCTTCTTGTGTACAAACCCCCTATTTTCTTGGGGGGTGAGAGGAAGTTTCCCTTTCGTATTCAATTTCTATACAATATTGAAAATGCTAGAATTAATTTACTTGTAAAGTAGTTTTCATATCAGATTTCCCCCCTGAGAGATTACTCTAATAAATTAGGGTAGAAGACATACTAGATATGCTTTGCAATAATCTAAATGCCAACTCCCCATTGCACTAGGGTTTAGAAAAATTGCAGCAATGGCATCAGTTTCTCCTCCTTCATCTTTAATGGATTTATCATATAGAAGCTCAAGAATTAAGCGCATTGTTGCGAAGGCACAATGCAGACCAATGCCGCCAATTTTGTGTGGTTTGTTTTCCAATCTTGCTTCAAAAAATCTTTTGATTTGAAGATATTTATCAACACTTCATCAACGGTGGATGGATTGCTCACTTTTTAATTCAGCCATGACAACCTCAAATGTTTTAATTCAGCGTTGTATCGAAAAAAAATTAATTTTTACATAAGACATTAGAAAACTATCTTTTTTCTTTTTCAAATTTGATTTGTCGACTATTTTAATTTTAAAGAAAAAAATAAAAAACCCCAAGAAAAAATATACCTACCAATCAGAAAAATTTAAAAATAGAGAGAGAAATAATATTAATAAATAAATTATGGTAAATTTAAGGTAAACTATAGAATAAATATTTTGATACAGTTTTCGAAATAAAATTAATTGAAAAAGTCGAAGCTGGAAATATTAGTCGAAGCCTATAGATAGGTAGAACTAATAAATCAAATCAATTAAATAGATTAATTAAATTAATCTCAATTAAATAAACACAAACCTCTACAATAAATAATAATTAAATTATTAATTAACCAAATAAATAAACAATAGTCATACTATAGGATAAATTAATTTAACCATTAATAAATTACCTTATCCCATTAATTAATCAAATAATAAACATACACTCACATCACTACAAGCAATCCGACGAAAGGGGAACATCGACACAAGACTAGCCACCAACTTATGCCACAACACAACTGACAAATTGAGCAGCTAAGCCTAGAGTGAGTGAGGGAAGCTCATGCCATCTCTAACAACTTACCATTGGGATAGGACACGCTCTGACTTGTGAGACCAGGTGGAGTCGATGTGCGATACCTACAATCTTCCAATCCTGCAATCACCACTAAAACACAATATGATACATATACAACATATATACATATACTAAGGAAGCCTAAGGATTTTTGAATGGAGAGCTTGCATGGAGGAGGAGTAGGCGGCAATGGAAGAATTCAAATTTTGAATTCTCTACAAAGCGGGAACTCTAGTTCCAATGGTGGTAGTGGCCAGATCGATGGAGCTGGCCAGATGGGGGAGAAGGACAAGCCTCCCGATATTCTGCAGGTTGACGGTACTCTGTCAAAAAAGAATGCAGGTCCTGGAAATGCGGTTGGGGGGTCCAGCCCACGTGAAGCTGTGTTGGATAATGGAAAAGAAATTAGAAAGTGGTCAACCCTCTTTGGAACTAGACCATCTAGGAAATCTTCCCTGCCTCCTGTTAAGATTATATCGGACCCAACTGGTGGTAAGTTTGCCATCTCTATTCCTGACTTGGTTTTGGATCATAACATAAGCAGTATGTCAAACTCTCTGGTGGGTAAATTCATGGGACCATGCCCAAACATTGAGGTTGTTAGGGCTTATGTTAAATGGAAATGGACTTTGAAAGGCAATGTTGAAATTTTTGCTCTGCCCAAAGGCCTTCTCACCTTTTCCTTTTCTTGTGAAGAAGACAAAATATGCATTCTTTGTGGTAGCCCTTGGTTGGTCAGAAAGACAGCTCTAGTCCTCCAGAAATGGCACCTGAATCTAAATATGAGTGAATCTCTTCTGGTGCAAGTCCCAGTCTGGGTTAATCTCCCAGGTCTTCCTCTTGAATATTGGGCAGAAAGTATTTTATTGGGTATTGCAAGCTCTTTTGGTGAGCTCCTCTCAATAGATCTGGTCATAGCCTCAAGAAGAAGGCTCACTCATGCCAGATTCTATGTAGGGTTTGCCCATGACACAGATATGCCTGAGCAAATAGATATTGTGTCTAAGTTGGGTACTTGGAAATAACATATCGAATATGAATCCATCCCCTTTGCTTGTTTCCACTATAAAAAAGTAGGTCACTGGGCTAAACATTGCCCTCTAAAGCCCAAGAGGATAACAAGCAAGCCAAAACTGCAGTTGAGAGTAGAAAGACTCTGGAGAAAAAGGTCTAGCAAGTCAAAAATATAGAAAACAAGGAAGTTGACCCAACTGAGATCAACTGTTTTGGACCCTTGGGGGAGAACAAGGATGTGGTTTCTAAACATCATTCCCCCTAGGAACCTTTGAGGAAGGAACATATGGGAGCAGATAACCTCCTGGGAGGGCAGATCCCAAGAGAGGAAACAATAGAGCAACATGAATCTTCTAAAGAAACTACCCAGATGGTGATTGCTGACACCTTGGCTAGTAAGGAAGCTTCCAATGAAGAGAATCTGAAGGATAAGGATATTAAGGAAGTGGAGCAATCTGAGGAAGGGGAGATTACTATATCATGGGAAGAGAAGGCTAACTCTTCCCCTCTCACAAATAGTTCTGATTTTCAAGAGGCCCAGAACTGTGTTATCTTGAGATTGAATCTTTTTGATTCAGATCATGCCTCTAAAATAGTTAATAGCTCTTCACATGACTCCAGATCACCTATTTGGGGTAATGAAGAGGAGATTTATAGAATCCTTAGTGATCCTGAAGTAGTTTTTGACAAAGAAGCTGAGTGGAAAATTCCAAAACACAGGAACAAGAAAGGATCCACTCCCCCTGCTGCCCAAATAAGGAAGTCTAGGAGAATTTCTCAAGTTGGTGTAGGGTATGTCTCCTCATCCCTAGGATGACCTTCAAACCACAAATTCAAAGATAAGGAGGCTAGCGAGAACATATCAGATGGGACTCAGAGGACTCTGAAGGAGTTAGGAATTGGTAAGTGATTATGAAGATTGTTTCTTGGAACATAAGGGGACTTAATAATCCCCACAAGCATGATATTATTAGGAATATGATTAGGGATAGTAAACTGGACATTTTTCTTATTCAAGAAACAAAGATGAGTAGAGAAAAGGTTGAAGCTTTGAATTTCTTTAAATCTGGTAGCATCTGTGGTGGTAGCTCTGAAGGTGCCTCGGGAGGTATTGCAACAATCTTGAATCTCAATAGTGTTAGAAGTCAAGTTCTTATTTAAGAGAGCAATTTTTATTGCATTAAGTTTGAGCATTTAAAGGATGACACCTCTTGAGTCCTCACAAACATATATGCTCCCAATACCTTGAAAGCCAGAAGCAAGTTTTGGAAAAAACTTATGGAAATAAGGGACAGCTTCAAGAACCTCAGTTGGTTGGTCATGGGAGACTTCAATACCCCATTGAAAGAGGAGGAAAAATTTGGTGGTTGCCCTTCTCATCTGGATAGTAGAATGGCCCTCATGGATTTAATAAATACTCAGGCCCTTAATGATGTGGAGATGCATGGTTTCAACTACACTTGGACTAATAGGAGGGCTGGAAATGACCTTATTCAAGTTCGCCTTGATAGGGCTCTTATATTTGATGATTGGTTTAGACATTATTTCTGCTCTCTGTCTACTCACATTCATGTTGGGTCTGACCACTACCCTATAACTTTGATTGCTGAACCTATCAATAGGAGAAGGCATTTTCCCTTTAGGTTTGATAAAATGTGGACATTACATCCGGATGTGACTCATAAAATTCAGGAATGGTGGAACATTCAAGTTGAGGGTACTGCCATGTATAGAGTTGTGAAGAAACTTAAAAGCATAAAAGATAACATAAGGACCTAGAATAAATCCAGCTTTGGGAATATTTTTGAGGCCAAAGGAAAAATTCAGGAAGACCTCAACAAAATTCAGGTCCAAATCCAGAAGGATGGATTCTCCACTGTGACAATTGCAGAAGAAAATGAGATCCTCAAAAGATACCACGATATCATTGCAAAAGAAGAAGCTTTTTGGAAGCAAAGATCTAGATGTATTTGGTTGAAGGAAGGGGATAAGAACACCAGATTCTTCCATATGTCGACTATCAAACACAAAGTTGCTAATAGGATCAAAAAACTGATGGTGGACAATGTGGAGCTAGTCAAGGAGGAGGAGATTAGAAATGGGTCAAAAAGTCTCTTCTCTGATCTTCTTTGTAGGGATTAGAGCTTGGATGATGATGTTCAAAATGCCTTCCTCCAGAAGATTTCTTTCCTTATTGATGAGCATAAGAATTCTTTTTTGACTTCCATCCCTTCGGACTTGGAGATCAGAAATGATGTCTTTTCTTTTGAGGGCAATAAAGCTCCTCGACCTGATGGCTTCCCTATGTTCTTCTTCCAAGAGTTATGGGATATTGTTGGGAAAGATCTCTCCAATGGGGTTAAAGAATGTTTTGGGGCAAGAAGATTATTGAAAGAAATTAATGGCACCTTCATTGCTTTGATCCGCAAGATTCAAGGAGTTGACTCCATGGATAAGATTAGGCCTATCAGTTTATGCAACTCCTTCTATAAGATAATTTCCAAGGTCCTCACCTCCAGACTCTTGAATGCCCTTCCCTCTTTGATCAGTCTTGAGCAGAATGATTTTGTGCCAGAAAGGCAAATTCTTGATTCCATCATTACTATCCATGAGAATATTCATTCCCTTGTTATGGCCAAGAAGCAAGGTTTTATTTTCAAGCTTGATCTCTCTAAGGCTTATGACCGGGTGGACTGGTCTTTCCTCATGAAGGTTCTCTTGGATTTTGGCTTCTCTAACAGATGTGTGAACCTCTTCAAGAAGCTTATCTCCTCTGCCTCCTTTGTTGTTCTCAACGGCTCCCCCTCCCCTTTTTTTAAAGCCTCCAGAGGTTTGAGGCAAGGGGATCCCATCTCCCCTATTATCTTCATCATTATGGTTGAATGCTTTGGCAGGTACATGGAAAGCATGGTGACTCGAGGTATCTTTAAAGGTCTCCAACCCTCTTCTACAGATCACACCTTCTTCCACCAGCAATTTGTGGATGACACCATCATTATGGGGGATTCTAGTATTTCGGAAGCAGAATCCTGAAGGACACCCTATGCAAGTTTGCGTCTACTTCTGGTCAACTTATCAATTGGGTTAAAAGTGAAGTGTTTTTCATCAACACTCCTGAGAGAAGACAACATATAATTAGTAGAATTATAGAATGTCGGATTGCTGATCTTCCTGCTACCTATCTTGGCCTCCCCCTAGGCATCTCTCCCCCTGATTCCTTTTGGAGTTCTTTGGTGCATAAATTTTAGAGAAAGCTTGTTGGTTGGAAAGGTGCTCTCTTAAGTTAGGCTGGAAAGTTACAACTTCTTAAAGCATCCCTTCAAAGCATTCCTATTTATGCTCTTAGTCTCTTCAGAATCCCTATTAAGTTTGTTGATGCTATTGAAAAAATCCAAAAAAAAATTCTTTGGTCTGGGGTTGAGGAAAAGAAGAGAATGGCTTTAGTGGCTTGGGACAAGGTTTGTAGATCTAAAAGCAAGGGTGGTCTGGGTCTGAGGAGAATCAGGACTCTCAATAAATCTCTTTTGTCCAAACAGATATGGAGATTGTTCCGCTCTGACAGTGAGTGGTGTGAAATTTGGAGAAGTAAGTATCCTCTCTTGTCTTCATATCTTTTCTCTTTCATCAACTTTGATTTCAGCATCAATGGATCTCACATTTGGAACCATGCTTCAAAGTGTAAAGACAACATCACCAAAGGGGTTGAATGGAGAGTTGGTAATGGTAGGAAAGTCAGATTTTGAGAAGATCCCTGGTTGCTTGATAAGTCAGATTTTGGGAAGATCCCTGGTTGCTTGATAAGCCTTTTCTGGAAATCCCTAATTGGGCCCCTTTTGATGCCCCTTGTAAAATTGTTTTTGGTTCCTTGGTTGAGGGGTATTGGATAGGTGACAAATGGCAAAATATTGAAGGTATACACCCTGGCCTCATCAGTCTCAAGAAACACCTGTTTTCTACTTGGTTGAATAATGAAGAAGATATTCTTATTTGGAAACTTGACCCCAAAGGCAACCTTACTGTTTCTTCCATGTATGGAGTGTTGACTCTAGCCCCCTCAGAGAACCCCTTCTAGTCTAAAGCTTGAATAAAGGGTCTTATTCTAAAGATCAATATCTTCTACTGGACTATTCTCCAAAACAAAATTTTGACACTAGACAACCTGACGATTAGAGGTTTTAATCTCCCCAATATGTGTGTTTTGTGTCATGAGGAGGAAGAGTCTATGGACCACTTGGCTATTCACTATTCTTTCACTATCTCTATTTGAGAAAGCTTTCTTAAGAATTTTTGTATGGTATGGGTGTTCCCTAACTCTATTCAAGATTTGTTCCATTCTTGGAGCCACCATTGGTCTAATCCCTCTTTGAGAACTTTGTGGCAGCTCTCTCTTCCTCACATCCTGTGGGGGATTTGGAAAGAAAGGAACAACCACATCTTCAGGGATACTTCTCTCCCCCAGGCTGTTATTTTTTAGAAAATTCAAAGGGCTATAGTGGAGAACCTCAGGATCATTGGAGAACCTTGCACTTTTGCCAATTGCCTGGAAGCTCACATCCTCAACTCCTGAAACCTGAAGAGTGTTGTTAGGATTGATACTTAACAAAGTAAGAGATTTGAAGCTAAATGATACTCTCCCCCTCCTGGATGGTTCAAAATCAACTTTGACGGTACTGCTAAAGGCAATCCTGGACCAATAGGATGTGGTGCAATTCTCAGAGATGAAAATGGCATTTGTAAGGAAATTGTTGTTGTTCCTATAGGTTGCCAAACTAACCACATGACAAAAGCTATGGCTTCTATCCAAGGCATCCTTCTAGCTAAAAGGTGGAACTGTTCTTACCTCTAGATTGAGGGGGACTCTAATAATATCATTAACTACCTTAAAGGAATTACTAAGCCCTCATGGACTATCAACAATATCATTAAGGCTGCTAGGGATCTTATTAAAACCTTTGATAAATGTTTTATCTCTCACATTTATTGGGAAGAAAATGGTCCCACTGATTGGACAGTTAATGTGGCAGTCACTCATGACAACATGATTACCTGGAAGGGTGAAGAGGATCTTCTTAATGATGCCAGATCGATCATTTTCATGGATCGATATAACTGCACCTCAAAGATTTTAAATGGATTATATAATGATTAATAACATGACTTGGAGGGCTAATATTAATTATTATTGTGTCAGTACCAATAACGATAAGACGAATACCACCTTCTCCCACGCTTTCTGGGTTTTTGGGGTCGCTTCTAGAGATTTATTTCCATTAGCTATCTGCAACTCTCAATTTTTTGGTTTGTGCTGTGAAATCATGGGAGGTAACAAGCATCGCTACGAGCCCAGTAATTGTAAGGAATGGAAACAAAAGGAGGAAATATGGAGTATCTTGCAGAAGGGTGGGATAACGAAGTACATGGAAAGACTCCATGGGAGGGATGTTAAAATCACTAAGTTTTTCACCAAAAATTGGAGGAAGGGCACCCTGAAAATGGGAGATCAAACTATCACCATCGACGAAGACCTCATTGATTAGGTGACGGGTCTCTGAAGGGAGGGAAGTAATTTCTACAGGGACATAAAGCTAAGTAAGGAGGCCATCGAGTGATACCTTGAAACTACTAAGGAGAAGAAGCTCTTGGTTAAGCTTAGCAAGACCTACTACCCTTCCAAGGCTTTTTCTAAGCCTTGGAGGGAGGTTTTGTTTGCAATCATGCGCTACATCACTCTGGGTGGCAGATTTACCAAAGTTTACAGCTATCATTTCGTGCTTCTCAACCACTTCAGGTATGAAGACAAAGTTAACATACCCTATTTCTTGATTTTCTTGATGAATGCCACTATCAAATCCCATAGAGAGAACCCTAAGGGAGACACTACTATGCACCAAGGTTTAATGGTTCTAATCTATGATCATATTAAAGCTAATCAAATTTCCCGCCCCCAACTTTATGTCTCTGATTCTAAGGAGGAAGGGTCAGACTCTGATTATTCTGTGGGTGAGGATTCTGCCAGTGATTCAAAAAGTGATACTGAGGAGAGTCTGGAGGACTTTGAGGTTGAATTGGGTAAGAAAAGAAAATAGCAGAGCAATAAGCCATCCTCTTCTAAGGGCAAGAAAAAAAGAAAAGAGAAGGTCTCTAAGGACTTTGAAAAGGACGACTCTTCGTCCCCTCGGAAGAAGAAACCTAAATCTTCTTTTTAGAAAAGGAAAAGCAGAAAAAGCAGGGCAATTCTGAGCTGGAGTCGGAGGACAAAGAGCAGAGCAAGGATTCTGATGCAGACCAAAAAGTTGAGGAGGAGATTACGGGGGATGGTTTCAACCAGAGTGTTGGTGGTGATGCCGAACAAATTACCGATGGAGAAGACCCCAAAACTAATCAGGCCAAGGTTGGTTAAAATAGCCCCCCTTCTAACCCTTCTCTTGAGGGTTTGAAGGGGTTTGTGGACACCCTTGACTGGCTCATAAATAGTCACAAGAAAGTTTTGGAGGAAAACAAGAAACTAAGTCATAGGATTCAAATTCTGGAGACTATTAGCATCAGTGAAGGTGAATCCATGGCTAAGTATGTTGATGATTTGGGAAAGATTATTGTCAGAGTTGAAGAGATTAGGGATGTGTGTGTGTGAAAAAGTGAACCTGTAGCTGCAAGCACAACACTTCAATTAAGTCATTATATGCATGGTTAGTAATCAATAATCAATAAGAAATAAACCATAGCAAAGCGACTAATTGCCTTCTAAAAGATGCGAGTATAAGATTGCTCTCAGATTTTTTATAAGCAATACCAGTGACTAGACTACACCAAGACAAAGGATTTAATCTATATGATATTAAGCTATATGGATGCAAGATGGATGAGTAATTCAAGCAAATTCAAGAAACAATGCATGCAAGCAATAATGAATGTAAAATGGATGCAAGTAATCTAAAAAAGCACAATGATTTCAATGACTCCAGAGCAAAATTAGCGTGATAATAATTTCCAAGCGTGTTCTCAAAAATCTCTGGGGTGAATTGGAATGAGAGTTGAAGACTGAATTTATAGAGAATTACAAAAAGCTCAATTTAGGATTAATTGAAAATAATTGAGAAATCAGGTTGAGTTAACCTTGAGATAGATTCCAATTATAGTTTAATTGAAATGCATTCAAATTAGAAGTCCAAGTTGCATTGGAAAATAATAATAAATTAATTCCATGCACATCTGATAAAAATAGATAATTCTTCAATTTAATCAAGAAAAGAGTTTTCTTAATGCAACTGAACTTCATTTTTTGAAAAGCTTTGAGTTCCAATTTTAGAGAATAATTCAACAATTCCATTAAATTGCTTTTCTGATTTCAAGTTCTAAATTTAGAAAAAGAAATAATATCTCAAGTTTGATTTCTCTCTCTCTTCAACTCTTTTTTTTTTTTTTTTTGACTTTTGTTTTGTTTCAATTCAACTCTTTGTAATAAATTAATTCATCTTTTGTAATAAATTAATCCTTTCGCATGATTGAATGGCAAATTTATTAATTAATTAAATATGCAAAGATATTTAATAAATTAAAATGGGATAATTGATCAAAATGATTATTCTTGAAATAATTTAATTAATATTGAGTGGTTGATTTGCCATGTGATTTTTGATAATTCAGAAATTAATAATGTGCTCAAGATTGATTTAATTGCCTTTGGTTAGGACCTTGGTGATGTTGTCGAGATTACGGGCCCATGGTTTAGATGACCAATTTTAGGGTATTACATTTGCCCCTCTTTGAATTAATGTGTGAGCAGCGCTTTGATTCAAAGAATGTGTGATGTCCAGGAGATGCCAGTTTTGAACTTGATTGATCATGAACTAGATAAAAAGTGAGGTGTTAGCTTGATTCGAAGCGACAAAGCTAAATGAGGTCTGATTAAAGTGATACTGATCCTGAACTTGATTGAACTGAGGAACGATAGAAAACAAATATACCGAATTTGAACTTGATTGATCAAGAAGCGGATCTTACTGATCTAGAACTTGATTGATCTTAGATACAGTGAATAATGATAAAAATCGATCTTGAACTTGATTGATCAAGACACGATGAGCGAAGAATAAATCGTCCAGCTTGATGAAGAAACGAATACTGAACACCCACTTAGATTTAGAATGACCAAAGAAACTCTTTAAACTTTTGATTGAGTTTAAACGAATAATCAGTTTGATTTGAAGCGATGAAATTGATTAATGTTAAGATATTAATTCAAATGAAAGACAAATATCAGCTTGATTTGAAGTGATGAAACTGTTATGCCCCTAGCGATTGATTGATTCAGATGATCAAGAGATTTCAACTTGATGTGAAGCGATGAAGTTGAGATGCCCCTTAGCGATAAGGATTTTAATTAGAAAGATTTTGCTCGACTTTTGATGAAGATTTGAAAAAAATTCTCAACTTGTGAGATGTAAAGTCATAAGGTCATGAGTATGCCCCCTCAGGAGCGAAATCAAAAGATAGTGAGGGTAGTTGATTATAGGCAATTGTTTGGCGAAAATAAGTGATTTAAGCACAAATTGATTTTGAGGATTTTTCTGAAGATTTGGCAATGATTGATGAGAAATTGAGCGTAGAGTTGATTGGTAGAATTGAAATGTGGATATGTAGAATTGAAATTGAATTAAGATTCAACGTTGAAATTGAGTGCAATTTGAAGAAAGAATGAGCATTAATGAAAAAAAGTGCTAAGTGGTCAAAATTGTGAAATTGACTAGCAAGACGATCTCGAAGTTCAATTTCGATCCCAAAAATGGAATCAGAGTAGGCACATTAGCCAAGGGTACAATTTTCGTGTCCCTCGGAGCAAGTTGAAAAATTAGGTTTTAGGCTATATATAGGACAAAAGTGTCATTTTCAATTCATTTTAACCCTCCAAGTTTGAAAATTCAAAAAAACCGTCTGTGAAGAAAAATGGTGGTCCCTACTCGTTAGCATCGATTTGAGCACCAGAGACAACATAATCGACCTCGAAACTACAAGCCAGTGGTAAGTGATCAATCTTTAGCCTCTGTATGTTTCCAAATTTGAATTTTTTTGTGTATTTTTCACATTTTTGACGGGTTTGAAGTCGGGTTTCACGGTTTATCATGCGAGACAGGATCCTGTCTCGTACGAGAAACTGGCAAATTTTGTTTTATCATTTCAACCCATTAGAATTGTCGTACGAGAGCAACCCTTGTTTCGTATGATAGGCCAGTTAAAAGACCATTTTGTCGTGCTGTGTATAAAACTTTGTCGTTTGAGGCTGTTTTCTCATAAAATAGCCATTTCTGACTCGTACGAGATTCTGTTTAACTGTATTTTGCCATTCGGAAAACAGTGACAATTTTTGAAAGTGTAAACATGAAATTTTGGTTATGTATTTAACTTATTTGGATTTGCGTGATATTTAACTTCTCTTGCAGGCTAATTTGGAATGTTTTCTGATGTTCGTTGTTGGGTTTTGCAGGTTTGTTTACCTCCTGTGCTCTTCAGATGTGTATATCCGCCCACGATGGCTTTAGTTCAGGATTTGTCTAAGTTTGAGCAGGCTCATGTTGATTTATGCAGCTTGGCTCATTTGATGAGGTTACCTGATATCCGTGTGAACCACGGGATGCTCACGACATTGGTAGAACAATTTCATTCGGAGCATAATACCTTTCATTTGCCGGTTGGGGAGTTGACCATCACTCCTGAGGATATGTATAGGATTCTTCATATCCCTTTTGCTGGGGATAAGGTGGACTATGATACCACATTGTTACCTGGACTGCAGGCACTGAGGAATGTATTCAGGGATCCAGATATCTTGACTCATTCTATGAGTTGGGATATACTGATGAGAAGGTACAGTGAGGAGTATCCACTGGCATGTGTCTTAGAAGGGTTTATTGGGTTCTTTTTGATGCCAGATCGAGGGCAACAGGGTTTCCAGAGCGGATGGGGCCGGATGCTTGAGCAATTGATAGAGTCCCCTCAAAGACTTGCCTGGGGTTCTTGCTTACTGGCCCACATGTATTGAGAGATGCATGAGATTGTTTATAGAGAGGGGCGGAGCATGGCTGGTGGGGTGTACATTTTGCAGGTGTGGGCTTGGGAGCACCTTCCCATGTGATGGCCGATAGTGACAGATAGCAGGGAGCCAGGACAGTCGATCATTTATAGATATGCTAGATATATCACATAGCCCCATCTAGGCCAGACAGACTTCTGGAGACGGCAGCTCGATGACTTGATAGCTATCATATGGTGACCATATAGAGGGTTAGAGCCATGGGATGACTGGCGGGCAGTGCACAGAGATCTATTTGTCACACGCCCACTGATTGGGAGATCGCAGACTATTGTGGAGCGATTCATTGTTTCACGAGTGATGAGGCAGTATGGCCGGCCTCAGGGGATCTCACAGGAGTTTACAACATATGCTAGGTATGCGAATGAGGAGAGGTAGGGTTGGGCACCTAGGCTATCTTATGCCTTGGCTATGCAGGAGCTGACAGGTTTACCCCGCCTGAGGTGGGATTACCTGGAGGATATAGCAGATGCGGGGGTATTGCCCTAGTACAGGGATTATTTGCAGCAACATCCATTCCCTTGGCTTATGGATCTTGGAGAGCTTGCTCCTCATATCAAGGATGTGGAGGATGATGCCCCCGCACCGGCACAGGGACAGGCACAGAGATAGGGTCAGGGACAGGGCCAGAGACCAGATGCTCCACGACGGACTAGTGGTGATCCTGGTGCCAGCAGCAACGGAGTGCGAGCTGACATTGGAAAGCAAAGGGGTGAGGGTGGATCCCTTGGGATAGTAGGCGTGAGGTTGGGTGGGGGAGAGGAGGAGTGAGCAGCTCCGAGGCAGGTCCGTCAGCAGCAAGAGGAGTAGGGTGGAGCCACAGGTGGAGAGGGTAGTGGAGATGGTGGCGGAGAGCCTACGAGAGAGCAAGAGGCTGACATGGGTCAATCGATGAGAGCACGTCTTGCAGAGCTACAGTCATAGTTGTTAGTGGCACAGACTCAGCTAGCAGAGCGAGACTGACAGCTGGCCAAGGTGAGGACTGAGCATGATCGCCAGATTGCGGCTTTGAGAGCAGAGTCGAGAGTAGAGATAGAGTCTCTACGACAAGAGGTCCTTCTCCACAGCAGTAGGGCATCTTATTATGTATCCACGTATAGTGCTGTAGTTCCTGTTGCATAGTAGGTGCAACCTTATTTGCAGTATATGGCCAGATCGGAGGGAGCGCGAGTACCTCGACAGGATCCCTGGTATCAGGCTCCTCCTCCTCCACTAGGCGATGAGGGAGAGGGTGCCAGCTAGATGATTCTTTTGGTAGCTCAGAATTTTTTTTGTAGACACACCCATTTGTTTTTTTGTAGCCTATACGATTCTTGCTCTGATGGGAGTTTGTACATGTCATTGGACATCATTTTGTACTCTTAGACTTGAGATGATATATATATATACGAGATCCGATTTGACTTCATTGTACTTGTGTCAATTCGATTATGAGATGTTTCTATATGCTTTATTCTATATGTATGCATTTCTTTTTTAGCATGAATGTATGTATTACAAATGATAATGGATGTCTATGTTTTTGTTTCATTTCATATGCAAATAAATGAATGAAAATGAGCAGTGCAAATTTTTTTTATTTTTTTTCTATGTAATAAGATGAATGCAAATGATTAATAATAAAATGAATGAATCTATATGAAATGTTATATATGCAGCTAAATGTCTCAAAACACAAGTACTCGATCGAAGAAATAATGATAAATAGACCACTTAGCGTAAGAAATGATGATGCTTTCAGCTCGCATTCTGAAGATAAAGAGATTATTATTATCACACCAAAATCACCCTAGATTCACTAAAATGCAGAATGAAATGCAAAATGATATGCAAAATGCAACCTAAACCTAGTCACTAGATTTAAAATACTTAAGATTCATCACTGAGCATAACGAACACAATAGTCAAGGTAGAGTTCCTTTCTTTTTCAATGTGCAATATTAATTATCTTGTCCGCAATGACCCTTTTTTTGTTCATATCCTTGGACAGATTTCGCAGGGACCTGAATTGCATCATAAAGAAATTCCCTCAAAATAGACAAAGAAATGACATGGACCTCCCTGTAGCATACAATTAAGCAGAGTCGAGGTATGTGAGGTGATTTCACCTTAATGTGAAGGCTCTTATCATAGACAGCCAGCTAATTTATATGCTTCCAGATCATCGGGATCATTCCTACAAGCAGAAAACAAAGAAAATATTATGCCCCTAATCCTTGCACCTCTTAGTCAATACAGACTTCCTCGAGTTACTCAGGGGGATAATAATCGAAAACCAATATAAAAGACACCATACAGAGAAAATTTTCCATTCATAGCTCAAACTGTTTAGTAATTGTTCTTTGTTATGTTGTTTTGCTTGTGAACTCAGTGATAAAAACTTTGTAGTAGTCAGGAGACCAGTGACTAACTCAAAGTGGCTGACCAGGTTTCACTGATAGAATAATGACTTGGTTGACACTACTTAGGATATGTAATGTGCTCTGTCGAATAACCTAAGACTAGGACATTGATCTGTTTCAAGTCATGAGAGTTCCAACAAACCAGGATGTCACAAAAGTGACTGAAAATATGTACAAGCAAAAGCAAAAGATAATTGAAAGCGGGAAATGCCAACGTTGCGTTGATAGATGGAGCGCTTGAGTACAAGAGGTGCCTGTTTACCAGGTTTTCACTTGTTTGGCAGAGATTCATTTTTTCTTTTACCAAGGTGCCTATTTACCAAGTTTTCACCAGGGCATTTTCTCTCTTTTTTCCTTTTTTTTTTTTTTTTTTTAGGACTTTTTCTGATTTTTATGATTTCTTCAGGACATTTTCTGATTTTTAGGATTTCTTCAGGACATTTTTTGATTTTTATGATTTCTTCAGAACATTTTCTGCTGTACAGTTTGCTGGAGCAGAGAATGCTAGGTAAAGAATCTTTTCAGGTGGATGGTGTTAATCAATTCTCGGAGCTGTTCTCCTTCCGATGTTGAGAGTTGATAGGCACCAGAACCAAAGACTGCAGTAACGATATAGGGACCGAGCCAATTGGGTTCAAACTTCCCTTTATTGTCTCGAAACTATTGATTTTTTGGATTTTCTCTCAGAACTAGGTCACCAACTTGAAATTCTCTTTGTCGAACTTTCTTGTTATACCCTCTGAACATTCTCTTTTGATACACTCTGAGATGATTAAATGCCACTTGTCGATGCTCATCTAGCAATTCGAGTTCTTACAATCTAGATATTCTACGATCTTCATCAGTAACAAGACTTTGCAACGAAACTCTTAGAGATGGTATTTCTACTTCAATAGGTAATACTGCTTCGGACCCATACACCAAAGAGAAAGGTGTAGCCCCAGTAGGTGTTCTGATACTTGTTCTGTAAGCCCATAGTGCCAGATTGAGCTGCAGATGTCAATCTTTCCTGGATTTGTTCACTATTTTGTGCAAGATAGTCAGTAGGTTTTTGTTAGACACCTCGACTTGTCCATTACCTTGAGGGTAATATACTGATGACCAGTGTTGCTTTATTTTGAATTTCACACAAATTTCATCCAGGTCTTTATTCTTGAACTGTCCTCCATTATCAGTCACGATGGATGAAGGTATCCCATACCTGCAAATTATATAGTTTAGGATGAATAAGGCGACTTGTTTACTAGTTGCTTTGATGAGCGAAATTGCCTCTACCCACTTGGTGAAATACTCAATGGCCATTATGATGAATTTATGTCCGTTGGATGAAGCAGGATATATATGACCAATGAGATCAAAGCCCCATTGTTGAAAAGGCCAATGTGTAATGAATGGTATGAGATCCCTTGCCAGGGCATGTATGAGATTTCCATGAAGCTGACATTTCTCAGAAGTCTTAGCAAATTTTATGGCGTCTTTTTCCATATCTGGCCAGTAGTAGCTAGCCCGTAATAGTTTTTGAGCTAAAGTAAAACCATTTGAATGAGATCCACAAATACCTTCATGGACTTCCGATAATGCACGTTTTGATTCTTTAGTTTCTAGACATCTAAGCAAAGTACCATCCAAACCTTGTCTAAATAAATCATTAGCTATGATAACATATCGTGAAGCGTTTCAAGTTAGGTTTCTTTTCTCGTTACGAGTAAGGTTTTCAAGGATAATTTGGTCACAAAGATAGGAATAGATGTGGCTATATCGGGATGAATCGTGTCCAATAATAGAACAAACTATTTGGGTCTCAGGAGAATCATAAGTAGGGTAATATAACTCTTCCACCAGGAAATCAAAGCAAAAATTGGACTCTTGTAGCTCAGGTATAGATGCCAAGGTAGCCATAGCATCGACTGCTCTATTTGTTGATCTAGGAATTTGTTGGAATGATACAAAAGCAAAATACTTCTTGAAATCATCTACCATCCTCTTGTAAGGCATCAATTTCTCATCCTGAGTCTGATATGTATCATTGATTTGATTGATGACCAGCTGAGGATCTCCATAAATATGTAATTCAGCAACCTTCCATTCAATGGCTAGTTTTATTCCATTTACCAATGCTTCATATTTTGCAATGTTGTTTGTGCAAGGGAATAGAATCTTATAAGATTTTGGAATTGAGTACTTCTGAGGAGTAATGAATAGTATGCCAACACCTAAACCATTTTGAGTAAAGGACCCATCAAAGAACATCTTCCAGGGTTGTTGAGTAAGATGCATTATTGATTCATATAGGAACTCAATGTGTAGTGGTTGAGTATCCTCAAGTGGAGCTTCAACAAGTTGATCAGCAATTACCTATCCTTTTATGGCTTTGCATTCCACATATTCAATGTCAAACTCTGTAAGGATCATTACCCACTTTGCCAATCGTCCGGTGAGTGTTGCTTTATTAAGAAGATACTTGAGTGGATCAATTTTGGCCACCAGCTTGACTGAATATGCGAGCATATAGTGCCTTAGTTTCTATGATGTGAAAACTAATGCCAAGCATGCTTTTTCTATTATACTGTAGCTCATTTTGTAAGACACCAATGTCCTGCTGATGTAATAAATAGCTCTTTCCTTTTTGTTGTCATCCTGTTGTGCCAGAAGTGCCCCCAATGATGAATCAGTTGCTGATATATATAAAATTAATGGTTTACCTTGAATAGGTGGCATCAATATCGGTGGATTTGACAGATACTCTTTGATTTGCTGAAGATGTTGTTCACATTCTTGATCCCAATTGTATAATATGCCTTTCCTTAGTACCTTTGTAAAAGGTTGAGCTTTGTCTGCTAGTTGAGAAATAAATCTTCTAATGGATTGGAGACGTCCTTGTAGACTTCTCATTTGACTGATGTTCTTTGGAGGCGGCATTTCCATTATAGCCTAGACCTTCTCAGGATCAACCTTGATGCCCTTCTTTGAAATGATGTAGCCAAGTAGTTTACCAGATGTCGCTCCGAATGCACACTTCTTTGGATTTAATCGGAGCTTGAACTTTTCCATTCTGTCAAGTATAGGACCTAACTCTTGAATATGCATTGATCTTTTCATAGTCTTCACTAAAGTGTCATCAACATAATCTTCCATATTCTTATGCAGCATGTCATGAAAAATAGTTGTAACTGCTCTTTGGTAGGTCGCTCTTGCGTTCTTTAACCCAAATGGCATAATGTTCCAGCAAAAGGTTCCCCATGCACAGGTGAAAGCTATCTTTTCTTGATCTCTAGGAGCAATTTTAATCTGATTGTAGCCGGAGAATCCGTCCATTAGTGAGTACATCTCATACCCAGCTGTCATGTCGACTATCATATCAATATTTGGCAATGGAAAGTCATCTTTTGGACATGCTTTATTGAGATCTCTAAAATCTGTACAAACTCTGATAGATTTATCTGCCTTTGACATAGGCACTATGTTGGAAATCCATTCAGCATAATCCATCACTCTGATAAATCCAACTTTGAGTAGTTTCTCTAGTTCAGCTTTGACCAATAGTGCGACATGTGGGTGCATCTTACGAAGTTTTTGTTTAACTGGTTTTACTCCTGGTGTGATTGAGAGATGGTGCATAATGAGATCAGGATCTAAGCCTAGCATATCAGAGTATGCCCATGCAAAATTTATTTTCTTCTCTAGGAATAGCTGAGTGAAATCCTTCAATTCCTCTGCTGATAGTGATTGAGCTACGTGAATAATTTGTGGTGTGTCTTGATTCCCAATATTCACTGGCTGAGTTGGATCGATCAATATGGAAGACCGCTCCTGAAAATGACTAGGCAGTATACCAAGTATCTCACCTTCAGGTGCCTCAGAGAGGTTTTCACCTTTGGGTACGTCCTTTATTTTCTCTTTTTTAGATTCTGACACCGCCACAATGTGGTTTTCGCCATCAGATCTTTTATTTTTATCTTTCTTGTTTTTGCAACTAAGATACTTGATATTCTCTTCAATCATATTTTCACTCCATTCACAGGTGGAAGAGTTAATAGGTTTGACTACATTGAGATAATAGGATAATGTATAGTCATTGGCAAAAATAGGTATATCCATGGGTTGATTCTGTAAAGTACAGTCAATCAATTCGGGATGTATTAGGGACAAATTTTGGATAGGTTCAAGAGCATTCATGGTATTGTTATCATAGCTGCAGATCGAAAAGTCGATTTCCAGAATGATACCTTGTGTAAGTGTCTCAAGACTAGGAAGAGTCAGATCATGATTATTAAAGTTCACGTTAATATTTAATCGATCTAATCCAATAGGCATACTTATAACATCATTGACTAAGTCGGACTGGACGTCATGTCGTGGTTTAACAGCAAGAAGACCAGTGGGCAATTTTTCATTGTTTGTATGAGATGATTTAGAATTTGACGATGAGTTTGTATCATCATGAATAGGACTATCATTAGAGTCATCAGAATCATCAGAGTTATCTGATGAATTTTCCAAGTCTCTTTCAGGTTATTTAGTAAGCATATGTATGGTATCAATACTAACATCTTTAATGCTACAAATTCCTTCATATTGTAGTTCATTTGTCATTTGTATCTGACACACCTATTGACATGGTCTCATTGTTTCTGCAGCTTTCTGTCATCTACTCCATTCAGCTTCTTCTGGACTGACAACTGGTTCTTGTCCTGCAGCTTCTAACTCTTCATGTGTAGTGCTATAACTGATTTGTTCTATTTCGAGATAAGGACACATAGATGAGAAGCTTTCTAGTATTGTTCCTTCTTTCAATGCTTGTTCATAATTTGCTTGCGTCTTTTGTCTAGTTTCTTGTATTTCCTTCTCTAGTTTTAGGCGCATCAACTCTTGAGTATCATCTATGATACCACTAGATTCTTCTGGAGTTTCTGTAGCAGATGTGTCTGAAAGATAGTGAGGACCCCATTCATACTCATTTGAATCAGTCTCTGAATCATCTACCTATTGCCTGCCAGTATATGTGATTGGAATTTTTAATGGTGCAAACAATTCTTTGATTCTTACAAATTCATCTCTTATATCTTTAGGAACCTCAACTTCTTGTATTATCGTAGTTGATACCATTGAAGCTTGAGCACTGACTATTTCTTCTTTCTTGACTGTTGATTCCTCTCTCTCTTTTCTACGCTCTTCTTTCGTCTGTTTAGCATTTGCTTCATGTAATATTAAAGGCGATATCTTTTTCAAGCCTTTAGACATAGAAACATGTTTTTGTTTTGATGTCTTTTTAGGATTGTATCCCAGTCCAGCTTTATCATGTGTGGATTTGGTTTGTAGCTAAATTGGTTCAGTAATACCTTCTTTTTGTTTACCCAAAGGACCAGTACCTGAGTACCCCATGCACTAAATCATTTTGTAACCATGACCATACTGGTTTGAAGAAATCTCACAATGTCGTACCTCCTCATTTGGACTATCTTCCTTATAGAGCTAGTTAAGCACAGCATCCTCTTCGATTTCATCTGCCAAGGAGGTAGAAGATTGTATAAAGAGACCATCATATATAATATTCAGAGCTGGAGTTTGGGTTCTCATAGCCTCTGATGGCTTGCCTAACTGTTTTGGTGATGGAGGAAGAGAAACTAATGATAATACTGGTTCTATCTTGTAGCTATCCATGCCGGTATCTGTAATCTTCAATCTCTTTTCTAAGTCTTTGATCAATGTTTCTGGATCTTCATTTGGAGAGGCTGCCCTATTATGAGGCACAAGAGTATCTGCACCTTTTGTCAATGCACTATAGATGACATTTGTATTAGCCGGAATATTGACTTCAGCTCCATTATAAGGAAACTTTAAGCATTGGTGATATGTTGAGGGTACTGCCTTCATTTCATGAATCCATGGCCTACCCAACAATATATTGTATGACAATGGAATATCGATAACCTGGAAAAGGACATCTCTCTCTACCGGTCCCACTCTGATTGGTAATGATACCAAACCTTTGGAGGTCCTCTCTTCTTCATCATAGGCTTTAATTGTTATTTTCTTGCCTGGGTCAATGACATTTTCAGAGAATCCTAGTTGTGTAAGCAGATGATAAGTACAGATATTCAACCCCATGCCTCCATCTATCAAAACACGTTTAACTCTGTGTTTGTGGATCATGGCTTCAATATGCAATGGCTGGTTATGTGGATGATTTAATGAGTTGTCATCTTCCTCAGAGAAGGTCAAATAGTGAGGTGAAGTCAGATGACCCACCATAGACTGAAACCGATCAATGTCTAAATCTTTTGGAATGTTGGTAGCGAGCAATGCTTGGTGTAGAATTTCCTTGTGAGCAGATGAGAGTTGTAGCAATTCAAAAATTGAAATTTGAGCATTTGTCCTTTTCAACTGTTCAACCACGCTGTATCCAGAGAATGATGATGAGGAGGTTAATCTTTTAAATTTGTCCAAGGTTGATTCCTTTTGTTTATTTGGTACAGTTGTCGGATTTGATGTTTCTTGAGCCGGTTTGGAAGAGCTAGCTCCTTGGAGGGTGACTTTCTTTTGAGATCTGGTAAGAGCTTTTGCATATCATGATTCATTTGGTTTATCTTGAACTATAATCACATTGCAATGTTCTGAGTGTGAAGGTTCAATCATGTTGATAATGTTGTCCTGGCTGGCATAAGCATAATTTACCTTGGCACCGCCTTTGGTCTTTGAGGAATCACCTTGTTCATAAGCAGGAAAAGGGTCTTTAAATGCTTTATGATTAGCATTGGTTGGGTGATTCCCAACAACAACTTTACCAGCATCTATGAGATCCTGAATCTCATGTTTTAGCTTCATGCAATTGTTTATGTTATGACCCTTATTCCGATGGAAGTCATAGTATTCATTTTCTCTCCACCATCTTGGTTTGACATCTGGATCATATGGTTTGGAGTTATCTGGTAGTGTTATCAAGTTGTTTTCCAATAGAGTTTTGAAAGCCAACTCATATGATTCTTCAAGAGGAGTAAAATCACGCTTAGGTCTGGAAAGCCAAGGCTTTTCTTTGAACCATTCCTTTGTTTTCTTTGGCTGATTTTCTGCTGCAATTTCAGTGGCTTTAAGCGCTTGTGTAGCACTAGCCAGATTGAATATTGTTGATTTTGAGTTGGTTTTGACAGTGTCTACTACTCCATCATTAACAACATTCTTGTTGTTGTCTTTGGCAAATTTCCAATACTTGTTCTTCTCTTTAGAACTGGATACTGTTTGTGTTTCTTTCCAAGGTGTGATATCTCCCTTTTTTATGAGCACATCTTCCATTCGAATGACATTATCTACCATTTTGTTAAATGATGGGTGTACTTGCATTTGTACACTATATTTCATTTCAGGGACCAAGTTATTGACAAATATATCCATTTTCTTAGAGTCCGGGATAGGTCGTGGGTACTTAGAGGACATCCTTCTCCAGCGTTGGAGAAAAGTAAGAAGAGGTTCCCCTATTTTCTGTTGAGTATTACAAAGATCGATCATAGTCATAGGATGTCGAATGTTGTATGAGTATTGTTGTAAGAACAATTGGATTAGTTCTTCGAATGTTTTTATTCCTTTGGGTAGACTTGAGAACCATTCCATTGCTTGACCCCCTAAACTCCTTGGGAAGAGACGCATAAGGTACATTTGATTGTGCATGAATTCCATACAAGCAGCACTAAATTCCCTGACGTGATCTTGAGGATCTGAGGTACCATCATATTTATCAAATTTTGGGATTTCCACTCGTGAAGGGAACAGAGGCATGTGTAAATTCTTGTCAAATGGGAAGGGACATATTGCTTCCAGAGAATATTGGTTCGGGGAATTGTCCTTATTCTTCAGGTCTGTGAGCTCTGTTCATAAAGCTATTAACTATTTGTGTACCATGAGTATAGGTGAGTCTTTCCTCTTAGTAACAAGTGTCTGAACATCATATCCAACAGGAAGTTTAGCACCTTGATTTGCTAGTTCTAAGAAATAGTCTTCCTTTTCTCGAAGCATGATAGCTTTCATCATTTTTCTAAAGTCTTTGTCTTTCTGACAGTCAAGGATTTCTTTTTCTAGAGGTTCAGTAGCTTTGTTAGTCTCACTTAATGATGAGGAGTCATTATGATTTTCAGGAATATTACGTTCATTTTTGTTTCCATCATTGTTTTCTATCTCATGTATAGTAGGAGATTTTGGTTCATCAAAAATTGGTCCGCCTGATGACAATGGTATGTCAGTGAGGGGATCCTTCACGTAGAATGGATTATCTTGATAAGTGAAGGTTTTCTCTTTGGCTTTTATCTTACGAGAACTCCTGGTTTGAATAGGCATTTTTATGGATTAGTGTGACCTAGAGTTGTTTTGTGATGCAGAGGTCAAGATCAATTTCGGAGCTAGTTTGTTCTGTTTAGCGTATTGTTTTGGGAGAAACAACTGAGATTTTGTCTGATTTCAGGAACGATCTATCCTATCTAAGACATTTTCTTGGGTTGATTCTAAAATTGTAACTAAGATTCAGTCTGATTCAGGAACGATATATCCTATGTAAGACATTATCTAAGTGACTTGAGTTTGATAGGTAGTTTTGATTGAGCTAGCTGAAGGGTGATCAACCAAATCGTGCAACAAAAAAAATAAAAAAATGGTAGAGGTACACTATCTTGATCTGTTTTATGCTCAGGAAAATGATAACTAGTATTATGTTCGTTGTAGACTGTGTTTTTGGCAATTTTGAATGTTCTGTCTAACAAAACCAGAGACTCGTACGACTGGGTTTTCTAAACTAGACAACAATTTAGCAGTTATAGGATGACAGAAGTTCTATTTTGTACGAGTTGCTATCTTATACCGTACGACTAATGGGCATGTGCAGGATGACAAAAGACTTAGGTCTATTATGTCTCGTACGAGATAGAATACAGTGCAGGATGATGAATGATTTAAACTTGTACGACAGAGAATCTGATATAGAATGACAATTGAGTAGATTCATACGACACAGGATTGGTGCAAACGATAAATTATCAGACTCGTATGACTGTTCACAGGGCAGAGACTAAAAATTCTGAGTTTTCTGATTGCTGAGTATGACAAATTCTGAGATGGGCTGATTTTTTACTAGGATTGATACAGACAGAGTTTCAACTTAGGATGGACTAGTTTCTGACACGGACAAAGTTTCAACTCACTGAGTTGTTTCTGGTCTTCACTAATTTTTGGTATTTTAGTTTTTTTTTTGTTTCAGGGATGAAAAACACAGAAAACAAGTAGTATTTATAGTGACTCCAATCACAGCATGCAAACCCTAAGGAATTTGGTGAGGAAAGAAAACCTTTGCTTGTAGACTCAGGTACACACCCAATAGCTAATCAGAATATGGCCGTTGAGTCTCATGCAATGGATTCTCAATGCCGTATTATCTGACTCCAAACGCTAATGGGGGCACAAAATGACAAGTATCTTGGGAGTTACTATCTCTCTTGCACAAAGATTATCCCCCTTTCGGAGATGAACCGGGTAGCTTCTAATTTTAAATTGGATTTAGTCAGGGATCCATTTGGCACGTCGAGGTATAAACTCAATTAAGAGGTCTCCCAGCCTTGAAAACCAAGGTTTAATAGACCCGAAGGTACAGAGGAGAGCTATTCCCGAGCACTACCGTTGACTTGATTTTCATCAAATCACATTTATTTTATAGTGGGTTGGAGTACTTGGCGTCTAGCCATTCCCACTTAGGTCATTCCCCTCACACCGGCCGTAACGGCTTTAAGAGTTTTTCAACTCCTCGGGAGGGCAGGCTTGCTAAAGATGTACAAATCTCAAACAAAGAAAAAGCTTCAAGGTTCTGGATTTCTGATTGTCTAGAAAAAGACAAGAGCATACTCTCCTACCTCTTAGAATTTTCTAAAAAGCACAAAAGATAGATTTGTTCTTTAACCATATAGCAAGTTAGGTTCCTAAAAAATGAATTTAAAGAATACACAATGTTTAGTTGATTCTCCTTAGGCAACCTGCAAAGACAACGATTCAGTAGTCATATTGTCTTTGTGCGACAAGCAATATTCTTCGAAAAGCGTTCTGCAAAAACTAGTTAGGCTGTGAAAAACTCTGAGACAGACAGATAAACAGTCAAGGTCAGTCGTCAGAAATGAAAAATATGAAATTTTGCCTCTTTTACCAGAAAATACAAAATCGTATGATAGAGTCTCGACTCGTACGAGACAGGAAACAGTAAAGTACGAGGCCCGATTGCTGATGATTTTGGCTCGTACGGAAGATGATTACTACTCGTACGACAGAGTGTATGCTTGTACGACTGGCATGTCTACTCGTACGATAATATGTTTGTAATTCATGTGACACCTGCAATTTGTTGTTTCATCCTGTGAGAATTGTCGTACGAGATGTACGAACGAAAAACCGAAAAATCTGAAACTTGGAAAATAAGAAAAATAAAGCAGTCAGTCTTGGAGGCCGAAAAAAAAAATGTAGTCTTCGGGTCCCACGGTGGGTGCCAGAAATGTGTGTGTGAAAAAGTGAACCTGTAGCTGCAAGCATAACACTTCAATTAAGTCATTATATGCATGGTTAGTAATCAATAATCAATAAGAAATAAACCATAGCAAAGCGACTAATTGCCTTCTAAAAGATGCGAGTATAAGATTTCTCTCAAATTTTTTATAAGCAATACTAGTGACTAGACTACACCAAGACGAAGGATTTAATCTATATGATATTAAGCTATATGGATGCAAGATGGATGAGTAATTCAAGCAAATTCAAGCAACAATGCATGCAAGCAATAATGAATGTAAAATGGATGCAAGTAATCTAAAAAAGCACAATGATTTCAATGACTCCAGAGCAAAATTAGCGTGATAATAATTTCCAAGCATGTTCTCAAAAATCTCTGGGGTGAATTGGAATGAGAGCTGAAGACTGAATTTATAGAGAATTACAAAAAGCTCAATTTAGGATTAATTGAAAATAATTGAGAAATCAGGTTGAGTTAACCTTGAGATAGATTCCAATTATAGTTTAATTGAAATGCATTCAAATTAGAAGTCCAAGTTGCATTGGAAAATAATAATAAATTAATTCCATGCACATCTGATAAAAATAGATAATTCTTCAATTTAATCAAGAAAAGAGTTTTCTTAATGCAACTGAACTTCTTTTTCTGAAAAGCTTTGAGTTCCAATTTTAGAGAATAATTCAACAATTCAATTAAATTGCTTTTCTGATTTCAAGTTCTAAATTTAGAAAAAGAAATAATATCTCAAGTTTGATTTCTCTCTCTCTTCAATTCTTTTTTTTTTTGACTTTTGTTTTGTTTCAATTCAACTCTTTGTAATAAATTAATTCATCTTTTGTAATAAATTAATCCTTTCGCATGATTGAATGGCAAATTAATTAATTAATTAAATATGCAAAGATATTTAATAAATTAAAATGGGATAATTGATCAAAATGATTATTCTTGAAATAATTCAATTAATTAAATAAATATTTAATTAATATTGAGTGGTGGATTTGCCATGTGATTTTTGATAATTAAGGAATTAATAATGTGCTCGAGATTGATTTAATTGCCTTTGGTTAGGACCTTGGTGATGTTGTCGAGATTAGGGGCCCATGGTTTAGATGACCAATTTTAGGGTATTACAAGATCAGGCCAAAAGGTTTTACTACTAGCCTAATATGCACCTAGATATGAAGCATTTCATGGTAGGTTGTGGTATATGTCAGAGAGAAAAGGGGTCAAGTTATAATGCAGGATTATATCAACCTCTGCCCATACCCAATAGACCATGGGAAGCCATCAGTATGGATTTTGTTTTGGGTCTATCAAGGAAACCACAAGGGGATATGACAGTGTGTATGTAGTCGTGGATAGGTTCAGCAAGATGGCTCACTTCATTGCATGCAAAAAAACCAATGATGCCTCCCACATTGCAAACTTATTCTTTAAGGAGATTGTAAGGATCCATGAATTGTCGTTATCCATTGTGTCTGACAAAGATTCAAAGTTTATTGGAAATTTCTGGAGAACATTGTGGACAAAACTCAAAACCAATTTGACTTTTAGTTCTACCCATCATCCTCACATGGATGGGTAGACCAAGGTTATCAATAGGTCATTAGGAAACCTTCTAAGATGTTTGAGTAAGAAGCATAATCACTCATGGGATCTAATCCTACTGCAAGCAGAGTATGCATATAATGATTCAATCAACTAGAGCATAAGGAATAGTCCATTTGAAGTTGTCTATGGAGTACATCCCAGAGGTATCTATGAATTGATAAATTTGAGTGGAATGGATAGGAGGAGTGCCCAAGGTGAAGAATCTTGCAGTAGCCATGCATGACATCCACAAACAAGTCAAGGAGACACTTGAGAAAAATGTGGACAAGTATAAGAACAAGGAAGATTTGAAGAAGAGAGATGTACAATTCAAGGTGGGTGATCTAGTATTGGCACATTTGAGGAAGGAGAGATTGCCAAAGGGCAAGTATACAAATTTGATGATGAAGAAGATAGGGCCATGTAAAGTGGTTCACAAGTATGGAAATAATGCTTATGAGATTGAACTCCCAGTGGGGGTTGCTATCTCACCTATATTCAATGTAGCAGATTTGTATCCCTATAAGGAATATGATTTTGCAAGTCAAGGAGAAGAAGGAGTTGAAGACATTGATATGGAATGGGTCAAGGACCTTCCACCTACTCAACCTATGTAACTTGAAGTCATTTTGGACTCAAGAGAAGTGAAGAGGACAAGGAAGGAGCACCTAGTCAAGTGGCTAGGACAACAAAATGAAGATGCCACCTGGATGTCAGAGGAGGATATAACACAACATGGGGTCTCAGTTGCATATCTTATTTCATCAGGAGCTTGAAATATTTCCTCTCCGAGTGTATGGTGTAGGAGCGCCTAGAGTTTTGTCATCATGTCGGTTAGATGTTCGAGTCTTAGGAGTTAGGGGTCATGTCATTTTGATTCAGTAAGATCTATGGAGACCATTTGTAATGTCATTTCATGTTTTCAAGTCTGTATGTCAATTTGGAGTCATATTTTGCAAGTCTATAAACCTTATTAACAAAGTAATTCAATAACCGGTAACCATAAAAGAATATAACAGTAAGTAGAAATGATGCCACTACAAGAACATACACCATAACACAAAGATTTATATGTGGAAAACCTCAAAGAGGAAAAACCACGGTGGGACTGGTGACCCACAATATCTATCCACTGGCCAAATGAATAAATATTACAATAGGGGCCTGCACATGTAGGAAGGCCAACAACCTAGAGTGCACTGCTCATCACAAAAGGAGCCTCACTGACTTCAAACACCAAATATTGGTTTACAAACAAAATTATGAACTTAGAGAATGCATCTTCTATGCTAGATGAGTTATAGTTCAAGCACTGTCTATACCAATTTTGATTGTCCTCCTTTATTGGTAACTTACTTCGCATCCCAAACCTCTAAACCAATAACCAAGACCGACTACAGAATATTATATTCGTATTCAGTTGATCAACATTGCTCGCATAATATCACACAACTATATAATCCTTCTCTCTCTATATATATGCAAAATAACCTAACCAGACTGACTTAAATACCCTTCCCAAACATAAACATGAATGCCTTATGTTGGCTTAAAATGATATTAAAATTTATTTACATGTTGGCCTAGAAAAAAATAAATACATTAAACTTTGTGATCGATGTTGCTGATTATTGCCATGTAGACCTATCGGATCAATCTCCTATGTCGGCCTCATATACTGGTTCCTAGTTTACCAGTTTCCCTTGTCTGCCAAATGACTTGAATACCGGTTGCCAAATTATGAATACCGGTGAGTACTGATTAAGTGTCCAACCCAAAATGATGTGTGTTTCCATCAATGATAACACAACTAAACCGGATGAATATCAATTTCCAACAAAAGGTTATGTCGATAGCTGTCCAATTGCCTCATTCGGTAAAATTATGCTGAAAGACGGACATCGGGATAAGTTTATTCTATCGGAGTTGCACAAAAAGTTTATCCCGCTGATAGTAGTTATTCCTATGGATGAAAAAGGACTTCAGTTTGGGATTGCTATTCCGACATCGGTGTCCAGTAGTGTTTTGTTAGTTCAAAATTGTTACTCTAATGTCAGTGTTAAAATTTGATTTTTCAAATCTGGTAGTCAAACAGTCATGCAGTCCAACGATCATGGCGGGAAATTAAAAATTTGGTATAAATTGTATAGAAATGTTGGAAAATGGATTCAGAAGTGTATTTTGAGAATTTGAATTTCTGAGTCTGATTTTGTAACATAGTTTCAAATTTTTACAATCACTGGTATCATATTTGAAGGTTCATTTTTCTGCAATTATTTGTTTCTTGTACATATATGTTGTTGTAAGAATTCAACCTGATTGGATAATAGGCAACTTGGGTTTTGTCCACAATTTGACAATTTTCCCTCTTTGTATTGCATCAAATCATCAAGACATCATCCATATGTCTAAATAGGTCTATCGAAGCATAAATCAAAAGGTGTGTCTAGGATGGACACTACATTCTCCACCCCCTTTGCCTAGGCTTACTCCTAGAAGCCTGAGAACAAATAGGGGTACAAATCTCTCACCCACGTAGTATCCTCCCATGTCACTGAAGAATCATCACTTGGGTCCCATTGGACCCTTACCTGCTCTATGTCTCGACCCCTAAGGGTCAGACCTTGATGTTGAATAATGTGTATAGGCTCTAGATAAATCTACCCATCCTCAACCTGCAACAAATGCCAATCCAAAACATGTGATATATCAAGATGATAAAGTCTCAATAAAAACATATGAAACACATCACAGATATAAGACAAGCTAGGTGGCAAGGCAAGGTGATATGCTACAGGACCAATCTATTCCAAAATCTTAAAATAAATACAAATAGAGGCCTCAATTTAGAGCCTTTTCCATAATGGATAGGACTCTTTCATGGATGCATCCTCAAAAACACCTTTTCTCCATCTGCAAATTGCTTGTCCACATGGTGGGAATCAGCATATTTCTTTTGTCTATCTTGTGTTGGTGCCAAATTCTCTCTGATACACCTCACCTGTTGCTCCATGTCAACATCTCTGAACCAAGAAGTACTCTATCCTCCAATCAGTCCCAAGTCAAGGGTGTAAGAAACGGTCAACCATATAATGCCTAGAAAGGAGACATGCCAATCTAGCTATGATAGCCATTGTTATAGGAAAAATCCACCAAATGAATGTAATCCTCGCATCTAGACTGTTGATCCATGACGTACATCTGCAACATATCCTCCAATACCTGATTAACCCTCTTTGTTTGACCATCTATCTTAAGATGATATGCCAAAATGAAGTTTAGTTGTGCTCCTAAATCATGTTTAAGGGTAGTTCATAATGCTAAAGTGAACACAGAATCACGATCCGATATAATCCATTGAGGAATACCATGTAACCTCACAATCTGCTCCATGAAAATATGGGCCACTAATGTTGTTGTGTATGAGGATCTGATCAGCACCAAATATGCCACCTTGGTCAACCTATCAATGGTGACCATGATAGCATATGATGACATGAAGACAAAGGAAAACCAATGATAAAATCAATAGATATATTATCCCATTTCCATATCGGAACTAGGTTGGACTACAAAAACCCTGTTGGATGTCGATGCTCTACCTTCACCCGCTGACACTCTAAGCAACATGACACAAAATATGCTATATCTCTCCTCATGCCTGCCCAATGATACAGTTGTCACAAATCCGCATGCATCTTCTTGACACCAGGATGTGACGAGTAAGGTGCATGATGGGCCTCCGATAAGACCAATGTTCAAAGATCATATGAAGGTGGAACATATATGCATCCCAAATATTGAAGAAGATCACCAGACTCCAAAGATTAACTTGCATATCTGCCGTCCAAAGCTCTCCTTGATGCAATCTCTACACTCACCTCCTGATACCAATTGTCTAAGAGAAGAGCACTAAGTATCCTACTCCTCAAGTCAACATAGAAAGAAACCACTGAAACCTCATGCCTCATGTGACTCAAGGCATCCAAAACCATATTCTCCTTACCCTGGATGTATCTCTCCTCAAAGTCCTACTCACACAAGAACTCCATCCAATGCCACTACCTAGCATTCAAGTTCAGTTGCATGAAAATGTATTGCAAACTATGATCATTGTATGCTGTAAATGTGGGATCATCCTGCAAATGGAAGAAAACACCTCAAACACACACATGAAACATTGTATTAGAGTTTTTAATCACAAAACTTGTTATTGAACCAAAAACTATCAAAATAATTCCATGCTCCTCTATCCCTAAAGATCCTTAAGATTCAAGGTGGCCCTCACTTGGAAGAGCACTTAATCTCTTGGATGTCAACCTAGACAGCGATATTTAAATGATGATTCTAGGATCAAAATGAATGCAACTAAGATCCTAGTGAATTGATAAGATGATGATATGAATAAAAGCTAAGGATGCAAGATGAAAAGCTAGTGATGATCAAGATGGTGTAAATGATATGAGGCTAAGTTAATTCCAAATTGAAGATTATGATGAGCTAATTAAGCTAGATGAATATGAAAAGGTGTGTAATTGATATGATCTAAAACATAATGCAATTAAACTAAATGTTATGATGCTAATGATAGAAGGCTTGGATGCTTGAAAGTGACCAATGAGCTCCTTTGATAACCTGCAAAATACTATAATTATGATGCACAATATTGGGATCCTTGAATTGAAGAAATGAGCTTTATTTATAGGAAAAATAGAGAAATGGATGGTTGAGATTGTGTAATCTCAACAAGGGCTAGGATTGAAAGTTATCAATCCATGGGAGAGATTCAATCCAATCCCAAGTTGACAAATGTCACCTTGAGAGGGCTTGAGAGGATGCTAAACACGCATTAGATGCTAAGCAAGCAATTAGGGATAACCTTAAGGAGTGACGTCATTGGATAATGTCATTAACCAGCAAGGCATGCTATTACCCAAGAGGTAAACTCTTGTGCAACATGGGAAAATGGTTAAAGGGACAACCATCATGGCCAAGGGGTGTGGGCTTGCAAGAGGCATTAAATGCCTTTTGAAGACTTTGGAGGCTAACTTTCTCAAAGAGGAAAGCCACTAGTGGTTTATGTAAGAGCCTTACATGTTTGGAAGACTCAACAAGTTAACTTGTTGAAATAGATAAAGTCTTAAATGAATTTTGAAGACTTTCTTCCAAATTTGGAGAAGTGACTCCCCCAAATTTAGGTAAAGGACATGATTAGGAGATTAGACATGATTAGGATGGGATTAGGAGGTTTCTAGAAGGATGATCAGGGGAATAATGGAAAATGTAGGATTTTTGCAAGTGGGTGAGGAAAAAATATATTTTAGCAAATTAAAATGGTTTAATTTAGCCAAAAGGGATGCAACTTTCATTTGTTGGATTTTGCAAGTGGGGGAACCATTCACAAATAAATAATGATTTATTTATTTGCAAAAGGGATTTTTGATTAAATGTGAATTTAATCAAAAGGGGAAAAAGGGATTTTAATCAAATAGATAAGATTTATTCAATCAAATGGCTAAGGGTACTTAATCAAACCTTAGTTTAATTAATAGGTTAGGCTAGAAGAAGGAGACTTAATCAAATCTTTAATTTGATTAAAAGGTCAATTAGAAGAATAGGGGTATTAATTAAATCTTAATTTAATTAATTGGAAGAATTAGGGATAATCAAATGAATAAAATTCACTTAATTCATTTTGCAACTTTTAGGTGTGTACATGCTGCCCCTCTTTGAGTCAACATGTGACCACATGTTGATTCAAAGAAAAACTCTCATTTGTCGTCAATTTTTTTCTATATGTTCCCTGGATATAAAAATTTGATTTTGATATGATACGCTGATATGAAATTGATTGGTCGATATGGAGCTGATACGAGACTGACATGGAGATTTGATATGATAATGATGATATGCCCTCTCGCGCGATAAATTGAGAAAAATTGCGGTTTTCGAGAGAGCAATGTGAAGCAGGATGATTTTTTAATTTTTAGTGATGTTTAAATTTTTCAATTTTTTTTTTGTTTAGATTTTTTTAAAAAAATTATTTTTTTAGATTTAAAAAAAAATTATTTTTTTGGATTTTTCAATTTTTTTATTTTTTTGGATTTTTAAATTTTTTCATTTGTTTGGATTTTTTGAAATTTTATCGCCCGATAGATTTTATTAAAAAGTGATATTTTAAAATGGGGTTAGGACTATGTAGGGATAGTGCATACATGCCCCACACATCCACCGAGGCATCACAACTGCCTGCTTCAGCATGGGCTATATAAGCCTCCAAGGGCCCATTTCCACCTCATTTGTGCACTTGGCTTTTAGAGATTGGAGCTCTAGAGTGGAGAGAAGAAATGGAACCCCCCTACCATCTTCATCAATTCGAGTGAGTTTGACGACATCAGCGACCACCGGTGAGTTGGATTTTCTAACCCTTCTCATGAATTTGTAGCTTAGATTTAGTCGATTTTTGCTAGATTTTTTCAAATTTTTAGCACTAGGGTTTACTTTTTCTGCCTTTTTGATTTTTGAATCTTTTAGTGCATTTGATTAAGTTTTTAGTGTATACGAATATTTTTTAAGTGCAATTGAATATTTTTGTAGTGCATATGATAGAGATTTTAGCGCATATGATTAGGATTATCACACATGAGGTTTATTTTTGCACACATGATAAATATTTTATTGCATATGATTGATAAAATAGCACATTTGATTGATAAATTAGCACATTTGATGGATAAAATAGCACATTTGAAACAACACATATGATGTCTATTTTAGCGCATATGAAACAGTGCGCAAATTTTTAAATTTTAAGAAATTTTCAACATGTGTAATTTTGATTTTAGGTTCATGATGAAGTTTTACACCCTGTTTATGTGTCAGTTTGTGTCGTTTGTGTCACAAACTAGTATGAGTCGGTTGTCGATATGAGTCAGTTCGATATGGTTCAAATTTTGATATGGATCACATCGATCAAAGTCAATATATTTCAAGGTCGATATGGGTCAATTTTTTATATGGGTCGGCTTTCGATATGCGTTTGATTTCGATATGGGTCAAAGTCATTATGGTTCTGAATTTGATATGGGTTTGATTTTCATATGGGTCAAAGTCGTTATGGTTCTTGGTCGGTATGAGTCAAATTTTGATATGGATCCAGATTTCGATATGGTTCTTGTGTTTGATATGGTGTTTGTTTTCAGTATGATACTTGGTCTTGGATATGGATCTTGTTGTCGATATGGAACTTGGTTTTCAATATGGATCGTGTTGTTGATATGGAACTTGGTTTGCTGATATAGGTCTTGATTTGTGATATGATGCTTGGTTTTTGATATGGGACTGATTGATTGATATATGGGTCTTGATTTGGTATTTGATATGGGACTGATTGATTGATTCTCGATATGAAGCTTGATTTTGATATGGTTTTTGTTTGATTGATAAGGTAGTCCTTGTGTGATGTCGTGATTGTTGTCGCTTGATAGATGCCCCTGTTGTTTGATTATTGATTGCTTGATTGCTTAGGATAGATAAAATTGATATAATACCCCCTTGTTGATATAGGTCCATCGAGGGATTCTTTAGTTTCGGGATAAATACATGAAGACCTTGTTAATGAGAGATTGTTTGGCTATCGATGATTTAGTAGTTATAAAGGCCCATGGTTTGATACACTTGCTAGAGATGCCTTTCTACCAGAAGAATAGGGCTCTACTCACCGCAGTGGACAAGAGGTGGCACAATGAGTAGGACACTTTTCATTTACCGACGGGTGAGATTACAGTGACACTTGAGGATGTCTATCAGATTCTTCAGATTTCAATTACAGGAGAGCTGGTCATGTATGATGTGGAGGAGGTTGGTGGGACAAATGCTCTGTGAGAGGTGTTTGGTGATCTACATATTTATGGATATTCAGTGGCCTGATAGGACATGGTGGATAGTTATGCCCCACTCCCTTTAGTATTGGCAGGATTGATAGATAGCTTCTTGATTCCTGGTAGGAAGTCACATGGATTGTTAGTTGGATGGGGTCAGGTTGTATGATAGATAGTGCAGATGTGCACACAATATGCTTGGGGTATATGTCTGCTCATTCACTTATATCATGAGCTCTAGTAGATTGTCTATGATGAGGCATCCAGTTTAGCTACTAGGTGCACCCTACTACAGATTTGGGCATGTGAGCATATAGTAGTGACTCGTTCGATTGGTTATAGATTCAGACTAGTGGGAGAACCCTATGTGATGATATATAGCTAGGTTGGTTTCCAACCCATGCTTGAGAAGTTGGAGTATTGGAGACATGCCTTAGATGACATGGATACAATGGTGTGGAGGTTGTATCAGCTTTGTGAGCCTTGGCCCGAGGATGGATTTGAGGTGCCATATTTGTTTTTAGTATGTTTTTGTTGGGTAGGACCCCAATTATTGTAGAGCGGTTCATTCTTCCTCAGGTATACTGACAGTTTGGTCATGTGCAGCCTATGTCACAGAGGATGACTATGTACGCTAGGGTACACAAGGAGAGGATAGATTGGGGACCGACACTGGATTTTGCCAAAGCTCAGGCCAAGCTCTACTCCTTTTCCTTTTATGTATGGAACATGTAGGTGGACGTATCTGATGTGGGCATGATAGCTGAGTATGCTCAATATTTTATGACACGCAGGTTCCCATGACTTACAGGGCCAAGAGATCTTATCCCTGTACTTGAGGAGGTCGATGATGATGATAATGATTAGGGCTAAGGTGGAGGTTGTCAAGGTGATAGACAAGGATGAGGGAGAGGCAGGAGGGGTGGGAGAGGAGGTAGAGGTGGTGTGATTGGTCATGACTAGGGAGTAGGTGGTGGCAAGGGTGGAGGAGGAGATGAGGGAGGAGATAGGGTGGGTGGTGGGAAAGGTGTGAGGGGGAGAGGAGGTAGGTGTAGGGGACAGTTTGGATGAGAAGGGCTAGTGTGGGTCAAGGATGTTGCTACGATGGAGGTCATGGAGAGCTCAGATGATGATGGATCTGAGGGGGAGACTGATGATTCTTTTGATGAGGAGACCGATTATGAGGAGGTTGTGGAGGAGGAGGGTTGATTAGATTGGGAGGGATGGCAGTTGAGGAGGACAAGGAGGAGGAGGATGTGCAACCACTTTCTCGTCGACAAAGGATAGATATGACCCCACCTTCCCCTCGACAGGTTAGTGGTCAAGATCCACAGTCATCACAGCCACAGATGGTACAAATTAGAGTTCCTCTGCATCAACAATAGGCACACTTGGCAGGTTTATAGGCCATGATTTCAAGAATACAGGGTCAGCTTACACATGCCCAAGCATAGGTGACACGGCTACAAAGATAGGTGATCACAGTGTCTTTAGAGAGGGACTCGACCAAAGTCAAGAGGGATAGTACCATGGGTGAGAGGGATAGTGCTCGATAGGGTTTGCAGGTGGTGTAGGCATAGATTGCTAAACTCACATCTAAGTGGGATATTGAGATGGATCATTGGGGTCGGGCAAAGGAGCTAGTGCAGACCCTATGGCAGGTCACCACATAGGGAGTGACAACTGAGACTATCTAGAGTCTCATCTATCAGTTTGAGTAGGCCACTTATTATGAGGATTTGTACTTTGTGACAGTGTTGGCAGCTCAACAAGCTCCTAGTTATGCAACCAATTCACAGTGGGGTGGATCACGTAGACATGGAGGTAGTGAGGGGGTCACGGGACTTAGGAGGGATTCCCCTAGCAGCAACATAGGTGTAGGTAGCTCGAGCTCTTGGCCAGAAGGTTCTGTTGGTTGTCACATTGATCTTTCCCCTTGACTATGATCACAGATGTTGATATTTTACCCTGATGTATTTATTGATATATACAAACATCATTGTATTTTGATTCTCCCTCTTGATATGGTACATTGTTGTATTTTGATCCCGTTGATATGATACATTGATGCTCTCATTGATATGATGCTCATTGATACTCTGATATGATGCTCTGATGATCTCATTGATTATTGATGTTCATTGATTTCCTTGATACTGATGTTGCTTGATTTGATGGTCATTGTTATTGATATGATATCCAGGGACTTTGGACATTTTATTATTTCACTGATGATTGGCTCCGACTTGTATCATTGATTTTCCTTTGGATTAGCATGTGGTCACACATATACATGATGATATGATAGTAGATATTTTTATACATATTATGGATGTAGCTACTTTGATTTCAATGAGCTTCCAATGAGATACATGATATGCCTTTGATCTATATGACTTTTGCTTGTAGATGATGTGATGTGTGCATTTTTTTATTTTTATGATCTGCATGCTTCTATGATGATTGCAATGTATGCCTAATGGATATTATATGTTTGGAAGGTGATATGCCTGTGATGGTTGGATTTGATGATTACAGATTCTTATGATTGTGTAAATGTTTCTAACATGTTTTTGTGCTTTTATGTGCTTTGGATAATGTGATCTAGAATGCCAAATGTTCTTGATATGATATGTACTATGATAGTCATGTAAAATAAGATAATGATTTGAAATATGAAATGTATCTTGAAATGAGAGGTATGATGTGACATGTATCTTGAAAATGAGATGTATGATGATAATAATAATGATAGTGAGAATGCACCTACATGCATGATTAATATGATGTGCAACCTAATGTGATTTTAATATGACAATGATAATGAAATGATACTAATGCAAGATTAAAATGATATGCAACCTAATGCAAGATTAAGATGATAATGATAATGAAACTAATGAATTCTTGTTCCGAAATGTTTTCATTTGTTTTGATCAAAGTGTCAGTGCTTCCTTTGTTTTCATCATTGGGACTTGATTTGTTGAAAGTTGATTCAAGCATCATGATATAATTAACTATAATGACCTGAGTATAACTTACATCAATTTTGATATTGCAAGGTGACACAAGCATCGAGGTATAATTGAACCAAGATGACCTAAGTGTTGCTTGCATAAAACAGACAAGAGTTAACCTTTGTCCCATACAAATCCAAAATGTCTTCAGTGATATGTTGCCTGATCACATCGTAAGACAAATTGGTATAGTAGAAGGCTTCACTCCCAAACAACAGACAAAGAAACCATCACATTCCTTCCTTGCTTCTCTAGTCATTGAGACATCCTCGATTCACTTAGGAGATATGATAAGAAAAATCAACAACCATAAGTAAGCATGCATGTCATCTGAAAAGTACTTTTGTCAAATAAAACATCTTGCAAATAGATCATTTGTATAGTTGAAATCAGTTCAATTCCTCGATGTCTAGCCTCTTGTATCGCTATTGTCATTGTTGGTTGTTCTGATCTTTGTTGTTTTGCTACATGTTTGGTTTGATGTTGAAAACCCTCAAGGAAAAATTCCCCTAGCGAGGTGAGGGTTTTGCCCCTTGTTGTTGATACTACTTCGATATGGATATTTACACTGATCACCAAGCCATGGTGGGAAATGATTTGGATAACTGATTTAGATAAATCAAGGATAGTGACTATGTTGTATGTCTGGGATAATGTTGCATGTATAATTGCTCTATAATGGCCATGGGATTAGATCAAATGAAACCAAAGATATGGTGTGAGTACTGATAGATAGAGGAGTTGCTCTATCATAAATGGTGCCTGTTGCCAAGTTTTCACCACTTGTTTTTATTGCACTTTTTTATTTGTTTTTCATTTTTTTTTGTATTTTTCTTGATTTTTTTATTTTTTTTACGTCACAAGGTGCCTGTTTGCCAGGTTTTCACCCTAGTGATGATTTTTTATACTTTTTTTATTTTGCTTTTTTTTTGCTTGATCCATGCATTGGTCGACTAAGGTGTAGAATTTCTTTGGATGGATGGTGTTGGTTGGCTCATCAAGCACATCCCCTTGTGAAGTTGATAATTGATATGCTCTTGATCCATAAGTTGATATGATGACAAAAGGTCCCAACCAGTTAGGTTCAAATGTCCCTTTCTTTTCTCAATCTTGCTAATTCTGGGGATTTTCCTTTAGGACTAGGTTGCCAATTTTGAAAGCCCTTGGAATGACTTTGTGATTGTAGCTTATGCACATTCATTTTTTATATGCCTTGAGATGATCAAAGACACATTAGCGACATTCATCTAGCAGCTTGAGCTCTTGCAACCTGTTGACTCGATATTCCTCATCTAGAATGAGGCCTTTTAATGACACCTAGAGAGATGGAATCTCTACCTCAATAGGAAGGATAGCTTCTAATCCATACACCAATGAGTATGTTGTAGCTCTTGTAGGTGTGTTGATACTCATTCTATAGGCCTAAAGTGCAGGATCAAGCTAGAAATGCCAATCTTTACCAGCATCATTCATTGTCTTTTTTAGGATTTTCAAGATTGTCTTGTTTGATGCTTCTACTTGGCTATTGCCTTGTGGATAATAAGGTTTCAAAAAGCGATGCTGGATATGGAATCTCTCACAAAGCTCTTGCACATCTTGATTTTTCAAAGGTTTTCCATAATCTGTGATAATGGAACTAGGGATGTCGTACCAACAGATGAGGCAATTTAGAATGAAGGAAGCTATCTATTTGTCGGTCACTGTAGTCAATGGAACTTCCTCAGTCCACTTGGTAAAGTACTCGATGGCCGTGATGATGAGCTTGTGTCCATTCGACAAGGAAGGATGAATCTTTTCCACTAGGTTGAGTCCCCATTAAAAGAAAGGCCAAGATGTAGTGAATGGTTGCAACTCTTGTGTTGGTGCATGTATGAGGTTACCATGAATTTGACACTTAGGGCATTTCCTAGCAAACTGATAGGACTCTTTTTCCATTGTCAGCCAATAATATCCCATCCTTAGTAGTTTCTTGGCAAGAGTAGGACCACTTGGATGCATACCACAAATACCTTGGTGAAGCTCATGTAAGGCAGAGTCAGATTCATTATGATCAAGGCATCGAAGAAGAGTACCATCAAGACCTCAACGATAAAGAATATCACCGGTTAAGGTATAGCAAGCTGCTTGTCGGATAAAGCTTCATTTTTTGTTATGAGATAGGTCTAATGGGAGGGTATTATCTTTAAGGTAGGCATAGATCTTCCTGTATAAGGGGGAATCAAAACTGTTTAGGGCACAAATGACTTGGGATTATGAATTGTCATAGGCCGAGGAAAACAATTGGTCCACCAGGAATTCATAGCGATTTTGTTTATCTAGAATTTGTAGAAGCGAGATGATAGTGGCCATTGTGTTAGCAACCCTATTGTTTAGCCTTGGAATCTGCTCAAATGTGATGTGTACAAAGTATTTCTTAAAATCATCCACCATGCGTTTATACGACATCAACTTATCATCTTTCATCTGATAATCATTATTGATTTGATTGATATATACACACATCATTGTATTTTGATTCTCGCTCTCGATATGGTACATTTTTGTATTTTGATCATGTTGAAATGATACGTTGATGCTCTCATTGATATGATGTTCATTGATGTTCTGATATGATGCTCTGATGATCTCATTGATTATTGATGTTTATTGATTTCCTTGATACTGATGTTGCTTGATTTGATGGTCATTGTTATTGATAGGATATCCATGGACTTTGGACATTTTATTGTTTCACTGATGATTGGCTCTGACTTGTATCATTGATTTTCCTTTGGATTAGCATGTGGTCACACATATACATGATGATATGATAGTAGATATGTTTATACATATTATGGATGCAACTAGTTTGATTTTGATCAGCTATATGATATGCCTTTGATCTATATGACTTTTGCTTGCAGATGATGTGATGTGTCCATTTTTTAGTTTTATAATCTGCATGCTTCTATGATGATTGCAATGTATGCCTAATGGATACCATATTTTTGGAAGGTGATATGCCTATGATGGTTGGATTTGATGATTGTCGATGCCTATGATTGTGCAAATGTTTCTAACACATTTTTGTGCTTTTATGTGCTTTGGATAATGTGATCTAGAATGACAAATGCTCTTTATATGATATGTACTATGATAGTTATGTAAAATGTGATAATGATTTGAAACATGAAATGTATCTTGAAAATGAGAGGTATGATGTGATATGTATTTTGAAAATGAGATCTATGATGGTAATGATAATGATAATGATAGTGAGAATGCACCTACATGCATGATTAATATGATGTGCAACCTAATGCGATTTTAATATGACAATGATAATGAAATGATACTTATGCAAGATTAAAATCATATGCAACCTAATGCAATATTAAGATGATAATAATAATGAAACTAATGCATTCTTGTTCCCAAATGTTTTCATCAGTTTTGATCAAAGTGTCAGTTCTTCCTTTGTTTTCATCATTGGGACTTGATTTGTTGAAAGTTGATTCAAGCTTCATGATATTATTAACCATAGTGACCTAAGTATAACTTACATCGATTTTGATATTGCAAGGTGACACAAGCATCGAGGTATAATTGAATTAAGATGACCTAAGTGTTTCTTGCATAAAACAGACAAGAGTTAACCTTTGTCCCATACAAATCCAAAATGTCTTCAATGATATGTTGTCTGATCACGTCATAAGACAAATTGGTATAGTAGAAGGCTTCACTCCCAAACAATAGACAAAGAAAACATCACATTCCTTCCTTGCTTCTCTAGTCATTGAGACATCCTCGAGTCACTTAGGAGATATGATAAGAAAAAATCAAAAACCATAAGTAAGCATGCATGCCATTTGAGAAGTATTTTTGTCAAATAAAACATCTTACAAATAGATCGTGTTTATAGTTCAAATCTATTCAATTCCTTGATATCTAGCCTCCTGTATCACTATTGTCATTGTTAGTTGTTCTAATATTTGTTGTTTTGCTACATGTTTGTTCTGATGTGGAAAACCCTCAAGGCAAAATGCCCCTAGCAAGGTAAGTATTTTGCCCCTTGTTGTTGATAACACTTCGATATGGATATTTACACTGATCACCAAGCCATAGTGGGATATGATTTGAATAATTTGATTTAGATAAATCAAGGACAATGACTATGCTCTATGTCCGGGATAATGATGCGTGTATAAGTGTTCTACAATGGCTATGGGCTTAGATCAAATGAAGCCAAAGATATGATGTGAGTACTGATAGATAGAGGAGTTGCTCTATCACAAATGGCGCCTGTTGCCAGGTTTTCACCACTTGTTTTTATTGCACTTTTTGATTTGTTTTTGATTTTATTTTTTTGTATTTTTCTTTATTTTTTTATTTTTTTGGTGTCACAAGGTGCCTCTTTTCTAGGTTTTCACCCTAGTGATGATTTTTTATACTTTTTTTATTTTTTTCTTTTTTTTGCTTGATCCGTGCATTGGTCGACTCAAGTGTAGAATTTATTCAAATGTATGGTGTTGGTTGGCTCATCAACCACATCCCCTTGTGAAGTTGATAACTGATATGCTCTTGATCCATAAGCTGATATGATGATAAAAGGTCCCAACCGGTTAGGTTCAAATTTCCCTTTCTTTTCTCGATCTTGTTGATTCCAAGGATTTCCCATTAGGACTAGGTTACAAATTTTGAAAGCCCTTGGGATGAATTTGTGATTGTAGCTTCTGCACATTCATTGTTGATATGCCTTGAGATGATCAAAGGCACATTGGTGATGTTCATCTAGTAGCTCGAGCTCTTACAACATGTTGACTCGATATTCCTCATCTGGAATGAGGCCTTTTAATGACACCTAGAGTGATGGAATCTCTCCCTCAATAGGCAGGATAGCTTCTGATCCATACACCAATGAGTATGGTGTAGCTTCTATAGGTGTGCAGATACTTGTTTTGTAGGCCTAAAGTACAGGATCAAGCTAGACATGCCAATCTTTACCAGCATCATTCACTATCTTTTTGAGGATTTTCAAGATTGTATTGTTTGAGGCCTCTGCTTGGCCATTTCATTGTGAATAATAAGGTGTCAAAAAGTGATGCTGGATATGGAATATCTCACAAAGCTCTTGCATATCTTGATTTTTGAAAGGTTTTTCCATTACTCGTGATAATGGAACTAAAGATTCTGTACCTACAAATGAGGTAATTTAGAATGAAGGAAGCTATCTATTTGTCAGTTACTATAGTCAATGGAACTGCCTCAATCCACTTAGTGAAGTACTCGGTGACCATGATGATGAACTTGTGTCTATTCAATGAGGAAGGATGAATCTTTCCCACTAGGTCAAGTCCCCATTGACAGAAAGGCCAATATGTAGTGAATGGTTGCAACTCTTGCGTTGGTACATGTATGAGCTTACCATGAATTTGACACTTAGGGCATTTCCTAGTAAAGTGATAGGACTCTTTTTCCATTGTCAAAAAATAATATCCCATCCTTAGTAGTTTCTTGGCAAGAGTAGGACCACTTGAATGCATACCACAAATACCTTGGTGAAGCTCATGTAAGGCAGAGCCAGATTCATTACGATCAAGGCATTGAAGAAGAGTACCATCAAGACCTCAATGATAAAGCATATCACCGGTTACGATATAGCGAGCTTCTTTTTTGATAAAGCTTCATTTTTTGTTTCAAGATAGGTATGGTGGGAGGGTACTATCTTTGAGGTAGGCATAGATCTTCCCATATAAGGGGGAATCAAAATTGTCTAGGGCACAAATGACTTTGGATTCTGAATTGTCATAGGTCGGGGAAAATAATTGGTCCACCAGGAATTCATAGCGATTTTTTTTATTTGGAATTTGTAGAAGCGAGGCGATAGTGGCCATTGTGTTAGCAACCCTATTATTTAGCCTTGGAATCTACTCAAATGTGATGTGTACAAAGTATTTCTAAAAATCATCCACCATGCATTTGTATGACATCAGCTTATCATCTTTCATCTGATAATCATCATTGATTTGATTGATAACCAATTGAGAGTCCCCATAGACTCTCAATTATATGATTTTCCATTTCACGACTACTTTGATACCTGTCACTAGAGCTTCATACTTTACGATATTATTGGTGCATGGGAATATAAATTTGTAGGATCTCATAATTGTGTGTCCTTCTGAAGTGATGAACAAGATGCCGACACCTGATCCATGATGTGTATAAGATCCATAAAAGTATAGGGTCCATTGCTTTGGTGCAATAGTGAGCACATCCATATCTGGAAATTCTACCTATAGTGGGTGTTTGTCTAATAGAGGTGCTTCTGCTATTGATTATCCTTTGATAGTTCTCTGTTCTCTATACTGAATGTCGAACTCACTTAGGATCATGGCCCATTTTGCTAACCTTCCTGTGAGAGTGTCTTTGCTGAGTAGATATTTTAGTGGGTTGATCTTTTCCACTAGCTTGATAGTATGAGATAACATATAGCGTCACAACTTTTGGGAAGCGAACACTATAGCTAAGTAGCATTTTTTGATGAAAGTGTAATTGAGTTCATAGCCATTCAACATCTCGCTAGTGTAATAGATGGCTCTTTCCTTTCCTGTTGAGTCCTCTAGTGCTATTAATGCCCCAATGACACTTTCGTTGTTGATATGTAGAGGACGAGTGGATTTCTTGCTATTGGTGGTACTTAAATAGGTGGGTTGAGATATTTCTTCAGTTGATGGAATGATTCTACACACTTGTTCTCCCATATGAAAGGTACATTTTTATGAAGTAGATGGTTGAATGGGAGACATTTTTTTGTCAATTGAGCAATGAACCTCATAATAGATTGTAGCCTTCCTTGAAGAGATTGTAGCTGACTAATGTTCCTTGGAGGTGGCATTTCCATGATAGCTTGAACCTTTGTTGGATCCACCTCGATGCCTTTTTCTGATACAATGTAGCCCAGGAGTTTTTTGGATGTGACCCTGAAAACACACATTTTAGGGTTTAATCTGACATTAAATTTATCTAGTCATTGAAAGATTTTATCAAGAATGTCTAGGTGTTCTTCTCTTGTGAGATATTTGGCTAGAAAATCATCTACATAATCCTCCATAAAAGTATGCATCATGTCATGGAAGATTGTTGTCATTGCTCTATGATAGGTTGCACCAGAATTTTTCAAGCCAAAAGAATGACGTTCCTGCAGTATGTACCCCATGGACATGTGAATGCATTTTTATCTTGATCCTCTGGAGCTACCTTGATTTGGTTGTAGCCGGAAAAACCATCCATGAGGGATAACATAGCATGTTGTACTATTAGATCAACAATGGTGTTGATACTTGGTAAAGGAATGTCATCCTTCGGACAAGCCTTGTTGAGATCCCTTAAGTCTACATATCAACACAATGTTAGAGATCCATTCAGAAAAATATATAGGTCAGATGAAACTGACATCTAGTAACTTCTTCAGCTCTGCTTTAACCAATATGGCGGCATGTGGGTTCATTTTTCTTAATTTTTGTTTGACAGGTTTAGCTCTAGGAGCGATTGACAAGTGATGCATGATGAGATTTGGATCTATCACTGGCATGTTTGCATAAGACCAAGCAAAGTTGATTTGCTTCTCCTTGAAGAATTTGACAAAGTCAGGTTTTTTTTTGTTAATGATTCCGCTAAATGTATGGTTCTTGTTGTTGCTTTAGTGTCGATATTTATTGATTAAGTTGGCTCAATTAAGATGGGTGATCTCTCCTAGTAATGTTTAGGAAGAGTGTCAATTCTCTCATCTTTAGGTGCCTCAAAGAGGTTTTCACCATCAAATACGTCCTTTGTTTTTAGTTTTTTATGATCTAATACTGTTGTTACCTATTTTTGCCTGAAGTTAAAAATAGGTTTTGAAAAGGAGCCTTGGGCCTTTGAGATATTTATTGAAAATGTTTCAAATGATAAAAAAGGGTTAATATTAAATCAAATGTCTTTGATTTAATTAAGATGATATATAAGCGCTTAGTTCCTTCTTACGTGAATAGAGATTTCAAAAATCAAGTTTCTTATGTTAAAAGAAGTCAAAGTGAAGTTCATCTAATGGTTGGATGGAAGTAAAAAAGAATTAAAATCTTAGTCCTCATGAGCACTTAGGGTTATGTTTCAGCTCCACTTTGAGTTTATTCCTTTGATCTCGTGCTTTCTTCATGGAAAATAAAGTTTTAGTTCATCATTGAAAAAACAACTTGCATGTTATACATAGTCTTTAGGGCTATGAATAAAGGGAGTGGATCTTTAATTCATTCTTCAGTTGTGGAGAGTGATAAAAGTCTTAGCTCAAATTTTTTATTGTGAAACACCACTAGGCATGGGTTTAAGCTATGAAATAATAGATCTAGTCTTGGAAGCATGCATAGGTATATGTGTTTAAGGAGAAGTTTGGAGCTCATGCAAAGATCACACAACATTACCGGGGGGGTTTGTACTTATAAAGAGTACCTACAACAAAGAGAAGAATGTGTAGAGGATATAGTCAACATGAAGGTCATTAAAGATATATCATGCAAAGAATCATGCACACCCCTTTCTCCATTAAACAAGATTTTCTTTTCTCCTTTACATTCTCTGATGGTTCTTTCAAAAGGAAAGAAAAGGAGATATAACCTTATTTTAAATCTTTCTTAATATCATGCTTCATAATTTTCTTTGTCCAAAGCCTTAGGGTTAAGACTAATGCTCATATAAAAATATTGCAAAGTTAATGAGGTCACATGGCTCTGTCACAGCCATATCTTTTCAAAGGAAAAGGAATCATAGGTTGTGTATAAGCCTATTATAGAGCATTGATAGTAGGATATGTCCAATAATATAGAGGTCCTTTACATGTACAAGCAACAAAAAATTCTCTAGGTTCAAAGATCAAAGCATAAATATAGTGAATGGGTAGAAACATGTGGATTTTTAATCATTTTATTGACATATTAGCTCATGTGCAGCATTTACTTCTTTGAGAGCTAAAAGAAAATTTTGCAAACATTAGTAAGTATAATAATAAACTAATTAGAAGATTGTTATTGAAGTTTGAATAGAAGATCCTCCTGTATGAAAGGATAGCCAGACAAGAGCATTGACAAGAACATAGATCAAATGTAGAGATCATTACTACACCTTCAAACAAAGTGCTTGTAGCATTCTAGGAAAGATTATTTGCAGCAGTCAGTCATTCTTCTTTAGAGGGCCATACGATTACAAGATCACAGTCCTTGGAAAGAAATGATAAAATTCTTTTTTACAGTCCAATCACACTAAGTTGTAAAGATGATGAACAACCTTTCAAAATAGAAGGGAATAAAAGTGTACATGAGTCTCCATAAATATAGAAGTTCAACATTTAAAGCTTAGGGCAGAGAATCGAAAGAGAGAAGCAAAATCTAAAAAGGACAGTCATCCATGTATGCTAAAGAGCAGAGGTACAGTGTATACCCTAGTCTCAAAGAGACAAAGCATGGTGACATGTTATGGTGTTATGGAGTATTCAAAAGACCACTTTGTTACAATCATGGTCATAGCAGCAAAATCTAAGACTCAAAGCACCAAGAAGAGAAAAGATCAAACAATGGGAAAATGTCTCAGTCCAAGGCCTAAAGCAGTGAGCTAGAAAGGTCAACACATGATCAAAATCATGATAGTCATGCATAAAGAAGAATATGTAAAGAACAAAGATATTGCAGGCCCATGTAAAGTTTATCATTAAGATAAAAGTTCTTCAATAAGGTCACAATTATTAAGGAATAGTCTTCTATAGAAACAAGGATCAATCATAGGACCAACACAAAGCAACCATGGCAGGGTAATAGCAGTCCAAGCCACAAAGATTTAATCCAAAGTTCCAAATAAAGGTGTATGATAATATTAAGGCACTTGAGACACAAAGGAAAAGAATGTTTTAAAACTAAAGTTTTGATTATCACAGTCCTGAAAGGATTCATTAGAGTAGTTTTAAAGGTCAAGATCTACTATTAGCAGTCTCAAAGTTAAGAGTTTTCAGTCACAATAGTGTGTGATGTAGTCACAAGCCCATAATGACCAACAGTTTGTAGGGATACAACCACGGTAGCCTTTTGTGCAATAGCAGTCATTTGCCCAAGATAAAGAAGGATAGTCAATCATTAGCAACATCAGTCTATAGAAGCCTTGGGCAATAAAGAGCAGTCTAGTTATAGTAAAGTTCAAACAACAAAGATCAAACCTATGATAATGGTGCATTGATGCTTAAAAAGGTGTATGCGACAACAAATGAGCAGACCAAGGCAGAGGTTCCATAAGGCACATAGATAGTGAATGAATAATCACAACCATAGATTATTAGGCCACAATGACAAAGATAAGATCACTATCAAGGATCTTATCCATCCAAAGCAAAAGGGTGATGAAAAGGTAGTATAATGACAACCTTGAAGCATCAAAATCTCAATCTCTCTTTGCTATCAAAAGGTCTGAGACAGTCCATGGAAAAGACAACCATTATAGAATGAATAAAGAAGAATGAAGATGGATCTTTCAAAATTATAGAGTGTTCAAACAATTCCCTTAAAGTAGTCCTCTATAGCAGTCACTCCTTCAATGATGATGAACAAGTCCATGAAATACACAGGCCACTCAAAATCCCAATGATTAAGGCTTTGGGCAATAGACTTTCCAAGTTGGAAGTCAAATACAGTCCCACAACTTAGCAGCCACATAAATATAGTGCTAAAGTCCCAAAGACAAATATATGGGGAGTATAGTCATGAATGACACCATTAGACAATGATAGTCAAAGAGAAAACCCTTTATATCAGTCATGGGGCAGTAAGTGCATGATATTAAAAAAAATAACAGTGACTAACGATGACTAGAGACTCAATAGAAGTCATGGTAAAAGATAATCAGGGCAGAGATATGTTTGAAGAGAGGGTTTCAAGTGACAATGATGAAAGTAGGGTATCTTTTAACAGTAGCATCACACCAAGAGTAAGGTAGATTTTCATGCAAAGTGAGCATCCATAGCAACATTTACAGTCCCAACCATGCTAAGGAAATTATGAAGTGAAGATTGTTCATTGTCACAAGATCTAGGGTTAGAGAAAACATCAAATATCTCATAACAGTGACACACAAACACTGAAGATGTAGTCATTCATAGGAACCATGAGTGAAAGAGGAGCAGCATATCAAAATCAAAATATAGTCAAAAGATGAAGTGGCATTACCAGTAAAATGTTTGATTTTTCTTAAGGTATGAATGAGATTAATATGATAAGTTTGAACTCTTATTACCAATTCTATCAAGATTTAAAAGAGCCCATTACATGTGTATACCAGTAAACTTCAGTTTAAGAACAAAACACCTCAGTTTTGAAGCTTTTTAGAGGTTTTTATTGCATGATAAGGTCTAAATCCGACCCCATACTCTTTGGTAATATCAATTAGGTACAAGATCATGTATTTCAAGATCAAAGATCAGTTAGAAGGGAAGAGATGGAGTTATAACAGAAAGTATCAGTTAATGCCTTAAAATAAGGAGCTTTGGGTGAGTTTGCAGTTATTCAAGGGTAGTTCAGGGTCCCTCATGGGTTGGTCTTCAATTTAAAAGACTTTTTCAATAGTCAACAATCCATTTCTAGCTATTATGAGCACCTTTTTGCATGCATTTGGATCAATTTCGACCAAAAGAAGACATTTTCAAGCAATTGAAGAGGAATCCAAGGTGGAGACAATAATTAAGCATCAATTCTTCTTCAACTTCTCAAAAGATTCTCTTCTATAAGGCTTTCTCTCCTTCTCTTTTCAGAGTTAGTTCTTTCTTTTCTTGCATTACTCAACAACAAGAAGGGTTGTAGTTCATCTTATACAAGCATTGTAATGATTTTTATCAGTTGATGAATAAAATATAGCAGGTTCTTCTCATATTTTCTTGTTTCACTCATTGTCATATGTATAATCTGATGAAATCATTGTGATTTTGTTTTCAAAATCCTTTATTTTTGTCTCATGATTGCTTTGATTAACAAATAAATTTCATTGTAGGCTCAAGTTGTGTGTTGTTCTATTTGTTTTCAAAATATTGAATGTTGTAAAAAATATTTCCTTCAGACAAAATTGTGAAAACTTCCAAGCCTCCACACAAAGTATTCATGGGTTTCATGATCTCATGTGAGTTGTAATTAGGCTTTAGGTTATTTTGAGGTTGATAAATCTTTTAGGACAACAATTAATATCAGTCCCATTGGTGTATCACTTCCCATTAGCAATAGGTTTTTATTTTCCAACAAGCTTTCTCTATCCTTTTTCTCAGTCAAGCTAGTATTCTAGGAGGTTTCACCAAGAGAACCAACTCGCTCTGGAGGTTGATTTCCACTATAAGCAACCAACAGGCCTAGAAATCTTCCAATGTTTCATAATATTGTTGAGCATTCAACTTTTGCATAATGGGTGTAATGTTGGTGACAATGATTTTTGGCACACTCGGTGGGACTGTTGAACTATTATAGTTCATAGAAGACCACCTATGGTTGTTGTTTTGGTGTGAGCAATAGTCATTTCATCCTTTGGAGGCAACACCTACATACACCTGGTGACTCCAAGGTCAATACCACTAGTTTCACATACATGAAGTGCTGGTATATTCCAAAAAATCCATTTATTCCAAGTTTCCAACCTTTTAAATGCATAAAAAATGTCAAATTTTCATGAAAATGCATATTATTACCCTCCATACCATGAAAATATTGTCCATAAGAGTCCTTATCAGCCATATCCCAGTAGCAACAACATTGGTTTTAGCCCAAATTCTCTTACAACAACAAATAACCAACATACTTACCTTGCTTACCAACCACTCATCCAAGCTCATAACTAGTCTCAAGGAGCCCCTAAACAACTTTAAAATGAAGATTTTGGAGTTAATGAAATCAAAAATATATTGCAAGGCTTCACCGAACAAATGGATGAGATCAAGAACCAACATGAACATAATGAATTATCTTTCCAAGATTCTCTTAATGAACAACAAGATGAGTGGGCTTACCAAGCCTATCTTCATGAACAAGAAGAATTGGCTCTTCAGGCCCAGCTTCATAAGAAAGAATTGGAGGCAAAATGTAGGGAGTTTGCAAATCATTTTACAAGAAATCTAATTGCATAGAAAAAGAAATATGATGAGGCGCTTGCAAAAATGAAGGCTCAAATAAATCCTCCTCCACTAAAAAAAATTGTACTCCAACAAGAAGTCCATCTACCCATTACCTTTCCAAATCCTTTCTTTGGTAAATAAATTCCTCAATTCAACATCATGTGCTTCATGAAAAATGAGCTTACACTTGAGCAAGTTCCTCTTGCAATACCTCAAGACAAATCCTAATTACATTCAATAGAGATGCATAAAAAACAAGACGTTCAATTCAAATGCAAACCATTGCAAATGTGAATATCTCCTCCAGAAGTCTCCATTGTCCTTCTTTCTCCTTCAAATTACTTTGTTTTGTGGATCTCACCTTCAAGTGCATAAGTATAATATGAAAGAAAGATTGACAAGATGAGACGACAACATAAGGGTACTAGAAGCACGATTGATTCGGCCTTTTGATTGAAGAAATTCATCCAATTTATAGACAAATTGGAGAAAAGACAAGATTAGCATGAATTTGATTCGAATGGAAATTTCAAATCAAGAATGACAAATATGACAAATTATGACAAATTGACACTTTCTATGTGAAATTGATTGATTGACAATTATGACAAATTGCTATGTCAAAATTGATTGATTGACAATTATGACAAATTATGACAAATTTGCTATGTCATTCCCATGAAATTAGGAGAAATATTAGAGAAAATAGAAAATTAGATGAATTAGAAATTAGGAAATTAGAAAATTGATGAAAATTAGAAAATTAGGAATTAGGAGAAATTAGTAAATTGGAAAATTAGGTAAATTAATTAATAATTTTTCATTCATTAATTAATTCACAAAGAGGGAGGAATTAGTTAGCCAATTAAATAAACATTTAATTGTGACAAGAAGACTTAGGATAAATAAACTATTTAACCCAGAGGGAGAAATGACAAACAAGGTTAAATGAATAAATCATGAAACCCTAGAAGATGGATTAGAAATGCAAGGATGACAATTAGGTCCTGACAAAAGATAATTGATGTCGATTCGATCATGATTCTGATTAACAAAGGACCAATGTTGATAAGTGATTTGACTGATAAAAGCGCCAATTGATGAGGAACAATAACAAATTGATCCAAATTGACATGATTGAGAAAGACGATGATCGATGACAAATCGATCGCCAAAATGAAAACATTGAAAAGAGAACAACGATCGATGACAAATTGATCACAAAATGACAAGATTGAAAATGACAACGATCGATGACAAATCGATCACAAAATGACAAGATTGAAAATGACAACGATCGATGATAAATTGATCACAAAATGATAAGATTGAAAACGACAATGATCGATGACAAATCGATCGCAAAATGATAAGATTGATAAGAGGACAAAACCCTAACTCCATCATCGATTAGGATTGACGATGTCAAAATATGACAAATGAGCATGCACATTGATGCGACAGGATAAGATCGACCAAAATCATGACTGAAGATTGTTATTGACAAGACCAAATTCAAAAGTGAGACGAATAAAGAATGCAAAAGAAGGACTCGATGCTCACAAATGATAAAAACCAAGTGAGCGACATAGGAGAAATGTTAATGCGACGCAAAAACCCTAAAATAAGGCAATGCGCAAATGTTAAAGTATGACTCTGCAAGTGTTGACCATTTTTAGATGTCTACATTTTGCCCCTCTTTGAGACAATGTGATTCTAAGTGTTGTTTCAAAGAACAATAATGAAAATGCCCCAGACAATAATAATGACATATGCATGCCTCCTCGAGGAATTGGTCAGAAACATCCAGAAAAGAGGCCAATTGATCGATAAGAATGATAGAAAATGATAGGAGCAAACAGACTGAAAATCGGGGATCAGATACACAAATGACAAGCAATGGAAGGTGCAAAAGACCACGACTAGCATAAGATGGAGAGAGTGCATGTCCATCTATGCCCTAACAAAGATCTATAAATGAGACAAAGAGAGTGAAAAGAGCTCATTTGCACTAGCCAAAGAGGAGAATTTGTTGCTCTGGAAAAGGACGCTTGCAGAGAGATGGTGAACAGTCCAATGGCAGATCACCTCGAGGAACGTGTATGCACCTACAGATGATCAGACGATGTGGGAGCAGCGGTATGTATCTCAAAAACCCATATTGTCAATTTTATAAATTTAACTTGCTTGCGGGACATTGCAAGGCCCACAAAGAATGCAGAAAGTGACTTTTGCGCCTGTGTGAGCACATCTTGCACCTGTGTAGGGTATCTTGTGCTTGTGTAAGGTACACAGGTGCAAGTTGATGCAACACAGGCGTAGGACACAGCACACAAGCGCAGTTGTGCACTGGGAACTCAAATTTGGTCAAAAATAGCATGCGAATGATCCAAAAAGGGGGATAAGGGTAGGATAGGTCAAAATAGATTAGAAACACCCTGATTTGGACACGAAACAAGGAAATGCAGCCCATAGTAGCAAACCCTAAAATTGACAAAATGTGCCCCAATTGTGATGTAGAGTCGACAGTATCCACTGATTACGCGGGAGAACCGACCTGACTGCTTCATGTTATGACATAGACTCAGAAGCACGGACATAGATACTTTAGCAGGACTTGGAATATACTATATCACATTCATGCCTGAGATTAGGGCAAACATAGGACTACTCACCACATTGGCAGAACGATGGCATTCAAAGACCTCCTAATTCCATCTGGTGACCGGAGAGGTGACTGTGACACTAGAGGATGTATGGCGTATCCTCCACATTTTGATTCATGGAGAGATGATAGAGTATGACCCAGTGACAGGGAGAGATGCTTTGTGCAGATTATTTGAGTGTGACGCAGATGATCTAGATATTGTAGAGAGGGAGATTGGCTGGGAGACCATGGCATCAGAGTATGATCGGCGATATGTGGTGATAGCATGCCTACTAGCAGGGGACAGACGAGGACATGGATTCCCTATTGGATGGGGAAGAGTGCTAGAGCAAATGGTGATAGAGGGGATGGTGTACGCATGGGGACCATGCATGCTTGCTATGTTATATTTTCAGTTGCATCAAATAGCATATCAGGGGGTTCAGACTCTGAGCTATGGAGTCACACTGTTACAAGTATGGGCATTTGAGCACATAGCCATATGTCGATAGATCGTAGAGAGACAGGTATTACCACACCGACCATATGTGTACAGCTATGGGGGAGCACTAAGACAAGGTCCTTTCAGATACATATTGTATTGGCAACATGAGCTAGACAGATTGAGAGAGTTCACATGGAGGCCATATCTTGATTGCCCTAGATGGCTAGATGATAGTGATGAGCTACCATATTGTAGATAGGAGAGATACCTGATTGGGTGACCAGTGAATCACCAAAGAGTGATTGAGATGTACCTACCAGAGAGAGTCAGATGACAGTTTGGAGAGAGGCAGGGTGTACCTAGAGGGACTGCACACTTTGCCTGATCTCACAAAGAGACGAGTCAGTGGGGAAGTATGATTCAGCCACACATAGCCTATGCTGACTTCACATAGCTACAGTGGAGACAGTGGGATTGGAGATCAGATGTGGTGGATGCCAGGATGACAAAGGAGTATGAGTGATGGTTTGCACGATGACGGCCAGTGCCATTGATAGATCCTGATATTCCAATACCTAGGAGACAGGAGGACTTCCCACTCGCTAGAGAGGAGGAGGGAGATGATGAGGATAGGGATGAGGATGAGGATGGAGAGGATGAGGGGAATGATGAGGATGGAGATGATGAGGATGAAGATTATGAGCTAGATTCAACTGATCAGGAATCATTGCAGGATATACCCATAGAGCCGGAGACAGCTAGGATAGAGGAGATGGAGATGTGCAGGGCTACCATAGCGAGTCAGCATGATCACATTGCAACATTAGAGAGACAAAATGCTATCTTGAGGATAGAGCATGATCAGTTCAGAGCAGAGATAGCCAGACTTACAGCAACTTGAGATACAACAATAGCCCAGGCACAACAAGAAGGGCAGAGAGTCACTGAGTATATTGGGTCGATTAGAGATGCCAGTGCACGTGAGATGGCACAGATGTTGGTAGAGACCGGAGAGGAGATATGCCATTGGAGGACACTATATGAGAGTGTAGTTCCACCAGAGCAAAGAGCAGCATCATATCAGGCACAATCGAGGATAGAGAGTAGGCCACGCTCTTGGAGGTCAGTGAGCAGCATGGGGGTGAGTGGACCTATGAGACCACCACAGCCAGGACTAGGGACAGGAGGGACATCATCCTTGAGACATGGCAAGGATGAGGAGGACAGACAGAGAACCTAGTGATAGAGGCATGTGCTCCTTATGATAGACAGTTGACATTATGTAGTGTGACATTATGTAGTCAGCCTGCGGGCCATACTTAGGACAGACAGTCCAATTTTGTACTCCGATATTATTTTGATATATGATATGATATGCATCTATATGATGGGATGTAGTGGGTTATGGTTGATGTGTTTACTTTTCATGTATGGATGGCTTATGCACGATTTATGTACCATTGTGGAAAATGTATGGATATATTTTTATGTGTTTTTGATGCATTTATAATATGAAATGGATAAAATGCTTGATGTGATGCTTGATATAATGCAAATGTACTAATCAATGAATGCAGGATGTAGCATATGTGTTTTTTTTTGGTGGAGATCAGAGAACTAGACTGAACTAACTGCCCAAACTGATGGAAGAAATGTTAGTAAGAAGAAATGAGACAAAGGACAGTTAGAGACGAAGAAAAACTTGCTTTCACTAATGCACTTTGTAGGTGAGAACCTTTATTTAATGTAGCAAAATAGATGCATAGCATCATGGCATTGAAGGCCAGACCTAAAACGCAACCCTTTTTGCAAAATATAGACACATCACACACAAGGAATGAGTGAGGCATCCTAGGGTGCATACATCAAGGGTCGAGGTATGTGCAGCGTTCACAAAGCGAGTGTACTTATCACAGACACCCAATGATATAGTTGTCCCAATTTGTGACAAACATTCCACAAACAACAAACACAACAAAAAACAAAAGGGACCATGAACCATCCCGGTCACTCTAAATCACTCAGTGACATCATCGAGCAACATAGGAACATGATCGAAGCCAAAGATAAATCAATAAATGATAAGACTCGCTAATTCCAACAAGTCAAACAAAAATCTTGATCTTCATTGTCAAAAGTTGACAGTGTTGATAGGATGATCATGTTGTCTGGTTTCAGGGAATGTGGTACCCCGTCTAAGACAGGACACAGTCTGGTTTCGAGTATACCACACCCTGTATAAGACCCATGATAGTGTGCCAAGGACGAATGATATTGATGTTGATTGATTGATATGACAATTGTGATCAGTTTGAATGTCTGGTTTGATTGAAAAAGTTCATCTGTGAATGCGTGATTTCATTAAAGCACAATGTGTGATTGCCTGTCGTTGGAGGGATGCTCAGTGATCTGTCTTATGCACAAAGGGGATTTTTTTTTTGACAAAATGCAAAATGCCAAAGAAATTGTTTTTTGGATTTTTTCAGGACATTATTTGATTTTTAGGGATTTTTTCAGGACATTATATGATTTTTTTGGATTTTTTCAGGACATTATTCAATTTTTATGATCTTTTCAGGACATTTTATGATTTTTTTTTGGAGTTTGACATGTTAGCTGAAAATGAACACATGATTTTTTTGATGTTTTGAATGTTTTCAGGATTTTTTTTCAATTTTTTTGATTATTTCAGGACATTTTTCAATTTTTATGATTTTGCCCCCAGTGTCTAGCAAGGCAAGGAATATGACAGGTGAATAAATAGGCTTTCTGAAATGTTGGTGGATAGAGGGAAGACAAAGGCCTTTTATCATGGAGACAATACAGATGCAATTTTCAAGGGCTATGACAATGTAAAGCAGTGACATGGCATGAGGGACATGTCAAGAGGTTTTTGAAACCATGTTTAAATTTTGCGTCCTTATGTCAGATCAAGATCAAGGGATAGAAAGAGTGTATGGATAGTGATAAGATATGGATAGGATAAGAAAGACCAAGAATGGGTAAGGGACATGGACTAAAGGTTGGGATAGGCTAAGGGATAGTGGCAGAAAGTTGCAATAAGCCAGGGAATATGGATGAAAGGTTGCAATAAGCAAATGGATGAATACCAAAAGCTATGATAGACTAAAAGCTACAAACAAGATGCATGATGCTCATGATGATCCTCAGCCTTGTCAAGATCAAAGGTGGAAAGGGAAACTGGACATGAGGGACAATAGGATATGAAGGGTAATGACAGGGGTTCGATAGGATAATGGAACAATGAAGGACAAAAGGATATGATAGGATAAAACCTGTCCCCAAGTACGATATGCAATAATTTCATAGATTACGCATGATGCCTGTTTGCTAGGTTTTCATCATGGTTTTTTCCCAAGGCGCCTGTTTTCCAGGTTTTCACCAGTGGACGAATTATTTTTGCTTTACTTTTTTTTTTCTTTTTTCTTTTTTTTTCACTTTTTTTTTGTTTTGAATTTTTCAAGAGAAGATGGACACATGATAGGAGATGAAAGAAGGACCCAAGAATCTTATTGTTTGGATAGTAGCCTCGAAAAAAATAGACCATGACTGTTAAAAGTATGCTCAAAGACATTGGTAGGATAAGGACATGGAAAAAGGATGAAACTAAGGCAAGGATTTATGCAAAGGATGGGATCAAAGGGATCGAAGGATGGAAAATATGCATTGGATAATGGATAGGGTATTGGAAGAATTGGGCTTGAGCAGATGGAAATGAAGGCAAGATCAACATTGGCACACACCTTGAGGGGTGATGGACTGATGGAGGAAAAATGGATCTCAGATTGTGAGATTTGGATGGAGGAATAGCTTGGGATTTTGGGACATAAGGGTCTAAAATGGATGAAGAAGGTGATGGAGGAACAAATTTGAGAGGGTTGGATGGAGGAATAACAACTTTGGATGCCAAGTTGGATGTTTCTTTAGGCTTTTGTGCTTCAAGGAGTTGCTTAGGGATCCACATGGTTTTTGATTTTTCATGCATTTGTGGTTCCTTGGAGTGCATTGCTTGCACAAGGGATTTAGGAACCCATATATATTTTGACTTTGCTTTATTTTTCTTAGTGGGCCTTTGTGGCCTTTTGGATATTTCTTTTTCTCTATAGATCAATTTGTTCTTTGTTTTGACATGTCTATTATATTGGACATGTTGATCCTTGAATACATGTGGATTGCTAGACTTATGACTTTTATACTTGGCATCCAAATTTCTTGGAGGGGGAAAGGAATGCATGGATGGATATGAATGAAATGGAGTTCTTTTGGATTGATGAAATTTACTCAAGGAGGTGTGCCTTTGCTAACCTTGCATAGAGGATGAAGGAATATAAGGACCTAAGATGGATGTGAAGTATGATGGGGAAGGGATATGTTTGGATTTTGATGGAGGGATACCAATGTCTTGAGAGTGAGTTGTGTAGACATGACCCTTAAGATCTTCTTTGATATTGAGGAGTTCTTTCTTGTGAAGGTCTACCCCTTAGCCTTTATGAATATCTTGACTTGTAGGATACTCTTTTCTTATAGAGGAAGAGGCAAGTCCATTAGTAGGTGGATATGATATGAGAGAAATAATGAGATCATGAAGTGGATCGGATTGCACCAAAGTGGAAGAACCCATTATGCATGTCGAGGGTTCATGAACATCTTGCACTGACACATTAGAATCATGAGAGGGATTAGGATCTTGAGGGAGACTAGGATTGTGTAGTAGACATGGTTCAATGACAAGTTCTTCAAGAGACAAAATGGGGAGAATAACAGGATCATCAAAAGAAATGAGACCTTGGAGTGGATATGCTGGATTAGGACGTGGAGATGGAGGAACAAGTGGATCTTGTGGAGGATTTAAAGGAATAATTTGATCTTGACAAGGAAGAAGATCATTGGAATCCTCTTTAAAGTTTCTTTTCTCTTGACTTTCAATGGGATCATCAGAAAGGATGGAAGAGACATCTTGATCTTTCTTAGGAAGTGGAATGCCAATGGGATTTGAAAGGACATTTTTTTTCATGAAATGGAATGGGATCATTTGGGATTGGATGGACTAGGATATCTTGATCTTTCTTAGGGAATGGAGTGTCAATAGGACTTTGGATAGCATGGACAAGAATAGGGGAATCATCGTGAGTGTCTGGGAAGATGGGGTCCTGGTCAACAATTGGATGGGATGATAAGGTTTCAGGATCTTGATCTTGATTTTCTTTAGGACTCATTTCTTCGTGCTCTAAATTATCCTCTTGACATGAGGTTGGACTTTGGATATGCATGGAGGATTCTGACAAGGAATCAATGTTTTGACATGAAGGAAATGCACTTTGAACATTTGTGATGGATCCTGGCAAGGAATCAATGCTTGAACATGAGGAAGAGGGACTTTGAATGGGGTCCTCTAAAATAGGTAATGGCAATACAGTGCATGGTGGCATTGGGTCTTGTATTTCTGAAACATGAAAAGGATGTGCATCATGAATTGGATTATCTTGGCGATCAATTATGGATAGCCCTTGGATAATTGCATCCTTGGGTGTATTGTTTGATGAGGACAATATGGAAAGTTCTTGTGAAACTTCTAAAGGTGTAGGGATAGATGCCACTGGAGAGTCAATTTGTTTATGGGGGGATGAGGCATTGCTGGACATAAGTGTATTATCTTGATCTTCCTCAAAGAACTCACTTGGTAATTTCCTTAAGATCATTGCAATAAAGCCACCTTTCTTTCGAGGTTTTGACATAGTTGTATCTGGAATTTGAACTTGTTTGGCAAAAATTTGGTCTTGGTTTGATGTCATGTTTTGATATTGGACTTGGTTCAATTGTTCCGACATGTTTGAAACTTGGCTTGGTGTGTGTTGCAACCTTTGTTTTTGAATGTTTGGTTGTGGTTGTTGACATTGATATTCCACCATTGGTTGAACCATTTGTTGACATTGTATAGTTGGTTGGACATATTGTTGAAATTGGACCATTGGTTGTGTTGGTTGTATATGTTGGAACTGTTGAACCATTGGTTGTGATGGTTGAAAATCTGATTGATAGTAAAGACCTTCTTGTTATTGTTGTGGAGGCACATAATGTTGTTGTCTCTTTTCTTGAAATTGTTTCATCATCTCTATTTGTGAGAGGAGAGCTGGTATGTCTGATCATTCAATAAGAGATCTTACATCAATTGGCTCAATCTTTGGATTTCGACCTGGAAATTTTTGAAACATTTTGGACATTTGTGATCTATTCTTCTCAATGTTTTTCACTTTTTGTTCCAAAATCTCCTTTTCTTGAGCTAGTTTCTCCTCTAGGTTTTGTATTTGGACATTTACATCATCATGATAAGTTTGATCCAAGTTCTGAGACATGTAGAGATTGGACTGACATGATTGATTTCTCAATTGTGATGGCATGACTTCATAAGAAGGTTGAGATCTCATTTCAACAAACATGTCACTATGCAATGCAACTAATGGGATTGACGAATGCAACCTAAAAGGATGACAATGCAACTTAATATTTTTGTTGTTTTTCAAGATTTTGACAAACTCATGAATGCAATTCTAAAAATGAGACCCTTAGGAAATTGAAATGATGTCTAGACCTCAAAGGACAAAAGGACCAAGTGACAAAAGGACAAAATGACAATGTCTCCCCTATATGCTTGGATACTAAGCTAGGTTTGACCAAATGACATTGATGACAAAAAGACAAAATTTTGATAAGGTCTAGACTTCCTAACAATAACTTAGGGCTTTATCAAAGATTTTCATTACTCAAGTATGACAAAACCTAGTTTTGACACTATATGCAAAGGGACAATTACTATGCAAATGACCCTAATATGATATGATAATGACCTAAGCTTGATGAAGAGACCTAGGGTATGCAAATGTGACCTAATGTTATGAGGACAAGGATGCAAATGCAAATGTATGACAATGTCAACCTAAGACAAAACCTAAGGTTGAATTATGAAATGGTGTTACTCTAATGCAAGAGGACACATGCAAATGGATGACCCTTATTGATATGCAAAGGAGTATGACCTAGGTGAAACCTAACCTTGGTAGTTGACAATGAATTTGCAAAATGCAAACCTAGGATGAACCTAAATCTAAGTGACATGAATGTTGAGACAAGATTTTGAAAAATGTTTGACAACCATGTTTGAAGGTGTTTTGAACTTTGTTGAATGAAATACTCTTGTGTTTAACCTTGTTTTGAATCAATTTGTCTTGTTTTTGAAATGAGACACAACTCAACTTTTGACAAGAAAAGAAGACAAGATATTTAAACTTAGACTCAAAACAATCATGCTCATTCACACATTTCTTATGGTAGGCAAGGACAGTAGGTACTTGAGAGGTAGACTCGTTATGAGATTCAAGGAGAATACATAGATGCTTGACCCCACGGGCTCCCCTCCATGGCACTCACTTCTTAGGGTAGCCAAGCATCAGTCCCCATGGAAATCTCCCCATGGTGAACTTAGTATCTCTTCCAAGTATCTGAACTCCTCCTTCTCAAGCAACTAGAAGGATTTTGGCCTCTAAATACAAGGTGTTTAATAAGGATTTCTGTTAAGCATTACTCCTTGGTGTCACGCAAGCGTGATTGAGACATAAGTCCACCAAGATACCAAACAAATGTAGTCACACAAGCATGATTTAGACCATGAGGTCCTACTTAGATGTTGATATGAGAAAGAGTCCAAGGGTCATCACTTCCCAAGTAACTACAATTCCCACGTAACCCTTCCTTCAAAGCTTTCGCCCATCAGGTATTTATTTATAGTGAGTTAGAATGCCAAGGTACTCTAGTTGTACTCACTTTGGGTCATTCCCTTCTCACGATTGTCACTTGCTTGCAAAAGAAAGCAAATGGTCAGGAAGGCAGGCCCTCTAAAGGTAACAAACAATCCAAGACATGAGAATGGTATCGAAGATCTGGATTTCTGATCACCTTAAGAACGATGAGAGCATACTCTCCTACTCCAATGTCAAACTCAACAATCAAAGAAAACACATGTTCATTTCATCCTACTTAGCAAACATACTAGGTGCCTAATTATGAATCACAAACACAAAGTTCGGTTGGAAAACAAGGCAACCTGCAAAATCACTAAGTTAGAAGTTTGATTTGCTTGGTCTTTGACTAGCGAACCTGCATAAGATTTGTTAGTAGTTTCATTTTTGTCTTCTCCATGTGTAATGCCAAGGTGTTGCATAGAGAATCAGTACCAAAGAAAACCAGAATACCAGAACAGAATGCAAAACAAAGTAATTTTGCAAGTGAAATCACTGACTTTTACCTCTATTTCTGGCCTTACACAGGCGTAAAATGTCTTACACAAGCACAGAATGCAGTGACACAGGTGTGGAATGTAGTAACACAGGCGCAAATCCCTTTGACACAGGCACAGGATGCAGTGACACAAGCGCAGAAGTGCCCAGAAAGCCCTGAATTACCCTATTTCTTGGGTTTTTTACCTGCAAATCAGCTCAAAAGCACTCAAAACATGGTTATATGGTTAGTTTCACATTGGGTTCACCAATTAATGTATCTAGGAATTTGAAAATCATCAAAGCAATAGAAAATTGGACTAGCTCAATCACGAAAACTCAATTGCAATGACAAATCCTAATTACATTCAATAGAGATGCATAAAAAACAAGACATTCAATTCAAATGCAAACCATCGCAAATGTGAATATCTCCTCCAGAAATCTCCATTGTCCTTCTTTCTCCTTCAAATTACTTTGTTTTGTGGATCTCACCTTCAAGTGCATAAGTATAATATGAAAGCAAGATTGACAAGATGAGACGACAGCATAAGGGTACTAGAAGCGTGATTGATTCGGCCTTTTGATTGAAGAAATTCATCCAATTTATAGACAAATTGGAGAAAAGACAAGATTAACATGAATTTGATTCGAATGGAAATTTCAAATCAAGAATGACAAATATGACAAGTTATGACAAATTGACACTTTCTTTGCGAAATTGATTGATTGACAATTATGACAAATTGCTATGTCAAAATTGATTGATTGATAATTATGACAAATTGCTATGTCAAAATTGATTGATTGACAATTATGACAAATTATGACAAATTTGCTATGTCATTCCCATGAAATTAGGAGAAATATTAGATAAAATAGAAAATTAGATGAATTAGAAATTAGGAAATTAGAAAATTGATGAAAATTAGAAAATTAGGAATTAGGAGAAATTAGTAAATTGGAAAATTAGGTAAATTAATTAATAATTTTTCATTCATTAATTAATTCACAAAGAGGGAGGAATTAGTTAGCCAATTAAATAAACATTTAATTGTGACAAGAAGACTTAGGATAAATAAACTATTTAACCTAGAGGGAGAAATGACAAACAAGGTTAAATGAATAAATCATGAAACCCTAGAAGATGAATTAGAAATGCAAGGATGACAATTAGGTCCTGACAAAAGATAATTGATGTCGATTCGATCATGATTCTAATTAACAAAGGACCAATGCTGATAAGTGATTTGATTGATAAAAGTGCCAATTGATGAGGAACAATGACAAATTGATCCAAATTGACATGATTGAGAAAGACGACGATCGATGACAAATCGATCGCCAAAATGACAAGATTGAAAAGAGAACAATGATCGATGACAAATCAATCGCAAAATGACAAGATTGAAAATGACAACGATCGATGACAAATCGATCACAAAATGACAAGATTGAAAATGACAATGATCGATGACAAATCGATTGCAAAACGATAAGATTGAAAACGACAACGATCGATGACAAATCGATCACAAAATGATAAGATTGATAAGAGGATAAAACCCTTACTCCATCATCGATTAGGATTGACGATGTCCAAAATGAAATCAAATTGATGATGTCAAAATATGACAAAGGAGCACACACATTGATGCAACAGGATAAGATCGACCAAAATCATGATTGAAGATTGTTATTGACAAGACCAAATTCAAAAGTGAGATGAATGAAGAATGCAGAAGAAGGACTCGATGCTCACAAATGATAAAAACCAAGTGCGCGACATAGGAGAAATGTTAATGTGATGCAAAAACCCTAAAATAAGGCAATGCGCAAATGTTAAAGTATGACTCTGCAAGCGTTGACTATTTTTAGATGTCTACAGTAAGTGATAGTCCTCTTCCACAGCAAAATGAAAAGGAAGATGAAGAGGACCTATTTTGGGATGATCTTGAGATATTTATTTCAAAATTAGATACCAAACATACATCTTTTGAAGAAGAGAATCAGGAGGAACAAGTGGTTGAGAATGTCATGCTTATTCAATCTCAGGTTCAAGATGATTTATTTCTTGATCTTACTTTATTTGTTAGTAATGATAAAGGGAATGAGTATGAGCTAACAAATATGGCAAGATGTTATGAAAAAAGTGTGAAAATCACTTTGATACAGTGTTGATCCAAGAGAAGTCAAACAAGGATAGCATTGTTAAGAAAGGTATGGAGGTTGATATGGACATGAATGTGGTTCAAATGGGACAAAATGGTAAGAAAGAAAAGGTAATGTTTCAAGACACAATTGATAAAGATGAAACCAACAAGGAGAGCTCAAGTTTTATTCATACAAGAGGTTGTCCTATAAGTCATCTAGTCCATTTGGATGCCAAGAAGACATTAGAGGTCAATCCCACACCCAAGCTCGAAGTTTCAATTGAAGAGCATCATTCCCAGCTAGCCTATGCACTTTCAAGAAATAGTATGAATGAACACAATGAAGAGGTAAACCACTATAGTCTCATTCTTGAAGAAATTTTGCAGCTTTTTGTTAAATACCTTCTCATTCTTCATCTTTTCTTAGTTGTTTATCAGCATGTAATAAATCCCAAGTTGGGAAGAAAAGACAATTATTTTGAAAAACCAGTGAATGGTTTTGTGTAACCAAGACTTAGTCTTGGCTAGGGTAGGGTAGATTAGCTTTCCTTTCAAGTTTTGTCATTCCTCTAAGTGCTAATGCACATCTTTCAGTTTAATTTCCAATTTGGTAGTTTAATTTATTGTTGTTCAATGTTTCTATCAACTGACTCAAGGTCTAATTTTGAGTTACCCCACTAAATCGGATAGGAATGTTCTATGGCAAAAAGAGCTCATTGATAATCGATACAAGTTGGGTGGTTTGTTCTATTCAAGATTTGTGCTTATTTGTACTCTTTGGATTTGCTCATGCATAGTCTCCCTTCTTTGAGTAGCAATCTCCCCACGTTGTGGCTTGAATTCAGCTTGATTAGTTGCTTGTACATGATGTACTTTTTATAGGAAGCCTCCTCTCTTTGGATAGCAAGTTATTCTTATTGCTTCTCATTTTCTTCATTCTCTTGTTCTTTTCTTGTCTTTTGGGTTGCTTGGTGTAGCACCTCTTGCTAGGATTGTTCGTTTTGTGTTACCTTTTCTCTCCATTGGGGTTTACGTGTTAGGCCCAATATGGAAAGCTAATGTACTAAGAGGGGAGAGGTGAATCAGTACTCCAAAACTTTTCTTCAACAATAACTTTACTGTTATATATAAATTGAATAGTGCAGTAACATAATATAAAGCTAAGGCAAATAGATAACAATCATACATGATTCACTCCATAACACATATATTTTGGTTACGCAGAAACTCTTGGTTAGAGAGAAAAACTGTGGTGGGGATGGCACCCACAACTTCACTACTGCAATAATAAAGGTTGCTTGGTTAGAGCTACATGTTTAGCTATTTTTGATAGCTTACCCTGTTAGGAGTATCAAGATTTGTTAGATCTACCTTGCTAAAGGATTTTACAACACTTAATCTAAATGTTGCACCTACTTAGAGGCTTTACAATTTATAGACTTGATTAGAGTCTTTTACCCTGTTAAAGGTTTCTCTTACAACTTCAAAGTATTACAATAAAATCATTACAAATATCTACAACTTTACATCTGAAATGTTATAGCAGATTCTATGTGCTCAGAATAAGATTACCTTGCTTATAGCATACCTTGGTAGCCCATATAGTAACTCGGTAAACCCTTCTGTTTACTCTGTTCTTTGACTATTCTCTGAAATCCTTCTCGGTGACCTATGTGTCTCTGTAACAGTCATAACACTTAGTGCTTTCACATGTCTTGCTTCATATATTTTTATATCTTCCTTTCTATCATGCTACATGTATATTTCTGATCTTAATCCATGTTGTATAAATAGATCTCTTATGTCGGTGATCCATTCATTGCTTCAATCTTACAAACATGTTTTATCGAATGAATAACCATGCAAAATATTTCATTGGTTAGATGACCTCAAAATCATACACAATCTTTAAGTGTAATTTTCAATGTGATAACGGTTAGATGTTCCTCGATCTTGTAACATGTTTTCATATGTATGTCCAGGTTCAATGAATCTGGTAACACGTTTCACTCGATGTATATCAACTTGATGTGTCATCTTTGCTGCTCGGTAGACATGAAATGATACTCGGTAGACAACTCAGTGTATACTACGCTCTGAGACTACTTTCTTCTATAACTGACTAGACTGTGCATACCGACTGAATATTTTGGTAGAGATAACTGACTAGAGTATATAGAATAACTTTGAACATAAAACTAATGGAAACTTGATAAGTAGTAACAATCTGCCTTTTTGACATTAGTTGAGATGTTTGACAAAAAACTACTTTCAAAGTTATAACTCAATAATCTATATACTTGCAAAATTTGACTATACTGACAGTATATACAATAGTCAATGAAATAGTAAATCTAGATATACTCCCCTTATCGATATACTGTGCAAAACTCTAATTTTGCATGCTCGGTGATCTACTCTTGTTCTTTGCTTATTGTTCTGTTCACTGCTCGGTACACTACTCTTGGATGCTCTACTTACCCTGCTTGGTATACTCCCCTTGTATACTACACTCCTTTTGCTCGATACTATACTTTGATGCTTTGAATACTATATCACTCCTTTAATACTATATCACTCCCCCTTTTTGACAAATATCAAAACTTAGTTATCATTTAGTGGTGGCAACTGGTCAAAAATGGATTTGTACTTTGTTCGTGCTTCGGTGAGAGCAACAAAGAGTGCATCCTTTACACTGTCCATTAAAGAATTATGTGCTTGAATATTAGCCAATAATGATATTAAGCCATCTAAAGTGCTTCCCTCTTGTGTAGTAGATAGGTATGTGGCTCGGTTGATTTGTTCTTGGACGGATGAAAGATGAAGAAGGAATAATGTCTGAAGTGTCATTATGTCCATCCTAATCTTGTGTTCTTCATTTCTTAGGTCCAATTGTTGAGCCATGAGTTGTTGTAGCTTTGTATAGAAATTCTGAACTAAATTTGGCTCTGTGGTCAACTTATTTGAGAGATCGGTGATCTCTTTCTCAATTGCTTCTATTTTATTTTTGATGTCTTTAATGAATAAAGAAAATGTACAGAGTTTCTAAAATAAATAATGAATGTGCCTGAGTTGAGGAGTCAACTCAGCAATAAATTTGACAAGTTTAACTTTGCCAATAGCTATAGCTTTTTGTACCTCTTCTATCATTTTTGCAGTGAGCTCTTTGTCTTTTAGCTTGCTCAAATATTCTGATGCATCTACTCCAGATTGCTCTATCTTTGTTAGGAGTTCATCCAATTGAATGTGGATGGCTGCATCTGTTGACACTATAGCTTCAGGTAGCATATCTATTAAGAGTGCTTTCACCTTCTAAATTACTTTATTTTTCTTTTGAATCACCATTTGCTTCTCTTGTTCGGCCTTTGCTTTGCATAGTTCACCAAAATCAATGAGTGCTTGCCCCTTTAATTTGGATATATCAACATTGGGCAACACTATTGGTTTTGACAAATCAACTTTAAAACTATGCTTTTTCATCTTCTTTTATTTACCTTTCACCGATTGAACTAAGACAATGGCTTGTGAGGCTTGATGACCCTCGGTAGGTTGCTCGGTAGAGGCAACACTTTGGTTAGTTTCTTTAGCCTCTGTAGTGTCCTTTGGTGTCTCGGTACTCGGTGTCTCAGTTACAACATTTTCAGTGCTAGAAGGTGCTTGAGACGTCTGTTCTTGAGTAGTACCTTGTCCTGCTGTAGACTTGTGACCTTCGGTGCCTTGATCTGTATCCTGAGGGGTTTCAGTTGAGACAGGTTGATTGACCAGTGGATAAGGCTAAACTTGTTCCAAGACTGATTCACTGGATACAAGTTTTGCATATGCATTGCCTTCTATCATTTCCTATTCCGATGCCTCTGTATCCATGATATCTTCATCTATTTGAATGGTGTCAGCAAGGTCTTGCTCGGTAACATCAGGATCTTGCTCGGTGACATCAACAATTTCAACTGTAGCTTGCTCACCGGCATCCTTGATTTTAAAGATTTCCTACCACTTTTCTTTTGTCTCATTTTCTACTTCAATATACAGCCCATTCATCAGTTTTAAGGCTCTTTGTTTGATGAGAAACTTTGAGTTGTAGGTTGTCAGATGTTCCTTTATTTCAGCTACTGACATGTTAGGAAAGAGATGTACCAGACTTCTTTCTCTGATCTGTTTCTCTGAGTCCATTGCATACTTCCACCTATTGTCAATATGTAAATATAATTTGTTTGAAAGTGACTTAGATAGTTCCAATGGAGCCAATCAGAATTTTAGAAGTGTGCAGATGACAACGTCTTCAATTTGTCTCTTTTCATCATTATTTCTGGTTTCATACTTAACATATCTGAATCCTCCAAATCCACCATATTCTTTCATATTACCACAAAAATTTTCAACACAATGTACATTTACCTTCTTGCTCTTGACAATCTGAAATTTGCTTGCATCCTCAGATTCGGTGTCGCTAGACTCTTTTGCCAAAATGAGTCTCTGAGTAGTTTTCTTGTAAGTTTTTGTTACCTTAGGAATAGTAACACTCTTTTCTTTCTTACTCGGTGAAGCTGCATATGCTATAGTATTAGGTTCTTTTGTTGGTGGAGTTGGTGAGGCCTTTGATGAATCCAGTTTCTTTCTTTTCAACACTTTTCCCTTAGGCAATTCGGTGCTCAGTGTTATAGCTACCTCTTGGGCTTCAGATTCCTCTTCAGTAATGGCTAAAGTGGCTTTGATAGGTGTGGAGGACAAATCTTCTCTGAATTTCTTTGATAATGCCTTTATCATCTTTGTTGCCTTTGTTGTAGCTTTGGGTACTACAATGCTCATTTTTACCTTTTCCTTTACTTCTTCATAGGTTCCATATCTCAGCTCGGAAGCTTGTCTTGGCAATGTAAGAAATGCATCAATTTTTTGTTGTGTGATGTCAAAATAAATCTCGTAACCCATAGGTGACAAAGATTGAGTTCTTGGTTCCACAACATTCACATAATAGTAATCAGTGTCTACTTCAAAACATATGGCATCTTTGTATTTCTCCACTAGCTGGGGTGGTATCTGGTACCTGTTATGCATTTTCTCTTGAAATTTGCTGAAGTAATCATCCATAATATCATTAAAATTATCACCTAGCTTCTTAATGAAGTCATTTATCTGATGGGTGATTGGTCGGTGTAGTTCCCAAACAACTTTACCGACTGATGGAAAGAATTTTTCAAAATAGAAAAACATGCATACAAGTAGTGATCCAAACTTTAGTGTATTAGCCGAGTTTTTCTTCTTTGGCTTCCTGATGGTGTTTAGATTCTCAAATAGGTTTTTCAGCAACACCTCACATAGATCAATTTTCATTCCCTTTTTCACAATTTTATATGCTAGGCCTACTGCTGCACAGGGTACACTATTTTCCCTTGCCGATTGGAAGAAACAGTAACCTATTACTCTAATGGAAAATTTTAATTCTGCATCAGTGACATTGTTCAATTTCAGTCCTTTGCAATCTGATTCCACTCTGGTTAAACTGATCAATTCCTTCTGTGATATCATCTTTTGAGCTCGGGCATGATCATAAATAGGTTAACCGGTAATCAGATGAATGATTTCCTTGGTAATCTTAAACGGTTGCTCCTCTAACCACATGAAATCATCGTGAACTCTGCTCAAAACAAACTTGACCCACTGGGGTTTGAACACACGGGGATAGGTTAGGGCTTCAGTTAATCCCTTGCTCTTAATGTGCTCATACTTGCTATTCAATTTACCATATGTGCACAATTCATCATATGTGTCTTTGATTTCAACATGACATTTGGTGAAGAATCTCACATCCTCGACTAATAACACTCTATCCGGGATGAGTGAAAATGCGGTTTTGTCATCCAGTTCAGATGCAACTTTGGGAGTCAAAGAGTATTTTAGTGAGGGCTTTTCAACATTCTTAACAATGATGGGATCTTGGATCTTAGGTGCCATTTGTAGATTTCAGATAAAAACTAACAAAAGATCCCTAGGGTTTCAGGATTTTCAAATGGCAGATGCTTCACACTTAGCAGATAATGACAACTTGATAAGATCAGTAAACCAACTTAACAATGCATTGAGATTGATGTAAATACCTTGAATTTTCTTTGTAGGAGGTTTGATCACCTTAGATTCGCTTTGCTCTGCTCTCTCAAAAACTTGGTAGGTAAAAATGACCGCAAAAATGCTTTAAGTACATAATATGCCTTATCGGGCTCCGTGTAGGTCAGGTCAAAAACATTAAATGCACTTGGTTCCACTAAACTTTCTTCTTTTTTTTTTCACTTTAACCAAGTAACCAAACTTCCTTAATTTACCAACTTGACAGGTTTCCTGTATTCACCGACTTGACAGGTTTCCTGTAAAGTGCTCCAAAAGACTTTGATAGAATTTCAAACTTACTAATACATCTTTAACTATGCAGATTTTGAATTAAGTACATAATAGAATAGGAACTGTTAAGATTTAACCTTGAGATAATGCAGTCCCTTCATACCTTTACTGATTAATTTGGAATAGGAGCACCTAACTCAGTAGATAAGGTGCTTTCATCAATTGACACAATTTCCTTCTTTTTCCAAATCATCTTTAATTTTTCTTTTATTTCCTCGGTGTCTTTTCTAGGTTGATCTCTGCAATCTCCAGCCAAGTGTCCAACTTTGTGACAATGAAAACATGCCATACCAAGATTTCTCCATGATCTTCGGTTGTTCATCCCAAACCTTATAAAGCAGTTGGCACTTATATGTCCATATCTTCCACAACATTCACACCATATCCTTGTATTGTAATCCCATGGTACTGCAGAATACTGTCGATAAGGATTTGTGTGAGCTCAGTAACCTCTAGCATTTTCTCAATGTGCAAACCACATATAGTTCTTTTGCTTAAACCAACACTTCTCAGTACTGTGTCCATATCTATTGCAGTTTTTACAAAACCCTTTGAATTTTTCCTTCTGATAATTTTTAACAGACTTTGTCCTACATTGATTAGATGTGTGACCATATTTATTGTAGTTGTGACAATAACCATTGGATTTAGTGACATTTGGTTGCTTACCTTTTCTGATTTGGCACATGTTGGCAGTGTGACCTTGATTTCTATAGTAGTTGCAAATAGGCTTCTTTCTTTTGATGTTCTTCTTGATTCCAGCTTGCTTTGATGATTCTCCTCTCTCGATAGTATGAATTCCCTTCTCGATAGAATCTTTTCCTTTGTAACCGAGTCCTACATCATTTTTGGGTCATCTTGTATTCAGTTTCTCATCCAACATCTTTGATGCTTCATAATTATTCTTCAGTGTTTATTTGGATTTCTTCTCTATTTCAAGTTCATCGGTCAACCTTGATACTTCAAGTTTCAATGCTTGATTCTCATCATCTTTCAAATTTGCTTCATGATGTGCATAACCTAGTTGATCTGACAGGTTTTGTTGACTTCCAGTCATCCTTGTGATTTCATCATTCTTATCAGATACTAAGACTTCAAGTTGTTGTTTCTCTCTTTCTATATCTCTTACCTTATCCTCGGATGTTCTCAATGCATCAAGATTTTCAGTCATCTGTGTGCTGAAATGTTCATGTTCTCTTTTCATTGCTTTTAGTTGATCAGCTAGTGCTTTGTTATTTTCTTTCAATACTCCAATCATTTCTTCAGTCTCTTCAAATATACTATTCTCAGATGATGTCTCAATTTGTTCCAAATCATCAGATAATCTTCTTCTCACTTTCAGAGATTTTTGCATTTGCCTTTGCATGTCTGCAATCACTTGATTAGCATGATCCAACTCTTCTTGCAGATACACAATCCTCTGAGATTGTTTATAGCCTTCCATTGATAAGATCTTTCTTTTTAGGTAGTTAAACCCTTTTCCAAGATTGAAGCCCTGATACCAATTCTTAGGCCCAATATGGAAAGCTAATGTACTGAGAGGGGAGGGGTGAATCAGTACTCCAAAACGTTTCTTCAACAATAACTTTACTGTTATATATAAATTGAATAGTGCAATAACATAATATAAAGCTAAGATAAATAGATAACAATCATACATGATTCACTCCATAACACATATATTTTGGTTACGCAGAAACTCTTGGTTAGAGAGAAAAACTGCGGTGGGGATGGCACCCACAACTTCACTACTACAATAATAAAGGTTGCTTAGTTAGAGCTACATGTTTAGCTATTTTTGATAGCTTACCCTGTTAGGAGTATCAAGATCTATTAGATCTACCTTGCTAAAGGATTTTACAACACTTAATCTAAATGCTACACCTAGTTAGAGGTTGTACAATTTATAGACTTGATTAGAGTCTTTTACCCTGTTAAAGGTTTCTCTTATAACTTCAAAATATTACAATAAAATCATTACAAATATTTGCAACTTTACATCTGAAATGTTATAGCAGATTCTATGTGCTCAGAATAAGATTACCTTGCTTATAGCATACCTCGGTAACCCATATAGTAACTCGGTAAACCATTCTATTTACTCTGTTCTTTGACTGTTCTCTGAAATCCTTCTCGGTGACCTCTGTGTCTCTGTAACAGTCATAACACTTAGTGCTTTCACATGTCTTGCTTCATATATTTCTATATCTTCCTTTCTGTCATGCTACATGTATATTTCTAATCTTAATCCATGTTGTATAAATAGATCTCTTATGTCGATGATCCATTCATTGCTTCAATCTTACAAACAAGTTTTATCAAATGAATAACCATGCAAAATATTTCATTGGTTAGATGACCTCAAAATCATACACAATCTTTAAGTGTAATTTCCAATGTGATAACGGTTAGATGTTCCTCGATCTTGTAGCACGTTTTCATATGTATGTCCAGGTTCAATGAATCTGGTAACATGTTTCACTCAGTGTATATCAACTCAGTGTGTCATCTTTGCTGCTCGGTAGACATGAAATGATACTTGGTAGATAGATCGGTGTATACTATGCTCTGAGACTACTTTCTTCTATAACTGACTAGACTGTGCATACCGACTGAATATTTCGGTAGAGATAACCGACTAGAGTATATAGAATAACTTTGAACATAAAACTAATGGCAACTTGATAAGTAGTAACATTTTGATGGTGATCTCATTTTTGCTAAGGTTGAACATGATGGCCATACCCAAGTCCCAATTTGTCTTTTGAAAGTTGTGAATGGGGTTGTATGGGTTCTAGGATGCCCTCTTGATGCTTGCCAATATGTCATTTTCCTTTGTATCCCATTCTTTGCATAATTTTGAACCCATTTCCATACTACTCTATGGGAATGACCACTTCAAGGGTAGTAGCTCTTATTTCTTCCTCATCCTTGTATAGCTAGTTGAGGACATCCTTGTCTTCTGATTCCTCTGCAAGTGTGTCGATTTGGATAAATTTACCATCAAATTTATTGATGGGTTGTGCTTCTTTATGTCTTGATGTGGAGGGTCATCCATGATATTTTGTTGAGGTTGGCAATTTTGATAGACATAGGGGTTCAAAAGAGTATTCCCCCATACCTTGGTCCTTTATCTTCATCTTTTTCTTAAAGTCTATGGACAACGACTTGAGTTTTTCTTGATTGTTGGATGATGAGAAACCTTGGGTCTCCCTGTTGTGTGTAACTAGAACATTTCGAGTTTCCCCCATAGAATTGCAATACTGAAAGGGGTTAGTGTCTACTGATATTGAAATCTCTTTGTTTGTTGTAGGGGAATTTGAGACATTGATGGTACGTGGAAGGTACCACTTGCATTTCATGGATCCAAGGATGACCCAAGAGCATGTTGTGTGTCAAGTCTATGTCTAAGACTTGGCACATTGTGTCTCTTTGCACATGTCCTACCTGAATGGGTAGTACCACTGTTCCTTTGAATGACCTTTCTTCTTAATCATAGGCTTTGATAGTGATCTTTTTAGGATCAATAGCTTTCTCAGAGAAGCCCAGTGCACAAATAAGCTTTAAGGTACATATATTGAGACCAGCTCCTCCATCTATTAGCAGTCTTTTCATCCGATGTTTATAGACTAGGACTTCAATATGGAGCGGGGTGTTGTGTGAATGACTCAAAGAGACGTCATCATGTTTAGAGAAAGATATTTTATGCGGCACCATCATATGTGCCACCATAGCTTGGAACCGATTGATATCAAAATTGTTTGGAACTTTTATTTCTACAAGAGCTTGCTCCAAGATATCCTTATGCTTTGGTGAAAGTTTGAGCAATTCCAGTATTGATATTTGAACGGGTGTTCATTGCAGCTGGTCAACCAACTTATATTGATTCTTGGGGATAGTTACTTTAGATGTGCTCCCCTTTAAGACATATTTCTGAGCCCTCCTTGTCACATTTACCAGCCCAGGTTCTTGTTTATCTTTGATCTTTATGATATTTACTTGATTGTCGCATGTCGATATGTGATTTATAATGTTTTCGTATATGTGATTGATGTAGGCTCCTTTATTGTTGTTTTACGTTGATGCTCCTCCCTTGTCATAATTAGGAAGAGGATTTTTGAAATCTTCATGATCACCATTGGTTTTATGACCATCAACTATTATGTCTCCCTTGTCTATCATATCTTGAACTAGGTTTTTCAACCTCATGCAATCATTTGTTTTGTGCCCCTTGTTTCAATGATAATCACAATAATGTGAGTCATTCCTCCATGGTGGTTTGACTTGGGGTTCAAAGTTTCTTATGATTGGCAGTGTGATAATAATGTTTGCCAATAGTTCTCAAAATGCAGATTCTAGGGTTTTATCCCAATGGTGTATATGTCCTTTGATGCAGGGGAGGCGGAGTGTTAGTGTTACCCCCTTGGTTATTTTTGCTCCCTTGATTGTCATTGTTATTCCCTCGGTAGTTATTGTTTCCTTGGTTGGTAGTACATTGATAATTGTTGGTTCCTTGATTGGCACTTCTTTGATCATTGTTAGATGGAGTGATACCTGATAAAGTCAGCACTGGCTGCTTATTACATTGTTGGCATCGACTACACCATCATTAACAACATTTTTGTTTCTAGTCCAAAATATTGACTTGAATGATTTGTTGTTATTATATTGATTTCTATAGGTGTTATTGGTTGATGAACTAACACCTTCCTTAGAGAATTTTAAGGTCCCCTTTTTGATCGAGGCTTCCTCTACTTGGATACCATTCTCTATAAATTTTCTAAAAGTAGGTAGACACTGTAGTTTGAGTTGATAACTCATTTCATCATTTAAATTGTCTATGAATCTTTCCATCTTTCCCTTTTCTAGTACATCTCATGGGTACCTTGAGACCATACATCTCCATCATTGTAAGAATACCATGAATGTTTCATTGTTATTTTGCTTCGTATTTTATATGTCAAGAATGGTAACCTCATGTTGGATATTATAGGAGTATTGTGTGATGAATTTATTCACCAACTCATCGAATGATCTGATGGGAGGTGTGAGTTTTGACAACCACTCCATTGTTTGCACTCCCAAACTTCTTGGGAATAGCCTCATCATGTATGTATTGTTATGAGAAAACTCCAAGATCATAGTACAAAATTCTCTTATGTGATCATGGGGATCACTATTACCATTGTATTTGTCATACTTTGGTATATATGATGTACTTGAAGTTGTTGCGTAATGTTAGTGAAGGGAACATTTTCTTCATTGGACCTTTGATGACATGCATCTCCTTGTTCAATAACATTGTCATAATTACGAGTATCATCTCGGTTGCGGGTGTTGTCTTGATCATGTGTGTCCTCTCCTCTCAAATGCTCTTGATTCTAAGTATTATATGTGTAGGTCCTTGACCTTATTCTTGGGATTCTTTCATTCCTTTAATTTTCTATGTCAAAATCCTCAGGCATCCTAACTCCTTTTCTATTTAACAAGAGGAGGTACTTTTATTTGTCTACTTCTTTAAGCCTTTCCATGAGCTTTTGGAAGATGATGCTTTGTTGGCATTGTTGGACTATTTCCTCAGTGATCTCCTCTTCTTCCATATTTGCATATTCGTCAAAAGGATTAGATTCCCCATGACTCATGCTATATTTTGGTTGTGGATCCAATTCTTTGCCTTTTTGAGATCGAGTGCCAGTGGGCATTAATAAATTTCTATAGTAGTGAATCCATCCTCTTCTAATGGGGTTCTTGGTGGAGTTGGTGGATCAGGTTGAGAATCATTGTAAGTGATGCAAATTCTTGGAAATTGAGTGGAATTGATCCCTCCCCCGCTGTTAAGGCATTGATTGAATGTTGCTTTCAGAATGTAAGCCCTACTTCTCAAAGGCTCTTTGTCAAACTTGTTAGATTTTCCTTGAACATACAATCACATATGATTCAAGAAAATGTAATGTGATGCAAAGAGTTGATGGTTGATGTAGAGAAAATTTCTCCTCTTGATAATTTCCCTAGGACTAGGTTGTCTCTTCTTCAATGTGTTGGCATATGCACACTCCAATGAGACATTGTAGGTGATTTAAGGTTTTGTCATTGATGGCAACCTTACAATCCTATGGCATCGGTAAGGCATTACACTGGCAAGATAGTTCACCGGCATCAACGATCAGACTCTACACTAGCACTCGAGACACCGGCACTGCATAAAGAAAGGAAGTATACTGGCACAGAGGCCGACATGATTTTGTTATATTATATTTTGTTTATTATTGTAAAAAATTTGTAAAGCCAACTTGGTATGTTGTAAAAAGATATAAGAGAGATCATTGTAGACATTTGGTAAAGAAAAAAAGTGATGTAAGCAAAAGGAATAAATATTAAGGTAGACCTATTATGCGAAATATAGGTTAAAGGGTTTATGTAAGAAGCAGAGCAGCAACCGGTACTGAATCAGGCATTATAGATGCTATTGTAAAGCAGTACAAGATATTGGATTTGTATAAATCCACATTGTAAGTCAGTGAGACTTCCCATTGAGCAGTGAGCTCTAGGCAATTGGCCTTCCTACATGTCCAGGCCCCTCTTGTAAGTAATATTCTCTTATTGGCCAGTAAGTGGATATTATGGGTCACAAATCCCACTGAGGTTTTTCCCACACCGGTTTTCCTCATTAAATACTTGTGTAATGGTGTGCTTTTCATGTGGATGATTTTAATTCTGTTTATTGCATTATTTCTTGCATATAGGTACATTGTTATAATATGTATTGCATGTTTTAAGATAAGAAATTCTACTCACCGGTTAGATACTGATTCACCCCCCCCCTCCCCCCTCTCAGTATCTGTGGGAATCCTAACAATTGGTATCAGAGCTTGGTCCTCTATTTTCAGAAGCCTAACAACTTGAGGAAGATCTTGACACTGGTAAAGATGGAAAATTTGATGAAGCAACTTGAAGGAGCTCTCTTAGACTATGACACAGAAAAACTAAAAAATATCAAACTAGAAGATGATCTAAAGGAAGCTTAGGATATCATTCAGGCACTTCAAGAGAATCTTACTGTTGCAAGAAATAAGAGAAGAGAACTTTGTGAAAAAATGCAAACTGAAAATGATGAAAAGGAATCACTTAATGATCAGATAAGCAAGCTGAAACTGGAGAACATGACAACAAAGAATGAGATGCAGGATATGACTATAAGATTTTGTAAATAAATTGAGGATAGGAAGAAGAATGAAGAAGAATTAACTAGAAGACTAAGTGATGCAGCAAATGAGAACACAAGACTTAGCTATAAAAATGATTTATTGAAGACAGATCTGATGCACACTCAGAATGACTCAAATGAATTGATGAGACAGAAAGAAGTCTTAGAAAGAGAACTAGAAACTGCAAATCAACATAAAGAAAAATTCAAGAAAAGCTCAGAGGAACTTGGTACCTTGCTGAAGAATCAAAAACCTAAAGGTGACACTTTTGGAATTGGCTTTGAAGTTGGTGAAAGCTCCGGTACTGCAAATACTCAGGATCACAGCAAACCGGTAAGACAACCTAATACTTATAAATTCAATGGAAAATGCTTTAACTGTAATAAGTATGGTCATAGAGCAAATGAATGTAGATCTAGAAATGATCATAATATCAACACATCCACCGGTCAATGTTCTAAATGCAACAAAGTTGGTCACAACTCTGAAAATTGCAGAATGAATGTGAGATGTTATGTTTGTGGAAGATTTGGACATTTATCTAATCAACGCAAAACACAAACTGACATAGGTTATGGGAAAGCTATTCAGAAGAATAATATAACTTGTTATTCATGTAACAAGATTGGGCATATTGCAAAATTCTGTAGAAGTAAAGGATCACCGGTAGACAACAAAAGTTCTAGCTTGAAGGGTAAAGAAAAAGTTGAAGAGATTAAGCAAGAATTCTCAAAACAATGGATTAGAAAAGCTGATCTAAATATTGGGAATACTCCTCCACCGGTAGAACCAGTCGATGCTTCACTGGAAGGATAGAGTGATGCTTCATCGGCAGGACAGAGCACTGCTCCACTGGCAGGAAGTTCTTCATCGAATTGAAGAAAGTTTCCTTGAGGGTTTGGCAATCTAATGACACGTGCTATTATTCCCTCGGTTAGAGATGAGAAGCTGGAAATTACTTTATTACTGGCAGACAATGTTAAGCAACTACTTAACTGACATACATTTAATGTGGTAGATGGCAAAAAGACACTATAAATTTGAGGTTTTGGCTCCATTTCATTTCACTGAGATTTCAAAACTATGAAGAGCGCAAAGATTCCAAGCTAAGGCATTTTCGAGCAAGAGGCAAGAACACTTCAAGAAATCATCCATCCTAAAGGCAGTAAAAGATATTTTATCATGGCATCCACCTTTGCACTTGAATATATAGAAAACCCTACTATTGTCAAAGTTATAAAAAGACCTAGGCCCATATTTCAATTAGTTCCCAAAGTAGCAAAGAAAGATGATACTTTAGGTGCTTTTTCTCAAATTCCTAAGGGAGTTGTTTATGCTGAAGATCCCATAATTTACATTCATTGCAACATTGAGGAACTAGGAGAGGAAGAGATTAAAACCATGTTTAAATCTGTCATATGTGATGAATCCGGTAATGTAAAAGATGAACATAAGATCATTGAAACTCTAGGATTTACAAAGATCCTTAGCATTCCTGAATTCCCCAAGGATGTGATTAGGATAGTCTTAAGAAGGGTACATGGTGAATTTTTTTGGTTAGATGCAATTCACAAAATCACCAAGGAAGCTGTGAAAGCTGTCACAGGGTTACCGACCACTGGTAAAAGGCCAAACAAGACTAAAAAGGTCGCCAATGACCTAGTTATGAACCTAACTGGTGCCACATCCGATAGAAGGTCCTTAAGAGTCAATGATGTAAAACATACTAATGTAAGATTTATCAGCATGATATTAGGATATAAAGCTACTCATGCAAATAGACTCAATTTAGTGTCAAGTCTGTGCATTAAGAGTGCTTACGACATGGTCACATATAATGCAAAGATTGATGTATGTGAGTGGTTGAAGGATGAATTAATTGACAACTTAGGCAAGATTAAGAAGGACAAGAAAGGAACTTTTAAATTTGGAAATCTGCTAGTATGTGTGATGCTACATATAACCAAATAGGTTCCCGATATAGCCTACAAAGAACTTGGATATGATATACCGGTAGGTAAACAACTAACAAAACTATTCAATAATATGGGAGAAGATAAGGAAAACAACATCCACGATTTCTTTCAAGCACTTAAAACCAAAATGAAGAAAAGAATCAGATTATCACAAAAGATTGTTGACAAATATAAGGATGAAATATTCTTTGTAATCAAGAAGGATGAGATCTGGATGGAAGTAGTCATCCCTAGGACAGTTTGGGTAACAGAGATGGGCTACAAAACAGATGATCATATAATTAAAACTTATGCTAAAGCAATTCTGGAAGCCCCTAAAGAACTATTAGCATTTTTGATGTTTATGTTGTGATTGTCATTGATGGACACACACTTGTACTAAGAACCCCTTTATATGTATGAGCTAGAGCTCAACAGGTATTTGTTCCAATCGGTATGTTGTATTCTAGTCTCTAGACTAATGATTTTGTAGAATGTGTTTCCTGGTCTGAAGCGGCATGACGACCCCAAGCGGTTTGTAGATCTCAACTGGTGCAAGGAAGCAAAGCGGCATAACACATTCTTACTAGTCTTCATTTTTATCAAACTGACAACTAGTATTTTGTATGAATCGGTAATACTCTGTGATGAGTTAACAACCAGCATTTTATGATGAGTTACCAACCCACCGATTGATTGATGGTGCCGACACACTAACGATGCTTTTTGTGGCGTGTTACTGAGTATGTCTAGATTCATTGAACCTAGGAAATTGTAATGTAATCCTATTGGACCGACATGAAATCCGATTCCTTTAAAAGGACATCATGTCTAGGGTTTTGAGTTGTTGTTGTTGTTGTTGCTGAAAGGGTTTATGTTGTGGCTAGGGTTTAAGGTGATTGTGGAGTTGTTGTAAGAGCGATCTTATCTGAGAAGATCGAGTTGTAAACAGAAAGAGATAGAGAAGATAGAAGTAATGCTGGAGTGCATTAGCAGTGAACTATACTGGATCTAATCAAGCAATTTTGTGCTATAAGATAGATCAAACACTTGTTGATTACTCACATCTTTGACAAGTCTGTAGCCCTTAACCGGGTAGGCCACAAAGCCTTTGTAAAATCCTCTAACAAGGTGGTTCATTTCTATGAATCTGAAATCCTCTAACAAGGTAGTCTTTAATTGGACTTATCTCCTAACGGAGATTGAGATTCCTAACAGGATCTGTTCTGGTGAAGAACATTGTAAGACCTTAACCGGTCTAGTTTCTATTCTGCAGATAGTGACTTGTGAGTTCCATCTCACCATGGTTTTTCCCAGTTGGGTTTCCACGTCAAATATCTTGTGTTATGGTTGTATTGCTTTTGTGGGTGAATGCTTTATTCACATTTTGGTTTGCATGTGTGATAACTGGTTTGTCTGTTAGATTGTTTTACCGGTTTATCTTCAGACTGTGTAAGTGTTTAAGTACAGAGATTTTTTGCATACTAATTCACCCCCCCTCTTAGTATTCATCAATTGGTATCAGAGCCAACCTTTCTATAAGTTTAACCACTTGGAAAGAGATATGGGGGAATACACTTTGAGGGAACTTACTCAATGTCTCACTAAGTCTGAGCAAGCCTATGATGATCTTATGGTCAAATACAAGGCATCTCAAGCAAAAAGGAGAGAACATGTAGAAAAGCTGATGGAGCTATCTGAAAGTAGTTTTGAAGATGAAGCTAATATAGAAGCCATGATTGCAGAAGTGAATAAGCTGAATGATTCAAACTCCAATCTAAGAAAGGAGTTGGAAGGACTGACTATCCAATTTAGTCAAGAGCTTGAGAACCATAGGAAAGCTGAAGATTAGATAAAGGATAGAGATCATGAGATCTCCAAGTTGAAACAAGAGATTAGTGCACTGACTGCTCACCTTCATGAGAGAAGGATGGAAAAGGAAGACATGAAAGGTGAATTGAACATAGCCATCTCTGAAAATGCAAGTCTAATGGAGACAAATACTGCTATTTCCAAAGAACTCTTTGAGTCAAAGGAAATACTTGCTAAGTTTGGCAAAAGTACTGTCAAACTAGAGCAAAAGCTTGAGTCATCTAGACCGGCAAAGAATACCAATGGTCTTGGTTTCTCTGGACATGAGGAAGGAGAATCCTCAGGAACAAATGCTGAAGCATCAAAGAAGAAACCGACACTCAAAGGAAAAGGTAAGAAAAAATTCAAACCTGTTTGCTTTAACTATCTTAAAGAAGGACACACTGCCAATGTATGTAGGAGCAAAGCCTACAATAATTTTCCATATTTTATCAACAATGTACCTAGATCCAATAAGTTCAATGGTCATTATTATGCATGGAACAAGTTTGGGCATAGAGCATCTAAATGCAGGTCTGTCATGAACAATACCAAAAGATATCCTCAGAGGACCCAAGGAGCTGGTCTGGAATCTTTTGTAAACTAGAACCCTAACCGGTTCAATGTCTACAATTATCAGTCAAGTAACAATGGTTATCAACCGACAACCAGATGGAGAGAAAATTATTGGATTTGTCATGGACATGGACACACTACGACTACATGCAGAAGGAAGAATGGAAATATGAACAATGGACCTTGGAGAGCACGTGGATTGGTTTGCTATCACTGCAACAAACCGGGTCACATTTTAAGATTCTGTAGAAGCAAAAAGAGTATATCTGATGATATACTGGTCACTCAAAAAGGACAAGTTGATGTTGAAAAAGTTCAAGTGGACATGAACAAAACCTGGAGGAAGAAACCAACAATGTTGGAAGAGGAATTGGTTTCTGCACCTAGTGTGGAAATATCAGAACCAACAAACTAAGCTCCAAAGAGGCTTAGGGGGAGCATGTGGCAAAATGATTGTGAACCCCCGGTTACACTGATAAAAGACCTTAATTGGTACGTGATACCTATCGCTTGGCAAAAGACCGGAAATGGTAAAGGAGGCAAATTAGGGTTTTCGCCTAATAGTGGAGCATTAATTGTGGTAGGTGAGAGACATGTATAAAAGCATATTTCAAATCATTTCTCACTATCTATTTTCAAGGGAAGAAAAGTTTTCAAGTGCAGAGCGAAGAAAAGGCAATTTGAGCTAAGATTTCAAGAAATTGATAAATCTTGAAGGAGATTCAAATCCAGTTTGCAAGCGGTCGTGGAGAACACAAAGCGACGATTCAGCAACTGACGGAGAGTGGAGTGAAGCAGAATCAGGAAGCCCTAAATTCGCGTTGTAAAGGTATTTTTCGTGTTCTTGAAAATACTCAACAATGGCTTTCGCATCTCATACTAGTTCTAGTACATCCATTGAGTTAGAAAGTTTTATTCAAAGGAAGTCCAAATACAATGCCCTATCACAAGTTCTGGTTGGAGTCATAGTTGAAGAAGGAATTTCTAATTATATTGATTGCAAAATAGAAGACCTAGGGTCTTTAGCTATTCACACCCAGTTAGGTTTATTTTGTGGCAAGGACAAAAAGATCAAATCAGAGTTTAGCATCCTAGAAAAGAAGAAGCTCCATAATGCAGTATATTTTCTAGAAGATTTTATGGAGGATCACATCAGGATCATTTTGAGCAGAGTCCACGATGACAAGATGTACCTGGAGAGGATGCATGATATCACACCTCAAGCAATTCATGTAGTCACCGGTTTTTGCCACATAGGGGAAGTGCCAGCCCTAAGAATGGTAAGCAAAACCGAAATGGCCAAGCTCACTGGTTCAACAAGTGACTCATGGCGTATGGCAGTTAATCCTATCAAGGATGATCTGGTGAAATACGCCTGCATGGTGATAGGCTACAGAACATTTTCAGCCAGCAGGATTAATTCTGTATCTGTTGTAGTGGTAAATGCCACTTACCAGATGATTAAAGAGGATGCATCTTTTGACTTATGCACCGGTATGCAGAGGCAACTCTTGTTGAATTTAAAGGTGATCAAACAAGACAATGCACTGAGGTTTAAGTTTGGACAACTACTGATAGGGTTGTTCTTCTATTTTCAAGGCTACTTTCCTGGAGTAGGAGATGTCTAGTGGTCTCCTAACCAACCGATAACCAAGCAGATTAAGGAAAGCATACAAGCCATTGGTACTAGTTACCCTGAAGTACTGAACAAATATTTCGATGAGTTCAGAAGAAAGATGAGTCAAAGGGTAAGAATCTCAAGTGATATAGTAAAGAAATATGAAGATGACATCTGTTTCACCATTCAAGTGGACAAAAGCTTAATGGAGGTTGTTGAGCCTAGAATGGAGGAAGTGGAGCCAATGGGCTATGAAGTCATGTATGATATGCTAGAAGGGTATGCCTCAACCCTTATTGCCTCACCTCTTGATCCAAAGGCTAAAAGGACCGGAACCTACTTGGAGAGGATTGCTTCTGCTGAAGAACCATTGGTTAAGAAAGGAAAAGAACCGGCAGCAAAGAAAGCCAAAGCAGTGCCTATAGCATCGACATCGGCTACCATTGCAACTCCAAGAGTGACCAAGCAGTCACCAGCAAAGAAGAAACCGGAGGAGACACCGAAAAAAGTCTTTGAAAGAAAAAGGAAGATGAAGACAAATGAACCAGACTCTGAAGAAACTGAGTCTAATGAAAAGCCAAAGAAGGCCAGATAGACAAAGAAGATGAAGAAGAATCAACCGGCAGCATCCACACCGGTAAATATTAACATCTCCTCATACAAACCTTTGACACATTTTCAAAGGACAGTTAAGAATATTAGGAGAAAATTGCTTCATGATTTAGTAGATTATTATGATGATTTTAGTGATGAGGAAAAGGAAGAAGTATTACAGGACATCATCATTTATTTGTGTAAAAATGACCGGTCGCCATCAGAGATTAAATATCAGACACCGGATTCTTTATTTAAAGCATTAGATAATAAATGGTGCATTGCCATTGAAAAGGAATAGGAGATTAGGGAGAAAGTTTTTGCACAGTACTTTCCTGACCTCTCAAATTCAGAATTATTTGATGTCCTGGATCAAAATAAAGGTCTCTTCTTCACAAGGAGAAGAAGACTCTGGTTGTTGGAGTGGAGAATTGATGATGTTGAAAAAGATACTCATCAGCATATGGATCATGCTATCAACTCTCACAAAGAAAAAATGGCTAACCTCCAAGTGGAAAAAGAACTGGTTGTATCCAAACCGGATGAAGTTTTTTATGAGGAAGGAAACCTGGTTGAAGAACCAATCGACACTATTGATGTCAATGCCCTGGATGTAGAAGATGTCACTCAGGACATACCTTCTGAGGAAACAGAACAGGGGCAACAAGCCAAACAGGGTGGTGAGCAAGCTAAGGACAAACATGAAGTGGCTCTAGAATAGGAAGAGAAGAAGAAGAGGGATGAAGATGAGAAAAAGAGAAAAGAGGAAGAGAAGAGAGAAGAGGAAGAGGAGAAATGAAAAGATGAAGAGAAGAAGAAGCAAGAAGAAGAGAGGAAGAAGAAAGAAGAAGAGGACAAGGAAGAAAAGAGGAAGAAAGAAGAGGAAGAAAAGAAGAAGAAGGAAGAGGAAGAAAAGAGGAAGAAAGAAGAGGAAGAAAAGAGGAAGAAGGAAGAGGAAGAAAAGAGGAAGAAAGAAGAGGAAGACAAGAAGAAGATGGAAGAGGAAGAAAAGAAAAAGAGGGAAGAGAAAGAGAAAGAAGAGAAGGAGAGGAAAGAAGAAGACAGGAAAAAGAAAGAAGAGGAAGATAGGGAACAAGAACAGAAGAAAGAAGCAGAGAAAAGGAAGAAGGCAGAAGCAGACAAGGCAGCGAAAGCAATGGAGAGCACTTAGATGGAGACTCTGAAGGCAACCGAGAGTCAAGCCAAACCAACTAATATCTCCAGTCCTATCGATCTCCAATATGCAAGTGAGTTGGAGATTATGCAAAGCATCAAGGTTGCTCAAGAGCACCTTGAACTCATTCGCAAGAAAAAGGAACAGGACATAATTCAGGCGACTGTAGTCACCCTTACCGGTTTAATCCCTAGTACTAATCTTCCTGACACTGAATCATCACTAGCACAGCTCAAACTACTATGTACTATAGTGGACGATCAGGTGCAAATCCTGGAAGAAGAAGCTGAGGCCAATGTCAAGAAAGAGCACCAAAAGGCTCTTAATGTTGCTCTGGTGAAAAAGATGAATGAACTTTGGACTGAACTGCTAAAAGACCAAAAGGACATAAGGAATGCCTTGGATGAGGGAAACTTGCTACTAAGCAAAATCTGTCAACCTCATCTATTCTGTGATGATGTGCTAGCCAAGAAGAAAAAGCTTCAAACGGACTTACAGTCCTACTTGGGCACATTCAAGACACCTTATGATTCCTTTGCAACATATGGGCAAACCATTCACCGGTTCCAGATCCAGTCAGCCAAAATAGAGCAAGAGATCAGTACATGATCTAAAGATTTGCAAGAGCTACAACTGGTTTTACTTCCATGTCTGCAAATTCTTCAGAAGTGTTATCTGAACTTGGATGCCTTGACAATTACGTAGGAGCTGAGCACAGTTGATGCCATGGAGGAACAGGTATACCAGATGCAAATAGAAAAAGAAGTGGCCACCTCCTTACTTGAATCCTGGTCGCTATCCATGAAACAATTTTTTCAGGACTATAAATCAGTTTTTGACAAGTATTTTTCATTGTTGTCATAAACTTTTATTTACATCAAATGGAAACAGGGTTGTTCAACGATACTTTGTCATTGTTGGCAAAGGGGGAGAAGTATCTATTTTTGGTTTTAAAATTTTGATCTTCTGTTACAAGGGGAGAAGTACTCTATCTATTTTGAAGGCAAATAGGGAGATGCATCTGTTTTTGAAATTTTGATATATGCTATATGCTCTGATGTCTCAATGATTATGCTCTGTATGCAAAATTTCTATACACTATGTTGATTAAGGGATAGTGTATATGCTTAGGGGGAGAAATTTTGTTAATGGCAAGTTTTTGTTGTAAAACACTTAGATGTTAAAATTTTATTTTCCTAAGTGTTGCCATCAATGCCAAAGGGGGAGATTGTTGGCATTTTTTATGTTTATGTTGTGATTGTCATTGATGGACACACACTTGTACTAAGAACCCCTTTATATGTATGAGCTAGAGCTCAACTGATATTTGTTCCAACTGGTATGTTGTATTCTAGTCTCTAGACTAATGATTTTGCAGAATGTGTTTCCCGGTCTGAAGCGGCATGACGACCCCAAGCGGTTCATAGATCTTAACCAGTACAAGGAAGCAAAGCAGCATAACACATTCTTACCAGTCTTCATTTTTGTCAAACTGGCAACCGGTATTTTGTATGAATCGGTAATACTCTGTGATGAGTTACCAACCCACCGATTGATTGATGGTGCTAACACATTGACGATGCTTTTTGTGTCATGTTACTGAGTATGTCTAGATTCATTGAACCTAGGAAATTGTAATGTAATCCTATTGGACCAACATGAATTCAGATTCCTTTAAAAGGACATCATGTCTAGGGTTTTGAGTTGTTGTTGTTGTTGCTGAAAGGGTTTATGTTGTGGCTAGGGTTTAAGGTGATTGTGGAGTTGTTGTAAGAGCGATCTTATCTGAGAAGATCGAGTTGTAAACAGAAAGAGATAGAGAAGACTAAAGTAATGCTGGAGTGCATTAGCAGTGAACTATATTGGATCTAATCAAGAAGTTTTTTGCTATAAGATAGATCAAACACTTGTTGATTACTCACATCTTTGACAAGTCTGTAGCCCTTAACCGAGTAGGCCTCAAAGCCTTTGTAAAATCCTCTAACAAGGTGGTTCACTTCTGTGAATCTAAAATCCTCTAACAAGGTAGTCTTTAATTGAACTTATCTCCTAACAAAGATTGAGATTCCTAACAGGATCTATTCTGGTGAAGAACATTGTAAGACCTTAACCGGTCTAGTTTCTATTCTGCAAATAGTGACTTGTGAGTTCCATCTCACCGTGGTTTTTCCTAGTTGGGTTTCCACGTCAAATATCTTGTGTTATGGTTGTATTGCTTTTGTGGGTGAATTCTTTATTCGCATTTTGGTTTACATGTGTGATAACCGGTCTATCTATTAGACTGTTTTACCGGTTTATTTTCAGACTATGTAAGTGTTTAAGTATAGAGATTTTTGGCATACTAATTCACCCCCCCCCCTCTCTTAGTATTCATCAAGAACCTAAGGAAGAAGTATTTGGTAGTGCAGAAACTATTGAAAGCCAAATACAATCTAAGAAAAGAGTGAAGAAGGTTGAGGCAGTTGTAAGAAAAGGTTCTAGGCAAGCAAAGGAAATCAAGGATAAAGTAATGGAACAAACCGGTATAACAGAGGATGAGTTAGCGGCTCCACAACCTGAAACTCACCTATCACCGGTAGGCACATCTTCAGAGAATGACATCCCTGCAACTTTAAAAAGAGTTGTAAGGAAAAGAGATCCCTCACCAGCAACAACACCCTCACCTAGGAGGACAAGACAAAAACAACAAGCAGTGAGATCTCCGGTAAGAAAGGCTACACCAAAGAAGAAGAAGAGGACAAACAAGGACTTGGCCCCTCTTGACATACTGTTGAATGAAATTACAGAGGAAGGGAAATTGAACAATATAGAGAAACTATATGACACTCTAACAGCTAATGAAAAAGAACAAGTAGAAAACAGTGTTATATTGCATATGGATATGTATAAGAATTTTTTGATGGAAGTAGTAGATGAAGTACCAGATGAACTGTTTAAGAAACTGGAAGCAAGGAGACAAGTAGTAGTAGAACTTGACAAGAAAATAAAGATAGAAAAGCTACTTGTTATATACCTAGTGAATTCACCGAAAGAAATTGATGACTTAATTATTGAAGCCAATTGGTCAGTATTTGCTACTGCACACTGGCACATTGCTTTAATGGTTGGAAGAGTTAATGAGGTGACTGAGGAGATAGAATATGCATGGGACATTTTCCTAGTGCAAAAAGAAAAACAAGAAGAATACATGAGCCACAAACCTATAAAGGTATATCAGAAAGAAAGAGACAAGGGTAAAGGTAAAGTTGGTGGACCACCCAGTATCAAGGTTAAAGACAACTTCCCCCACCTCCTTTGATTACTCCACCAATAACAACAACAGCTACAAAAGATCAACTGATAGTTGAAAGTATGGATGTAGAGGATGTCAATCCTAATCCTAAAGTCTTATATATAGTGGATGTTGATACTCAAAAGATCAACATTGTGGTAGACAAAGATATAGCTGATAAGACTGAAATGGCTAGTGAGCCACTGGTAGCTGAGCAAACTAATAACACACGAGAGAAACTGGCAGATGACAAAGAGCAATAGGTAGAAACTCAGATTGAGACTAAGACAATGCAACAAATAGAGAAACAAATAGAGCAAAAGGCTCCTAAATAGGAACAGCAATATAAACAGGAACAGGTTCATAAGGAAACAGTGCCACCAGCAATTGGAGAAATAGAAAAACCATTGCTTAAGGAAATGCAAACACAAATAGACCTACCAGAGGTCAATACAAGCTTGGTTACTTCCACTGGCAGTACTCAGAATGTAGGTTCCTCATCAGGCTACAAATCAACTAATGTGACTGAAGTACTATTAGATTCAATTAAAAAGATAACAGATTGCAGCTCACAAGCTTATAAGGCAATAGATGACACAATACCAATTTTGAAGGTAATTGCTCCTAACTGTAATATAGATAATAAAGATTCTTTAGGACAACTTGATACCTTGTGTAAATATATCTCAGAAAACATTGAGAAATTAAAGGAAGAGACATTGAAGGACAAATTGGAAATTGAAAAGAAAAGATTCTTTGATGAGCATATAAAGAAGTATACTAGAGATTTTGACATACTTCTATCAGAACTGTGTAACTTATTGAAAGAGTACAAAACTCTGCACAAAGACACCTATAAGACAAAATTTTTGACTGTAGATATAGATAAGAAGATGAAAAAGGTACAGGATGAAATCAATAAACTTGCAGATAATTTTGTTAACTCACCTAATACATTATCAGTTTTTGAACAAAAAATAACAAATTTTGAGGAAGAATTACTTAAGTTGGAAAGAGAAAAGGAGAGAATAGTGAATAAGGAAAAGCATCTGAGATTAAAACTAAGTCCAAGATTGGACTATCTAGCATCATTATGGAATGAAATATCTGAGGCACTGATACAGGGACAGAAAACACCGGCAGAGCATTTGCAGCATCTCACTGGTATAGTTAAAAAATCAGAGACAACAATAAGAGATAGTAAAAAGTTTATAGAGAGTATAAACTTGATTTTGGCAGATCTATTTCAAATTGTAACTACCCAGTTACAAGGTTGAAATTACAAACTCTACTGACATCTTGACAACCTTTGTCATTGATGCCAAAGGGGGAGTAGTGGGATGAGAAAATTCAACATCACAGGAATCATATGCTCAGGGGGAGCACACACATTTTTGGTAACATTTTTTGGACTTCACATTTTTTGATACACTTTTGAAATTTCTCATGAGTGTTGCCATCAATGCCAAAGGGGGAGATTGTTGGCACATGCACACTCCAATGAGACATTGTAGGTGATTGAAGGTTTTGTCATTGATGGCAACCTTACAATCTTATGGCACTGACAAGGCATTACATCAGCAAGATAGTTCACTGGCATCAACGATCAGACTCTACACCAGCACTCAGGACACCGGCACTGACACAAAGAAAGGAAGTATACCGGCACAGAGGCTGACAGGATTTTGTTATATTATATTTTGTTTATTATTGTAAAAACTTTGTAAAGCCGACTTGGCATGTTGTAAAATGACTCTTATATATAAGAGAGATCATTGTAGACATTTGGTAAAGAAAAATAAAGTGATGTAAGACAAAGGAATAAATATTAAGGCAGACCTATTATGCAAAATATAGGCTAAAGGGTTTATGTAAGAAGCAGAGAAGCAACCGGTACCGAATTAGGCATTATAGATGCTATTGTAAAGCAATACAATATATTGGATTTGTATAAATCCACATTGTAAGTCAGTGAGACTTCCCATTGAGTAGTGAGCTCTAGGCAATTGGCCTTCCTGCATGTGCAGGCCCCTCTTGTAAGTAATATTCTCTTATTGGCTAGTAAGTGGATATTGTGGGTCACAAATCCCACCAAGGTTTTTCCCACACTGGGTTTCCTCATTAAATCCTTGTGTCATGGTGTTCTTTTCATGTGGATGTTTTTAATTCTGTTTATTGCATTATTTCTTGCATACCAGTACACTGTTATAATATGTTCTGCATGTTTTAAGATAAGAAATTCTACTCACCGGTTAGATACTGATTCACCCCCCCCGTCTCAGTATCTGTGGGAATACTAACACAACGTAGTCTTTTGACGAAGATGACTTCTTCTCAAAATATGGGGAGTGGTCATACAAATGATCAAAGAGTGTCGATGTTGATGGTTGATATGGATACTTTGTTTTGAAAACTCAAGCTTACTAAGTTGAATAGAGGATTTGTTTGATAGGCCCCTATGACAAAGTGTATCAAATGATATGGATAAAGTCTCCTAATATAGAAACTTGATTTGACTAACTTGAATACCTAGCTAGGTATTATTTTTGAGATAATTGGATGACAAACTCATGATCACTTGGTTTTTATACTCCTCTATTTTGGTTCGATGAAAATCTTGCCTAAAGATAGTTGAAACGTTGATAACCACCTCCCAAGGTGCTTGGTTGGATTTAAAACTTTCTCTCACCTATGATCTCTCTTTGTTTGAACTTGATATTTGAGTTTGATTTTTGAATAGTTTTGCAAGATATTTTAGCTTTTATGACAAGAATACATAGCACACATGAAGACAATGGTCATCCTAATGCTAAAAATTGAGTGTATGTTCTTTTGAGGATGTGTTCAAATCCCTGATGTTTTCACTGGTTTGGATACAAATAAGACACACCAAGTAGACTCTTTATTCAAAGGTCATTGCCAATATCATAGCCCACTAGTATTGATACTCCGTCAGCTCAAACAGCCTTGTCACCCCCTAGAGGGCACCTATTTTTTTTGCCTTTTTCCAGAAATTAACCCAAAGTGAATTGCTTCACATTGGTAGTTATCTTGGGAGATATATGGTGAGTAATCTTGGGGGTGGATTCTTCCCCACCCTTGCACTATGATATTGCCAATGTATGGCAACTGACTCGACTCAAAGCTTCTACTTCTATGGTTCATAATAAAGATTTTTTTCAGTGCGGTGAATGAAAAACTCAATTAAGAGGCTTCCCAACCTTTAGAACAAAGGCTTTTGCATCACAAGGATACTAGGGGAAGGCTATCAAATACACACTTCTGTTGGAGGGGATTTTCATCAGCCTCCACATTTGATTATAGTGTGTTGGTAAACTTGGCAATAAAGTCATTGCCCACTTGAGTCACACCCTTCTCACTAGCCCCCTCAATGCTTCGGGAAGGCTGGCCCTCTAAAGGATTTAATTTGCTTGAAAGTAGAGGAAGCATGAAAAAGAGTGGGTTTGGATTTTTGGTCACCCAATTAAGGGGACATCATATACCTACCACTCAAGACAAGGCAAACAAAATTATTTTTAACCTTCAAAGCAATGATTTTCTAGATCCTAATTGGAGATGTTGCTCCAATCAAACATTGTGTTTATTTTAATCCCACATTTAAATTTCTTTTCTAACTAGGAAATAGAAATCCTAGTCAACAAAATGAAAGTATGTTGCTTGAAAGTAAATCGCTTTCTAAGAATGGACAAGTTGATTGTTTTTTTTAACTTGCAAAAATAAGATTGATTGTGCTTTTTATCCTCTTTGCAAGAAATTCAAATTTTTTTGGTCCCTTTTAAGCCCAAAATGAAGTGTTTTTCCCTAATCTTGCAAGAAAACAAAGTGTTTGATTGTGGTTCTTTTTAAAGGCCCAAAGGAAAATTTGATTTATTTTAAGCCCAAAATAAAAGATGAGATTCTTTTTAACCCAAAGGAAAGATGAATTCTTTCTCAATCCAACTTGAAAAGCTAGAAAGAAATCCAAAAATCCTAATCTAACCCCTCGAAATTTGCAAGAAACTGGTAGGAAAACCTGCAAAAACAAGAGTTAGTGAAAAATAAAATATTTTGGTGGGCTTACACAAGCCTAAATTTAAACACGGATTACAAAATTTTGGTTTTGTCTCATATGTGCGAAAACAAAGATCATATGCGTGAAAAGAATTGTCATATGCACGAAAAGAACTATCATATGCACAAAAATAACTGTCATATGTGCGAAAAGAACAGTCAAATGCATGAAATTAAATGTTAGATGCACGAAAAGAACTGTCAAATGCATTGCAGAAATGATCAGATGCACCAGAAGAATAGTCAGATGTGCTACAGGAAGGCACATATGTGCCAAAATAGAGGATATATGCACTAAATTGTGGTTGAAATTTCTGGGCTTGAATCCTGTAGAAAAATATTAAATTTTTTGAAATTTCAGGGGTCTAGCCCCATGGTGGGCACCAAAGATGTATGCCATAAATATGGGATCATCCTGCAAATGGAAGAAAACACCTCAAACACACACATGAAACATTGTATTAGAGTTTTTAATCACAAAAACATGTTATTGAACCAAAAACTATCAAAATCATTCCATGCTCCTCTATCCCTAAAGATCCTTAAGATTCAAGGTGGCCCTCACTTGGAAGAGCACTTGATCTCTTGGATGTCAACCTAGACAACGATATTTAAATGATGATTCTAGGATCAAAATGAATGCAACTAAGATCCTAGTGAATTGATAAGATGATGATATGAATAAAAGCTAAGGATGCAAGATGAAAAGCTAGTGATGATCAAGATGGTGTAAATGATATGAGGCTAAGTTAATTCCAAATTGAAGATTATGATGAGCTAATTAAGCTAGATGAATATGAAAAGGTGTGTAATTGATATGATCTAAAACATAATGCAATTAAACTAAATGCTATGATGCTAATGATAGAAGGCTTGGATGCTTGAAGGTGACCAATGAGCTCCTTTGATAACCTGCAAAAGACTATAATTTTGATGCACAAGATTGGGATTCTTGAATTGAAGAAATGAGCTTTATTTATAGGCAAAATAGAGAAATGGATGGTTGAGATTGATTAATCTCAACAAGGGCTAGGATTGAAAGTTATCAATCCATGGGAGAGATTCAATCCAATCTCAAGCTGACAAATGCCACCTTGAGAGGGCTTGAGAGGATTCTAAACAAGCATTAGATGCTAATAAAGAAATTAGGGATAAACTCAAGGAGTGACATCATTGGATAATGCCATTAACCAGGGGGGCATGCTATTACCCAAGAGGTAAACTATTGTGCAACATGGGAAAATGGTTAAAGGGACAACCATCATGCCCAAGGGGTGTGGGCTTGCAAGAGGCATTAAATTCCTTTTGAAGACTTTAGAGGCTAACTTGCTCAAAGATAAAACCACTAGTGGTTTATGTAAGAGCCTTACATGTTTGGAAGACTCAACAAGTTAACTTGTTGAAATAGATAAAGTCTTAAATGCATTTTGAAGACTTTCTTCCAAATTCGGAGAAGTATCTCCCCCAAATTTAGGAAAAGGACATCATTAGGAAAATTGATATGATTAGGATAGGATTAGGAGGTTTCTAGAAGGATTATTAGGGGAATAATAGAAAATGTAGGATTTTGCAAGTGAGTGAGGAAAATAGATTATTTAGCAAATTAAAATGGTTTAATTTAGCTAAAAGGGATGCAACTTGCATTTGTAGGATTTTGCAAGTGGGGGAGCTATTCGCAAATAAATAATGATTTATTTATTTGCAAAGGGGATTTTCAATTAAATGTGAATTTAATCAAAAGGGGAAAAGGGGATTTTAATCAAATAGATAAGATTTATTCAATCAAATGGCCAGGGGTACTTAATTAAACCTTGGTTAGGCTAGAAGAAGGAGATTTAATCAAATCTTTAATTTGATTAAAAGGTCAATTAGAAGAATAGGGATATTAATTAAACCTTAATTTAATTAATTGGAATAATTAGGGATAATTAAATGAAAAAATCCACTTAATTCATTGTACAACTTTTAGGTGTCTATAGTCATCATTGTGCAGCTTAAACCGATGCCCAAGGAGGAAATGCCTCCATTGAACCAGAGCATGAACTACAACCACTAGCTCTAAATTGTGAGTAGGGTAACTTAACTCATGATCTTTGAGCTTACACAACTCATAACCATCTTACATAAGAACTGCTCCAAGACCCTCCAAGGACACATCTGTGCACACCACAAAATCACGCAAAGGATCCTGATGCTCCTTAAGGATCCGAAAAGCTATTTCACACTGATCTAACCACACAAACTTCTTCCCTTTCCTTTGAAGAGAAGTGATAGGATGAGCAATCCTCGAGAAATACTGAACAAATATGCGATAACACCCTGCAAGACCAATGAAGCTACGAACCTCACCCACATTAGTGGGTGTTGGCCAATCTAATATAGCCTGAATCTTAGAGGGATCCACTATGATACCCTCTCCTGAAATGACATGACCCAGATATCTCACCTTTGTCTAGAAGAACTCACACTTTGCCACATTAGCGTACAACTGATTATCTCGTAAGCACTACAAAACCTGCCTCGTGTTCTCCTCATGCTCCTCCACTGATCTTGAGAAAACCAATATATCATCCAAGAATATAAGCACAAACTAGTGAGATACGTCCTAAAAAACTCCATTCATAAGCTCATAAAAATTGATGGGGCATTAGTGATACCAAAAGGTACTACTCTGAACTCATAGTGTCCATATCTAGTGTGGAATGTTGTCTGATAAACATCCACCTTGTGAATCCTCAATCGGTGATACCCTACCTTAAGGTCTACTTTGGAGAAGATCTTTGCATCCTTAATTTGATCAAACAAATCATCAATCCTCAACAAACGACATCGGTTCTTCACGGCCACCTTATTAAGTTACCTATTATCAATACACAACCTAAGAGAACCATCTTTCTTCTTCACAAACAATACTAACGCACCCCATGGAGAGACACTGTTTGTGAAGAAGAAAGATGGTTCTCTTAGGTTGTGTATTGATAATAGGTCTCTCCATAGATGGTTCTCTTAGCTTAACTCTTGAGTCATCATCTGCTAAGGATCCTTAGATATAGGTTCTGCACCTGGAACCAAATCTATCTCAAAATTGATGTCTCACTTCGACGTCAAACCTAGAATCTTACTCGAGAAAACATTGGAAAACTCCTAGAGAATGGGATGTTGAAAAGGAGATCATCATGATTCCCTTCCTCATCTAACTCATCCACTCTTTCTACAAATAGCTGGCAACTTTGATGTGCATACTGCTTCAACTACATAGCAAAAATCATACGAAGAGAAATAGTTCTTTGAACACCCACTATCTCCACACTCTTCCCATTATCATCTAAACACTGCACCCTCTTTCCATGACAGTTAATACTAGCCTAATGAGACTCAAGCCAATCCAAGACTAGCACAACACCATAAGAACTCAAAGATCCATTGTGGTGGTACAGACTCCCAAATCCAACTCACAACCATGCACAATGGAATCAACTACCACCTTGGAGCCCGTAGCCAAATCAACCTGCAACCCATCACATTGATTTTTCATAGCAATCCCACATCGCTCTACTACTGAAGGAGAAATGAAATAATCAGAAGCACCTAAATCAAATAGCACCGAGAAAGAGATACCACCTATTTCACCTATAGTCTCAACCATTTTAGCCTAGTGTTCAGCTTGACGGTTATCAACCACCACAAGCACACGATGGGATCTCCTTGCATCACCTACTATAGACTCAAAAGCTATTGGTCTGTGTCCTTATATTTGTGTGGATCTTTGAGGGAAATGGGATGCATAGTGGCCCTATTATCCACAAGTAAAGAAACTTCCTCTGCTAAATCCCCGGTTATCTAGAGGTGCACTAGACCGTTGAACACTACCTCTACTCGACTATTGAAAATTTTGAGCTGGCTAAGGAACCAGTCACCTATCATGCTTCCTGCCACGATATCTATCCTGTTGAGATCTAGCACCATGTACAAAACTCTGACTCTGAGGGTACTTCTTTTGATACTGTAGAACACTCTGAAAAGAAGAGGGGAAACTCTTGGAAACACCTAAAGATTGCGGCTATGCACTCCTCACAACTGATACTAAAACTAAAGCATTGACTGTCTGCACACCTGGTGCACGTTGTAGACACCAAAATATATCTCATTGATCATGTACTAATTATTCGTCTTAATTAGTTAAATAATTATTTAATTATTTAATTAATCTAATTATTCATTCTTCTTAAATAATCTTATTCTTCTATTTCTTCTAATTTTCAATTATCTTATAACGCATTTTGTCAAGTCCCTGATAGACACTCGACTTCTATGTCAAGCCTGGGGCCCGGGCGGGAAGAAATAAAGTTTCTATCTGGAAGGAAGGTCGATCAATCTATTTCTGGAAGGCCCTACTATTCTAAGGGGGCTAATTAATTATTCTATTCTATCCTCATCATTCAAATCATTCAACCCCTTTTCTAATATTAATTAAATATTTGTTAATTAATTAATTGTGATTTAATTCCTTTAATTGAATAATCTTTATTATTTAATTAAATTCAATTTCTAAATAATTAAATAATTTCTTTAAATTATTTAATTAACAAATTTATTCTTCTAATTCAAATCCAAGTACCCAAATTCTAATTTCAATATTCCTCTAATTCAAATTTAAATTCTAATTTCCCCAAATTCTAATTTCACCTAATTTAAGTTACATGTGCATTTCAATTTCATGATTCAAAAATCAAAGTCAAAGACATGCAAAAATCAAATTGAATATCTAAATCAAGTTTTCAAGAATTCAAAGATCAAATTGAATTTAAAATAAAATCAATATTTAATTCACATGCAAAGATTAAAATGAATATCTTTATCAAGTTCAAAAGAATGCAAGATGGAATTGAATTTTAATATTTAGAATATTCTACAACACATGCTAAATTAATCAATTCAATTAATTTATTAATTAAATCAATTATCTTTTCAATCTCTATTTTTATCTTCCACTTTGTTGTTTTCCAAAAAGCATTCAATCAGTCATCTCCAGTTAACAATTCAATCTATTTCAATCTTCAATTCAATTAAATAATTAATTACATAATCTATTTAATTCTCCTCCAATCATTCTTTTTCTATCTTCTAGTTAGTTTTTTCTCAATCAGTTAACTCATTATATCTATTCAATTTATTATGTTCCACCTCCAAATCAACAGTTCAACTATCAATCAACATGTGAGCTCACTTGAGTTCCACCTCTTAATCAATCTCCTCTAAAAATCTATCAATTCAACTTCCAATCTCCATTTTCAACAATCACGAACATCAAAATCTTGTGTCATTTGCAGGTTAGCAATGCAATATTTGAGAGCCATCATAACACAAGAAGCAGAAGAAAAATGGAAGCTACATGTGATCATGGAATAGGGAGTTTTGATTGAAGATTATAAAAACCTATTGTCTTGTTTGCATTATTTCATTGATATTTGTTAGAATTCTTTAAGCAAATAGGGATTTGTGATTTCCCTTTAATTCTAGTTAAGCAATGATGAATTTTACTGAGTATACATTCGGTGAACCTGACGTGAATAACAACTAATTTGTCTTCTATGTTTTTGCAAGATCTTACAGATTTTTAAATTTTTTGCAAGTTTTGTACGGATTTTGCAGGTGCACTTAACTATTGTGCATTTGTCTAGATACTATTTTGCATTCATCCTAATACTATTTTGTTCATTCATATTGACAAAATTGTGTATTCATCCTTATCCCATTATGCATTCATAATGGCAAAATTATGTATTCGTCCTGATAATGTTGTGCATTCATATTGACAGAATTGTGCATTTGCCCCAATCCTATTGTACATTTGTATTGATAAAATTGTGCATTCTTATTAAACAAATTTTGCATTCATCCGGATACTGTACCACATTCATCTTGATTGTGTTGTGCATTCCTCATGATAGAATTGTGCAATCATCTAAACAAAATTGTGCATTCATTGATTTAATGTTTCACATTCATTTTTTAGATAGTTGGCTTTCTATTTTCTTACTTTCTATGTGGTTTTTTGGTTACTGATTTCCTATTTGCAGCATGTGACAAAGTTACAGAGAAGGCTTGGTCATTCCTATTTTATTTTGAGACTACTAATACTTTGATTGTAGGATCCTTTAGAGTTAACTGACTTTTGGATTTTTGGATTAAATTTGACATGCATGAGCTCACACTTCAGCTTGGTGCTTAAAATGAATATGGGACGAAATTAAAATTGGCATGCATGATCTCACACTTAATTTTGGTGTTTAAAATGGACATGCACATGTGTATCCCACACCTAATTTTGGGCTTTAAAATTGATGTGAATCTGGCTTATCAATAGATTAAATCACACATTGCTTTGTCTTAAGGGAAAATATTGAGCACTTGCTCTTTTCTTGGAGAGGTCCTATTGTTAACACATACTATCCTCTCCCCTATCTTTTGTGGACCTAGTTACAAGAGAAAAGTGTTAACAATGCTCAATTTTCCTTTTTTAGAGGGCCTGCCTTTTGGAACCCCGTTGGTTCTGAAAGGGAACAACCTAAAGTGGTAATGGGCTAAGGCCAAGCTTTTCTAAACCACTATAAATAAATGTACTTGGTGCTAAAGTCACAAATAATAGGTGCCAATTGTCATACTGATGTATATCTCCCTCAGTACCCATAGTGGTGCATTAAAACCTACAATGGCTGGGAGGTCTCATTAATTTGAGTGAAACACCACATGTATGGACACCTGAATGAAGTCCTTATTAAGTACCAACTTAGTAACCCAAATCCTACATTCGTGATTCAAGGAGTGCAGATCGTACCCCATAGATACCCCTCATGTACCTTTCTTAATGATACCAAATCCCTTGGTGATAAGATCTCTGGATCTTCAAGGTAAAAGAAAGTGGCATTCTTGAGAAGTGTGTGTCATGGAGTAGAGCCAGTGCTACTAGACTCTCTACCTATTCATCTTATTTCGGTATTTTATTGTAAGGGCCTCATTGAATGGTTTCCAATATCTAGCCTAGGAATATTTTTTTATGTTTTTATTTGTGTCGCGTGTGTTAAACCAATATTGAGTCAGTCTTGATCTTGGGCTATTTTAGGCCCTTCCTTGCATGACTGAATTCTCAGAGTTTTTCATAACATAATTCATTTAGCTATACTTATCTTCAGACTATGCTCTCAGAATTGGAAAAGACTTGTCCCACAAATAAAGTTACTCAAACAAAGTCCATCTTGAAACATCAATAGTTCAATAAGGTCCAAAATTGTTCATAGCAGAAACATCTTACATACTTGTGATCATAGGTTTTCCTAGAGTCCTTAGGTTTTGCATCAGTCCTCATTATAGTTCTTGCATTATAGTCATCATATAGTCTTTCATCAAGTCCTTATATAGTCTTCATCTGCGTCCTTATAGAGTCTCCATTTACCTCGTTGTAATCTTCACATAAGTCCTTGCATAGTCTTTCATAGTCCTTATAAAGTCCTTTGTTGTATCCCATTAGCGTCCTCATAATCTTTGCATATAATCCTCACATAAATCCTTGCATAGTTGTCATAATCTTTGTATATAGTTCTCATACAGTCATCATAATCTTTGCATATAGTCCTTGCACAGTTGTCACAATCTTCACATAAGTCCTTGCATAGCCATCACAATATTTGCATAAGTCCTTGCACAGTCGTCATAATCCCATTTTTAGTCCTTACATAGTCTTCATCCTCATGAGGAATAGGTTCAAGTCATTATCTCCATTTCGCATTACCTTCAAAATTAGATTGTTCCCTAGTCCAAGTCCAAAGTTGCATTGTCATTCTTTAGGATTACATCTTATCATTCCTTGATCCAATTTGTCAAAAACAACCAAAAAATAGGTTGCATTGTTGTTCTTTAGGATTTCATCTTGTCATTCTTTAATCCAATTTTTCAAAAAAATTCAAAAACATAGGTTGCATTTGTCATCCTCAGTTGCATTTGTCCATTTTCAAAATTCTCAAAATCCAAAAAAATAGGTTTGCACTTTCATCCTTTAGTTGCATTTCATTTCATCCCTAAAATTCAAAAAATGAAACAAGCTCCCAAGCTTCTAGGAAACAACAATACCCTTATCAAACTTACAACTTTTGTGGGACCATGTCATTGCAACCAAAAAATCAATCATCTCAATCCAACATATACATGTCCCAAAACGTGCATCAAACTTATTGGGAAGAAACAAGTTTCATACCAATTTCTCCATCACTTGAAGAGAAACTAGCTTGATAAATAGAGATCTTGGAACAAAAGGTTAAAAAAAGTGAAGAGAGTAGATCCCAGATGTCCAAACTATTTCAAAAATTCAGAGATCCTGATACAAACTTAGATCTAGTTGATGTGCGGGCTCTTATTATGCAATCAGACATACTAGCTATTCTCACACAAATAAACATGAGAAACCAATATCAACCGCAAACACATCTAACAATGCAAGTCCAACAAACAACACAACTCTCAACACCACAAATTGTGCAAACAAGTCAACCACTACCAAGGTCACTGTTGTCACAAAAGTTTGCACCCTTGATGAACTCCTGATCTCAGCAACCCTGTGACACATAGAAGCAACCTCTCAAGTGTGGGACTTGTAGAAGTGAGGTTGAGTCTCCAGAGAAGGTCGTCTTCATTTCCAATCTGATGCAAGTGTTGGACCAACCCAACACCAATAATCTAACACTACTGATTTTTGAGGGAAAAAGGGAAAAATGATTGCTTGAAAAGGGAAAAGGTTTACACCTAGATTGAAAGTTTGATCTCCTTACCTATATTTGCATAGAACATCAATAGAATTTCTTTGATTATGCACAAATTCCTATCCTATTTTAGCCACCTATGTGCAAGTGAAGGCTAGAATGTTACGAAATGAAGAGAGGAAATGAGTTCATCTCACAGTTGACATCCACAGAGGGATCAACATAGACACTTACAACTAAGGAAAAAAAATACATTCATACAAAGAGGTAAAATATTACACAGGTTGTAAGAGATGAAGGAGGCAAAGTAAGCATAATATATTAATGTAAAGGCAAGGCAACTTTTACAAATAATGAAAACAAGTATTCAACTGAAAATGAAAAGGAAGAAGATCAATCGGAAAGACACAAAATTGCCTTTATATTTCAGGCATAACTCAAAATTGAACAACTAATGGAAACCCTAACCCCATTCAGGTTAGGTTACAAAAAATCTAAGAGGGGAGAAGAAAATCAAATCGAGGATGATCTGATGGCATGTTGAATCTGGCCTCAGAAGGCATCCTCTACCTTTGTTTTACCTTTATTTTCTTATCCCACACCACTTTTAGCATATTTTTTGGCATGCCTAGTGGGACCAATTCTCAACATACTTGCTGAGGATTCAATTCTTTTCCTAAGCAATTCAGCCTTTAGAGGTAATCAATCAAGCATTTGGCGACTCTAAGGAACAAATTCGGACTCTCGATGATAACTGTTGTAGCTTTATGCTAAGAAGACACACCAACTCATCATGTAGAGGTATTTTTCAATTCATTCAGCTTCCTTATTCTAATTATAGGAGAAGATGAGGTAGATATTCTTTATCACCTATTTGGAGAACCCAAGCATAAACATCCACACCCCTAAGGTCCTAGTCTACCCCTCCTATTACAAGATTAGCATAGCCTAAAAACCCTGTCATCCATATTAACAGACCCTTATTTTCAATGGTGGTCCCAAGAGCACATAGCTTTGTCAGCTTCAATGGGGGCAGTCCCTTAGTCCTAACTCAAAAGAATGACATTCTAGTAGCAGCCTTGAAGGCTATACCATTTTTACTGGAGAAACATCTACCTCCCTTAAAGAACATATCCAAGATGTGTCATGTATCTGCACAACTTTTTATGTCACTAAAGACAACATATCAGTAAGGATTATTGATTCCTCATTCAAAGGAAAGGCCCTTTAGTAGTACAGAGGACTAGCTCCTAACTCCATTCACAATTGGGATGAGTTAGGGGAGAGGTTGTGCAAACATTTTGAGGACAAAAGTGACCATCTATCACTTATGGAGCAACTAACCACAATCAAAAGAGCACCTCATGAGTTCATAGGTGATTCTAATTATAGATTACAAAGGCATGGGATAGGATCTCATCATTGGTGAAGCCTTCATCAAATCATGTTTTTCTAAATTTTCTTAAGTCTTTAAATAGTGATATTGCAGCTATGATTCAGTCTATGGGAGGAGCTAATCTCCCAAGGGCATATGATATCACCATAAGGTCAGAAAATTGCTTAATACAGGCAAGAAAGTTGTGTCCTAGGCCCCCAATGCCCTTATTTCTAGAGGCCCCTCCACAACAACCTATTTTGGCTCCTATTCTGGTGGCTTCCACAAGCCAGCTGCTCACACCTATTCTCTCTCCCTTATCTTTTGAAATTAAGGATCTACAGACCTCTCTTGAGACATCGATGTAGAAAATGATCAATCTAGTACAACAACAACTACAGGGGTTTGGGAATGATTTGGTCTCAGTCAACAAATAGTTTTTGCAGGCTAACAACACACCTTATCAACCCCAAAACTAGAATTATCAGTAGCAGAGATTAAATTTTCAAGGGTAAAACCAATGGACAAATGCTAGGCCTTTGAATAGCTTGAATCCATTAGTTGCAAGTACTTCAAAGGCACTAGTGCCAATAGAGAACAATCTTTCTTAGGAACAAGATTGGTGTGTCCCATGAAATTAGCCACATAATCAGGTCTCATGCCAGAACAATGATTTTTCTTAGGCCTTGGTGGTACAAAATGAACCAACTAACTTAGGGCAGAAATAGTTGTTGATAGTTCTAGTTATTCATAGGGGGATACAACTTTCATGAATTGGCAGGAGGCTGATTTTTGTGGCATGAATCAGACAAGTGGGGATAGTGTGGCCAACAACATAAGATCAAAAAGGAGGGCCATGGATCCTAATGCTATTTTTGCAGCAGCAACTCAAACTCCATCTGTAGCTCAAGCCTCACAACCTGTCTTACAGTCTTCAATGCCAAAGTCATTTAATAAGGCAATTGCTCCAGAAAAATAGCGAGGCTTGACACAAAATGTCAAGGAGGGAGAGACACCTAAGGTTCCTATCACACCAAAATTAGACCTAGTCGCTACGAAGGTCCCTACTAAGGCTATCATCCCCTTTAATATTGTTGAACAGATGAAGAGGGTCAACCTCGATGTATTGATGTGGGCCAATACTTTGGCCATCCCATCAAAAAGAGACCTACTGAAGCAAGGGAAAACCAATGCAAGGTCAGGTTGTTAGTTTAAACCCAAATAAATATAAAAAACCAAATAGTATAAACCAAGCTTCTTATACCTTGCAAGAGAGAGTTCTCTTGTGTTCCTCTGATTAAGCTATTGGTGAATCCAAGGATGTGCCCCTCCTTAACTTGTTTGGATTATCTCCTTGATTGGGATTTGTATTACTCTCCACACACAACAAGGTTGGTTGCATTTAGATTGGATTTGAATGATGATGGATATGGATTGGTTGAGAGAAGATTTGGGAATTATGATGGCATGATGGATGATTTTGAATTTGAAATTAACAGAATAAGATTAAATGAGAAGTGAATGAATGTGAGGAGAGGAGACTCCAATTTATAGATTGGAGGAGGCCAAAATGAAGGGCTAAGATTAATTTTGGGATGAAGGGTTGATATCGATATGAGAGGGAGGACATGGATTGAGAGGACAAGGTGTGGGATTCAAGAGATATTCCATAAAGGCATTCCTTGTCTCCACACCTCTCAAGGATCATGGGGAAGATCTCCCAAGTGTTGGTATTTTGGATATGTTAATATGGTTTTGTAATTGATGTCAACACTTATCAACTCTAGCACTTGAAGAATTGGCAATGTTCACCGACAAGCAAGTGACTTATGCACAATCACTGGTATCTTGTTCACTGGTAGGATATATTGTTCACCGGCACTTGGAATGACATGGAAGATACTTGGTTATGTCAAAGACATCATTTGGACACTTTGTCTTGGAGATTTGTTCATTGGTATATTCGTGTTTGCATATTTTTTGTTACCGACAAATATGTCCAGGATAAGCACTGGCAAGCTTATCTATTCCAGATCAGCACGACACGCTATGGAGATGATTTATTAATGTTGTAAATGCGTTAAGCCGACATGTTGAATCAGATATTGCATCAGTTATTATTTTACTTGTAAATTGTTTTTATTGTAATATCTTTTGTAAAGCCAACCTATACATTTTGGTCCTAGGCTTCGGTATATATGTAAGATCTTATTTGTAAGGTCTATATGTGATTGAAAAAAGGATTGTAACAAGGTATATGCAAGAATAAGCAGAGCTATACACACATACATCATTTGTTGGTAGAAGGAAGGTTTTGTGAAGACATATCAGAACTACACCAGTACTGAATCTAGCATATGAAGATGTTGTTTTGAGTAGTACATCATTATTGGATTTAACCATCCAATTGTAGTTAGTGTGACTCCCATTTGTGTTTGAGCAGTGAGCTCTAGGCGCTTGGCCTTTCTGCATGTGCAGACCCCCTATTGTATACACATACTATCTGCAGTAGTATCATCTGATTGTGGGTAAGGTTTCCCACCGTGGTTTTTCCCCTTACATGGTTTCCACGTACAAATATTGGTGTTATGTGTTGTGGATGATATTTTCTTTTTGTTTCATGCATTAATCTTTACCGGTACTGCAATTAACTAATAAACTGTCTACCGGCATTGAGTTTGGTTTTCCGGTATTAAGCATTAAGTTTGGTTAAGTTTTTTTTGGTTTAAATTTATTTTACAATTGATTCACCCCCCTCTCTCAGTTGTCTCTGGGACCTAACAATTGGTATCAGAGCCTAGTCCTCTTTTTGCAGAAGTTTAACAGCTTGAGGAGATCCAATGTCTTCTAACTATTTTAGGAAGGACAGTCCTAAACTTGATGGAACCAACTATGGAATATGGAAGATCAGGATGGAGACACATCTGAACTGTATTGCAAAGGACATCTGGGAAGTTACAAAGAATGGCTATACTTCTCCTACTGCCTGTCAGCCTAATCCACCAACCTTAGGAAAAGATGAAGAAAATGATTGCAAAGCAAGAGAAGCACTTTTGAGTGCATTATCAGATCAACAAATCATGGGACTGTCAGATAGATCTACTGCTAAAGCTATTTGGGACCATTTGGAAACATTGAATGAAGGAGATTCCACAATCAAAATTGCAAAACTTGAAAGCTTTCGAGTCAGGTATGAAAATCTGAAAATGGAAGAAGATGAAAGGATTTCTGCTTTTATGGAAAAAGTTAATGAAATTATTTTGGGTATTAAATGTTGTGCAGGAACCTTAAGTGAAGATGAAATTGTTTCAAAAGTTTTAAGAGGATTGCCATCGGCATACAAAATGAAAGTTACTGCTATAAATGAGTTAAGAATAATGCCTAATACATTAGTAACTAGAGATGCATTAATTGGAAAACTTTCATCTTTTTAAATTGAGAAATTTGGTCCTGTTGCTACTATAAAGATAGATTTATCTCTTAAGGCATCAACATCATCTGCATCATCATTTGACAAGTCTGATTGGAAAGTCTTTTATGCAAGAGAACTTGAAGAAAGCAGGAGAGAAAATGAAGAACTTGAAGAACTTGAAGCACTATTCGCAAGAAAAATGCCTAAAGGTCCAATTGAAAGTAAGTATGAAGGTAAATCACCCTTTAAATGTTTTAACTATAATAAGATTGGTCATATGGCTTCAAGATGCCCTAATAGACATGCAAGATTGAAAGAACAAGCTAGAAGAACATACAAACCTAACCCTGAATATCAGAGATACAGATTTAAGAAGAATAAAGACTAGTCTTGTTATCTTGTTGATGAAGGAGTCACTGATAATTTTGACGAGGATCCAATAGACAATGGATGGGTCTTTGTTGCTATAATAGAAGATCAACCGACACCTATTGTTCAATCGGTAGGGTAGACCCTGGTAGCTAAAATTGAAGTTAAGGATGAATGGATAATTGATTCAGGATGTTCACATCATATGATTGGTGATAATAGTAAATTATTGACTTTTCATGAATATAATGGAGGTCTAGTAAGATTTGGAGATGATAAAGCTTGTTTGATCAAAGGAAAAGGTACTATATCTCTTGATGGTAAGCATAATACTAACAATGTTTACTATGTTGAAGGTTTAAAGCATAATCTTTTGAGTGTTGGTCAATTAGTTGAAAAAGGATTTCAGTTACAATTCAGGAATTGGAAATGAAAAATTATGAACAGAAATGGTTTGGAAATTGCAACCGGTAATCAAACTAGAGGTAATATCTTTCATTTGAATAACAATGAAAAGACATGCTTGATTGCACATATTGATGAAAGCTGGCTATGGCATAAGAGACTCTGTCATGTAAATTTTGATTGCATTGTGAAAATCAATACAACTAAAGTAGTTAGAGACTTACCTGAGATTGTTAAACCTCACAATCCAGTATGTAAGGAATGTCAATTTGGAAAACAAGTTAGAGCATCTTTTAAAAGTATTCTAGAAAAATCCAATAATGCTCTTGACTTAATTCATACTGATTTATGTGGTCCAACTAGAACTAAAAGCTTACAAGGTGATAGATATTTCATACTAATCATTGATGACTATTCTAGAATGTGTTGGGTTACTTTTCTCAGAGAAAAATTAGAAGCACTTGGGAAATTCAAGCTATTCAAGGTGATGGTAGAAAATGAAACCGGCAAGAAAATAAAATGTCTGAGATCAAATTGAGGAGGTGAATTCACATCTAAGGAATTTAATACATTTTGTGAAGTAAATGGAATCAAAAGATAGTTATCAACACCCCGGACACCACAGCAGAATGGAGTTGTAAAAAGGAAAAATAGAACTATCTTGGATGCAGCTAGAAGTATGCTATCAGAAGAAAATCTACCACATGTATATTGGAGAGAGGCAGTAAGCACAACAGTCTACACATTCAACAAATTTCACATCAAAGGTGAAATTGGTAAGACCCCTCATGAACTATAGTTTGGTATTACTCATACTCTTAAATATTTTAGAATATTTGAAAGTAAATGCTATATTAGGAGAGATGAGTATATTGGAAAATTTGATCCTAGAAGTGATGAAGGAATATTTCTTAGTTATTCATCTAAGAGCAAGGCATATAGATGTTTTAACAAGAGATTGCAGAAAATTGTTGAGTACAAATGTGAAAATTGATGAACAGTTTAGAGGAACTTTAAGGTATATAGATTGTGAACCTACAACAAAGATACTGACAAATGAACCTACATTGAACCCACCGATACAGAATGAAGATCCAGTTACACCGGTATCATCTTAAAATTCCACTGTAACTGAAGAACAACAACAAACAAAGACACCTTGGTATGTAAGATTGAACCACTCTCAAGATCAGATAATTGGGAACAAATATCAAGGAATTATGAGAAGAGGAAGACTGGCAAATGAAGAGGTATGTCTTATTTCTCAAATTGAACCGTCATCAATTAATGAGGCATGTGAAGATAAACACTGGATTAAACCTATGGAAGAAGAGTTGGAACAAATTGAAAAGAATAACACATGGACATTAGTTCCCCAGCCTAAAGACAAAAATGTAATCAGAACAAAATGGGTATTCAGAAACAAACTTAATGAAGATGGTAAGGTAATCAGAAATAAAGCAAGACTAGTGTGTAAGGGATATTCACAAAAAGAAGGAATTGATTAAAATGAAACCTTTGCACCGGTAGCCAGAATTGAGGTAGTCAGATTATTCTTGGCTTTTGCAGCACACAAGAATACAAAGTATATCAAATGGATATTAAACGTGCATTTCTGAATGGAGATCTTGAAGAAGAAGTTTATATTGAGCAACTTGATGGATTTTGTTTGACAGATAACAAAGATATGGTTTGTAGGTTAAGGAAAGCTTTGTATGGGTTGAAGTAAGCTCCAAGAGCTTGGTATGCTAGATTGGAAAAATATCTTTTGAAGATTGGTTTTTCTAAAGGTAATGCTAATAACAACTTATACTATAAAGTGACTAATGATGACATCTTGGTTATAGAAGTTTTTGTTGATGATATAATCTTTGCGGGAGAAGATGGATTATGTAAAGACTTTTCTATTGAAATGCAACAAGAATTTGAAATGTCTCTGATTGGAGAGATAAAATTCTTTTTTAGGATTGCAGATTTCACAGACTGATAAAGGTATATTCTTGAGTCAGTCTAAGTACTTGAAGGAGTTACTAAAGAAATTTGGGATGGAAAACTCTAAACCGGTAAGCACACCTATGACTACAAATGACAAATTATCACTAAGGGATGAATCTACACTTGTTAATCCGACTAGGTACAAATCTATGATAGGAGGTCTACTATATTTGAAACAAACAAGACCTGATATTATGAATGCAATATGTATTGTTTCAAGATTTCAGAGTAATCCTAAAGAAAATCATGAATCAACAATAAAAAGGATTTTTCGGTGCTTACAAGGCACTACAAATCTTGGCTTATGGTATCCTAGAGATGAAAACTTTGAATTATGTGCATACATAGATGCAATTGGGTAGGAGATGTAGATGACAGAAAAAGCACCACCGACAGAGCATTTTTTCTTAGAAGAAGATTAATTTCTTGGTTGAGTAAGAAACAAAGTTGCACATCTTTATCAATAATAGAATCAGAATATGTTGCAGCAGCAACTAACTATACACAGGTATTATGGCTTAAGCAAATGTTGAAGGACATAAAAGTGAAATACAAGGAAACTATAACTATCTATTGTGATAATACAACAGCAATTGATATATCTAAGAATCTGGTACTACATTCTAAAACTAAACATGTCTCTATCAAACTAAATTTTCTGAAAGAGAATGTTGAATCAAAAGAAGTAAAATTGGTTTATGTGAATACGTAAGAGCAGATTGCAGATAATTTCACTAAACCTCTACCTAAGGAGACCTTTGAATATCTTAGAGATCAGCTTGGGGTCATACCCCCACCGGTAGAGACTTAGACAGTTGATATTTTTCATCAACCGACAGAACTAACACAGAAATCTTTTACTCCAACTTTGATGAGGAGAGCTACTTCTCAGGGGGAGTAGTTGGTATACTGAATAAGTTGGTATTTTGTATTTGAACCTGGTTTTTGTATAGCTTTGGCATTTGATGTCAAAGGGGGAGATACTGATATGGAAAAACACATGTTACTCCTAGAGGGAGAGATTGTTATTTTGGGAGAGATTGATTACTCTTTGTACCTGAATTTTGATTTCTGGTTTTGATCTCTTTTGGGAGATTGTTGGTTTTTGGTATTTGGCATTTCTATTTTGGCACTTTGATGGTTTTTCCATCTTGTGTTGCCATCAATGTCAGAGGGGGAGATTGTTGGTATTTTGGATATGTTGATATGGTTTTGTCATTGATGTCAACACTTATCAACTCTGGCACTTCAAGAATTGGCAATGTTCACCGGCAAGCAAGTGACTTATGCACAATCACTAGTATCTTGTTCACCGGAAGGATATATTGTTAATCAGCACTTGGAATGACATGAAAAACACTTGGTTATGTCGAAGACATCATTTGGACACTTTGTCTTGGAGATTTGATCATTGGTATATTTGTTGTTACCGGCAAATAGGTCGAGGATAAACACCAACAGGCTTATCTATTCCAGATCAGCACAGCATGCTATGGAGATGATTTATTAATGTTGTAAATGCATTAAGCCGACATGTTGAATCGGATATTGCATCAGTTATTCTTTTACTTGTAAATTGTTTTTATTGTAATATCTTTTGTAAAGTCGGCCTATACATTTTGGTCCTAGGCTTCGGTATATATGTAAGATCTTATTTGTAAGATCTATATGCGATTGAAAAAAGGATTGTAACAAGGTATATGCAAGAATAAGTAGAGCTATACACGTAGACATCATTTGTTAGTAGAAGGAAGGTTTTGTGAAGACATATCAGAACTACATCAGTACTAAATCCAGCATATGAAGATGCTATTTTGAGTAGTACATCATTATTGGATTTAACCATCCAATTGTAGTCAGTGTGACTCCCATTTGTGTTTAAGCAGTGAGCTCTAGGCACTTGGCCTTTCTGCATGTGCAGACCCCCTATTGTATACACATACTATTTGTAGTAGTATCATCTGATTGTGGGTAACATTTCCCACCGTGGTTTTTCCCCTTATAGGGTTTCCACGTACAAATATTGTTGTTATGTGTTGTGGATGATATTGTCTTTCTGTTTCATGCATTAATCTTTACCAGTACTGCAATTAACTGATAAAATGTCTATCGACATTGAGTTTGGTTCACCGGTATTATGTTGGCATATGTGCAAAGTACGTTGACATCATGATATTGTGTTGTCATTGATGTCAATATGCTGAAGACTGAACCTATCGAAGTTAAGCAACTGGAAAAGTAAACAAGTAATATGTTGTGTACCGGTATATGTTGAAAAGGTGAAGCGATATGCTTGTCCAAGTGAACTGGTATATTGAATGGTGAACTGGTATATCGAATGATTTCTATCATGGTTTAATATGGTATGATTATCGGTTGGTAGTCCCAGCCTCAGGGTTTCTGGTTGAAGTGTTTCAAGCCTATGTGATTCAATTGATGGCATTGTGTGATGAGTTAGCATTGTAATGGAGATCAGACCATGTTGCCATGTCAGCCTCATGCACGTGAAGGATCTTGCATGAAGGGGATTGATCCTGTCTACCTCGGGAATGTGTGAAGTCCCTGCAAATGGTGAAGAATGTGTGATGGGTTATCACCTCCAAGAAGCAATGAAGAACGAATGATGGAGAATGTCTTGAGATTTGTTCAAGACCGTTGTATTCAAATGCAAAGTGTCCAATGGTCAAGATTGAACCGACTGATTTACTCAACCTAAATGTCTAGGGTTTAGGGTTTATGCTACCGACCTATCTGTTTCCTATAAGGTCGATGTTGTTTTCCATGTTGAGGTTATTGGCAAATGCTGTGTGTGTATCTAAGTGCAAAGATACATAATTCTTGCCAGACCAGATAAGAGGAGTGATACCTACAGAGTGTGTATGTAGAAGGAAGGAACTAAAGCAAATCTGCTTTGGCATTATGTACTGTTACCAGATCAATGTAATACCTGTTGATCTCTAACCACTTCAACAATTGGAAAATCCCTTAATGAGGTAGCTTTAACCAGCTTGCTATAAATCCTTTAACAGGGTGACTTAAAGCCATTGAGTTCACAAAATCCTCTAATGGGGTTTAACCCTTAACCGGGTATTCTAGCCATCCCTTAACCGGGTGATCCCTAACAGGATCGATTCCTAACAAGAACCTGTTGTAATAGTCTTTAACCAAACTAGGCTCCTAATAGAAAGGACTTATAAAGAGTTCAAAAATAGCTTGTGGGTATTCATCCCCACTATGATTTTTTCCAGTTGGGTTTCCACATGAAAAATATGCATGTCATGTGTGATGCCTCTTGTTGGGTCTCAAATCACTAGATTGGATAGGTTCTAAGGAAATGCCAACTCCTATGCTCAAACCCTCCAATTGACTTGGCCAACTTATAGAGTGAACCTATTTGATTACTAACTCTCTCACTTTAGGCTCTACAGGACCTAAGTGGGTATACCTACTCACTAGTTGTTTTCAATGACTAGTGCCTTTTATAGCAAATTAAGTATCTTGATCTAACTTCCTCCTATCTCAGAATGGCATAAGTTCCTAGGATGGAGATATAGCAGATGAGTTCAAGATTGTTGTTGTAGAAGTTATTTGATCTTTGTGCTTAAAATTTATATGTATACACTATTGCTAACTTACTCTCTATTTCCTACTCAACTACTCCTTTTGTTGTTTGTTCAGTTGTGAGTTTTGTAAACTGTAATAAGGATTGTACTTAATGATCAGTGCCTTGCTTATGTTTTTGGGCTACAAAGTCACCTGCTTCTTTAAGGACTTACTATATGCTGTATGAGACAATGATTAAACCTATCCCTTATAGGTCTATCAATTGTTATTTCCTTATGAGTTCAATTAATTACTTGTATTATTAAATTTCTTGTGTGTATTTAACCCAAACTTTATGAGACCACACAAGAAAGAATTATCTGGAACAACTACAATCCACAGATAAATCTTTTAATTCAATTTGAAATAACACAGAATAAGTACTTTACTGAAAGAATATAAACAATCTTATCTACTATGATAATATCACACACAAATGCCACAAAAAGGAATACTCTCCAAATTTGGAACAGGAACAAAGATCTGATTTTGTATTGATTCTTCAATCTTCGATTATAGTTGATTAGCCGAAGCTGTATTTCTATATGGCAGTATTTCTAATTCTAATTCTCCCCCCATAATAAAAATATCCTTCGCTCTATATATGTAAACGAAGGGTCATGACAAGAGTCGTGTCCTTTTGTTTATACATCAATTAGGAAGATGGCTTGTTAACTAACCTAAACACAAGAAGACTAAACATTCCCATGTGTTTGGTATAGTTGTCATCTTTGTAAAGCCTGATAGTGTCAACCAATTTCTTCATTTCAGACTCCTATAGATTGTATCTCGACAAGATGTAATTTGCCAATGATGACGGGTCTTCCTTCTTTTGCAGTTCTTGAAATGATTGCTCTTTAATGTTTACCAATTCCATCCTCCACTGATCCAAGGTAATTAGTATACCTTCGCTATAAAAAGAGGGCACCCTAGGGGTATTCCTTTCATTCAAAGTTTGTATTTCCTTTCCCAACATACTCTCAAATTCTTCATGGGGTCCTATGAAAGTATCAATCTCTGCCTGCTCCTCTGGTGTCACATCAGTGATTCCTTTGACTCTAGATGCAAGCTCCTTATGCTAATCAAAGGCCTTCACAGTTCCAGTATATGTAAACCAATATTTTTCAGCAGCAGGCATCATCGATTTAAACCTGTGATCAATTATGTCATTGATCACCTTATACATCTTCTGCTTCATAGCTTAAACCTGTTTGGTAGCCTTTTCCGCTTTGTATTTCTAGTACAAGGCATCTGAGATATCATCTAAGCTTTGACCTGTGGGATATGCAGCATATTCACTTATGGGAGTTCCTGTCTCATGTTGTAGTATCCTTGTTTGTAGCCTCTGGTTTTCATCTTTAGTCTTTTCATATAAACCCTTATAAGCAATATTTTCCTTGACCAAAAACTCTGTCTGATCCAAATTTAGCTTGGCTACATCCAAATTCAATTTTTCTATGAGCCTAGGGTTAGTCTTCCCTACCTGATGGACCATATGGTGTCCAAAGGTTTCTTTAGTATCCGCAATAATTGGTCTTTTCCCTTTCGGATACAATGCCCATTGCAAAAGAGCTTTTTGATCAAGATCATATCCCGAACCTGTAAACAATTTATCTACTTCTTGGGGTAATACCTATTGGTTTGGGTCTTGCTTCTTCAGGAATCCATCAAACAGAAGTGCTGAATTTATGTCCCAACCTGAAAAAGATGATGACACCAGCCTCCTTTAGCATCTTCATCCCTTTTTCAGGGGTCATATCTTTCATGAGAGTATCTATCTCATCCTGCAGCCTTTACATCTGCTCTTCTACTGATTTCCCGGCCATACTTCTTCTCACATGAGCCCCTTTGTACTGGTATAAGAATGAAAGGAATTCTTTTGAGGAAGTGAATCCTTCATTTACAACAAAATCTTCATGTTCTGTCATCCTTATATCAACCACATCCCTAATATAGAATTCACCAATTTCCACATCTACTTCTACCTCAAACCTAGGGGGATAATCTTCTCTAGGGGAGTCAACAAGGATGCTACTAGCAGTTGATTTTGGTGACATGTGAGCCAATGGCTCACTGTCTCTTCCAGTTTGGACAAAATGCAGGAACTAAGGGGGCACTCTATGCATAATTTCTGCCTCATGCTATAGCATTTTTTTAGCTATCTCGAAAGGATCTTGGAGGTCTCCAAGTAGGTTTCCATCCACTTTTCCCCTTACTCTCTTCCACTTGAAAGCTTCCCAAGTCATCTCATATCTTTCTCTCAAGGCCTTGGCTTCCTCCCTTTCAAGATTCCTGATTAAATCATCTGGCATCTGAGCCACATGTATTCCAGCCCTTAGTTTCTGAGATGTCCTCGCAGCTCTCACATATCCCTCAGGATCAAAGCTCTCTCTAGGATCACCCAGAGTCATGCCATAATAATCTAACTCATTCTGAAGTAAATGATAACTCTTGGAACTTTTAACAATAAAATTAGAAAATACTAGTAACCCTAGCACAATAGATTGTTTACCAAAATCTGTGAGATGTTTGGCACTAACAGTAGACAATTGTCTTACAATCTCTAGAATAGCCACCCTGTTTGGCACTATAATTGGAAGCATGTATGGCTTCCCTTCATACCCAAATATTCTGATTTCTGTATGATTAGGGTGGCAGTACCAATCACCCCAATTATGATCAATCTGAGACTCTGGAGAGAAATCTTTCCTCCTGAGGAATCTTTTGATCTCGGGGGACAAAGTATAGTCTCTATGTTGTCTGAGGGCTGCACTGAGTGGTTTTACAAAATATTCCTGGAAGTGCCAATATTGGTTGTTTATAAATCTTTGGTCACATGCAGAGACCCACAACTGGACTGGTTTCTTCAAACCACTTTTATCATAAGCTCTGACGCTAAAATCATCCGACCAAAAATTGGACTCTTGTCCACAATAAAGAATAACATGTAACATCAAAGAATACAATGAGAAATGAATATTTACAAGGTCTCCTTTTAACTTTTCCAGCCCATGATTTAGGGCTTCTGCAACATGAGTGGCATTATCAAATGGCCTAGGTCTTTTGATTGCAAGTCAGTACATAGAACCATAACCCCAATATCCATGAGAGGATAAGCCTCTAAACCTAAGACTTGGGCTGCAGCATAGTATGTATACTTGAAGTAGGGATCGAATTGGTTGACATCAAAGGGAACCTTGTCAGTTTTACTAAAAGTAATTATGGATCCTCCAACCTTAGGCCGGTGAATGGGTAATCTCCATGTCCTATAGATGTCCTCTAAATTGAAAAACTCTTGTGATAGCTTCTGCATGTCAATTTTCTCCTCTACATCCCAGTCTAAATCAAACACCATATCAATTGTCTGTTTGTTGATTGCCACCATAGGATTTCCTTGGTAATCATATATGGTTTTGGTTTTTGGATCATAGCAATCTACTAGGGCTTTCATTAATTCAACGTCTACAAATACATTCGGAACTACCAATTTCCCTAAGTTTCTCTTCCATAGGTTACTTATGGGCTCAGGAGCCTCCCTTCTCTTGTAACCAAATAAAAACAACTCATGTCCTCTGATCTTAGTCCATATGTCTCCTAGATGTTCAAATCTATCTTCTAACCCTTCCTCTTCATTTTTTATTTTCTTGGACCTCACACTGGAAGTTGGACATTGGTCCAACAAATCCTGAACTAAAGTTCTACCCTCTTTCTTCTGTCATTTGGGTTTTTCCTCAGGGTTTAATTCTTTTCCTTTCCTACTCTTTTTAGAAGAAGATGAGGGTTCCATAACTTCAATCAATACAAGATATCACACTTACTTGGAGAATTGTTAAACTCTTATGTCTGTTTGAACTATTCCTTTTGAGCTTCAACTAACTCCCTGCAACTTTCTGGCTCTTGGCAATTATCTGGTTCTCATGAAAATTCAATTAATTTAGCTGTAATTTTGTGAGCTACTTGTATCGGACACAATAGTTAATGTTTATGTTCTTGGAACGGTCACTCAAGTGTTTGAACTTAATTGCAGATGTGACACCTTCAATTCAAGCTTTTAATTTCTTCGCGGGAACCAATGTTTAGCTGAAGTGACTGTGAATTAGCTTTTCGTTGAAACCCTTGTCTTCAGTGGAGTTCTTTAATCTTTCATCAAAAGTTATTCTTCCTCGACACAACTTACTTTATGTTCTTTCAGGATCGATGAAAGCTTTGTATCGGCAAAAACCGGTTTTTCATCAATATACTATCTGCTTGTTAGAACATCCTTCCTCTCGATGAAAAATACATGTCGTTAAGTTATTCCAGGTCCTACTCGATATCATATTTTCATTGATAAGACCATAACTTCGGCTGATGACTTAAGTGCTTCCTCGATGTGTCATTTTCATCGACAAACACTATCGATGAGAATATATTTAGTTTCCTTGATATCATTTCATCAGTAAATGGCCCTTGTCGAAAAACCATCTTTTGGTTTCCCTGAAACCATCCTTTCTTCGATGAGATCTCTGTCGATGAGTTTTTCATGACTCTCATCAAAATTGTATTTCGATGAGTTTTATGCTTCGATGAAACTTTATGCTGGCCCACCGAAGCCTTCCCTTCTTTGATGCCTTTCCTTTATCGATGAAAGCCTTCTGTTTTTTTATCGACATATTGCTATCGATAGGATTTGTCTTTCGATGGACATTTTTAGGTTTCACCGGTAGCTTAATTTCCTCGATATCACCTTTTGTTTACTTTCCGCTTTTCGATGAAACTAGAGCATCAATGATTCATTTCTTTCATCTACTAAAAGAGATATTTCACCGAAGTCATTTTAACTTAGTGCTTTACACTTTATGTTTCATTTCGATGAAACTATCCTTTCAGTGAAACTCTTCTTGAGGTGCTCAACATAGTATTTTGGCCGATGATCTTTTCTTATTGATGAAACATTTCAAGTTTCATCGATATTTTTTGTATGACCCTTCTAGGGAAAAAATATAAACAGTCTCCTAATTTTGGACCAACCTTTTACACCTTTGGGAAGATTTAAATCTATTGTTCAATAGTGGCTCTGATTGAGGATGGAGGTATACTGTGTATGCCTTCAAGAATTCAAAATCTCTAGTTCCTTTTAATGGAAAGAAAAATAAATACATGGTATTTTACAAATATACTGTACATGCAGGTTTTAACCCCTCCTTTTTTTTAAGAAAAGAAAGTCTTCAGGTATTGTCCATGCACAGGCAGCTCCTGACTTTCTCCTGTTGTACTCTGAAGGAAATATGCATCCTCTCCAGCTTTATTTGTTATAACAAAAGGTCCAAGCCACAAAGCTTCAAACTTTCCATGCTTTCCTCTGTCCTGATTTCTTGCATCCCACATCAAGACCCAATCCCCCAGTTCAAACTTTCTGTGTGAAGCCCTTTTGACATGCAGTGTCTTCATCTAATTTTGGACTTTCACATTTTGTCTCTGAGCTTCAGCCCTTACTTCTTCAAGTTCAATTAGTTGTACTAATCTTTCTTGCAAGGTATCCTCTAGTTCAATTCCCTCCTGAGTGATAAACCTCTATACAGGCAATAAGTTATCTAAAGGCAATCTGGCTCTAGTTCCATAAACCAATTCAAATGGTTCCTTTCCTATGGACTTCTTCACAGTTATTCTATCCGCCCATAGTGCTAGAGTTAATTTGGAGTCCCAAGCTTTCTTATTATTTCCTAGCAGTTTCTTGATAATTTTTAGGATATTTTTGTTGCTTGATTCTGCCTGTCCATTCCCTTAAGGATGGTAAGGAGATGAATGTGATACCTAAATGCCATACTCTTTGCAGAACTCATTGAATTCCTCTGATCTAAAACACATTCCATTATCAGTTATGATCTTTGCAGGGACACTAAACTTGGAAATAATATTATCCATTAGAAACTTAATTACCACTTTGCTGGTGGCTTGCCTAGTAGGTACAGCTTCCACCCATTTAGTCAAATAATCAGTAGCAACAAGTATCCATTTATGTCCTCCACTTGACTTATCTGAGATTTCACCTATGAAGTCTATCCCCCATTGTTGAAATGGTTGTTCTACTTGCATGGGTCTTAAGGGCAATGCCCCCTGATATTTCAGCTTTCCAGAGAATTTTTGACATGGCTCACACTTCCTAACATATGCATGTGCATCATTGAAAACAGTTGGCTAGAAATATCCACTCCTCAATATTTTGTGGGCAGTAGTTTTGGCAGAGAAGTGACCTCCATACATTCCATCATGCATTTCATGCAATACTCTTTCTGCTTGATTTTTGTCCAAACATAAGAGTAATATTCCATCCCGGTTCTTCCAATACAAATCTCCATTGACTATCACATATTTGACAGCCTTTAACTTGAGGGTCCTCTTCTGAGCATTTGTCATATGATCTGGACATTTCATGTGTTTGAGATAATACACAATATCTGTGTACTAGGATGTGTGTTCAATGCTGAATTGGGCTTCTTCCCATTCAACTCTGTTTACTTGGGCTTCATCAACGTCTATTCCTATCATGAGCTTGGCCAATCCTTGCCCCTTTATGACCTGTGATATCTTGATTTCTATATTGAACTCCTGCACTTGGTTGATCCACTTGCATCTCTTCTCGGTGACCTCAGTCTGTCTGAAGATATCTTTCATTGCTGCATTGGGAACATATGCTATAACTTTAGCCCCTACTAAGTATGGTCTGAACTGCTTTACTGATTTAACTAGGGCATAAGCTTGCTTTTCATTCAACTCATATTTTCTTTCTGAGGGGCTTAAAGACTTGTTGAAATATGCAATAGGCTGCTCATATCCCTCTTGATTCTTTTGCAGCAACACTGCAGCTATTGTGTGACAGGAGGCGAATGAGAATATTATAAAAGGCTTGCTAAAGTCTGGAGGGATCAATACTGGTGCTTCTAAAATTGCTCTTTTGATTACTATAAAGGAGTCTATTTCTTCTGCAATCCAATCTATTTGGGCTCCTTTCTTTAACATCCTTACTATGGGTTTTATTATGTCTGCAAAGTTTAGGATAAACCTTCTTACAAAATTTATTTGTCCCAAGAATGATTGGATGGCCTTGATGGTTCTGGGAATGGGAACCTCACTGATAGCTGCCACTCTTTCAGGGTCAATTTTTACCCCTTCCTTGGATACTATGTGTCCAAGTAGCTTTCCCTCTTCAACACCAAAGTGACATTTTTTAGGATTCAAAGAAATCCCATACTCTAAGGCTTTCTTGAATACCTTTTCAAGATGATCACAATGATCCTCAGCTTTCTTCGAGTATGTAGTTAGGTCATCTTGGTATACTACCATGATTAAATCAATCAACTTTGCAAAGGCAACATCCATTGCTCTCTGAAATGTAGCACCAGCATTAGTCAATCCGAATGGCATTCATGCATAGACATAAGTACCCCATGGAGTTGTAAAGGTTGTTTTATATTTTTTAGCCTCTTTGACTTTCACCTGATTATAACCTGAAAACCCATCCATCATAGACAATAATTCACATCTTGTCACCTTCTGCAGCATGTTATCCATATTTGGTAATGGATAATTATCTTTTAGGGATGATGTATTTAGGTTTCTAAAGTCCACACACAATCTAATGTCCCCATTCTTCTTTCTGACCAGCACCAAGTTAGAGACCCATGTGGAATATCTGCAGGGTTCAATAATTCCTGCATCTTTCATTTTTATGATCTCTTCCCTCATTTTTGGTAACAAGGTTGGATTAATAGGTCTCTGTTTTTGTCTTAATGGTTTAGCTTCTGGCTTAAGTGGTATCTCATGCTGAAAAAGATCTTCCCTATAAGCTTTGAGATCTTCATAAGACCATGCAAACACATGTTTATACTTTTTAAGCAACATTATCAGTTGTTGCTTCATGGCAGGAGTTAACCTCTTCCCAATGAAAACATTTCTAGGAGTTTCTTCACTTCCTAGATTGACTTTCTCCACATCACTTTCTTTGACAGCCGATCCTTTAGTCTCAATCACATCTTGAGTATTGAAAGTCCTTTCCAATGCTACTAGGCCCCTTGGTAATTTTTTTAACTTTAGTTGTATAATTTCTTGTCCAAATAAAGTCTCTTTACCCTCAGTCTTTCCTACAAAGTCATTGAAATTTATAGCCTGAGACTGATAGTGATCCACACACTGTAAAAATTTAAGGAAGTCTGCATCATCTTGGAACACTTGCCAGTTATATAAGTTGTCAGGAACAGATGGTCTAACTTTTATTTCTACTTCAGATATCCCAGTCAACGTTATATCATTATCCTTCAATGCAATATTGGCCAAAAAGTCTGCCATGATGTTCTTTGATCTGTCTATATAGTTTATTTGAAAAGCATCAAAAAGCTCTATAGTATCCCAGACAACATTTCTATACTATTTTAATCTTAAGTGTTTTGAGGCATATTTCTCCTTCACTTGTGAGACTATCAACTCTGAGTCACCAAAGACACTGAGCAATTTGATTCCATGCTTAACTGCAATGTTAAGACCAGTGAGTAAAGCTTCATACTCTGCAATGTTATTTGTGCACTCAAACAACAACTTGAAAGAATACTTGTAGGTTTCCCCTGTGGGTGAAATAAATAGGATTCTAGCCCCACTTCCTTCCTTGCTACAAGACCCATCAAAGAACATTTTCCACACTTGATCATCTTCTTTAGCTAGACACGATTCAATGGGGATCCATTCTTCAGCTTTAGGTTTTGTCAATTGCACTTGGAAATTGTCCATATCAGTTTGCAAAAAGCATATTTGATTTGCTAATTCTTCCATGTCTTCTATGATATATGTGGATCGGGATTGATTGGAATTGTAGCATATGATAAATCCAACTGGACATATCCACCAATCATGTTTGACCATTGCCTAGATAGCAGTATTCCATAGTTTGGAGGAACATCCACCACTGTAATATATATTTTGTATGATGCTTCTGGACAAGCTGCCAACTTGAACTCTACATCCTTTATGACACCAACCACTGGGACCGATCTGTTGTCCATGGCATAACACTTCCAAAGGTAGTATCAACTTCCAATCCAAGCTCTTTCATCACTCCAACAGGCATAACATTTATGGCTGCTCCTGAGTCGATCATACAATTATTTATTTTCTTATTGTTTACCACCAAAGTGAGATAAAATAGATCTACCTATGTTGGGTTTTTAGTTATAGTGGACCCTAAATATATAACTGGGGCCACTTGTTCATTATTGTCACCTTTTGGAACCTCTTGTTTCTGTTCGTCTACCTTTTCTTCTTGGATACCTGAAATCATCTCCAGAGTCTTTTCTCTGTATTCGGGGAACTTCATTATTTCCATCAATGGAACAGAAACCTTTAGTTGTGTTAATGCATTTGAAATATCAAATGAAGTAGAGGGTTGTGCTAAGGGAATTTTTGTTATTTCTTCCTTTTGAACACCAAGATCCTTTTTATTATTCTTTTGTACAACTTCTCTAGTCTTAGCTATTTTATTTGTTTGCTTAGGTGTCTCATCAGTCTCTTTTATAAAAAGACTAGCAGGTTTACCTTTCTCTAGATTCACCACTCTATTTCTCAAATTGTAAGTCCTTTTTGCTTGTGCAATGGCAGAAGCTGTAATTTTTCTTTTTTCTTCTTCAATGGGGATTCTAAGCTTAACACCTTCACCTATGTTGGTAACTACAGGCAACACATAGCACTGATCAATGTTCATGGAATCTGATCCTCCTTCCTCTGCAAAGGATATCATATTAATAGTCGGGTCACCCATATACTCCTCATAGTCATTCTATTCTTCCTGCAATCCTCTTGCTACAGCACACAAAGAAGGAGCATGTGGTATACTGCAAGCATAACACCACATGTCGTCATCTTGAGCATAGTTCACTGTCCTTTTCAAAGGATCTGGGACTTGTTGGTTATCTTTATGGTTTCTATCCACTGGTTTCCCATCCTTCCATGTAGTGTTATAGGGCATGTCATGCAACTTAGGCCTTCAGGACGATAGTATTGTTGCTTCTCTATTTTGTTTACCCTCACAGATAGATCTTTTAGAGCATTCAAAACTTTGTCAAGCTTATCCTCATCCTTGTTGGCTTTGGGTGCTTTAGGATTGTACAACCTTGCATCTTCTCTTTTTCCCACTTTACCAGCGGCCTTCCTATTATTTTCTATAACAATGGCAGCTTTCATAACATCCCGAAGGTCTCTAGGATTCTTAGTTCTCAACTCATAGTTCATTTTACTATCATAAACATTGATGTAATATAGAATGCTTACCTCAGGTACTGGTTTCATCCTATTGGGAATTTTGTTTAGAACCATGTTAAATCTTTTGTTAAAATCTACCACTGATTCATTTTGCTCTTTCTTGATGCTAATGATCTCATGCAAAGCAAATTCAGGGTTGTTATGATCTCCATATTGTTCAAGGAATAGGCTTTTGAACTCTACAAGACTTCTAATGGATGCATCAGGCAATGCTCTAAACCAGTCTCTTGCATCTTTTGTTAATGACTGCATAAATAACCTGATCTTAACATCTTCATGTGGCAAACCAAAATCCTCTATTATTGCATCAAAAGCCTTACAATGAGCTTCCCCTGTAACTGTATTACTTCCAGTAAACCTTGGTATTGCAGTCCTAATTTCATTTGGGATAGGATATGGGTATACCATCATTCCTAAGAAGTCAAACTGCCTCATTCATTCCATATTAATTAGCCCATGTCCCCCATGGGGATTTCCAAAGTTTTGGTTCATGTTGTTATATAAGGGCATTTGATTTTGATAAGGAAAAGGGTATTGATTCTGGTATTGGTATTGAAATTGATCAGGGGGTGGACATCGATTATAAAATTGACCTTGAGGTGGAAACTGGTTATGAGTGGAAAAGTTATTATGTAAGTTTTGCTGGACTGGTGATGTATTTGCATGCACATGATCATTCCTTCTGTCATTAAACAAGGGGTTCTCATAAGTCTTAAAATCATTACTCCTTGTTTTATTCACTCCCTAATTTGTTTGAGCATATTTTTCTCTGTAATTGTTTACATCTTGATTAAGGTCATCCTCACCAACATTTATGCCTAATTTAGCACATAACTCCAAACATTCTTGACTCCTTCTAGAATCTCTCATTTCAGAAGCTACCTCCATCATCTTTTTAGTTAGATTTACAAATCTGTTTGTAGGATCTGCCATACTTGATCCTGATGAAGTTGATGTGTTCTGTCTCAACCGTGCTTCATGATATTCAAAACCAGGGGGACTTTGATGTTTGCCCTTTTGGGCTCTATATGTTGCAACCAAATCCTCATTCACTAGGCTTGAAGTAGTTGCTTCATCTTGTTCTCTTAAGGGTGAATGTTGGTTGTTTTCATACTTATACTGATTGTACCTTTCTCTCATGATTTCATTCATGGATTCTTTTTTGTTCTTATTCTTTAGTTGAGAGAAATCTAACTGGGATAAAGGTTGTCCTTTTGTGACTGATCTCCTTCCATCCATAGATATTCCTCTCCTTCTTTTCTTAATTCAGAGCCGCCACCTCTCTCCTTGAGAGGAAAACTTTTTTTTTTTTGTATGGGTTCTTCCACAGCAGACTATTTTATTTTAATTTGTTCCCCAGCAGAGTCGCCAATCTATTGGGTCTCAAATCACTAGATTGGATAGGTTCGAAGGAAATGCCAACTCCTATGCTCAAACCGTCCAATTGACTTGGCCAAATTATAGAGTGAACCTATTTGATTACTAACTCTCTCACTTTAGGCTCTACAGGACCTAAGCGGGTATACCTACTCACTAGTTGTTTTCAATGACTAGTGCCTTTTATAGCAAATTAAGTATCTTGATCTAACTTCCTCCTATCTCAGAATGGCATAAGTTCCTAGGATGGAGATATAGCAGATGAGTTCAAGATTCTTGTTGTAGAAGTTATTTGATCTTTGTGCTTAAAATTTATATGTATACACTATTGCTAACTTACTCTATATTTCCTACTCAACTACTCCTTTTGTTGTTTGTTCAGTTGTGAGTTTTGTAAACTGTAATAAGGATTGTACTTAATGATCAGTGCCTTGCTTATGTTTTTGGGCTACAAAGTCACCTGCTTCTTTAAGGACTTACTATATGCTGTATGAGACAATGATTAAACCTATCCCTTATAGGTCTATCAATTGTTATTTCCTTATGAGTTCAATTAATTACTTGTATTATTAAATTTCTTGTGTGTATTTAACCCAAACTTTATGAGACCACACGAGAAAGAATTATCTGGAACAATTACAATCCACAAATAAATCTTTTAATTCAATTTGAAATAACACAGAATAAGTACTTTACTGAAAGAATATAAACAATCTTATCTACTATGATAATATCACACACAAATGCCACAAAAAGGAATACTCTGCAAATTTGGAATAGGAACAAAGATCTGATTTTGTATTGATTCTTCAATCTTCGATTACAGTTGATTAGCCAAAGCTGTATTTCTATATGGCAGTATTTCTAATTCTAATTCTCCCCCCATAATACAAATATCCTTCGCTCTATATATGTAAACGAAGGGTCATGACAAGAGTCGTGTCCTTTTGTTTATACATCAATTAGGAAGATGGCTTGTTAACTAACCTAAACACAAGAAGACTAAACATTCCCATGTGTTTGGTATAGTTGTCATCTTTGTAAAGCCTGATAGTGTCAACCAATTTCTTCATTTCAGACTCCTATAGATTGTATCTCGACAAGATGTAATTTGCCAATGATGACGGGTCTTCCTTCTTTTGCAGTTCTTGAAATGATTGCTCTTTAATGTTTACCAATTCCATCCTCCACTGATCCAAGGTAATTAGTATACCTTCGCTATAAAAAGAGGGCACCCTAGGGGTATTCCTTTCATTCAAAGTTTGTATTTCCTTTCCCAACATACTCTCAAATTCTTCATGGGGTCCTATGAAAGTATCAATCTCTGCCTGCTCCTCTGGTGTCACATCAGTGATTCCTTTGACTCTAGATGCAAGCTCCTTATGCTAATCAAAGGCCTTCACAGTTCCAGTATATGTAAACCAATATTTTTCAGCAGCAGGCATCATCGATTTAAACCTGTGATCAATTATGTCATTGATCACCTTATACATCTTCTGCTTCATAGCTTAAACCTGTTTGGTAGCCTTTTCCGCTTTGTATTTCTAGTACAAGGCATCTGAGATATCATCTAAGCTTTGACCTGTGGGATATGCAGCATATTCACTTATGGGAGTTCCTGTCTCATGTTGTAGTATCCTTGTTTGTAGCCTCTGGTTTTCATCTTTAGTCTTTTCATATAAACCCTTATAAGCAATATTTTCCTTGACCAAAAACTCTGTCTGATCCAAATTTAGCTTGGCTACATCCAAATTCAATTTTTCTATGAGCCTAGGGTTAGTCTTCCCTACCTGATGGACCATATGGTGTCCAAAGGTTTCTTTAGTATCCGCAATAATTGGTCTTTTCCCTTTCGGATACAATGCCCATTGCAAAAGAGCTTTTTGATCAAGATCATATCCCGAACCATAATTGGTCTTTTCCCTTTCGGATACTTCTGCCTCAAAGCCAGGGGGATAATCTTCTCTAGGGGAGTCAGCAGAGATGCTACTAGCAGTTGATTTTGGCGACATGTGAGCCAATGGCTGATTGTCTCTTCTAGTTTTGATAAAATGGAGGAACTGTGGGGGCACTCTATGCATAATTTCGGCCTCATGCTGAAGTGGTTTTTTAGCTATCTCCAAAGGATCTTGGAGGTCTCCAAGTAGGTTTCAATCCACATTTCCCCTCACTCTCTTCCACTTGAAAGCTTCCCAAGTCATCTCATATCTTTCTCTCAAGGCCTTGGCTTCCTCCCTTTCAAGATTCCTGATTAAATCATCTAGCATCTGAGCCACATGTATTCCAGCCCTTAGTTTTTGAGATGTCCTCGCAGCTCTCACATATCCCTCAGGATCAAAGCTCTCTCTAGGATCACCCAGAGTCATGCCATAATAATCTAACTCATTCTGAAGTAAATGATAACTCTTGGAACTTTTACCAATAAAATCAGAAAATACTAGTAACCCTAGCACAATAGATTGTTTACCAAAATCTGTGAGATGTTTGGCACTGATAGTAGACAATTGTCTTACAATCTCTAGACTAGCCACCCTATTTGGTACTGTAATTGGAAGCATGTATGGCTTCCCTTCATACCTGAATATTTTGATTTCTGTATGGTTAGGGTGGTAGTACCAATCACCCCAATTATGATCAATCTAAGACTCTGGAGAGAAATCTTTCTGCCTAAGGAATCTTTTGATCTCAGGGGACAAAGTATAGTCTCTATGTTGTCTGAGGGCTGCACTAAGTGGTTTTACAAAATATTCCTGGAAGTGCCAATATTGGTTGTTTATAAATCTTTGGTCCCATGCAGAGACCCACAACTGGACTGGTTTCTTCAAACCACTTTTATCATAAGCTCTGATGCTAAAATCATCTGACCAAAAATTGGACTCTTGTCCACAATAAAGAATAACATGCAACATCAAAGAATACAATGAGAAATGAATATTTTCAAGGTCTCCTTTTAACTTTTCCAGCCCATGATTTAGGGCTTCTGCAACATGAGTGGCATAATCAAATGACCTAGGGTCTTTTGATTGCAAGTTAGCACATAGAACCATAACCCCAATATCCATGAGAGGATGAGCCTCTAAACCTAAGACTTGGGTTGCAGCATAGTATGTATACTAGAAGTAGGGATGGAATTATGGATCCTCCAACCTTAGGTCGGTGAATGGGTAATCTCCATGTCCTATAGATGTCCTCTAAATTGAAAAACTCTTGTGACAGCTTCTGCATGTCAATTTTCTCCTCTACATCCCAGTCTAAATCAAACACCATATCAATTGTCTGTTTGTTGATTGCCACCATAGGATTTCCTTGGTAATCATATATGGTTTTGGTTTTTGGATCATAGCAATCTACTAGGGCTTTCATTAATTCAACGTCTACAAATACATTCAGAACTACCCGTTTCCCTAAGTTTCTCTTCCGCAGGTTACTTATGGGCTCAAGAGCCTCCCTTCTCTTGTAACCAAATAAAAACAACTCATGTCCTCTGATCTCAGTCCATATGTCTCCTAGATGTTCAAATCTATCTTCTAACCCTTCCTCTTCATTTTTGTTTTTCTTGGACCTCACACTGGAAGTTGGACATTGGTCCAACAAATCCTGAACTAAAGTTCTACCCTCTTTCTTCTGTCGTTTGGGTTTTTCCTCAGGGTTTAATTCTTTTCCTTTCCTACTATTTTTAGAAGAAGATGAGGGTTCCATAACTTCAATCAATGCAAGATATCACACTTACTTGGAGAATTGTTAAACTCTTATGTCTGTTTGAACTATTCCTTTTGAGCTTTAGCTAGCTCCCTGCAACTTTCTAGCTCTTGGCAATTATCTGGTTCTCATGAAAATTCGATCAATTTAGCTATAATTTTGTGAGCAACTTGTATCGGACACAATAGTTAATGTTTCTATGCTTGCAACAGTCACTCAAGTGTTTGAACTTAATTATAGATGTGACACCTTCAATTCAAGCTTTTAATTTCTTCACGGGAACCAATGTTTAGCTGAAGTGACTGTGAATTAGCTTTTCATTGAAGCCCTTGTCTTCGATGGAGTTCTTTAATCTTTCATCGAAAGTTATCCTTCCTCGACACAACTTACTTTATGTTCTTTCGGGATCGATGAAAGCTTTGTATCGGCAAAAACTGCTTTTTCATCGATATACTATCTGCTTGTTAGAACATCCTTCCTCTCGGTGAAAAATACATGTCGTTAAGTTATTCTAGGTCCTACTCAATATCAGATTTTCATCGATAAGACCATAACTTCGGCTGATGACTTAAGTGCTTCCTCGATGTGTCATTTTCATCGACAAACACTATTGATGAGAAAATATTTAGTTTCTTCGATATCATTTCATCGGTAAATGGCCCTTGTCGAAAAACCATCTTTTAGTTTCCCCAAAACCATCCTTTCTTCGATGAGATCTCTGTCGATGAGTTTTTCATGACTCTCAATGAAATTGTATTTCGTTGAGTTTTATGCTTCGATGAAACTTTATGCTGGCCCACCGAAGCCTTCCCTTCTTTGATGCCTTTTCTTTATCAATGAAACCCTTCTATTTTTTTATCGACATATTGCTATCGATAGGATTTGTCTTTCGATGGACATTTTTAGGTTTCACTAGTAGCTTAATTTCCTCAATATCACCTTTTGTTTACTTTCCGCTTTTCGATGAAACTAGAGCATTGATGAGTCATTTCTTTCATCTACCAAAAGAGATATTTCACTGAAGTCATTTTAACTTAGTGCTTTACACTTTATGTTTCATTTCGATGAAACTATCCTTTCGGTGAAACTCTTCTTGAGGTGCTCGACGTAGTATTTTGGTCGATGATCTTTTAGTATTGATGAAACATTTCAAGTTTCATCGATATTTTTCGTATGACCCTTCTAGGGAAAAAATATAAATAGTCTCCTAATTTTGCACCAACCTCTTACACCTTTGGGAAGATTTAAATCTATTGTTGAACACCTCTTTCATGTGATGTTTTGTTATTTCCTTTTTAAGTGGTGAATCATGTTGATCTAGCGAGTTAGTATATTTTTGATGATAGATTACCTGTTTATGCATAGGGATAATGTGGAAATGAGGGAATAGGTTGTGTGGAAAGATAAGTGTTTCCGGTTTATATCTTTCACAATCTCATTGTGCTTAACCGGTAGTAATCTGGTTTAAGACCGGTCTTAGTGATTGTCAATCAAGTTCACTGTTTGTAGTCAAACTGGTTCAGGAAAGTTTTTGTATCTATACTGATTCACCCCCCCCCCCTCTCAATACTGGATTGGTACTCATTGTTCATCATTGAGTTATCAATTAGTATCAAAGCATCCTCCAGGTCCTCTATGTTGGAAGCCTAACTGCGTGAGGGAAAGATCCTATTGTAATGATGAAGAGGGAAGGTCAAAAGTTCAACAGAGATAACTTTAAAATATGGAAGGACAAAATGAAGATATACATCAGAAGCATGGGTGCTCAACATTGGAGCTCTATTGAGAATGCTTATGTTATCCCTATCGATAATCTTACTGATGACCAAAAGAGAGAGATTCAGGAGAATGAGCAAGTCATGGAAGCCCTAATTAGTAGTTTATCTGACATTGAGTTTATTGATGTCCAGGATAAATAAAATCCCAAAGAAGTATGGGATACTCTTGAGAACATCTATGGCAGTGATGAGCATGTGAAATAAGCTAAGGAAGAAAGCCTTCAAGGAAAGTTTGAAGACATGTGGATGGTTGAAGGAAAGACCATTCAAGAATATGGAATAAGAATCAAAACTGTTGTTGGAGATATCAAGAGTGCAGGTGGTAAAATAGAAGATTCCACTATTGTTAGCAAAGTTTTGAGATCCTTATTATCAGTCTATGCAATAAGGGTTTCTGCTATTTAGGAGTTGAGGTCAATAGACAAAACTAAGGTATCCCTAGACTCCATCATTGCAAAGTTGATAGCCTATGAGCTAAATAGTTTTGATGGCAGTGTTCAAAAGATTGAATCGGCCTGTAGAGCATCTGCTACTCCATCTAGAAAAGGCAAAGAAGCTAGTACTAGTGGTGAACCATGACAGAGCAGAGAAATAGATGATGAGGAGATCCTGATGGACTTTGAAGCTCTTCTTGCCAAGGGACTTCCTAAGGGAACCGGTAAATACAGAGTTAAGCTCCCTTTGAAATGCTTTTCTTGTAATCGGATAGGACACATTGTTGTAAACTGTCCAAATGGTGATAGCAAGGACAAACTGGAAAAGTTCAAGAAGTTCAAAGGAGGAAACCAGAGAAACTATTTTGTAGTAGTTGATGAAGGTGTCACTAATGAGGAATCAGAAGATGAAGAAAATGAGGATATTGTATTTGTAGTAGTCAAGGAAGATGTGTCAGATAAGAAGGCTCTTGTCTCCTGCTTTGATAATTCCAATGAGTGGATTATTGACAGTGGTTGTTCTCACCATATGACTGGTGACCAGAGTAAGTTTCTATCTCTGGAAGAGTATGATGGTGGTGTGGTTCGTTCTGTTAATGATGCACCATGTATGGTAAAAGGCAGAGGGTCTATCTCTCTAAATGGAAGAAGCAGTGCTGACAATGTGTATTGGGTAGAAGGTCTAAGGCACAACCTTTTGAGTGTTGCTCAACTGAATGATAATGGACTCACTCTAGAATTCAGAAATGGAGTGTGCAAAATCAAGGGAAAGAATGGTGAACTGATGGCTACTAGTATGCTGACCAAAGGTAACCTATTTCAGCTAAATGCTAATGTCAGGACATGTCTTATGGCTAAGTTTGAAGATATTTGGATATGGCATAGGAGACTTTGCCATGTAAACTTTGACAATATTGTGAAGGTTAGTAAGATCAAGGCAGTTAGAGGATTGCCAGTGCTGAGCAAACTAGAAAATTCTTTGTGCAGAGAGTGTCAACTGGAGAAAATTGTTAGAGTAAAGTAATTAATTAACTTTACTCTCCTCTTAAGATTTATCTTTATGGTTTCTTGCATGCAGGTTTCTTTGGGTTTTGTGGATTTGTATTTCTCAAATCGTACATGGTATCAGAGCCATATCTGTTGTAGCTTGTTCAGATTTTTGAAAGATTTTGAAATCTAGGTTTTGGTTGCATCAGATCTGTGTTTATCTTCTGTTTTTTATTTTGGAATAGGGGGTATTTTTTCAGTGCACTTTGAGCCCAAACGGACCTCATCGTTGAGCTCGTAGCACCCAAAAACCCCTATTTTCATATAAAATTCATCCGATTTGGATACAGTTGCTCCAGAAGGCAAAAAAAATTATGCCCCAAGGCCGTACGGCCCCAAGGCACGCAACACGAGGCAAAAAAATAAAATAAATAAATTAAAAAAAAAACTTTTTTTTTAACAACACTGGGCGCAGCCAGTTTAAACCGGCACGCCACCAGTGAGCAGCCCGGCGGCCACTTCCCGGCCACCGCTGCCGACGGTAACAACCGACCGCGGCCAGGCAGCCACCACTGCGCCGCCCAGTGAAGACCACCGCCCGTGCGCCGCCCGCCATCCACCAGAACCAGCGGCACCATCCCCGCGCCGCCACCGTGCCACTGGCCCCTGCGCTAGCTCTTGGTCGCCCACCGGACCAGGGGCCCATTTTTTTAAGCCCCTAAGGGCTACAAGGGCCATTTGGATTTTTTGGAGCTATTTTACAAAATCGGGCATAAATCGGGCGTCCGATCTCCATTTTTTGAAAACAAATAGGCATTGGAAAGTTGACTCCGAGCCTGTTCTAATGGTGTAAGAATTTTTTCATATTTTTCTAGTTTGATCACATTTTTTCAAAATCAAAGTCTGATGAGCCTTTTTGCACTCCGAGGGGCATAACTTGCTCGTTTTTGCTCCGTTTTTTGAAAGCGAATAGGCGTCAGAAAGGTGGTTCTATGCATTTTCCAGATCTATAGTCTATTTCATCAGTAAATTCTTTAGGTGCTCAAAATTTTGTCTCGACCCATTAATGCTTTCTATCATTTTCAGGCTTTCAGTTTGTACTGGGGATTAGTTTTTTGCATTGTGGGGGGTGTTTTTTTCTTGCTTTCTGTTATTTACATCAGAAAACCAGAATCTACAAACACCAAAACAAACAACCAAACCCCTTCTACATCTCCTGTCTAGTTCTGAAAGACCACTTAATAAAATTAAAAAAATACAGAGCAGTTGAGGAACAGTTCACAGGATGGGCGATAGACCTATTGAATCTCTCACCCCGCATAATTACCACACTTGGAAGGGTCACATGATGACTCTTCTCCAGTCTCAAGGGTTATGGTCCTGTTTGGATGAGATTGAACCTCAGTTGACACGTCCCTTTGAGGTTATGCAGCACAGGAACAATATGGATCAGGCTATGGGATTGATGGCTTTACACATTTCCGACAGTCTCCAGTTTCATTTTGAGGGTTGTCTCACTCCTCGAGCCATTTGGACCAAGTTTGAAGGACTTTTTGGTACTGTCTATTAAGGACTTTCTGATGAAGTTCAAACAGCAAAGATCTATCTTGCAGGGTTGTGGTAAGACTAAGACTGATACAGAGTGTATTTTCCTGATCCTCTCCAAGCTTCGGGGTCCATTTCAGATCTTCTCTTTGACATTCTATTCCACCATGGATGCCTTGGGTGCTCGACATGTCATGCCTTCTTTTGAGATCTTTTGTGATCATCTGACTTGTGAGCAAGCTAAGCTTAAGCAGTTGGATTCACTTTCAGGTTCACAGAACCAAGCATTGGTAGCCCAATCCTCCAAAGGAAAACAGAAGCAGAAACCAAAGCCTAAGAAAGATTCAGAGGCTAGTGAGAATCCCTCCAAGCCACCACCTAAGTTTGATTCAAAACCACAGTCCAATTCTAAACAGGGCAAATCTTCAAAGTCTGGTGAGTCTTCCTCCAAGACTAAGAAGAAATCTAGTGATCCTTGCAGTTTTTGTGGCAAGGAAGGACATCCCGTTTCCAGGTGTTGGAAACGTTTAGAGGCTTTGGAGGAAGCCATGCAGTAGCATAATATCAGTGCACCTCAGCCTCCTTCACAGCCCACAGGGAAAGATCATGCTCTTTCCGCATGAGCATTGTCCTCAACATCCACTTGGATTCTAGATTTTGGTGCCTCTCACCATATGACACACACAGAGGATTTGGTCACCGCTCTTGCCCCTACCTGCACTAGACATATTGCAGTTGGTGACTCAGCACAACTTTCCGTTCAGGGTTCTGGTACTCTTTCATTGGATGGTGGTTGTCTTCAGGATGTTCTTTTGGTTCCTGACATTTCGACAAACCTTCTATCTGTTTATCAGATTTGCCACTCTAGCTCTGGTAAGACAGTTGAGTTCTCACCTCATGATGTGGTTATTTGAGATCTTCATGATCCTAACTTGGTTGTGGCTACTGGGAGTGTGGATTCTGCATCTCACTTATATAGTTTTGATGGCTTTGAGAGTTCAGACACTGTTGGTTCCTCTCTCATAGCTCATGCAGATTCAATGAGCAGGCTTTGGCATGAGCATTTTGGCCATGCCAATTACAGATATCTACAGCAGATGAGTACACAGGCACTTGTGATTGGACTTCCACAGATTTCTTGTACGGATGGTGTATGTCATGGTTGTGTTCTTGGCAAACATCATCAAGATCTTTTTCCTAAGGGTCGAGCCTCTCGTGCTAGGGCAGCCCTAGAGTTGGTACACAGTGATCTTATGTCCTTTTCGACTCCTTCCTTTTTAGGGGCCCGTTATGTACTCACTTTTATTGATGACTTCTCCAGATGTACATGGGTGTACTTTCTTCAGTACAAGTCTGATGTCTTTGACTCATTCAGGATTTTTAAGACATTTGTGGAGAAGCAATCTGGACTTTCTATCAGGAGGATACGCACAGATAATGGGGGGGAGTATGTAAATCAGGCTTTCAGAGATTTTTTGCACTGAGCATGGTTTACAGCATCAGTTTACAGTTCCTTACACCCCTCAGCAGAATGGTGTTGCTGAGAGAAAGAACAGAACCTTACGAGAGATGGCAAATTGTATGATACAGTCACGAGCTATGAGTTCTTCATTTTGGGCTGAGGCAGTCAATTGTGCCAATTATATTCAGAATCGGATGCCTCATAAGGCATTGCAACATATGACTCCTGAGGAGGCTTGGACCCATGTCAAGCCTGATGTTTCTACATTCTAAGTTTTTGGTAGTGAGGCTTGGGCATTTATTCCTGATGCTCAGTGGAACGCCATGGAGAGGAAGAGCCGACCACTAATATTTGTTGGCTACTGTGAGGATGTTAAGGCATACAGGTTGTTTGATCCTGATTCTAGAGAGAACCTGTTTCGGTGGGATGTCCAATTTGATGAGTGCTATCCTGATATGGATTCTCCATCCCCAGCTTCTCCCTCATTGCCTACTCCTTCCTCTTAATCTCTTGAGGATTACTTATCTCTTGAGGATGATGTAGATGATGATCCATCATCTCCACCACCACTAATTGCTCCGTCTTTGCCGAGGTGGGCCCGTGATACTGTTGAGGCAACTAGTTCTTTGGCAGGTGATCCTTCCGATACTCATCGCACTCATGCTCAGACATCTGGTTCTAGTCCTTTGAGTCATGCCATTTCAAATGATCCTCAAAAGTTTTCAGAGGCGACAGGACACCTTGAGTGGGATAGGGCCATGGATGAGGAGTATTCTTCTTTGATGAAGAATCATACTTGGGATCTTTGTCCTTTTCCTAAGGGAAGAAAGTTGGTTCGATGCAAGTGGGTGTATCATACCAAGTATGCTGCAGATGGTTCTATTGATAAGTATAAGGCCTGTTTTGTTGCGAAGGGGTTTTCTCAGGTAGAGGGTATTGACTACTCTGAGACCTTTGCTCCTATCGCCAAGATGAATTCTATATGCCTGGTACTTTCACTTGCAGCTTCACAGGGATGGACAGTGTTTTAGATGGATGTGAAGAGTACCTTCTTGCATGGAGACCTACATAAGGAGATCTATATGGAGCAGCCTCAGGGATTTGTGCAGGACACTTCTTTGGTTTGCAGACTTTGTCGTTCATTGTATGGTCTCAAACAAGCCCCTAGGGCTTGGTATGAGAAGATGGACTCTTTCCTGCTTTCCTCTCACTTCACACGCTGTCATTCCGATCACACAGTGTATATTTAGTGTCAGAGGGTGATCTTTTGATTCTTGTGCTATATGTAGATGATCTCATCCTTACAGGTAGCTCATCCTCCATGATACAGAGTGTTCAGAGAGCTTTGATGGAGCAGTTTCAGATGACAGATCTTGATCTCTTGCACTTCTTTCTGGGTCTACAGGTTATTCAGTCTTCAGATGGGATTTTCATATTTCAGGAGAAGTATGCTCTTGATATGCTTCAATTATTTGGCATGCTTGATTGCAAGTCTGCCCCCACTCCATTTCAGTCAGGTGTTGTTTTGTCTTCCACTTGCTCTACTCCTTCAGTAGACCCCACTTTATACAGGCAGTTGGTTGGCAGTTTGTTGTACCTAACACTTTCTCATCCTGATCTTTCCTTTGCGGTTGGCCTTGTCTCTCGGTTCTCCCATGATCCTCATGAGAGCCATTGGCAAGCAGCCAAATATATTTTGAGGTACATTCAGGGCACCACTCATTATGGCATTCACTACACTTCAGGATCCCCTCACATCATTGGCTTCACTGACTCCGATTGGGCTGGTGATGTCAATGATCGGAAGTCTACTTTTGGCTTCATTTTTTGCCCTGGTTCTAGTCCTATTACATGGTCTTGCAAGAAGCAGTCTGCTATTGCATTATCATCTATAGAGGCTAAGTACCATGCAGCAGTGTTAGCCAATCAGGAGGTTTTATGGCTTCGGCAGTTGATGATAGAGTTTGGGTTTCCTCCAGATTGTCCCACTCTTCTTTGGTGTGACAATCAGAGTGCCATTCACATTTCTCACAACCCAATGGAGCATCAGAGGACAAAGCACATTGAAATCCACATGCACTTCATCAGACAATTGGTTCGGGATGGTTCTCTCATCTTGGAGTACATACCTACAGAGGAGCAGGTTGTAGACATCTTCACTAAACCTTTGGCATCTCCGCGCTATCTTCAGTTGCGCTCAATGCTTGGGCTGAAGGAAGTTGTCCTTGGGGGGTCTCAGTGAGGCCTTCCTTCCTTCATGTTTTCTTTTCAGCATGATTCTTTATCTCTTTTTGGAGAGGAGTTTTTTCCCACTCGGTTTTCTCCTTTACTCCGCTTTATAGAGATTTTCTTGTATTCGGGTACCTAATCAGGCCTTGTTGCCGGGACCCTCCTTTGCATTGTAGTTCCTTTGCTTTCTTCTGCATTGTTTGTAGCTGCATTGTAGCTCATCTTAAGGGGGGGTGTTAGAGTAAAGTAATTAATTAACTTTACTCTCCTCTTAAGATTTCTCTTTATGCATACATTAGTCATTTAATAATTAATATTTAATTATTAAATGCTCTCACCTTAGGATTAGGTTTTCCTTTCGGTGTTGATCTCCTTTATAAGGATTGATCTCTTGTATTATTGTCATTCTTCTTGATTCATTTTTCTCTGATAATAAATCTTTTCACTTTGTCAGAGCCAAAAACCCTTGTATTCATTCTCTCTCTTTCTCTGTGACAAGTTTCTTGCATGCAGGTTTCTTTGGGTTCTGTGGATTTGTATTTCTCAAATCCTACAAAAATGTCTTCCTCAACTTTCAAAGGTAAATCTTTCACTGCGGAAAATTTACTTGAGCTTGTGCATACTGATTTGTGTGGTCCTATGAAAACTAGGAGTGTGCAGGGAGATAGGTATTTTATGATTCTTACAGATGATTGCTCAAGAATGATGTGGGTCATATTTTTTAAGGACAATTTTGAAGCCTTTGGAAAGTTCAAAGCTTTCAGAGCACTGGTAGAAAAGGAAAGTGGTAGAAGAATCAAATGCCTTAGAACTGATCAAGGAGGGGAATTCACTTCTGGTCAATTCAATGAATATTGTGAAGAGAATGGCATCAAGAGGCAACTGTCTGCCCCCCAGACTCCACAACAAAATGGCCTAGCAGAAAGAAACAACCGAACTATGGTTGAAGTGGCTAGAACTATGTTGATCCAAGGAAAGGTTGCTCACACCTTTTGGAGAGAAGTGGTGAGCACTACAGTCTGCACAATGAACCAGGTACTCATCAAGAAAGGAAAGGATAAGACTCCTTATGAGTACTGGACTGGTAAGACACCAGTGGTAAGCTACTTTAGAGTATTTGGTAGCAAATGTTATATCAAGAGAAGTGAACATCAGAGCAAGTTCGATGCAAAATGTGATGAGGGAATATTCTTAGGATATTCCACCAAGAGTAAAGCTCTCAAATGTTTCAATAATAGGACTCAAAGAATCATTGAAAGCATCAATGTTAGGATTGATGAAAACTCTGAGAAATATGAGAAAAGTGGCAGTGAGCAAGTAGGAGATGAACCAGTAGTAACCTTCTGGGAACCGGTTGCAAATCTACCCAGTATTAGTAACTGTGCTCCTACATGGGTAGATGGTGATACTAATAAAGATGAAGATGAAGAAGAAAAGCAAGAGGAATCTGTTAATAATATACCTAGGTATGTCAAACTCAATCATGATCCAAAGCAAATCATAGGAGACAAATATGCAAGAATTCTTACAAGAAGAAAGGTTAGAGAAAGCTCATGTATGATCTTTGAATCTGAGCCTAAATCATTCAAAGAGGCACATAAAAGATGAAGACTGGATCAAGGCAATGGAAGAGGAACTTGACTAGATAGAGAAGAATGGTACATGGTCTTTGGTACCCAGAGCGGAGCATAAAAATGTCATTGGAACCAAATGGGTTTTCAAAAATAAGCTGAATGAGGATGGCACAGTGGTAAGGAACAAAGCCAAACTAGTGTGTAAAGGATATGCCCAAGAAGAAGGAGAAGACTATGGAGGAAGATTTTCTCCAGTAGCAAGATTGGAAGGAGTTTGTATGCTTCTTGCATATGCAGCTTTGAAAGGATTCAAGGTATACCAAATGCATGTAAAATCTACATTCTTAAATGGAATACTTGAAGAGGAAGTATATATAGAGCAACCATATGGGTTTTCCCTATCAGAAGACAGTGACATGGTGTGTAGGCTACATAAAGCCTTGTATGGACTGAAGTAGGCACGTAGAGCATGGTATGAATGCTTGCACTCCCATCTTGTGAAGATTGGATTTGAAAGGACAAGTGAAGATAGCAATATCTACTTGAAATCAGAAGGAGATCTAATTCTGATCTGTGAAGTATTTGTTGATGACATAATCTTTGGTGGAGATGACAAGATGAGTCATGACTTTGCAGATGAGATGAAAAAGGAGTTTGAGATGTCACTCATAGGGGAGATTAAGTTCTTCATTGGACTGTAGATTCAACAAATGGTAGATGGAATCTTTATTACTCGATCTAAGTATGTCAAAGAGGTGTTGAAGACCTTTGGCATGGAAGACAGCAAACCGGTTGGTACACCAATGGTGACCGGTTGTAAACTATCAAAAGAGGATGATTCGACATTGGTGAATGAGAAGGAATACTGATCAATGATTGGTAAGTTGCATTATGTAGTGCATAGTAGACCGGACATTGCACATGCAGTGGGTATTACCGCTCGGTTTCAAAAAATCCCAAGAGAATCCCACTTGGTAGCAGTCAAGTGGATTCTTAGATATCTAAAGGGAACTATTGACTATGGATTATGGTATCCATACAATGATGATTTCAACCTGAAAGTTTTCACAGATGCTGATTGGGCTGGTAATGTGGATAACTGGAAGAGCACAACTAGTGGTGCATTCTTTCTCAGTGGTAGACTAGTCTCATGGATGAGTAAAAAGAAAAGTTGTATCTCTCAGTCTACAACAGAAGTGGAGTATGTTGCAATTTTTATGAACTCCACCCAGACTATTTGGATGAAGCATGTATTGAATGGATTCAAAGTTCCTATATCTAAACCGGTAAGTATATTTTGTGACAATGCAAGTGCAATTAACATTTCCAAGAATCTAGTTTTACATGCTAGAACCAAGCACTTTGAACTCAAGTATCATTTCTTGAGGGAAAAGGTTTAGAACAAAGAGGTGGTATTGGAACATGTTTCTAGTAAGGAGCAGTTAGCAAACATATTCACCAAGCCTCTACCGAAGGCTACCTTTACCTATCTCAGAGGTGAATTAGGGGTGCTGCCCCTTCAAGAGGCAAACTAAAGGTTTGTGCTCCACATCAATTAGATCTTACTTTGCTATATCTTTTTAGGATTGAGGTGTTGAAAGATGCTACTCCTCAGGGGGAGCAGCATAGTGGAATAGGGAAGCTCGTGCCTCCACTTTGGCAATGTTGTCAAAGGGGGAGAAGATGTGAAGCGGAGAAGATATCTACAATATTAAGGAGAAGATGTGATACAGAAAGAGAGATATCTTTGTATATTTCCATCAATGCCAAAGGGGGAGATTGTTGGCATATGTGCAGAGTACGTTGACATGATGATATTGTGTTGTCATTGATGTCAATATGCTGAAGAGTGAACCGCTATATTGAAGTTAAGCAACTGGAAAAGTGAACCGGTAATATGTTGTGAACCAGTATATGTGTAAAAGGCAAAGTGGTACGCTTGTCCAAGTGAACCAGTATATTGAATGGTGAACTGGTATGTGGAATGATTTCTATCATGGTTTAATATGGTATGACTACCAGTTAGTAGTCCCAACCTCAGGGTTTCCGGTTGAAGTGTTTCGAGCTTGTGTGATTCAACTGATGGTATTGTGTGATGAGTTAGCATTGTAATGGAGATTAGATCATGTTGCCATGTCAGCCTTGTGCGCGTGAAGGATCTTGCATGAAGGGGATTGATCTTGTCTACCTCGAGAATGTGTGAAGTCCCTACAAACGGTGAAGAACGCGTGATGGGTTATTGCTTCCAAGAAGCGGTGAAGAACGAATGATGGAGAATGTCTTGAGATCTGGTCAAGACCGTTGTATTCAAATGCAAAGTGTTCAATGGTCAGGATTGAACCAACTAATTTACTCAACCTAAATGTCTAGGGTTTAGTATTTATGCTACTGACCTATCTATTTCCTATAAGGTTGATGTTGTTTTCCATGTTGAAGTTGTTGGCAAATATTGTGTGTGTATCTAAGTGCAAAGATGCGTGATTCTTGCTAGACTAGATAAGAGGAGTAATACCTACAGAGTGTGTATGCAGAAGGAAGGAACTAAAGCAGATTTGCTTTGGCATTGTGTGTTGTTATCAAATCATTGTAATACCTGTTGATCTCTAACCACTTCAATAGTTAGAAAATCCCTTAACAGGGTAGCTTTAACCAGCTTGCTGTAAATCCTTTAATAGGGTGACTCAAAGCCATTGAGTTCATAAAATCCTCTAACAAGGTAACCTCTAATAGGGTTTAACCCTTAACAGGGTATTCTAGCCATCCCTTAACCGGGTGATCCCTAATAGGATCGGTTCCTAACAAGAACCTATTGTAACAGTCTTTAGCCGGACTAGGCTCCTAACAGAGTGGACTTCTAAAGAGTTCAAAAATAGCTTGTGGGTATTCATCCCCACTTTGGTTTTTCCCAGTTGGGTTTCCACATGAAAAATATGTGTGTCATGTGTGATCCCTCTTTCCTGTGATGTTTTGTTATTTCCTATTTAAGTGGTGAATCATGTTGATCTAGCAAGTTAGTATATTTCTGATGATAGATTACCTATTTATGCACAAGGATAATGTGGAAATGAGGGAATAGGTTGTGTGGAAAGATAAGTGTTTCCGGTTTATATCTTTCATAGTCTCATTGTGCTTAATCGGTAGTAATCTGGTTTAAGACCAGTGTTAGTGATTGCCAGTCAAGTTCACTGTTTGTAGTCAAACCGGTTCAGGAAAGTTTTTGTGTCTATACTGATTCACCCCCCCCTCTCAGTACCAGATTGGTACTCACTGTTCATCATTGAGTTATCATATTAAGCATTAAGTTTGGTTAAGTTATTTTTGGTTTAAATTTATTTGACAACTGATTTACCCCCCCCCCCCCCCTCTCAATTATCTTCGGGACCTAAAACCAAGTACGTTGGGAAGAGAAAAAGGAATATAAAATTCCTTGCGGCGAGGGAGGAGGAATTAAAAATTCCAAAATAAGAGGATGTGTGGTAAGACTAAATGGATTAAGGAATTACAAATTCCTTGGGAAGAGGATGCATGGGGAGATTCAAAGAATTTTAATTTCTTTGAAAGGATCAAGGTGATTAGGGATGTACAAATGATTATGGGTATTTATTAGGTGGGTTAATGAGGGATTAGAGTGCAAGTGGGAAAGTTAGGAGGATGATACACGAGGAGAGAGAATGAGTGGAAGAATATGAAATTAGATAATAATGATAAGTATGATTAAGGAAGAATTAATTAGGATAAGTGGAGGTTAGGGAAAGTGATGTGTAGGAATCACTTTAGTTAGGTTAATTAATTAAAATTAATTAACTAAGGGGGTTTTAGAAGAAATAATGGATGAGGTGACTTTAGAAGAATGGGGAAATAATTAATTTATTGATAAATTAATTATTGGACTATAGTGATAAGATTGATTAAATTTGATTTAATTAACATTAAGAAGAATGGAATTAACACAATTAAACTAGTTAATTATGTTGACGGGCTTAAATTAATTAAATATTAATTTAATTAATTTTAGGTGCCTACATTTTACCCCTCTTTGATATAGCATCATGAAGTGATGTTATATCAAAGAAGAATAGAACAATATTGATGGAAAGATTAAGGAATAATAGCATGATGCCCCTTTCATAGGTGAAATGAGGAAGGATGACGAGGAGATATTGGTATGCCCCCTCAAGAGGACATGTGGGTTCTAAGAACACGGGTTTGCTCTCGAAATGGATAGGAGGACTAGATAATGAAAAGATGAAGATGATGAAGGGGGAGTGAATGAATAAATTGGAGTCTCCAAGATAAATGAGTGAAATGGGATGAATGAATGAAATGGAGTGGATGAGATTTCTCGTTGTGTGGGTGTGGAGAGTAAACCTAGTTTTGATATTGCCACAGATTATCCACACCACTGATTATAGGAATTAGGATGTTTTGAATATCTGAGGCATCAACTAGACTCTCAAACAACAGGTATCTCTATGTACACAAGTTTGCAATCATCAATGATGATGTAAATGCAAGACTATAGGATCGTACAAGAGAAACCATCAAACATGCCATACCATAGAAATAATGCCCCATTATACACCAACCAAGACATGCAGAGATATAGGATGATTAGGGCAGCCTTGAACAGGTACAGTCCTGGGACACAAGATAAAAAAAGTCAGAGCGAAAAGATCAATCATGACATGTCTTGCCAAGAGTGGAACATGGATTTAGTTAGGCTGCGAGACATGAGAAGGATACATCCAAATGGGCAGGAAGATGGATTTGGATATACTGCCAGACATGGGAAGGATGCATCCTGATGGGCAGGGTATTGAGAGATTGATAGATGCAAGAGACAAGATGGTGTACGGGATCTCTAGGTGAGAGGATTTCCGCTTGGATTTGATTAACATAGTATGGATGGGTGTTTGGATTACATAGAAGTCAATATAAGCTTAGATAGATGGGAAAAGATCAGTGTGATGGGGGTCATAAATGGATTGGATAAAATGGGAGGTGGACCAATGAAAAAGGAGAACCAAGGCTTGGTAATAGGATGGATGGATGGGGAGATTCAATAACTATGTTGCAACAAAGCACTCATGGATATTATTTTTCCTTTAGCATGGTCAAGATCAAAGATAGGAATGGAGGACGCATTTTGATAGGATGAGAAATATGAGATGGAGGATATGGATAGGATAGTCAAGATCACGGATACGGAAGGAGGATGGGCTTAGATAGGATGTGGGTAGAGGATAATGTATATGGATAATTCAGATGGTAGGGTAGCATGGATGAAGCTTTCTCCCAGGTGTAGAGTGCAAGAATATGGGGGAACTACACATGATGCTTATTTTAGGCATCTAGCCCTATGGATAGTATATATTCTAAAATAGAGCGAGAAGGATAAGAGATACGAGATGAACTGGAATTGACTTGGTAAATGGGTTGGGATGGGAGACATGGATAGGTGGAAATTGGATAATTTTGAGGCATGTATGAGCTAGATGTGGATGGTTGATAGGGTGATCCATGAACTTCCATGAGCATTTTCTCATACCAAGCTTTGAAGTTTGGATGTGGATTTTGGGTAGCCATGTAACCTCAAAATGATGAGAATGGGGGATAAGTTGGGATAAGTTGGGATTGGTTGAACCTTCTTCTACTTATGGTGGACTTGCATGCCTAAGAAAAATAGGGAAAAATATGTACGGTTTTAATCAACCCAAATGATTAAGAAAAGGTACTTGGGGGAGATTCTATCCCAAGCACAAAAAGCCAATTGATTGATTGATTAAAGATAAAGGTCTAAATTAAAATTTCACAAAGTGTTGACTTTGGATTAGGATTGATGATTTATGATTGGATTAAAGGAATATTTATTGATTAATTGAGATTTTTGGAGATTTGATTAGGTTGATGTGCTAAGTCCTCGAAGGTGAAAAGAAAATGGTTATGGATTGATGGAAGGAAGAAGAAGGGGAAGGATACTTGAGAATGGATTGATGATAGGATAAAGATATTGGTTGGGGATTGATGATCATTTGGATGGATGAAAATTGATTGGGGGTTTAGCTCAAATGGAGATGAAATAGAGGTTTGATAGTGACAAAGTGGAGATTGAAGGGTTTGGTCAAATTTGGGAATGTTTTGGATGTTATCTACTCTTGGTAAGAGAAATCAAACAATAATAAGCACATTGGCCAAAGAAATGCTTTTAAAAGCATGAAAGTGAAGGGGGCCTAGATTAGCCCAAACAAAATTTCACTGGTTTTGTACACGATGAAGACACACATTAGACATACAAGTTAGGTTGGAATATGGAAACCATTCAATAGGCCTCTCGCACAAGCAATACCTCAAACAAGCAGAAAGATAGAGATTTTGGTAGCACTGACTCCCCCTTACAATGTACTCACTTCTTGGGCATACCAGATTGTCTTGCCCCAAAGATCCAAGGATCAATTATATGGGGAATTCCTGTCTCATCTTGAGTGGGTACATGAGAGGTAACTTCGGGGTATGCTTCACATCCCCTACACTATGAATGTGGGATTTTGGGCTACTTAAACAAGGTTCTTAGTGAAATTTCTGAGGGATCACCAATCCAACAATAGATTCTTGAAGCAAGCCATTTAAGGCTCTAATTGAGCTTATCGATGTAGGGAAGGCCCCCACATATGTCAAACTCACTCATCACCTCAATCGTCTAACCAAAATATTTATATAGCGGCTCAAAAAACCCGCTTGAGATCGCACTAAGAGAGTTGATATCCTTGATATATCCCAATTTGAGATAGCCTTGTGAGGTGATCAAATCCCCATCAAGAATACCCCTCATGACAAAAAGAAAAAGGTGGGTGTTGTTAATCGCTTTTCTCTTAAAACCAAAATCCACGAAGGTGAGGGGAGAGGATATTAAGTGTAACAGTGGGTCCACACTACACACCTACAAGTGCACAAGACATGAAAAACACAAGTTCTTTTTAAACCCAAAAATATGTTTTCTAAACCAAGACATGGAAAATAAATCTACTTTAGTGGAAAAACATGATTTTCTTCAACAAAAAATCTTGCAACAATGATTAGTAACTTATGATAATTGATCTTGGGCATTCGACAAAAAGAAGCTACAAACATAATATGATTAGCCCAAAAAATATTGCAAAATCAGTTTCCTTATGATTTTCTAGGTTATTTTAAAACAAAGTTTCATAAAAAATGATTTCATATGCTAAAATTATGTGCATTTAAAGTTCAAAAAATAAGGGTTGACTTTGAACATGTTAAAATAATTTTTGAAAAAATATATACAAAATCTAATGACAACCCATTTTAGATCTCTAAGTCCTCTTTCCGATGCATTTTGAATTTAAAAAATCTGACACCTGAGCAAAAAGTCATGCTCATTTAATGAAAACTATTTTTTCACTAAGCGCACATAGTGATTCACAGGCGCACATGTTGATTCACAATTTTTTAATGAAAAATTCAAAAAAAGTTAGGCAGGAGGATTTTTCATTAGGTGCACGCATTTTGATGCTTGTGCAGGTGCTGATTTATTGTTTTTAAATAAAAAATTCAAAAAGAAAGGCTAGGCGAGAATATTTTTCAAATGGAGGCGTCAAAATAGTGAAGCGAAGGCACTAATTTGCAGGCGGATGCACCGATTGACCAAAAACCTGCAAAGTGGCAGTCAGAAAATTTAAATTTCAAATCTCTCATGCTATTTGATGGTGGATGCACTGAACCAATCAGGTAGACGTGCTGATGTGCAGACCGATGAGCTAAAGTAGAAAAATGCAAGCTAAAAACACTAAAAACACAAACAAATGTTAGAAACTGGGACGTGGGTCCCACTGGGCGTGCCAAAATGAAGCAAGGGAAAAACCAATGCAAGGTTAGGTTGTTAGTTTAAATCCAAATAAACATAAAAAACCAAATAAAGTACAAACCAAGATTCTTATACCTTTCAAGAGAGAGTTATCTCTTGTTCCTCTGATTGAGCTATTAGTGAAGCCAAGGATGTGCCCCTCCTTAACTTGTTTGGGTTAGCTCCTTGATTGGGATGTGGATTGCTCTCCACACACAACAAGATTTGTTGGATTTAGACTGGACTTGAATGATGATGGATATGGATTGAATGAGAGAAGATTTGGGCATTATGATGGCATGATAGATGATTTTGGATTTCAAATTAACAACATAAGATTAGATGAGAAGTGGATGATTTGTGAGGAGAGGAGACTCCAATTTATAGATTGGAGGAGTTCAAAATGAAGGGCCAAGATTGATTTTGGGATTAAGGGTTGAGATCGATTTGAGAGGGAGCACATGGATTGAGAGGACAAGGTGTGGGATTCAAGAGATATTTCATAAAGGCATTTCTTGTCTCCATACCTCTCAAGGTTCATGGGGAAGATCTCCTTGTTGGAATCCAATAACACTAAGATGGGGGAGTGAATTAGTGTTATACCAGAATGATTAATTTTAGCCTATTTAAAACATGCATACACCAACCGGTATATCATTACATACAAAATTGAAAGAAGTAAAGCAACTAATAAGCCAATCACATAAATGAAAACCATAACACATAGATTTACACGTGGAAAACCTCAAAGAGGAAAAACCATGGTGGGATTTGTGACCCACAATATCAATCCACTGGCCATATGAAGAGATATTATAAAATATGAGCGGCATACACTTGCAGGAAGGCTTACAGCCTAGAGCACACTACTCAATCACAAAAGGAGCCTCACTGACTACATAAAATTCTAGACTACAATCTGGAGAAGTGTGAACTGCTAAGATAGCATATTCTATGCTAGAATACAGTTTCGGTTTAATCTCTATCTGTTCCGGTTTGAAACCCTAAAACCTTTACCAGAACAACCCTTACATGAATTTCCTCACATACATGATCTCTTTGTTATATTTCGCATCAAATTAGATTTGCATATCCATAATCTCCTATCTCATGTCTATATCAAAATGATCTATCAAACTGACCTATATACCCTATACAAATTAGCATGTCTTATATCGTCTTACAAAGATATATACAATATCAAATTACATGCCAGCCAGATAACATAAATGCATAAATATTAAAACCAATTGCCGATGTCAGATCCAAGAGGTGTTGGCCTCCAATACCCATAACCTTTACTAAACCATGTCAGCCTACATTGTTGGTGACCAAAGGAATCCTTCTGTCCTGCTGGTGCTGGTGTCGGTGCCAGTGTAGTATCTGTGAAGTGCCTGTCAGTACGTAACTGAACCAAATAATGAAGCTAGAACACAATACCATGTTGCCATCAATGACAACATAGTGAAACCAACCAATTGAGTGTCAATTGCCAACAATCTCCCCCTTTGGCATTGATGGCAACACTCATGTGAAAAACGGTCAAGGTTTCATATGTCGGTTTCATCTTGCCCTTCTCTCCCTAAGCTAAATATGCAAAATACTCCATAACTCCATAACTCCCCCTAATGTATACAACTCCTTTTATTCATTTTCACATCTATACCACTCCCCCTTTGACATCAATGTCATCAATGTGTCTAAAAAGAATGTCAAAGAAAAAGAGTTGTATAATGAATATCCCAAAATGTCTTACCAGAGCTTGACAAATTTCAAAATTTTTGGATAAGCCTTCTCCAGTAACTCAAGATAAGTATCCCAAAATGGTTTGAATGTGCCAGAAATAGATACAAGTCCACTCAATATATGTGCAAAAGACTCTTTCTCATTTACCTATGTCGGTGTGGGATTTCCCACCATATCCATGCATTCTTTCTTGTGTACACTAAGTGAATCCAACCGGGGACTCACCAAGCCTCTCAAACTTCTAGCTCTTCTTATTATTTTGTCTCTTTCCTTCTCAAGAATGGAAATTTGGTTCTCCAAAATCAAAATTTGACCATCAATTGATGTAGTCAATGAAATCAATACGTCAAAAGAATTAGCTATATTGCATTTTTTTCTTGAAGTTCTTTTATCTTATTATCCACATTAGTTGTAAGTATATCAGTGTTACAACATATCTTATATATATTTGTACATTGCTTCAAATAATTTTTTATTAGTTTCAGCTTCTCATCAATCTTTTTCTTCTCAGATTCAATTACTTGATCAAATGCAGCTCTCTTAGCCTGAGTAAACATTTGTAGTGCTTGTCGGTTTGAGATTTGTTGTAAGGATTTAAAATCCTTTGAAATATGCTTAGTAATTATTTTAAGATTGCCAGATGGGCTTGCTTCATTTTCAATCTTACACTCTGGGACTAGTCTGTGTAAAATAGTGATTGATTGATCAATGATCCCTATATTTGTAGTTCCTTTCTTCATTAGTTTTTGTGTTACCATCATCATGAGTTCAATAGGACTCATCTCTATGATGTTTTTCTTTTCGACCTATAAGGTGTCAATTGAAAACAATGATGGACCAACTACCGATTCCCTGCTAGATTCCCCTTTCTTATCCTCTGAAGATTTATCCTTTATAACCTCCTCACTTACATGGTGGCTTCGCCACTTGGTGCAGTCCGTGTAACTGTCAGTTCCTCTATAGGAACTATAACCTCAACTTGTAGATTTGTATCTAGAGGACAATTATCCTCAATATTAGTATCATGTACAACATTATCTTGTTCACTCTCTATATTAACCGGTATCTCAATATTTGTCTGTACATTTGTATTTACCGGGGGCTAAATTTCCACTATCTTAATATTTTTCAAAACTAAGGGTGAAGTACCATAATCCTCTTTCATTTTTCTTCAACTGGGGTATCTATAGTGTCTATCTTGGTTTTTGTTCTCTCCAAGAAATTTAACCCATGCTTTTTGAGTCTCCTTTATTATTTCATTTGCTCTTCCTAGCATCAGGCTAGTTATTCTATGTTTGTAATTGAAAAATTTTCTATCTGCCACCTCAAGTGTCTTTTCCATTTCATCTGGAGCAATAGTAACACAAATAGATAATAGCTCTTGAATTTTAATATGCTTATCTTCTTGCATAGCAGACAGTCTTCTAGCATCTAACATGTTATACAACTCAGCCGGCATTTGATTTTCCATTTCTATTAAGGTTTTCTTATAAATATCCAAGTATAATAAAACTGCTTCCTCTACCTCTCTTTGTTCATCATCCTCTAAGTGTTCATAATAAAATTGAACATTCTTCAACATGTCATCCTTAGTGATTTCATCTACTAATTCTGCACAAGTTCTAGGTGGTATGATAGTCACATTACCAGATTCAATTGCTAAGTCGATGTCACTCTTGTTCTTCCTATTCGTAATATCGGATGCAGCTAAAGGTGTTGCATTTGGTGCTTGATTTTGTGTCGATATTTTGATTGTAACCTTCCTAACCAGTTTCTTCTTAGCTTCTTCCTTTGTTTCCTATGTTTTCTTCCTAAAAACCCTCTTAAATGCTAGCGGTATGTCATCTTCAGATTTAGATTCTGCAGTAACTGGCTCAATGTGAACTTTAGGATTCTTCCTCTTTCTGCCTTTCTCCGGGATAGCATCAATTAATTCTTTGATTTCCTTTGAGACCTTGTCCACAAATTTTCTTTCTTTCCCTTCTTGCTTCTCTCTTTTCTTCTAGTTGAACTCTATTTCAACCTCTTGTGTTTTCTATTGTGCAATACCACAGGGTTTCTCTACCTCATCAATTGGTGCATCAATCAACATTTTTGCATAGGCATCAATAATTTGTGCATCCACCACATAGCCCATTTCCTCAATCCAATTTTTTTTGAGGCTTAACTGCTTCCATAAGTGTCTCATCATTCTTTACCATGAAGCATATGTCAGTTAAATATTTTCTACAATATGCTCAAGTACCCTTACCCTAGACCTCATAGATTTCTAGAATGATTTTATATATCCCCATACCTTATCATCTCTTTGACTTCCTAAAGCAGCAATTGACTATTTCAATTGTCTCCCTACCAAGATGTCAAATTCCCATTGCCTTTTACAAAAACCAGGTGTATCATTCATGAAATATAACATTAAGAAAACTATCAAGTTTCCATACCAAAATGTACCCTTCTTTTCACCCTTAATTTTTCCTAGGTTTATTAAGAACTCATCTAGCATCCAACCGCATAGATCCAATCTTACATTCTCTCTCATCATTTTGTATGCAGCCAAAATGCATGAACTAAAACTGAATTCAGTCAGTTTGACTGAGTTACCTTATACCTGATGATCATGCTACCAAAGTTGATGTCCATGTCAGTGATAGTGCTCACTCTCATGGGTCTCCTATCAGATGTCACATCGGTGATCTTCTTCACGAAATCATTAAAAACCTTCTTGTCTAGATGTTTCCCAACTGATGGTAAACCAATGATTGCCCAGATGGCTTCCTTGGTGATTTTGTAAGGTTTGTTTAACCATATAAATTCCCCATGTACTCTGCTCAAAACATATCCAATTATCCCATCTTCAAATTCTGGAATATCCAGAATGTCGGTAAACCCTAGATCTTCAATATGCTTGAATGTCGGTTTGATCTTTCCAGATTCTCCCATCAGCTCACTCATATGCATACCCTTAATTTTAGAAGTTCCCAAGTCCTCAATCTGATAGTGAATATATGCCCTAACATCTTCTACATAGACAACTCCCTCTAGAATGCGACAAAATTCTCCAACCTAATCTTCCAGGGTAACCACATGTGGATACCACTTGAAAATTGGCCTAGGGTGGTCCTTGACCTCTACTACAGTCGGGTTTGCAAAAAAACTAGGAATAGATTATGATCTCACTTCCATGTTTAAAGATAATACCTTTTGATCACTCTCAGAAAAAACCTCCAGACGCCAGTGAAATCTCTCAAGAAGGAATCTGATTGCTCTGAATTGCCTTTGATTTCTCTTAGTCACTCTGAATTGCTATGAAATCACTCTGAATACAAAGTGATCAACAATAAAGTCAATTCAACCTTTTAACCTTCGAGAAAAACCCTAATATTCTATTGACATAAATGACTACGGGTGAAAGATACCGGATCTTGCACAAAACATATCCATGTCGGATAATCATCTCCAATATCTGGAACATGTTCCAGAACCTCTTCCCCGAGAATATGTAGCATCTTCATGAATTTTTCCTACCCCTAAGGGATCTGCCTTAGTTATCGGATGAGCTAGTTGTCGGTATGGGAGCAGCCTCCTCTATCAGATAAGTAACTGAGACATTCCTATCTGATGATTGTTCTTCAGTCTTCCTAACCCATCTCTAAGTATGATCTTGTTGGATCTCACTAACCTTCTCTTTCCCTTTCTCATTTAATCCTCCATTACCAACTAGTGGATTTCTACTTCTACAAAATTTAGTAATATGTCTGATCTCATTACATGCATAACATGTAACATTTTTCCTTTGAATTGCTTTGCTAAACCGGTAAAATTGCTTGACCTACACTGATTAGCCATATGTCTAAATTTACCACATGCATAGCATTTAACATTCATTCTACAATCTTATGATTTATGACCATACTTATTGCATTTGGAACATTTATCGAGAGCCGAATCAGGGTTCTGATTTACTTTGTTTCTATATTGCCTAGCCATGTGACCAAATCTACAACAAACAAAACATCTACCATTGAATTTATAAGCATTAAATTGCCTTACCGATGCCTTATGGTGTTGATCTTCATTAGCAGTGTCGGAACTTTGTCCTTGCTCAAATCCAAGTCCACTGGAATCTCCAATCTACCTTTGTCTCTTCAATAACTCATCTAGCTATGCTAAGCTAATCTTGAACTTTTATTTATACTCACTTGTAGTAGTTAAGTCTTCTCTCAGAATTATCATTTGTCTCTCAAGCTCTTGTTCATTACTCTGGGATTGTACCAAATCAGTTCTCAACATATCATTCTCATGAACCAGCCTACCACATTCTTCAAATTTGTTCTTCAGGGATACAACAATATTTTATTCCTTTTTCTTTCGGTCCTCAATTTCCTTAGACATCCTCATAGTTATAACTTGCATTTCATTTTTCATAACCATGTTCTCCTGACTCAATTTCTGACATTGTTCCTCAAGTGCATCTTTCTCTTCATCATCCTGACTTTGCAAAATTTCCTTCCTCTTAGCTTGAACATATGATAGCGTCTCTTGTAGGACAAGAATGAATTCCTTAGCTGAACTCAATTCATCTTGTAGCTTTAAGTTCTTCAATCTTTCAGCATCATAATCTTCAAGTGCCATCTTAAGTTGCTTCTCCGAAGCCATATCCATGGATTTTGGTTTAAGGATCTTCCTCAAGCTGTTAAACTTCCTTCGAGGCACAAGGCTCTGATACCAATTGTTGGAATCCAATAACACTGAGAGGGGGGGTGAATCAGTGTTATACCGGAATGATTAATTTTAGCCTGATTAAAACATGCATACACCAACCGGTATACCGATACATATAGAATTGAAAGAAGTAAAGAAACCAATAAGACAATCACATAAATTAAAACCATAACACAGAGATTTATACATGGAAAACCTCAAACAGGAAAAACCACGGTGGGATTTGTAACCCACAATATCAATCCACTAGCCATATGAAGAGATATTACAAAATATGAGGGGCCTGCACTTGTAGGAAGGCTTATAACCTAGAGCACACTGCTCAATCACAAAAGGAGCCTCACTAACTACATAAAATTCTAGACTACAATTCAAAGAAGTGTGAACTGCTAAGATACAATCTTCTATGCTAGAATCAGTTCTGGTTTAAGCTTTGTATGTTCCGGTATGAAACCCTAAACCCTTTACCGGAATAACCCTTACATGAATTTCCTCACATACATGATCTCTCTTATATATTTTGCATCATACTACATTTGCGTATCCATAATCTCCTATCTCATGTCTATATCAAAATGATCTATCAAACTGACCTATATACCCTATACAAATTATCATGACTTTTGTTGGCTTACAAAGATATATACAATATCAAATTACATGTCGGCCAGATAACATAAATGCATAAATATTACAACCAATTTCCGATGCCGGATCCAAGAGATGTATGCCTCCAATACTGATAACCTTTACTAAATCATATCGGCCTGCATTGCTGGTGACCAAAGGAATCCTTTCGTCTTGCTGGTGCTTGTGCCGGTGTAGTATCTATGAAGTGCCTATCAGTACACAACTGAACCAAAGCATGAAGTTGGAACACAATACCATGTTTCCATCAATGACAACATAGTGAAACCAACCAATTGAGTGTCAATTTCCAACACTCCCAAGTACATTGGGAAGAGCAAAAGGAATATAAAATTCCTTGGGGAGAGGGAGGAGGAATTAAAAATTCCAAAATAAGACGATGTGTGGGAAGACTAAATGGATAAGGAATTACAAATTCCTTGGGAAGAGGATGCATGAGGGGATTCAAAGAATTTGAATTTTTTTGAAAGGATCAAGGTGATTAGGGATATGCAAATGATTATGGGGATTGATTAGGTGGGTTAATGAGGGATTAGAGTGCAAGTGGGAAAATTAGGAGGATGTGACATGAGGAGAGAGAGTGAGTGGAGGAATATGAAATTGGAGAATAATGATAAGTATGATTAAGGAAGAATTAATTAGGCTAAGTGGAGATTAGGGAAAGTGATCTATAGGAATCACTTTAGTTAGGTTAATTAACTAAAAATAATTAACTAAGGGGGTTTAGAAGAAATAATGGCTGAGGTGACTTTAGAAGAATGGGGAAATAATCAATTTATTGATAAATTAATTATTGGAATATAGTGATAAGATTGACTAAATTTGATTTAATTAACCTTAAGAAGAAGGGAATTAACACAATTAAACTGGTTAATTATGTTGACGGGTTTAAATTAATTAAATATTAATTTAATTAATTTTAGGTGTCTACACCTACTTTAGGAAGCCCTAAAGGGGATGGATGTTGTAGAAGGTACCAGTCAGGGTTGCAGTTCTTCAACTTCCACATGCTTGGTGTAACTTTTAGATGTAAAGAGTTCAAAGAAAATTAGTAAGCCTCCCTCTTTTGATCTGTCATCAATAATAGGAGATAAACTTGTTCATTAATTCATGATAGATAGTGGGGCTAGTAGCTCAATTATGCCAAAAGGGATAGCTGACCGCCTAGGTATTAAGTATGAACCTATAACAAGAGTGGTGGTGCATCTTGATGGCACATCAATTTAGACTATATGAGTCATTAAATATCTAAATCTAACCTTGTATGCTTGCCTGAGTTGTAGTGTGTTGCAAGACATCATAGTGATTGACCTCCCTTCTTATTTTTCCATTTGTTTATCTAAAGAATTCACTGCTTACCTTTCTTCTGACTAGTATCACATGTTGTTTAGGACAAGATATGGTGCCAAAGTAACCATTAGGGCTAAACCTATTGCCAATGATCATATAGAGCCCTATAATCTTGAAGACATTTTTGTCCACCCAACCACAAATTTTCCAGCATCCTATCTATTATCCAACACCTCTTTTTCATTATTTCATCATTCTCATTCAATCCTTTGCATAAATCCTTCACTTGTGAAATAGGTGTTTGAATAATTTTGTCACATGTCTGCCCACACTCAATATTGTGTCCAATCATTTCCTAAATATAGATTCATGAAACACTTCAGAATCCGCGGTTATTCCTATTTAACATTATCTTTCGATTGGGATTTGTACTTGACTTGGAAGAGAACCACTTGTTGTGTCTTGATATCGACATCTTCTAATTACTATATCTCCCACAATCAAATGCTCCAAATCATTTTGATTTCTTAGGTGAAGATGTGGCTAGTGAAAAATCTAAAATCCTACTTCAGTACCACTATAATTATCAAACCTATGTGAGCTTAATTGATTACAAGACAACCCATAAAAGAATCAATGATAAGAGAAAAAGCAATATCAAAAGATCAAAAGAAAAAAATGAGCAAGAAAAACAAAAATGTAATGAAATACAATATCAAAGTGCTTGGCTATAGGAACATGTGAGTAACTCCATCGGGGCTATGGACACTTAGTTGGAAATGGAGAAATATTCATGAGATTACAATGATAACTTCATCGGAGCTATAGATGCTTGCTAGCAGGGAGGCTCTATCCAGGATGCTTCAGCAATCAAAATAACTCGTATAGCTAGTCACGTCAAATTCAAAAATTACAATGATCATATGAGCTAGAATGAATGCATTTACACACACATGGGTAATCAAAGAATAAGTACCTTGATCCTATTTGGGAGTCTTCTTCTCTTTTGAGTATACTTCCTAGTCACTAGATATGTTTGGTTGAATATTCTAGAGGTTCTAAGTGTGGGTTGGGTATCTATATTTGAAATGTTCAGGAATACTTATTCAGATGGCGCAAGATGTTATAACAATATCATGCATCACCCTTTTTAATAATGAAGACCTCTACACTTTGGGGCAAATTTCATCCACTCTATTCTTCCTACCACATCTCCCATTATCCTTCCTCCAATGTCCATCATTCTATCTACATCCATCTTGTTTTTCTATCTTTGATCTTGACAAAGATAAGGATCTTCTTAAGAATCAAGCATCCTCTTTGCTTCACCCTATCCATACCCTCTAGTCCATATCCCTTATCATATATGTTCCTTCCTTTAATTACCCATCACTATCTATGATCTTTCTTATCCTATCCATATCTTATCTCCATCCATATCTCCTTTTCCCATCCTCGATATTGATCAAAACTAAGGACAAAAGAAAAATGCAGAAACATGGTTTTGAAAATCTCTTGGCATGTCCCTTCATATGGACCATGCTATTTCCTTACACTATTAAATATCTTAGCTTGGAAATATGTTATCCATCGTGAGATAGTCCTTGGAAACCAACTCACCTCTGGTTTCATAATAAAATGCCTCCATCTTTCTCCTATCCAACTTCACCTCAACAATTCATTCATCCATTCATAATATTTTGTGCCTTACTAGACAATGGGGGCAAACAAATACATCTTCCTTCTAATCCAAAAAATCATAAAAAAGTCTTGAAAGAATCCAAAAAAAATAAAATCAAATATGTACTGAAAATAGCTCTAAAAATTAAAAAATTAAAAACTGAAAGTCAAAACAAGAAAGCATAGACCATCCATCAAATCAAATCAATAATAGACAAACTCTCAAAGTCTACAATCAAACTGATCACATGTCTTGTTCATCAATCTATCAATCAAACTCTATCAAACATCAACATGTCTTATACAGAAACTTCTGGATGTGGGATTCATTAGACCTATTGACTATGCCGAGTGGATATCCAACCTAGTACTAGTGACTAAACCCACTGGGGGCATAAGAATTTGTACAAATTTATGATATTTAAACAACATCCATATATGATCTTGAAAAAGGCACAAAAAAATTCAAATACGATCCTGAAAAAATCCAAAAGCATCAAAAAACAATCAAAAAACCTTGCAATAAAATGTCTCGCAAGAATCAAACACCCTAGTAGATCTCCAACAAACACTTTGCATGAAGTTAACAAAGGATACAACTATATAATCAACATTTACAATCAACTGATCAAAGTGCCTTATCAATCATATCAATTATCCATACCACATGATCATTATCTTGTCTTAAACAAAGATGGATACACTCAAAATTAGATAGCTCGGTCTTAAACGAGGTCCACACTTTCTGAGATCATAAATTTTCAACCATCACATCAAGCAATCACGAATGAAGGCACAAATCAGTATGGTTGCTGGATTTTTGCCTAGTTAGTCTTTATCTTTTATCATTTCGTGACAGATCATGTTCCTATGCTACTCAAGGATGTCCACAAGTGACTAGATGAGTCATGATGGGCATAATCTTTTTCTTTACTTATTGTTTGTGGTGTGAACCAATGACGATCTGGGGCAACAGTTCTAGTGGGTGTCTGTGTTGGTACATTCATTTGACAAATATCTAATACAAAATATCATGGATAGTTACGCTTGTGACTATCGCACAAACCTCGACCCTTAGCACTATTACCAGAATGGAGGGGTTCACTTCTTCTATGCGACATGTTTTTTTCTCAAATGAGATATCTTTACATCTTGGTTCCTTATACCCTGATGTGCATGTTGGCATTTGCATGAAGATTGTATTAATGATATGTTATGTTGTCATTGATGTCAATTAACCGGTAATGATATTGTTGATATTGTTGTAATAATATTTTGTAACTAGTAGGAAGAATTTGTGGAGTAAACCGGTATTTCTATGTATTGGAGAGTTGAACCGGTAAACCCTACCTATTGTTTTGATAAACCCTAACCGATTAAGTTTGGTGAATTGGTTATATTGGTTTATGATCTAATGATGAGCGGTAATTATTATGATATGTATGGTTATTGTATGAAGAGAGTTTCAAAGTGATTTTGGCGCGTTGATGAAATAGTTTTTTATCTAGGGAATGAGCAAGTATATTGCATGTAATGCAAAGTGCATGATGAGTTAATGAGTTCGATGAAGTGGTGATCAAGGAGCACTTGAGGTTCTCTTGATTGATGTGCAGAGATTGCTATGTAATCCAATGGTCATACTTGAACTGACTTGTTTGTAATTTCTATGAGAGAATTAGGTTTTTGTTGTGTTACCAACCTAATCGATTTGTTTATAAGGTTGATGAGTTGTTTAGTTTCAGAGTTGGTGAAGTTTTAGTTGAGTGTGTTATTGCTGAACCAGATGATGTATTTGCAGTTTGAGTAAAGGCAGATAGGAGCATGAAAAGGATCTGAACAAGCAACTATAGTGCTATTCAAACAGATCAGTAAACTCTTGTTGTTTTATAACAATTACAACAAACTGAATTCCCCTAACCGGGTAATCTCTAACAAGCTTGGTGCTAGTCAAATCCTTTAACCAGGTGATCCATTAGCTTGGATTTCAAATCCTCTACCGAGGTTACTCTTTATAGGGTATTGCTTCTAACAACGCATTATAGTCAATCCCTTAACCGGGTTGTCCCTAACAAGATTTGTTCTTAACAAGACTTTTGTAAAGCTTTAACAGGCTAGGCTCCTAACAGGGCAAACTTCAGAAGAGTTCAGATAGTTATCTTGTGCGTCTCATCTCACCATGGTTTTTCCCATTTGGGTTTCCACATTAAAAATAATGTGTCAAGTGGTGATTTTTTTTGTGGTTATGTTCTTATGGTTGATTTGCTTAACTACTTAATCCACTTTGATAAGTCATGATAATCGAAAGCATTGTGAAATGAAGTTTTACTTATGTCAGTAAAAGCATTTGGATGTTTATGAGTTTGAAGTTGTTTACTGTTAGTTTTTTGTAACAGTCAACTAGTTTATCTTGAGGGTTTTTATCTTGACAGTGATATTGCATTGATAGTTCTAAGTTTACTTTGAGAGATTGATTTTGAGATTGGTGAAGTTAGTATCAGTTTTTCTATCTATCAATTCACCCCCCCTCCCCTCTCAGTAGTCAACCAGATTCTTATTCTTTCATCATACCATAAATTGGTATAAGAGCTTATCAGGTCCTCTAAGGTATAAGCCTAACAGCTTGAGGTAAAGATCTTGTAGATCATGATGAAGAAGGAAGGTTTGAAGTTAAATAGAGAGAACTATAGGATATGGAGTGATAGAATGAAAATTTATATCCAGAGTCTAGGAAATCATTACTGGGAACATGTTGTTACTCAATATGTTACACTTAGTGCGACTATGATTGATGATCAAAAGAAAGAGCAACAAGAAAACAATCAAGCATTAGAGGCTATTATCAGTTCTTTGTTTGATGCAGAGTATGTAAATGTTCATGGCCTAGAGACTGCATATGGTGTATGGAAAAAACTTGAAGATATTTATAGTGGTGATGAAAATGTTAATATTGTTAAAGAAGAGAGTCTAGGAGGAAAGTTTAATGACATGTGGATGGCTCAAGATCAGAATATCTAGCAATATGGTCAAAGGATAAAAGAGATAGTCGGTGAAATTAAGAGTGTAGGAGGTAAAGTGGAAGATTTTACAGTGATTAGTAAGGTACTGAGAGCCTTGCTACTGGTCTATGCTATCCGAGTTGTAGCCATTTAGGAGCTAAAGTCTATTAATAAAACTAAGGTAACCCTTGACTCCATCATTGGCAAGCTTACTGCTTTTGAATTAAATGGTTATGATGTTAGTGTACAAAAATATGAGTCTGCATTTAGAGATTCTATTTCTAACCCATCCATGAGGAAAAGTAGAGATGTCAGGCACAGTTATGAATCTAGATCCAGCAGAGAAGCAAATGATGAAGATAGTTTAGTTGAGCTTGAAGCATTGTTGGCCAAGCAGTTGCCCAAAGGTACAAGTAAATATAGAGGTAAATTACCTTTGAAATGTTTTGCATGCAACAAGATTGGACACATAGCTACTAACTGTCTTAATGGTGATAATGAGCACAAACGAGAGAAATTCAATAATTATAAGGGTAAAGGCAAAAGAGATTATCTTATTGTTGTTGATGGTGGTATCACTGATGAGGAATCTGATGGTGATGCTAATGAAGATATTGTGTTTGTATCCATTAAAGAGGAGATATCTTATTAGAAGGCATTAGTATCTCGAATGGATAACTCTGATGATTGGATCATTGATAGTGGTTGTTCACATCACATGACCAATGACCAGAGAAAATTTCTTTCTTTGAAGGAATTTGATGGCGGAGTTCTAAGATTTGGTAATGACTCACCCTACATGGTTAAAGGTAAGGGAACTATTTCTCTTAATGGAAAGAGCAGTGCATATTATGTCTATTGGGTTGAAGGTTTAAAGCACAATATTTTGAGTGTGGCACAACTCAATGACAGAGGATACCCATTTGAGTTTAAGAATAGTATGTACAAAATATTTGGGAGCAAAGGTGAACTGATTGCAATCAAGAAGCAAACTAAAGGTAACCTATTTCACCTTAATCCTAAAGTCAGCAACTATTTAATTGCAAAGATAGATGATAGTTGGCTTTGGCATAGGATATTTTGTCATATAAACTTTGATAACATTGTTAAAGTGAGTAATTCCAAGACAGTGAGAGGTTTGCCTCAGTTGGACAAACCGGTTAATGCTCTATGCAAGGAATGTCAGTTGGGAAAGATGACATCCTCAACTTTCAAGAGAAAATCTTTTTCAACAAAACATCTATTAGATTTGGCTCATACAGATCTTTGTGGACCAATAAGGACAAAATGTATTCAAGGTGACATATATTTTATGATCTTCACTGATGATTTCTCAAGGATGATATGGGTCACATTATTAAAGGATAAGACTGAAGCTTTTTGTAAGTTCAAGACATTCATGGCCTTAGCTAAGAAGGAGAGCGGTAAGAAGATAAAGTGTCTGAGGACAGATCAAGGCAGTGAATTTACTTTTGAGGAATTCACTAGATATTGTGAAGAAAATGGTATCAAATGGCAACTTTTTGCACCGAGGACACCACATTAGAATGGTATCGCAGAGAGAAACAACTGGTTAGTTGTTGAAGTTGCTAGGACGATGTTGATACAAGGAGGTATAGAGAAAACTTTTTGGAGGGAAGTTGTCAACACAATTGGCTAGACTATGAACCGGGTTCTGGTAAAGAGAGGTAAGGACAAGACTCGTTATGAATACTGGTATGGAAGATCACCTAATGTTAGTTATTTCAAGATATTTGGAAGAAAATGTTTTATTAAGAGAGGTGATTATGTTAGCAAATTTGAGGCTAAAAGTGATGAAGGTATATTTATTGGTTATTCCACCAAGAGTAAAGCCTACAAGTGTTTTAACAACCAGACACAGAGAATTATTGAGGTTGTTGATATTCGAGTGGATGAATATCCTGAAGTCTCAGAGGAAACTAGTTTGGAGAAAAAGGATGAATATCCTTGCATTTGGTTTTTGGAACCAGAAACTGTAAAACCTAAAACCGGTAAAGAAAATATTGATGTACCAATTCAACTGGAATAGATAAATTCAGAAGAAGATGATGATAATGAAGAATATGAACCTAAAGATAATGATCATGTTATTTCGAGATATGTGAGACTCAATCACAAACTTGAGCAGATTATTGGAGATAAGGATGTTGAAGTACTAACCAGAAGAAGAATCAGAGAGAATTCCTGCATGATCTCCATTATTGAACCAAGAACTACTAAGGAAGCATTTAGTGATGATCGTTGGGTTAAAGCTATGGAGGAGGAACTAGATCGATTTGAGAAGAACAACACATGGACCCTAGTACCCTGACTAGTAAATAAAAATCTGATAGGTACTAAGTGACTATTCAGGAACAAGTTGAATGAAGATGGTGTTGTAGTTCGCAACAAAGCTAGGTTGGTTTGCAAAGGTTATGCACAAGAGGAAGGAGAAGATTATGGTGAGACTTTTGCACTAGTGGCAAGATTGGAAGGTGTCAAAACTTTACTTGCATTTGCAGCACATAAGAAATTCAAGGTATACCAGATGGACGTTAAATCAACATTTTTTAATGGGATACTGGAAGAAGAAGTATACATTGAGCAGCCAGATGGTTATGCTTTGACTGATGAGAAAGACATGGTATGTATATTGCATAAGTATTTATATGGATTAAAGAAGGCACCAAGAGTATGGTATGAAAGGCTTCATACACATCTGATGAAGATAGGTTTTTTGAGAATCAGTGAAGATAGCAACATATATCTCAAATTTGAAGGAGATAAAATACTGGTCAGCGAAGTATTTGTAGATGATATCATATTTGAAGGTAATGATGACATGAGCAATGATTTTACAGATGAAATGAAAAATGAGTTTGAAATGTCTCTAGTCAGTGAAATAAAAAAATTCATAGGCTTGCAAATACAGCAAATGAAGAATGGTATTTTCATCACACAGTCTAAGCATGTGAAAGAGGTCTTCAAGATATTTGGAATGAGTGACTGTAAAATAGTTGGGACACCAATGGTTACAGGTTGTAAGTTGTCTAAGGAAGATGAATCCACATCTATTGATGAGAAGGAATACTAATCAATGATTGGAAAATTGCACTATGTTGTTCACAGCAGACAAGATATAGCTCATGCAGTTGGCCTAGTTGCTAGATTCTAGAAGAATCCTAAGGAAACACATTTGATAGCAACCAAGAGGATTTTTAGATATTTGAAAGGTACTATTGATTATGGATTATGGTATCCATATGGTGAAAACTTTGACTTGAAGGTGTACTCAGATGTAGATTGGGGAGGAAATGTTGATGACAGGAAAAGCACAACCAATGGAGCATTTTTTCTTGGAGGAAGACTTGTTTCATGGAGTAGTAAAAAGCAGAGTCATACATCACAATCTACTATTGAAGTTGAGTATGTTACAGCTTACATGAATTGTACCCAGGCTATCTAGATGAGGCACATTTTGAAAGGTTTTAAGATGAAGATTTTAGAACCTGTAAAGATCTTATGTGATTATACAAGTGCCATAAATATTTCCAAGAACCCTGTTTTGCATGCACGAACCAAGCATATTGAATTAAAGTATCATTTCTTAAGGGAAAAAGAGCAGAGTAAAGATGTGATCTTGGAGCATTTTCTACCAAGGAGAAGCTTGCATATATCTTTACTAAACCTCTGCCTAAGACTACTTTTGAGTATCTTAGAATTTAGCTAGGGGTTGTACCCCTTCATGAGGTCAGTTGAGTATGATGTAGATTACATCAGTCTCAGAGCTACTTGCAGAATTTTATAGCAGGATTGGTGTAGAAGTGGAGTTATTCCACAAGGGGAGAATCAAGTTGTAGGTTGTTGATTTTGAACAGTGAAATTTGACATTACATGTTTTAATTTCAATTTGGCATTGCTTTCAAAGGGGGAGAAGAACTATGTGATTTGTATGATTGATAGAGAGAAGGAAGACAAGCTGAAGACAAGGTGAATACTTGGTAATGTAAACTAGGATTCCTATTCACAATCACAGCAATCAATGGTATTTATATTTGTATTGCCATCAATGCCAAAGGGGGAGATTGTTGGCATTTGCATGAAGATTGCATTAACGATATGTTATGTTGTCATTGATGTCAATTAACTGGTAATGATATTATTGATATTGTTGTAATGATTTTTTGTAACCAGTAGAAAGAATTTGTGGAGTAAACCGGTATTTCTATGTATTGGAGAGTTGAACCGATAAACCCTCACTGTTGATTTGATAAACCCTAACCGATAAAGTTTGGTGAGTTGGTTATATTGGTTTATGATCTGATGATGAGCGGTAATGATTATGAAACGTATGATTATTGTATGAAGAGAGTTTCAAAGTGATTTTGGCACATTGATGAAATGGTTTTTTATCTAGGGAATGAGCAAGTATATTGCATGTAATACAAATCATGTGATGAGTTACTAAGTTTGATGAAGTAGTGATCAAGGAGCGGATAAGGTTCTCTTGATTGATGTGCAGAGATTGCTATGTATTCCAACGGTCATACTTAAACCAACTTCTTTGTAATCTCTATGAGAGAATTAGGTTTTTTTTGTGTTGTCAACCTAATTGATTTGTTTATAAGGTCGATGAGTTGTTTAGTTTCAAAGTTGGAAAAGTTTTAGTTGAGTGTGTGGTTGCCAAACTGGATGATGTATCTGCAGTTTGAGTAAAGGTAGATAGGAGCATGAAAAGAATCTGGACAAGAAAGTGTATTGTTATTCAAATAGATCATCAAACTCCTATTGTTTTCTAACAATTATAGTAGACTTAAATCCCCTAACCGAGTAAGCTCTAACAAGCTTGGTGCTAGTCAAATCCTTTAACCAGGTGATCCATTAGCTTGGATTTTAAATCCTCTACTCCTTATAGGGTATTGCTTCTAACAAGGAATTATAGTCAATCCCTTAACCGGGTGGTCCCTAACAGGATCTGTTTTTAACAGGACTTTTGTAAAGCTTTAACAAGCTAGGCTTCTAACAGGGCGAACTTCAGAAGAGTTCAAATAGTTATCTTGTGAGTCTCATCTCACCATGGTTTTTCCCATTTGGGTTTCCACATCAAAAATATTGTGTCAAGTGGTGAATATTTTTGTGGTTATGTTCTTATGGTTGATTTTCTTAACTACTTAATCCACTTTTATAAGTCATGATAACTAGAAGCATTGTGAAATGAAGTTTACTTATGTCAGTAAAAGCATTTGGATGTTTATGAGTTTGAAGTTTTTTACTATTAGTTTGTTGTAACAGTCAACCAATTTATCTTGAGGGTTAAGCTTCTATCTACCTTTACTCAAACTACAGACTCATTATCCAGTTCGACAACCACACACTCAACTGATTTTAGCCAACTCTTGCCAACACCAAACAAAATAACTTCATTGACCTTAAATACAAATCAATTAGGTCGGTAACACTACAAAAACCTAATCCTCTCATCGAGATTACAAACAAGTCGGTATAAGTATGACCATTTGATTTCATAGAAATCTCTACACATCGATCAAGAAAACCTCAACTGCTCCTTGATTACCGCTTCATCGACCTTAGTAACTCATCACGTGCTTTTCATTAGATGCAATACACTTTACTCATTCCCTAGACAAACAAATGAACGTGCCAAAACATTTGAGCTTGTCTTCATACAATGACCTTACGTGTCACCATCATTATCGCTCAACGTCAGATCATAAACCAACATAACCAATTCAACAACCTTAATCAGTTAGGGTTTAACAAAAATAACTAGTAGCGTTTACCGATTACATTACATAGATAGGGTTTAACCTTTTATCCTGATTACCAGTTAAACTCACAAACTTACAAACCGGTTTACAATATCCTTCACAAATCTCTTCCTACCGGGTACAAGACAATATCAACAATATCAACAATATCATTACCGGTTCAATTGACATCAATGACAACATAACATATCATTAATACAATCTCCATGCAAATGCCAACAATCTTGCCCTTTGGTATTGATGGCAATAAAAATATCAACATGCCAAAAGGAATACTGGTTTACATTACCAAGTATTCACATGCTCTCTCTATCTTTAGTCTGTCACTGGTTTTCCTTCTCATAATCACATAATTCTTCTCCCCCTTTGATAGCAATGCCAAATTGAAAGTAAAACATGTAATGTTAAATTTTCACTGTGCATCAACAACATACTGCAACTTGATGCTCCCCCTGTAGAATACATCCACTTCTACACCAACCTTTGTAAAATTCTACAAGTAAATCAAGGACTGATGTAGTCAACATCATGTTCAACTAACTTCATGAAGAGGGACAACCCCTAAGTGACTTCTAAGATACTCAAAAGTTGTCTTAGGGAGAGGTTTGGTAAAAATATCTACAAGTTGCTCCTTGGTAGAAACATGTTCTAAGGTAACATCTTTACTTTTAACTTTTTCCCTCAAGAAATGATACTTCAATTCAATGTGCTTGGTTTGTGCATGCAAAACAGGATTCTTGGAAATATTTATGGCACTTGTATTATCACATAAAATCTTTATAGGTTCTGAAATATTCATCTTAAAACCTTCCAAAATGTGCCTCATCCAAATAACCCGTGTGCAATTCATATAAGCTGCAACATACTCAGCTTCAACAATAGATTGTGAATTACAACTTTTCTCTTTACTCCTCCATGAAACAAGCCTTCCTCCAAGAAAAAATGCTCCACCGGTTGTGCTTTTTCGGTCATCAACATTTCCTACCCAATTAGAATTTGTGTATACCTTCAAATCAAATTTTCCTCCATATGGATACCATAATCCATAGTCAACAGTACCTTTTAGGCATCTAAAAATTCTCTTGGTTGCTATTGGGTGTGTTTCCTTAGGATTCTTTTGGAATATAGCAACTATTCCAACCGCATGGGCTATGTCTGGTCTGTTGTGAACAAAATAGTGCAATTTACCAATCATTGACCTTTATTCCTTCTCATCAACAAACTTAGATTCATCTTCCTTAGACAACTTACAACATGTAACCATTGGTGTCCCAACTGGTTTACAATCACTCATGCCAAATGTCTTCAAAACCTATTTCACATACTTAGACTGTGCAATGAAAATATCGTTCTTCATTTGTTGTATCTACAAGCCTATGAAATTTTTTATTTCGCCTACTAAAGACATTTCAAACTCATTTTTCATTTCATCTACAAAATCGTTGCTCATGACATCATTACCTCCAAATATGATATCATCAACAAATACTTCACTTACCAGTATTTCATATCCTTCAGTTTTGAGATATATGTTACTATCATCACTGGTTCTCAGAAAGCCTATCTTCATCAAATGTGTATGAAGCCTTTCATACCATGCTCTGTGTGCCTTCTTTAATCCATATAAATCCTTATGCATCTGCATACCATATCTTTCTCATTAGTCAAAGCATAACCATATGGATGCTCTATGTATACTTCTTCTTCCAATATCCCATTCAAAAATGCAGACTTAACATTCATCTGATATACCTTGAACTTCTTATGGGCTGCAAATGCAAGAAAAGTTCTGACACCTTCCAGTCTTTCTACTAGTGAAAAAGTTTCACCATAATCTTCTCCTTCTTCTTGCACATAACACTTGCAGACTAATCTTGCCTTTTTGTGAACTACAACACCATATTCATTCAACTTGTTCATGCATACCCATTTAGTACCTATAACATTATTATTTACCGGTCGGGGTACTAGGGTCCAAGTATTGTTCTTCTCAATTTGATCCAGTTCCTCCTCCATAGCTTTAACCCAATTATCATCACCAAATGCTTCCTTAGTAGTTCATGGTTCAATGGTGGAGATCATGCAAGAATTCTCTTTGATTATTCTTCTGGTTAGTACTCCAGTATCCTTATCTCCAATAATCTGCTCAAGATTGTGATTCAGTCTCACATATCTAAGAATAACATGATCATTATCTTTTAGTTTAGCTTCTTTGTTGTCATCATCTTCTTCTGAATTTATCTGTTTTGATTGAACAAGTGCATCAAAATTTGCTTTGTTGGTTTCAGATTTCATATTTTCTGGTTCCAAAAACAAAATGCAAGGATCTTCATCCTTTTTCTCTGAACTGGTTCCTTCTAAGACTTCAAGAAATGCATCCACTCAAACATTAGCACTTTCAACAATTCTCTGTGTCTGGTTGTTAAAACATTTGTAGGCCTTACTCTTGGTGGAATAGCCAAGAAATATACATTCATCACTCTTAGCCTCAAATTTGCTAATGTAATGACCTCTCTTAATAAAACATTTGCTTCCAAATATCTTAAAATAGCTAACATCAGGTGATCTTCCATACCAATATTCATAAGGAGTTTTTTCCTTACCTCTCTTTACCAAAACCCGGTTCATTGTGTAAACAACTATGCTGATAGCTTCTCTCCAAAAGTTTTTTGCTACACCTCCATGTATCAACATTGTCCTAGCAGCTTCAACAACTGACTGGTTGTTCCTTTCTGCGATACCATTCTGTTGTGGTGTCCTCGGTGCAAAAAGTTGTCATTTGATACCATTCTCTTCATAGTACCTAGTGAATTCCTTAGAAGTAAATTCAACACCTTGATATATCCTCAGACATTTTATCTTCTTTCCGCTTTCTTTCTCAGCTAAGGCCCTTAATTCCTCGAACTTACCAAAAGCTTCAGTCTTAATTTTCAAGAATGTGACCCACATCATCCTTGAGCAATCATCAGTGAGAATCATAAAATATATGTCACCTTGAATGCTTTTTGTTCTTATTGGTCCACAAAGATCTAAATGAACCAAATCTAACAAGTGCTCTGCTAAAAAGGATTTGCTTTGGAAAGTTGAAGAATTCATCTTTCCTAACTAAAATTCTTTGCAAGGAGCATTAACCGATTTGTCTAACTGAGGCAAACCTCTCACTGTCTTGGACTTACTCACTTTAACAATGTTATCAAAGTTTATATGACAAAATCTCCTATGCCAAAGCCAGCTATCATCTATTTTTGCAATAAAACAGTTGCTAACTTTAGAATTAAGATGAAACAGGTTACCTTTAGTTTGTTTCCCGGTTGCAATCAATTCACCTTTGTTGTCAAATATTTTGCACATACCATTTTTAAACTCCAGTGGGTATCCTTTGTCATTGAGCTATGCAAAACTCAAAAGATTATGCTTTAGACCTTCAACCCAGTAGACATCATCTGCATTGCTCTTCCCATTAAGAGAAATAACTTCTTTACCTTTAACCATGCAGGGTGAGTCATTGCCAAATCTAACAACACCACCATAAAACTCCTTCAAGGAAAGAAATTTTCTCTGATCACCAGCCATATGATGTGAACAACCACTATCAATGATCCAATCATTAGAGTTATCCATCCTAGATACTAATGCCTTCCAGTTTGATATCTCTTCCTTAATAGCTACAAACACAATATCTTCACTAGAATCAACATCATATTCTTCATTAGTGATACCACTATCAATAGCAATAAGACAATCTCTCTTTCCTTTACCCTTATACTTCTTGAATTTATCTCTCTTGTGTTCATTTTCACCATTAGGACAATTAGCCACTATGTGACCAATCTTGTTGCATGCAAAACATTTTAAAGGTAATTTACCTCTATATTTACCAGTGCCTCTAGGAAACCGTTTTGCCAACAATGCTTCAAGCTCCACTAAACTGTCTTATTCATCAACATCTCTTCTAGATCTAGATTCATAACCATGACTAGTATCTCTACTTTTTCTCATGGATAGGTTAGAAACAAAAGCTCTAAATTTAGACTCAGGTTTTTATACACTACCATCATAACCGTTTAATTCAAAAGCAGTAAGCTTGCCAATGATGGAGTCAAGAGTTACCTTAGTTTTTTCAATGGACTTTAGCTCTTGAATAGCTATAACTCGAATAGCATAGACTGGTAGTAGGGTTCTCAGTACCTTACTGACTACTGTGGCATCTTCCACTTTCCCTCCTGCACTCTTAATTTCACCAACTATCTCTTTTATCCTTTGACCATACTATTGGATATTCTCACCTTTAGACATCTTCATGTCATCAAACTTTTCTCTTAGACTCTCCTCTTTAGCAATCTTAACATGTTCATCACCGCTATAAATCTCTTCAAGTTTTTTCCATACTTCATATGCAGTTTCAAGACCATGAACATCTACATATTCAACATCAGACAGGGAACTGATAATAGCCTCCAATGCTTGATGATTTTATTTTTGTTCTTTCTTTTGATCATCAGTTAGAGTCCCAATAGGCACAATATACTTAGTATCTACATGATCCCAATTCTGAATTCCTATACTCTTGATGTAAATCTTCATTCTATCGCTCCATATCCTATAGTTTTCTTTGTTGAACTTTGGACCTTCCTTCTTCATCATAATCTAGCATATCTTTTCCTCAAGCTATTAGGCTTAGAAGTTAGATAACCTAAGATGCTCTGATACCAATTGATGGTATGATGAAATAATAAGTATCTGGTAGATTACTGAGAGGGCGGGAGTGAATCAATAAATAGAAAAATTGATACAAACTTTCCCAAACTCAATCTCAATCACACAAAGTAAACTTATCAGTGAAATACCACTGTCAAGATCAATACTCATAAGAATACCAATTGATTGTTACAACAACTTAATAGTAAACAACATCAAAATTTTAAACATCCATATGATTTATCATATGTTAACATACTTCATTCCTCAATGCTTTTGGTTATCATGCCTTATCAGAAATAGTTAAGTAGTTAATCAAATCAACCAGAAGATCATAACCACAAAAAAAATTCACCACAAGACACAAGTATTTATTTGTGCAAAATCCAAATACATAAAAACCACGGTGAGATGGGACTCACAAGATAATATCTGAAATCTTTTGAAGTTTGCCCTGTTAGGAGCCAAGCCTATTAAAGCTTTTACAAAAGTCTCATTAAGAACAAATCCTATTAGGAATCACCCAATTAAGGGGTTGACTACAAATGCCTTGTTAGAAGAAAATACCCTATAAGGAGTAACCTCAGTAGAGGATTTGAAAATCCAATCTAATGGACCACCTTGTTAGAGGATTTAATAAATAACCAAGCTTGTTAGAGCTTACCCGGTTAAGGGATTTCAATTCTGCTAGAATTGTAGGAAAACAACAGGAGTTTGCTTGATCTATCTGAATGGCACTGCATTTGCTTGATTAGATCCATTTAAGCTTCTATCTGCCTTTACTCAAGCTGCAGACTCATTATCCGATTCGGCAACCACACACTCAACTATTTCAGCCAAATCTTGCCAACACCAAACAAAATAACTTCATCGACCTTAAATACAAATCAATTAGGTCTATAACACAACAAAAACCTAATCCTCTCATTAAGATTACAAACAAGTCAATACAAGTATGACCGTTGGATTTCATAGCAATCTCTACACATTGATCAAGAAAACCTCAACCGCTCCTTGATTACCGCTTCATCGAGCTCAGTAACTCATCACGTGCTTTGCATTAGATGCAATACACTTTGTTCATTCCCTAGACAAATAAACAAATGCGCCAAAACATTTGAACTTGTCTTCATACAATGACCTTACGTGTCACCATCATTACCACTCAATGTCAGATCATAAACCAACATAACCAATTCAACAACCTTAATCAGTTAGGGTTTAACAAAAACAACTGGTAGGGTTTACCAATTACATTACATAGATAGGGTTTAACCTTTTATCTCGGTTACCAGTTCAACTCACAAACTTACATACTGGTTTACAATATCCTTCACAAATCTCTTCCTACCAGTTACAAGACAATATCAACAATAACAATAATATCAACAATATCATTACCGATTCAATTGACATCAATGACAACATAACATATCATTAATACAATGCTCATGCAAATGCCAACAAAGATATAGGGTTGTGGACTCAAGGTCTGTCCATTAGGGAGTATGATAGAGAAGCAATCTACAAGCCAATGCAATTATGGTTATCAGCCTAGGACCAAAGATACATTAACAACCAGTACATGAACTTTGAAGAACATTTTGTGAAACCATTATACAAATTTCTTGGACATCCATGTGATTTTTCACTTTCCCCTCAGGTTAAGAAATTCCTTCGACCTAAATATTTTGATGAAGAAAGCCACATTACCCATAACTGGGGGGATTGGTATTATTTCTTGGATTACACATAGATTAGGGTGTATGGGTTTGAGGGAGAACCTTACTTATTGCCTATGACTATCCCAGATAGAATTGTTTATTTGGAAATCATTAGGCAATTGTCTATATCCAGTACCAAAAATCTTATAGATCATGGGAAGCAGTCAATTGTGCCTGACTTGTTTTCCTTTTTTGATTTTCTTGTTAAGAGTTCAAAAAGCTATGATTTACTACAAAAGAAGTTAGAATATTTCCACCTTGTGAAAGGAGACCCCAGACCCAACTTTCACCTAGAAGGATATATGCGAGGGGCTAAAATGTCACAGAGATTGAAAGCCATAGAACATGTGCCATTAATGATTGATGACTTTATTAGGACTGTGGAAAGGGAGGAAGCAATCAAGAAGAGGTTGATGCACAATAAGGTAATTAAAGCATATGAATGGAAATTGAGGATGGACAATATCAACGAAGAAATTCTGAAAGGAATTGATGACCCCGTGGCCAAAGCGAACAAACTAATGTCTCATGAATTGGATATTCTAGATAATGTGTCATTGTGTGTCTTTAGAGAAAGGATTAAATATCCTAGGGAGACTATTCCCATTGCCCGCTTATCCCCTTAATCCACTATTGAATTTTTTAACATAGAAGAAGATGTGCCACCCCCAAGGTTTGGACTTGATCACCACATGGATCTAGCAATATGAAAGCCCTACAAGATGAAAATTGATGATGTCAAAATCCTCGAGCATGAGGAATTTGTTTCAGATTAGGAGTTTGTTAACATCTTGAGTTTGAAACCTTCTTATATCAATACAAAGGTATGATGATTAGGTAGAAGATGGGAAACATGACAGAGGAAGACACTCTACAAATGCTACAGGAGGAAATCAATACTGAGAAAATAGAAATGACCCCTGAAAGAGGAAGACAGCTCCTCAAGGATGCTGGTGTGATAATTTACCCTGGGTAGGAAATGAAAGTTGCTATTATGTTTGACAAGTTTAGGATAAAGAAGAAAAATGACAAGAAATTGTTACTAGAGGAGGTTGATAGGATCTTTATAGGTTCAGGGTATGATCCAGAGAAGAAGGCCTTGTTGCTATGGGCTCTATATACAAGAGACAAGAGACCCCTATTGGTAGACATAGATGAAGCATTTGGCCACCTCATGATCCATCAAGTTGGAAAAATAGACCCTAGGATCACAAATAAGTCTTGATGTGATACAACATGTTGGATCAATACATTTACAACAATATCCAGTCAATAAATCATCTCCATAGTGTGTCGTGCTGATCTAGAATAGATAACGTATACTGATCCATAACCTAGACCAATATGCCGGTAACATCAAATATGTCAACCCGATTAGACCAATAACCAAAATACCAAAACCAAGTATCCAAGCCATGTCTTAGACATAATCAAGTGATCTCCATATGATAATAAGTCATCATCAATGTCGGTGAACCATATAACCTGCTGGTGAATAATATACCAGTGAATATGCATAAGTCATTGACCTTACTAGTGAACACAATGTGTCGGTTCAACAGTAAACCAATATAACTATAGTACCAAATCAATGATGTAGATCTCTAGAAGGATAAGTGTTGACATCAATGAAAAAACCAATGCAACACATCCATAATACCAACAATCTCCCCCTTTGGCATTGATGGCAACACTAGATGGAAAAACATCTAAGTGCCAAAATAGAATGACAAAAACCAAAAAAACAACAATCTCCAGAATAGATCAATACCATAAATCAAAACCAAAATACAAAGGGTGTATATCTCTCCCCCAATGAATAATGTTTTTCCATATATATCTATCTCCCTTTGACATCAAATGCCAAAGCAGTTAAGAAGAAATACCCGAACATACAACCAACTACTCCCCTTGAGAAGTAGCTCTCCTCCATCAAAGCCGGAAAAAGATTTCTCTGTTAGTTCCTGTCGGTTTGATGCCAATCTTCAATCATATAAGTCTCTACCAATGAGGGTATTACCCCAAGCTTCTCTCTAAGATATTAAAAGGTTTCCTTAGGCAAAGGCTTTGTAAAGATATCTGCAATCTTCTCTTTAGTATTCACATAAACCAATCTTACTTCTTTTGCTTCAACATTCTATTTCAGAAAATTATATTTGATAGAAGCATGCTTAGTATTAAGAGTGAAATACTGGATTCTTTGATATATCAATTGCTACTGAATTATCACAATAAATGATTATCGGTCCTTTTTTGTTTTACCTTTATGTCCTTCAACATTTTCTTAATCCATAATACCTGAGTATAATTAGTTGCTACTGCAACATATTCTGATTATGTTGTTGATAATGATGTACAACTTCGCTTCTTGCTTATCCATGAAATCAATCTGCTACCAATAAATAATGCACCACCAGTGGTACTCTTTCTATCATCTACATCATCTGTCCAATTTGCATCGGTGTATGCACATAAATCAAAATTTTCATCTTTAGGATACCCTAAACCAAGATTTGTTATGCCTTGTAGATATCGGAAAATCCTTTTTACTACTGATTCATGATTTTCTTTAGGATTACTCTGAAACCTTGAAACAATACATACTACATTCATTATATTAGGTCTTGTTTGAGTCAAATACAGTAAACCTCCAATCATATATTTGTATCTTGTCAGATTAACAAGAGTTGAATCATCCTTCAATGTCAATTTATCAGTTGTAGTCATAGGAGTACTTACCAGTTTAGAGTTTTCCATACCAAATTTCTTCAGTAGTTCCTTCAAGTATTTTGTTTGACATATTTTGTTTTCCATACCAAATTTCTTCAATAGTTCCTTCAAGTATTTATTAGTTTGTGAAATCTGCAATCCTAAAAATAATTTTATCTCCCCAATCATAGATATTTCAAATTCTTCTTGCATCTTGTTAGCAAAGTCCTTACACAATCCATCTTCTCCTCCAAAAATGATATCATCAACAAAAACTCCAATAACCAAGATGTCATCATCAGTCACTTTTTAGAATAATTTTTTGTTAGCATTACCTTTAGTGTAACCAAGTTTCAAAAGATATTTGTCTAGTCTAGCATACCAAGCTCTAGGAGCTTGCTTCAATCCATACAAAGCTTTCCTTAATCTGCAAACCATATCTTTATCATTTGTCAATGAAAATCCATCAGGTTATTCAATGTAAACTTCCTCTTCAAGATCACCATTCAGAAATGCACATTTTACATCCATCTGATATACTTTATAGTTCTTATGAGCTGCAAATGCAAGAAATAATCTAACTGCCTCAATTCTAGCTACCGGTGCAAAGGTTTCATTATAATCAATTCCCTCTTTCTGTGAATATGCTTTACAAACTAATCTTTATTTGTTCCTGATTGTCTTACCATCTTCATTAAGTTTATTTCTAAATACCCATTTAGTTCCAATTACATTTTTGTCTTTAGGCTGGGGAACTAATGTCCATGTATTGTTCTTTTCATTTTTTTCTGATTCATCTTCCATTTCTTTTATCCAATGTTCATCTTGACATGCCTCAATAACAGATGCTGGTTCAATTTGAGAAATTAAGCATACCTCTTCATTTTCCAGTCTTCCTCTTGTCATAACACCTTGATACTTATTCCCAATTATCTAATTTTCTGAGTGATTCAGTCTTACATACCTAAGTTTATTCGCATGTTGTTCTTCAATCACTGTGGAATTCTCTGATGATGTCGGTGTGACTGGATCCACATTCTATATTGGTTCATTTATGATCATCTCAACTACCAGTTTAGAATCTACAGACCTTGAATTTCCTCTAAAGTGTTCATCTATCTTCACATTAGCACTTTCAATGATCTTTTACAATCTTTTATTAAAACATCTATATGCCTTGCTCTTAGATGAATAACTAAGAAATCCTTCATCACTTCTATGATCAAATTTGCCAACATACTCATCTCTCCTAATATAGCATTTGCTTCCAAATATTCTGAAGTATTTAAGAGTAGGAGTATTACCAAACCATAGTTCATAAGGGGTCTTACCGGTTTCACCTTTAATGTGAGCTCTATTGAAAGTGTAAACCGTTGTATTAACTGCTTCTCTCCAGTACACATGAGGTAGATTTTCTTCCAATATCATGCTTCTAGCTGCTTCCATAATAGTTATGTTCTTCCTTTCCACAATTACATTCTTCTTAGGTGTCTGGGGTGCTGATAGTTGTCTTTTAGTTCCATTCACTTCATATAATGTATTAAATTCCTTAGATGTAAATTCTCCTCCTTGATTAGATCTCAAACATTTGATTTTCTTACCAGTTTCATTCTCTACCATTGCCTTGAATAACTTGAATTTTCCAAAAGCCTCTGATTTCTCCCTGAGAAAAGTAACCCAACACATTCTAGAATAATCATCAATTAGCATAAAATATCTATCTCCCTGTAGATTTCTTGTTCTTTCCAGACCACACAAGTCAGTATGAATTAAATCAAGAACATTATTGGATTTCTCAGGAATATTCTTAAAATTTGTTCTAACTTGCTTTCCCATTTGACATTCCTTACATACTGGATTACGAGGTTTCACAATCTTAGGTAAATCCCTTACTCCCTTAGTTGAACTGATCTTTACAATGCAATCAAAATTTACATGACAGTCTCTTATGCCATAACCAACTTTCATCAATATGTGCAATCAAACATGTCTTATCATTGTTGTTCAAATGAAAGATATTACCTTTAGTCTGATTACCGGTTGCAATCTCCAATCTAGTTCTGTTCATGATTTTGCATGTTCCATTCTTGAATTGTAACTAGAAAACCTTTTCAACTAATTGACCAACACTCAAAAGATTATACTTTAAACCTTCAACATAATAAACATTGTCAGTATTGTGCTTATCATCCAAAGATATAGTACCTTTTCCTTTGATTAAACAAGCTTTATCATCGTCAAATCTTACTAGACCTTCATTATATTCCTGAAAAGATAAGAATTTACTTTTATCACCAGTCATGTGATGTGAACATCCACTATCAATGATCCATTCATATTTTTCCTCAATTTTAGCTGCCAAGGCCTGCTCTACCGGTGGGACAGTAGGTGTTGGTTGATCTTCTTTTATTGCAACAAATACCCATCCATTGTCTACCTATTCTTCATCAAAATCATCTATAACTCCTTCATCAACATAGTAACATGATTTATCTCTGTTCTTCTTGAATCTATATCTTTGATATTCAGGGTTAGGCTTATATGTTCTTCTAGCTTCCTCTCTCAATCTTGCATGTATATAAGGACATCTAGATGCTATATGACCAACTTTATTGCAATTAAAACATTTAAACAGTGCTTTACCTTCATACTTACTTCCAACTTGACCTTTAGGCATCTTCCTTGCAAATAGTGCTTCAAGTTCTTCCAGTTCTTCATTTTCCCTCCTGATATCTTCAAGTTCTTTTGCATAAAGTGCTTTCCAATCAGATTTGTCAGATGATGATGATGATGCTATAGATGATGATGCTCTAAAGGCTAAATTAGTCTTAACTATAGCAACAGGACCAAATTCCTCAAGCTCAAATGCTGAAAGTTTTCCAACCAAGGTATCTCTAGATACTAATGTATTAGGCATTGTTCTCAACTTATTAATAGCAATTACTTTCATTTTGTAAGCTAGTGGCAAAGCTCTTAAAAATTTAGAAACAATTTCATCTTCACTTAAGGATCCTCCACAACATTGTATTCCTAAAACAATTTCATTAACTCTTTCCATAAAAGCAAAAAAAAATTCATCTTCTTCCATTTTCAAATTTTCATACCTGACCCGGTAACATTCCAATTTTGCAATTTTGACAGTTGTATCTCCTTCATTTAATGTTTCTAATTTATCCCAAATAGCTTTAGCAGTAGATCAGTCTGATAATCCCATGATTTGCTGATCTGATAATGTGCTCAGAAGTGCTTCTCTTCCTTTGCAATCATTCTCTTGATCCCTACCCAATGTTGGTGGATTAGGTTGATTCAGAGTAGGACCAACATAGCCATTATTTTTAACTTCCCATATGTCTCTTCCAATGCAATTCAGATGTGTCTCCATTCTGATCTTCCATATACCATAGTTAGTTCCATCAAGTTTCGGACTGTCCTTCCTGAAAATATTTGTTGCCATAGGATCTCCTCAAGCTGTTAGACTTTTGAAAAAAGAGGACTTAGCTCTGATACCAATTATTAGGAATGGGAAGGACAACTTAGAGGGGGGGGGGGTGAATTAGTTGTCAATGAATTTCAACCCAATTATAACTTAATCCAACTTAATACTTAATACTAGTAAACCAAACTTAATGTCAATTAACAGATTAGCAGTTAATATCAATACCGGTGAAACTTAATGCATGAAACAAAAAGAGAAACAACATCCACAACACATAACACGGATATTTTGGCATGGAAACCCTATAAGGGGAAAAACCAAGGTGGGAAATCTTACCCACAATCAGATGATACTACTACAAATAGTATGTGTATACAAATGGGGTCTACACATATAGAAAGGCCAACCACCTAGAGCACATTGCTCAAATGGCAGTCGTAATGACTACAGTAGGATGGTTAAATCCTAGAATAATGTACTGCTTCAAAGTGCATCTCCAATGCTGGATTTAGTACCAGCTTAATCTCTGTTAAACACCTTTAAACCTTCCTTTAACCTTCAAATGATGTCTTCTTGATTTGCTCTATGATCTGCTCATATGATCTTCAATATTCGCTCAAACCATGTTACAATACCATACCATGACCATACCATACATTCATCTCACAAATGAGATCTTACATTTATAAAAAAACCTAAGACCAAATGTGTAGGTCGTCTCACTAAGAATATTACAATTAAATCAATTATAAATAAGTCTTGATGTGATACAACATGTCGACAATACATTTACAATAATATCCAATCAATAAATCATCTCCATAGCGTGTCGTGCTGATCTGGATTAGATAATGTATACCGGTCCATAACCTAGACCAATTTGTCGGTAACAACAAATATGTCAACCCGATTAGACCAATAGCTAAAATACCAAAACCAAGTATCCAAACCATGTCTTAGACATAATCAAGTGATCTCCAGATGATAACAAGTCATCATCAGTGTCGGTGAACCATATAACCTACTGGTGAACAATATACCGATGACTATGCATAAGTCACTGGCCTTACTAGTGAGCACAATGTGTCGGTTCAACAGTAAACCAATATAACCATAGTGCCAAATCAACGATGTAGATCTCCAGACAGATAAGTGTTGACATCAATGACAAAACCAATACAACACATCTATAATACCAATAGTTAAACCTCGATGTTGTGAAGATAAACAAAGAACAAGTTGAGTTCTTGGTCAGGGAAAACCAATCTGTCAAAGGCCTTTATGAGAAAGTGCGGGAAGAGAAACAATATTGGTAGGATAAGGCATTACAGTTGGAATCGGCCCCAAGGATTATAGAGGTTGGACTTGGTACTTATGAAACTAATAAATATATATTTCAAACAATTCAAGACGTGGCATATTGGAGGTATAAGAGCGAGAAGGGGAATAGATTGATCAAAGCTGCACAAGATCGCACTGTCAAGCTTGCTGATGACATAATCGATGCTTGTTTTAAGGCTATGCTAAAGTATTATGAAGACTTCTAGAAGATGCACATTCATACCATCAAAGCATATGCATAGCATATGAGGTTGCACGAACGGATCCAGGAGATCATGACCACTCACGACTCTATGAATCCAGAGGATAAGAATGAAGAAGATACCTTGATGAAGGCACACAATGAATTTAGGGACAAGTTAAAAAATGTCATCCAATTCATGGTGAATGAACAATCGATCCAATTACCAGCCATGTTCTATGATGGATAACTGATATTGTTGGGAGACTGGCAACTTGAATTGACAGGTTTCATGAGCAGAGCCAGAGGATGAGTCGATGAGGATGGGGATCTATCTCCATATGTGATCTAGATGATAGAGAGATCCTATACCATGGAGAGAACAATAAAGAAATGGACCTCAAACTTCCAGTGTTGCTAGGATGATGATTATATCAATCATATTGGCATACTTAATTTGTTTATGTTTAAGTTTGACAAATGATAGTTGTTTAGTTCAAAAGGGGTGCACCCCTTCATTTCAAAAGATTCGTGATTCTCATACATATGAAAAGGTTTTGTAATACTACTTATCATCAGATAGTTTTAGATCTCTGCAAGAATTTATCAAGACTTTGTTAATACAATACAATAGACTTTGTTTTCTTTTGTGCAATATGTAGAACATATTGTCGTGGGTATCAATTCCTTGTGATATTATCTACAATAGATAAGGTTGCTTGAATTTTTTGGTGTGGAATGTTGGTGAACATTATCTTTAATTTGATTAAATATTCAATTTGATCATTAGAAGTATGTTGGCACAAAAGAAAAAATAAGTACTAAAAGACAAAAGAAAAGTAAAGGTTTTATAGCATTGACCTCAAATTCAGCACAACTACTACTATGAATATCATTCACATACTATTTGAATTCATCATCATCACTATAAATATTGGCACCAAGGTGTTTTTGGTTTTTTGTTTCTTTGATAAAATTTCTCTACATGTAGTTTAAAAAATTATCCATATGAGGAGTAATTCATTTAAAAACTAGTCAAAAAAATGAAAAATTTCATAGATTCATTGTTCTATATATGATAAAAATACATTTGCATACATATTCAAAATATAATATAAAGATGATATAGGCAAGAATCAAAATATTGAGGGATAGACTCTTACCTGATCTGAATCCATTGAATCATGGTCATTCCATGTAGAAATTATAGGCTTAATAGAGGTAGCCAACTACGAAACTTTCTTAGTGAAACTGTGTAAGCAACTCATTATATCTTTTAACCCTTCATTTGAGTTGGCATGATATTGTGAGGCTCTTAGTGGGTGTTCAATAGATGGATGTGAAATATTTGTTGATGAACTAGATTGATGATTATGTTGTGATTGTCATTGATGGACACACACTTGCTATGAGATCACTTTGTGAATGTATGAATTATGCTCAACCGGTGATTGTTCCAAAATGGTATCATGTTGTAGTCTTTAGACTATTTATATTATGAAGAAAGTGTTTACCAATCTCGAGCGGCATAGAGAGATCAAACGGTTTAAGGATCTCAAGTGGAGTGGAGAAAAGGAGCCAGAAGCGGTAGTTATCTTTTTCCCAGTCTTTAATTTTTGTCAACTGGTAATCTATTAAACTAGTATTACTCTGAGTTACCAACCAGTAATCGGAAAAGTTGTATAAACTGGTAATACTCTTTGATGAGTTACCAACCGGTATATTTTTGTGATGAGTTACCATCCACCAACACTTTGACGGTAATTTTGTGTCATGTTATCAAATGTGTCTAGATACAATGAACCTAGGAACTTGCAATGTAATCCTATTGGACTGACATGAAATCAGATTCCTTTTTAGGACATCATGTCTAGGGTTTTGTATGCGTATGTATGAGAGTAGCTGTTAGGTTTTGGTGGTCATTGAAGCTCTTGTTTGTGCGATCTTAACTGAGAAGATCAAGTCTGTAGAGTGTGGATTTATTGAAGACTAAAGTAATGCTAATGAGAAGTAGCTATGAGCTACAATGGATCTAATCAAGCAGACTGTGCCATTTGCTAGATCATTCACTTGTTGATTACTCACATCTTTGACAAGTCAAAAACCCTTAACCGGGTAGGCCCAAAAAAATCTTTGTAAATCCTCTAACAAGGTGGTTCACATCTGTGGATCTGAAATCCTCTCACAATGTAGTCTTTAATCGGACTTGTCTCCTAATAGAGACTGAGATTCCTAACAGGATCTATTCTAGTAAAGAACATTGTATGACCTTAACCGGTCTAGTTACTATTCTATAGATAGTTACCTGTGACTTTCATCTCACCGTGGTTTTTCCCATTTGGGTTTCCACGTCAAAATCTCTTGTGTTATGGTGATTGTGCTTCTATGGGTGAATGCCTTATTTTCTATTTAGTCTACATGTGTGTTAACCGGTTTGTTTGTTAAACTATTTTACCGGTTTACTGCCAAACTGTTAAAGTGTTTAAGTACAGTATTTTTTTGTATAATAATTCACCCCCCCCCCCTCTTAGTATTCATCAATTGGTATCAGAGCCAACCTTTCTATAAGTCTAACCACTTGGAAAGAGATATGGAGGAATACACTATAAGGGAACTTACTCATCAGCTCACTCAGACTGAGCAAGCCTATGATGAACTTAAGGTCAAATATAAGGCCTCTTAAGCAAAAAGAAGAGAGCATGCTAAAAAACTGATGGAGCTAACTAAAAATAGTTCTTTTGATGAAGCAGACATGGAAGCCCTAATTCAAGAAGTTGAAAAAATGAATGAGTCTAATGCCAACCTAAGAAGGGAACTTGAAGACCTAACTATCAAAATGTATCAAGATCTTGAGATTTGGAGGAAAGCTGAAGATCTGGTAAAAGATAAAGATCATGAGATCTCCAAGCTAAAGCAAGAGATCGGTGCACTTACCGCTCATTTTCATGAAAGCAAAATGGAAAAAGAAGAAGTGCAAGGTGAAATAAACATGGCTATCTCTGAGAATGCAACCTTGAAGGAATCCAATGCTGCCATTTCCAAAGAACTCACTGATTCAAAGGAAATACTTGCCAAATTCAATAAGAGCTCTGTCAAGCTAGAGCAGAAGCTTGAATCAACTAAACCAGTAAAGAATGCCAATGGACTTGGTTTCTCTTAATATGAGGAAGGTGAGACCTCTGGAACAAAAAGTGGAGCATCAAAGAAACAACTAGCATCAAAGGATAAAGGTAAGCAAAAGTTCAAACATGTTTGCTTTAATTGTCTCAAGGAAGGACACACTGCTAATGTATGTAGAAGTAAGGCTTACAATAATTTTCCTTATTTTCTAAACAATAAGCCTAGACCGAATAGATTAAGTGGAAATTGTTATGCATGCAACAAGTTTGGGCATAGAGCATTTGAATGCAGGTCTATCATGCACAATACCAGAAGGTATCCTCAAAGGAGTCAAGGAGTTTTTCCTGAATCCTCTGAGAACCGGAACCCAAACCGGTTTAATACCTATAGTCATTAGTCTAGTAGCAGTGGCTATCAAGCAACAATTGGATGGAGAACAATTTGTGTGATTTGTCATGGTCATGGTCACACTGCTATAACATGCAGAAGGAAGAATGGAAACATGAATAATGGACCTTGGAGAGCACTTGGAATGGTTTGCTATCACTGCAACAAACCAGGTCATACAACAAGATTCTACAGAGCAAGAAAGAGTATATCGGATGATATACCGGTCACTCCGGAAGGAAAGATTGATGTTGAAATTGTTCAAGAAGATATGGAGAAAACTTGGAAGAAGAAGCAAGAAGAAGTGATTCAAGTAGAAACAGTTTCTATACCTAGTGTGGAAGTCATTGAATCGACAAACTAAGCATCTGGAAAATCTTAGGGGGAGCAAATGGTGAAATATCACGAACCCCCAGTTTACACCGGTAAAAGACCTCAACTGGTATGTGATACCTATCAATTGGTAGAAGACCGGAAACGGTAAAAGGCAAATTAGGGTTTACACCCTAATAGTGGAGCATTTATTGTGGTAGGTGAAGAACTTGTTTAAAAGAATTTTTCAAAGTCATTTTTCACTTATCAGTTCACGAGCGAAGAATTTTTCAAGCATAGAGCGAAGAAAAGCGATTCAAAGAATTTATCAAAATCGTAAAGAAGAATCAGAAGCAAACATCTGTTGGTGAAGTGTAGAACACAAAGCAGTATTTCAGCAACCAAAGGAGTGTGTAGCAAAATTTAAATTGCGAGACCTAAATTTTGACTTTTGAAGGTATTTTTCAAAATTCTCTGTTTATCATGGCTTTCGCATCACATACTAGTTCTAGTGTACCTGTTGATACTGTAGACTTCATTCAACGGAAAGAAAAATACAATGCCCTATCTCAAATACCCGTTGGTATTATAGTGGAGGAAGGCATTTCTGATTACATTGATTGTAAGATTGAAGATCTAGGATCTCTGATGATCCATTCTCAGTTGAGTTTGTTCTGTGGAAAGGACAAAAAGATTAAACCAGAATTCAGCATTCTGGAAAAGAAGAAACTTCACAATGTTGTCTATTTCCTTGAAGAATTTTTAAATGATCACATCCGCATTATTCTGAGCAAAGTACACGGTGATAAAATTTACTTAGAGCGGACGCATGATATTACACCGAAAGCAATTCATGCCATCACCGGTTTCTACAATGTCGGTGAAGTGCTAGCCCTAAGGAAGATCACCAAGATGGAAATGACCAAGCTCACTGGTTCTATGAGCGATTCACGGGGAATGACTGTCAATTCCATCAAGGACGATCTGGTCAAATATGTGTGTATGGTGATAGGATACTGGACATTCCATGCCAGCAGATCAACTCTATCTCTGCTGCAGCGGTAAATGCCGCCTATAGGATGATCAAGGAAGATGCATCATTTGATTCATGCACTGGTATGCAAAGACAACTTCTGTTGAACCTCAAGTCGGTCAAACAGGACAATGCCCTAAAATTTAAGTTTGGACAACTATTGGTTGGGTTGTTCTTCTACTTCCAAGGCTATTTTCTAGGAGTAGGTGATATTCAGTGGTCTGTTGACCAACCAGTGACAAAGCAAATCAAGGAAAGCCTACAAGCGGTAGGAACCGATTATCTAGAAGTGGTGAACAAATATTTTGATGAGTTCAGATGCAAAATGAACCAAAGAGTAAGAATATCTGGTGATATTGTCAAAAAGTATGAGGAGGACATCTACTTCACCATCAAAGTTGATGAGTGCATAATGGAGGCGGTTGAGCCTAGACAGGAAGAAGTAGAACCGATGGGATATGAGGTAATGTATGACATGTTAGATGGGCATGCCTCTACCCTAATCACCTCGCCCCTTGATCAAAAGGAAAAGAGAACCGGCACCTATTTGGAAAGGGTTACACCGGTTGAAGAACCCTCAGTAAAGAAGGGAAAGGCAGTGCCTTCATCATCGGCACCGGTTACCATAGCAAGTCCCAAAGTGACCAAGTGATCACTAACAAAGAAGAAACTGGAAGCGGAACCCGCCAAAGTCTTTGAGAGGAAGTGGAAGACAAAAAGAAATACACTAGCCTCAGAGGACACTATTTCTGAAGAACAGCCTAAGAAGACTAGGCAAACTAGGAAAAAGACAAAGAGTGAACCGACAACATCTGCACCAGTAAATATTGATATTTCCTCTTACAAACCTTTGACACATTGTCAAAGAACAATTAAGAATATTAGAAGAAAAGTACCTGGTGATTTGAAAGAGTGCTTTGATGATTTTAATGATGATGAAAAGAAGGAAGTTGAACAAGAAGTTATCAATTATTTATGTATTAATGACCGGTGGCCATCAGAAATTAAATCTCTGATTCTTTGTATAACTCTTTAGATAACAAGTGGCGCATTGCCATAGAAAAGGAACAAGAAATAAGAGAGGAAGTATTTGCACAATACTTTCCTGATGTGCCTAAAACAGAACTATATGAAGTGGTGGAGAGATATAAGGGCCTCTTCTTCATGAGAAGAAGAAGAATCCTGTTATTGGAAGGAAAAGTTCTAGAAGTGGTCAAATATACCCACTCCCTTGCTCAATCAACTTTGAGACTGCATGAAGTGGCAGAAGCCATCAGGAAAGCTGAGCAAGAATCGGAAATCACTCAACTAGATGAAGTATATGACAGTGAAGGAGAACCGGTCACTACTCAATTGGACCCGATTGATGTTGATGCCTTGAATGATGAAAATGTTACTCCAGATGCACCAACAAAAATAGAAGGTCGAGAGAAATAGGAAGAAGACAAGAGAAAACAGGCATAGAGAGAGAAGAAGAAATAGGAGGAAGAACATAGAAAAAAGGAAGACATGGAAAAGAAGCAAAAGGAAGAAGAGAAGAAAAAAGAGAAAGAGGAGAAACAAGAGGAAGAAAAGAAAAAGGAAGAGGAGAAGAGGAAAATAGAAGAGGAAAAGAAAAGAAAGGAAGAGGAGAAGAAGAAACAAGAGGAAGAAAAGAAGAAGAAGGAAGCGGAACAGGAAGAGGAGAAGAAAAAGGAAGAGGAGAAGAAAAAGGAAGAGGAGAAGAGAAAGGAGCAAGAAAAGAAGAAGCAGGAAGAAGAGAAGAAGAAGAAGGATGAAGAGGAAGAGAACCTGAAAGAAGAGGAGAAAAAGAAGGCATAAGAGGACAAGCAAAGAGCTAAAGAGAAAGAGGGAGTGGCACAAAGCACTCAGATGGAGACCCCAAAGGCAACTGGTAGTCAAGACAAACCATCTGACATTACTAGTCCCATTGACCTCTAGTCTGCAAATGAATCAGAGTTGCTGCAGAGCATTAAGCTTGCTCAAGAACGCCTGGAAGTAATAAGGAGGAAGAAAGAGCAAGATGTGATCCAAGTTGCAAAGGAAACTCTTACCGGTTTGATACCCGATACCAACCTCCCCAGTACTTATTCCTCTCTTGCACAATTAAAGCTCCTATGCACAGTTGTAGAAGACCAGGTGCAAATCTTGGAAGAGGTTGCAGAAGCAAATGTCAAGAAGGAGCATCAAAAGGATCTGGACACTTCCTTAGTGAAAAAGTTAACAGAGCTCCAGTCTGATATTCAGAAGGCACAGAAGGACATTAGAGATGCAATGGATGAGGGAAAACTATTGCTAAGTAAGATATGTCAACCTCATTTATTCTGTGATGATGTGCTTGCTCAGAAAGCCAAACTGCAATCTGATATGCAGTCATTTATAAGCACCTTCAAGACGCCATATGATTCCTTCTCCATATATGGACAAACCGCTCACCAATTTCAACTTCAGTGTGCAAGATTAGAGGCAGAGATAAGCAACCGGACACGTAATCTGAAGGAACTTCAACTAGTCCTACTGCCAAGATGACAAATTCTTTAGAAATGCTATCTAAATCTGGATGCCCTAACGGTCACTCAAGAGATGAGTACCTTGGATGCCATGGAAGAGCAAGTCTATCAGATGCAAACAGAGAATGAGGTTGCTACCTCATTGCTTGAATCATGGTCTTTATCCATAAAGACATTTATGCAGGATTTTAAATCAGTTTTTGACAAGTTTCACTCTTTATTGTCATAAACTTTTTTAAATCAGTTTTTAATGCTAATGGAACAGTTTTTTTTCAGCTGTACTTTGTCATTGTTGGCAAAGGGGGAGTAGTATTTTGTATTAAAAAATTTGATGCATGCTATGCATACTTTCATGTTTATCTCAGTAAGGAAGTAGTATACATTGTATTTTCTACAAAAGGGATAGTGTATATGCTTAGGGGGAGTAATTTTGCTTATGGCATAATTTTGATGTAAAACACTTAGATGTCAAAAATTTTCCTAAGTGTTGCCATCAATGCCAAAGGGGGAGATTGTTGGCATTTTCATGATTATGTTGTGATTGTCATTGATGGACACACACTTTCTATGAGATCACTTTGTGAATGTATGAATTATGCTCAACCGGTAATTGTTCCAAACCGGTATCATGTTGTAGTTATAGACTATTGATGTTATGAAGAAAGTGTTTACCGATCTCAAGCGGTATAAAGACCCAAGCACCATAGAGAGATCAAATGGTTTAAGGATCTCAAGTAGAGTGGAGCAAAGGAGCCAGAAGTAGCAGTTATCTTTTTCCCAGTCTTCAATTTTTGTCAATTGATAATCTGTTAAACTGGTATTACTCTGAGTTACCAACCGATAATCGGAAAAGTTGTATAAATCGGTAATACTCTTTGATGAGTTACCAACTGGTATATTTTTGTGATGAGTTACCATCCACCGACACTTTGACAGTGATTTTGTATCATGTTATCAAATGTGTCTAGATACAATGAACCTAGGAACTTGCAATGTAATCCTATTGGACCGACATGAAATCAGATTCCTTTTTAGGACATCATGTCTAGGGTTTTGTATGCATATGTATGAGAGTAGCTATTAGGTTTTGGTGGTCATTGAAGCTCTTGTTTGTGCAATCTTAACTGAGAAGATCAAGCATGTAGAGTGTGGATTTACTGAAGACTGAAGTAATGCTGAAGAGCATTAGCTATGAGCTACAATGGATCTAATCAAGAAGACTGTGCCATTTGCTAGATCATTCACTTGTTGATTACTCACATCTTTGACAAGTCAGAAACCCTTAACCGAGTAGGCCCAGAAAAGCCTTTGTAAATCCTCTAACAAGGTGGTTCACATTTGTGGATCTAAAATCCTCTCACAAGGTAGTCTTTAATCAGACTTATCTCCTAACAGAGACTGAGATTCCTAATAGGACCTATTCTGGTAAAGAAAATTGTATGACCTTAACCAGTCTGATCTTAACCAATCTGGTTACTATTCTACAGATAGTTACTTGTGAGTTTCATCTCACCGTGGTTTTTCCCATTTGGGTTTCCACATCAAAATCTCTTGTGTTATGGTGATTGTGCTTCTATGGGTGAATGCCTTATTTTCTATTTGGCCTACATGTGTGTTAACCAATTTCTTTATTAAACTATTTTACTGGTTTACTGACAGAGTGTTAAAGTGTTTAAGTACAGTATTTTTTGGTATACTAATTCACCCCCCTCTTAGTATTCATTAGAAATTATAGGCTTAATAGAGGTAGCCAACTGTGAAACTTTCTTAGTGAGACTATGTAAGCAACTCATTATATCTTTTAACCCTTCATTTGGGTTGGCATGATATTGTGAGGCTCTTAGTGGGTGTTCAACAGATGGATGTGAAATATTTGTTGATGAACTAGATTTGCACTTCATACTTGCTTCTCTATTATTGTTTTCCATCTAAAATACAATGTCGATTTTAACATATAGTCAGTCCAAAAAAAAATTAATGAAATAACACAATGTATATTGAACCAAAAAGCCATACACTTACTCCTAATTTTTCCATTTTGGCTTGCAACCTGCCTCGGCCAAATGACATATATTTAGCGCTCACATTATCTCTTGATCTCTTGCCTTTGTGACTCATTGTCAAATATTATTCAAAATGCATGCTTTCTTTCAATGTCTCCCACTATTTTGGAGATAGAGTGGAGTAGTCAGACCTCTCTTTTCCCTCCACGATTGCTTTTCTGCAATTGTATCTAAAATTGTTCAGCAAAAGTCTCATCTTATTTTTATAATATTTTCTTGTAATTTGTCCACCAATAGTTTCAAAGGCATTTTCCATTTTTTGAATAACATTTTCCACACTTTGTGGATCTTGGTCTGCAAAATTTGATTTACAAATAACCAAATGGTCCCTACATCTGACGCCCAACTCAGTGGCCCACCTTGCAGCATTTTGCCCAATGGGTTCACCATCTCTTGACTCCTCAACAAAGAATGCCTTTTTCCCTTCTAATTTTCTTTCTTTTGTATTCTTCTCTACGGATCTATATAAATCTTGACTCAATCTCTTTCTTTTAATGAAAGTAGCCACATCTTCTGTTAAACCACTGCCAATATTTCTAGTGATCTAATACTTCCATCAAAAGTTACAGATGCAACAACTTCACTCTGAGCCACTGGAACTTCATGCTCCTCTGCCACATTATATGTGGCGTGAGTAGATAGATCAGTAGTGGTCTCTATAGATTTCACTTCAAACACATCCTTTAAACTTGATTAAATCATCTACAAATTCATTGTTCCTTTACTCTCTTGTTTTTCAATAATTTCTCTTAGACTTTGTGCTAAGAGATCACTATGTGGTATATCAGGCTGCACATCACCATGTGGTATATCAGGATGCACATCACCATGTGCTTTGTTAGATTGCACATCACCACAACTACAGTTTTTACCAAGTACATTTGTTGAGTCACAAAAATGTTGGCTTCTACGAGTTGGCTGCATTGTATCTTTACTTTCTTTTTTTTTTTTCTCTTCTTTTTCTCTGCACTGTTTTTCTTGGCTAAAAAACAAAAAATATATCATATCACGTCTTATGTACATAAAACTCTTGTCTATAAATTTTTTTTTAACAATATTAAATAAATAATATACTACTTAGTGGATTTGCAACCTGCTTGAAACCTAGATGTGATAAAAATCATTATTTTTGGCCACACGTTCTTCACGACAGCACTCATAATTTATGATTGGAACTTTAGAAATATGATCTATCATCTAATTTGTGCCTTAAATTATTTTTCCTCATTTCCAAATGTCCAAATAAACAATAATGTATAATTAGCTCATCAAACTGAAGATATCTCATTACTAGAAAAAAGAGCTTCATTTAGACAATCACTCACACACCACAAACAATAATAGTCTGCAAATAAGTTTGTATAGTGAGAATTAACTATCATAAATACCAATATATTGTAAACCCAAAGCATATCACTGTCATCAAATAAAATCATCATGCTTATAAAGACTTCAATAACTTCATGAGAACAAAGCCAAAGGGGGATTATTATTGTCAAAGATCTTCATTGAATAATGCGGCAGCGATGATACAAAGCAATAATGAACTTTTTCAGTTCACAAAGCATATCTCAATGAATCATAGTTTGATACATAGAATAATGGATCATCTAGAGCAGGTATAAGATAGTAACAACCCATACCATGATAGTCATAGAGATTGAATATTGTCATTATATAGTAGTCCAAATAGATGCAAAGCAATCCATGATACAAAGATAGAGTAAAATATAGTCTAAGATAATGGTTATATACAAAGACATTTCATCAAATTCTTGTCTTGTAGTCAAGACTGTTATAAGGCACAATTGACAGCCAAAATGTAGTGTGGTAACAAAGACTAAAGCTAACATACTCATATAGTAACTTTGTTCAACAGTAAAGCTTTCAAACAAGTAGTAGTTAGAAGGTTTGTGTCCTTACAACATAAAACAGTCTTAAAACAACATAAAAGTCTTAAATAAAAAGTCATAAAATGAGGCTCATCAATAATCATTTGCATTTCTAGGGAGATCAAAATCTTGATCACTAGTGTCTGTATCTGCTTGATTTTCTTCCTTGTCCTCATTTGAGAAATGTAATACATTCTCTCTCCCAATTTATTCATTTGTAATCAAAATTTATTCTTCAAACATTCCCTCATTGTCTTCATCCACTTCTTCGAATGTTTCTTGTAAATTAGCATATTGCCCATCAAGTATTACATCGACAACTTCCATGAATTTTCATTTCAAATGAGACTTTGTTTGAATGACATAAGACCATCCTAGGCTTCTTACATCATCAATTAGAAATGACTAGTTAATTTGAAGAGGGGAAACATATGACTCATCTATCTCTGATAAAAATTGTCATGTATTTGCACACAAATCCATACTCATCATATTGTACCATGGATCGTCGGATCCACTTATATTTATTTTAATAATATAGGACTATTTCAGCGAAATCCACTTGAATAATATCTTGGATGAATCCAACATAAAATTTATTATTTCCATGAAGAAATTAAATACTAACAACACAATCACAATTAGTCTTTCCTTTGTCTTTTTATTCCACTCTTAAGCGACTACCATAGGCCCACATTCCACTAAAATGCATAGCCCATAAATGTGGATATTGTGAAAGTTCACTTTCCTCTATTGTTATATCGTGACCTCCTTCTTTTGCATCATTAATTACATTAGCAATCCATTATTCAAATTTTGGAAAAGAATCACCTCCAATCAAATCATGACGTGTGGGCTTTTGAGGTTGATGTTTCATCCAAGTTTGATTATCTTCTTCATATTTTCTACATAAAATAATGACATACAAATAGGAAGATTAATAATATAAATGTGTAAATGCAATTGAAAAAATAAATTATTACGTAATTTATTTTTTACCTACACCACTTATCAAATGAAGATGTGTTTTGAAGAATAAAGGCATGTATTGAACTTCTTTCTTGATATGATAGCTTGAAGTGACATCCATTGCCTTCTAATACTTCACCTACAACTCGATCATCTTCATCATCATCCCATACACGTCGATTGACATTTTTAAAATTCTTCATATATTCTATGCAAAATCCCATGGCCTCTTGCATTGAATATCCCTCAGACATGCTGCCTTCTAGTTTTTCCCTAGTACGGATATTTTTTTTCAAAACCTTCATATATAATTCTATAGGATACATCCATCTCATTCTTATTGGGCCACAATGCTCTAGTTCATATTCTAGATGTATCAAAAGATGCATAGCAATGTTAAAGATTGCTGGTGGAAATTCTCGTTCCAAAAGACAAAGTACTTCAACAAGCTCCTCCCTCAAAATATCAAAGTTTGAAGGATCTAATACATGTAAGCTCATTCTCTTTAATATTAGGCCCAACCTTATAATTGCCAATCTTGGCCCCTTTGCCAAACTTGATACATTTACCACAATAGGTAAGATATTCTCAATTATGACATGATAGTCATGGGTCTTGAGTCTTCTTAAGTTATTAATGTCAGTTTGAATTTTGATGCTACTACTTACATATCCAGTGGGAAAGCAAGTCTAAGACATCAACTGTAAGAATTGTGCATGTTGTTCCTTTGTCCACACGTAAGGAGCACCAGGTTTTGTATATTTTCCATTATCATATTTTTCAACCCAAATATTTTGATGAATCTTTATTTCTCGAAATTCTTCACATGATGAAATAGTATCTAAGGCACCAAAAAGAGTTTCTATAATAGCATAGGCTATATTTTTCTCAGTATGCATAAAGTCAACAGTATACCTAGTGGCTATATCCTTAAGTATGGTAACTTATACAATATGCACAACCATTTTACACTGCTTTCATTACATGGATCATTTCTACTACCCGCAATCCCATCATTTTCAATAAATGACATTCTTTTCTGTCCATACTCAATAATGTAATCACCTGTTATTAGCAATGGTGCTTCACGATTCTCTTCTTGACCATTGAAATGTGTTTTTTGTTGACGATATGGATGATCCATTTTAAGGTAAGAACGATGCCCATAATAAATGCACTTACACAAACTTCTTGAATGCCTCACAAAATCATTAAAGTTGCAAGTAGAACATCCATGGTATCCATGAACAGAGAGACCAGATAATGTGCCATATGCAGGAAGATCATGAATCATAAACAATAAGGAAGCTCTTAAAGTGAATTTGATTGAATGACCATCCCTTAAATATTGAATTGCTTCAATTCCTTTCCACAATTCCATTAGCTCATCATTCAATGGCTCTAGATAAGCATCTATTGTTTATGAAGTCACACTTTTCTTTCTTGGTATAATCAGTGATAACATTGAGAAAAATGGTTTAGTTGCTAACCATGGAGGCAAGTTATAATTATTAGAAACACTGGCCAAGTTGACCATTTAGTACTTTGATCTGAGAATGGGTTCACCCCATCTAGAGCCAAACCCAGCCTTATATTACAAGGATCTTGAGAAAAATTAGGCCATCTATTATCAAATTCCATCCACGTCCTTGAATCAGGCACATGTTGTTGTTTTCCATCAGTGCTCTTATTTTGGGCATGACGTTGCATAAGCTCAGCAATGTCTCTACACCTATACATTCAGAGTAATTGTGGGATTATCGAAAAGTGGCGAAGAACTTTTCTAGGAACCACAATTGATTTCAACCCTTGTCTATACCTCGCTTCATGAAATTTCAGACATTCACTGTCACTTACAACATTTTTGCAAAATAATACACAACCATTCACACATGTGTGGATGTTTTCATACCCCAAGCCGAGCTTACTAATTTTCTTTTTACATTGACTTTGTTTTGTTGGCAATGTGGAGTCAGTTGGTAACAATGAACTTAATAATGCCAATAATTGATCTACACTCTCATTTGTCCAACCATGCACCACTTGTAAGTTAAGAATTTGAAGGATTGTTGTCAAATGACTTAACTTACAATTAGCATAAACAGGCTTTAAAACATCCTCCATTGATTTGGCCCAATCATCTTTTAGACCCTCATTCAACATTCTATCAACTTCAAACCCTTCGTCAAACATTTATGCTTCTTCATCTATTCTTGGTGCCACTTCATCTATGTTTGTTGCCACTTTGTCTATGTTTACTGCCTCTTCATCTCTCACAATCTGCAATTCTATCATATATTCATAATAATTTTAATCCCAAGGGCTTATACCACTATTCCCACAACTTATCATATGTCAATAAATCACATTTTGTTTTTCACCTTTCCACCAAGACAATCATTGCATGGACATGGATATTTGTCCAAGCTCCTCTCATTAGATACTCTTTCATCATGTGCATGACATTTCTCTGTAGTAAACCTTCAACATTGATCCATCTGTTATATTTTGCATTCTAGTATTAATTTAGTTTCTAATTCCAAGAAAAATAAATAAATTTGAAAACGGAGATGCCAAAACATTGTTGAAAGTAGTCACTTTTAATAGAGACCGTAATAAAAAGAAGAGGATACAATGAGTCATTGTTTTGAGATCTATCTTACATTTATTTGAAGTTTACCTACTAAGAATGGAATATGTGTGTGTTTCCTATCAGCTTACTTTCAGCAATGAGGGTTTCAAATTACCTCTAAATTTGCTATAGAGGGCCTCATTGACTTCAAATTCATTGCAACAAACTTTGATTCCTTGCTCGCCTTTTCAAAAGTCTCCAGGTCCTATCCAAACAAGCTTTATCACCCATGCAACTGCTTCAGTACCTGTCCATGAGAATAAAAAATGTAAAAAATAATCCAAAGATGGCACATTCAAGGCACAGTCAAGTAACTAGTAATATTCAATGATGACACATTAATGATTTATGCTCTGATGCAAAGAAATTCAAATACAAGATAATTATGAAAGTTTTGTTTAATACATAAATTTATACAAGATTGAAATCACATTTTATATATCTTACTATCAACATAGTCATTGCACTTTATTTGGTGCAAGTGCTAGTTATTATACTTAAAATATCTTTGTCACAATAGAAAGGCGACATTAAAGTAGGATAAGTAAAGATTTGCGGATTTGAAAACTAACTCATCTACGAATGACATACCCTATTAAAAGAATATTTATCCTAAACTTCTCAAATAAGATTTATCGTAAACTGACAAAATTCAAATTTCTTTATAAAGTTAATTTAATTATATTTTCTTTCGGTTCACCCTCCTTTCTCTGATATGATAAAGATAAGATAAGATAAGATATTTTTTAATGTCCACGAGGCTAAAACATAGCCTATGGGACAACCTAACAAATTAAACCAACTTTAGTAACTCATTTCTTTTCGTGTGCAAGTTGACGATAAGCACACCCAACTTCTCAATGTTCTCCTCATTGAATAAGTTGTACCAAGAGCAATCATATAAGATATTAATAAATTTGTCCCTGCTGTCCTTGTAAGCCTCACATTCTAAAATAAAATGTTGTTCAGTTTCCATGTTCCCAAAATAGCAAAAAGTGCAAACTCTCTCTTCCCAAGCCTCTTTTGGCCTCTTCCAATGCCCAGTCTCACAACGGAGTTGATGAGAGTTGGTTCTCAATTGGGTGATAAGGATTTTAGCCCTCCATGAAATGTTGGCCCCAATGTATGTTTTTTGAAGTTGATTGCATGTGGGATTAAACTCATTGATATAATGTATTTTCTTCCTTCCAAGCCCACTTTTCCAATCCCTCTTGTATAATTTATCCATAACGAAGACTTTGATGTCTTTTTTATTTACGAGACACATATTGAGATGGATATTCCATTTACTCATCCACTTGATGTTTTGTTGCATCCATGTCCTTTTCCATTTGCATAATATATCATTGAGGACCACTTTAGGCCATCTACCTTCTTTCATTTGTTCGGTTCTTATCAGATAGCTTATGAGATGAACCATAGCAAGTGCCTCAATAGGGGAAACCCCCATTTCACTAAGCAAGATATCATATGGAACACTGATTTTGATTTTGAACTTGCTAGTGATCATATGTTGTTTTGATTTAGAGCCGACTCTTGGATCGATTTTTAATAGAATTTTTGAAAATACAAATTTGTGGGAATTGAAATGAAGATATGTTCACAATGAGTCAATTGTGCAGGCATAGATAATGGGACATCATGGATTTTGGTCATGTCATAACTCCATATTTGGCTTTTGTGGATGACTAATGGAAAGCAGATGAAAGCTATGCACTTTAAAGGTCACTTACAAATGTTTGATGGCCACTCCTTCTAAAATTGAAAGCGACAAGAAAAGTGCAGAGTGGATTTTAGAGTAAGTTATCAAGCACTGCAATGAGGATTGGATTATTTATGGACTCATCAGAGCTCTTCCTGTTTCAAATGAAAATTTTAAGCTCAAGAAAATGATGTTTCTCAAGAGTATTTCCTCAGACCTTTCGAAGGGAATCATTTATGAGAAAATCCTAGAAAATCTATAGTCGCTCAAGGATATTAATAGGAAAATATGCAAAGATTATAATAGTGAAAAATTTATGCAGGAATTGTGTTGCAAACTAGTTGTGGAGTGTATAAATTTTTTGAGGGGACTTGCAAAATCAACTAGGATGGTTATAACAATGCTTTATGTAAGCTATGGACTTATCGTGTCGAGGACGCGAAAGATATAGAAATGGATGACGCATTTATTGACGTAAAGAAAGAGCTTCTTACAGTTGCTTCTAATCCTAAGATTCATGAAAGGCTTATTGAAAAATATAAACAAGATGATGTTTTCAAGTTTTTCCATTATTCTTAGAAATTGTAGCTGAAGATGTGGTGTGGGGAAGGTATAATCCCATAGCTGGACAAGATTTGAATCACGGTGTCATTACTGCAAGAATAACAATTCTTCATGTGAAATTGGAGTTCCTGCTTTTAGAGTATCTGACAACAATGAGAAAATCACTTCAATGATTCCTCCTCCTTGGGATGGTACATGATTTGATCCATTCACAATATTTTTGTTCTTTTATTTCATGTAATTACTCTTGTAAAATCACAGCCCTTGGGTGTTCGCGTGACATTTTTCACACATGGGTAGTTTTTATGGGATCTTTCTTCACAATTGCCTTTCTTTCCCAAAGGTTTTTCAGTATCCAAATATTCCGCCAAAAAGGATTAGCCAAATTATCAAATCAAATGTGGCAAAATTTGAAAAGTACACATCTGCATTGGAGATGTGAAGGTCATTGCACCTGGGAACTACTACTAGAGTTGTCAGGTGAAAGAAGTGGTAGAGATTGGAAAGTATACTTGGATATTTAATAGATATAATGATTTTTGTTTGACACTCAGGAGAGCACTTATTGATAGATTTTATATTTTGGGGAATGGAAAGATTCTTTATGGCTATTCTATGCACGTTAAAAGAATTCCATCCCTTAACTATTACTTTCATTCTTGACACAATTTCTATCAAACTTGATTAATTTATCTAAACTTGTGAAAAAATGTAGAAATCCCATAAAGTAGCTGCACCTAAAAATATTACAATTTTAAAATATGGAGAGCTTAAGTCTTAAATGACACAAAATTAGTGACAAGGATCATAAATAGACTTGCTATGATAGACATGATGGAAAGCTAAAAAGTATAAAGGAGACATATCATAGTCACATGGAAACATACAAAAAATGCACTCATGCTTCACATAAGAATCAAGGCAATCAATTCATTATTACATGGGCTAGTAACATGATCAATGATCACAACTACAAAGAAGCTATACAAAACAGGGAGAAAAGATAAAAAACAGTTATGAAGGTTTGAAGAGTTAACTCCCTCAAAAATAATGTTTTAGAGAAACATAGTCTAAGCACAAAGAAGCAATCAAAATCAGTTTTGACAGTCATGAATAGGTAGCATCTAGGGGCATTAAATAATAATCCTTATTGTTGAAAGTCAAGGAAAAGATATGAGAAGATTGATCCAAGATCTTGTTGGTAAACATAAATTCAAAATGAGAGCCAAACATCAATGTGATAGAGCTTAAGACTCAAAGATCGCAATGACTTTAATGATAGTCTTTGTCAAAGCATGATATGAATAGCCCAAGAGGAATTATAGTCATACAAAAGTCTTGAGACACAAAGCAGTTAAAGCTCAAAAGGGCAAGGCAAATACAGTCATAACAGTCATCTACCCAAAGGAGCAATAGAGATTCCAAGAAACAAAAAGCCACCATCAACGAGCTTCCAAAGACCATTAAAATGTACAAGGGGCACATGCACTCCTATTATGAAAATCATTATGGTCCTTCCAAGATAGACCTAGTGGTGACGAAAGAGATATATGCAGTCATGATCAAGTCTACTCAAGGTGTAGACAAGGTTAGGACAATATTAGGATAGAGTTACAATCATTAAGACAATAAGATAAGCCATAGAACGCTCATAAGGGAGATTTATTTAATGATTTAAAAGAAGCACTCAACCCCATGAGACAGAGCAACGATAGTCAAGATATCCAAGAGAAGAACACTCAATTAGCAAGAAGAAGGACATCATTATCTTTATAGAATAGAGGTCATAAAGCAGCACACACTTAGGTATGATAAAAGACACTCAAAACATTGAAGAGAAAAGTCAATGATCAAGTAATGAACATCCAAACCTAAAGCATCTACAATGGATATCACAACTAAAGAGAAAAATAGCTGCGTAAAAGAGATATCTATTGTAGTGCATATAGTGGCAGTTAAGTTGATTGCTCAAGAGGGACAAGCAATATAATCATGGTAGTAATGGTATATTTATTTACAAGTCTAAAAGGTTTACAAGATAAAAGTAGACAATCACTATTATTGAATAGTTGTAAACAACAGAGACTGTCTATTGATTTTTTATATGAATGTTTTACTAAGGTCTCTTTGTTTGAAGGGTGGACTAGAATAGTCTAGAGAAAGATTGAGAAACAATGCCATAAGAACAAGGATTGCAATAGTCATTAGGACAAAAGACTCTTAGTAATCTTATAGTCATGAAGCCAAAATGACAATAGAAAAGAACAACTATTTGCAATCAAGGCACAAAATAACAGTGCAAAGTCACAAGGGATTCTCAACCTTAAAGAACAACACTATCAAACCCAAAGAGAGTAGCACACTGAAGTTTCTAGATCTAAGTAAGAGTTTGATATTTATATAAAGAGTCATACATACCAAGATAGTGGTCCAAAGGATAATCTAACACAGAAATAGAGCCTTCATAAACTGTAGATAGAATGGTTCTTCTTGTCAATAACAAGAGCATTCATGGCCATATAGCTATTTCATGTCATGGTTAGATAAAGAGCAAACATAAATGAGTAATTACTATTATTTTTATGGTGGTATTGTTTTTGGGGTTTTTTGTTGTCCTACTATCGACTATGGATAGGGGTGGGTGGATTCAAAGCTCCTTCCTTGATTCCTATCTCCCAAGGCCTTGACTCCCTACTACATAGATTGAATTCAAGGGAACCCAACTGATATAGGAGGGCATGCCAATGATCAATCTCCTCTCTAGGTGGGTAGTTTATCTGATACAAAAATTGCATATTGCATACAAGAAAAAGACACAAAAAAATTATTCAAAGTTTTATAATTCAAAAACACAGAAATGTACGGTACCTATGTTTGTCAATGTCTTCCTTTGGTCTTCTTCTATCATGCGCAGTCTGCAGAGTGCAGATAAAGACCACTTTTTGCTTTCCTATTTTTTCCATAACAAAGTTTTGATTACAACATTTCATCCATTGGTATGGTTTCCATAGCTCCTCTTACTCCTGTCGATCGAAATTCTGATTTCCCGCTAATTTTTTCCTTGGCGGGAGTCATTTTATTTTTGGAAACAAATTAGCCTCTATTGACATCATTTACTTGGCATTATGGTCTTAGGCTTTGGAGGTAATTTTTTTATTTATTCTTTAAAGAATTCAAAACCTTTTAAAATTTCAATTATGACCTTGAAACCTATATAGGCCAGTTTTAATCTAGATAGATGAAAAATGGGTGACAATAAAAAAAGGGTAATCTACAATAAAAAAATATAATGCCATTTTGATAAACACTAAGATGTATATATACATATACATTTATTAGAATATATATATATATATAGACAATTAAAATATTTTTTAATTTTTAAATTAAGATAATATAAAGAATAATTTAAATATTTAAGGTAAAATATTTATTTTGTCTTCAAAAATTGTTTTAAACCCAAGTGAAATTGTTATACTTTTATTCTTATTATATTTTTAATTGAAATAAAAAAATATAATATAATACATCTGCTAATAAAAATAATATTTAAATAATAAATAATTTACAAACAAAAATATTAGGGTCAATTTTTTATATCATTTCCACAAGTACCTAATTTCTTTAAGAGAAGAGCCATACAATTATCTAGTCATTTATTTAGTCATTTATCTATCATCTATCAAATTAGTCATTTATTTAATCATTTTTATTTGTGTGGTCTCACCCGATGACCAAATTAGTCATTTATTTAGTCATTTATAGCTTTGTTGTAAAAAATGACTAAAATTTGGTCATTTTTACTTGTTGTGACTAAAAATTTTGGTCACGTAGTCATTTATTTGCCATATTTCTACTGGTGGTAAATAGCACGTAGCTTGTGCATTCCTTATTTTCTATAAAAGGAATACCAAGGTTGTATTAGGGGTTCTTATTTTTCTCATTTTCTAGGCAGGTAGAATAGGGTTGTGCATATTTTTAGTGCTTAAATAAATTCCTTAGAGAATGAAAGTAAAAACTTCTCAGTAATTTAAATTAGTTCATGAGTAGATTGTTGATTTGTTGCAAAATTGTCTCCATTTGTATTTCTAAATTTCATATGAATTAGAATGTTAAGGATGTTTTGATTTGTCTTGATATTTTCTTATCAATGAGTAATCATGTGTATGGGTTTCCTTCAAGGAAGGAATTAAAGTCTATGTGCAAATTACAGTGAGTCTGCAAAATATATTTTGGATCAACAAGAATGGTTTATGTAACAGAAAAAGGAGTTGCATTAATGTATGGCATTAATGTTATAAGAGCTCACTAATATGAAGTTATCTATTGTTTGGGTTTGCATTTGTAATCTAGGAATTGACTCAATGCCTAGGATAGACACTAGCCTATTGTTGTTCAGAATTTGTTTCAGAAACATTTCAAATCAAATTAATCTTCATTTTCCCCTTTTTCTCTTCATAAGTTATTTCAAATTACTTGTTCTCGAGTTTTCTCAAAGACACAGTGAATGGGATTAAGCTTAAATCTAAGGTGATGCATAAAGTGTCTTATGAGTCTAAGAATAGTCCATCTTTCATAAGGTTGTAGGCTGTGATATTGTGAAGATATTATCAATGCAGGCTCAAAATAGGAACACCCTCTTGAGTATGATGGAGCTGAAAGTGAAGAAACTTGTGAGAGCCTCATTACTGTTGGGTTTTCTTGTCCTTAGTTTGTTGACAGTGTAAATCAGTGTGACCTAGGATTTCAATCCCATAGCCTAGGGTTTTATAATTTCTCTTAGGATTAAGGATAATAGGAAAAAACACCAACACCCGCTACCCTGGGTATCTACCAGATCTTCTTCTTCTTTGTCATCTGAGATATCACATTCGCTACCTTCTTCAATATTTGGTGTAAGTTGTGAGTGTGGTAGTTGTGATGATGTACCTTAATAATCATCTTTTTTACCACAAACATTGCTAAAGTACGAATTTAAGGTTTTATGTTTTGTTGACCTCTCTTGGCCTTCACCACATTTAGGAGTCTTACCCTTCTTCCTGTTTGACATCTTTGATGAAATAAAGGCTGCAAGTGTAAAAATATATTTACTTGTTTAAGAAGCAATAATAGACTAAGATTATTTGCCCCTAGAACCTAGAATCTAGATGTCTAAGGTCTCCCTACTCAATAATAATTATATAAAAGTTTCTTATAGATTGAGATGAATAATGTTATAACACTTCAAAGAAACAATCACTTACCTAAGGATTCTCAAAGAGTAGCACAAAGCACTAGTAGACAGAAATGTAGCAATGGTTGTTCCTATCTATAATTTGGCTATTGATCCAAATTGAGAGCTCTAAACTGACCAAATTGTGTAAATAAAAATTTGACCTTTCATACAATCTTATACCAATCCATATTTGGTGAATATTGCAATAATTTTAAATGGTATACCAAATATTTGGCAAATCTCACTTAATTCTAACACGTCTTATGGAAACATTGGGTGAATGAAACATCGACAAAACATATACGTTATAATTTACTAGGTGATTATGGACCATCCATTGGGATGGAATCAATCCTCCCACAATATTGAACAATTAATGGTATTGGCGAATATTGGGGAGAATTAAGACACTCTTCCAGAAAATGTCGAGCGAATTGGGTCCTCATGCAAATTGAACTATTGATGGCTATTGGCAAATTGCATCGGTGCATTAAGGCACACTTCCAAAAACTGAGGTGAAAATATTAAATAGACCATTGTGATAACGTAGACTCTATTGGCAAAATATTTAAACTGTTACAAAAAATTAATGAAAATGAAGAGGAATTGAAATGAATTTGACTGGAAATTTATGAAGTCGTGGAAATCCGACCAACTAGATCGACCCAACTTATTTGTCATTTTTGAAATGTCCGATACAAAATATTCGCCACTAAAGTTTTCTCTAGGATATATGTTGATGTTATGGACAAACGTTATAATGCAGTATGATGGAGGTAATATAATGTGGTAATCTCTAGAAGATCCTTGTTCCAGAATTTGGAGTTCTCATTGATCTTGGTTTTAGTTATGTGTCCTGGTATTAGCTGTTCTGGTCATATCAATAGTATCTCTTCGAGTGTTGTGTTGTTGTATCCTTGGAATGCATGGAATCTATAGTTTGGAGATATTATATTTAATTTTATTATAATGGGTCAATATTCTTGAGTTTGGATGACCCTTCCCCGTAGGATTTGAGAAATACAAATCCATAGAACCCAAAGAAACCTGCATGCAAGAAACCTGTCACAAAGAAAGAGAGAGAACAAATACAAGGGTTTTGGCTCTGACAAAGTGAACAGATCTATTATCAGAGAAAAATGAATCAAGAAGAATGACAATAATACAAGAGATCAATCCTTATAAAAGAGATCAACACCGAAAGGAAAACCTAACCCTAAGGTGAGAGCATTTAATAATTAAATATTAATTATTAAATGACTAATATATGCATAAAGTGAAATCTTAAGAGGAGAGTAAAGTTAATTAATTACTTTACTCTAACACCCCCCCTTAAGATGAGCTACAATGCAGCTACAAACAATGCAAAAGAAAGCAAAGTAACTACAGTGCAAAAGAGGGTCCCGGCAACAAGGCCTGATCAGGTACCCGAATACAAGAAAATCTTTATAAAGTGGAGTAAAGGAGAAAACCCAGTGGGAGAAAAACTCCTCTCCAAAAAGAGATTAAGAATCATGCTGAAAAGAAAACATGAAGGAAGGAAGGCCTCACTGAGACCCCCCAAGGACAACTTCCTTCACCCCAAGCATGGAGCGCAACTGAAGATAGTGCAGAGATGCCAAAGGTTTAGTGAAGATGTCTGCAACCTGCTCCTCTGTAGAAATGTACTCCAAGATGAGACAACCATCCTAAATCAACTATTTGATGAAGTGCATGTGGATTTCAATGTGCTTTGTCCACTGATGCTTCACTGGGTTGCGAGAAATGTTAATGGCACTCTAATTGTCACACCAAAGAAGAGTGGGACAATCTGGAGGAAACCCAAACTCTGTCATCAACTGCCGAAGCCATAAAACCTCCTGACTGGCTAACACTGCTGCACGGTACTCAGCCTCTGTAGATGATAATGCAATAGAAGACTGCTTCTTGCAAGACCATGTAATAGGACCAGAACCAAGGGAAAAAATGAAGCCAGAAGTGTAGTGAATGCCATAATGTGGGGTGCCCTGAATGTACCTCAAAATACGTTTGGCTACTTGCCAATGGCTCTCATGAGGATCATGGGAGAACCGAGAGACAAGGCCAACCGCAAAGGAAAGATCAGGATGAGAATGTGTCAGGTACAACAAACTGCCAACCAACTACCTATATAAAGTGGGGTCTACTGAAGGAGTAGAGCAAGTGGAAGACAAAACAACACCTGACTGAAATGGAATGGGGGCAGACTTGCAATCAAGCATGTCAAATTACTGAAGCATATCAAGAGCATACTTCTCTTGAAATATGGAAATCCCATCCGAAGACTGAATAACCTATAGACCTAGAAAGAAGTGCAAGAGACCAAGATCTGTCATCTCAAACCGCTCCATCAAAGCTCTCTGAACACTTTGAATCATGGAGGATGAGCTACCTATAAGAATGAGATCATCTACATATAGCACAAGAATCAAAAGATCACCCTCCTGGCGCTGAATATACACTGTTTGATCAGAATGACAGCGTGTGAAGTGAGAGGAAAGCAGGAAAGAGTCCATCTTCTCATACCAAGCCCGAGGGGCTTGTTTGAGACCATATAATGAACGTCGAAGTCTACAAACCAAAGAAGTGTCCTGCACAAATCCCTAAGGCTTCTCCATATAGATCTCCTCATGTAGGTCTCCATGCAAGAAGGCAAGTGAAAGTACCAGGCATATAGAATTCATCTTGGCGATAGGAGCAAAGGTCTCAGAGTAGTCAACACCCTCTACCTGAGAAAACCCCTTCGCAAAAACATGGGCCTTATACTTATCAATAGAACCATCTGCAGCATACTTGGTACGATACACCCACTTGCACCAAACCAACTTTCTTCCCTTAGGAAGAGGACAAAGATCCCAAGTATGATTCTTCATCAAAGAAGAATACTCCTCATCCATGGCCCTATCCCACTCAAGGTGTCCTATCACCTCTGAAAACTTTTGAGGATCATCTGAAATGGCATGACTCAAAAGACTAGAACCAGATGTCTGAGCAAGAGTGCGACGAGTATCTGAAGGATCACCTACCAAAGAACCAGCTACATCAACAGTGTCACGGGCCCACCTCGGCAAAGATGGAGCAACTGGTGTTGTGGAGATGGTGGATCATCATCGACATCATCCTCAAGAGATAAGTAATCCTCAAGAGATGAAGAGGAAGGAGTAGGCAATGAGGGAGAAGCTAGTGATGGAGAATCCATCTGAGGATAGAGCTCATCAAACTAGACATCCCACCGAAATAGGACCTCTCTGGAATCAGGATCAAACAACTTGTATGCCTTAACATCCTCACAGTAGCCAACAAATATGAGTGGTCAGCTCTTCCTCTCCATGGCGTTCCGCTGAGCATCAAGAATAAATGCCCAAGCCTCACTACCAAAAACTCAGAATGTAGAAACATCAGGCTTGACATGGGTCCAAGCCTCCTCAGGAGTCATATGTTGCAATGCCTTATGAGGCATCCGATTCTAAATATAATTGGCACAATTGATTGCCTCAGCCCAAAATGAAGAACTCGAAGCTCGAGACTATATCATACAATTTGCCATCTCCCGTAAGGTTCTGTTCTTTCTCTCAGCAACACCATTCTACTGAGGGGTGTAAGGAACTGTAAATTGATGCTATAAACCATGCTCAGTGCAAAAATCTCTGAAAGACTGATTTACATACTCCCCCCCATTATCTGTGCGTATCCTCCTGATAGAAAGTCCAGATTGCTTCTCCACAAATGTCTTAAAAATCCTAAAAGAGTCAAAGACATCTGACTTGTACTTAAGAAAGTACACCCATGTACGTCTGGAGAAGTCATCAATAAAAGTGAGCACATAACGGGCCCCTGAAAAGGAAGGAGTCGTAAAGGACATAAGATCATTGTGTACCAACTCTAGGGCTGCCCTAGCACAAGAGGCTTGACCCTTAGGAAAAGGATCTCGATGATGTTTGCCAAGAACACAACCACGACATACACCATCCGTACAAGAAATCTGTGGAAGCCCAATCACAAGTGCCTGTGTACTCATCTGCTATAGATATCTATAATTGACATGGCCAAAACGCTCATGCCAAAGCCTGCTCACTGAATCTGCATGGGCTATAAGAGAGGAACCAACAGTGTCTGAACTCTCAAATCCATCAAAACTATATAAGTGAGATGCAGAATCCACACTCCCAATAGCCACAACCAAGTCAGGATCATGAAGATCTCGAATAACCACATCATGAGGTGAGAACTCAACTGTCTTACCAGAGCCAGAGTGGCAAATTTGATAAATGGATAGAAGGTTTGTCGAAATGTCAAGAACCAAAAGTACATCCTATAGAAACCACCATCCAATGAAACAGTACCGGAACCCTGAACAAAAAGTTGTGCTGAGTCACCAACTGCAATATGTCTAGTGCCGGTAGGGGCAAGAACGGTGACCAAATCCTCTGTGTGTGTCATATGGTGAGAGGCACCAGAATCTAGAATCCAAGTGGATGCGGAGGACATTGCTCGTGCAGAAAGAGCATGACCTTTCCCTGTGGGCTATGAAGGAGGCTGAGGTGCACTGATATTATGCTATTGCTTGGCTTCCTCCAAAGCCTCTAAACATTTCCAACACCTGGAAATGGGATGTCCTTCCTTGCCACAAAAACTGCAAGGATCACCAGATTTCTTCTTAGTCTTGGAGGAAGACTCACCAGACTTTGAAGATTTGCCCTGTTTAGAATTGGACTGTGGTTTTGAATCAAACTTAGGTGGTGGCTTGGAGGGATTCTCACTAGCCTCTGAATCTTTCTTAGGCTTCAGTTTCTGCTTCTATTTTCCTTTGGAGGACTGGGCTACCAATGCTTGGTTCTGTGAACCTGAAAGTGAATCCAACTGCTTAAGCTTAGCTTGCTCATGAGTCAGACGATCACAAAATACCTCAAAAGAAGGTATGACATGTCGAGCACCCAAGGCATCCATGGTGGAATAGAAGGTCGAAGAGAAGATCTGAAATGGACCCTGAAGCTTGGAGAGGATCAGGAAAATGCACTCTGTATCAGTCTTAGTCTTACCACAACCCTGCAAGATAGATCTTTGTTGTTTGAACTTCATCAGAAAGTCCTCAATAGAGGGAAACGAATCAGGTACCAAGGAAGTTAACTCTGCCTCAAGCTGCAAAGCTCTGAACTCGTTGACAGTACCAAAAAGTCCATCAAACTTGGTCCAAATGGCTCGAGGAGTGAGACAACCCTCAAGATGAAACTGGAGACTATCGGAAATGTGTAAAGCCATCAATCCCATAGCCTGATCCATATTGTTCCTGTGCTGCATAACCTCAAAGGGACGTGTCAACTAAGGTTGAATCTCATCCAAACAAGACCATAACCCTCAAGACTGGAGAAGAGTCATCATGCAACCCTTCCAAGTGTGGTAATTATGCGGTGTGAGAGATTCAATAGGTCTATCTGCCATCCTGTGAACTGTGCCTCAACTGCTCTGAATTTTTTAATTATTATTAAGTGGTCTTTCAGAACTAGACAGAAGATGTAGAAGGGGTTTGGTTGTTTGTTTTGGTGTTTTTAGATTCTAGTTTTCTAATGTAAATAATAGAAAGCAAGAAAAAACACCCCCCCACAATGCAAAAAACTAATCCCCAGTACAAACTGAAAGCCTGAAAATGATAGAAAGTAGTAACGGGTTGAGACAAAATTTTGAGCACCTAGAGAATTTACTGATGAAATAGACTATAGATCTGGAAAGAGCACAGAACCACCTTTCCGACGCCTATTCACTTTCGAAAAATGGAGCAAAAATGAGCAAGTTATGCCCCTCGGAGTGCAAAAAGGCTCATCGGACTTTGACTGCAAAAAAATGCAATCAAATTGGAGAAATATGAAAAAATTCCTATACCATTATAACGGGCTCAGAGTCAGATTTCCAACGCCTATTTGTTTTTGAAAAACGGAGATCGGACGCCCGATTTATGCCCGATTGTGTAAAACAGCTCCAAAAAGGCCCAAATGGGCCCTTAGAGCCCTCAAGGGCTTAAAAAAATAGGCCCCTAGTCATTTGGGCGACCAGGAGTTGGCGCAGGGAGCTGGCGGCGCGGGGATAGCGCAGGGGCAATGCCACTAGTTCGGGTGGAGAGCGGGAGGCGCACGGGCGGCTCGGGGGCCGCGGGCTTCGCCAACGGCGCGACGGTGGCTGCCTAGCCGCGGCCGGTGGAAACAGCCGGCGGCGGTGGCCGGGCAGTGGCCACCGGGCTGCACACCGGTGGCACGGGGCTCGGAGCTGGCTGCGCCTGATTTTAAAAAAAAACTGTGGTTTTTTAAATTTTTTTTGTGATTTTTTTTATTTTTCTGCCTCGTGTTGCGTGCCCTAGGACCGTACGGCCTTGGGGCAAACATGTTTTTGCCTTCTGGAGCAACTGTGTCCAAATCAGATGAATGTTATATGAAAATAGGGGTTTTTGGGCACTACGAGCTCAACGGTGAGGTCCATTTGGGCTCAAAGTGCACCAAAAAAAAATACCCCCTATTCCAAAATAAAAAACAGAAGACAAACACAGATCTGATGCAACCAAAACCTAGATCTCAAAATATTTCAAAAATCTGAACAAGTTGCAGCAGATATGGCTCTGATACCATGTAGGATTTGAGAAATACAAATCCACAGAACCCAAAGAAACCTGCATGCAAGAAACCTATCACAGAGAAAGAGAGAGAACGAATACAAGGGTTTTGGCTCTGACAGAGTGAAAAGATCTATTATCAGAGAAAAATGAATCAAGAAGAATGACAATAATACAAGAGATCAATCCTTATAAAGGAGATCAACACCGAAAGGAAAACCTACCCCTAAGGTGAGAGCATTTAATAATTAAATATTAATTATTAAATGACTAATATATGCATAAAGTGAAATCTTAAGAGGAGAGTAAAGTTAATTAATTACTTTACTCTAACATTCCCCACTTCAGTAATCTTGGCATATGCATTGATAAATTAGGTATGTAAAGGGAATCATCTAGAGATCTTACAGAGGCCAAAATGAGTGTCTTGCTAACATGTTGGGCTTGGCCGACACACTATTTTGTATTTGTGCCCTTCAGTATATATATACATATGTAGCAGCATGAGGCAATGGTATGGCATGAAGGTGTGTGTGAGAAAGAGATTGAGGAAGTTCATGAGATATGCGAAAGAGAGTTAGCAGTGAAGGTAACCATGTGTGAAGTGTGAGATGTGGACAATGAAGACAAATAGTGTTGTGTAGTGTAGTAGTCCTTCACTGGATCTATTGTAGGGAAGTTATACAAAGATCTCCAACCGGATATATTGTAATAGTTTGTAAATTTTAATCTGAGCTTAATCTTCAAACTGATCATATGCATTTGGAGATGCAATCCTTTTCAGTTCAACTTTTTCTGTTGCAGTGAGCATTTTGACAGTAAGTTGTTCCTTTGTATCTCTCCAGTGAGCAGTTCGATAGTGAGCCACTCGACACTGAGCCACCCCTTTTGTAAACACCATATAACTAGTTATATTCTCTTGAGAGTTAACACTCTCTGTGGTTTTTCCCATTTGGGTTTTCCACATATAAATCTTGTGTTTGTCTTGTGGTTGTGTTCTTCATTTTTTGTTTTATATCTGTTAAGTTTGTTTGATGAAGATGTTAGGATAACCAATGAATAACTGAGGGGGGGGGGGTGAATCAGTTGTTAACAGATTATAACAATTAATCCACTTAATAACCTTTAACTAGATTAAGTATCGGTAAAGCAGAAATAGATACCGGTAAACAATGCAACTTAGAAATTAATTAGATAAATAATGTAAAGAAACCATACCACATAACACCATGATTTATATGTGGAAAACCCAGAAAGGGAAAAACCATGGTGGGAAGCCTACCCACAGTCAAATGATACTTCTCCAAGAAGTATGTGTTACAATGAGGGGCCTGCACATGCAGGAAGGTACATTGCCTAGAGCGTACTACTCATTACAAAGGAGTCTCACTGACTACAAAGAGGCTACAACCATCTCAAGATAAATGGACAACAATCCAATAGAGTGAACTGCTAGAGATAGCATCTACCATACCTAATTACAGTCGCGGTTAAGATCAATACCGAAGGCCTTTGACCTCTTCCTTAATCCCAATTTGATCACCTATGATCGACCAAATCTCCTTCGCATATGATATTGCATTCCAAGACCACGATACATAATCCCCATTCTCTACAATGAGATCTTACATCATTTTATACCAACCCTAAGGTGTAAACCAATTAGGTTGGCCACCTAAAAGATATTACAATAAGATCATTACATACATTCATTTTAAAATGATATGCTATGTCGGCTTAAGACAAAAACAAAAATAACCAGCACATAAATCATCCTGAAACATTCCAATAACATGTAGAGTACACGTTAACATGATACCGGTTCATAACCTAGATAGGTACTGGACCTATTCTGGGTCCACCATGCCAAAGCGATGTCTTCAAGCAGTTGAAGAGCGATCAAAGAACATCTTCAACATCCTGAAATCCATGTAGAAGCTCCACCAACACCAATTATGTGTCCTGTCAAGATTCCTAAGTGAAAGCTCTGCCGATAGAGCCTTAAACCAATGTCGGGAAGGGTTTACTAGAGTGTATGATAGCATCTAATTACCAAGTCAATACCAACTGACCAAGACATTCTCCAAAAGAACGTACCACATTTAACCAATCACATTCCATAGATCCAAACATGTCGGAAGTGTCCAACAGATAATTTCTTCTACCGATAACACTAGATCTTCTACCAGTAACCAAAACCTGTTTGTCGGTAACCAACCATATCAGCTAGTGTTGGCATCAATGACAAAATGTCAACCCAACACATAATAAATTCATCCATAATTCCAACAATCTCCCCCTTTGGCATTGATGGCAACACTAGATGTGAAAAACATCTAAGTACCAGGAAATGCCAAACAAGTCTCCCCATGTGGAAGACAATCAACAATCTCTTGAATATCAATAACTCTCCCCTATGAATGATATCTTTGTAAGCCTCTTAATTGATTTTTCACATCACTATCACTCCCCCTTTGACATCAATGCCAAAAATATGACAAAAATATCAAAGAAAGAATATAAACCTCTAAATTTCAAAGATGACTACTCCCCCTAAGTAGTAGCACCACTCATCAGTGCCATAATGAATAATGTCTCCAATAATGCATGTCGAACTGATGACAAACTTCATCAATCAAGTCTCTATCGAAGGGGCAGAAACCCCTAACCTGTCTCTCAAATATGCAAATGATTCCTTAGATAGTGGTTTAGTGAATATATCTGCAATCTATTCTTTAGTGTTCACATAAACCAAATTGACTTCCTTTGCTTCTACCTTGTCCTTGAGAAAGTTGTACTTTATTGATATATGTTTTAGTCTTAGAGTGAAATACCAAATTCTTAGACATGTCAATAGCTACAGAGTTATTACAATAGATAACTACCGGTTCACTACAATTTACCTGATATCCTTCAACATTTTCTTCATCCACAAGACTTGACTACAATTAGTTGTTGCTGCCACATACTCAGCTTCTGCAGTAGATAAAGAAATGCATGACTTTTTTTTGCTGATCCATGAAACCAATTTATTTCCAAGAAAGAAAGCTCCACCAAAGGTGCTCTTCCTATCATTAGTATCTCCTACCCAATCTGAGTCAGTACATGCACATAAAGTGAAATCTTCATTTTTAGAATACCATAAACCATATTTTGTTGTTCCTTGCAAATATCGAAATATCTTCTTTACTGCACATTCATGATTTTCTTTAGGATTACTTTGATATCTTGAAACAATCATTACTGCATTCATAATATCCGGTCTAGTCTGAGTTAGATATAATAGACCACCAATCATAGACTTATACCTTGTCAGATTTACCAGTGTAGAAGTATCCTTGATAGATAATTTCTCACTTGTCACCATAGGAGTACTTACCGGTTTGGAATCATCCATACCAAACTTCTTCAACAATTCCCTCAAATACTTAGTTTGATAGATAAAAATGCCTTTGTCAGTTTGAGTAAACTACAAACCTAAGAAAAATCTCATCTCACAAATCATGGACATTTCGAATTCATTCTTCATATTGTTAGCAAATTCCATGCACAATTTATCTTCTCCTCCAAAAATGATATCATCAACAAATACTTCAATAATCAAAATATCATTATCAGTGATCTTACAATATAAGTTACTATTAGCACTGGCTTTAGTAAAACCAATCTTCAAAAGATATTTAATCAACATTGCATACCAAGCTCTAGGAGCCTATTTCAATCCATATAAAGCTTTCTTCAATCTGTAAACCATATCTTTATCATATGTCAGTGAAAATCCATCAGGTTTTTCAATGTATACTTCTTCTTCAAGTTCACCATTCAAAAATGCACATTTGACATCCATTTGATAAACCTTATAGTTATTATAAGCTGCATAGGCAAGAAATAGTCTAACAACTTCAATTCTAGCTATAGGTGCAAATGTCTCACCATAATTAATTCCTTCCATTTGAGAATATCCTTTACAAACTAATCTAGCCTTGTTTCTTACAATTTGATCATCCTCATTCAATTTGTTCCTAAAAACCCATTTAGTTCTAATAACATTCTTATTTTTAGGTCGGGGAACTAAAGACCAAGTTTCATTCTTTTCTATCTCATCTAATTCATCTTACATAGCCTTTAACCAATGTTTATCCTTACAAGCTTCAATAACAGTTGCCCGTTCAACTTGAGAAATAAGACATACCTCTTCATTTGCCATTTTTCTTCTTGTCATAACTCCCTTGTTCCTATCTCCAATGATTTGATGTTCAAAATGATTTAATCATACATACCTTGGTGTCTTCTGAACTTCAAGTTCACTGCCTTGATCATCAATCACATTTGAATTTTCTGATTGTGCCGATGTAACTATCTCAGTTTCCTGTACCGGTTGAGGCATTGTTGGTTCAATTATAATCATTTCCACTGCCAGTTCCCTATCATATGATATAGAATGATTTTTGTACTGCTCATCCACTTTCACATTAGCACTTTCCACAATTTTCTGCAATCTTTTGTTATAACATCTATATGATTTGCTTTGAATTGAATAACCAAGAAATATCCCTTCATCACATCTAGGGTCAAACTTTCCAATTGAATCATCTCTTTTGATATAGCATTTACTTCCAAAATTTCTGAAATACTTAACAGTAGGTGTATGTCCAAACCGTAATTCATAAGGGGTCTTATCGGTTTCACCTTTGATGTGAACTCTGTTGAATGTGTAGACTGATGTACTGACTGCTTCTCTCCAGTAGACATGAGGCAATTTGGCTTCCATCATCATAGATCTTGCTGCATCCAAAATGGTTTTGTTCTTTCTTTCCATTACTCCATTTTGTTGAGGAGTCTAAGGTACAGATAACTGTCTCATGATTTCATTTGTCTCACAATAACTGTTAAATTCATGAGAAGTGAAATCACCGCCATGATCTAATATTAAACATTTGATTTTCAATCCAGTTTCTGTTTCAACTTTTTCTCTAAAGATCTTGAATTTCTCAAAAGCTTAAGACTTCTCCTTAAGAAAAGTTACCGACATCATCGTAGAATAGTCATCAATAATCAACATGAAATAGCAATCAACATGAAATACTACATCATTAGATTTATCATGTTTTCTCTTAAAAGAAGTTCTAACTTGCTTTCCCAATTGATATTCCTTACATACCAGATTATGAGGCTTCATAATCTTAGGTGTATCTCTAACTGCCTTAGTTGAACTGATCTTAACAATACAGTAAAAATTAACATGACACAACCTCTTATGCCATAACCAACTCTCATCAATATGAGCAATCAAACATGTCTTGTTACCAGTGTTCAAGTGAAAGATATTACCTCCAATCTGAATACCAGTTTCAATCTCCAAACCAGTCTTGTTAATGATTTTGCATTTTCTATCTTTAAACTGAAGTTGGAAACCCTTGTCCACCAATTGACCAACACTCAAAAGATTATGCTTTAAACCTTTTACATAATAGACATTATCAATATTATGTTTACCATCCAAAGAAATAATACCTCTACCTCTAATCATACATACTTTGTCATCTCCAAATCTGACTTGACTGCCATTGTATTCTTGTAGGGATAGAAATTTTCCTTTATCTCCAGTCATATGATGTGAGCATCCACTATCAAATACCCATTCATCCTTATCTTCAACTTTTTCTGCCAAGGCCTTTTCTTCATTTTTGATAGCTGGTTCTGGTTCATCTTCCTTTAAAGCGTAGAACACCCATTATTTTCCATTATCAGATCCAATAGTAGAGTCATCCATCAGTTCATCTCCAGAGTCATCAGTTACTTCTTCCTCATCTGCTATGTAGTATTGTTTACTTTTCTTGAATCTATATTTGTTCTGGTTATGCTTAAATGATTTCTTAACTCTTTCTTCAAACCTTGCATTCCTTTTAGGACATCTAGATGCAAAATGACCAATCTTATTACATGAAAAACATTTAAAAGGTGCTTTTCCTTCATACTTACTTCCCGTCGGACCTTTAGGTACTTTTCTAGCAAATAAGGCTTCAAGTTGCTTAAATTCTTCATCTTCTTTCCTCATGTCTTCCAATTCTTTTGCATATAAAAATTTCCAATCACTTTTTCCAGTAGATGATGATGATGATGCATGAAAAGCAGGTTCAGACTTTACAGCTCCAGAAGATCCAAATTCTTCAAGCTCAAAAGCAGATAATTTCCCAATCAGAATGGCCCTGTTAACTAAAGAGTTTGCCATTGTTCTTAACTCATTAAATACAGTTGCCTTTATCTTGTAAGCCAATGGAAGGGCTCTCAAGACTTTGGAAACTATTTCATCTTCAGTAAGAAATCCGCCACAACATCAAATTCCCATAACAATCTCATTTACTCTTTCCATAAACACAACAATTCTTTCATTATCTTTCATCTTCAACTTTTCACATCTTACCTAGTTGCCATCAAGTTTAGCAATCTTGACAGTAGGATCACCTTCTTTCAGATTTTTCAATTTGTCCCACATAACCTTAGCCGATTATTTATCAGTTAATCCTATGATCTGTTGATCAATAAGTGCACACAAGATGGCTTCTCTATCTCTGGAATCATTCTCAATATTCTTATCCAAGTGTGTAGGAGCAGGATTGCCAAATGCCAGATCATAAAGTGTGTATCCTTTCTTAGTGATCTCCCAAATATCCTTGCCAAGACATCTAAGATGATTCTCCATTTGAACTTTCATTATCCCATAATTTGTTTCTTCAAGCTTAGGAATTTCTCTTCTGAAAATAGTTGTCAGTGGATTAGAAGTGTTAGCTGCCATAGGATCTACCTCAAGTGGTTAAGCTTCTGCAAAAGAGGACCAAAGCTCTGATACCAATTGTTAGGATAACTGATGAACAACTGAGAGGGGGGGGGGGTGAATTAGTTGTTAACAGATTATAACAATTAACAATCAAATAACATCTTCAGCATCCTGAAATCCATGTAGAAGCTGTACCAACACCAATTATGCGTCCTGTCAAGATTCCTCAGTGAAATCTCTTCTGGTAGAGCCTTAAACAAATGTTGTAAGGGTTTACCAGAGTGTATGATAACATCTGATTACCAAGTCAATACCAACTAACCAATACATGCTCTAGAAGAATGTACCACATGTAACCAATTACATTCCATAGATCCAAACATGTCGGAAGTGTCCAACAGATAATTTCTTCTATCCATAACACTAGATATTCTAATGGTAACCAAAACCTATCTGTCAGTAACCAACCATATCAACTAGTGTTGACATCAATGACAAAACATCAATGCAACACATAATCAATTCATCCATAATGCCAACAGAAGATTGATATCTATGTGGAACATTAAAGTTTGAAAAAAAAAATTATATCTATGGGAATACTGATTCACCCCCCTCTCAATATTCTGGTCCTTTCAACCTAATCAACAATCTCTAATATCCATTTGTCAGTTAGAAATAAAAATTCTTTAAACATCATGATCAGGCACAAGATAAGCAATTTGTGAATGCAAATGTTTATATCTATAAATAACATAAGTCACTTTTTCATTAACTCCTTTCTTACAATGAATCAAATCAGTCAAAGTAATCTTAAGAACAATGTTTTTTTGAAATTTTTGAAAGAAATCCTTATCTAATTGTTAAAAATAATTAATAGAATAAGGAGACAAAGAACAATACCATTGTAGGGCTTTATCTCTAAAAGTTCAAATAAATAATGTTTCCATGAGTCTTTGATCATGAGAGAAATCACTACACGAGGTTTGAAATTTCTTCACATGAGTCAAGGGGTCACCTTTTCCATTATATAACTCCAATTGGGGAATTTACATATGCTTAGGAGAAACCGCACAAACAATATCATCAAATAATGGGCTCACTACATTAGTTGTGGGAGCATTGAAGTTGGATTGAGTTATAGATGCCAATTAGTGTTGTAAGGATGGAACAGTTTGAGCTAGGTTATAGATAGTTACTTCAATGGAGGAATGATAATTTGACATATTGAATTGTAATGGAGGAGTAATATTGTTGTAGGTAGGTGCAGTTTGACAATAAGTTGGGGGGGGGGGGGGGGCGGCAATATGGTATGTTGGTATCAAAGATGGTTGTGAAACAAATGGAAGACTCACGAAAGGAGGTATGTAAGAAATAGGATTGCCCCATGACTAAACTGTGTAGGATTAATAAATTATGTGGAAGTAGTTATGATGTAAGATGTAAATGTAGGCACACTAGGCAAGGATGTAGGCATAGGAATGGAATGGATAACTTGATAGGTAGGTGGAGAATAACCAATGAATTTAACACAACTTTTTATTGTCAAAATATCAGTATCAATAATATGAGTAAAGCCACACAACAAATCCACACCTATCTTATCACTTTGAACTATTATTTTCAATCCTTCAAGCAAGGGAATTGCCTCACTACCTAGGTATTGTTGACCCATCCACTATTGAAGATTTTCAAACTCATTATCAATCTTCTCCAATTGGTCAATAGTAACCCTAGTTAGTGATTCATCATCATCATGAGAAGTATGAGGTGAAGGGGATATGTGATATGTTTTGTGGGATTAGAGGAAGTGCCAACATTCACATGGAATATGTTTGTCAATTGATGCTCAATATCCTTAGTATTTAAACCTTGGGAAGGCCTAACTATATAACTTCTTCTCACTAGAATGTGGTATGTAGGAATAAGGGTACAAAATGCATGCACAAAGGGGGGAAATTAAATGCAAAGTTTTCAAACTATGATTAAACAAAGTATTTTATTTGTAAAATGATTGATTAACCAATGAATTAAAAAATGTGAATTATTAATTTGAATACAAGATGCATATAAATCTAGACATAACATGTAATAACAATCAGATCTGAACCACAATTAAAAAATTATGCAACCCACAAGTTAATTTTAGAAGAATAAATTAGGGTTTTTATGAATTTAACCTCTAAATTTATGTAATTCAATTGCATATATGATCTTTGAGTGTAAATATTAACATTAAAGTGCATACTAATCAGATCTAAGATAATAAATCATAAATAAGCATGAAGCGATTCAGGTTCACCAAAAATGTTTTGATGGTAAAATTAGGGTTTAACCAATTAAGATAATAAAACCACTAATCTTGCCTAAGGGACCAAACAAATAAAAGAGAGGGGTAAATTAAATTGATCTAGCCACAATCCAAATTGGAAAAGGGCTTAAACACTATTTAAATTTACCAATTTTTTGTCTCTCCCTTTTTAGTTGAAATTTGGATATAAATCGTGAAGTTAGGGTAAAACAATGGAGAATTGAAGTGAAAAATAATAACAAACTGCTACAGATATCAGATAGAGCCTTAGACATTGGATCTAAGTAGAGGAATAGGATTAGCACCTGTTACTAAAAGTTCAGGTTGAATTGTTGAGACTATAATGGTATGCTTCCATGGTCCTATAACTCTGAGATAGGTAAGTGTGATCTTTTTTGGATTAGAGATATGCATTGGAACCACTGTTTGAAGCACAAGTACAATTCTTAGGAATTGGATGGTAGGTTACCTTAGTCCTCTACTTTTTGCTCTGTCAAAATCTAAACCTATTCATCATCATCAACTCTATCAGAATCTTCACTCATAGCTCTTGGTTCAATTTCCTGCACACAGAAAGAGAGGAGAAAGGGTAGAGGGTAGGTGTTTGCCTTGTGTCAAACCTTGGTTTAGGAATTAACTTTGAAATTGAAATTAAATTGTAATAGAAATAGAATTGAACTACAACAAGATGCTTTCATTTTGAGGGAAAGTCTAGATCTTGAATTGAATGCTTCTATTTGAAATGTATACCCTGATGAATCTTGCTTGAATCCTCATGCAAGGTTTTTAGGATGTCATTTAGAATGTCTTCATGGATGCCATATTGAATGCTTGAACTTGAGTTCACTCCTTCTCCAATGCTTTATGAATGGTTTATTACTTTCTCACTTAAATTAAAAAAGATATCATAGATCACATAGACGGATTAGACTTAGACTTCAAATGAGAGGGGTAGGCCTCCTTTTATACCTAATTTTCCGATAACTATTTGAATTTTTTGAGTAGGCCGACACAGGATCTAATTTTTCTCTCACTTCATGTGACCATTATGAGGACCAAATCTAGGTCCTAATTGAGAGGACAAAGGAGTTGTGGCACCATGGTCCTAAGCTAGGAATAGGGTACCCTAGCACCCTAATCCTGACAATCAAGACTCATGTTTTGGGAAAAGATAGAAGAGAAGGTGAAAATGAAAGTTTATGAAGGGTGTGAGTGGAATTAATGCATGCATCAGGCACCAAAAGACGAAATGCCAAAGTGAGGTCTAGGTGAGGATGAAATTATATGCGGATAAAATTTATGATGCTATGGTTTTGTTTGTAAAAAGACTATAATTTAGAACTAGAATGGACATAAATTCAATTAGGGCTTCTAGGTCTCAATCCTTTAATGGCCAGTGCTATATATGGAATAAATATGGTCATACAAAAAGTGAATGCAAAAGTAGAACTCCAGGGAATGATGTTATGGATATGATCAATGTTAGATCTTCAATGGATATTGAAACACATGTAATATGTTTGGTAATAAGGCTAAAACCTATAGAACCAATGCAAGAAAAAGGTATGCCTCATAACAAAGTATCACCTACTATAATTGTAACAAATTAGGACATATTTCTAGATTCTATAGAGGAAATAATGTCAAAACAACTAATTCACAAACGAGGGGTGATCAAATAAAGAGAAAAATGGAAAAGATGTGGGTAAATAAGATAGAAGATAAGGAAGATTACAAGGTGAAGGATGGATCTATACCTCAGGATGGTTCAGGTGGTTCTTTCAAAAACTAAAAGGATAGCAAATAGTCAGGGGGAGATATTCACTACATATATATCATCCTCCCTTAAGTGTTGTGGCTTCACTTTGGGTAGCTTTTTGGTTCAGATGTGTTCAACATCACAATGCCGATGAGTAATTTCTTGAACATGGCTAAGACTAATTTCAATATCTATGGCAATACATATTGATGATTTGGTTATCTTAGTGGAAGTTGTAGAAGGATGAGATTAGGAGTATTGATGTTTTTCCCTTAGGGGGAGCTACTAGTCTACTAGATTAATATTAATTATAGGGAGAGAACATGTAATGCAAGCCAATAAACTCAATGTATACCCTATGTTCTGGATTGATATGGATTGTTTTTTATAAGGGGAGCAGACGATTCCACAATGAATGTTGAAAAAAAAGAATATAAAAGTAAGATTGTGCTACTTGAATCATGTAATGATATGTGCATTATGTCCTTAATGTCAAAGGGGGAGAGATATTATGGGAGGTTCTCATATAGAATGAGAGAATATTGCATTATGTATACATTACGAGTGTTGCCATCAATGACAAAGAAGGAGATGGTTGGAAATATGTGTTGTCATTATTGTCAACTTGATATCTAACAATATATGTTGTATGTGTGGTCTTGACTTATTTTCAGGTGCCAATGATGATGTGGTTCCTTACTAATCATAGATGTTAAGGTGTTTATGGGTATGGTATTTATGGTTTCTTGTTTGACAACATGTTTTTCTACAGTAGTATAATAGTAAAATTATACGGTGTCTACACTGATATTGGCTAATGTTTATCTATAGTGGATTGTCTACCTGCTTTTTATTGATGCTCTTGTCCAATTGTTCTTACTTGGAGGAAGACAATGGACAGTACAGAGTGTGTCTAATATGTTCTTGTGCATATAATTGTTGTATATTGTGAAGGATATCAAGGATGTGTTGAGAAGATGTTTTGTGTTTGATGTCCACCATCTTGGTGTTTATATCTAACATACTTTTACTGACATGGTTGATAATATTGATATTTGGATGCTACTCTATGAAGAGAGTTGATGAAAATATTTGTTCTTACATGATGTTGATATTTATCCTATTAGATATGCAGTGGTATAGAGATGAATAATTCCTAATTAGTGCATCAAAGAACAATAACAATTGTAGTGGTTGAGGAAGTGTTTGATGATAGTAGTGGTATGAATGACATGTATGGACTATATGTATGGTGGAGTAGATCATTGTGGATGTGATGATGAGACTACATTGGCTATTGTTTGTCATGAATATTATTTGTATGTTATTTTCATGATTCTATTAATTGGTATTAAGAGGTTGATGAAAAGAACAAATGGATATTTGTTACAGATGGTATGTAGTGCTACACTTGTGTGTGAATGTTGTCATTGATGTCAAATCATGTGATCCGATTAGGACCAAATGTAGCTTGTTGAATAGTAGTGGAAGACAAGTATGTATGTGATGTTGAGGGGTAGTGGAAGATAGGTATGTATGTGATGTTGAGCAGTAGTGGAAGATAGGTATGTATGTGATATTGAGCAACAAGGTATGTATGGATTACATGAGCAATTGTTGAAAGATCCTTTTTTCTGGAATCTAGTGTTCTACTAGTCATGGTTGATATTTTTTTGTTTTGTATCAAGTGTTCATATTAGTTGTGCCAGTTGAATTGCCATTCAAATGTTTGTATTGCAATATGATATATGAATTCTATGCTCTAAAATCTGTGGCATTCGTATCTTGAAGATGGAAGTCATTATACTTGGAATTCATGTCTATGGGATCGTATGTATGGGTCCAACATACTTTTATCTTGCTCTGATTATTGAAGTGTGTGTTTTGATAACTAAAAAGGAAGTGAGTAAAAGATCAATGAAGGCCAACTTGGTTATTAGATTGGTTAAGGCATGTTTTGGCAATCAAGTAGTGTGTTGATTTGAGTGATGCATTATTGTGTAAACCTTCTATGCTTGGCCAACATATTGGTTATCGGTGACACATATATACATGTATATGATGATTCATGAGTATATGTGTAGTAGAGTGTGATGTGGGATGTGTGTAGTAGAGTGTGATGTGGGATGTGTGTGTAAGAGAAAAGGTGTGTATAAGTGTGGAAAGTATGTGTGCAGTTACAATGTTGTAGTAATCCCTTATAGGTAAAAGTACAAAACTATGTCACATTTCAGGCCAACTTATGAGCACAGGTGAATCTAGGTATTTCTAACTAAAAATTAATTTTAGTCAAACATATGGTCTATATAGATTCAGTATAGCTAAATTATATATAAGCCACAAATATTTTAATTGGAAGTGTCTACTAAATGTATATTTTATATCACTTTGGGTGTAATTACCAAAAATAAATAAAAAATTAAAACTCGATGTTTCAACAACTCCTACTCTTTTTTTTTTGAAATGTAAAAATACCCTTTTATAGATCTACAAGTGAATAATCCAAAATATATATCTTTTAATATTTTAATTATTTTTATATTTTATTTTTATTGAAAGTAGGTCATTAAGAAAAGAATATAAATTGATTATCTTATTAAGGAAAAATACTAAAATTTATTTAAATTTTTTTAAAAAAATATGATGCAATAGAGAAAAGAATCTATGTCAAGATAATATATTTCTTCTCTATTTTTGATAAATAATGAAGAAAAAAGGTGGTGCCAAATATAAATAAAGTTTCAACTTATCAATATACACAAAAAATTGAAGAAAAAAAGGTAAAATTTACTAAATAAAGTGTGGTGCCTTGTGTAACTTCAATTTTAGCATTTTATCGGCAACTAAATTATAGTGTTTGCTTTATAAAAAACTATATTCAAATTATTTTTTAAATTTTTTAAAACTACAAACATAAAATACACAAAAGAATATACATTTTATTAGTTTACATCATTTCAAAATTCAAAACATATATTTCACTTTCTATTGATTCAATTTAAAAAGTTGAATCAACATTGGCCATTTCTTTATAAAAGTGCGAAACAACTTTGTGCTTTTACCCTTATCGGATCTGATGCAAGCAAGTGTGATGATAGGTTGAAGACACTGTTGCAGAGATCCATCACTAGATCTGTTGTAAGTAGTTATTTTTCTATATGAGCTTACCTTGGAAATGACCTCATGCATTTGGAGATGCAATTTTCTTTAGTTCACTTATTTCTATTGCAGTGAGCATTTTGACAGTAAGTCATATTGTAATCCGACAGTATGTCATGTTGTAATTAGGGAGTGAGCCATCCAACAATGAGTCACCTTTTTCAAACACCATATAACTAGTTATATTATCTTGAGAGTTAACCCTCTTCATGGTTTCTCCCATTTGGGTATTCCTCGTATAAAAATCCAATGTCTATCTTGTGATTATGTTTTCATTTATCATGTATTTTCTTATTCATGTTTATGAGATTAATTGCTAAGGTTAAAATTAGTGGAATTTTTGTATTGTTGTGGGAATACTGATTCACCCCCCCTCTTAGTATTTCAGACCATTCCACCATTCAACATGTAGATGTCCACCTTCTTGGTGTTTGATGTCTACAATGTTTTGGTTATATTAATATTGTTATTAATGATGGTGGTAGTGATTATATGTTGATAGGTTGAGATATTAATAAGAGGTTTAAATGCATGACAAGATAATGAGGATGATGTATTGAATGAGAAGGTATTGTTTCTGGTATAGTTTGGTTCCTAAAAATTTGATGGATCAAGTTGGTATAATAAGTATGTAGTGATGTATTCCTAGAAGAATGATCTACATTCCTCTACTTTTGTAGATATGGTCTTGCAGACTTGGATATAATGTTTATGTATGTGGACGTTGCACTCCTATATCTTTTGGTCCTTGGTGTTGCAACTAGTCTAGTTAGTAATTGTTGGTTGAAAATTTGGTTCTCTACTAGTAATTGATTTATAATGTTTGTGGTGTGTCTCAAATCAATTATCAGATGGTGTTGTGGTCTACAAGTAGTGATATTGTGTTAAGTGTTTGACTGGCTCTTTGAAATATAGTGCCTAGTATCATTTATGTTGTGCCAACACGATCTTCATATGAAGAAGTGAATGAAGGATTTGAGAGTGTTGATGGATGCTCATGGAACATATTGATGTGCTCTGCATGATGTTAGATGGTTTGTCTACTGTTGCATGGTGATTGGAATTTGTGTTTTAGGTAATTGCTTTGGTTCAATCGACTGGTGTGGTTCCTTAGTATGCGATGAATCCTTGGATGCCTACGTTTGCTTAGAAGTTTGTGTTGCATTAATTTTGGGTCATACCTTGGTGAGTGTGGATCTATGTTGTTCTTTCTCATTTGGAAGATATGTTTTGGGCTGACCTATTATGTTTTGGTTGGTGTTTCTACACATTATCTTGTTGCCAACCTTTGGAGGATAATTTAGAGCATGTGAAATTTTCATACCTAGTTGGAGAGAAGTGTTAAGATGTTTTTAGGTCCTCTCTATCTCCTATATTGGACTTCTTTCACCATAATTATGCTTTGGTGGAGAGCTTGATAGGACCTATGCTTGTCCTTTGTTTTGGCCAACCTAATTGATGTTTGCAATGAACAAGATAGTATATATATAGAAGATCAAATTAGTGTTACTGGTGTGTGTGTGAGACAGAGTAGATTTGTGAGTGTGTATGTGAAAATGATTTTGTTATGCCTACATGATTATATTTTTGTAGAGGTTCGTTGTGACTAAGTCAGTGATGGTTTTTGTTATGTAATTGCTTGCTTGACATAGTGATCCAAGGACAACTTCATGATTAAAGATTGTCGGAGGTTGTATTGATGAAGGCTTGCCTATTGTTGATTCATATATTCATTGTATCCTTCTCTAGAAAAGTCATATTTAGATTGTAGCTTTGTAACTTATCCTAGGGTTGTGTGCTCTAGCCTACAAATCCTTCAGGGAGAAGCGTGCTTCCTTGGAAGTGAGCCTAAAACTATATTCTAATTAAATCATATATTGTGAGTTGACTCTCACTGTTGTTTTTCCCTATTTGGGTTTTCCATGTAAATATGATGTTCTCTTCTGCATGGTGTTTTATTGTTATATATTTTATTGTTGTTGATAAGGTTAAAGAGTTTGTGGATTAAGTAATAAATTTTAAGTATTTGGTCTAGACTGATTCCTCCCTCTCTCAATCCTAAGGTGTGTTCAACATACACAGTGAGATAAAAGCCTACATAACCTCTAGGTGAGATAAGTCTATTGTGAATAGGACTCTACTAAGTATGCTACAAGCTAACTAGTTTGATTAAACACCCTTTCACACTAATAATTTGAAATTAAATTTGGAAAAGCAGAATGAATTCCATAATTCTAACTAAGAGACATGATTGTGGAAGTGATATATTCTAGAAAGGTAAAAGTTTTAAAAAATTGGCTAATTATATTTTAAAATAGAGTATACAACATAATATAGTGAGAGGTTTAGTTTTAGGGTCAATGAGTAAGCGTGAGGAGCCTCCTACAACATATTGGCCAAACATGAAGTATAGAAATAATATTTTAGAATAGTAGGCACAATAAATGTATCACATTAAAATTCTAAAATTATATTATAGTAAATTACAAGACTTTTTAACCTCTATTAGGTCCAATATAATCTATGGGATACCATACCCCATCATTCTAGCTTTCAAACTTGTTAAATAATTGCTAAGAGAAGTTTGATAACAAGTTCCTTTGTTTTACCAACCTTGTCATTTTCAAACAAATTTTGTGGTGAAGCATACTTGGTTTGAATATTGTTGTAAGCTTCACACTCTAAAATAATGTGCTTCTCATATCCAAATGCCCTTGTCATACAAAACAAAGAAACTCTTTATATGAAAGTAGGAAAGTCCAAAAAGCTATTTTGACTCATCTAGTTGAAATAGAAAATCTCTAATTTTTTTAAATCTTAAATTACAATTGATTGATGTTGATTAATTCAAAATTGAGAAGTTGAATAATTTGAGATATAAAACATTCTAACATCAATTGAAAATTTTAGATGGATTAAGTCTTCTCAAAAATTCATCATGATATAATTTTAAATGTTCAAAAATTATAACAAAGATCTAGAAATTGAAGTTTAGAATTAAATTGGTTACTAAAGGCTTATGGTGAAAAATCCTAATATTTCTAAATGTTGGTATGTGATTGCACCCATGATTTGGCCCAATTATCATGATTGTGTCTTATGTGCATGTTTCTTTACAATAAAATTTTTTAACTATGCATGCTTCTTTCCAATACGAAATTAAATTGTTATACCTATTAGCCACTAAGTTTACTTCAAATCATACTTTTAAAGAGTGTGGTTAGGAGCATTCTTTGTATAGAGAGAAGAATGTTCAACCTATTAGTCCCTAGATTTATGTAACAAAATTAAACTGTATAAAAGTTGAGATTATGGCTAATCAATTTTCTATCACCACATTTAATGTAAACTAATATTTTATTGTGACTTAAGTCTCTAAGATGTGAGTGATAAAATATATGAATGAAAAAAGCTATCGATTGATAATGCAAGGTACCTATGATGATTTCCTCAAATACACAACCCTAGGCACATAATTCAAAATTTATGGTGCACATTTTGACAAGAATAGTTGTGATTATGTCTATCAATTGTTGATTGCCACATCCAATGAAAAATAATATTAAAATATGTATTTATTCTTTGAGGTGTGTGTGAGATCAAATGTATACAGAAAAATGTTAAGAATATATAATAAAAAGGTCCTAGGATGATGTCCTCAAAGACACAATCCTAGACACACGATTCAAAAATTTTGGTGCACATGTTGATAATTAATAGTCACATCCAAGGATTAGTGGCCTTGAAAGAATGACATTTGAACTTAAATTTGGAAAACCATATTTTATCCATAGCTCTAAGGGACATGATCATAGATGTGATATACTCTAGAAAGATAAAAGTCTTAAGAAATTGGTTATAATGATATTTTAAACTAAATAATTTAACATGATATAGTAAGGGGTTTAATTTTAGGGTTAGTGAGTGTGAGGAACCTCCTACAATAGATTAGCCAAACGTGAAATATAAAAATAATATTTTAGTATAGTAAACACAAGAAGTGTATCAAATTTAAATACCATAGCTATATTTTAAATTACAAGCCTCTTTGAGGGGTAACCTCCTTGGGCAATTCTCTTTAATATGTAATTTATGAATACCAATTATACTCTTAAATCCTCTATTCACACTATTAAACAAAATTATTATCTATCAAGCATGTGGGATAAACTAAATTAACAAAAGGGACAACTTACAAATCATATGCAGGTTACATATGTGTGCTTTGTTGTCACTGATGTCAAATAGTGTGGTCTGGGTATGTTTTGGTCCATACATTTGCCATGTGGGATTCAGTGTTGAAATATTTTGTTGAATTATTTTTAGTTATGCTTTTGTATTCATTCTTATGATTTCATTTGTATTGGAGGTTGTTATGATTGGTTTTTGTGAATCCGATGTAGACAGGTTGTGTTGGCAATTCTTCCAGTTGATATCAACTTGTTTTTTATGGTGAGGACTATTGGAAGCTTTATCTACATGGTCTAGGCGTTGCCTATTTTGGTCTGAAATTTTTCATTTGTATAATAACATGATTGGTATATGTGTCTAGGTGACATATATTTGTTGGTTCGATGATTCTATGTGAAGTATTCTTTTGGTCCAGTGTTTCTCATTGGATGTTGTTTTAGGTCTGGTTATGTTCCATCTTTTATATATTGGGTCAGAAATGTGTGTACGTGTTACAATCTATCTTTTGGCCAACTTAGCGAGGATGTTTTGTTCCAGTTTGGTATGTATACATGTTTATTTCCTGAAAAGAATATATGAGTGATATGTGAGTAAGTTTAATGATGATGAATATGCTAGATATGTGTAGAGTTCAATAGTGTGTATGTTCTTATGTGGATGGTTTATGATGTCCTTTTTAAATCTCTTTGATGTGCATATCTAAAATTAACTGGCTAAGATAAATTTGTGGTCCAGAATTTTAATTTCCGTTGATTCACCCCCCCTCTTAGCATCCAGTGTGTATTCAACAATGCATATGGTGCTTTTATTATAGCTTCCTTAGTATAAAAGTAAACTAAAAAAATAGTTAGGATTATGGGTCCTAATATATCCTCCATTTTAAGAAGGTTTGTGTTTAAATCTTGAGATGAGGAAATTGTAGTTGTAATTAGAAAATAGATTCCCATGTGGTATCTCCAAGTTGCATTACATTCCATTGGATGGTGACTTCAATAATGGTGTAGTTGCAAAGTGGGCACAAGCATTTGTCAAAGATAATCTTTGGTGTTGGAAGAATGATAGAGCCTTATGTATCTAGTTTTGGTAATGTTGATTGAGAATAAGTGTTTTGATCAAAAGGATTATTTAGGCAATAAACATGGAAGACTAAGTGGAGCTTGGAAGAGGGGGCAAGATTTAGCTTGTAGGAAACTACATTGATTTTTTGCAAAATATTATAGGATCCGTAGAACCTAAGTGCTAAATTCTGATGAGTCTTGATCTTTGAGTATAACTACTTGTAGTGTTAGAGTTAAGGAAGTCCTTGTCACCAATGGTAAAAATGCATTCAAAGTGATGTTGATAAGCCTTCTACTTTATGTGGTTCTATGTGATGTGTAAATTATAAAGGGTACTAAGAATGGTGTTATATGTGTGAAGGGTGGAATGAAATAAATGTACTTTGAAGGATTTGGTAGATATTTCTAAGGATATGGTGGTGATTGACAATATATTTCTTTAAAAGGTGGCATCTTGGTGGTTGTGCATGGTAAGTGGTACTATACCACCAATGTGCTTGAATGCAACCCTTTGGTCCAATAATGTTATTGATTTGAAGTGAATGAACATAAATAGGTTTCCAAACACTTAACAATTTGTGTGTCCATCTATATAATTATGATATGTAGATCTCATCTTGAGTTAGGCTATATCCCATTGGAATAGTTCTTGCCAAAAGTGGCTAGTGATAATAAATCATGATCACTAACAATGGAAGTAGGGATATCATGGAGGTGAAACATTTGATCCGAGAATATTAGGGAAACATTACAAGAAATATAGGGGTGGGTTAAGGCACAAAAATAATAATATTGCCCACTCACCAACAGAAAGCCGACTAATTTACTAACAAAATTTGGTAGTCCATTGAATTCCATGGAATTGTATGTCTAATCTAGATTGGAATGGTTAATGGTAGAAGTTTCCTTTGGGTTGATATTATTTTACCTTTATTGAATTAACATGTTTCATATTTACCACAAACCTCTAGGTGCATGTTTTCGTACCTTCCCAAGAACACAATGGTGAAGTTTTTCATATGTTTTGAGAAAACTAGAGTGGTCCATTGATGGTGTGGCATGAAATTTTGACAATTCAATTAGTTGCAATGTTGATTAGGAGATTAAGACCAAACACTACTTATGCCAAAACTGAGACCTATCCCATGAAGAATTACGATTGGAAGAAGGATGAGTGGATACCTAATATATGAATTGTTGTAGAAAACTAACTAGTTGACATTCATCTAGTAATTATTTGAGTGAAGTAGGGATAGGCATGGAAAAATTAATCAAATTATAAAGGCCCTTAAACTATCATGATAATGCTTTAGCCATCACACTTTATTGTCCTTTTCGGTAGGTGATATCATAGTCATATTATTATCATTTTGTGACAAAATTTTGTAACTCTAAAGATGAGACATATTGTCCAAGATATACTTGAAAGTATAGTGATCAATTTTCATGCAATAATATCATCCAATAGGGTAGGGTTGTCATTTATTGACTATATTATAAATGAACAAGATCTCCTTCTCGTAGGTGGCATAAGAAATATTTTTTTCACTAAGAGCCTTACTAGTAAAGGAAAGGGGTTACCCTTATTACATGAAAACATTAAGCCTAGAGCCAAAAGTTTCAATTAAAATTATAAATTTTTGGGAGAAATACAACATAGTGAAAACAAGAGAGGTAAAATCAGCCTACTTAAATAGATCAAAGGTTACATTGGTAATTGTCTTTTGGCAATTGACACTCATCCGATAAGGTTAATGACATTATGGGTTGTCATTGATGGCAACTCATCATCTCAGGGAAAACGGTTTCATTGTTTGGTTAATCGGTATTTATTGCACTTAACCCGTATTGGTATTCACATTGCTTTACACCGACACCCGCACCCGCACCCACATTCCCTTTATACTTGGCGAAGTCCTCATCCCAATAACTTGGTGTGATCTTGGTAATGTGTATATGGAACTTGGTAATGGATAGGACTTGGCTAAGGAAATATTTTGGTCCCGATTATGTCTTGATGGATTTTGGTGGTAACATGTGATGGCCCACATGGTCATTGGATTTATGTTCGATTTTCTTTATGTTCCGGCAGTCGACATGGTTAAGTTAGAAGGATATTTAAGAAGATCACTTCAGCAATAGATCAGATGTGTTAGATGTTATGCGAACTTCTGATTGTAGTGAGTCTTGGTATGCGATTGGAAGCGACTGTGTGCAGTTTCACGTGTACAACTTAACCGGTAGTAGAACAAAGTATCAGAGCATCCACCGAAACTTATCCAGCATGGTCAAATGCAATTTATAAGTTCATTTTCAGTTGTAAACACTTATAAGTGTTTTGTAAGTCAGTGAGACTTCCTATATTTTGTGTTTGAGTAGTGAGCTCTAGGTGGTTGGTATTTCTGCATGTGCAGACCCTCTTATGTAATTGTACCTAGGAAATCGGAAATCATCAAAGCAAATCAAAATACTAATCTAGCTCAATCACGAAAGCTCAAATGCAATGATAAATCCTAATTACATCCAATAGAGATATGAAAACAAGATATTCAAGATCGAAAACTTAAGCAAACCAAATGCAGATCTGAATGTCTCCTTCATGTAGCTCCATTGTTCTTCTTTCTTCTTCAAATAGCTTGGTTGTGGATCTCACCTACTAGTGCATGATCATGATATGAAAGCAAGTAGACAAGATGATTGCTCAAGAATACTCGAAACGTGATTGATTTGACAAAGTAATTATTAGATCGATAATGTGATTATTCCATAATGTGATTATTAGATTGAGATTGAAGAAATTCATCCAATTTATAGACAAATTGGAGAGAAGATCAAATTAGCATGAAGAGATTCAAATGGAAATTGCAAATCAATATGACAAATTATGACAAATTATGACAAATTTGCACTTTCTATGCAAAATTGATTGATTGATAATTTATGACAAGATTATGACAAATTTCTATGTCAAAATTGATTGATTGTCAATTATGACAAATTATGACAAATTGGAATGTCATTCCCATGAAATTAGGAGGAAAATAGGAGGAAATTGAATTAGAAATTAGGAAAATTAGAAAATTAGAAAAAGAGGAAAATTAGGAATTAAGAAATTGATGAAAATTAGGAGATTAGAAAATTAGGAATTAAGAGAAATTAGGTGAATTAATTAATAATTTGTCATTTATTAATTAATTCATAAAAAGAGGAATAATTAGCCAATTAAATGAACATTTAATTGTGACACGAAGACTTAGGATAAATAAATAATTTATTAATCCTAAAGGGAGAAATGACAAACAAGGTTAAATGATTAAATCACGAAACCCTAGAAGATGAATTAGCAATGCAAGGATAACAATTAGGTCTTGATGAAAGATAATTGACCCGATCATGACTCTGATTAACAAAGGACCAATGTGATAAATGATTTGATTGATAAATGCGCCAATTGACGAGGAACAATGACTAATTGATCCAAATTGATATAATTAAGACAGACAACGGTCGATGGCAAATTGATCGCAAAATGACAAAATTGACAAGAGAACAAGGATCGATGACAAAATAGATTACAAAACGATAGGATTGATGACAAATCGATCGCATGATGACAAGATTGAAAAATGACAACGATCAATGACAAATCGATCGCAAGATGACAAGATCGATAAGAGGACAAAACCCTAATTAGGATTGACGATGTCCAAAAATAATGACAAATGAATACGCACATTTGATGCGACAAGATAAGATTGACCAAAATCATGACTGATATTGTTATCGACAAGACCAAATTTGAGAGCGAGATAAATGAAGAATGCAGAAGAAGGACTCGATGCTCGCAAATGATAAAGACCAAGTGCGTGACATAGGAGAAAATGTTAATGCGACGCAAAAACCTAAAATAAGGCAATGCGCAAATGTTAAAGTATGATTCCGCAAGCGTTGACCATTTTTAGGTGTCTACATTTTGCCCCTCTTTGAGACAATGCGATTTTAAGCGTTGTTTCAAAGAACAATAATGAAAATGCCCCAGACAATGACAATGTCATATGCATGCCCCCTCAAGGAATTGGCTGGAAACATGCAGAGAAGAGGCCAATTGATCGATAAAAATGATAGAAAATGATAGGAGCAAACAGACTGACAATCGGAGACCGAATGCACAAAGGACAAGCAATTGAAGACGCAAAAGACCGCGACCAACATAAGATGGAGAGAGTGCACGTCCATCTATGCACTGACAAAGATCTATAAATGAGGCAAAGAGAGTGAAAATTTACTCATTTGCACTAGCCCAAGAAGAGGATTTGTTGCTCTGGAAAAGGACACTTGTAGAGAGATGGCGAACATTCCAAGGGTAGATCACCTCGGAGAACATGTACGCACATTCAGATGACCGAACGACGCGGGAGCAGCGGTATGTATCTCAAAAACCCATGTTTTCAATTTGATGAATTTGACTTGCTTGCGAGACATTGCGGGGCCCACAGGGGATGCAGAACGGGACTCCTGCGCTTGTGTAGGGCGCATCCTGCAGCCAATGTATGGATAGCTTATGTACTATTTATGAACCATTGTGGAACATGTATGGATATATATTTTTTTATGTGTTTTTTTTTTTTTTTTTGATGCATTTATAATATGAAATGGATAAAATGCTTGATGTGATGCTTGATGTAATGCAAATGTACTAACCAAATGGATGCAGGATGCAGCATATGTGTTTAGGGAAATCGGAGCACTAGACCAAACTGACTACCCAAACCGACGAAAGAAATGTTAGTAAGAAGAAATTAGACAGAGGATAGTTAGAGATGAAGAAAAACTTGCTTTCAGTAATGCACTTTGTAGGTGAGAACCTTTATTTTAATGTAGCAAAATGGATGCGTAGCATCATGGCATTGAAGGCCAGAGCTGAAATGCAACCCTTTTTTGCAAAAGACAGACACATCACAGACAAACAACAATCACAACAAAAAAAGAAAGGACCATGAACCATCCCGGTCACTCTAAATCACTCAGTGACATCATCGAGCAACATAGGAACATGATTGAAGATAAATCAATAAAAAGATAAGATGCACGGATCCCAACAAGTCAAACAAACATCTTGATCTTCATTGTCAAAAGTTGAAAGTGTTGATAGGACGATCATGCTGTCTGGTTTCAGGACATGCGGTACCCCGTCTAAGACAGGACATAGTCTGGTTTCGAGCATACCACACCCTGTATAAGACTCATGATAGTGTGCCAAGGACAAATAAATTTGCGGTTGATTGATATGACAAGTGCGATCAGTTTGAATGTCTAGTTTGATTGAAAAGTTCATCTGAGAATACGTGATTTCATTTAAAGCACAATGTATGATTGCATGTCGTTGGAGGGATGCTCAGTGATCTGTCTTATGCACAAAAGGGATATGTATTTTGTTTTGTTTTTCTTTTCGAGATTTTACAATTTTGTTATGTTCATTTTTTTCAGGACATTATTTGACTTTTTAGGGATTTTTTCAGGACATTATTTGATTTTTTTTTTGGATTATTTCAGGACATTTTTCAAATTTTTTTTTTGAATTATTTCAGGACATTTTTCAATATGATTTTTTATTTTAGGACATTTTTGAATTTTTTTATGATTTTTTCAGGATATTTTTCAATTTTTTATGATTTTTTCAGGACATTTTCCAGTTTTTTATGATTTTTTCAGGACATTTTTCAGTTTTTTTGGATTATTTCAGGACATTATTCAATTTTTTTGGATTATTTCAGGACATTTTTCAATTTTTTTTTTGAATTATTCCAGGACATTTTTCAATTTTTTTTTTGAATTATTCCAGGACATTTTTCAATTTTTTTATGATTATTTCAGGACATTTTTGAATTTTTTTGAATTATTTCAAGACATTTTTCAATTTTTTTATGATTTTACCCCCAGTGTCTAGCAAGGAAAGGATTATGACAGGTGAATAAATAGGCTTGCTGAAATTTTGGTGGATAGAGGGAAGACAAAGGCCTTTTATTATGGAGACAATACGGATGCAATTTTCAAGGGCTATTGCATGATGGGACAAGAGATTGGATATGACAATGTAAAGCAGTGACAGGGCATGAGGGACATGTCAAGAGGTTTTTGAAACCATGTTTAAATTTTGCGTCCTTATGTCAGATCAAGATCAAGGAATGAAAAAGGGTGTATGGATAGTGATAAGATATGGATAGGATAAGCAAGACCAAGAATGGATAAGGGACATGGACTGAAGGTCGGGATAGGATACGGGATAGTGGTAGAAAGTTGCAATAAGCTAGGGAATATGGATGAAGGGTTGTAATAAGCAAATGGATAAATACCAAAAGCTATAATGCATGATAGACTAAAAGCTGCAAACAAGATGCATGATGCTCATGATGATCCTTAGCCTTGTCAAGATCAAAGGTGGAAAGAGGACAAGGAAGGGTAATAGGACATGAAGGAGTATGACAAGGTAATGAAACAATGAGGGAAAAAAGGATATGATAGGATAAAACCTGTCCCCAAGTATGGTATGCAAGAAGTTCATGGATTACGCATGACGCCTGTTTGCCAGGTTTTCATCACGGTACTTGCCCAAGGTGCCTGTTTGCCAGGTTTTCACCAGTGGACGAATTATTTTTTGCTTTACTTTTTTCTTTCTTTTTTTTTCTCATTTTTTTTTTTTTTTGATTTTTTTGTATTTTGACTTTTTCAATAGAATATGGACACGTGATAGGGGATGGAAGAAGGACTCAAACATCTTTTTTTGTTTGGATAGTAGCCTTGAAAAAAAAAAAATGGACCATGACCTTTAAAAAGCATGCTCAAAGACGTTGGTAGGATAAGGACATGGAAAAAGAGATGAAATTAGGGCAAGGATTTATGCAAAGGATTGGACCAGAGGGATCGAAGGATGGAAAATATGCATTGGATAATGGATAGGGTATTGGAAGAACTGTGCTTGAGTGGATATAAATGTTGGCAAGATTGACATTGGCACACACCTTGAGGGGTGATGGACTGATGGAGGAAAAATGGATCTCAGATTGTGAGATTTGGATGGAGGAAAGGCTATGGATTTTGGGACATAAGGGCCCAAAATGGATGAAGAAGGTGGTGGAGGAACAAATTTGAGAGGGTTGGATGGAGGAATAGCAAATTTGGATGCCAAGTTGGATGTTTCTTTAGGCTTTTGTGCTTCATGGAGCCGCTTAAGGATCCACATGGTTTTTGATTTTTCATGCTTTTGTGGTTCCTTGGAGTGCATTGCTTGCACAAGGGATTTAGGAACCCATATATATTTTGACTTTGCTTTCTTTCTCTCAGTGGGCCTTTGTGGCCTTTTGGATATATTTTTTTCTTTATAGATTATATTGTTCTTTGTTTTGACATGTCGATTATATTGGACATGTTGATCCTTGAAGACATGTGGATTTCTAGACTTATGACTTTTATACTTGGCATCCAAATTGCTTGGAGGGGGAAAGGAATGCATGGATGGATATGAATGAAATGGACTTCTTTTGGATGGATGAAATTTACTCAAGGATGTGTGCCTTTTCTGACCTTGCATAGAGGACGAAGGGATATAAGGACCTAAGATGGATGGAAGCGATGATGGGGAAGGGATATGTTTTGATTTTGATGGAGGGATACCAACGTCTTGAGAGTGAGTTGTGTAGACATGACCCTTAAGATCTTATTTGATATGGAGAGATTCTTGCTTATGGAGATCTACTCCTTTGCCTTTATGAATATCTTGACTTGTAGGATACTCTTTTCTTTGGGAAGAAGACGCGAGTCCATTATGAGGTGGATATGATATGAGAGAAATAATGAGATCTTGAAGTGGATCAGATTGCACCAAAGTGGAAGAACCCATTGTGCATGTAGAGGGTTCATGAACATCTTGCATTGACTTGTTAGAATCATGAGGGGGATTAGGATCATGAGGGGGACTAGGATCATGAGGGGGACTAGGATTGTGTAGTGGACATGGTTCAATGACAAGCTCTTCAAGAGATGGAAAGGGAAAAATAATGGGATCATCAAAAGAAATGCGATCTTGGAGTGTATATGGAGCATTAGGACAAGGAGATGGAGGAACAAGTGGATCTTGTGGAGGATCTGAAGGAATAATTTGATCTTGACAAGGAGGAAGATCATTGGAATCCTCTTTAAAGGTGCTTTGCCCTTGACTTTTAATGGGATCATCGGAAAGGATGGAAAGGATATCTTGATCTTTCTCAGGAAGTGGAATGTCAATGGGATTTGAAAGGACATTTTGTTCATGAAATGGAAGGGGATCATTTGGGATTGGATGGACTGGGATATCTTGAGCTTGCTTGGGAAATGGAGTGTCAATAGGACTTTGGATAGGATGGACAAGAATAGGGGAATCATCGTGAGCATCTGGGAACATGGGGTCCTGGTCAACAATTGGATGGGATGATAAGGTTTCAGGATCTTGATCTTGATTTTCTTTAGGACTCATTTCTTCGTGCTCTAAATTATCCTCTTGACATGAGGTTGGACTTTGGATATGCATGGGGGATTTTGACAAGGAACCAATGTTTTGGCATGAAGGAAATGCACTTTGAACATTTGTGATGGATTCTAGCAAGGAATCAATGCTTGAACATGAGGAAGAGGGACTTTGAATGGGGTCCTCTAAAATAGGTAATGGCAATAAAGTGCATGGTGGCATTGGGTCTTGTATTTCTGAAACATGACAAGGATGTGCATCATGAATTGGATTATCTTGGCAATCAATTATGGATAGCCCTTGGCTAATTGCATCCTTGGGTGTATTATTTGATGAGGACAATATGGAAGGTTCTTGTGAAACTTCTAGAAGTGTAGGGATAGATGCCACTGGAGAGTCAATTTTCTTGTGGGGGGATGAGGCATTGCTAGACATAAGTGTATTATCTTGATCTTCTTCAAAGAACTCACTTGGTAGGTTCCTTAAGAGCCTTGCAATAAAGCCACCTTTCTTTCAAGGTTTTGACATAGTTGTATCTGGAATTTGAACTTGTTTTTGGTTTAATGTCATGTTTTGATATTGGACTTATTTCAATTGTTCCGACATGTTTGAAACTTGGCTTGGTGTGGGTTGCAACCTTTGTTTTTGAATGTTTGGTTGTGGTTGTTGACATTGATATGTTGATTGAACTTGTTGATATTCCACCATTGGTTGAACCATTTGCTGACATTGTATAGTTGGTTGGACATATTGTTGAAATTGGACCATTGATTGTGTTGGTTGTATATGTTGGAAATGTTGAACAATTGGTTGTGATAGTTGAAAATCTGATTGATAGTAAAAACCTTCTTGTTCTTGTTGTGAAGGCACATAATGTTGAAATTGATGTTGTCTCTTTTCTTGAAATTGTTTCATCATCTCTATTCGTGAGAGGAGAGCTGGTATGTCTGATCGTTCAAGAAGAGATCTTACATCAATTGGCTCAATCTTTGGATTTCGACCTGGAAATTTTTGAAACATTTTGGACATTTGTGATCTATTCTTCTCAATTTTTTTCACTCTTTGTTCCAATATCTCATTTTCTTGAGCTAGCTTCTCCTCTAGTTCTTGTATTTGGAGACTTGTTTCATCATAAAAAATTTGATCGATATTGCCTTGTTGTTGGGTTGGATATAATTGTGATTGTCTTGGATTAAAATTTGATTGCATTGTTGGTTGATACGTCAAACTTTGTTGCATCATTGGTGCTTGGAACCTTGTTTCAATAGACATGTCACTATGCAATGCAATATTTTTGGAATTTTTCAAGGATAATGTATGATATGCAACTAAATACAAACTAAATAGATGAAAATGCAATCTATGGCAAGAGTGCAATCTATGTTTTTGGTTGTTTTTCAAGATTTTGACAAACTTTTGAAATGCAAATCTAAAAAGAGACCCTTAGGAAATTGAAATGATGTCTAGACCTCAAAGGACAAAAGCACCAAGTGACAAAAGGACAAAATGACAATGTCTCCCCTATATGGTTGGATACTAAGCTAGGTTTGACCAAATGACAATAATGACAAAAGTAGAAAAGGTTTGATAAGGTCTAGATTTCCTAACAATGACTTAGGGTTTATCAAAGATTTGGATTACTCTAGTATGACAAAACCTAGTTTTGACACTATATGCAAAGGGACAATTACTATGCAAATGACCCTAATGTGATATGATAATGATCTAAACTTAATGAAGGGACCTAGGGTATGCAAATGCAAATGTATGATAGTGGTATTACTCTAATGCAAGAGGAAATGGATGACTCTTATTGATATGCAAAGGAGTATGACCTAGGTGAAACCTAACCTTGGTACTTGACAATGACTTTGCAAAATGCAAACCTAAGATGCACCTAAATCTAAGTGACATGAATGTTGAGACTAGATTTTGAAAAATGTTTGACAACCATGTTTGAAAGATGTTTTGAACTTTGTTGGATGAAATATTCTGGTGTTTAACCTTGTTTTGAATCAATTTGCCTTGTTTTTGAAATGAGATGCAATTCAACTTTTGACCAGTAAAGAAGACAAGATATTTTAACATAGACTCAAGACAATCAAGCTCATTCACACATTTCTTATGGTAAGCAAGGACATTAGGTACTTGAGAGGTAGACTCATTATGGGATTCAAGGAGAATACATAGATGCTTGACCCCATGGGCTCCCCTCCACGACACTCACTTCTCAAGGCAGCCAAGCATCAGTCCCCTTGGAAATCTCCCCATGGCGAACTTAGTATCTCTTCCAAGTATCCGAACTTGTCCTTCTCAAGCAACTAGAAGGGTTTTTGGCCTCTAAAAACAAGGTGTTTAGTAAGGATTATTGTTAAGCGTTACTCCTTGATGTCACGCAAGCGTGATTGAGACATTAAGCCCATCAAGATACCAAACAAATTAGTCGTGCAAGCATGATTTAGACCATGAGGTCCTACTTAGATGTTGATATGAGAAAGAGTTCAAGGGTCATCACTTCCCAAGTAACTGCAATTCCCACATAACCCTTCCTTCAAAGCTTTCGCCCATCAGGTATTTGTTTATAGTGAGTTAGAATGCCAAGGTATTCTAGCCGTACTCACTTTAGGCCGTTCCCTTCTCACGATTATCACTTTCTTGCAAAAGCAAATGGTTGGGAAGGCAGGCCCTCTAAAGGTGACACACAATCAAAAACATGAGCATGGTATTGAAGATCTAGATTTCTGATCACCCTAGGAAGGATGAGAGCATACTCTCCTACTCCAATGTCATACTCAACAATCAAAGCAAATATACATTCATTCCATCCTATTTAGAAATCACTAGGTGCCTAATATATTAATTGCAAACACAAAGTTTAGTTGTATGTCCAAGGCAACCTGCAAAACCCAAGTCAAAAGTTTGATATGTTTAGTCTTCGACTATCGAACCTGCATAAAACATGTTACTAGTTTCATTTGTTGTCTTTTTCATGCATATGCCAAGGTTCTACACAGAGAATCAGTACCAACAAAACCAAAAAAGCAGAAATAGAACGCAAAAGAAAACAATTTGCAAGTGAAAAACACTGTCTTTTACCTCTGTTTCTAGCCCTACACAGGCGTAGAATGTCTAACACAAGCATAGAATGTCCTTGACATAGCTGCAGAATGTCTGACACAGGCGCATAATGCTTGACACAGGTGCAGAAGTTCCCAAAAAACCCTGCACTACCCTATTTCTTGGGTTTTTGACCTGCAAATCAACTCAAAAGCACTCAAAAGCATAATTAGGGGGTCAGTTCACGTCGGGTTCACCAATTAATGTAGCTAGGAAATTGGAAATCATCAAAGAAAATCAAAATACTAATCTAGCTCAATCACGAAAGCTCAAATGCAATGATAAATCCTAATTACATCCAATAGAGATATGAAAACAAGATATTCAAGATCGAAAACTTAAGCAAACCAAATGTAGATCTGAATATCTCCTTCATGTAGCTCCATTGTTCTTCTTTCTTCTTCAAATAGCTTGGTTGTGGATCTCACCTACTAGTGCATGATCATGATATGAAAGCAAGTAGACAAGATGATTGCTCAAGAATACTCGAAACGTGATTGATTTGACAAAGTAATTATTAGATCGATAATGTGATTATTCCATAATGTGATTATTAGATTGAGATTGAAGAAATTCATCCAATTTATAGACAAATTGGAGAGAAGATCAAATTAGCATGAAGAGATTCAAATGGAAATTGCAAATCAATATGACAAATTATGACAAATTATGACAAATTTGCACTTTCTATGCAAAATTGATTGATTGATAATTTATGACAAGATTATGACAAATTTCTATGTCAAAATTGATTGATTGTCAATTATGACAAATTATGACAAATTGGAATGTCATTCCCATGAAATTAGGAGGAAAATAGGAGGAAATTGAATTAGAAATTAGGAAAATTAGAAAATTAGAAAAAGAGGAAAATTAGGAATTAAGAAATTGATGAAAATTAGGAAATTAGAAAATTAGGAATTAAGAGAAATTAGGTGAATTAATTAATAATTTGTCATTTATTAATTAATTCATAAAAAGAGGAATAATTAGCCAATTAAATGAACATTTAATTGTGACATGAAGACTTAGGATAAATAAATAATTTATTAATCCTAAAGGGAGAAATGACAAACAAGGTTAAATGATTAAATCACAAAACCCTAGAAGATGAATTAGCAATGCAAGGATAACAATTAGGTCTTGATGAAAGATAATTGACCTGATCATGACTCTGATTAACAAAGGACCAATGTGATAAATGATCTGATTGATAAATGCGCCAATTGATGAGGAACAATGACTAATTGATCCAAATTGACATAATTGAGACAGACAACGACCGATGGCAAATTGATCGCAAAATGACAAAATTGACAAGAGAACAAGGATCGATGACAAAATAGATTACAAAACGACAGGATTGATGACAAATCGATCAAAAGACAAGAATTGATGACAAATCGATCGCATGATGACAAGATTGAAAAATGACAATGATCGATGACAAATCGATCGCAAGATGACAAGATCGATAAGAGGATAAAACCCTAATTAGGATTGACGATGTCCAAAAATAATGACAAATGATTACGCACATTTGATGCGACAAGATAAGATTGACCAAAATCATGACTAATATTGTTATCGACAAGACCAAATTTGAGAGCGAGATAAATGAAGAATGCAGAAGAAGGACTTGATGCTCGCAAATGATAAAGACCAAGTGCGTGACATAGGAGAAAATGTTAATGCTACACAAAAACCTAAAATAAGGCAATGCGCAAATGTTAAAGTATGATTCCACAAGCGTTGACCATTTTTAGGTGTCTACAGTAATATTTGTATACCTTGATCAAGTATATAGATATTATGGGTATCAACCCATTGTGGTTTTTCCCTTTGTAGGATTTTTCATATATAAATCTTGGTCTTATGTGTTGGCATGAATGGCATGATTGATGCAGATGAAGAATGATGACTGAACCAATATAGGATTGTTTGTGATGACATTGTGATGAAGAGATTGAGATTGCATGATTGGATGATTGGATGAATTTGATCATTTATTTGTGTTGTCATTGATGGCAACTAATGTTTACTATGTTGTATTTTGTCATCTAAGTCTTTTTGGTCTACCGGAAAGACCTTACAGGTAAAGAAATAGGAAAATAGGAATTAGGACCTTAACTGGTAAACAAGGAAATGTTTTGATTAGATCTGGGAATTGGTGAGGATTGAAGAGTTGTGGTTTGGAATGTGAGTTTGTATCATTGTAATATGTATCTGACCAGAATTGCATCATGTTTTGGTTATTGGAAATCACGTTTATGATTTCTATTATATTTTTACTAGGGTTTAAGGACCAGTAAATAATTCTCTTAACCGATAATGATTTTTGGTTTGGCGGTGATCTACATCAAGTTCAAATGTTGGTGATGACATGGCATAAACCGTGTGAAGTGTTTGAATGATGTTTTGGCGTATTTGGAGAGCGAATTTCTTGGGAATATACAAAGTGCTTAGCGAAGTATTCTAAGGGTTTGACTTTGTATCAGATCGAGATGCGATGATCATTCAACCGTTGTAATTGATTTGTAATTTATTGTAATGATCCATATGATGATCAATGTTGATCTGTAATGAGCTGTAAAGATCTATGATGATCTATGTTGCAAATCTTAGGGTTTTATAACCCACTAAGTTGTAAAGGTCATTTATGTCGGTACAACTGATGTTTGTTGTGTTGTTAGTTTATGAGAAGAGTGTGAAGCCGAACCAGAGTATGAGATCTACTAGAGTGTAGAATATTTGGAGCAAGAATTGGATCTAATCAAGTAAGCAGTTAAGTGTTATACCCAAATCATTCACTATTGTTCTATAACAATTACAGTAGTCAAAATCCCTTAACCTGGTAGGTCCTAACATTCCTTACATTGTAAATCCCTTAACCAAGTAGCTCAACATTTGAGTGGTAAATCCTCTTGCGAGGTTGATCCTAATAGGTCAAAGCTCCTGACAGGGCTCATCATCTAAATCCCTTAACCAGGTGACTCCTAATAGAATCTACTCCTAATAGGACATCTTTGTAATCTTCTAACAGGGCCAGTCTCATAACAAGGCACATTCCAAAAGAGTGCACAATTTTTGTGGGTACCAATTCCCACCGTGGTTTTTCCCTATTTGGGTTTCCATGTGAAAAACATGGTGTTCATATGGTGAATGTTTTTATGTGTTGTTATATTTAACTTTCAGTTTATGCATGTTGATGAACACTTGATCAGAAGTTCTTATAAACTAGTTTAACAGTTGGTTATCAGTGATTACCAGTAATGGTAAAGAGTTTATTACCGGTTTATGATTGATTTGGTGAATTTTTACAGGTTCAATTTTTAAGTTTGAAATTATTGTTAATACTAATTCACCCCCCCCCCCCTCTCAGTATTAACTAGATCCTCTAAGATTAGCAATTGGTATCAGAGCATTGGTCCTCTATGTGCAGAAAGCTTAACCACTTGAGGAAAAGATCTAGAAGAAAGATGATGAAGAAGGAGGGTCCCAAGTTTACCAAGGACAACTACCAGATATGGAAAGATTGGATGAAGATATACATTAAAGGATTGGGTGCTCAGTATTGGAATCATGTGATAAATAGATATGCTAGATTGAATCATTCAGAAGAACAAATTATTGGAGATAAAAATGTTGGTGTACAAACAAGAAGGAAAATTAGAGATAACTCCTATCTGATTTCTACCATTGAGCCTAAAATAGTAAGAGAGGCATTGAAGGATGATGATTGAATTAATTCTATGAATGAGGAATTGGATTAGATAGAGAAAAATAAGACATGGACATTTCTTCCCAGACCAGAATACAAGAATGTGATTGGCACTAAATGGGTCTTTAGAAACAAGTTGAATGAAGAAGGTAAGGTTGGTATGCAAAGGATATGCACAAGAAGAAGGAGAATATTATGGTGAAACCTTTGCACTAGTGGAAATATTGGAAGGAGTAAGAATTTTATTTTCTTATGTTGCATTTAAAGGCTTTAAGGTCTACTAGATGGATGTTAAATCTGCTTTTCTTAATGGCATCCTTGAGGAAGAAGTGTACATAGAACAACCAAATGGTTTTTCTTTGTCTAAGGATAAGGATATGGTCTGCAAGTTACATAAGGTATTGTATGGATTGAAGCAGGCACCGAGAGCATGGTTTGAAAGATTACATGCACACCTGATCAAGATAGGATCCCAGGGTACCAATGAGGACAATAATATATATCTTATGACTGATGGAGATAGAGTGTTGATAGATGAAGTATTTGTAGATGATATATTTTTTGGAGGTGATGATGATTTATGTATGGCTTTTGTTGAGGAGATGAAGAAATAATTTGAGATGTCTCTAATTGGTGAGATTAAGTTTTTCATTGGGTTGCAGGTCCAACAATTGGATGGTTTAATATTTATCTGTCAAAGTAAGTATGTAAAGGAAGTGTTGAAAAAAATTGGCATGGAGGATTGTAAACCGGCAGGTACTCCGATGGTGATAGGTTGTAAATTATCTAAACAAGATGATTCACCCTTTGTTGATGAAAAATAATACAGGTTCATGATTGGTAAGTTGCATTATGTTGTTCACAGTAGGCTTGATATTGCACATGATGTTGGTTTGGTTGCTAGATTTCAGAAGGATCCCAAGGAGACTCACTTGGTAGCGGTGAAAAGGATATTTTGGTCCTTGAAAGGCACAATAGATTATGGCCTATGGTATCCTTATAAACATATTTTTCTTTGGAAGTGTTTACTGATGCAAATTGGACAGGCAATGTCGATGACCAGAAAAGCACTATCGGTGGAGCTTTTCTTCTTGGAGGTAGATTGGTTGCTTGGACAAGTAAGAAGAAAACATGTGTATCACAGTCAACAATAGAGGTAGAGTATGTTGCAGCATCAATGAATTACACGCAGACAATCTAGATGAGGCATGTGTTGGAAGGTTTTAAAATTGATATGTCTGAACTGATAACTATTTATTGTGATAATACAAGTGCTATTAATATTTCAAAAAATATTGTATTACATGCCAGAACTAAGCACATAGAATTGAAATATCACTTTCTAAGGGAGAGAGTATAGGAGAAATAAGTCAAAATGGAGTATGTGACAAGAAAAGAGTAGCTAGCAGACATTTTTACAAAACCATTGCCAAAGACTACCTTTGAGTACCTCGGAGGTAAATTAGGGGTCGGACCCCTACACAAGGAAAACTAGGATGCAAGAGATGCATCAATCTAATATACTAATTGAAAACTTTTCAGTATGGATTGATGAAATGGTAGCTACTCCACAGGGGGAGAAGCTTAGATGAGATTTGTAGAGATATTGAAGACAACAGCAGCAGATTTGATGACCAACGATGCATATGCACCTTTGGCATTGTTGTCAAAGGGGGAGAAGAAATGAAGATCCAGTTCCAGGTGGAGAAGAGAATAACTGGCATAAGAGTGAAGTATAGCAGAGAAGTTCCATAACTGAGAAACATGATTTTAGTTGATGTTTATGTTGGTGTTGCCAACAATTCCAAAGGGGGAGGATGTTGGCATGATTGGCATAGCTGACTATGAGGCCCTACCCTGACTCAGTCTAGCATTTCAGTGATTTTTATGTTGAGACTATTATGGATGCTTTATTTTTATGCATTAAGGATTTAGAACTTATATGATTCCATGATTTGGATAACATTTCTATATGTTGATGCTTCATTTATATGCTTTATGATATAGAACTCTACATGATTTTAGAATAGGATGAATTTGAGATGATGTATGTCATTTTTGGATTTGCAGGACTTTACTATGATGATAGAATTAGGATGTATATTTTATGTGTGGATCAAAATTATGAGAATTATGATACATGCTTATGTGGAATTATTCAGATATAAGATATATTGAATTTTTCAAACGTATATTGTATGCAGAGTGTTTGATGTGTATTCTTATTCATGTGCTTTATATTATATGATGTTATTTGAAATTACTAATGTGTAATTGAGATGCGTAGGAAAATTATCCATGTGACCATGGAAATATTATGGAGAACCAAATCTAGACCTATGTACATTCGTAAAACCAGGATTTGTCTATTTGGAGAGACAACACCCCGTTTGTATCATATTTTATTCGTAAAAGTGATTGTTGCATGAATGTTAAATTGAATTTGGTTAATTTGTGTAAATCTGACAAGAGAAAAAATTTCAAGTGTAAATTCGTAAAAGTATTTTTATTGTGTCGCTTGACACATGTGATCGATTTATGTTTTGGATTTTAAATATGTCTCTTGGAGGGAGTTGTTTAACCATAGATTTTTCAATTAATTTAATGTGAATCCATAATTGCCTTGGGAAAAGAATCTTTGGGATGGTCAACTTAAGTTTGACCCAAAAATTAACTTCAGATGGGTTTAAAAAGGGTTAAATAGACGCCTAGGGGTAGTTTAATAGGGTTTCCTAAAGCCCATAAGGTATACCTAAGGGTTAGGAGTAATTTTAGGCATGTACCAACTCTCTTGTGACCATTTAGACACCCTTAAAAGTGACTTTTCTAAGTTGTGGGAAAATTGAAATTAGAAGGATCTTCTAAGTTGTAAACTTGCCTTTTGGATGTGAGATCCCTTTCCCATTTTCTCCTACCTTTCTTTTTCAGTTTTAGAAACTTGTGAGAACTCTCACTAGGGTCTTCTTAAGCAAGAATGAGAGATTTTGTGGGTAATCACCCACTCTCCATTTTTGGAGACAAGAATTTGAAAGAAGGATAGATTTGGTTTTAGAAAATTTGGCTAAGTGTAGAGAGGCAAGGGTTTGTGGAATTGGGTTGCTCATCTTCAACCAATCTAGCATACCTTTGGGCAGTAGAAAGGTTGGTCATATTTTCTCCTTGTATTGTTTTATATTGCATGTTGTATTGAATGGATTTGCTTGTGTAAATAGGCTAGTTTTCTTGCATGTTTTCCTTGGAAAATTATTGTGTTCTATGTTTTACTTTTTGTATTCATTTTATGTGCTTTGGGAGTAATCAAGACCTCCTACTCTTGGGAGAGAGGATGGTCTTGTGGGTGGTAGAAGTGACAGCCCTCGAGTGAGAGGCTCTCGTTATGAGAGTGATCACAAGGGATTTTATGTGACCCTTGCTGCATGGCTTGTTTATGCATTTGGGGGTCATAAGGAGGGAAATAAGGCATGAATACCTTGGGGGGCATAAGGATGTGGGGTTGTTATACTTATGATGTATTTGATTTTCCATGAGGTGGCTATAGGTTTTACCATACTTGCAGTCTCCTCAGGGTACTTGGTCCACTACCACCCTTGAAAAGACATCACAATGTGTGGTGCAGTGTAGCCCTAGGTTGGGAATGTGTTGTGATTGTTTTCCCTTGTCTTTTGTGTTTGCATGTGTGTTACCTATCTAGGGCTTGG